>NW_026622874.1:9787380-11169225 GCF_023065955.2 Ursus arctos | reverse complement strand
ATTGGTCTCTCTCTGTCTAGCTTATTTCACTTGGCATATGACCTCTGGGTTCACTTATGTTGTCGTAAATGGCAAGATTGCCTTCTTTTTAAAGGCATAATAATATTCTCTTCTGTGTATATCACATTTTCTTTTCTTTTCTTTTTTTTTTTTTAAGATTTATTTATTTATTCCAGAGAGAGAGAGAGAGAGAGAAAGCAGGGGGATGGGACAGAAGGAGAGGGGGAAAGAATCTCCAGCTGAGTGCAGAGCCCAACTGGGGCTTGATCCCATGACCTTGAGATCATGACCTGAGCCTCTATCAGGAGTCGTGTGCTTAACCAACTGTGCCACCCAGACACCCCCATATACCACATTTTCTTTATCCATTCATCGATCAGTGTACACTTAGGTTGCTTCCATAGCTTGACTCTTGTGAATAATGCTGCAATGAACCTGGGAATACAGATACCTCTTGAAGCTGGTGATTCACTTTCCTTTGGACATATGTCTACAAATGAGATTGCTAAATAATACGGTAGTTTTATTTTTAATTTCTTGAGGAAGTGCCATAATGTTTTCCATGGAGGCTATGCCAGGTGACAGTGCCACCCACAGTGCATGTCCTCGCCAGTATTTGTTGTCTCTCATCATGTTGAGAGTAGTCATTTTAACCAGGTGTGGGGCGATATCTCATTATGGGTTTGATTTGCATTTCCTTGATGATTAGCGATGTTGAGCATCTTTTCGTATATCTATTGGCCATTTATATGTCTTCTTCAAAAAATGTATATTCAGATCCTTTCCCCATTTTTTATTTGGGTTATTTTGCTATTGAGTTGTATGAGTTTCTTGTATATTTTGGATATTAATCCCTTATTGGATATGTGGTTTGCAAATATCTTCTCCCATTCAGTAGGTTGCGTTTTCATTTTTTTTTTTTTTTGGTGGTTTCCTTTTCTGTAGAAACTTTTTAGTTTAATGTAGTCCCAATTGTTTATTTTATGCTTTTGGTGTCATATCCAAAAAATCATTGCCAAAAAAAAAAAAAAAGAAAAACAAACAAACAAACAAAAAATCATTGCCAAGACCAATGTCAAAGAGTTCATCGTCAATGTTCTGGGAGTTTTAGAATTTCAGGTCTTATGTTTAGGTCTTTAATCCATTATGACTTGATTTTTTTTTAAAGTATCAAATTTATTTCAATATCTGGATTTATTTTTAAATTAGAGCTGGTGGACAATTTTTTGTAATTTAAAATTCATTATTAGAGGTGAGGAAAACATTAATAAGCTATTATATACTGACAGTGAATAAAATTGTTAGACTATGCATTTATAAAAGCCATGTTTAATAGTAAAAAGTTCCAGTTATACTACTTAGCTGAAGGAACTATCCTTTAGCTCTTTATTTCTAATTTTAACACATTCTCATTTTAACATAATTAACCTTTTCACCCAGTTACTAGTATGATGAACAAAAATTTTCCAAATGTTAAACCTTTACCACTTAGGAAATAGGACTTAACAATTACTTTTTTTTTTAAGATTTTATTTATTTATTCAACAGAGATAGAGACAGCCAGCGAGAGAGGGAACACAAGCAGGGGGAGTGGGAGAGGAAGAAGCAGGCTCACAGTGGAGGAGCCTGATGTGGGGCTCGATCCCATAACGCCGGGATCACGCCCTGAGCCGAAGGCAGATGCTTAACTGCTGTGCCACCCAGGCGCCCCTTAACAATTACTTTTTAAGAATTCCTTAAGAGAAGTCTGAAATTTTAATTATCACCATGAACCTGTTCGAAAGTGTAGAACATCAGAAAGTATAGAACATCACTACTAAATTAAAATGAAGAATGAAATAAAAACACATAAGTGGCATCTATATAACGAGCAAATTGCATGGTAAGACATTTTAACTACTTCACCTTACTACATAGCACAATAAAGAATAAACTGTTTCCAAAGCACTGCAAGGTTTGGCATTTTTACTGCAAGCTTTAAATCATAGTGTTATTCCACTCAACAAGACATCTCTAAGAAAATGGCAGGTTCATAAGTACAAAAATTGTCCTATCTGGTAGGTGGTATGCTACATGGCCAATAAGAGAATCTTTATAAAATGAGGTTTTAAAAAAATGCAGAATGTCTGATAATTATCTCAAAGGCTAAAATGAGAAAAATGCCAAACACGGTCATTGGTTAACATGCGGCTTCGAGAAATGATTCTATTCCAAGAAATAAGCAATAATGATAAAAGATGTCAGTAATATACTATATGCCTTTTTAGGCCAAAGCATACTTTTCACCTCGGGACAGTTTTGATTTTTACATTCTCAGTTCCTTTCATCCAGGACCCCATTCTAAGCCACTATTTGAATAGAGTTCATGAAGTATTGTCATTTTTCTCCACAGGATGTTTTCATTTCAGAACATTAGCTGCAAAATGGCAAATGACTAAGTCAACTATAAAGAATTTATAGCCTAATAAATGCCAATTTACAGTAACTGTCAACAGACTTCTACACCAAAATCTAAAAGTTGCTACAGTAGAGGTCACAACTAACACGATTCTTACATGTGCTCAGACTTTGTTTACAACAAATTGCTGCCATAAAAACCAGAAAAGAGACCTTAGTGGGTCCTTTCAACACTAATTTTCCAAATTAGTCCTTTCAAGCGTAGGACGTAGTCCCTTAGGTCCTTTCAAGCATAATTTTCCAAATGATGTTCCTCTCGTCACGGAGCCTTTCATTCCTTCAGTCCTTTTTTAGTCGTTTAGCTTTTGCAATATTTTCTTGATGTTTTTGTTTCTTCTTTTGCTCCTTTTCCCTGGCCTCAATCATCTTGACCAATTTCCAGGACAGTATTGCACTTGCTAGAATAGAAACAATGAAGTAAGGGCCAGAATGACAGCTGTAAGGAAGCCATACGGGTCCTTTGCAGCCCATTCCACAACACAGTCAGCCCAAGCCTTGATACCAAATCAAACATCTTTGCAGCCGTCTTAGGCTTGAGTACTTCTTTCCAACTTTGTCCTGGGATTATTAGCGAGCCAATTACAATTTCAGATGACCCTTGCTTGATTGTCTTCTTTAGTTCTACCATACACTTGTGAGAGAAGGTTTAAATTCTATACACTCCACACTTGGAGGAATCAGTATTCTTCTTCTTTCCGTAAGGGGTTGACTGGGCTTGATCTCCCAACCAGACCTGCGCTGCTCCTGAAGCTGCAGCTGACGGTACCTCACCGCCATCAGCACGTCCTGCCATACCTATTTTCTCCCTTGCTCATTCTTACTCTCCTAGCCCATCCAGCCGCCTGCCCCAGGGGGCCACGTTCAGGCGCCCCTCGGCCTCGGGTGGGCAATCGGAGAGCAGGTGGTTCCCGGGATTCCGGGCTTGGTCCCACCCCAACTCGGTCCCCTGGCTCTGCCGTGGCCACCTCCTCTGGGCAGGTGGGCAAAACCACCCCAGCGGCCGCCACCAGCCCACCCTACATCACAGCTGGAACCCATTTTGAGTGGATTCTTGTATATGGTGTAAGCTAACAGTCCAAGTTCATTCATTTGCATGTAGATATTGAGTTTTACCACACCGTTTATTAAAGAGACTATCCTATTCCTATTATGTATTTCCTCACCTTTGTTAAAAATTAATAGGTCCTATATGGATGGGTACATTTCTGGACTCCATTCTGTTCATTGATCTATGTCTGTTTTTATGCCAATCCTAGTTTTTGATTACTGTAGCTTTGTAGTGTAGCTTGAAATCAGTAAGCGTGATGCCTCTGCCTTGTTCTTCTTTCCCAAGATTGCTTGGATATTTGGGGCCTTTTGTGGTTCCATACGAATTTTAGGATTTTTTCCCTATTTCTGTGAAAAATATCATTGGAACTTTGATAGGGATTGCACTCAATCTGCAGACCACTTTGGATACTATGGACATCTTAACAATATAAATTCTTATAATCCATGAGTAGGGAATGTTTATCCATTTATCTGTGTCTTCAATTTCTTTCATCAATGTTTCATATTTTTCAGTGTACAGATATTTAATCTCCTTGGTTAAATTTATTCCTAAGTATTTTATTTTGATACTATTGTACATGGGATTATTTTCTTAATTTCTCTTTCCAATAGTTCATTGTTAGTATATAGAAATGCAACTGATTTTTGTATATTGATTTTGTATCTTGCAACTTTACTGAATTTATTACTTCTAACTATAATATATATAACACTATAAGAATAGTGTTTTGGTGTAGTCTTTAGGGTTCTCTATTTATAACATCATGTCATCCGCAAATAGAAACAATTTTATTTCCTCCTTTCTGATTTGGGTTCCTTATTTCTTTTTCTTGCTTAATTGCCCTGACCAGCACTACAAGCGCTATTTTGAATACAAGAGGGAAGAGTGGGCATGCTTCTCTTGTACCTAATCTTGTTCCACTGAATATGAATGATGTTTAGCTCTGGGTTTGCCAGATATGGTCTTTTTATGTTGAGGTGTATTTCTTCTATACCTTACTTGTTGAGAGTTTTTATCGTGAAAAGATGATGAATTTTATTAAAAGTTTTGACTACGTCTATTGAAATGATATAACAACATGGATTCATTTTGTTAATGTGGTATATCACACTTATTGAATGCATCCCAAGGATAAATCCCACTTGATCATGGTGTTTGATCTTTATACTGTGTTGTCAAATTCAGTTTGCTAATATTTTGTTGAGGAATTTTGCATCTATATTCATCAGGGATATTGGGTCGTAATTTTCTTTTTTGGCATATCTTTGTCTGGCTTTGGTATGAGGGCTCATACTGACTTTGGTATGGGCTCATAAAATGAGTTTGGGAGAGTATCATCCGTTTAATTTTTTGTAGGCGTTTGAAAAGGATTGATATTAATTCTTCCTTAAATGTTTGGTAGAATTCACCCATGAAGCCATCCGGCCCTGGGCTTCCTTTTGTTGGGAGGCTTTTGATTACTGCTTCAGTTTCCTTACTCGTTATTGTTCTGCTCAGATTTTCTATTTCTTCATGATTCATTCTTGGTAAGTTATATGTTCCCAGGAATGTGTTAATTTCTTCTGGGTTATCCTAGAAGAAATTTGTTGGTGCACAATTGTTCAAAACAGTTTCTTACAATTCTTAGTATATCTGTGGTATCAGTTATAATGTGTCTTCTTTCCCTTCTGATGTTTTATTTCAGTCTTACTTCTTTTTCTCTTAATTTAGCTAATGTTTTGTCAATTTTGTTTACCTTTTCAAAAAATCAGCTCTTAGGTTCGTTGATCTTTTCTATTGCCCTTCTAGCCTATATTTTATTTATTTCCACTTTGTTTTGTTATTTCCTTTCTTATACTAACTTTAGGCTTAGTTATTCTTTTTCTAGTTCTTTAGCTGTAGTGTTAACTTTGAGATCTTTCTTTTTTCTTAATGTAGGCATTTATCGATATAAACTTCCATCTTTGGGGACGTCTGGGTGGCACAGCGATTAAGCGTCTGCCTTCGGCTCAGGGCGTGATCCCGGCGTTACGGGATCGAGCCCCACATCAGGCTCCTCCACTATGAGCCTGCTTCTTCCTCTCCCACTCCCCTTGCTTGTGTTCCCTCTCCCGCTGGCTGTCTCTATCTCTGTCGAATAAATAAATAAAATCTTTAAAAAAAAAAACTTCCATCTTTGAACCACTTTTGCTGCATCTTTTAAGTTTTGGTATGTTTCCTCATAAGTTTGGTACGTTTTTGGTTGTGTTTCCATTTTCATTTGCCTCAAAATATTTTTTTTATTTCCCATTTGATTTCTTCATTGGTTCATGGGTTGTTCAGGAGCATGTTGTTTAATCTCCACGCGTGCATGAATTTTTCTTTCTTGTAACTGATTCTTTATTTCATGCCATTATGGTTGGAAAAAGTGCTAGATGTGATTCTGGCTTTCTTAAATTTATGAAGACTTGTTTTCTTGAACATTTGACAATACAGTTATAGTATGTCTTGGTGGGTTCTCTTTTGGATTCATTTTCTTTGGTAATGCTTAAACTTCCTTCATCTGGATGTCTGTTTCTCTCCTAAGGTTTGGGAAGTCTTCAGCCATTGTTTCTTTGAGTTGTCTTCCTGTCCCTTTCTCTCTCTTCTTCTCAGGTACCTACAATGCATATATTGGCCCACTTGGTGGTGTCCTATGAGTACCTTAAGCTCTCGCTGGGTGATAGTCACTGTCTTGACTTCGAGTTCACTAATCCTTTCTTCCACTTGATCCAGTATAATGTTGAACCCCTCTCTTGAATTCTTTACTTGAGTTATTGTATTCTTCAGCTATTGGTACTTTTATTGGTACTTCTATTTGGTACTTTTTAATATTTTCCATCTCTTTGTTGAAATTCTCGGTTTGTTCCTGCATTGCTCTCCCCATTGCCTTGAGCATTTTTATCATTAGCTTGAAGTCTCTGTCAGGTGAATCACTTATCTCTATTTCATGAAGGTTGGTCTCTAAACGTTTATCTTGTTCTTTTGTTTGGAACACATTTCCCTGTTTCTTCATTTTCCTTGGTTCTTTGCACTGTTTTCTATGCATTAGGTGAAACAGTCACCTCTCCCAGTCTTGACTGACTAGACTTGAGCCTCATTGATCAGGCTAGCCTGAGGTCTTAGTTGCTTCTCAAACCTTTGTGATTATCCATTCTGCTGTCTTCGTTCTCATGGGCCCCAGTAGATTGGGGTGTGCCATTGTCCCAAAGATGTGGGAATGCCCACATGCCTGTTCAGTTTCATGAATACTAATTGTCTACTCCATCATCTCACCAATGCAGGCTAACTGGAAGCCTGACCTTCAGGCAGTAGCTGGAAAAGTCGGGATATCAGATGTACAGTCCAGTCCCCATCAGGGAGAAACTGGGAGCTGGGCGGTTTTGCTTACTCTGTTCTGAACCAGGGAGAATAGTTACTACAGGGGCTTGTGCATCCACATAGAGTTATCTCTTGGTATCGTGTGGTCCTGGGGGATTTGTGAATGCTGAGCCCTATCAGCACCAACTGCTGGGTGACTTGGGAGCCAGTCCTTATGTGGCAGCTATAACATTTGGGGTGCTAGATGTGTGGACATGCTTCTTCCAGGGAGAAGCTGGAGATCTGGTTTTACAGCTGGATGAGTTGTGGGGAGATGGTAGGGGACATGCCCACCAGCTCCTTCAGGCTCCTGAGAGGATCCCAGTCTGCTCCCTCATGCAGTCTAACCAGAAGCCAGAACCTCAAACAGCAGTTAGGAAAGTACACAGTCAAGTGCCTTCTAGGGAGAAACTGGGAGATGAGTGTTCTTGCCTCTTGCTTCTGTTCTGAGCTGGGAAGGAAGAGCTGCAAAAAGTGCTTGTGTGCCCATTTGGAAACTGCTTTTTTTGTTGTTGTTTAATATGGTCCTATGGGACTTGTAGATGCCAAGCCCTGGTGGCTATTAGAGTTAGGTGACTTGGGAACCTGTTCCTTGAGTGGCAAAACTTGGAGCACTTTATGTGTGGACAATTTCTTTCCAGGAAAAAGCTGACAATTTGGATTTTTGTTGTTGTTGAAGTGAGCCAGGGAGAGAATATGGGACAAGTGCCCTCCAGCTTTTTAGGGCTCCTAGGAAGATCCTAGTCAGCACCCAGATGCAAACTGATTAGAAGCCAGACCCTCAGGCAACAGCTGGGAAATTCTGCATTCAAACCCCTTCCAGGAAAAGACTGGGAGATGGGCACCTTTGCCTGCTCCATCGGCACTGAGCCCTGGGGAATAGCTGGGGGAGTGGTCACGTACCTGCTTGACAGCTGCTGCTTTGTTTGGTATGGTCCTATGAGACCTGTGAATGCCAAACCCTGTTGGCTTTCTGAGCTAGAAGATTTGGGGACCCATCCCTCACATAGTAGCCTTAAAAGTTGAGCACTTGATGTGTGGTCCAAACCCTTCACTCACAGGAAGAAGCTGGGAGTTGGGAGTTCCCTCCCAATTGTAAGGCACTGTGCCAGGGGTGGGGTTTATGGTGTGTGTCTCAGCGTTTCCTGCCCATTTCGATGTGAGTGTTCTCTCAGTAGGCTAATGTGGAGGAGTTAGTTGGTTTTCAGTTATCTTTCAAAGGAAAATGATCCATGTGTAGCTGTATATTTGGCAAATCTGGGAGGAGAGAAAGTCAGGAGCCTCCTGTTTTGTCATTGTGATCGATCTGAAACATTGGCTTTCTAATACTGTACTCTCGTTATTTCTTTTCTTTAATGATTCATGTCACTGTTCCACCAAGATTTCTCTGATTTTTATTCTGTTAAGAACAAAAGAGAGTGTCTGAATGTAAAAAAAAAAAAATTCCTTTCGTTTCACCAGGGCCAGCCTCATGGATGTGGGATCTGTTCAGTCACAAAGAGTCCCCGCGGTCGGAGGGGCCCCATGCTCAGTTTAACGTTCTGTTGTCCCCCTCTTGAAATAGTAATTTTTAACTAGGAGCTTGACATTTTTAGTTTGGAATGGGCCCCATAACTTATGTAGCTACTCATGGGTCCTTCTACTGAAGAAGTGGGCAGTATCTCTCCTGATCTAGAATCTGCTAAGATATAATAGGGACAAGAAAATAATGTGGAGTGATAGGAAAGAGATGAGATAAGGATGGAACATGAGCTCCAACTTTGTTATCTTATAAGTGAAAAGAATAAGTCCCCAAAGTGGAAACAACTTGTCTGAAACTCTTGCTTGTTTGTGTCAGAGATGAAGCCAAAAGCCAGACGATCAGATTCCCAGCCTCTTTTTCAGTCTGGTTTCTCTTCCACAGAATGGATATTGTAATATTTATAATTCATTCCCCCCCCAAACAAGTAGACATGAATTGTTAATTATTAATATACAAATATGAATTAAGAATGCCTATTAATTGATCTGAAAAATACTTGTTTGGGGAACAATAAGACGTTTAGTTATCTTTGGTGCTATGTGGGAATACTAAAACCTCTCTTTTTTTAAATAAAAAGGCATTTCTATATTTTTATTCCTCTCTTTGAAGTCATTTCGATGAAACTACAACTTTTGTTACATAGTTTATCCTCCACTGACATATCATTGCCCACTGTTTGTTATATCATAATTGGTTGCTATGCAAAGGAGCTAAATTACTCACAGTACAATCATGACTTGAAGAAACTAAACATTTTGATAAGATAAAATCCTAAACATTACTCATAATTCTAGTTGAGAATTAGAAAATGGTCTGTGAGTGTATCACGCATACGAAAAGGTCAGAGGAAACACAGAATTCCTGCTCCAGGATTTTTTTCAAGTTGTTAAAAGAAATTACAGACCTCATCGTTTTTAGGAAGAATTTCGAATAACCACACCATTATTTGAGTTCAGAACCACTTTGGCAAATGCAGGGGAAAAGTATTAACCAAAAGACTGAATCCTCTAGCCATAAATGTTTTACCATTTACTTCTCCAGATAGGCCAAGAAAGAGCAATTCATGGGTCAACGGATTTGGGTTCTATAACTGGCACATTCCCTAAGATAGTGAGCCTAACACACGCTTAAAAATATCTGAGATTTCCAAGCTACCATTTTTCTTGGCATTCTTTCCTAATAAAAAGTGATTTTATCAAAAATTCTGAATGCCTAATTCTCCTGAGTTCTTATGTTATCAGAGACTAGAGATGGGGCAAGCAGTAAGACACAGGCAGATAAAATGACTTTGTGTGGACTGACATTTACATTGTCAATGCCCGGGTAATAAGAACGTTTTCCATATCTGGGTACTGTGCTGTAAGTTCTAAGACTTGCTATCACTTGGTTGTATGAAATGTCCCCACCAAAGATATTTATGTATTTTGTATTTGAAATATGAAAAGAAAAAATAATATTAACATCCCTAGTTGTATCACCATGTTAATTTGTTTTTAAAGACCATTTATTTAGCTCATCCTACCTATACAACAAAGCACAACGATGGGCATTTTAGGGGACAGTATATTAAAAAAAGGAAAGACAGTGCTCTGGCTCTTTTAATGTGTATTATCTTGTTGGATAGGGAAGACAAACATAAGAAGCAAATAAAACACCAAAAGAAGAAGCTTTTGCACAGCAAAGAAAACCATCAACGAAACAAAAAGGCAACCTACTGAATGCAAGAAGATATTTGAAAATGATATAACCAATAAGGAATTAACATCCAAAATATACAAATAACTTACTCAATTCAACAACAAAAAATTCCGATTAAAAATGGGCAGAGGACCTGAATAGACATTTCTCCAAAGAAGACATACAGATGGCCAAAAGACACGAAAAAAAGCTCAACGTCACAAATCATCAGGGAGATGCAAATCAAAAACCACAATGAGATATCACCTCACACCTGTGAGAATGGCTAGACCAAAAAGACAGCAAATAACAAGTGTTGGCAAGGCCATGGAGAAAAGGGAACACTTGTGCAACTCTTAGTGGGCATGTAAATTGGTGCAGCCACTGTGGAAAACAGTGTGGAGTTTCCTTAAAAAGTTAAAAATAGAAATACCATATGATCCACTAATTTCATTACTGGATATTTACCCAAAGAAACTGAAAACACTAATTTGAGAAGAGATACACAGCCATGTGTTTGTTGCAGTATCATTTACGGTAGCCAAGATACGGAAGCAAACCAAGCATCCATCCATTCATGAATGGATAAAGGAGATGTGGTATATATAGACAAGGGAATATTACTCGTCCTTAAAAAGGAACGAGATCTTGCCATTTGTGACAACACAGATGGACTTAAAGAGTATAAGTGAACTAAGTCACACAGAGGAAAACAGATATCATATGATTTTACCTACATTTGAAATCTAGAAAATAAAACAAAAAGCACAGCAGAATTAGGCTCATAAATGCAGAGAACAAACTGGTGGTTGCCAGAGAAGAGAGGGGTGGGGAGGATGAGCAAAATGGGTGAAGAAAAGTGGGAGATACAGACTTCCAGTTACGGAACGAATAAGTCACGGGAATGAAAGAGCGCAGGGAATATAGTCAATGGTGTTGTGACACATGGCAGCTATGCTGTGGTGTGTACAGTTGTTGAATCACTACGTTGTCCACCTGAAACCAGTGTAACATTGTATGTCAACTGTACTTCAACAACAACAACTAAAGAGGCAAACAGAGCCTATGGACAGATGACACTCTGAGTAGTGAAAAACCAATCAAAGGAGTACCCATGTAAATGGAGTCGCACTGTGAAAGCTTTTGAAGAAGGTCATTTGACTCAGATGCGAATCAAGGCAATCTCTGCAGAATGCCAAAGCAGGGGATTGGGATAAGGGTCAGTGAAAACCAGGGTAGTCTAAGAGCTTTATGCTTAAGTTCAGGGTCCTGTAAGCTTTCCTCAGCCTGCCCAACCCATTCCCTACTTCCTCTGTACAAGGTCTGATGACGCCTTACCCATCTGTCTCCCTCCATCCCCTGCTCCGTGCCCATAAATCTAGTGCGTCTGCAAAGTCAAAAAAATAAAAACAGCAGCTACCCGGGAGGACCCGACTATCTGAGGGTGGGGTAAGAAACAGATACAGATACGAAATACATCCTTGATCTGCAAACTGTGAATGATGGATGGTGGTAACCAGAATAAAAGTAAGTTACCTTTAGAGATGGGACAGAGAGGATGCTGACCTTGGACAGGATTCTGGCCGGGCTTGCTGAGTGGACGGGGCATCCTGGTCAGAAGGAATGGCACTGGAGTGGGGTGCCAGGTGGGCAAAAGGGTGTCATATGTGGGACGCTGACCCACTGAGAGATGAGGCAATCACATGGGTCTATTTGGATAATGACAAGAGTTCTCAATGCTGAGGGGATAGCTGCCTCGTTGTCTCAGCCCTAGCCCACAGCAGAGCCTCCCTCAGTTCATGGGCACGTCCATGCTTTACATTCAGGCGCAACTTCTCTAGTTTCAGATAAGTTCATATACCCACCTGCTTCTGGGGGCATGAAGCTTGGTCATGGGTTTACCGTTCTGTTTGTCCCAGCTGCCTTCTATCGAAGTCCTTCTTGCAGACTGAGGAGGCTTCCTGAAAGTCGGGAACGTGGCAGCCTGTTTTCAGATGGGACAGATAAGAATGCAAAACTTTTCTTTTCTCAGTAGTCTTGGGGAAACAGCAACAAAGACTGTACTTCTATGTAAAGTGCTTAGAATAGTACGTGGCATATATGAAGCACTATACAGGCAATGATTATGACTAATAACATTGACATTACAAATATGATTAACTATAACATCAATATAGTGGTATTGTTATGAGCAACTGTTACTAATTTCTGTTGTGTCGAACACCTTGTTTTATACCACTCGCTACTTTTTTAAAAAATCGTGGTAAAATACACATAACAGAAAATGGTTGACGGGTACATCGTAGAAGGGCACAGCTCAGTGGCATTGGGAGCGACCACAAGGCTGAGCCAGCCATCCCTACTGGGCATTGCGGCTCTATTCTCTGCAAGCCCGCGTTTCCCCAGTAGGTGGCGTCTGGTTCGACTGCCAGAGTTCTGCAAGTCTCACCCAAAGGCGGAGCCTTCATTATTATTATCGGGGCTAAAAGACTTGAACAGCTGGCATTGACTTTCTTCAGCGGGTTTAAGTAGACTCATTATGTTTTCCTCAGGGGTAGGGACTATTTAACATTCGTTTATGTCCAGAGTCCACAGAGCTAATATGGGATTCAGAAATTATTGTAAATTATCTAGAGACAAATTGGATAATTTTAAACGGAAGTTAAGTAAAAATTTTATGAGTGTACAGTTCATTGGTTGCCAATGACGGAGGCATGAAACAGGGAGATGTAAATCAGCTGCGCCGGAGACCAAACGAGGAAGAACGCTCGCAGGCTACAGTGTAGTCTGTACAGTGAAGACTGTATTTTCTGCAGTGCGCCATAGGGTCTTTACAAACTCTTGGCCGGTGAGGATAGTGTGGTTTGCTATTGGCAAGGCATCATAAAGAATTTTCTCTGCCCTCCTAGCAGCTACCCTCCAAAATCGAAAAGTCTCAGACTTCTTCCGAGGCAAAGTAATTGAGAGCACCATACTCTCAGCAAAAAATAAAACTCAAATGACACAATATAATTTTATGTATATATGAATGAATATATTTAGTTCTCAACCTGTTCCCCTAAAAGATTGAAGGTTGCTTATAAGAAAACATAAACTACTACTAGATAACTTATGTTAGAAGTAGGAGAGGAAGCAAAAACAGAGGTGGGACCATAGACGGGACGCAAGAAAGACAAGGACGTAGGAATACCAACCAAAAACCCCTGCATCTTGCTTTGAGTGGGCTTGGGTTTAGAAGGAAGTTTTAAAATAGCAGATGTGAAAAGTCAAATCTTATCAGTTGTACAGTAGAGTGTCCCCCAAAAAATGTTCAAAGGAAGCACCTTTCTTGATCCTGAAATTAAAAATAAGTTTCTCCCAAAGGACCACAGAAAGAGGCCATCTTGTAGTGTGCAGAGTATCTATAAGCAGATATTTTCAGGCTGTTTCCTGTGCACCCCTCAGGAATGGCCGTTGGGTCCCCACTGAAGCACAGGTCAGTGAAAGGTCAGTGCTACGTGATCCAAGTGCATGGCTCCCTGATGATCCAGCTTAAGCCAAACGTGGATTTCACAGTCTCTAAAGGAAAATAGTTTTCCTTTCGACAACAGCTCATCTCATAAATAATGTTTTTCATAAGTCATTATTCTGATGGTCATTGGGTAGTAATGAGCTCCAGATTGTACATGAAAGTTTTGCAGAGTCCTTGCACCAGATTCTATTATAAGCAAATGGTAGTAGACGCCAAATGTTTCAGAACAAATAATGAGAAAGAAAATGTAAATTGAGAAAAGTATTTCCATTAATCTAATTTTTGCCTGTAATCTGGGAATAGAGCACCATTCTGTTTTGGTAGTAAAACACCTTACTCCAGCTCACAGAAGGTTACCTGTGGTAAACACATCAACAATCAAATGTTGTATGTATAGACATAATCTGATTCTTATTTTTAATTTCATTTAGTACAGATTAATCATTTCTAATAATCACCTTTCCTGGAAATTAATATAACCTTTTTGACATCACCCAATTCCAATAAACAAATATTTATTGTTCATCATTTATAGAAAACAAAATTTTAGTTACTGCAGAAAAATGCCTAGCAGATGAACAGCCCTCAAGAAACTAACAGACTTGTTTATAAATTTCTAGCTATTAAAGCCTGGTTTGTGTAATCACATATTAATATTTTTCTTAGTAACTAACTTCTTAATATTTTATGGTGTGTTGTCATATTCACACTCAGTCCAACGCACTCTAAACAAATTGTTTCCCCCCAGAATTTGGAATCTATGGCCTAGATTTTGACAGAGCAATGTTAATGAGCTCCCTAGATTAGGTATTTGCTTTAAGAAGGTGCCATTTATCAAGATTAAAGCTTTGCAAATAAAACCAGGTTTATATTTAACTACCTTCCCCCACTCTTCCCCCTCCCCAACCCCCAGTGGTATTTCCCTAACACTTGACTCTGTACTTTCAGTACTCACAAGTTGCCACTTTTTCCTTCTTTCATGTAAAGAGAACTTCTTTCAAAGTAACTGTTTTTATTGCCTATTTTACCAAGACATTTCTTGTCCTGTGTTTAACCCCTGTAAAGTACTGGCCTATATAAACCCAAGGCCACACTTCAAAAAACACCCTTTCTCATGCTGGGGGGCAGTTTCTTGCAACCTGTATCTGTATGGATATGGAGGGATGTTAGATTTCCTGATCTTTATTCCAACACTTTGTGTTCTGTCTCTGACCTTTGATCTGTCCCAGTCCTTGGATTATAAAGGATCTGTTAGACAACATTAGTCGCTTATGAATTTTTTCTTTCTTCTGTCTTTTTTCATTTTCTCTTTCCTCTTTCCAGAGAAAAAGACCTGTTTTATCATGTCTCTTTCTCCTTTTTTGTCTGTACTGAAGCTTGTATTCCATTAAAACTTCACCTTATAGTCATGAGCAAGTTTCTCTTAAGTCATTTCACTGATTGATTATTTTGCAAGTGCCAGGCAACCTTGTTAGGTACTGAAGAGAACAAAGCAGACAAAATCTGTCATCTAAAGGCATTTACCCCCAAGTTGAAAAAGAAAGACAATACACAATAAGGAAAGCATATAGGACATCAGACATTAGATCCTAAGACAAAAATAAACCAGAGAAGGAAACAAAGTGTTTGTGGAAGGGAGAAAGGCAATGTTAACTAGGATGGTCTGGGGGTAACATTTAAGCAAAGACCAGAAGGAGGTGCAATGGGGAAATAATCGACACAGATACATGGGAGAAAAAACTGGCTGTCAGAAAGAACAGTGAGTGCAAACATCCTGCAATAAACTCATGTTCCCCGGGGCTGATCCGGAAACAGCAAGGAGACCAAGGAGGCTGAAGCTGACTGACCCGGGAGCGTGCAGGAGAGAAGATGAGATCAGTCGAAGGTAAGATGGGGCAGTAAAGTAGGGGGAAGTGGGCAGAGGTGGCTTTTGGGGGGGAGATTTGGGGTGGGGTGGCAGTGAGCTCTAGAAAGCCCTGGGGTTTTTGCTGAATGAGAATGGGAAGTACACTCAGCAGTTTTGAACAGAAAAGTTATGACTTGAGTTATGCTTTCAATGACTCTTTCTGGCTGCTGTATGCTATACAGGAGCAAGGATATTCACAGGATGACCAATTCAGATGCGCTCGCAGATACCCCTGTGAGTGGGCAGTAGCAATAAATGTAGAAAGGGTGGTGGGACTCTGAGCAGATTTTAAGCCCACGGGACTTGCTGATGCACTGGACAGTGTACAATGTAACAGCTGTCCTCCCACAGATTATGGGTAAACATCCACCCCAGTGAAACATTAGCATTGCTTTTAAAAAGCCTAGCGTTTGTCTAAACGATCCTTTGTGTTTTCTATCAATTGTGAACAGATCGCTTTGCCTTCCAATTCCTGTGAGCACCGCCTGAACTTCCTCGTCTCTCAAGATGAGTCCACGTGGGCAACGTGGAACCCAAGCAGCCTGAAACGCTTTGTGCATCTCCTCAGCTTGGAGCCCGCCCACTTGTAGATTTCCCTCGCGTTCTCTCAGCCCCCGTGTCCCGACCTGTGGGTTCCCTCCTGGCTTCAGTTCCTTCTCCAACATTCCTTACAAAACCCTCCTAATGCGCTTGTGTGTGTCCCTCCGTCCTTCCTCCCTGTGCCCCACAAGTCTCCAGCCTTGGGGTGGTCCAGCCCCCACATTCTGCCAGCCCACAGCCGGTCTATGACCCACGATCCAGAGTGCTTAGCTGGGCAGCCACTCCGCACCTGCGTTGTAGTCTCTTCCCACGTAAAGCTACTGTCCCCTTTCTGTGCGTCCTCCTGTCCCATTGCTGTTTACCTTTTTCCCAGCACGCACCTAGCTGCCTACCGCACCCGGCAAATCAACATTAGGAAATGCTTTCAGAGTCACTCCCGCCTCTCCCCAGCGCCTATTTCTCTAAGTTTCCACCCACCTTACCTCCTTCCCTGAGGGGGGGTGGGGAGAGCCTTCTCTTTCTTAGTGGAAGCCAAAGCTTACATTTCAGGTCTGAATCTCAGATTGGTCATTATATGACTGTCTATATTTGTCATAGCTTATTGAACTATAAATATTAAATGGATGATTTTTTTGGATAAAAATTATATCTCAACAAAATTAAAATTAAAAACCAACCTGGATCTCTTCTGTCCTTTTCTCCTCTGCTCATAAATACATTCTAGCCTTTGACAAAATAAACAAAAGTAAATTCGAAAAGGCAATCTGCATTTGCTGGCTGCACAAGCAATTAAAGAGCACCAACTGTGTGCCAGTACTCTCCTAAGTACTTGGAAGCTGACTTAGCATGGTTCTTAGCTAATAATAGATCTCGGTCTTTTAGATCAGTTTTGTGCCTGGCACTGTGCAAAGCATTTAATATACCTAACCATATTTAATCCTCGCAACTACCCTAAGTAGATATTATGATCTCCCATTTTACATAAGAAAGCCGAGCCTTAGAAGGGGTTGGTAACTGGCTCGAGTTCGCCCCGGGGACACAGTGGGCACTGGACCCCAAACCCAGGTCTGTCCAACATACCTCACCACCAAGCCCTTTGTGTGTGTGTATATATATATTTTAAGATTTTATTTATTTATTTGACAGAGAGAGAGAGACAGCCAGCGAGAGAGGGAACACAGGCAGGGGGAGCGGGAAAGGAAGAAGCAGGCTCCCAGCGGAGGAACCTGATGTGGGGCTCGATCCCAGGACTCTGGGATCACACCCTGAGCCGAAGGCAGACGCTTAACGACTGAGCCACCCCAGGCCCTTTGTATATTAAGCTGCGCGATGAGGTTTTAGGTTGGGTGGGAGCAGAGAGGTAAGAAATCTGAACAGTTGGCTGCTCCCAGGTTTCATACATTTCCCTACCCGTGTGAGCTCCCTGTCATTATTGCTGGGGGCACCTCTAAGTGCTACCAACCGAACTATCCTTGCTAGAATAAGGAACTGAGGTTTGGGGGAACCTCAGACACAGGATCCTGAACCTGTAGGTCCTCTTTTATATTTCAAAGCAGAAGGAGCATCTGCCCTGGAACACGGGTGGAGAGCGAGAGAAAGTGAGATTAGAAAGAAATCTGTATGCGTGATATAGGCAAAAGCATGAATGAATAGCTCTCCTTAAAGGGTCTTCCTACTCTAATACAGAGATAGGCTTTTTCTCACCCTGTAGTTCTTTTTTTGTTGTTGTTTTTTACCCTGTAGTTCTTAACATACTCTAAAGTTGGTTTCATCTTCATCTGAAGATCTTTACATCGCATTGGCCGGGGTGAGTGCGTGGAGTTTCAGATGCTTCTCGGTGTTCAATGCTAGCACCTTTACAGACTGGAGAAGCTCAGTTTTCTTCCTATTTACTCTCACGAGCAAGAAAAGTGCTGGGCCCCCACTTACTTTCTCCCTGCGGTGTTCCGGAGTTCTGCTCCACATCCACCAAAAACCAGCGGCCCCGCTTTGGCGCATCCATGGCGACAATGGTGCCCTTCCCGCCCCAGAGGTATCACTACTTTTTAGTGCTGGACTTTGAGGTCACGTGTGACAAGCCACAGACGCATCCTCGGGAGGTCACTGAGTTCGCCATCCTGAAGCTCCGAAACCCCCGTTCCCTCCCCAAAGTGTCCCCAGCCCGCCCTGTGGGCTTATGCCCTGGGCGAGGGCTTGGCCGCTTGGCCCCTCTGGAGCAGACACTTTGTGCCCTTCACCACAACCCCTCAACCTCAGCCCAGCATTAGCTCCTCCCGTTGTGGGCCTGAGCTAGGCCTCCTCCCTGGTATGCAGGCTTCTGCTGGGGCCCCCGAGCTCCCCTGTGTCCCCCTCCCATCTATAGCGCATGGCGTGTGGTGCTGCCAGGGCCCCAGGACAGATCAGGTCCCACCTCATGTCTACCTCCAACCCCGCTGTGAATGTATCACTGGATAAAGTCAGGGAAACGAGAAAACAATGCAAGAACGGGGCTATGAGCATAGAATACTTCATTATAGCTAAATGTCATGTCGTAATACTTGTAAATAAGCAGAGAAAAGGGATTAATGAAGTTGGAAGGGTAACGCATGAGGTGGGGGAAACGTGTGTACCCACAAACATTTACTGTTCCACACCCATGCTCAAAATGGCAGAGTAGACAGAGGGAATGCAAAAATAAAGACCACACTCTGTTTCTGATCACGTAAAGGCCACAGTTAGTGGGAGAGAGGTTATGTATACAGACCTCAGAAATCATTTACAGGCAGCATGCAACAAGGACTCAGGATGGAAATGTGGCTTGAATAGTCACATCCCCCAGTACCGGAATGCCCCCAATACCACCTGAATACTAAACACTAGGGACAAATTCCAGCGGAGAACCCTCACTCTCCGAACTGGGAGGAGAGGAAAGCTGAACATCTGATGGGAGTTTGGATTATGAAAGCCTGGACGGGAGGTCCTGGATTAGAATTCGGATTAAGAGCTGAGAAGAGCATTTCCTTCATAATCTCTTCTCTCTGGGTGGACTTCACGTCAAATGTTTTCAACCTTCAATTTCGGAGGGTGTTTTAAGATTCCTCACTAAATCACATGGTGAATACAAAACTAATGAGGGGAGAGGAAATGAGTGTGTGATTAAGCATTTGCATGTGTTTATGCATTGTTGAGAAGGAGGGGAGGACAGTGACACACCAGAAACATTTTAATAGAGCTTGACTCTGTGGCCGTGAGCATTTTATTAAGCCCTTAATCTATTCCTTGTGTCAATTATGTTGCCACAAATGACTATTCGATGAGAGGAATCCGCATGCCCTATTTCAGTTCATTCAGGATTTCCTAATTTATGACTCATTCGCCTTTGACTGTGAGTGCTGTTTTTGGAGGTTGCCATAAAATGTTACACATGTTTATAAAACAGGGCAGTTTTCCAAAAAGTTATATGCATTCTTTAAAGAAGATAAAGTATGGACGGTCCCCAATTTATGATGGTTGGACTTAGGACTTTCCGACTTCATGGTGGTACGAAAGTGATACACGTACAGTAGAAACTGTACTTTGAAATTTGAATTTGGATCTCTCCCCAGCTAGGCAAATGTGGGACAATCCTCTCTCATGATGCTGAGCGGAGGGAGCGAGGCACAGCTCCCAGTCAGCCCTGTGATCCGGGGGTAAACAATCGACCCGCAGCCATTCTGTACACGCACGACCATGCGTTCCTCACTTTCAGTGCAGTAGTCAACAAATTACATGAGATACTCAACACTTGATTGTCAATCAGGCTTTGTGTTAGATGATTTTGCTGTATGTTCATGTAAGCGTTCTGAGCATGCTTAACATAGGCTAAGTCATGATGTCCGATAGTTTAGGTGTATTAAATATTTTCAATTTATGATGGGTTTATTGGGACATAACCCTGTCTTATGTAAAGGAAGATCTGTGTATTAGGAAATAAATGATCTCACCACTTGGCTTGGCCGAATTATCTCGTCTGTTCTGGCCTCCGATGGAATTCATTCTGTGTGACTTGAGGAGGCTCAAAGCTGAGTCACAGACAGGACTTGGAGGGCTGCAACGTCCCAAGTGACTGTCTGCTCCCAGTGCGCCTCTGGCAAACTCCAGAACCTCCCAGGACCTGCGCAAGGGCACACCCTGACCCCTGGGCCATGCGCGGTCTAGTTCTCATGTGGTGGCTCAGAGAACTGACGAAGGTGGTTGTGGTGGGGGAGGTCAGACTTCTGAACAGCATCTCGAGGAATTGGGGAGCAGCTTGTAGGTAAACATCGTGAGCGTACAGGTGAGCAGTGGAGGTTGGGAATGGAGGGCTTAGCCAAAGTCAGAAGTAACAAGTTCCGGCTTTATTCCAGAAGCACCAAAATTCTTGAACAACCAGAAAGGACAAGGGTAATACTCAATGTTAGAAAGATTATTCAGACTGTGGTATGGAGGAAGACACTAGAGGCAAACAAGACAACAACAATCCTACAGCCTAATAAATGCAAGTCAGAGGATGAAGGTAATCGTTCACTGATACCTGAACTAAGGTTAACAACAGGTTTGTTCGCATAGGGTGTGCTCCCTTTTCACACAGGATGGGATGTTTTAAGACTGGTGAGTGATGGTGGCATGCCAATTTAGATGTCAAAGGATAGCAGCAGGCTGGCAGAGGCAGGAGGGAGGAATGCTTCCACAAAGTGTGTACTGAGCAACCTCGGAGGCGCTTTCCCAAAGGGCCCTGTTGGTGTGGCAACGCCTCGCCTGTCTGGAACAGCATTCCCAGCCCACACAGGCTGAGCAGGCCCTTTAGATGGGCTGCTTCATGACTTGGCTCAGCTGTGGGGTGATGCCTTGATGACTACATATGAAATCTTGGACCAAGTATTTAAGAAACAGGGAGGAGAATTACTTGTGAACTGAGTTGGCCTTTTACTAGATAGCACAGCACAGTCATTTGCTTGCTTCTGTGTGACAGAGCTCACCAGTTTTGGGGCCATTCAGGGGCACAGGGTTGTGTAGGATCTGGATGACTGATTCACCATTGATTCCTCATATGAGCAGCCCAAAGTTGGGGACAGTCTTGTCATTATTTCTCAACGGCACCGAGTTCAATGCCTTGGACAACGGGCTCTCAATAAATTCTTGTTGAGGGAACAAAGGTGACCTCGATGGACTGAGATTTCCTGTCCCTCAGTCTCCATCCATAAACTGACAAAAATGTCTCTTTGTACCTATTTGCACTTACCATACTTCTGAGAATGAAGTAAAAATATAAGTTCTCGTAAATATATTTGGAAGTCATTCCAATACTCTGCTTTCCAGGATAACTGCTTTGTGGTACACATTATATTGAAAAGTAAAAAGAAAATGTAGTAACTAGAAGAAAGCATAAAAGGCTGCATGGTATGGAGGGTTAGGACTGGACTTCAAGTCTGTACAACCAAAGACTATTTTGAGTTGGCTTCTAACTCTTGGTGATCTTGGTAAGTTGACTTACATTTCTTGGCCTTAGCTTCAATATTATTTTCAAAATTAATAGTATACGATTACAATTATGTTTTACTGAATTCCATCATTATTTCTACTGTAGAACAAAGCTCACACTGGGCCAACAGGCATGTTTCCAATTTCATCATATCACAGCACATGTCCCTCAAATTCTCTGTCACTTAGAGTCTTCTTCTGGAAGGTGCTGCAATAGACAAGCTGAGCTTAATTCTTACCTTTGCTCTGAAATTCTATATGCCACACAATGGGAGAGAATCAATGTTCCTTTCCTAACTGCACTACACCCTAGGTAAAAAAAGTGTTGGACTCCTGAGTGCTTTGCAGGTCACTGCTTGCTGGTGCAGCTGTCCTTGAGGTTTTGTAACGGGTCATTTAAGGGATTAGAATCAGTGATCTATAGAGGGCCATTCATTCACCAAGATTCATTAAGTTCCTTCAACTTGCCAGCTACTATGCCAGAAGAACAAGAGATTAAGACAAGATCTCTGCTCTCCGATTCCTCAATAAGATAGATCAAGTAAATAAATATGATCATTTTATCATTCACTTTGTTACTTTGATTTTATTTTATATTAGTATGTTTCCATTCTTAAAGGATTTCCTTATCTCTTGGAGTATAGATGCAGTCTCTGAGATTGTTTTTGGAATATTAGTATCATTTAAATTTAAGTCATTTCCAAATCTAGAATGTGTTTTTATATATGGCATAAGATTTTTCCTAATTTAATTTCCTTCGCATAGATCAACAGTTTTGCCAGTAACATTTATTAAATTATCCATCCTTTTTTCACTTAATTGAACAAAATAGTTGTCATTTATGAAATGCTCATAGACAGTGATTCTCTGGTCTATTTCACTTACATAGCTGTCTATTCCAATAACATTACCAATTTTTTTTTTTTATTCCGGCACATTTAAAGTATGTTCTGTTATCTGGTGATGTAAGTATATCTTGCTAGTCTTTCTTTGCAAAATTTTCTTGGCCATTCTTATACATTTAGTATTCTATAAAACTTTAAGATAATTTTGGAACCTTAAATGGATAGTGTTTATATTCCAGTTGGAACTGCATTAAAGTTATAAATTAACTTTGGGGAAAGGAACATTTTTAGGATGTTTTCCTATCTAAGGGCATAGTGTGTCTGACCATTTTTTCAAACTTTGTTTTATGTTCTTCGATAAGATTTGACTATTTGGCAAAAGATACTACAAACGAGTCAATCAAAAGTATATTTTAAAAAATTATATTTTCAATGAAGAGGACAAAGGGCTATAAAATATAAAAGGTTCTTATTAGTTGATACGATAGGGATGAACACCCAAAAGAAAAATGAGCACAGGACAAGAATAGATAATATACAGGTAAGTAAATCCAAACAGCTTACAAACACACGGAAAGATGTTCAAACTCACCCATAAAGACTTTCAAACTGAAGATAAAAGGGGTAGCTCTTCACACCAGGGTTTCTCAACCTTGGCGCTGTTGGCATTTTGGCCTGGATAACTCTCTGTTGTGGGGGTTGCCGTATGGTAGGATGTTTGGCAGAATCCCTGGCTCTGCCTACTAGAAGCTGGTAGCACCTACCCCCAACCATGACTAATAAACATGACCATCAAAAATAGCTCCAGGCTTCGCCAAATGTCTCCTGGGGGGGGGGGGATCATTACAAGTTGAGAACCACTGATTTTCCACCTACCCAGCTAACAAAAATTAAACAAACAAACAAAAACAAAAAACCCACAAAAAACTTGATTACACTTATTATTGGCAAGGATGCAGCATAAAACAAATACTGCCACGTTGCTGGTTTATGGAAAACAACTGAACAATGCCTATTAAAATAAAATAAATACACAAAATTAAAAAATGTTTAAACTCTTCAACCAGCGATCCCACTCCCAGAAATAAATTTCATAAAAATGAAGCAAACAATACATAGACATATATTGTACAAGGATGTTAATTGTAGCATTGTGGGCAGTGAATAAAAACCTAGAAACAGAGTTAGCGGCCGTAAATAAATTACAGTGCACCCACGCAACGGGACATTAGAAAGAATTAGAACTTAATCTTATCACAGTGGAGGGTTTTCTACAAATTAGTCCTGAGGAAAGCAAGATTCGAAAGTACATAATATAATTCTTCTTGAAAAACACACATCCCCACATGCTTTTATATATTAATAGAGACAAAACAGTCCCTCAATAATTTATTTACACCTACCAAATAGGCAAAAATATTTGCATGTCATCTCTCTGACAAGGGTCTAATATCCAGATTATATAAAGAATTCTTGCAACTTCACAACGAAAAGAAAAACAATCCAATCAAAAGAGGGCAAAAGACCTGAATGGATATTTCTCCACAAAAGATAACACACATGAGAAAGGCGCTCAACGGCATTAGTCATCAGGGAAATGCAAATGAAAATCACAATGGGATATCACTTCACACCCCTTAGGATAGATATTAAAAAAAGAAAAGAAAAGAAAACAACAAGTATTGGCAAGGATGCGGAGAAACCGGAGGTGGGAATGTTAACTGGTGCAGGCTCTTGGAAAACAGTTCAGCAGTTCCTCAAATAGTTAGCCAGAATTATAAAGTGATCTGGCAATCCCACTCCTACGTACCCAAAATAATTGAAAGCCAGTATTCAAACACTTGCACACTCATGTTCATAGCAGCACTACCCACAATAGCCAAAAAGTAGAAACAACCCAAAATGTCCACCAATTGAAGAATGGATCAACTGTGTTACACACATAAGGTAGGATATGTTTTAGCCGTAAAAAGAAACGAAGTACTGATATATGCTACAGTGTGGATGAACCTTAAAATTATTATGCTAAATAAAAGAAACCAGATAGAAAATGTCATATATTGTATGATTCCTTTTGTAGGAAACATCCAGAGTAGGGGCGCCTGAGTGGCTCAGTCCTTAAGCATCTGCCTTCAGCTCAGGGCCTGATCCCAGGGTGCTGGGATAGAGCCCTGCATCGAGCCCTGCATGGAGCCCTGCATTGGGCTCCCTGCCCTGCTGGGAGCCTGCTTCTTCCTCTCCCACTCCCCCTGCTTGTGTTCCCTCTTGCTGACTGTCTCTCTCTCTGTCAAAAAAATAAATAAAATCTTTAAAAAAAAAAAAAAAAGAAAAGAAAGAAACATCCAGAATAAGTAAGTCCACAGAAACAGAAAGCAAAGAAGAGTGAGAAGGATTTGATGTGCTGCTGCTGGAGGGGGCTATGTGCCAAGGATGTGGGCTCCCCGTAGCTGTGGAGCCTGACTCTTGGTTGACAGCCAGCAAGAATTGGGGATTTCGGTCCTTCAATCACAAGTACCTGAGTTCTGCCAAGAACCTAAAAGAGCTGGGAAGTAGATTCTACTTCAGAGTCCACAGCCTGTCCAACACCTTAATTCCTGCCTGTGAAACTCTAGGTAGGAAACCCACCCAAGTCCACCTAGACTTCTGATGTATAGAACCATGAGCTAAATTATTGTAGTTTTTGGAAAATAATAAAAATTTTAAAAATTGTAATTTTTAAGCTGCTAAATTTGTGGTAATTTGTCATGCAGCATTAGGAAAGGACTACAGAGGCAAATAGAATATATTTGTTAATTGGGGTAATAGTCACGTCATACAAGGTTGCCATTCATTGTCTGCATGTACAACTCAGCGGCATTAGTACATTTCACATTGTTGTGCAACCAGCACTGCCACCTACTTCTAAGATATTTCGCCACTCCAAAAGGAAACCTGTAGTCATTTAGCAATTGCTCTCTCTTCCTCCCTTCCCCCAGCCCCGGGGGGAGCACTGATGGAGACTGAAATCCCCAATTCTTGCTGGCTGTCAACCAAGAGTCAGTCTCAACAGCTACGGGGAGCCCACGTCCTTGGCACATAGCCCCCTCCAGCAGCAGCACATCAAATCCTTCTCACTCTTCAAATATCTCTTTCTCTTCTGCTACCATCTGGAGAAAATTCTCTGCTTTGAAAGGGCTCTCATGATTAGATTGGGTCCACCTGGATAATCTCATGTTGCCGTCTAACGTATCACAGGTGCATTAATCTCATCAAATTCACGGGTTCTACCCCACACTCAAAGGGGTGGGGATTACACTAGGGCAAGGGTCACTGGGGGTCCTTCTTAGAATTCCGCCTAGCGTAACGTCTTAGAGAAAGTTAATAAAAACATTTTCTGCCCAATTCAAGAAGAATTATTTGTTAATGCCCAACGTTGCAAAGAGGATTTGAGGTGCCTAAGTGATTTATACTTAGGGAAATTTTTCAGAACCGGTGATTTACAGATTAACATAGTTCAGGTCTCTAAGCCTCAGGGAAGGGACAGAAAGCTGTTCTTAACAGGTAGACTTCTCTTTCTGAGGCCTCTCCTGCGTTTCTTTCTCTTTCCTTCTTCTCTTCTGCTATAGTACAGAATGTACAAAGCAATTGCCAAGAGGACCACTGGTGTTCTCTCTGGAGTCATGATGAGAGGTAAATACTATGGCTATAGTTTAGGAACTAGGTAATCGTATTATGTAGATTAGATGTTCTCATTTTTGGTCTCAAGATTCCTGTTATTTAGGATCCTAAAGACTTTTCGTTTTTGTGGCTTATTCCTCCTGATCATTACCATATCAGAAATTAAATCTGAAAAGTTTATTTAACACAGAAACATACAAGTCCACATTCTCTTAGCCTTTAGAATGATGATGTTATCTGGATCACACTTTGAGGCCCACTGGTAGATGTAAATACCACCAACTGCATTTCTTTAGATTAATCAACACACATATGTTGGTGCATTCACTTGTGCAGCCTTAAAAACAAATCTTTTCCTTTACTAGCAGGTTGTTCCCTCCGCTAGACTCCTTTTTGTGGCTGATGTATCTGCTTGCAAAAAAAAAAAAAAAAAAAAAAGTTACTTGCTGTCACAGGAGGAAAACTGAGCTAGATGTGTGGTAACATAGTAAAACAAAACAGAGAGTTCAAATACGTGTTCTGTGAGCTTCTGACAGAATCTGTTACTTTGCAAATACTACACAGGGAAAAAAATTGCTTTAAATGGTGCAGCTCGGTCTGCAGTGGAATGATTGCGATAGAGTCAGGCTGAGTCAGGCAGAAAGAGGCTTAGAGAGATGTGAGAAAGCACTGGATATTCTTGTCATGCTTTGCCCTTGAAAACTATGCCAAGACCTCTTTGTTTTTAATAAAGAGATCAATATTTCTTGATTGCTTTAGTGACTCAGGATTTGCCACTTTCCTTTTAAACACAGGCTGTCGCTACCGTTATGTTTGCTTTCTTGGTATCCTGCTTGCAAAAAGTCACGACATAAAGCTAAAGCACTTTCATTCGGACTCCATTGCACTCGTGCATTCTCTGTGTTTTATCCACTTTCTTCTGTTCAGGCCCTTGGTAAACGCCCGGGTGCTTAGATCCCGGGCTTCTGGTGTCCTTCTCTTGGCAGATGAATGCAACTTAAAACACGACAGCTGCCGGAGGAAAGGTCTGGCATTCCCCCTGCCCCAAGGTTAAATCTTGGCCGGGCCTGGGCAGCTAAGTGTCTCGGGAGTAGTCTGAATCAACTCCGGGGGGGGGATGTGACTAAGAGCGGGGGAGTGAGTGTGTGACCAGCGCGTTCCTTTCAGCGGGGACTAGGCCCTTAGGGAGGCACACCGAGGCGACCGCCAGCGGGGGCCGCGCGCGCTCCGCCTGACCAGCGCGCACTGCCGCGGCAAACGCGCCTTCCGAGCCAGAGTCCTCCATGTCTCCTTTCCCAAGCGCTGCAGGTCGGCGGACGTCAGCCGACTCGCGCTCAGCCCGCGCCGATTCGCATCTTCGGAGTCAGCGACCAATGGGAGAGAAGGCAAATTCTAAGCGTCCGCTGCGATTGGCTGCGCATCTGGGGGCGGTGGCGGGGCGGCCCCGGGGGGCGGGTCTCGCATGCGGGCTCGGGCAGTAACATGTGAGGCGTCCGCAGCAGGGGAAGACTGGAGGGCTGCCCGTGGAGGCGGCGGTGAGCCCCGTGCGACCTGGCGCCGCCGCGAAGGGCGCAGTTCGCGAGTCCAGGTTTCCCCGCCGCGGCACCGCTAGAGCCTCACTGCGGCTGGCGGAGGACGAGAGGGCGAGGAGAGGGGCCGGGCCGGGTCCCCGCCCTCCGCACCCCGAATGGATGTGCCCCGCCCGGTGTCCCGGGGGGCGGCGGCGGCGGCGGCCACGGTGCTCCTGCGCACGGCCCGCGTGCCCCGCGAGTGCTGGTTCCTGCCCACCGCGCTGCTGTGCGCCTACGGCTTCTTCGCCAGCCTCAGGCCGTCCGAGCCCTTCCTGACCCCCTACCTGCTGGGGCCCGACAAGAATCTGACCGAGAAGGAGGTAGGCGCGGCGGCGGGCCGGGGGCCCGCGCGGCAGAGAGCGGGCGCTGGGGAGGCGGTTCGAGAGAGGAGGAGCGAGGGGAAAAGGCGCTGGAGCCTCCGGACGCTTTCTGGGCAAAGAGCTCTGCCTTTTCGCAGTCGGAAGCCGGCTCGGTGCTGGCGCTGCGCTACTCTGCAGTTTTTCGGGAGTCCGTCGGATTTATGGGGCACGTCTTCTGTGAAGGGGGGCTCGGAACTCGCGGCGGGAGCTCCAGCACGGGTGTGCTTCAGGCGGTGTGCCGATGCTGCCGTCCTGCACCGTGCTCGCGTTGGTCGGGCAGTTCCAGCTGCGCGGCGGGAGGGGGCGCAGCGGGGATGTGGAGAAAAAAGTGAAAACAGCAAGTTGTACTTGGGGCACGGGGAAGGTTTAGTAAATGTTTGTTGATTGAAAGTTGGGAACCAAGTGCTAAGTAACCGATGCTTTTTGAAAGACTCTTCCCTCTCCCTGCTGCTCCCTCTTTTTTCCCCATCCCTTACTTTGTTTGCCTTCGACAGAATGGATGTACTCAAATAAGGACAGAACAGAACAACAAACAAAAATCCATCATCTTAATTTGTTTTATTAATTAGGTGAGGCTTTATTCAAGGACGTGCTGTGCTCTCTCATCCCCTACCTCCTGGGATAAAAGCAGATACTGAGATGGTATCACGTAATTGGCACTTAATTACAGTTTTTCTTGCATGGTGAATTGTTGGTTCACAGATGTTAGTTTTGCTTCTCCACTACAGGCGTGAAGGCCGAGGTCTGGTGTTCCTTTCTAGAACACTACAAAGGCTCAAAGCTGAGTGGGCACATAATAGCTGTTTTTTCCTATGCCTACCTTTCCTCCCATCCCTTCCCTCCCATTTAAACTTTACTCTTCTTCCTGTGGTTAGTAATCACCTCTTTAAGGAGCAACTCACTATCCCTGCATAACAGGTCAGAGCAGGATCGAATTACTCACAGTCCAGTCTGCTGTTGCTTTGCCCCTCCATTTTCAAAGACACTTAGCACAGAATTGAAAGTCAGTGTTGAATCCAAATTGGGGGCTGCATTTGAATTTCTTATGTTGTCTTACTTGAGCAAATATTATTGGCCTTTACCCAACTTCAGATCTTTTATTTCTCAGTCTTAAGGACCACCCCACAAAGGACTGTCACAGTTACTCGTTGCCTATTTGAATTTTAACACTGGTTACATTTTAACACTGGGGACAGGATGATTTTACAAGAAGAAAATTACTGCAGTAAATATGAGAGAGTGATTCTGGAGACAGCTGCTGACTGAGCTGCAGTCACTGAAGCAGAAATGATACTTCTTGAGCTACTTTCAATGAAAGTTTCATGGGAACTGCCATGTGATCTGCACAGTGAGTGCACCTTGCCTGAGAGAGGGGTACGTGGGGGAGAAACATGCTCCGAACGTTGATATTTGAAACCCGATCTGTTTTGTCATGTGCCCTGGGCAGAGGAGTTCCATGTCATGTGTCATCATGTGCCCTGTTTAATCGGAGAGCTTTCTAGGGTGAGTGAAATACGTTCAGTGGCATTGGAGTAAAAACAAGGGTGCTAGACCCGGTAAATATTTGCTGATTATGTAACAAACACATAGCACAATTTCCGTTATTGCAAATTGGAGGAGGAGGAGGGCAGAGTTTGGAAAGAAATCTAGTGGTCTAGAAAGGAGGTCGTTTGTCTAGGAGGACCTTGGACCTTGGCTGATACTGGTGTTCCTGCACAGTATGGCTCTGTTCACCCTCTCTCCAGAACCCTGGGTTTTTAAAATGTGTAATAACTGAAATAAATAGAACAACTTGTTCTCCTTCCTGACCTAATGCTTGCTTTCACCAGTGGACAGTTAATAAAAAATATTACATGATTTTTAGGCAAAGTGAATGTCAGGTCATGGTCAGTGATGTTTGTGTTGAAGTTTGTATTTACTTGTAGGACTTTAGAAGGGCCAACGTAGATCATCTTAAATGGAGCTGTTGTTAACCAAGTCCAAAGGCGGAAGAAGGAAAAGAAGGACAGAATTTCCTCTATCTTTGTACTCTCAAAGGATTTTTTCCCTTAGATTTCAGGAAAAATGTTTCCCTGTTTCAGGTACCACTTTCTACGTTTTTAGGGTTTTTTTTTAAGATTTTATTTACTTATTTGAGAGAGGGAGAGCACAAGCGGTATGTGGATGGGGAGGGGCAGAGGGAGAGGGCAGACTCCCACTGAGCAGCAAGCCCAGTGTGGGGCTCATCCCAGAACCCTGAGATCATGACCTGAGCCGAAGGCAGACGCTTAACCAACTGAACCACCCAGGTGCCCCCCCCACACACTTTCTAAGTTTTAAGCAGGTTAAAAATGGACTATGTTCTGATAGATGAAGCCAAACTTTTAATAAAATAGAGCTCTATATCTCCAACAGTTTTTTATTCTTTCATCTTTTTTAGCATGTGATTTGACAGACATTTACTACCTCTTTGATTTAAAAAAAAAAACCTGTCTGCCGATTCTGTCTGATATTCTGAGTCCTACAGAATTTGGCTCTTGACCTCCTTCACAGCCTTGTCTCCTGCTACGTCTTTCCTCTCCTTGCCGCCTTCCACGTGCCCTCATGCCATCCACATCAGTCTTGTCATAAATCCAGCATATCCACAGCCTCTCACCTACCAGTATGTACTTAAAGTTGTGATCTCTGCTTGGAATAAGCTTCCCGTACTATCTGTGGATATCTTTCTGTTAGCCTCTAACTTTCTCCGCCCTCAAGGTCCACCTCAAAGAAGTAACCCCATATTTCCTATCTCCCTTATCAACAACATATGAATATATATTGCTCATTAGGTTCAGAACTCCTGAAGAATTGAGGCTTTATTTTATTGTATTTTTTATTTTATTTTTTTGTAATCCACACAGCTTAAAGTGTTGTGCAAATAAGGGCTTATTAAGTAGTTTATTTGAAACTGGATTCTAACATAAAGTCTAAATCTGAATTACAGCTTAAAATGAACATCTGTTTTCTCTTGACTTTGGTATCTCAGAAGAAAGCACAAACAAGCTCTGATCCAAAGAGTGGTGAAAGGCACCTTATGATAAAACCAATTCCCTTTGCTCACATGGCAGATTTTAGCTGGATAAGCAGGTATTATCCAGAGTATGGACAATAAGAGTCTGTAATTTGTACATTTTTGCATGTGGGAAGTTTCCCTTCAGGATTAAAAGTATCTATTGAAGAAATATTTTTTGTTGTAACAGTTTGTCCGTGGGGGCATTGAAAGAGAAAGGATCTTCTTCGGGAGACCCAATGGCTAAGCTCTGGAGAATGCATAGTCTTTCTCTCTTCGTGACTGCCCTATAAAAGCACCTTAATACAGGTTGAAAAAGCTGCTGTGGGCATTAGAAGAGCCCCAGAACATCGTAGATGGTCAACAAAAGTTTCTGATTGGAGGAATGAGGCATTTTAGTGTGGTGGATTGAGACTATCAAGATTCTGACCCTCCCTCTGCCAATGCTAGCTGTGGTAACTTACTTTGGGTAACTTATTTAACCTTTCTGTAAGGCCGGGTTTCCTCAGTTTGTGAAATAGAGGTAATAAAAACATTCACCTCTTAGGGTTGTTGTTTGGATTAAATGAAGTAAGGTAGGTAAAGGCAATTAGCATAGTTTGTGGCACATCAGTAGATATTTGCTATTAAAATGCTGATAACACTGTGATAGGGACATTGATCTTGCGTTGATCTCTCGCATAGGAGAAAAGTCAGGTTTTTTAAATTTAGAATGAGTTAAAGAGAACCCATCTCTTCCCCCACCCCAGCCGCTTTAATTTTATTCCTACTTGGCATTGCAGGTCTGGCCATGTTACTTTTCCTCATCTTCGTTATCTTAATTGTGATTTTGTGTTTGAGTAGAATTAGACTCTTAAATATAAGCATGTTAAGTTGATAATTAGAAGGATGAGATTTATGTAATGAAAACCTTAGCAGTTAATCATCCGGGGACAGCCGTTACTGAAAGGTATAGAGCACACGTAGGTGTACAGACAGTATTGCTGGAGTGAAGAAGTCAAAGTCCTGAAGGGTATGGCGGGAACAAGAGAACGCGGGGTATCGAAGGAAGTGATCGAGAGTATTTTTAAAGGGCACGACGGCTAATGTTTGTGGTGTTGTGTTGGGAAAAACATGTTGGGGAAAATGTGATGGTGAAGAAACGGGTGGAGTCAGACGAGGCAGTCTCACACTTAAGAAAACTATAGGAGACTGTGGGTAAAACCAGAGGCAAAAAAGGAGTGGGGAGTTGTTAATGGAACACCACTGTGAAAAGTCACAGCTTTTATCTCAAAGTTATCTGTCCCCTTTGGTGGTGCTGGCCCAGTGCGTTTCGTTCCGCAGTTGCTGAAAGTTACACACTTTGGAATAAGAATCATTTCTACAGGTCATGAGTATTCTTTTTTTTTTTTTTAAAGATTTTATTTATTTATTTGACAGAGATAGAGACAGCTAGCGAGAGAGGGAACACGAGCAGGGGGAGTGGGAGAGGAAGAAGCAGGCTCCTAGCAGAGGACCCTGATGTGGGGCTCGATCCCATAACGCCGGGATCACGCCCTGAGCCGAAGGCAGACGCTTAACCGCTGTACCACCCAGGCGCCTCCATGATTATTCTTTTTACACCCGTATTCAGGAGCAAGAAATTTCCTGATCGAGTGGAGATTTCTAAATGATTTATACAAAACAAATTAGGCTAAAAAATTCATGAAGGTGAGACTATTAGACAAATTACTTTTGATATCTGGCCGGTCAAAAACAGAAATCAAGTTTGGAATATATTTCAGATTATGTTTTACTTTTGTAGTTGGGCTCTGCACCGGCAAAAGATTTTACAATAACTGTTTAGTTTAATGTTCTTCTAAACCCTGAACACAGCCCATTTTACGTTTGAGTGAACATGAGAGTTAAAAAGCAAGTCGCCCCCAGCCTTAGATTGTCAGAGTCTGGGATTAGATTGGTTCATAGCAAAGCCTTTAGCCTGTTACCAAGACTGCCTTTCAGAAGGCACTTAAAAATCTGGACCACTGATCTAGACTTTGAAATGATCATTTAAAAAACCAACTTATGTACATCCCCAGGACCTTGCTAGACACGGGTAGGTGTAAAAGAGGGGAGGGTCTCCTATAGTGATTGATATTAGAGGAATGGGGTTGGCAGGTCAGTTGATTTACTTCATTCGTATTGTCCCAGAGGGTCTGTTTCAGCTTCAGTCCTCAAGTCTTGACCTCTAAATTGACTGAGTGATCTGTGTGTATCCTCTCATTTAATCCTTGCAACAAGCAACCCTGTGCTGTAGGGGTTATGCCTCTTTTACTGGTAATGGAGACGAAGGCTAAAGGGAACTAAACAAAAAACTTGGTGATAATCACAGCAAATGATGGGGGTGAAATCCCAGTAGGGTCTGTGTGGCAGAAAGCTTATTTTAGAGATTACTTCTACTTTATTCCAATTTTAAAAATCCATTAACGAGAAAACAAAAACATCTATCCTTTTCATATTATAGACAAGCAGAAAGAAGGACATCAGAGTTGCCTATAATTCTGTCATCCACAGATAAGTATTCTGTCCAGACTAGGACAGAACTATCCTCTTTACCTCTTCCTCCAAGGCAGTAAAACTTAAAATCAGAGAAACCTAATCAAACGGTAGGGTCAAGTCTCCCTGTTCTGTGGCTAGAAGGAAGAATCGATGATGATTCCCAAACACTAACCTGTTTCCAAAGCAGTTATTGAGCAAGTACCCTCCACACAGCGAGCTGGCTGCTAGGCCGTGCGGGTCAGCGTCGGACGAGTCAGCCCTCAGGAGCCCACCCTTGAAGGCAGGGGTCCGCAGCTCTGGCTCAGACACGCATCTCCTGGGAGCTTGTTGGCTAGATATCTGCATTTTTTAAAGCTCCGTGGGAGACGAGCCACCGCGGTTAGAAGCAGTGCTGGGAGGGACCTGGGGGGACGGGCCCAGAGCAGTATCGGGGCAGCTCTGAGGGTTGCAGCACCAACACTGTCAGCTCTGGCCAAGTCTGCCAGGATGAGGACGGCTTCGAGCTAGGCCTTGATGAAGGGGGAGGATTTTAAGAAAAAAATGATGGGGTGAAAATGGGGAAGGATATTCCAAACAACTGTCAGAATTGTGGCTGCGATCTCTTTGGTTGATGAGGATGATTTATGAGAGGTATTGGTAGGTTGTTTTATAAGAATACATTGTTACGAATATTCCGGGTCCGTTGATATCACTAATGGGTTTTTCATTGTCTTTTTCCATCAGGTCTTCAATGAAATTTATCCAGTATGGACTTATTCTTACCTGGTGCTGCTGTTTCCTGTGTTCCTTGCCACAGACTACCTCCGTTACAAGCCTGTCGTCCTGCTGCAGGGACTCAGCCTTATCGTTACGTGGTTCATGCTGCTCTACGCCCAGGGACTGCTGGCCATTCAGTTCTTGGAATTCTTCTATGGCATCGCCACAGCCACTGAAATTGCCTATTACTCTTATATCTACAGCGTGGTGGACCTGAACATGTACCAGAAAGTCACAAGTTACTGTCGGAGTGCCACCTTGGTGGGCTTTACTGTGGGCTCTGTCCTGGGGCAAATCCTCGTCTCCGTGGCAGGCTGGTCCCTGTTCAGTCTGAATGTCGTCTCTCTTACGTGTGTTTCTGTGGCTTTTGCTGTGGCCTGGTTTCTGCCTATGCCGCAGAAGAGCCTTTTCTTTCACCACGTCCCTTCCACCTGCCAGAGAATGAAAGGCATCAAGGCACAAAATGGCGGCATTGGAACCCACACCTCAGCTTCTAACCACCTTCCTGGGTGGGAGGACATTGAGTCAAAAATCCCTCTAAATATGGAGGAGCCGGTAAGTTTAGCCTTAAACATCTCGTGGTTGCTAGAGCAGTGGCGACAAAGCAGACAGGAAACCCCCTCTTGCGAGACCTGGTACTCATCTGGATTCAGGTTTTTATTCTGAGTTGGTCCATTGGTTCAGTCATTCATTGAGTAGAGATAAGGTTGATTTATTTTAGGGATGACAAATATATTTTATCCTGGAGTGAATGGCCTGCAAAGCAGACTGTACAGCATTGTACTGCTTGTGTCAGAGATGTGTTGAGCCATGGTGGGAGCTGTGTCGTCTCCATCTTTATCCCCAGTACTCGGTGAAGCACTCAGAACAGTTTGCTAGATGAATAGATGAAATGACTCCAATAAATGATGAATATCTACTTCCAGTTTCTGAATGGAAACCCAAAGTTTCCTCTTCTGTGCTGGAAGTCATATCTGTATTTTCAAGTGACCCTTTCCCAGAGGGGGCTAGTAATGAATAATGCAGAGAAGATAATCACAAGAGGAAAATTCAAGATGATGATGGAATACATATTAAAATTGTGACTGTGAAATTGTCTCTTGGGTATGGCATCAGAATAATCCATCCCTACGTTCTGGCTAGCCAGGAAGATTAATTGCTTCCCCCAATCATTCACCCTTCTTTATAAAAGCTTTTTATCTTCCCAACAGGTTATAAGCTGTGAGGGGCAAGGTTCGTTCCAGCCATACTGAATTAGTCTCAGCTTTCTCATGGGACATGTTTGGAAATAACCTGTTAACATTCTCACTTTGTGGGTGGGCTCTGTCAGTCATAAAACCGAGCTCCATAAGCCTTGTAGACTGAATGAGAGTAGAGAACCCATGTGAGTGAAGTCTTTGGCTCCCCAACCTGGAATTAACTCAGTTTGTTTCTATGTGGCATCTAATTACTGTCCGATGCCTACCCCCGCTCTTCACTTGAGGTCACTAGTTGAAACTTAGGTCGTCATCCCAAAGAGCTTGAGCCTCGGTGACACTGGTCATGAAACTCAATTTGATTACTAGGGCACCTGTGGGCAGCATCCGTCAAAATACCCGGGATTAAGTAGGAATGCGATGCTGATTCCTTCATAGTTTGGTAAGTGATGTTGCCAAGTCCACAAAGGGTTAATGGAGGAGGGAGAGGGTTATAATCATCTGATCTTATGTAGTAGAAAAAAAGAATAAGGACCCTTTAAAAATTCTGTTTCAAATGTGTTAAAATGGCTGTAGGTAAAATTAATATGTACATATCTGTAATACCTATATAAATATATCTTAAATATTAACATTGGCCATACTTCTAAAGATGTGTATAGACCAGTACGTTTTAAACCATTTTGAACATGAGTAAGAAATGCGTTTTACACAGGAACAAGTTCCACTCGTAGGTGTGTACATATTTTCTGTATAACTGAAGCCAAGGTTTTACAGCACAATACTTTATTGATGCATTCCGTTCAGTTCATTTTTTTGATAAAAAATTTTGCAGTTTTATTTTACTTTTAATTTAAAATTAATGATTATGTAGTGTATTATTTGTTTCATTCATTTCATTTTTTACAATGCACATCACTGCCCACTGCATTGATTTTATTACCTATTAATGAGTTGTAACCTACCATTTAAAAACTTTGGCCTAGACCAGCTTGACATTTGTTGTTTATACATATGCAAAATGTCAGTACTTGACATGCTGAAGAATTACGAAATTTTAGAGTTGGAAGTGATTCTAATCACAGGCCGTAGGGACCATCAGAGTATCTTAAAGTTACAAGGGACTTTAGATGTGGTCAACCGTGTCATTTTCGAGATAAGGATTGGGAACAGGGATTAGCGACTTGTGCAGAATTGCACTGATAGACTCTGTAACATCATTAAAGAGCGTATATGAGATCCACTTTGATCTGTGCTTTGCTCCATAAAGGCTTTCACGGGGCGACAGCATGCTCAGAACCATCGTGTTGGTACATGGGGGTAAAAGGTAGAGTCAGTTCAGTTCCACCTTATCCTTGGCTCTGCTGCTGGTGTGGAGCAGGCGGTTAGGGCTGCTTGGCAGCTGTACTGGGCTGAAATAGTGCTGTGTCTCTTGACAAGCTTGCAGGAAAGTCAGCACAGGGAGACCGGGGATCACAGCGCCATTTTAAGTTGATAAAGCCCACAACTGAACTGTAAATCATAATTGTGCTAAATACAGTGAAGAAGAGTAGGTAGATGGGTGGGTGGTTTGATCTTGACTTTATGCAAAGGGAAGATGAAGTAGGAGTCAAAGTGACAGCCCTGTCCACAAGTAACCTTACAGTATTGGTGAGTTCTCAGAATGAGCCTGTGCTGTGGGGCAGTGTGTCAACATTCCAGCATAGCCAGTGATTCTCTTTCCTAAATAGGAAACAGGATTCATTCTGTGCTTGGCCCATAGTTGGACCTGATTTAAATCGCTGAGCTGTTAGAAATGGTGTAAATTAAGCCACTTCTTTAGCACAGGGCCTGACACATAATAAACAATACGTGTTAACGCAGCTATACTTTTGTTTGTAGACTGATATCCTTACCATGAATAGGTTTGTGTGTGTGTGTGTTGGAGCTCTACGAAACACTGACAGTAGCAGCAGTAATGTTTCCACGTTGTACTCAATGGTTTCCAGCAGCACACAGTAGTGGGTTTTGGAGAAGGTCAAACCAGGGTCTGGTACTTACCAGCAAGGTGATCTTGGGCAAGTTGCTTCATTCTTTGAAACTTAATTGCTTTCCTCATTCTTCTTTCGACCTCACAGGGTTATTTCAGGTGTTAAATGTAGAGGTCATGGAAGGCTCTCAAATGAGTATTCGTAGTAGGTAATCAATCTATATTCATTCCTGTTACCATCTTTGTCATTAGACACAAGTAATCAAGAACAGCTGTGTGCCTTCACTGTAAATCGTTATTGTGAGGCTGCAGATAATCTCTCACTTTGAGTTGGTTCCTCCTGGTCTTCTGAGTTTTATGAGAGGTGTCACTAGAATCTGGTACTAATTCCACCACTAATTCTTTAACCGAAGCTACTCTTAAAAGTAGAATGTTAAACCAGACGATCAGTGAACTTTCCTGAGCTCTAGAATACTGAGTTTTATGAGCTGACTGATCTGAAGATGTATTTTTCTTCAGATTGCCAGGCAGGACACGAACACCTTTTCCTTTCCTGTCCAGTCCCCCGTAGAGTTAGGAATTATATAGAAGTGGTTTAATTGCAGTCACCTTCCCTTGACTCAAATTTTCATACTTAAGGCATGAAACCCTACTTACCTTACCCATTGTATGTAGAAGAAAATCCAAAACTCGCATTGTGGCCTGTGAGACCCCATCCAGCCTGGCCTTACCTCCCGGCTGTGCTCCGCACGGCGCTGGCCAAACCACGGCAGGCGTAGTCCCACTTTGGAACTTCAGCCCGGAGGTTCTCAGTCAGGACTGCCCTTGATTCCGATTTTCGTGGCTGGTTCCTTTATGTCACTCAGGTATCAACTCAGGCATGAGCTTTTCAGAAAGCCTTTCAACACTCTTACTGTCCGTCCCCTTCTCTACCACAGTCCCTTGCCAGCCCATGACCCTGGTTCTTTTCTTCCTGCTGTCATTCCTACAGTAAGCTCTCGTGTGTGTGTTTATCGTCTGTCTCCCTTACCAAAATGTCAGTTTAATGAGGGCAGGGACTTTAATGCTGTATCCCCAGAATCTAGAACATCGCCAGACGTGCCGTGTGGGCACTCATATTTGTTGATTGTATCAATGAGTCATGATGGAGTACAAAGGAAACCAGCATTTATCGAGCACTTGCTACTCACTGAGAATAACACCCGTTTAGTTCTTCCAAAAGCCTGATGAAATAAACATTCATTTCCATTTTATAGTTAAAAGGCTTAGATTTAGAATTTTTTTCCATCTGCCTGTAGGCAAATGTGCTTCTGCTGTTCTTTTTTTTTTTTTTTTTTTTATCATCATTATCGCCCCAGCTCCCATTTATTTTGACCTGGGTACTGGACACTGTGCTAAGAATCTTAGATTCATTAGCTCGTTTAAGCCTTATGAGAACTCTGTGTGTAGGTATCCCTGCCCCTTGTACAGCTGAGGGAACGGAAGCTTCCATCAGATAACTTACCAAAGGCACATAGAAAATAGCACGGTCAAAATTCAAACCCAGATCTAGTTGACTTCAAAAACCACTGTATTAGAGACTTCTATTCCTTGGTGAAGAGAAATAATTTCTCGAGGGTTTGTTTTGTTTTTTTGTTTTTAGCACCACGTCAGAACCCTTTCTTGAAGTGAAATCCGAAACTAGATGCCCATTGTGATAAATGAGTAGGAGTTGAGTTTGGGGGGGGTGTGAGTAGGCGTAACTATGGAACATTGCTTGGTTCTCATTCCACTGAGATTATCCTCGCATTTGAGGGAGAAAATGGCCTTTATTTACTTAATTTCAACAGTCACTATAAATACAGTATATAGCTAATATAAATACAGTATATAGCTAATATAAATATATCATCTTAACAGGAAAAAATCGGATTTTATAAACAACATTCATACTTCCTTTTTTAATAAACAGTAAAAGAAAACTACATAAAAAGAAGTCAGAATCATCTGATCTGCTACCACCACAATAGTAAATTTCCACTATTAGTTTAGTGACCTTCCTAAACATCTTTTCATGTATTACATAGTATGTATTCACAGGTGTACGTTTTATAGCACATGAAATTACAGTGTTCATGGAGTTTTGTAACTGCATGGATTTTTTTGCCCCGTGGTATGTGATACGTATCTTCCTATGTCTTTTCATGTCAAAAGAGCTTTTAGAATCTAAAGAAATGAAATCGTAAAGGTGACAGTGGTGGGAGGTTTGTGTTGGGACAGTAGTCCCCCTTTCCCTCCAGGCTGGCCCCGAGCACAAAGCCAGAATTGTATAGAGACTTTGAAGGGACATAGTCTGCCTTTAGACCCTCCTTTTCTCCTTGTGGTCACAAACCATTCCCTCTGGGTATCTCCAGTCAGACCCCGGCCTGTAGATGTGTCTGAGTTGGGATGGAGGGGAGAGAGTGTGTAGCCATACGTGGTTGCACCCTTCCCTGTTACAGCTTCATGCCCTTGAACTTCGGATAAGTGTCCTCTCCCCTGAAACAGTAGCCAAAGACAGGTCAACTCTTAATAGGTTGTTAATACCCTGCTTTCTGGTTTAGGAATGAGGGCTCAGTGAGATACCAGGCCAAAACAAGAATGATTGTTTTGGGAGCAGAGTAAGTGCACAACAGGCTGGAGCCGGAGAGAGAGTGTTCTAGAAGCTTTTTATGTTTGGTGAGAACTTCACTGTTGCTAAATTGTAAACCTACCTCAACAGCACCTATGCTTCCTTGATCCATATTTTTTTTTCTGAAACCAAATGTACATTATTCGTTCCTATCGGTTACGGCTCACTCCGTGTGTTTTTACTGTGTTTCGGATAATGGAATATCAACAGCTGAGGAGACAACGATAGTCTCCTTTTCATCATGAAAATGTTGTTCGTAGCAAGAGTTAGTATTGGGATTGTGTCCTTCAAAAGCATTTAATAAAAGAAGCAAAGTTACGCTCGGAAATTTCCATCCTAGCCGTTGTTTTGGCTACAGACTAGTCTCCCTCTGTGCACAACAGGGCAGAGAAATGAGTGGTATTGCAAACCTGGCCTTGCAAACAGCCAACTGTACCTACTCAAAGGTTCTGGAGCTTCTGAGTGGCCTGCAAGCCGTGCTGTTTGAGATAGACTTTGGGAGACAATAAGATTTGAATAGAAAAATAATGAAGAACATTCTAGGCAAAGGAAATAAGAATAAAAGCATAGCAGAAGGTGCTGTTGGAGGCCAGTATAGGGTTATTAACTGGCCTAATCTCAATGCTGCCGTGCCTCAGGGAATAGGGAGGCCTGAAGAAAGGGAAATAGAGGGAGAATGGCCAGTCACTGGGGCAGTCAGAACACACACCAGGCTCCTCCACTATGAGCCTGCTTCTTCCTCTCCCACTCCCCCTGCTTGTGTTCCCTCTCTCGCTGGCTGTCTCTATCTCTGTCAAATAAATAAATAAAATCTTAAAAAAAAAAAAAAAAAAAGGGGGCGCCTGAGTGGCACAGCGGTTAAGCGTCTGCCTTCGGCTCAGGGCGTGATCCTGGCGTTACGGGATCGAGCCCCACATCAGGCTCCTCCGCTGTGAGCCTGCTTCTTCCTCTCCCACTCCCCGTGCTTGTGTTCCCTCTCTCGCTGGCTGTCTCTATCTCTGTCAAATAAATAAATAAAATCTTTAAAAAAAAAAAAAAAAAAAACACACACACACACAACATTTACTGATTAAGTTGGCCGTCTTAAATGGGTACGGCTCATGGCACCCCAAAACAATGACAGTAGTAACATCAAAGACTACTGATCACAGATCACCATAAAAAATATATACTGAAAAAGTTTGAAATATTGTGAGAATTACCAAACTGCGACACAAAGACACGAAGGGACAACTACCGCGGGAAACCTGGCTCTGATAGACTTGCTCGAAACGGTGGTGCACACACACTTGCAAAGTGCAGTAAGGGAAGCACAATACAATGAGCCACGCCCCTGGACCGCGTGTTTGCATGAAAACAAGCCGTTGGTTTTCACAAGGAAGAAGAAGAATTTCTGTCAAATAGAAAATGAAGTCTGTAACCGTTGTTTCCTGTGGGTGCCTGGTATTTGAGCTTTCTTCCCCTTCTCCTGTGTAGGAACCCGAGCCAGACCGTCTCCTTGTGCTGAAGGTCCTGTGGAATGACTTCTTGATGTGCTACTCCTCTCGCCCTCTGCTCTGCTGGTCTGTGTGGTGGGCCCTCTCCACCTGTGGCTACTTCCAGGTGGTGAACTACACACAGGGCCTGTGGGAGAAGGTCATGCCCTCTCGCACTGCTGCTATCTACAACGGCGGCGTGGAGGCCGTGTCCACCCTCCTGGGTGAGCGGGGCGGGGCGGGCGAGTCCTCCGGTGGTTAGCTCACCCCCAATCCGATTGCTGCTCCCCTCCTAAGTTTGAAGTGACCCCAAGGAATGATTTCTTTTGAGTTCCGATTTTGTAATTTAGGAAGAAATTTAGCAGTGCTCAAAGTCGTGGATGACCATGGTTAACAAACTTGAATTCTTTATATCCTTCAGGGAAACCTAATGTAATGATTTTCAAAATTGTCTTCTTATCCAGGTTTCCATTATCTGTATTTATTGGGTGCTTTTGTTGCTTGATGTGAAACTTTGAGTGGCAATACACAGTAGTTTATAGCAATAACTAATGTTGAGTGTTAATATGCAATAAATGCTATTCTAAGGACTTATGTATGTTAATTCAGTCCTCACAAAATGCCTGAGACAGGTGCAGTTAGTATCTCTATTTTACAGTTAAGGAAACACAGACAGGTGGATAACCTGCCCAACATCAGATAGCTGGTAAGTAGTAAAGGCAGAATTTGAACTCAGAGCCTGTGTCTTTGACCATTGTATTCTATCACCCTTTCTAATTTGTTGACCTACCTGTTAAGGTTTTTAGACGACATCCCATGATTTCTGTAAACACTTATAACTGTGCCTGGCACTTAGAAAGCACCCCGCACATTCTGTCATTATCAGCCTCATCATGTTGCCAAAGAGCAGAGATGCCCTTTTGCTGTCTTCTAGCTGGCTCCTCAGTTAGGAGATGATTGCTCCCGCGACGCTGAGCTGGAAGCACTGGCTATTTCTGACTCCTGCCTCGGCGCCAGCCTCGGTCGCTTTTCCCCAGCAGCATGCCCGGGTCTGTGTCCTCTTTTTGCATTCATTGCCAGCTGCTCTCATTCGATCTCTCGTCTCTCAGTGGCTCCATGTTCTTTATTCCACCAAGTCCAGAATTCTCTGCCCGACTTTCAAGGCCCTCCCTAATCTGAGCTACCCTGTGGTAGTATAGTGTAGTGTAATGTAATGTGCCCTATGGGTAGTGTAACGTAAGTGGCAAGGTTTTAAAATTTAATGATCTACGCTGAATTTGTAATTCATTAGAAGAGCATCTGTTTAGCAGAATAACTACATTGGTTTTCTCTGTTTCGTTTTGTAGGTGCTGTTGCCGTGTTTGCCGTGGGTTACATAAAAATATCCTGGTCGACGTGGGGGGAGATGACGCTGTGTCTGTTTTCCCTGCTCATTGCTGCCTCCGTGTATATCATGGACACCGTGAGCAACATCTGGGTGTGCTACACGTCCTACGTCGTCTTCAGAATCATCTACATGTTACTCATCACCATCGCAACGTATGTATTTTGAGTCAAAGAAGCATTCGGAAAAGTTGTGGCAGGATACACTTTTTTGGTTTCTTTACGAACACATGAAAATTTCTAGTTAAAAGAGGCAGCCAGGAGGAAGCATTGCATTGTATGTTTTTCTCCTGAGGAAGCACTTAGGTGAGGTTCATTTATTTCCTTGTTCGTAGATTCCTGCTCTGTTCAGATGTTTGTGTGAAGTTTACACCGCTTAGCAACAACATGGCTTTTCACCTGGTTGGGAAGGGAGATGACAGTAGAAAGAAGGGGCTGCTCTCCACAATTGAAGTAAAAATCATAACTAGCTCGGAAGTGATTCTTACCGATTCATTCTTCTTTTGCGGATTGGTTTTTTAAGTTTTCAGATTGCTGCTAACCTCAGCATGGAGCGCTACGCCCTGGTGTTTGGTGTGAACACCTTCATTGCTCTGGCCCTGCAGACACTGCTCACTCTCGTCGTGGTGGATTCCAGTGGCCTTGGCTTAGAAATTACCACTCAGGTAAGATTTCTCTCTCAACACTCAAGATGTTATCACTCGAGCAGGGTGACAAAGTGGAGCTTAAATCCGAACGGTGTAGACAGATATAAAATAAAAAGTAGAGGTGTTCCCTCCTTCCTTTAGTCAACCCCCATCCTTAGTTCTTTTCTCCCTGGAGGATGTTGGGACCGTCATCTTTTTGATGAGGACCTAGAACGTTTCTGAGTGTAACTAAACAGCCTGGTAGAGCCAAGAAGGAATGTTGGTTCCTTCTAGGCCGAGCTTTGCTGCTGCTTCCAGTATTTCCCTCCATTTTTAATCCCGTGCGTGGAACATGGTATCCTGTGTTTGAGAGGCCCTGCTTCATCGCACAGTTCCGTACGTCCCCTCCCTTCTTCAGCCAAGATACCACTCACCCAAATACCAGGGTAATGACTTGCCGTTGATGAATAGCGTGGAGATTCTTAACAAGTGACCCATCAAGGAAACAGCTGCACACACACCCAGAGACAGTATGGACACTTGGATTCGTTCAGGAAGTGTGTAGTTGTATACACCTTTGTGCGTTGTGAGTTCGTAGGTGGGGCTTGCTCTGTACTCTGGCAAAAGAAGCGATTGAATCAAAAAGTGCCTTTACCCCGCCCCATCCCAGCCCAGATGACTCCCTCCATACTTAGATAATAGTTTTCTTACTACACAAAGGCCCAGCATGTTAGTGGTAATTAACTTTGTTTTTGCCAAACAGATCTAACAGAGATGATGATAATAGTAGGTGACGTGTACTTTCTACGTGCCAGGTACTCCGTATAGAGTTTTGCAGGGTGGTTGTCAGGATTGGACATTGAGAGAATGAGTCCGAGAGATGTTACGTAATGTTAAGTTGTCATTTAAGGTTGCATGGTCAGTAATAATGTAGCAAAGCTGGGATTTAAACCAGCTTCTAACTCTAAAGCCTAATCATCCCTCACTGGATCCTGCTGCCTCAGAAAGGAGGCCGGGGCGAGCAGAGGAGTGGGAGCTTAATACTTTGTGTGTTTCCCAATTACTACCAGCAGTGAAAACCTTGAGGACACCTCTCAAGGTTTAGGTGCTTAGATTTGGAATGGAGGGTGGGAGAGAAACTAAGTGCTTGTCATCTTGCTATAGAAATTCTCAGATTGTGTAGGCTATGCTGAAACTCTTTAACTGCCATTATTGATAACAGGTTTCCTATAGGAAAATGTACCCAAATTTTAAAGAACCTGGCTCGAAGACTTAGAGTGGCACCCGTACTGCACTCATGAGCCAGCTGATAGTTATTTCATAAGTTCTTTTAAGAAGATGATGATGATGATGTGGATAAACTATATAGTCACATTAAAATACTAGCCTAGAGAAGGTCGTATGAAAAGTAAATCCCGGAATGGAATATAGTTGACTTTCTACTGCCCTCTGCTGGGGAAGAACAGAAGTTCTTTCTCTGCAGAATTGGGCCTGCTGGTCATGCTCAACCTACCAGCTGGGGGGGTAGAGACTATGATTCCGTTGTAACAACAGCAGCAACAAAAATAAAAGCAGTGGTATTAACAGCCTTAGCGTTGTGTGCTAATAAATACTTACGTACATGGTCTCATCCCGTCCCAGCAACCCTGTAGACTAGGGACTAGTGTGAATTCTATTTTGTGAGTGAAGTCAAAGCTCAGAGATGAGGTGTTTCAGCCAGGGTCACACAGCTAGGAAGGCGTGGAGTCAGGAGCAGCACGGAGGCCGTCAGGCTGTAGTCCCACCGTGCTGTGCTACCCCATTTTATTGTCCACGCCTGGCAGGTTGTGTAAGCACACAGTGTTTCGTAAAGGCTTACTAAGAAACAACGTATGCAATTATTGGGGATATCCTAGGATATGTTCACATATATAAAAGAAAACATCTCCTCTTCCAATTGATAACTGTCCGTTTCTTCCTTCCCATCCCCGTTAGTTCCTGATCTACGCTGGTTATTTTGCACTCATCGCTGTGGTTTTCCTGGCTAATGGTACAGTTAGTATTATGAAGAAATACAGAAAGCAAGAAGATGCAGAAGCGAGTTCTCAAGGAACCACGTCATAACACGCTGCTGCGGAGCTGCTTCTTAGAGCACAAACTCTCCATAGCACCTGTGCCTCGATGTAGTTAACGGTTTAATATGTAGACGTATATTTACGAATGTGCTTTTTAAGGCTTCGAAGCAGCCAACTGACTGTACCATGTGTTCCTAGAGTAACAGTACTGTTTAGATGAGCCAGAGGTGAAGTTTATCTCGTGGATTATTTATGAAAGCTAATTTAAGGATTACTTTCTTTTGATTCAAAAGTGAACTTAATTTTGAAAACCAAGTAATCAGAGCACTCGAGCACCCCATGGCGTTTATACTTGATAGCAGGTGAGTTCGGTGTTGCGTAGGTCAAGTTACTTCTCTGTCTGATCAGCCAGAGGCTTGGCCCGGTGGGACCAGGCTTCCCGGGGGCCGCGGGATATTACAGGTCAGAAGAGAAATAGGTTCCCACAGCACCTGCCTCTGTTCAGCTGAATTCTTATTTCTGTGTTACTCGCGTGCACTTGTGTTTCTACAGATGAAAGTTGTTCTCATCACTGGCAATATTTGCTCTGGTTTGGTGTTTTGTCGTATTAGGAATGTGTCATTTCTAATTTTATTTTTTAAAAATTCATTGTATGAATGTTCTGTTTCCATCTTGACAATTTTGTGTTTGTGTACATTGTCTTTAGAAATACACTTTGGCATTATTCGTATGCTTCCCAGAGAAGCTCATTTAGTTAGAAAATAAGGCAAGTTTTGAGGCCTGCTAATAATCTAAATGAAGAGACCTGATCAGAAGATTTAAGGTATGATTGCCTGTCTTTTGGTCTTCAGTAGGAAGGACTTTTAATACTATGATGAAGAGTTAATATGTGGGCTAAAGATACAACTAGCCCATTTTGTATTCGCATTCCCTTTTATTTCCAAAATAAAATGAAAAGTCTTCTTTTTTAATATCGTCATCCCTGTTTATAGCATTTATATTATTTATCCTTCTTATCCAAGATACAGGTGTCATTAGGAGTTAGATTTGTTCGATTATTATAAGGCCTTTTCACAAACTGAGCCTCTTTTTAATGATTTCAGTGCGACAGGAACTAGGATAGACTTGATTCCTGCATTTTGTACATCAAATCTGCCTTTGTTTCTAAGGGTGGATCGTCTTGGAATATCTGCTTAAAATAATAATTGCTAGCGATTTCATTTCCAAGGAAAAATGTTATTATGTGCATATCGAATTCTGTAATTAGTCAACCGAGTGGCTGCTAGTGTATGTGAGACATGAAAACCATTTTAAAGCCAACTTTGTTGCCTTATCTTGAAAAAAAATCTAGGTTAACTTATTTAGAAAAACACAGGTAAGCAGTGTGAATAATAGTATCAAGATTCCAAAGTTGACGTGTTCATTTAGTATAAGCGGGAACTCTAGAAGTAAATGAATGAAGGTAAGTAGAGGCCATTTTCCATTCACTTTCCTTTCTCATCAAGGGCAAGAGCAGAAGGGAAGCAAGGGAAGGGGAAGTGAGGTCATAAAAGGACAGCCTCTAATTTATATTGCATCTTTTGATTTGCTATGTAGGGAATTGTTTATTCAGAAACAGGTAGAAAAGTGGTGTTCGAGGGATTTTATTTAATTTTTTTAAATGAAATGCACTGTGGTACAATCAAATTATCCATGTTACCAAAGCAATATTTCCCTGGAATTTAATTCACAGTGTGTGGTACACAACTGGAGCCTTTACTTATTTAAGACAATAATAAGTTCATATCCTGGTGTGTGACCATATTTATAGAATGCTGAGCCCAACTTGCAAGTTGTACCGGATGCAATTTTGCAAAGAAGTGAAAATAATTTGTTGTACTTTTTATTCAATTCTGTGTGGATTATAAAATTATTTTTATTAAATAAATATTTTACATTATATTTTTCCTTTTAATCGCAATTATTTTAAATTTGTTTTTTAATTCAGTAGGAGCTTTCGGTTATATATTTAAACCTTTTAATAATTTCTTCTGGGACAAATTTCATATCAAGTCTTCCCTCACCTGACCTTCCTTCCAAGGTTAAACAACCTTGTCATCCTGTGACTTCTTCCCATTGCTTTGTGATCCCTACCTTTGACTCTTCCCCTTTATTTCTGTCATTTTCCCTGTTATTTTTAGCACCAAACTGCACTGTTTTATTTTTCTTGGTCTTCATCTTGGGACCTCTTGTCTCTTTTTAAAGCATTCTTCCATTTAGAAGCCAAAAAGACCCACATTCCCTTCAGTGTTAACTGAATTTTACAAATAAAGGAAACTCAGTCAAATCAAGGGCTCAAGGTACCATCTTGTTTTGAAACTTCATAGCCACTTTGTTCTAGCTCAAAATATTCTGATATCTAAGGAAGCATCTTCTTGCCATCAGCTGAGAATGACTTGTTCATTACGTCCCAGATACCAAATCACTTGTTTCTCACGGTATGCAAAGGAATACCTTCCCTTTTAATACCTATTCCAAAACCTTTCATTAAGGCATTTCATTGATGATCACCAAAGACTCATTTTTCATGCCAAAATTCTTTTAAAGATAAAGTTTTCTGTCCCTATAGTTATCCCCTGTATCTTAATGCCTTTCAGACTGTAAGCCTTCTGAACAGGGGGGCCATGTCTTATTTTTGTCTTTTGTTGTAAAACACATCCTAGTGCCATATGAGTATTAAATTACATAAAGGATATATAACATATTCAGTACCTGCCAGTATAAATAACTAAATGTTATTACTTTTTTTAAAAATAAAGATTATTTATTTATTTGACAGAGTGAACACAAGCAGGGGGAGGGCCTAGCAGGGACCCGATGCGGGCCGAACCCAGGGTCCCGGGATCATGACCTGAGCGGAAGGCAGACCCCCAGTGGACTGAGCCACGAAGGCACCCTGTCATTACTTTTTTAAAGATTTATTTGTTTATTTTAGAGAGTGCAAGTGGGGATTGGGGCAGAGAGGGAGACAGACAAGCAGACTCGTCGCTGAGCAGGGAGCCCAATTCAGGGCTCCATCTCAGGACCCTGCAGTGGTGACCTGAGCCAAAACCAAGAGCGGGACCCTCAACCAGCTGTGCCACCCAGGCATCCCTACCATTGCTTTTTTAAAAGTACCTTCACATGAAATGTTAAGATTAAAACGCCTGTCGATGACCTGCATTCCATGGGGACGGTTTATTCAAGGCATTCTGCTCCAAATGGTAGAGATGGGATACCCATTTGTTCTACTTATTAGGACATCCTCCTTGTAATTAGTACCTTGCCTTTGAGTCGTAACATGTTCTAGTTTGGCAACGGCATTTGTGAACATCCGCTCCTTTGATTCTGGAAAAGGATCTTGTAGTAGTACTAACTACGTTTTCAATAAGTAATGTTGATGACAGTAGAAGGGAGTTCAAGATGCAAGGTTTGCCGCTCAGAGCTCGGCTGTGTCAGCAAAGTCACTGTGCTTCAGCTTTCTCATGGGTGAGTGGGGTTAACACCGACCTGACAGGGTTGTTGTGAAGAAATGAAAGAACATAGGGGCACCTGGGTGGCTCAGTGGGTTAAGCATCTGCCTTCAGCTCAGGTCATGATCCCAGGGTCCTGGGATCTAGTCCCATGTTGGGCTCCTTGCTCAGCAGGCAGCCTGCTGCTTTTGCCTGCCTCTCCCTGCTTGTGCTGTCTCTCTCTCTCTCTCTGTCAAATAAATGAATAAAATCTTCAAAAAAGAAAAGAAAGAACATCTATGAAAGCACCTGTCACATTGGAGACAGAGTAGGGGACTGAGAAATCAGTTCCTTAATCCTTCTATTTACAATTGACCTGTAGCTATGAATCTCAAAATTGCACTCTCAAGGGAACTTTTTTTTTTTTTAAAGATTTATTTATTTATTCGACAGAGATAGAGACAGCCAGCGAGCGAGAGAACACAAGCAGGGGGAGTGGGAGAGGAAGAAGCAGGCTCATAGCAGAGGAGCCTGATGTGGGGCTCGATTCCACAACGCCGGGATCACGCCCTGAGCCGAAGGCAGACGTCTGCTTAACCGCTGTGCCACCCAGGCGCCCTGGGAACTTTTTTTTTTTTTAAATGTTTCAGTTGTTGAAAACAATCACGGGCTTTTTAAACACCTCCTCCCTTTATTTTACTTTATACTTTGGAAAGCCCTTCTGGGGATACAAGAATGAAAAAGTCATAATTCCTGCTCTCCAGGAATTTAAAAATGGGTGGTAAGTAGAAAGGATAACGTAGATGCCCGACTGTATTACAAGATAGTGTCAGGTACCATTAACCATTTTCCATTAAGAATTAAAAAGCCTTGTCTCGAAGAGAGCAAGGACATTGAGAAAATCCTAAGTGGCTTCCTGAAGGAGATCGCTTTTGAGTTCGCTATGCAGGATCGGTAGGATTTTAACAGAAATTTAGAAAGGGAAACTAGTGGAAAAAGAGGCATAAATAAAGTTAGGAGGGTCCAAATGTGTACCATCCGCAAGGGCTATAGACAGGAGTAGGGTGGTGACAAAGTTTGGAAAGACTTAAGTCATTTTCTAATGTTTATTAATCTGGCAGCAGAGTATAGGATGGATTTTATGGGAAGATAACCACCTAAAATTTCTAGTTGATTGGCCATTTCAATTGGCTAGGTCTAGGTGAGGAAGGCCTTTTTGACTTGTGGCAGAAGAAGAAACAGGTTACTAAATTAACATTTTAAAATGTGTGTCCGTATTTCAAAGGTGGCTTAAAAAGTGTAAATAACCACCCAACGTCACGCATCTGTAAAGCGGAGAAGTCGCTTTGGGATTCCGAATCCCACCCAACATTGCAAATTGATGGTCGCTTCGCCCCCATACCCCCAGCAGGTCTGCGGGAGGAGACCGCAGTGACAAGAGGAGCGGGAGGGAGCCGACTCAGAAAACCGAGCTCCGGAGAGGAAATGCCAGGCAGGGCACCAGCAGCTGCCGGATGGATGCGATGGGGGCTGCCCTACAACGGCTGAGTGCCGGGGAGTGAGGAGCCCTAGGGGCAAGTTATGGGTGCAGGGCGACGCAAAGCTGCCGAAAACCAGAAGCCCGATCTTCTCGACCTTCCTTAGGGAGGGAGGCTCCAGATCAAAAGCTGACCCGCGGACCTGCGGTAGAAAAGCTTGCAGCTTCTGCACCCCGACCCCGTCCCGCCCCCCTGCCCGCACCTGCGCAGTGCAGCAGGCCCGCGGGCAGGAGGGCGGGTGTGTTGGCCCCCGGTTCCTGCGGCGGCAGCGAGGGGGAGGGGAGTGGGGCTTTGGGAGGCTGGGCAGTGTGCTGCAGTTGACCGTTTTCTTTTTTTCAAACTGCTGTTCCAAAAACCACACCCAACCCCAGCGTGAGGGAAACCCTCGGTGAAGGTCATGTGCTGTGAAGGGCCTCCACGGCTGTCTAGGACGTTTAAAACGTCTGAGAGAGTCTTCTTTTAAAATAAGCAGAGGGGGCAATAACTTTTTCCAGAGGAAAACCTTAACACTCCAGAAGAATCGCAGTTGAGAAAATGCAAACTCCTGCCCCGAATGCTGAAATGTTAACAAAAACTACTTAATAGTTAAAATATTTAAGCCCCTGAGCCTATTCGTCTGTTTGATACAGTTCTGTTTTCTCCTACTCAGACCCCCTCCTCCCTTTTTTTAAATATCAAACTGCATGACTTGACCATCATTCCCTGCAGGATGCCAAAAATCCTGGAGGACCGACCTGCAGTATTCGGGAGTGTGGACAAGACTGGACCTTGAACTCAAGATCACTGCTTACAGACTTGAGCACTTGGACAGGGAGCACTTGGACAGGAACAGCTACCTAGAAATTCTTGCCCCGTCTTGTGCTTGACTGATTAAGAGGCCATGGGCCAGGGACTGAGTCCATAGTGGGAAATTATCCAAGTTGGCTTAAAGATCTGTTCTTATCTCCAACTCTTGTAATTAACTCCCAGTTACAGCTTTTGATCCTCTCTTCCCCACCCTGACTTTTTCTTTTCCTGTTGGTCTCCTTTCCTTAGGTATAAGCCATTTCGTACCCAGTTGTTCCTCCATATCCACTTCAAAAGATCTGGATATGCCTAGTGGCAGAAAAGACTTCAGCCTAAACCAGGGATTCTAAGTGGGAGCTAAAGTAGTCCCAGATGAGTAGAAATGCCCAGCTTATGGTAGAAGCAGTTTTTAAAAAATTATCTCTAGGGACGGCTGGGAAGCTCAGTGGGTTAAGCGTCTGCCTTCGGCTCAGGTCATGATCCCAGGGCCCTAGGATGGAGTCTGGCATGGAATGGGGCTCCCTGCTCAGCGGGGAGTGTGCTTCTCCCTCTCCCTCTGCCACTCCCCCTACTTGTGCTCTTTTGCTCTGTCAAATAAATAAATAAAATCTTTTTTAAAAAATTTAAAAAATAAAAAATTATCTCTAGAGAAAAGCATTCCCTGTTAAGCCCTTGCACTATACACAGTGTGGAATGGAAAATCACAGACAAAAGGACACCTTAATCTTCAATAAGTAGCCTTCTAAGAAGTGACCTGAAATCCCACCTCGCAATGCACAATAAAATTTTACTAATTGAGTTTTCTTGTGGTCGGCAAATATTTTGGTTCCATGGTTCTGTTACCGTTATTTCATGGTTTTAAAAGCATTATGTGTTTATGGTAGGAAATGTAAGAAATACAAATATGGTGGTTCACAGCTCCACAGGAGCTTCCCAGGTGTAATGTGGAACTGGCCTTCTTAGAGGCCACTCCAGATTGGTAGGTGGCAGGTTTAATAAGCCAAGGGAACTTACATACAGGGCTTTTCTTGGGCTGCTGGGAGATGAGCAGATCCTGCAGCCGCCCATGCTATCTTGTCCATTTACACAGAGGTCTTGGCTGGGTTCAGTCACCTTTACTGTCCAGATCATCTCAGCACCACATCACTATTTCAAGGCTGTGTCCTGGGCGGGCAAGGCAAGCAGAATGCACATTCCAAGGACAGGGGAGGGGGTGTGGAGCCTTGGGTTGGCAGGGTCCTGCTCACTGTTCAAGCAGTAGTCATGTCCTCTCAATGACCTCCCTCAACAAAAAAGCATACGAATAATTAGTACGGTTTATATTTGTCAACTCTAATGCCATATACATAATGTTGATCCTCCAGTGGACCCAGGAAGCCACAGTAGAGCATAAGCCATTAATAGAACACTTGGTGATGGATCACTCTCAGATCAAAGATATAAAATGTCACTTGGGAATTAATAAATTATTACAAGTTAAATACATTATTTAAAAAAAATCACTTAAGACATAAAGCAACCACGAGTGGGAGTCAGCAGAAACAACAAACAACAGATTAAGAGTCCTAGTGATTTCAGATATTGGAATGATCAGATACAGAGTAGAAAATGAATATGCAAAAAATTTTAAATATAAAAGATGAAATCACAAAAAAGAGCAAGTAACAAGTAACAAAAATGAAAAGACTGATGTGAAAAAGAACATAAAGATAAAACTTAGAAATTAAAAATAGAAATGTTTAAGTTAAAATTCAATAGATAATGCCTCATAAATTTCTGGTGGGAGTGAAAATTGGGACAACTCCCTTGCATAGCATGTTTTGGCGTTGTCCTTTAAACTCAAAGATATGCACACGCTATGACCCAGCAATTCCACTCCTAGGTATACACCATAGAGCTCATTTTCCAATTTGGCAATTGCTAGACACGTGACTATTGAGCACTAGACATGTAACTATACAGGAATGAAAATGAATAAACCAGAGCCACAAGCGACAATTTCAATGACTCTTAGGAACATAATTTTGAGTAAAAGAACGAAGACACACAAAAATATACTGATACAATCCTATCTGTTCAAAAGCAGACAAACGATATTTAAATCTATATACATAAGTAGTAAAAGTATAAATGAGAAATGATTATCACTATAAAAGTCAAGTATTTACTTCTAAGGAATGGAAGAGGGGTATGATTCCCTCCAAACTATTACAATCAAGAACCTTCTTCACATTACTTAAAGAGGGTAAATGAGGGACGGTATTTTCATTCTCTGGAGTAACGGAGATAAAAAAAAAAAATCCATTCCTCCTGTGTTACCTATACTGGACTCCAATAGTGTTGAAATATAGATTTCATTTTTTCCTGATGAAAAACATTATAAAGTGAAAAAAACACGTCTAAAAAAAAGAGGTTATGCTTTTGTCTGTTTGACTACTGCAAAAATGGCTGTCATATAATGACAATAATGAAAAGACATTGTGGAAATGGAAAAGTCAGCTGTGGGTTTGAAACCGTTTCAAGAATGTTATCTATTGGATCCTAAAAAAGAAAGAGATGCCAAAAGCAACAACATGGGTAAGGCTATGGAGAATCCACGTGCGTCATACAGAGGGAGAAATCTGGTGTCCCTGCGGAAAAGCAGCCCACCACTGCCCGGTTAATTTCAAAATTCATTTAACTGGGATTCATCAGCTATGCAGGTGTTTTAGTGTCTTGCTCTTACGTGGCAATCACGATTCTAAGAATGCATTTTCTCACTGATGCCCACTCGGAGAAAGGGGCCTTCACTTTATGCTCTTTTAGATTACTGCCAAAAAAGGGGAGGGGTGGGGATTACCTGCGGAAAACAAAAGGTGAGAACCAGGGGAATGAGGAAGAGAAAAAATAGAGTGAGTTCGGGAACAGTGCCTGTAAGGTTCGAGGCGCTGTTTCATGCTTGGAGTCTTAGAAGCTTTTTGCTATAATGTTGGTGCAGAGCAAACAACAAAAATATGGGTTTCCTGTGAAAGTGGCAGATTCTGTGTCCCCCGTGTTCTTCTAGGAGAGGCCGAATGACCATGTATCTGTATGTTACACTAGGAAAGGGTTGTATACAAATCCAGTAGTTTATAAAAAGTCATTTATAGATCTCTGGAAATAAACAGAAGTTTCATGTTTATTACTATCCAGCATGTATCAAGTCACAGTTCAACTGTAGCCTGTTTTATAATAAAGCGTCAGCTACCTCATGTGATTGATTGAATGCCATACGGAAAGTGAGAAAAAGAATGGCTGTGTGGGTACGGAATGACTTAAGTGTGTTGGTGGTTTATCGTAAGGATCTCAGGGCTGACTGGGGGCTGCGTCCCCTGCCACTGTTCAGCATCACAAGACAGGAGAATTGTACTACTTGTCGCTAGCCTGGGAGTTCCCTTTTTTTCTGCACAGAAAGAAATGTACCTCTATACAAAGTCTCAAAATAGGCCACCTTTTAAAACAAGTCAATGATTTATAGGAAACCACGACTGTAACACGTAACTAGCTGATGGAAATCTAATAGAGGTATAATAATAATAATAAATCTGAAGTGTTCTTGAACAAAATATGTAAAGAGAAGATTATCAAAGTCTAAAAAAGTGAGCCTTCATAGATAATCTGACAAATTATCTATCATACAGTATTTAAAATTTCCATTACTATATTTTTAAGAATAATCTTTTAGGGGCGCCTGGGTGGTGCAGCGGTTGGGCGTCTGCCTTCGGCTCAGGGCGTTATGGGATCGAGCCCCACATCGGGCTCTATGCTCTTATGGGAGCCTGCTTCTTCCTCTCCCACTCCCCCTGCTTGTGTTCCCTCTCTCACTGGCTGTCTCTATCTCTGTCAAATAAATGGATAAAAATCTTAAAAAAAAAAAAAGAATAATTTTTTAAAAAATACACAGTTACAAACTTATGTTGCATATTTAACACCTTTTAAACTAATCATAAATGACAAATACGGTACCTATGAACCCATAATATCCTCATAAAAATTAGAATTTGATTACTATTAAAAGGAAGATTTAAGTCTTTTGATAAAGTAGTGATCACTGGATGATAACAAAAATTTGAGAACCATTCCCTCAGGTGACCTAGCAATGTTGGAAACAGTGAGATGGTCAACAGACCTCTAGAGGACGGTATTAAAGGTTCTCTACAGCCTTGCCCTACCCGATTTTCCAGCTTTGTCTCACTATACCATCCCACACTATTCCAGAACACGTCTGTGCTGTTGACATTCTCAGCCTCAGCTTCTATATATTTGCATGGTCCCTGAGCCTAGAACATTCTCACCCCCATTTCTGCCTCTGATATTCAACTTATTCATCAAGATTAGTTCAAGTGCCACTTTTTGTAGGCAACCTTCCCTACTCTTTCCACACGACCACATGTACACTCAGGGATGTATGGTGGTCATTTGTATGTATATACACACTTAATCTCTTTGAAGGCAGGAACATGTTTTGTCCATTGTTTGTCTCTTAGTACCTAGCACAATACCCTATAAAAGTTCACTGAATTGATTGTTCAAAATGGAGGTTTCTAAGGTATTTTAGTGATAGGAACCCATGGAAGAAGTATCTTTGGGAGATATGGTTTAGACTGCGTGTATTTCAAAGCTACTGACTAAAGAAAACTCTGGCTTTATTATTGATAAACCTGTGACCTACAGGAATAAAATAGATACTGGTGAAACTCTTAATATACATCAACTCATCACTGCTGGTTTGATTTCATAGTCTGCTAAATCGTCTGCTACGTACAAATATCAACACTTTAGAAAAGAACCCTGTGTCAGGTTGTAACAGGTCCTGCTGGAGGAAGGGCAACGAGACTGCCTCTAGAGGTAGGAGTTGCTCGATTTCAGTTCTCTCTTGGAAATTTCCTCAGTAAGTCAGAGGTAATGATGATTTACAAACCAACTGAAGGCTGAGCTTGTAGGTGGATTAATGAAGAAAAACAAAGGAAAAGCCTAGAACCAAAAGTGAGATTACATAAGCCACAGACAGGGAACAAATATTTACAAATCATATATTTGATTAAAGACTTGTACCTAGATTACATAAAGAATCCTTACCACTTGATAATAAAACAAATAACCCAATTTAAAAATGGGCCAAATTCTTGATCAGACATTTTGCCAAAGAAGACATACTAATGGTGAATAGATACACAAAACGTGCCTAATATCATTAGTCATTAGGGAAATAAAAATTAATACCAAGTGAGATATCACTATACACCCTTGAGGAAGTCATAATGTTAAAAAGAAGAAAATACCAAGTATTGGCAAGGGTGTGGATGAATTGGAATTCTCATATGTTACTGGTAGGAATGTAACATAGTACAGCCACTTTTGAAAACAGATTGGTAGTTTCTTAAAAATTACATACAACCTAACAAGTCCACTTAGAAATCTAACCAAGAAAAATGAAAAAGTGTCCACACAAAGACTTGAGCAAACATTTTCATAGCAACATTATGACAGTCAAAAGGAGAAACAACACAAATGTTCATCAACTGGGAAGTGGATAAACAAAATCTGGTATTATCCATACAATGGATACTATTTTGTGATTAAAAAGGAACAAAATAGGGGTGCCTGGGTGGCTCAGTCGGTTAAGCGTCTGACTTGATTTCCGCTCAGGCTATTGTCTCAGGGTGGTGAGATCAAGCCCCACTTCAGGCTCTGTGTTGGGCGTGGAGCCTGCCTGGGGTTCTCTCTTTCCCTTTCCCTCTGCCCCTCCTGCTCAGGCTCGCAGGCTCGCATGCAATCTCTCTCCCTCTCCCTCTCTCTCTCTCTAAAAACAAAACAAAATAAAAAAAGGAACAAAGTACTGATGCATATACTATGCAATGGATGAACTTCAAAAACATGCCAAGTGATAGCGGCCAGATACAAAAGACTACTTACTGTCAGAAAGTAGAATGGTGGTTGCCAGGGGCTGGAGAGAAGGGAAAATATGGAATTAATGTTTAGTGAATACAAAGTTTCAGTGTAGGAAGATGGAAAAATTCTGTACATAGTGGGGGAAAGTACCCACTGTGAAATGTGCCTACAGCCTTTTCCAAAACAATGCCTACTCTTGGCGGGGGGAAACAATAGCAGAGCCTCATCTTATGTGGGGGATGTGCATTTCCTCGACTTCAGCTCCCTCTAGGCTTGCTTTTTCACCTAAATTCAATGAAGGAGGAGGCTAACAAACACTTGTGAAGGTCACAGATCAGGGACAGAGGCCTACTAAGAGATTGAGATTTAATCATAAGATTATACAATGACTCTCTCCTTCCATACCTTACCACCATACCAATAGGTCTCTAATATAATAACATGGAATTACCGCTGAAGGAGTGGCAAGACACAGAGTCTCTCTGAAAAGAAGTTCTTATGGAAGCCCAAAGTTTAGAGAGAGAAAAAGAACACTAGAGCAATGTGAACTGTATGGCACCTGCAGCTACAGAAAACATTCAACACAGTGCATCTCCCAGCCAGATTAACATAAAGTCTCACACGAAAGTCCTATTTACCTCATGATACTTCATATCCAGCTTTCAGCAACAACAAAAAATTTTACAAGTCATGCTAAAAGGCAAGAAAAAACACGGTCTAAAGAGACAAAGCATCGCAAACAGAGTCAGGCGGACACAAATGTCAGATGATCAGAATGGGAATTTAACTATGGTCAATATGCTTAAGGGCTCTTGTGGAAAGCTTAAGACAACATGCATGAACAGAGATATGGAAACTCTAAGAAATAATAAAAAGGAAATGCTAGAGGTCAAAGGTACTGTAACAGAAATGAAGACTGCCTTTGGTGGAATCATCAGTACACCTGACATGGCAGAAGAAAGAACCGGTAGTCTTGAATACCAGTCAACGGAAACTTCCGGAAATGAAATGGAAAAAGAAAAAAGACTTTAAAAAAGAACAGAACATCCAAGAACTGTTAGACAAAGGGTGTAACATACATATAATTGGAATACCAAAAGGAAAGGAAGGAGATAATGGAGGAGAAGAAATACTGAAAGTAATAACATCCCAAGAACTTTCCAAAATTAATGACTGACAGCAAACCACAAATCCAGAGAGCTCAGAGAATATCAAGCAGGATGAATGTCAAAAAAATATCTACTTAGCATGTCATATTGAAACTCCAGGAAACCAGAAACAAACTTCAAAATCTTGAAAGAAGCCAGAGATGGGAAAAACTTACCTATACAGGAACAAGGAGAACAATTACAGAGACTCTTGTCAGAAACCATGCAAACAAAGGAGAGTGGAGTGAGATGTTTAAAAGTGTTGAAAGAAAAAACCCACCAACTGAGAATTCTATATTCAGCAAAATTATCCTTCACAAGTGAAAGGATAAAGACTTTCTCAGAAAAAGAAAACCTGAGAGAATTCACTGCAAGCAAGAAATGTTACAATGTTCTGCCTTGCAAGAAGTGTTAAAAGAAGTTCTTCAGGGAGAAGGAAAATGATACAGTTCAGAAACTTGGATCTACATAAGGGAAGAGTGTCAGAGAAGGAATAAATGAATTAAAATAAAAACTTTTGTTCTTCTTATTCTTAATTTATTTAAAACTAAACTTTAGACTGTATAAAGTAATAATAGAAACAACATATTGCGTGATTATAGCATATGTTTAAGTGAAATTAATGAGAGTGATGTCAGAAGGGTCAGGAGGAAAGAACCGGGAATATTATATTACAAGGTACCTGCACTACATGAAATTAGCTTTAGATTAGTTAAAAATATACATTGTCAACTCTAGGGCAACCACTAACATTTTTTATTAAAGAAATATGATGATTGCTATCCTAAGAGAGGAGATAAAATAGGTAATATAAAATTATCAACTAAAATCAGAGAAGGCAGAAAAAGAGGGAGAAGAAAGTAAGGAAGAATAAATGCAATGATTGAAAACAGTTAAAAACATGGTAGATATTAATCTAATTATATCAATCACTTTCAATGGAAGTGTTGTAAATACAACAATTAAAATACAGAGATTGTCAGAGTGAATAAAAACAAGACCCAACTATGTGTCATTTATAAGAAACCACTTTAAATATAAAAACCCATATAGAGGGTACCTGGGTGGCTCAGTCAGTTAAGTGTCTGCCTTTGGCTCAGGTCATGGTCTCAGGGACCTGGGATCGAACCCCATGTTGGGCTCCCCACTCAGCAGAGAGTCTGCTTCTCCCTCTCCCTTTACCCCTCCTCCCTGCTTGTTTTTGTTCTCTCCCTCTCAAATAAATAAATAAATAAATAAATAAATAAATAAATAAATCTTCAAAAACACACATATAGATTAGGGGTGCCCCGGTGACTCAGTCAGTTGAGCACTGGACTCTTTATTTTGGCTTAGGTCATGATCTCAGGGTCATGAGATGGAGCCCCACGTCGGGCTCCATGCTCAGCAGGGAGTGTGCTTCTTTCTTTCTCTCCCTTCCCTTCTGCTTCTCCTCCACTCATGCTGTCTCTCTAAAATAAATAAATAAATATTTTTAAAAAACCACATATTGATTAAAAGCAAAGGTTAGAGAAAGATATGCTAATACTCATTAAAAGAAAGCTGGGGGCGCCTGGGTGGCACAGCGGTTAAGGGTCTGCCTTCAGCTCAGGGCGTGATCTCGGCGTTATGGGATCGAGCCCCACATCAGGCTCCTCTGCTGTGAGCCTGCTTCTTCCTCTCCCACTCCCCCTGCTTGTGTTCCCTCTCTCGCTGGCTGTCACTATCTCTGTCAAATAAATAAATAAAATCTTTAAAAAAAATAAAAAAGAAAGCTGAAGTAACAATATGATTTTAAAGAAGAATCAGAATAAGAACAATTATCAGAGATGAAGAGGGCATTACAAAGATAAAGGGTCCATTTTCCAAGAAGACATAACAGTTCTTACTATGTATGCATTTAACAGCATCACAATACATGAGACAAAAACTGGAACTAAAAGGAGAAACAGAAAAATCCTCTGTTATAGTGAAAGACTTCAGTATACCCTTTTAGTAGTTAATAGATCAAAACAGCAGAAGATCAGTAAGGATACAATCAACCTGGAAAACATTATCAATTAACTTAATCTAATTGACATTTATAGACTGCTCCACCCAGTAACAGCAGAATACACATTCTTTTCAAATTTGAATAAACAATCACCAAAATAGGCCAAATTCTGGATTATAAAACACACCTTTACAAATTGAAAGTGTAGCAGTCATACCAATTATATTTTCAGACTACAATACAATTAAACTAGAAATAAGTTACTGAAAGATAGCTATAAAACCTCCAAACATTTGGAGATTGAACAACGCACTTCTCAATAACATATGTCAAAAACTAAATCTCAAGAGAAATGTGAAAGTATTTTGAAATAAATGAAAATACAGCTTATCAAAATTCATGGGATGAGCAAAAGCTGTTTAGAGGGAAGTTTATAACATTAAATACATGTATTAGAAAAGAAGATCTAAAATCAATAATCTAAGCTTCCACTTTAGGAAACTAAAGAAGGGTACTTTAAACCTCAAGCAAGCAGAAGAAAAGAAATAATAAAAATTAGAACAGAAATAAATGGAATTGAAAACAAGAAAGAAATAAAGAAAATCAATGAAATTTAAATGTACTTCTTCAAAGAAATCAATAAAACCAATAAACCTCTAGCCAGGCTAATTAAGAAAAAAAGAGAAAAGATACAAATGACCAGTATCAATAATGAAAGAGGGACCTACTGATCCCATGGACACTTAACAATAATAAAAAAGTAATATGAAAAGCTCTGGGTCTATAAATTTGATAACTTAGATGGAATGGACCAATAACTGAAAAACACAATCTGAATAGCCCACGCTATTAAAGAAATTGAACCACTAATCAACTGTCCAAAAAAGAAAGCACTAGGACAGGATGGTTTCAGTGGTAAAGTCTACCAAATATTTAAGGAGGAAGTGACACCAATTCTCTACAATCTCTTCCGGAAAACAGAAGCAGAGGAAGCACGTCCTAACTCGCTCTATGAGCTTAACATTACCATAATGCCCAAAGCAAATTAAGACAGTACAAGAAAGAAAACTGCAGAGCAAGATCTGTCATGAACATAGATGCAAAAATCCTCAACGAAATATTAGTGAACTGAACTTAACAATATATAAAAAGAATTATACACCACAACCAAGTGAGGTTTATTCAGATGTACAGGGTGGCTCAACATTTAAAAATCAATCAATAGAATATATACAAATGTCAAATCATTATGTTATACAACTGGAATTAATATATATGTCAACTATACTTTAATACAAAAATAAAATGGAATCTCTGACTTGGAAAAAAAATCACTGTAATCCATCCCATCAGTAGTCTAAAGAAAAATAATGTGATCCTATCAATTGATGCCCAAAAAAGCATGCGACACAATTCAGTAGCCATTCATGACAAAAACTCTCTGTAAACTTAGAGGGGAATGTTCCCAACTTGATAAAGAACATTGACAGAAAAACCTATCTCTAATATCATACTTAATGGTGAGAAATTAGTCATTTTCCTCCTAAGATCAGGAACAAGGAAGGCATGAATGATGGGGAGGAGTCAGCAATGCATATATCTGGTGAGGAACATTCCAGATAGAGGCACTTGCAAAGATGGGAAAGAGCCTGACATGCTTGTGGGAAAAGGGAGGAGTTTAGTTAGAGTGCTTTGAGTATCATGCATTAGCAAGAAGGTGGTAGGAGGTAAGATTACAGGCATAAGAAGAGGCTCAATTATGCAGAACCTTGAAATTAAGGTAAGGAGTTTGGATTTTATTATAATAGTAAGTTAGAGAGGGGTATGGTGTTAGATTTTTAAGACTTTTTTGCTTGCTGACATGAACTGTGGCGATCTATGTTCTTGGGAAGTGTTCACTCTGCATCTGGATTCAGAAGAGAAGATGAATCCATTATCAGCTAATGCTATATGTACTCTCGCATAGTTTTGTAAGGAGCTTTAACAAAATTGCCAACCCCAGAGAAGAAAGGTATGCAGCCACCACTGCTTTTGGATTGGCATTATAAGGCAGGAGGTATTGACAAGGCAGAGGCAAAGAGAAGAAAGTTGGAGAAGTTCAAAGCCAATTTTTTAAAGTATGTGATTTTATTTTATTTTATTTTTAAGATTTTATTTATTTATTCGACAGAGATAGAGACAGCCAGTGAGAGAGGGAACACAAGCAGGGGGAGTGGGAGAGGAAGAAGCAGGCTCATAGCAGAGGAGCCTGATGTGGGGCTCGATCCCAGAACGCCGGGATCACGCCCTGAGCCGAAGGCAGACGCTTAACTGCTGTGCCACCCAGGCGCCCCTAAAGTATGTGATTTTAAATGTAGTTTTTCTACATTTGTATTCTCGAGAAAATGTGAACAGACACAAGGAACCTGTCTACGTCTTTGCTGCAAAAATGTTATTGAAAGCCAGGTTTCTCACATCACTTACTTCCTACTCGAAACCCTACCTAAGAAATTATTTTAAAAATTAGTGCCAGGACAACATGTTTTTCCTGAGGAACACGTGTGATTTCTTTCTTTCTGGTAAGAGCGAGATAAAATATACTTTATTTCCCTTCTAACACCGGCTGCTTAAAATTCAAAGTTTAATCTCAGCTGCAGAAACTGACTCTTAGTGTTAGCACATTGGCATTCTTTTTTTTTTTATTTTAATGTTTTTTTATTATATTATGTTAGTCATCATACAGTACATCCCCGGTTTCTGATGTAAAGTTTGATGATTCATTAGTTGCGTATAACACCCAGTGCACCATGCAATGGTTTCTCTCATCTATGGAACATAAGAACTAGGAAGATCGGTAGGGGAAGAAAGGGATAAAGAAAGGGGGGGGTAATCAGAAGGGGGAATGAAGCATGAGAGACTATGGACTATGAGCACATTGGCATTCTTATCTCTACCACCGACCATTGTGCTGGGGACGTTACTGAAAGCAGCTTCACATCTGGTACGGGTGACGCTAACAGTGAAGAATGTAAGTGAATACAGAGGACTCTGGAGACTTAAAAGCATTTTTATGACAACCGAGTGACGCGCCTTTCCTCACGTATATGAATCACTGGTTCGTTGCTGTAGCACAGCCGAAGACGGGCTCATCGTTCTCACTACTCATCAACACGATGTGCATACCTTAAACAGAGCTTTTGCAGTTTAGCTTCCTTGTTTTTATTATTTTTTGCTTTTCATGTTAAGTATGTATGTCTGGGAGTCAAGGAAGTGAAGCTTCTATAATACTGCACTGAAAAGAGCGAGACTTAGAGCGTACTTAGCGCATGTCACTTATGTTCAAACATAGATGGGTAGACAGTTTCAAAGAGCAATCATTTATCAGGCAATGAAACACCACTTATAAACAGAAGGTTTTCCCGTTAGTGATTTGAAAAAGTAAATTCTATTTGTTGCTTTCCTCAAAGGCCAACCTCTGATTCATTTCCTTTTCTATGATAATTTATTGCTGTCAAATCCTTCTGCAGTTCAGGGTTGATGACAGCATTCCAAGTCACATACTGAGTCAGCCAGAGCCTCACAACAGGAGATCCCTTGAAACTTTTGCCTTATGGGGTTGGGCATACATCAAAAGTGCTAAACGCATGAAACAAGTGCTGAACAAAGCTGCTGAGCAAATAAAAATAATGACAGTGTAAATAGTTTTTTTTAATTAGAGTGTTTTAAGGAATGTATTGCTGGTTTACAAGCTAAAAGTGGGTTTGTCCTGCTGCTAAAGGACACAAGCAAACTTAGGCCCTCCAGTTTTGAATGTGACACACTCATAATAGTAAATTACAGAAGAAAGTCTTGATTTTGGGGGAAAGTTGTTATATTTTCATTATAACTATATCTCGATAAGAGATGTATCTCATATGTAATATATATGATATGTAATATGTCAAATTTGTATATAATTCTAATAAAAGTCTCAAGTGTTACATCAGTAAGGCTTACTTGACTACGTTATGCAAAATTTCAACCCCACTTCAGAACCCACCCCCACACTTCTGATCCCCTCTTACTTGCTCTATGTTTGTATCATTTATCACCTTCTAATACACAATAAGAATTACTTTAGTATGTTTCTTATTGTCTTCTCTCTATTGGAAGGTGAGCACCATGAAGACAGTGAATCTCTAAAGAAAATATTCCCTACATTATCAATAGTTTTTAACTTAAAAAAGCTCTAGATGTTAATGTATCGATTTCAAATACATGTATGTTAAACAGTACAATTATAACATGTTCTGCAAATGAATAACATTAAAGATGGAATGTAAAGGTATAAAATTCAGAAAAATATCCCACTTACGTATCTCTCCTCTTTGCCTTCTTTTCAACCGACCACATTCTAATTTCTGGGCTGGGAACTCAGAGATCTGAGCTGAGAAAGCAATAAGGCAAAGAACCAGGAGAGATTCTGCTACAAACCACTCACACTGAGCTTACAAAATTTGTAGTAGCTTTATATTTTTGCACTGTTTTCCAGAGTGGCTGCATCCGTGTGCATTTCCACCAACAGTGTACAAGGATTTCTTTTTTCTCCACATCTTCACCAACACTATAATTTCTTGCCTTCTTGATAATAACCATTCTAACAGATGTGAGGTTTTGATTTGCATTGATGATTAGTGATGTTGAGTACCATTTCATACCTACTGAGCACTGCACGTCTTCCTTGGAATAATGTCTATTTTGGTCCTTGGCTGATTTTTAAATTGGATTATTTATTATTATCTTTGCTTTTGAGTTGTATGACTTCCTTTTATATTTTGGGTATTAACCTCTTATGTGGTTGGCAGATCTTTTCTTCCATTCCAGAGGTTACCTTTTCATTTTGTTGATGGTTTCCTTTGCTGTGCAGAAGTTTTTAGTTTAATGTAGTCCCACTTTTTAATTTCTGCTTACATTGCCTATGCTTTTGGTATAATACCCCAAAAATCATTGCCAAGACCAATCTCAAAGAGCTTATCCACTATGTTTTCTTCCAGGAATTTTACAGCTGTAGGTCTTACACTTAAGTTTTCAATCCACTTCAAGTTAATTTTAGTAGATGATGTAAGATGGGGGTCCAATTTTATTCTTTTGCATGTAGATATCCAGTTTACCCAAAGACTTTTATTGAAGAGACAATCCTTTCCCCATTGTGTATTCTTGGCATCATGGTCAAAGATTGGTTAACCATGTAGCATGGATTTATGTCTGGTCTCTCTATTCTGTTCCTTCGATGTATGTGTCTGTTTTTGTGGCAGTACTATACTGTTTCAATTACTATAGCTTTTTAAATTATTATTAAATTCACTTAGCCAACTTGTAGTACATCATTAGTTTCAGATATAGTGTTCAATAATTTATCAGTTCCGTATAACACCCAGCGCTCATCACATCACGTGCCCTCCTTAATGCCCATCACTCAATTACCCAATGGCCTCCCATCCACCTCCCCTCCAACAACCCTCAGTTTGTTTCCTATACTTAGGAGTCTCTGATGGTTTGTCTCCCTCTCTGATGACTTGCATTCTGTTTTTCCTCCCTTCTCCTATGGTCCTCTGCCCTGTTTCTTATTCCACATATGAGTGAAACCATATGATAATTATCTTTCTCTGATTGACTTATTTCACTCAGCATAATACCCCCAGTTCCATCCGTGTTGATGTAAATGGTAAGTATGCATCCTTTCTGATGGCTGAGTAATATTGCATTTTATATGTATATCTATCTATCTATCTATCTATCTATCTATCTATCTATCTATCTATCTATCTATCATCTCACATCTTTATCCATTCATCTGTCCATGGACATCTTGGCTCTTTCCACAGTTTGGCGATTGTGGACATTGTTGTTATGAACATTGGGGTGCAGGTGCCCCTTCGGATTACTACATTTGTTTGGGGTAAATACCCAGTAGTGCAATTCCTAGGTCATAGGGTAGCTCTATTTTTAACTTCTTGAGGAACCTCCATACTGTTTTTGCAGAGTGGCTGTACAGCTTGCATTCCCACCAACAGTGTAAGATGGTTTCCCTTTCTCCACAGCCCCACCAACATTTGTTGCTTCCTGACTTGTTAATTTTAGCCATTCTGACTGGTATGAGGTGGTATCTCATTGTAGTTTTGATTTGTATTTCCCTGATGCCAAGTGATGTGGAATATTTTTTCATTTGTCTGTTGGCCATTTGTATGTCTTCTTTGGAGAAATGTCTGTTCATATCTGTTGCCCATTTCTTCACTGGATTATTTGTTTTTTGGGTGTTGAGTTTGATAAGTTCTTTATAGATCTTGAATATTAGCCCTTTAACTGATACGTCATTTGCAAATATCTTCTCCCATTCTGTGGGTTGCCTTTTAGTTTTGTTGACTGTTTCCTTTGCTGTGCAGAAGGTTTTATCTTGATGAAGTCCCAACAGTTCATTTTTGCTTTTATTTCCCTTGCCTTTGGAGATGTGTCTAGCAAGAAGTTGCTGTGGTTGAGGTTGAAGAGGTTGCTGCCTATGTTCTCTAGGACTTTGATGGATTTCTGTCTCACATTTAGGTCTTTCATTCATCTTGAGTTTATCTTTGTGTATGGTGTAAGAAAACGGTCCAGTTTAATTCTTCTACGTGTGGCTGGCCAATGTTCCCATCACCATTTATTGAAGAGACCGTCCTTTTTCCGTTGGATATTCTTTCCTGCTTCGTCGAAGATTAGTTGACCATAGAGTTGAGAGTGCATTTCTGGGTTCTCTATTCTGTTCCGCTAATCTATGTGTCTTTTTTTGTGCCAATACCATCCTGTCTTGATGATTACAGCTTTGTAATATAGCTTGAAGTCAGGCATTGTGATGTCTCTTGCTTTGGTTTTCTTTTTCAACATTCACCTGGCTATGCAGGGTCTTTTCTGGTGCCATACAAATTTTAGGATTGTTTTTTATAGCTTTGTGGAAAATGTTGATGGTATTTTGATAGGGATTGCATTGAATGTGTAGATTGCTCACGGTAGCATAGACATTTTAACAATACTTATTCTTCCAATCCATGAGCATGGAATGTTTTTCCATTTCTTTGTGACTTCTGCAATTTCTTTCATAAGCATTCTGTAGTTTTTGGAGTACAGATCCTTTACTTCTTTGGTTAGGTTCATTCCTAAGTATCTTATGGTTTTTGGTGAGATTGTAAATAGGATCAATTCCTTAATTTCTCTTTCTTCTGTCTCATTGTTAGTGTATAGAAATGCAACTGATTTTTGTGCATTGATTTTATATCCTGCCACTTTGCTGAATTCCTGTATGAGTTCTAGCAATTTTGGGGTGTAGTCTTTTGGATTTTCCATATAAAGTATCATGTCATCTACAAAGAGTGAGAGTTTGACTTCTTTGCTGATCTGAATGCCTTTTATTTCTTTTTGTTGTCTGATTGCTGAGGCTACGACCTCTAGTACAATGTTGAACAACAGTGGTGAGAGTGGGCATCCCTGTCGTGTTCCTGACCTCAGGGGAACCGTTCTTAGTTTTTCCCCATTGAGAATGATTTTCATGGTGGGCTTTTCGTATGTGGTTTTTATGACATTGAGGTATGTGCCCTCTATCCTTACACTGTGGAGAGTTTTAATCAAGAAAGTATGCTCTTTTTTGTCAGATGCTTTTTCTGCTTCAGTTGAGAGGATCATATGGTTCTTGTCCCTTCTTTTATTAATATGATGTATCACATTGATTGATTTTTTAATTTTGAACTATCCTTGCAGCCCAGGAATAAATCCCCCTACGTCATGGTGAATAATCCTGTTAATGAACTGTTAGATCTTATTGGCTAATATCTTGGTAAGAATTTTGGTATCCATGTTCATCAGGGATATTGGTCTGTAATTCTCCTTTTTGATGGGGTCTTTTTCTGGTTTGAGGATCAACTCAATTACTATAGCTTTGTAATATAATTTGAGATCAGAAGTGTGATGCCATTAGTTTTGTTCTTTCTCAAAACTATTTTGGTTATTTGGGGTCTTTTGTGGTTTCATGTGAATTTTAGGGTTTTTTTTTTCTTCTCTTTCTGCAAAAATCCTATTGGAATTTTGATAGGGATTGTATTGAATCTGTAGATTGGTTTGGCAGTATGAACGTGTTAGCAATATTCTTCTAATTCATGAACATGAGGATCCTTCCATCATTTGTGTTTTCTTCAATTTCTGCCATTAATATCTTATTGTTTTCAGTGTACAGATCTTTCACTTCCTTGGTAACTTTATTCTTAAGTGTTTCATTCTTTCTGATGCTAGAGTAAATGGGGTTGTTTAAATGGTATGTGTAAGAAGAGGGAGAGAGTACAGTGATCTGCTGAACTCTATAAAATTGCCAAATACGTCATTAGAATTCTCCCATCATTTCTTCCTGACTTGCAGCCAGTTTTGCACTCTCATGGTTTCATGGTACCTCTGATTATCCTAATTTACCAAAGTTCTGCATTCTTTTTTTTTTTTTAAAGATTTTATTTATTTATTTGACAGAGACAGCCAGTGAGAGAGGGAACACAGGCAGGGGGAGTGGGAGTGGAAGAAGCAATCTTTCAGTGGAGGAGCCTGATGTGGGGCTCGATCCCAGAACGCCGAGATCATGCCCTGAGCTGAAGGCAGATGCTTAATGACTGTACCACCCAGGCACCCCAGTTCTGCACTTTCTAAAATGCTCCATTTTAGGGATGCCTGGGTGGCTCGGTTGGTTAAACCTCTGCCTTCAGCTCAGGTCATGATCTCAGGACCCTGGGCACCAGCCCAGCATTTTGTTGTTGGGCTCTTCACTCAGCAGGGTATCTCTGGAGGATTCTCTCTCCCTCTCCCTCTGCCCCTCCCCCTGCTTGTGCTCTCTTTTTCTCTCAAATAAATAAAATCTTAAAAAAAATTAAAAAAAAAACGCCCCACTTTAGAAATGTATTCTTCTCTCCTCCCTGATCATCAAAACACTAATTCCTTCAATAGCTTCTGATCAGCTAAAGTATTAGGAGGAAATTATAAATTTAATTATATAAAGTACATGATTAAGGTTATTCACAATAAAATTAGTTCATTTACTCGGTTATGTCAACTCAATAAATATTTACCAGACATTTAAATGCCAGTTCTGCTAAGTATACAAAGATATCTAAAATTCAGTCTCTGCTTTAAGGAACTCACAGTTTAGAAGAAATGAAGGATACACTTAAGTTTCCCAAGGATGCTATCCATTTTAATGGAAACATTGTTTCACAATGTCCTCTAGTGGAAACCGCAGTTGTTTTCACAATATGCTTAAAATATCTCAGAGGCTGTCATAGGCAATGAAGGACAGATTTCATCTTATGCCACGCCCCATCTTGAGTCAAACCAGCAATTCTGAATTACATAAAGATCCCAGAATAAACTAGTTAGTGCCTCCATGCCCTCGAAAATGCTAACGTCTCTGTATAATGCCCCACCCTTGTGCAATTCTTTTCATTCTTCAAAAGTCAGCTCCAATGTCAACACTTTGCAAAGAACTTTTTATTGTACCCTCTTCCTAACTGAGCTCCATTTTTGAGCTACAGCTGCACCTGTGTGTCACACTGTGTTCCCTTTGTTTATCTCCTCTTTAAATCTGTGAGCTCCTTCATGCATAGATTGGGAATTATTCACCTCTCAGGCAGACCCATAAGTAAGGAACTCAATAGGAAAAATTGAAATAAGGTATTGAAAACCTAATAGTTCTCTGCTTTCTTAAATAGATGACAGTGAATAAATCTTTTTTTTAGTAGCTCAGGTTTATCACCAGAGATTGTGAATTATTATTGTACAATGTTGTCATTTAGTGTTTATCTTTGCTCAGCCTTAAAAAAGATGATCAAAGATTTTGGTTTTATTCTAGGTAGTCTCTGCTTTCAATTCTTTTTATTTTTCTCCCTGCATGTCAGTCAGCCACCTCTTTCTAGTTGTTTCTAGTGTCAGTGTACCTGCTTTCAACAGCTCACCTCTTCTCTTTCCTTTCCTTTCAAATGATCACATTCTAATTTCCAGGCTGGGAACTCAGAGCCCTAAGTTTATTAGAATAAAGGAAGGGACTGTGACAGACTCTCCTACAAATGGCTCAGGCTTAGCCCACAAACTTTGTAATAACTTTTTATTACTATTTTCAAGCTTTTTATACTTGTTTTGTGTGCAACTGGATCCTAACTGGTTGTGGGAACTGGAATTCTGACTTCCATTTAAGTGTGATGTGTTTCTGAAGTTTTACAGCTGTCCATCCCACATTTATTTATTTATTTATTTATTTATTTATTTATTTATTTATCTATTTATCTATTTATCTATTTTATTTAATTTTTTTTAAGTAGGCTCTACACATAGCATGGAGTCCAACGTGGGGCTTGAACTCACAACCCGGAGATCAAGACCTGAGTGCAAGACCTGTCCTGAGATCAAAAGTCAGATGCTTAACCTACTGAGCCACCCAAGCACCCCATTTTTATTCTTTTTTTAAGTTTATTTATTTTTTTAGTAATCTCTACATCCAATGTGGGGCTTGAACTCACAAGAGTCATATGTCCTTCCAACTGAGCCAGTGCCCCCATCCATCCAAGTTTTTTTTTTTTAATTAAAGATTTTATGTATTTAGAGAGAGAGAGAGAGTGGGGGAAGGGCAGAGGGAGAGAGAGAGAGAGAATCTCTAGCAGACTCTGCGCTGAGCACAGAGCCGGATGGGGGGCTCTTTCTCACAGCCCTGAGATCACAAACTGAGCTGAAACCAACAGTCGGATGCTCAACCGCCTGAGCCACCAAGGCACCCCTCCATCCCACTTTTAAATCTCATTCAGGTACATAACAGAAGAGTTTTATAACTGTCATGTTTAACATACATTTCTTTGAAATTGATATATTAACATCTGGATCTTTTGTAAAATAAAAAAACTGACAATGTAGGGAGACTTTTAGAATAGAATTCCACACGTAATTTAAAATTTCTCTTATTTGTGTTTTGGACATTTAAGGATATTTTAGAACCTACTTGCATCCTTTTGGATTAATGTTGTAATGATAATAAGTAATATGCAAGGATAATAGGCACAGTTTATTGACCACTTTGTATACATCAGGTGCTGTGTTAAACACACAGATTAACTCATTTAATCTTCATAATCCTAAAGGCAAATGTTACTATCTCTATTCTATAAAAGGGACAACTAGACTTAGAAATTAAAATCTTCTATCAGCTATTTAAGCACAGGAGACAGAATCTATATACTAATCAATCTTGAAAACTCATTTAAAAATATTTTCATCTCTCTAGTTATGGTTTGCCCACTATTCCAATAATATTTGGGGGGCACCTTTATTGTTAACATATTATTCATTATTCGTATGCTATTCATACAATTCAACCTTAAGCAGTCACCCATTTTCCCCCCAATGGCAGGCCAATCCCATCACTAGGCAACCACTAATATACTTTCTGTCTCTATAAATTTGCTTCTCCTGGACCTTTCATATAAATGGAATCATATAATATGTGGTCTTTTCCTTCTAACTTCTTTCATTTAACATAATGTTTAGGTTTGCAAGGTTCATCCCTGTTGTAGTATTTATCAGTACTTCATTTTTATTGCTGAAAATATTCCATTGTATGGATATACCACATTTTATTTATGCTTTCATCATTTGGTGGACATTTGGATTGTTTCCACTTTTTGGCTACTATGAACAATGGTGCTATAGACCATTACATTTGTAAAAACATTTACAAATATTTGGGAGGATCAGTGGAAAAAAAATTAATAGGCGTTCTGAAACCTCGATGTTACAGTAGCTTTGGTAGTAACTCCATACTTATTAAAGGAATTTAACTAAAATTTCTTGGACCTTAAACACTTAATAATTTTGTATTTTATCTTTTTCAGGTGTTTGGCCTAAGATTTAAGTCCTGTAGCAGAAAAAACATTAAATCATTAGAACTATAAGTTATACATTGCAGCTAGGAAGTGCACTCAATATTGTAATCCATTTTAACCTTAAATCTTTTTATTTTTTTAATTTAGTTTACTCTGCAGTTTGGAGAATACTTTAAAACTCAATTTTATATGACCCCTCTTTGAAGAAGAGATGCTCTCCAATGTACCAAGTGATAAAAATTCTAAAAACAAACAAAAAATAATCTGAAAATTTTGGAGTACTGAGGACATATTTTCATATTTCCTCCTTGCTTTTTGTCTATTTCTGTCTGGGAATAGACAGTTTCTAAAATCTTATCATTTGTTACTGCAATCTAAAATTCATCTTGAGGGACACCTGGGTGGCTCAGTCCGTTAAGAGCCTGCCTTCTGCTCAGGTCATGATCCCAGGGGCCTGGGAACTAGCCTGGCGTGTCTGTTTCTCCCGCCGCCCCTCCCCCTGGTTGTGCTCCCTCTCCCTCTCTTTCCAATAAATAAATAAAATCTTTAAAAAAATACAATTCATCTTGCTTCCCCTTTATAATAAAGGCGATCTTTAAGGAGAATTTGAGAAAATCATAGTCGACCATTTTGACATGCTTGAAAGCTGGAGCAAACATCCTTTGACCACTCTTAACGGGATTTGTTTTTTTCATTCACGGTGGTGTGGGGGAAGCTTCGAGTAAAAAATCTGGTAACTAATCAGCAATTTGCTTACATATTAGTGAAAATGGAAATGACTCTGATGCTAACGGCGAAGAAAATAACATAGAGAGGCATAAAACATAAATATAGATAGATATAGATATATAGATGTATCCAGGAATTGTTCTAAAAAATTCCGTACTTGGCGAGAGGCTGCTACACGTGGGAAAATTTAAAACAAGAAAGTGATCCTTCACCAATTCGGACTCACGCCTGTGAAACTGGTGCGTGGTGATGCACGGCTTTCTCGGTTGTCTCCTTGGAAACCGCGGCCTGACAGGTCCTCTGCAGGCGCCGGGAAGAGTGCCTGGAGGGGCTGGTGTTCTCAGGATGTCGACTGCGCCTGCGCTCGTCCACCGCGCCCTCGTAGTAAGAGAGGCCCGGATGGAGGACGCGGAGACGCGCCGTTGCTATGGCAGCTGGGTCCTCGCCGCCGTGGGAACAGGTGCTGGGGTCTCCCTCACCTCACTGTCAGAGCTTAGAAAGAGGAAGAGAGGAGAACTCCCTCGGCCATCTCTGTGACCCCAGCCGCTGCATCTTACACAGGCAGGAGGGGATACAGAGGGAGAGAGGGAAGGATGGTGTGGAGATATTTATGGTGGGAGAGAGGGTACGGGGGTAAAACGTCTGGGACAGCCGGGAGGAAAGGTGGTTAGAAGAGAGGGGAGAGTCTTTCTTTGGCGTCTGAGCCTTTCGAGTACGGGTTGCACGGCGCCTGCGGGGAAGTCTGGCAGCACCTTGCTTGGTTTTGTACAAGGGAAACCCCTCTGAGTGTACCTTAGTCTTTCATTTTTATCATTTCCTTTCCCCTCTCAAAGTTCTCATCCCCGGGAGAAAAAAGTCACTCCTGAAATGGGAGCTTCCGTGAAAAGGCTCAGGTGTTCATTTAGTGGATGGTACATGGGGAACCTGGACAAATTAATCACCTAATAGGTGTAACATATTATTTATTGTCAGACCTTGTGATGGAGTATGAATTTAAACACTTTTTACTCATGGGTTTTCGGTTTGGAAAGATGCAGCAAGAAGATCGGGCCAGATGGTCTTATGATGTGATTAGGGGTTAGCTTTTGCTTAAATGCTTATTTTGTATTAAAGCAGGTTCTCTTTGACGTTTTTTCAGTTCTCTTAGATTTTAAACAAGCCTACGTTTAAAAGGCTACGAGACAAGACTAGAGTCAATGAATTAGATTAAATTATTTTCGAATGTCTGAATCCTGAAAGAAAGTTGTCAAAAGTGTATACATACAGGCTTGGCTTAGACTCACACTAAAAGATCTGCAGTCACATCCCCGCATGGGATTTAGCAGACACCCAGGAGGAAGGAATTAATTTCTGTCTCTTACTACAGTTAACCTATTACAAGGGTGGTTCTGAACTAAGCCACTTACACAGATTTTTACTGATGATAAACATTGAAATTTAAATGTGTGGAACTCACAAGGAGTAAGTGTTAGGTGATTCAGTTTGTGTAAGATATACTTTTGTTCCAGCATGATGACTGTGTACCATATGGCCAGTACCCAGGGGATGATGATTAAAAGAACTGAAGGGGATTGGATATCCTGTGACGCATTTGAAAAAGGCTTAAGGGACTTGGTAACGAGAGTTTATGATTTATGTTTTTTGTTTACTTGGCAACCAGCCATGAGGTTTTTGAAGGTACAGGAGAAGGCGGCAGTGCAAATTTTATGCATCTTCATTTACTTCTCAGAGTCACTTCAGCTGTGGCTTTTCCTCTTTTTAATTATGGCATAATTGTATGATTTAGTAACACCTAATATGTTTGATTTGTAATCATTTTATTTCTATCTATTATGCTGATTCTTTTAGCGTTAGATTTGAGTTTTCACATGGGTGAGGTTCTTTGTAAATAACAAAGCGTAGCTAACAAAAAGTGCTCAGGTAACTATTTACAAATTCAGAACAATGTTTATTATAAAGTTAAAGGAGAGCACTGAAGAGTTCCATAGAAATCTTATTCTAACAATTAGTTATGTAACCTTAACATCTTAAAATGATAAATTCCAAGATCCCTGGTCTGAAAAGAAAGCTGATTTTCCAATGGCACTTGTGACTGTGAAAAACAGTATGATTTATATCAGTATTTTGGGTCACAATGAGTTTTGCTTTGTTCTGCATCATCCATGGTGCCCTTAACTTTTAATTAGTAGATAGTGAGATACAACAGTTGATGTGATTTAGCCTGTCTTGCAGCTCAGTGGTGGTAGATAAACTCACCCTGTAGTATTGATTTGGTTTCTCTAGGTTACCTCAAAGTATTATTGCTCTCAGCCTTTGCTTTACAAATTATTGAAACCTTACTTTGAGTTCTTTAAGAAAGTCCGTTTTGTATTCTTAGTATAAAAGAAATAAATATCTAGCAGGAATTATAGTTCAACTAATACTTTGGAAATAGTTGTAATTATTCAGTTGAATAATTAGGTTGAACGCTTAACATCTGTGTCCATAAAACTAACTTTGTCTTGAGAGGGGAAGGGTACCAATACCAAGCACTATTCTGAGAAGAGATGACACCAGACAATAATTATTTAAGTCTTGGATTTAATTATTCAGGAGCTGATCATTTGTTTCAGATTAAGCTTATCATGATAGTATGCATTTCCTTTTAAATTCTCTTGCTTTTCATCAGTTGTCAGTTATTTGCTAATTTGCAGCTTATAAAAAGTTTAAAATAAATCTTAAGGGTCACCTAGCTCAACAGTTTTGCTATAAGGCTCTTTGCATTGACAAGGAAGGCAACACTTCTAATAGGCAGCTCACTTCATTTCAGGACAAGTTTAAAATGTAAATTCTGGGGGTGCCTGGGTGGCGCAGTCATTAAGCGTCTGCCTTCCGCTCAGGGTGTGATCCCAGCATTCTGGGATGGAGCCCCCCATCAGGCTCCTCCACTGGGAGCCTGCTTCTTCCTCTCCTCTTGCTGGCTATCTCTGTCAAATAAATAAATTTTAAAAAATGTAAATTCTGTCTTATTTTTATTTTTTTCATTTTATTATTATTTTTAAAAATATTTTATTTATTTATTTGCGAGAGCATGAGTGGGGTGAGGGGCAGAGGGAGAGGCAGACTCCCCACTGAACAGGGAGGCCGATGTGGGGCTCGATCCCCGGACCCCAGGATCATGACCTGAGCTGGAGGCAGTTGCTCAACTGGATGAGCCATCCAGGCACCCCATTTTATTATTTTTAAAAAAGGTTTTATTTATTTGTTTGAGAGCGTGGAAGCACGAGTATGGTGGAGGGGCAGAGGGAGAGGGAGAAGCAGACTCCCTGATGAGCAGGGAGCCTGCAGTGGGGCTGGGTCCTAGGACCTTGAGACCATGACCTGAGCCGAAGGCAGATGCTTAACCGATGGAGCCACCCAGGCGCCCCTGTAAATTCTGTTATAAACTGCCAAAATTTGTCCCTGAGTTTCTAGCCCTTAACATTAGTTTTACTATTTGAAGGTATATAAGTCCAGTCCTCCTTTACCTAGCAGCCATTTCAATTATATAAAGCAAGGGTGCCTGGGCGGCTCAGTCCATTAAGCATCTGCCTTCTGCTTGGGTCCTGATCTCAGGGTCCTGGAATTGAGCCCCGCTTTGGGCTCCCTGCTTAGTGGGGAGTCTTCTTCTCCCCTCTCCCTCTGTGCTCTCCCTCCTTCTCTCTCTCTCTCTCAAATAAATAAATATTTTAAAAAATAATGTAAAGCAGTTGTCATGACTCTTGCATTTTCTCTTCTTTAGGATAATATTCCCAGGGTTTTCAGGTATTCCTCAGAGTCTTATTCTAAGGCATTTTACTCTCATAGCCTCCCTTCTTCCCTTCTTTCTTTTTTATCCCTCTTTCTCCTGGTTTGCTAGCCTCTGAATGTGTTCCAGCTTGTCTTTTGTCCTTCAAACTATAGCACAGGAAACTGGATACAGTGCTTCCCATTTTCTGTGTCTCACCCCTAGTCTTAGCGTGGAGTTCATTTACATTTTGGGTGTCCTCATTATTCTTTTCACTCATTTGAACTTTCTGTTCACTAAAGCCTATTACAATGTTTTTCATACACGGTATTGTGTATTCATACACAAAGCTAGTGCTTGTGCAGCTAGTGGAAAGGTGTTCTCCCACGTGCTTTCATTATTACTGGATGGTGAGCGGAGGAAGGAAAATAATGTATATCTCCCTTCAGTAAAATTGACAGCAGGTTAGGTGGTCTAGTCAGGTTTTCAGATAGTACAGTGAAGCCAATGGCCAAAACAAAGTTTGTAGATAATTTATTAATTCAGATAAAATATCTTTCATTTATACCCTAAAAAAATGTGTTCTTGACATCTGTACTTTCTGCCTCCAGAAAAGGGTTTTAGGCAACTTACTCTTGGTGTAGGAGCAAGAGAAGGCTCCTAGGTGTAGACACAGGTATACAAACAAGGTCCCAGGTGTTTGAGACCCTGAAGATGAGATTTCTATAGTTCTTTTGAGACTGAACCTAAAATTCTATGTACACTTAGAGAGCATTACTCTTTTTGTTTTTGTTTAATAGTGGACAATATACAGATTATTGCTATATATTTCTACCTTTGGCTGCTTTATGACAATTGGATCCACGTAAACAATTTTCCCTCAACCTTTTTTTTTTTTTTTTGAACAGATAAATTGACATCAGTTTGACCCCTGCTATCACTCCTCCCAGATTCTTCTTCAGGAACACATTACGTTCAGGCCTCTCTGGACAATTCCGTGCACTTCTGTGTTTGTTTGCTCTTTCTCGTCTTGTTCTCTTTGTCTGAAATAACTGGTAAACTCTTGTACTCAGTATTCAAAGCCCATCTCAGCTTTCCTTGGTATTTCCAACTTTAGACTGAGTTAACTGCTTTTTTATTCTTCCTCCCATTGTTCTTTATATATGGCTTTTTTCCATTTATATACATTTTTAAATTTGTTTTTATTTGCATTTTAAATTTATGGGTTTTGTTTATTCTGTACCATACGGGAAACACCTCAAGGGCATAGGTCTATTTATAATCTTTATGGGAATGTATGTAGGAATATTGTAGGTGTTTAACAAATGTTTGTCAAAATTGTAATATATATTCACACACACATATATATATATGGTGTGCTCACCCACATGTACAAACACATATGGGTAAAGATTTATTTTCTTCTTTTGTTTGAAAAATTATACACAAAACAATTCTCAGGGCTAGGAACTGACCTCAATTTGTAGATAGCTTTAGAATTGTTTTCTTAAAAGTGACTGAATTTATACACCATTTTCATAAACAGTAACTTTCATCTGACATCCCTATTTTTGGTCACTGTTTCCAAATAGTATTAGTTATCACATTTTGGTTTTTTTGGTGAAAAATATATCTCATTTAGAGTTTGACTTTTGCAGAAATTAGCATTTACAATAGTTGAGAATTAACTTTACTTAGTTGAAAACTTTAACTTTACTCAGATCACAAATTATAATTATGCCGTATAAACTACTAGAAGGATTAAAAAACTGAGGATGGGAATTGATATTCAGGTTTCCTCCACTATTTGAAAGTTTACTTATCTTTTACGAAAGACCCACATCATTACCTGTTTTTGCTCACTGAAAGAAATCTGAAGAGGATTTTTGCTTTAATGGAGCAGTAATTGCTTCTTTGCTTTACGCCATTTTAGCTTTTAAAAGGTTTCATAAGAATGCTCTACTTTCAGAGAGTAGAGGAAACCTGTATTTGTTTTTATTTGAGCATAAAAAAATGTGAATGAGTGTGACTTAAAAGCTGAGTCATCTGCTCTGACCCAGACAAGGCGTTTCAGTGATTGGCAGGGGACGTGGAAAATCCTGCTCTAAGCCTTAGACAGTCTTCTTATCCACCTTTTAAAGTCTCCTTGTAAATACGTGTTTCAGGAATTTGGGGGGTGGAGATGGTGTTAAGGAGCAGTTCGTCTAGAAAATGTCTGGCCATCGTAGGTCTCTCTTTTAGGGTATACAGATATATGTTTATTCTGAACATTCCATGCTTTGTGTTTCTGTGTGTCGATTAGCTTATCATATTATCTCCATACTCCTTACTCGCCCTAAAGTTGACATAACATATACCTTATCTTTTTAAATCTTCTAGCATTATTCTTTAACAAACGGAAAATGGATGAAAATAAAGATATGGACTCAAAAGAAAGTGGAGAATATGAAGATGACTTCGAAAAGGACCTGGAATGGTTAATTAATGAAAAAGAAAAAAGTGATACCGGCATAATAGAGGTATATATAAATTTCCAACAGCATTCATAGTAATTTCATTAACAAAGTGCTTTGTAATTCTGAAGAAAATTTTGCGTATATTATGTCATCTAAACTTCACAAATTTCCTCTGATAAAAATAGAACAGGTATCATTATTTCCACCTTAGAGATGAGAAAATTGAGGCATAAAGAGTTTATATGTTGTGTCGTAAGGCGAGGGCTAATTAGTGAGAAAACAGGGATTAAGTTAGCACTTAATAAAGTTTAAGTTATAATTAAAAATTATAACTTATATAATAGAAATAAGTATGATTTATTGCACCAAAAGTAAAAACAAGTATAGTTAATTTCTACTTTATATAAACTTGGGTAAAATTGGGTTATACTTCTAATATAAATGAAAAGGGGGTTATACTTTCAATATAATGAAGTGAATATATAATGAATATAAATTAAAATAATATAATGAAATATATTTTAATATAAATGAAAATAAAGCAAATTCTCAAAAGACCTGGTCTTTCAGCTAATATTTGAAACCTTAAGACTGAATTAACTCTTCAGGGGAATGAATATAGAGAAGAATGTAGAGTCAAAACTGAGCCATAGGAATACCTGTAGGAAAAAGTGGATTGCTAGGTTTGCTTATCAGACATCTAGCAATGCTGTGCAGATTAGGAAAAAGTGGATCCATTAAATATGATCAGATACTATTTATCGGACATGTAGAATGGACATTCAGGAAAATGAACCAATTCCTGGATCACAGACAGTTCTTTTTCTCTCTTTATATTTATTTATATATATGTATGTGATGTGTGTATCTATATATAATTTTTGTGTGCATATATATGTGTGTATATATATTCATATGTGTGTGTATATGCTTATGTATATATGTATGAAATTAGAGTCAATAAATAGGAAACTAGTGAAGAAAAGATGTAAGCCTCGTATAAGAGTAGAGTAGGTGACTTTAGAAGGACAAAGAGCTCAGTAATTACACCAGAAGTCAGATCGAAGAAGGTTAAGGAAAAGAATATAAAAGAAAGAAGGCAGCAAGTCTTACTTTACAAATTTCTCTTAATCCCATTTTGCTTTCTTATGCAATGCAGAGGACAAATGAGATTATATTTGAAAAAGGCAACAGAGTAAAAAGTTAAGATTTTTCGAAGATGGCTGTTAAATGGGAGTTTTATGCATCTTTAACAGAAAAATAATCAGAGTGAGTACAGGCAGAGATACCCAGAGTGGTAGGGTTGAACCGAAGTCTCATTACTGGTGGAGGGCTGTGAGATCCAGAGCACAGAGTGCTAGAGTTAGAGAAGTGATCATCATGATTCATTGTCTCATTTCGTAATTCATTTAGAAAATATTATAGTCACCTGCTCAAAACAGTGTTCTCATCAGTCTTACTCATTCCAGTGGGTGATTTTTTTTTTTAAAGATTTATTTTATTTATTTGACAGAGAGACAGCCAGCGAGAGGGGCAACACAAGCAGGGGGAGTGGGAGAGGAAGAAGCAGGCTCCCAGCGGAGGAGCCTGATGTGGGACTCCATCCCAGAGCACCGGGATCACGCCCTGAGCCGAAGGCCGATGCTTAACGACTGCGCCTCCCAGGCGCCCCCCAGTGGATGATTATAAGCACGTCTTCCTTTGAGGCTGGAGGGGAATCCCATGCCAGAGATAGAGACAGGGTTGAGGGCTGGGGGAAAATTTCATTGTAAAAAGTGGTAGTTTTTTTGCAGAGGGTTTTTTAATTTTTTGGCTTCTTTTGCAGTGGGTTTTAAAAAGAAGTGAAAGTCAAAGAATAATTAGAAAACAGGATACTGTCAGAATGAACCACAGAATCAAATATGGCTTAAAATAAAACCAATTGCAACGCAGAGAGCTTAGTTTAATCTTAGTTATTTGTTAGACATTTTAATGGGCCAGGTTTATTTGCTTATCAGACGTCTAGCAATGCTGTGCAGGTTAGGAAAAGGTGGCTATCAGAAAAGATGACCTTTGAGCGAGTAAAAGAGGAAGAGAATTTTAAGGGGTTGAAGAGAGAAGCAAGTAGTAGCTCCCATTGAATTGTTTTAGGAGGAAGAGAGGTGCCTGATAAAAAGAAAACAATATGGCAGGGGTGAAGTGTTTGTTTAGTCCGTGAGTGTGTGTGTATGTGGGAGAGATGTTAGGTAGGAAGCCTTTAATTAGAAACAGCAGATACTGTAGCGCAGGGTTTTGTGACGCGAAAATATTGATCTATGGTTCATGTGGAATTACACTTTAAAAAAAAAAGATTTTATTTATTTATTTGAGAGGGAGAGAGAGAGAGAGAGAGAAAGGAATTACCCTTTTTAAATGTAAAACCAAGTTGTATGATGGTGTTTAGCATAAATTATTGGGGCCTCTGAGGATAGTTGAGGAAGGGAAATGTCATCCAGAGATAAAAATTAACCTGGAATTTGGATATAGATCCTGCAGAAAATAGCAGCAATAATAATCTGAAAAGATTATAAGAACCTCAGAATGATTAGAACTTGACCAAAGACTGATGTTGTAATGATCTTGGAGAGAAAGATACTTTTTTGAAGAATACAAATATTATAAGGAGAAAACTTTTTAAAAATTCTCTTCTGAAAATTTACAGAGAGGAAAATTTTATAGAGGAAGAATGTTGAAATAATAATGTCTTAGTTGTAGTTACCCTTTCATTCATTAGCATGAAAATTTAAAAAAATATTAATATAGAACTTAGCAACATCAAATTCAGATTTAGGGTTAAATTTTTCCCAAAGTGCTGCTGTCACACGTATTTCTGGTGGGGTGCTCATCAATATGAATTAGAATATTAAGAGCAAAGTATAAAATAAGAAACATGTACATTTTCCCCTTCATAGAATATATTGCGTGAATATGAAATTCATTTTGTACTGTCTACATCTAAATGGACAAAGAGTCTCAATTTTTACTGAAAAAGAGAACTTCATATATTTTTTAGATGGCTTGTGGGAATGAAGAGAATATTAACCAAGAATTAAAAGACAATGAAACAGAAATGGAACACACCAAACAGCACTCTGATCCTGATAAATCCTCGAAGGGTGAGCTTTCACCAAGAAGAAATGACTTCATTGCTGTCCCGAGTATTCAACCTTTGGATCCCATATCAGATTCAGATAGTGAAAACTCTTTCCAGGAATCCAAAGTGGAAAGCCAGAGAGACCTGGAAGAGGAAGAGGATGAGGAAGTAAGGAGATATATTATGGAGAAAATTATACAAGCCAACAAGATTCTACAGAGTCAAGAACCTGTGAATGATAAAAGGGAGCGAAAACTTAAGTTCAAAGACAAATTAGTTGATCTGGAAGTTCCTCCACTGGAAGACACCGATACTCACCAAAATTACTTTGAAAATGAAAGTAGTATGTCAGGGAAACTGTCACAGTTATGTATTTCCAATGAATTTGGACAAGAAAATGTGCTCCTGTCACTAACTGATGGAAACTGTGAAGAAAACAAGGATAGGAAAATACTAGTAGAGAGAGATGGAAAGTTTGAACTTCTGAATTTACAAGACATTGAGAGTCAGGGGTTTTTGCCCCCCATTAATGCTAATAGTACAGAAAATGAACCTCACCAGTTGTCACCCAGATCTTCAAACTCAAATGTCAATGGGGCTAAGAAAGAAGAGCCTATAGCAAAGATTCATGCTATTGCTCAGTCATCAACAGAAGAGCCACTGGCTTATATCCCTCAGCCACCACCCAACCCCAAGACTCGCCCAAGCTCTGCTGCCTGCTCAGATCGAAGTAGGGGGAATGGGAAATCTAACCACAGGACACAGTCTGCAAATATATCTCCAGTGACCTCAACATATTGTCTTTCCCCTCGACAGAAAGAACTGCAAAAACGGCTAGAACTAAAGAGAGAAAAGCTAAAGAGGGAGGTGAGAACATAAGGGTGCATCATATTAAAAGTGGAATTATATTTTCATGTTTTATAAATGCAGTAGGAATTAGAATGGTTCCTCAAACTATTGGATATATTTGATTGCTTGTTTTGTTTTTCTATTGTTAGATTAAGTAGTTAAATATTAAAAATGCGTATTTATGGGATAAACGCCATGATTATCTTGGTCCTTTCTTGTAAGGATCACAAGCATAGTAATGAAGGACTTGTGTTAGAGGTAGAGATGTCAGTGAGGACATCATTTCATCCTTTCTGATGAGCCTCAGAGAACTGACTTCTGAAAGAAATCTTGGTGTGAGAGGGTGAAAGTCAGATGTCAGGTGGAAAAATGAAGGCATAAATTTGTTGGGATTTGGGAGGCAACAGGTAGATTTGGATTATAATTCTCTGACTTTTGTGTATATGTGTTTTCACGTATCTTCCATGCCTACAGTTCCTAGATTTCCGGGATTTTAGTTTTAGATTAAGAATGGAGCCTAATAACCTTAACAAAGTTTTCCAAAACGCCATCGCCATATGGAATCCCAGATGATGATGGTGATGATGATGATGGTGATGATGATGATGATGATGATGATGATGATGGTTTTGTTCTGTTGAGCAAGAAGAGTCTGTGAAGTAATCAAAGCATTTATTTGGGCTCTTAGGGATTGTAATCCAGGAAACACAGTGTCAACCTCAATCAAAAGTGTGCTCTGAATAGTGAGCCAGGAGTGCAGGCCTATAAAGGTAAAATCCACAGGGTTACGCAACTTGTTTTGAAAGAGTTATGATTGGTGATGGCAGAGTTTATGCTGACATCTAATACACATTGGCTATGTAGCTAACAGGTGTTACATTATTTCAGTCCACAGTACCAGGTGTAGGGGGGGGGGTTTGCAACTGACAAGTTGCAGCTGACAAAAGTCAAAGTTCATGGTGGGCTGAGAATTGAAACAGGAGACTTGAAATAGGACACATGCATAGACCCCACTTCCTCAGTGTTCTTTCAACTCTGTGTTGAGTGCTTTTCCTAGCAATGATTACTTCATTTTGAATCTTCTTTCACATTTCCCCCTTCTCATCAAGATCTTTCTGGTAAGAAAGCATCAATGACAAATTTTTATGATCGTGCAATCCCATTTCATTGTCAGAGTGGTTGGCGACCTGCAACTTGCTCTGGCCCCATCATGTCTCCTGGAGGGCATTGTCTCTTAGTGGTTGATGCTTGATATGATTAGTAAGCATTCTAGGTGAAAGTCTTACAGCTACATTTGAGTAACACGGAGGTTTGAGGAAATAAGATGAATTTGATTAGGTTCTTTCTTCTTTTCACTCAAAGGGTAGATCTGATGAACGGTTTTGAGTCTTTGAACAAACATTATCTGAGTTCTGACAGGATTTGAAACACTGACCATGAAAAAAGCATTAACAGTGTTATAATAATGAATATAGAACAAATTAAAACAATGGTAAGTAAGCTAATTTGTAGCCCAGATCTTAAAATGGTCCCAATTCTGGTCAGGAGCCAACTAAAAATATCTGAGAATCTGAAATCTAACCAAAGGTTTTAGAGGATGGGATTAGAGACTTAGCAAGCTTAAAAATATTAGCACTTTCCAATGCCTCCTGATGGGACGTACTTACTCATGTCCAGCAAGAAGTATTAGTGATGACACAGACTCCACCTTGGGTCACAAGTAAATAACCTAATGCTATACTATTATTGAGGACAACACAAGATAAAATATCCAAAGACTTCCCCTGGCTCTAATGGCTCAGGGAGTGGACCTGGCAATTCTGCTGATGGTCCAAGAAAGATTTCTGGTCATGTACTCATTCCAAGCACCTGTTCCAAACGAGCAACTGAAGATTCTTGCAAATTGGGCCCCTCACTAAGGTTCTCTCTCCTGGGAGACCATGGCCTTGAGAATGCCCGCAACTATTATCTTTATATCCAGAGGGGTTTGTCCCCTGAATGATCATCTTCTTTCAGTTCTTTTAGTGGAGAGACTTCTTTTAGTTGAATGATTAGTTCCTGTATGGTCTCCTTTAGTAATCAATTTAAGGACAAAAAAAGGGGGAAGTTAGATAGCCCAGGAGGCACTGTTCTGCGGTTCTCTAGCTGTGTAGGGAGTCAGATGCCCAAGATTCTCCCTTGTAAGGGCAGACAAAAATGCATCTTGTAGGAGTGCAAAGTGTCTTTGCTTAGATCTGGTTGTTTATGGGCTCATTTTTTGGTATGGAGGGCATGGTAGGAGAAAACCAGGGATCTGTTCTATTTGAGCAGACAGAAAGAGGGTGGCTGTGTGTTTCAGATGTTAGCTGAATGAATCTTTTGCAAGGGGGATCCTGCAGCTAGAAGTGCCTGGTGGAGAACACTTGTTATTTGTGCCTTGGCATGTCTGCCAGAGCCAAATATAGGAGGCTTATAGCTCTTAATAAATTGTTGGACCATTAGAAATGTTTTTCCCTAGCATTTTGGGTGGTTAAAGTGAAGTAAAGGGGTTTTCTTTTTCTGGGAAGCAAAACAATTTTAACTTGATAGGTGAGGTCAGAGGGGACAATCTGGTTTATAGTGAAATTAGGGAGAAAAGTGAAATTATAAATGAGATGACCGAGAGTCTCCTGATCTTCCCTAGTGGGCTGAGAATGATGTACTCAACAGCCAGAAAGGTTACTAGATAGAGATTGCTATGGTCTGGGTTATTTGAATTATGGCATTTCTCTACCACTTAGTTCCTCTGCTTTGGGTAATAATAAGCAGGATCAGAAAATATTTCATGTTTTAAAAACAAACTCAAGTAGTCAAAATCACTGGGTACAAGTAGGATTAACAAAAGTGCTAAGATGCCTACTACAAAAAGAATTATTCAAAATATTTCATGAACATTAAGCATTAGCAGGAGTCTTTTTTTTGTTTTTGTTTTTTACATACTTTAACTCATTTAATCTTTTTTTTTATTATATTATGTTAGTCACCATACAGTACATCCCTAGTTTTCGATGTAAAGTTCCATGATTCATTATTTGCGTATAACACCCAGTGCACCATGCAATATGTGCCCTCCTTACTACCCATCACCGGCCTATCCAAATCCTCCACCCCCTCCCTTCTGAAGCCCTCAGTTTGTTTTCCAGAGTCCATAGTCTCTCATGGTTCATTCCCCCTTCTGTTTACCCCCCTTTCTTCTTCCCCTTCTTCTCCTACCTAGTAGGAGTCTTTTGTGAAGTTATACAAGCCTGGTACAGGTGCCATGTACTCCTTGTCCAAATGGTTGATTTTGAGTGGGTCTAGAGATTTTTAGTTTGAGATCTCCAGTGGGTGGGGATGTCCAGTCAGGTGAAGATGTCTTTTTTTTTTTTTTAATGAGAAATGATAATCCACAGGTCAATGCCTTTAAATTTAGCAGCACAGGTGTTAGTTAACAATAACTGATGTGGCCCTTTCCAGTGAGGTTGGAGGGCATCCTTGTGAAGGTGATATTTCCAGTAAACAAATCTCCGGGTGGGAGATATAATGTTGAAGATCTTTGTCTCCTGTGAGTGTGCTGGGAAAAGATTGCTCTGTGAGGCTGTTATTATTTCCAAGGATCTTGATAAGATCTTTACAATAGATTAGGAAATTTCCTTTCAGTAGGGCAGGCTCACAGATTCCTTGGTCCATCCTCATAGGTGCTCTGGTAATGATTTCAAAGGGAGACAATTAGTGTTTACCAAATGGAGTGGATCTTAGGTTAAATAATAGCAGGGGAAGGGCTTTAGATCAAAGCAGATAGAAAGATTCAATAAGTTTTGTCAATTGGGTCTTTATTCCATTTGATTGTTCTACAGTGCCAGAATATGGGGGATGGTATGTGCAATGAAAATGTTGTAATATTGGCTAGATATGGCAAATGGCCTGTAATATTTGTCCTGTAAAATGGCTCCCTCAGTCATTGTGAAGTTCTGAGGGTATTCCTCAGTTTGGAATTATTTTCTCCAATAATATTTACCATAGAGCTGAGGCCATAGCTCTATGACTAGGAAAACATACAAACAGTGAGAAAACATACAAACATACAAACCATTACAAAACATAGTTCTTGAGATGGTAGCAGCTGGACAAAATCCAACTGCCATATTTCAAAGGGTCCAGGTGGTAACGGAAGATGTCCCTGTCATCTGAAGGTAAGGGTAACAGAGTAGCAGGCTTTGGGGGAGACAGCAAGAGGGTTTCACAAAAGGTTAATATACTAGGAGACAGACGCTGAGTATGATGAGTATGATAGTGGAGTTTGCAATGGGAGTTGCTTATTTTTGTGACATACATTTTAAAATGGTGACTGATAACATTATATTAGGAAATACTCAGCTTCCTAGGGATTTCATACAATTTTTGGAACAATGTATACCTATACAGATGTTACAGGAAGAAAGTGTAGTATTATTTCTTATTTGACAATGCTTCCCATGTGATTTAACGTATCAAATAGGCCTAATAGGTCCTATGGTATTTTCCAGATCAAAAAGACCTTATTTAGAAGTTGATTTTGGGGAGTTTGTAAAAAATATCAAAAGGTTTGGACACTTAACCCAATAGGATCACAGAAAATTATAAAACAATACTTAATTATCCATTTAACCAAAATAATCTTCAGGGACAATACAGAAGATTACACATAGCTACAAAAGCCTTAGCTGTTCCTCTTAGAGAAGAGGCAGCTTTCCCAAGTAATGAAAGATGTGATAAAGACGAAACAGAATCTGTTTCCTAGGCAGATGACATTAGAAGTAAAGAAATTTTGTGTACAATCTGTTATGAAGAGCAGGCCAACAATGTGAGAAAATTTTGTTCTTTTAACGGAGAAAACCAAAAATTTGAACTAGTGTACTTTTGATATTGAAACTGAACTTTAAATAAATTCATTTTAATCTTGGAAAACTTGATTACACATAAAATTCCTGTTCCAAGATTTCTTTCCTATTAACCTTTTACAACTTTCTGTGTCCATTTTGAGTTTGTCTGTTGTTCTTTCTCTTTGTGAGATAACCAGCTTTAGGACAAAATCACTTTCATTTCTGTCAACAAAATGCATTTCCATTTCCCATACCTTCTTTAACCAAAACACACACCCTGCTTTCCTTGCCTGCTTTTCATATACAGTCATTTTCTGTCGTCTTTGTTGAATATTAGTAGTTTTATTTTCACAAATACCAATTAGAATTTTCAACCCTTACAATTCTTAATTCCTAGTAAAACCTAAGAAACAAACAATTGTGTACTGGCAAATTTATAAATATGTTTCATCATTTCATAGTTTCTAGAAGTATATTCCCCCCTCATAGTAATTTTAATTTTTTTGGCATATTTGTTTATTAAATAGACCTAAATATTATATATTTTTTGTCTCTCTGTAAAAAAATTTTAAAGCCAAAACTAAATAAACAAGGTTTAACAATCAATATCTCAGTATATTATTATTTGGAAATGATCTAGATGGGCAGTGAACATCTGTTATCTAGTTTAACTTAGCATAAAGTTTGATCTCATTTAAATTTATTTAAATTACTTGTTTTTAGCAATTATACTTGGATTAGAACATTAAACAGCTAATCATCATGTTAAATTATTTCTTTTATTGACAGGTTTTGAAAGAGGTAACCTGAGATTTTATGATTAAGTAAACTCCGGTAGAAAAAGTTGTGTATCTCCATTGTGTCTAATGCTGATAGCTGAAAACATTCCTGTTTTTATTAAACTAGCAAACTTAAACTAGCATTTAAAAAATTTTTTTAGTAAATTTTTTTTTTTTTTTTTTTTGAGTGGGAGAAACAGGGCAGGCACATGTGCGAGCAGGGGGAGGGCCAGAGGGAGGGGGAGAGAGAATCTTAAGTAGGCTCCACCCTCTGGGGCTTGATCTCATGACCCTGATTATGACCTGAGCCAAAATCAAGGGTTGGACACTCAACTGACTGAGACACCCAGGTTCCCCTTTTTACTAAAGTTTTATTTTTTCTTTTTTAAAGATTTATTTATTTATCTGAGAAAGAGAGTGAGAGAGAGACAGTAGGGGGAGGGGCAGAGGGAGAGGGAGAGAGAGGATCCTCAAGCAGACTCCACGCTGAGCACTGAGCCCACTGTGGGGCTCCATCCCAGACCCCGAGATCATGACCTGAGCTGAAACGAAGAGCCTAGTGCTTAACTGACTGCACCACCTTACTGAGGTTTTTATTCAAATTCCAGTTAGTTAACCTACAGTGTAATATTAGTTTCAGGTGTATAATATATTGATTCAGCACTTTCCTACAACATCACAAGTACAGTCCTTAATCCCTATCACCTATTTAACCCATCTCCCCACCCACCTCCTCTCTGTTAAACTAGCAGTGTGTTCTCTGTTAAACTAGCATTTATTTATCAAAGATTATCTCAGATCATGTGACCTTGAAAAACATTTGGGTTAGTGTTTTTTCTATTTCTGGGAATTTTTGGAATACTTAATTTAGGTAAGCACTTCATTGTCTTTAAGCCAATTAAATAGAGCTCTTTTAGAAGTTAACTTTGGCAATGCCAACAGAGAGAGAAAATATCATATCACTGTAACATACATACGTAGACATATTGATAGATATAGACAGAAACCTGATAGTGTCATTTTAAAATTCATGCCATGAGTCAGGTACAAAACTGAAAAGAATAGCTGGATGCAAATTGTGTTCCGGCAGATGGACTAACTTAAGGTTGTTAACTGCTAAGATGACCGAAGTCTTTACTAAGCATTTTTATTTGTGTGCTGTGAAGATCCTTTTAGAACTCTCCCCAGATTTCTGGCAAGAAGACTGGAATGAGGAAATGGAGGAGGATACAGAGGAAGTGAAGATGGTGCAGAGGGAAAGAGGAAGACGGTTCCAGAGGCAGGACCTTGGTGCAGGATGGCTGTTGCATGACCAGAGACAAAGGAAGAGGAGAAAGAGAAGAAGATGGTGCCTGAGACCCAAAAGAGGATGGGTCTTTTTAAAATTGTTTGTTTGCTTCAGTTAATTTAGAAATGGTATTTTGTAAAGAAGAGATTTTTAGAATCCTGAATATGTTTAAAAGCTTCCAGGTACCAACTGAAATAGGCATCCCATTTGATTGTCTTTATAACCCTTTTCTAGTTGTGCATACAAAGTGAACTAATTTTAGGATATCAAAAGTGCCCGTTTTGGCTGATGAAGTTTTAAATCATCTTGGGTAATTTGATCCAATGGGGAAAATTCACAGCAAGAAGGGCCATATTCCTTAACAAAAATACTGCAGGAGTTGCAGTAGGGGGCTGATTAGAAGCTCCTTTGAAGAATTATTTCCCATAATTGAGTACTTACCAAGAGCCTGATACCCAAATATTCCATTCAAAATGAGTGAAGATAGAATCCTCCCCTCAAAAATGAGTGAGGATGGAAGCCAGCAACAGAGGACACCCAAATAAAGGCCTGAACCTTGACCAAGGCGGAGGTTCAGGACCAAGAGGATTTATCATTGTGACTCGAAGCCACCAAGGATACATCAGATTGCAGGGGACTCTTGGTACCAGAGACAGAGTTCAGGCACTCTGGATCCTACCAACTATGCCAAGTAATGCTGGTCAAGACGAAGAGGCTGTGAAACAACCAGAGCATTTGTTTGGAGTCTTAGGGATTGCAACCTGGGAAACAGGGTCAACCCAAATGGAAAGTGTTCTGACTTGTCAGCAGGGCGTGCAGGCTTATGAAGACAAAAGCCACAAAAACTTGTTTTGAAAGATAGTTTAAACTGACCATCTACTACACAATTCCCTATTTAGATAATACATAGTTACATTATCTCTATTTCAGTCCAAAGTAGAAGGAGGGAGTTTGGAATGCAATTGACAAGAGTCCAAAGTTCCCGTTGTTCTGAGAATTGAACAGGAGGAGACCTGCATTGGTCCTACTTCCTCAGGGTCCTTTTAACTCTATTTTGAGTGACTTTCTTAGCAATGCTTACTTCATTTTGAATCTTTTTTGATAGCTTTTAAATAAAACTCTATTTTATTAATGAAAATTCCAGGTACTAAATATGCTGGTGAATTTTCTCTAATTACTTAAATCAGTGCCCCAGTTCTCTGTTTTACTCGATACCTGATGGTATTAAGCTGAACCACAAAATGACTGTAAATCCCAAACCTAGTAGAATCACAGGTAAATAGAATTCTACAATTAGAAGGATCCTTAAAGATCTTTTTTACAGATAAGACAACTATAGTCTAGAAGTTTAACTTTAAAAATCACTCAGCCTGTTTATAGCAAACTTGGAGGCAAAATCTGTTTTCTTGGCATCTGTTGAGAAATGGTGTAGGAATTATGTAGGGATTATCAGGGAAATTTCTGGCATTTAAGGAATCCATATTACCAGAAAAAGGTGAAAAACAAAAGTTAGTAGGAGTGTGTAACTTATAGAATACCCAGGCAGGAATCGGAAAAAATGCACACTGAAAGTTTAGCTTACTTGGTCACTACTGTCTGCACTGTAACAGGCAGATACAGTTTACTTGGTTTAGGTATGTAACAATACTTAAAGGGATCTGCTAACACAGAACTTTGTGACAATTCAAAATAATATTTGAGAATGACTGAACCATATAATGTTGCTATATACCCACATACATGTATAAGTGTATTTGTATATTTCTATAAATGTTATATAAGAGGCTAAAGTTTCAGGGTCTTCACTAATGAACTAAGTAAATCTTTAACTGCCGTGGCTCATAAATAGTTTTGTTTTTACTTTGATCCTCTTTTCTGGGTGTCACTTACTCTTGGTGCTGGGATGTACTTTTCTCATGTCAGGATCCTCAGAACTAAATTTCCCTTTGCTTATGTACTTGGTCAAGGCATGGTCTTTATTATTTATATACTTGCTCAAGATTGCATGTAAATGCTAAGGCTTTTACATATTTTTTAGTTGGTTTCAGGGGAAGGCTGTCCTTGTTTATGCCCAAGAAAATATTTGCTGGGTTGGGCTGCTAGACTCTATCTATCCTAAGTGCATCATTTCATTGTTCCCCTTGGCAACTGCATTAGCTGTACTTTGGCTGATATCTTCTGTGTAATATGGCTAAATGTTCCCTGAAAGATAATCATCATACCATACTGTCTATATTTGTGCAAGGTATTGTCAACTGAGAAAAGAGGCAGAACTGAAATAAAATAAGAGCATTTATTTGAATTATCAGAAAGGCCATTTGGGGAGCAAAGATTTGGTGCATTTTGGGAGCACAGCAACTCAAATTATGTCCACTAGGAACACAAAGTCAAGAGTTTTTAAAGACAAAAAGGAATGCTTGTATACGTTATTTACAAAAAGAATTTTGTTTGGTGTTGACAGCAGAAAATTAATCTTGGCTACATATAATTGGTTGCTAAGGCTATCACTAAGAAACAGTCCGTTACTGTAGCAGGTTGCAGGTACTGGTAGAATCCTTGTTATATTGGTTGCTTGGCTCAGTTCAAAAGTTCGTGATTATACACAGTGAAGATTTGCAATAAGGCCCACATCCTAACAGCCACTGGCTCCATTTTAAAATACCTTGATATAAGTGAATTGATTTTATTTTACCTTTCACAGTATCTAAGGTCCTTTTTATAAACAGAAAATTACGAATAAATGTAAAATTTAACCTTTGATAAATTTACATTTTATTTAAGCTTTTTTAGGGCTTAGAAATAGTATATAGGTATTTTTTAATAGAAATCCTCATTTTTATTTACATAATGTGTATAAATTTTTAAAAGGAGACTATCACCAGGATTCTGTCACAAAATTATATATACTTTAACAGCATATAGGTATTTAAAAAGACAGTCTGTGCTGTTAATTGGATAGAAGTTTTCCAGTCCTTGTTACATTTTGTTCAATTAGAAGGAATTAGAAAGACTTGCTATATTGTCAAAATATAAGGAAAGAGCTCTGAATCCCATCATTTGAAGAGAGTTGGGTTGTATAATTCAGTTCATTTACGTAGATAAAATTTTGGTATTGGAAGAGACTTAAGAACTCACTAATATCACTCCATTTTGTAGATGAGAATACGGAGTTAAGTGGTTTGCCCAAACTGACATAGTCTGATGGCGGTATGATTGTTACCCAGATCGCCTCACTTTTAACTTAGTACGATTTCCACTAAGACATGCTGCTTTGCTCCTAGTAACTGTTTTATAGCTCTGTACAACTGATTTAAGTACCTCTCTTCAAGAAACTCCCTTTTATAACGTTCGTTGAATAATTCATATAAAAATTCATTTTGTTCTATAGTTAACTGTCTATTTTTCTGATAGCAAAAAATGTTATTTTGTGAATATATACCAGCTGAAAAATATTTTTAAACATTATAATAAAAAATTCAAACACATATAATCCCTGTGTCCCCATCACCCAGATTTAAAAGTCATTGAGATTTTGGCATATATGCTTCATTTTCTCTGTTTCTTGGCTGATGTATTTTTAAAGTAAGTTCTAGGCAGCGTATCATTGCTCACTTGTACATTTTAATATATATTTCTAAATGATTATAGCATTTTTCTTTCATAACCACAATGCCATTAATTACAATTAACAAATTTAACAATAACATGAAAATGTTTCAAACATTTATGGAAGCATATGGTGCTTCTAGAATATGGTGGGTTTTTTTTTTTTTTTTCCTCTTGCATAGCTGCAATTTAAGGAGTTTAATTCCAAAAGTAAATTAGGAAATGAAGGGGAGATTCAAGGAATTCCTGAACAGCACGCATGTATTGTACATCTATGTAGTTGTAGAATTTATCCCTGCAGTTTAATTTATCTGATAAATCTTCATTTTACTCCTAAGCAAAGTAGAGTCCCTATTTTTTTAGAGAAGCCCAATTTTTAGATGGAAAGTTTTAGGAGCAGAGAATGCTAATTTCAGATCTCAAAATATATCTCTTTATTCTGATAACTCATACACAATTTTATTCACCTTTCATGAATGTCTTTTGATATTCTTTCCACCAGGAAGAGCAACGAAAAATAGAAGAAGAGAAAGAAAAGAAAAAAGAGAATGACATGGTATTTAAAGCATGGTTGCAAAAGAAAAGAGAGCAGATCGTAGAAATGAGGAGAATTCAGCGAGCAAAGCAAATCGAAGACATGAATAACAGAGTAAGTGAAACTTCTCTATGAAAAATAAGTATACAGATATGAAAGCTGAATTTACTTACAGAAAGGAATGTGAATATCGGAATAAGAACCTATAGAGAAAGTAGAAAAAGTGGTCCAAGAACGACCCTTGAAAAAGAGGCACCATGGAGATGACTTTACAATTAAATTCTAAGAAGGCTCATGAAAATCAAATGATTACTATTTTATTCAAACTTTTATAGCACAGAAAATGGAACTATCAATATGTTTTTTTAGGATGGTATAACTTTGATACTCGAAATAGGACAAAGATAACACACACACGCACACACCCACAAACCCTACAGAATGGTCTTACTTAAGAACAGACATAGACAGATGGAGAAAAGAAAAATACCGTATGGTTTCACTCATATGTAGAATCTGAAAAAACAAAACAAACGAATAAACAAAAAGGAAAAACAGACCTATAAATACAGAGAACAAAGTGATGGTTGCCAGAAGAAAGTGGCAGTAGGGGGATGGGCAAAATGGGTGAAGGGAGTGGGAGACACAGGCTTCCAGTTATATGAATAAATCATGGGAATAGAAGGCACAGCACAGGGAATATAGTCAGTGATATTGTCATAGTGTTGTATGGTGACAGATGGGAGCTACACTCATGGTGAGCTTAGAGATGGTGAAACACTGTTATACACCTGAAACTAATGTAACATTATTATATGTCAACTATACTCAGAAAAATTAAAAGAATAGATTTATGTAAATCTTACATGAAAGCTAACAAATTAAAGATACCAAGTTATTTAATTTTAAAAGATGTGAAACAAAATCAAGGAGAAAGCAAAAAAGTAATCCATATCCCTACTATCTTTTCTAAAAAGCATATGAAGAAAAAATTGAAAATTTAATCCTATGCCCTATCCAGGCTCATCTCCCAGTGATGACCAGTTTTAGCAGTGTGGTGCAAGTCTTCCAAGTGTTATTTATATTTACAATTTTACAAGTCAAAAATCTATTATGCACCTTGCTCTTTTCCCCCCACTTAATTCATCATGGATATATTTCTACATCTTTACACTCAGATATTTCTTTTCAAATAACTGCATAGTTGGAGGTGCCTCGGTGGCTCAGTCGGTTAAGTGTCCAACTCTTGATTTCAGACATGGTCTCGGGGTCATGATCTCAGGGTCGTGAGATTGAGACTCCCATCAGTGAGAGTCTGTTTGAGATTCTCTCTCTCCCTCTCCGCCTGCCCCCCACCCCCGCTTTCATGCTCTTTCTCTCTTTCTCTTTCAATACGTAAATAAACAAACAAATAAAATCTTTTAAAAAACCCCAAAAGCTGCATAGCATTCTGTTCAGAGATAACTTAACTTATTGAGTCCTCGATCGTGGGTATTTAGGTTGGTTCCAGTATTGTTCTAGTCACCAACGGTGCTGTAGTGAACATATTCATTCTGTAGGAGAGTTTAAGAGTGGAATTTATGACTTATTGAATGCCCAGAGTGAAATTTTTGGTTAAATGTGCAAAAATTAACCTCCCAAAAGTTGTGTCAATTTACAGTCCCTTCAGCGGTATGTGAGAGTGAGTGTTTGCCACATCCTGACTAACACTGTGTGTGGTTTATCTTCTTAATTTTTCTTCGAACTAATCATATACACGAGTACATATGAACGTGTGTATATTCTGTGAATTTCCTGTTTGCAGTCTTTTCTTTTTTCTCAGTTTTATTTTTCTTCTTGCATTGTATATTAGAGATTATAATCCTGTTATTATATCTGTCATAAATATATTTTCCTAGACTGACAATATGATATATTTTTACATTGTTTACTATGCCATTTGTGGAAATTTTTAGCTTTTAAAATCTTGAGACAGGCAGTACCTTTTGAGGCAAGACACAAAAGCCATAAACTAAAAGAGAAAATATTGAGAAATTTGAGTGTAACTGTGTAGTCAAATAACAGTATACTATAACCAAGTAGGGCTTATTTTAGGAAGGAAATTATGGATAAATAATAACAAACCCATTAATATAATCCATCACATCAATAGGTAGATAAAAAGAGACTATATGGTTATCTTGAAAGATAGAGAAAAGGTATTTATTTTTACTATAATTTATTTTTTTAATTCCTAATAAAGTATCAAAAATAGTATCAGTACTATCTTAGGAAATACTATGGGTATACCCGTTAAAGTTAGAAACAAGTAAGTCTCCCTTCTATATTAAATAACTTCGTTCGAAGAGTTCTAGCCAATTTATTAAGGTGAAAAGTAAACGAGGTAAAAGTATTAACAGAGTGGATATTTACATTATAAGCATAAGAAATTTATAGTCTTCCTATAGCAAAAACCTCATAGAAAAATATAAAATGAGAAGGAATATAGGAATATATAAAATACTTTGAGCTAAACAGGAATGTGTCTGATCTCTGTGGAGAGTACAATACAGCATTGCAAAGGACAAAAAAGATGACTTTGGTAAATGAAAACAAATATAATATTTCTGGATGGGTGGGATAAATAGTATAAATATATGAGTTCTTTGGCAAATGGAAACAAATATGATATTCCTGCATGGATTGACTAAATACTATAAAGATTTGAGTTCCTCCAGGTTTATCATTATATTTAATGTAATTTCCATTAAAAGCTGGCGGGGATTTTTTAAGTAGATGTCATAATTGTTATTGTTACTATTAATATTTATATTACTAAAGTAAAGCTTTTGAATTATCTGATGAGAAAAGTGGGCAAAGGAAATGAATAGAAAGTTTGCATATGAATGCATACAGATGGCCATAGTTAGAATTTGTTAGAATTAAAGAAATGCCAATTAAAAAATTTTATCTATTCAATAAATATTGTTTACCTGCTTCCTATATGACAGATGCTGTTCCATGCATGAAAATGTACTCCTGAGCAAACTAGGTTTAGTCTCTGTTTTACAGAACTCAGCTAGTAGGGATTGAAAAACTAATATATATATAAAAAATAAATTTGTAGTTACAAATAGTGATGGGTGCAATGAAAATGAAAGGAGCTATGAGAGAACACAATGAGGGAAATAAATGTGTATGGATACTTCAGGAAAGATTTTTCTCAGTTAGTGAAAGTAGGAGTAAAAATTAGGCCAAGGCTGAGAGAAATTTGTTTCAGGTCAAGAGAACATGCGAGAATGCCCCGAGACAGGAAATAACTTGGTAAGTGTGAGAGGATCTGGAGAGGGAGCAGGAATCCCATCATGTGGCATGCGGGTGTCTATAATGATTTGTATTTAGTCCTGTTATGGGAAGCCACTGCAGTTGTCTAAACAGAGGAGTGATGCAGTAGAGACGCATTACTATGACTGCATGGATTGAAGGGGGGCAAGAGCAGAGGCAGGGAGAGAATTAGAAAGCAGATAGAGTTGTCGATGAGGTGAGAAATGATAGTGACTTGGGCTAGAATTATAACAGGAGAGGAAGAGGGAAGCAGGGAGGGAGGAAGATGTGAGTAATTTAAGACATGTTTTCAAGTATCGACTGAAGGAGTTTTGTCATTAATTAGATATGTGTGTGAGTGAGAATGAGATGTCAGGAGCATATACCAGGTTTCTCTTCTGAGCAGCTTGGTGGATGGGGTGCCACTCACTGGAGCAGTAGAGGATAATACACCGAGCGGGGGAAACTGTATTTCAGTTTTTCACTTGCAGAGTTTGAGGTACCTACGAAACATCCAGGTGAAGATGCTGAAAATTGACTGGAGAGATGTGTTTGATGGTTCGTGTTGAGAATAAGATTAGTGACTTCAAAGACGAAGTAGTTTGTGGGGATGTGGATCTGGCTCTAAGGACTGGATGGCAAGTACAGTGGAGAAAGTCCTAGAAGATGAGAAAATAAAACAAAACTGTGAACTTATTCCTATAGTTCGATTGCTTGGGATGAGGATGGAGAGGACACTGACCCAGAGACCAGAGGTTGTTAAATTAATGGAGCCAAACAGCGTAAATATCAAATGTGTGTGGCTTTACTTAGAAGAGTAGAGAAATAGAGTTTGGAAGAGCATGAAGGAGTGAAGACTGGACTGACTTCTTCACCTGACCTGTGAGGTATTTGAAGTATGGCAGAAAATGCAGAGTCTATTTGGGGAAAGGAAAACTGTGTCTTGGGGAAGAATCGGGATTTGGGTAAAAGAGGAGGTTTAAGGGCAGGTAGCTTGGGAGAATGGAGATGTTTGGGAGTTTTTATATCATTGAATGGGAATTAGAAGGAATAAATTAGAAATGTTTTTGAGGGAGGTGGGGAATTCAGGCTTGGGTGGGTAGAGGCACAGCACATTGCTGTAATGTTGAAAAGTTTTAGACACGAGAGGACCTTATGTTTCAGTGACTAAGAAAAACACAGCTGTGAGTGCCCTGCTAATAGTTTCCCAGGGGCTGGTGGGCCCTCAGACCTCATGGCATTCAGCCAAACATAATATTTTTATTGGGTATTTGTAAAGATAAATGTACACTTCAGCGTTCTATTATGTTCTATTTGGAGATTATAAATAAAAACTTTGAATTGTGTTCTTTAAAAACATGAACCATACTGAACAGAATTTATTTCAAAACATTTTCATGTTAGAAGGCATCATGATTATAGATTTCCCTTTGGAATGTTTATTTTTCATTTTTCCTCAAAAATTAACTTTAATGAGAAATTATATAAAAAATGAATAGTATTCTGAAGAACTTTTGTGAATTTTGTCTACTGCCAAAGCTGAGCAATAGTGTAATTTGGCAATTGATTGATTTGGCTTATTAAAGCATTGTGATAATAAGTGTATTTTGCTAGTTATTTCTGTGGGACATTGTGTATCTGTGTCATCTGAGTTATAGTTTCTAGAAAATGCCTTCAGAATATATGAATTATGGAATGACCTATTTTACATTGGATTAAAAAAACTTTTTAGGTGATTGAATTTTTACTGCCATTTTAGGGGACAGTTAAAGTATCTTTCCATCTTTGTTATGAACTTTGCTTCTCTTGGTCAGTGATATATATACCGATGGTATGTGTGTGCTGAATGTATAGACATACATATGCATACATGTATGCACATGGTCCATTTCTCTAGGTGAACTCTACATGGACACTTGCATGCATTTGTAATCTGCGTTTGATTTAGTGTCATATTAATGTCAATGCGGTAAGTTGCTTCATAGTGCGGTTTAAATCTGTATCCTTACTATTTTCCCCCAATTGTTCTGTGAATTACTGGGAAATTGGGGTTAAACCTTCCACTGTCATTGTGTTTGGGTCTATTTTCTTTTTAGTTCTTTTGGGTTTTGCTTCATCCATTTTAAAGTATTATGTATATACATTTATGATTCTATTCTTTCCGATTAATGACATTTTCACAGTATGAAATGTCCCTCTTAGCTTGAAGTCTACTTCGTTTGATGTTATTGAAGCCATACCAGCTTTCTTATACTTAACATTCGCATTGTTATATCACGTTTTATATTTTCAATTTATCTATCTTTAAAGACTTACTTGTGCAAACAGCTTATAGCTGGATCTTCCCAATCCAGAGATCTACTCCTTCCAATTGGAGTTTATTTGTATTTAATTGTAATTATTGATTTGGTAGGTTTAAGTTTACTTTCTTGATGTTTGTTTTGTATTTGTTCCATTTCCTTTTCGTTCCATTAGTCAACTTTTTCTGCCTTGTTATGGATTTATCAAGTATTTAAAAAACGTTCCCTTTTATTTCCTTACAGTAAAGCTTTCCATAAGTTCTTAGCTATGCCTCTTTGAATCATTTTAAAAACTCATTGCTCTAGGGATTACAGTATTTATCTCCTGAATGTATCAGAAATATATTTTTTGAAGGATTTATTTTTATTGGATATGGAATTTGGAGCTGACTAGTTTTTTTTTTTTCTTTCCGCAGTTTAAAGATGGTATTCGGTGATTTTCTGACACCCATTGCTTCTGGTTAGAAAGTCAGCTGTAAATTTTATCATTGCTTTCTTGTACATAATGTTCTTTTTTTCTGTGGCTGCTATAAACTTTTTCTGGCTTTGGATTTCAGCAGTTTATTATATGAATAATATATCATATGCTTTTCTTTGCATTTGCCTAACTTGGGCTTTGCTGAGCTTCTTGGATCTGTAGCTTGATGTTTGTACCAAATGTAGGAAATTTTTGCCATTACTTTTACTTTTTTTTTTCTTTCTCCATTTTCTTGCTCTTTTTATTCTGGAAGTCCAATTTCACATACATTAGAAGACTTGCTATTATTTTACATATTACTAAGGTTCTGTTAAAATTAAAAAGTTAAAAATATTTTTCTTTATTCAGTTTGCATAATTTCTATTGATCTGTCTTCAGCCATTGACACTTTCTTCTGCAGCATCCAGTTTACTATTAAGCCCATTCACAGAATTTAGGTTGTTTTTTGTTTAAGTTTACATTTTTGTGTATGTGATCTAAGTCTTTTTCTTTTTTAGCTTTACTGAGGTATAACTGACAAAATTGTAAGATATTTCAAGTGTACAACATGATAATTTGATACACATATACATTGTGAAAGGATTCTCCCCATTAAACTGATTAACGTGTCCATCACCTCACATATTTACTCCTTTTTTTCTTCTGGTAAAAAGATTAAGTTCTACTCTCTTGGCAAATTTCAATTATATAATACAGTGTTATCAACTATAGTCACCATGTTAAACACTAGATCCTCAGACATTTTCCATCTTACAACTGCAAGTTTGTATCCTTTTACCAACCTCTCCCTATTTCTCCCACCCCTCAGCCCCTGGTAACTACTACTCTTACTCTTTCTATGAATTCAACTTCCCTCCGTCCCTCTCCTCCTTCCCTCCCTCCCTCCTCCCTCTTCCTCCCTCCCTCCCTCCCTTCCTTCCTTCCTTCCTTCCTTCCTTCCTTCCTTCCTTCCTTCCCTTCTTTTTTGATAATAGCTATCCTAACAGTAGCTCATGGTCATTTTGATTTGCATTTCCCTGATAATTAGTGATACTGATGATCTTTTCATGCTGACTTATTGGATATGTGGTTTACACATCTTTTCTCCCATTCCACAGGTTGTCTTTCATTTTGTTGAAGGTTTGCTTTGCTAAGCAGAAGTTTTTGTTTGTCCTCTCACTTGTTTATTTTTGTTTATGTTTCCTTTGCTTTCAAATCCAAAAAAAAAAAAATGTTTTTAAGAACAATATCAAGGAGCTTATTCTAATGTTTCCTTTTAGGATTTGTTCAGGTTACACCCAAGTCTTTAATCCACTTTGAGTTCATTTCTGTATAGTGTATGGTAGACGTTCATTTTCATTCTTTTGCATAATCCAGTAATTATGGATTATGGTAAATCCAGTTTTCCCAAATCCATTAATTGAAGAGACTGTCCTTTTCCCATTGTTTATTTTTGGTAACTTTGTTAAAAATTAATTTACCATGTACACATAAGGTTATTTCTGAGCTCTCTCTTCTGTTCCATTAATTTATGCATCTGTTTTTTATGGTAATACCATACAAGTTGTTGTTTTGGCTTAATGTTTATTTTGTCTGAAATAAGTATAGTTACCCCTGCTCTGTTTTAGTTTCTATTTATGTGGAATATCTTTTCCATCTCTTTAATTTCAGTTTTTGTGTGTCCTAAAGCTGACTTTAGTCTCTTTAGGCAGCATGTAATTGGGACTTGTTTTTATATCCATTCAGCTTTAGTCCATTTACATTAAAGTAGTTATTGATAGGTATGGAAATACTGTTGCCATTTTATTAAATGTTTTCTGGTTGTTTTGTAATTACTTTGTTCCCTTGTTCCGCTCTTATTCTTTTCCTTTGTGATTGGATGATTTTCTGTAGTGGTATGCTTTGATTCTTGCTCTTTATCTTTTGTGTATCTACTACAAGTTTTTGCTTATGATTACCATGAGACTTTCATAAACATCTTGTATTTATAACAGTCTTTTGTGGTTATAGTTATTTTTAATACTCTTATCTTTTAACCTTCATACTAGAGTTATAAATGATTTACCTACCACCATTACATTAGAGTGTTCTGATATTAACTCTATTTATTTTTGCCAGTGAATTTTATACTTTCATATATTTTTTTGCTACTAATCAGCATCCTTTCCTTTCATCGTAACATTTCTTACAAGGGCAGTTGAGTGGTGATGAATACCTTTGGCTTTTGTTTGTCTGAAAAGCTCTTATTTTTCATCAATTCTGCTAGACATCTTTGCCAGGTAGTGTATTTTTCCAGGCTAAATGGAAGCCAGACCCTCTGGCACAGCTGGGAAGGTATGTGGTTAAGGCCCTTCCAAGGAGAAACTGGGAGATGGGTGTTTTTTCCTGTTCCGTTTGTGCTAGGCGCAGGTGTATATCTGCAGGGGGGTATTCCTGTGCCCATTAAGATCTACTTATTTGATTGCTACCATCTTGTGGGACTCATGAATGGAAGTTCCAGGGGATATCAGAACCAGGTGACTGAGGAATCTGTTCTTTGGGTGCAGCCATTAAAATTTGGGTACAGCAGATGTTGTAAATCTCCTTCCCGGGAGATCCTGGCTACCTGGAGCAGGTACCGAGAGATAGCAGCAGAGGTGTCGACAGCTTTCTCGGTCCTTGGGGAGGATGAAAGCTAGCCTTTAGATGCATTCTAAATTAGAAGCCTGACCCTCAAGCAGCAGTTTTTCAAGTATGCAGATGGACCTCTTCCAGGGAAAGAATGGGAGAGGGGCTTTTTGGCCTATTCCTGTGCTGAGTCCTGGGATGATAACCAGTTAAGAACCACTGCTTGAAATACTCTATTGCCAGATATCCGATAACTTACTCCCTCGCTTTCTGTCTGCATATCACCTTTCTCCTCATCTAGCATAACACACTGCCCAATACAACTTTCTGGGATGATGGAAATACTCTGTATCTGCGCCGTCCAGTGAAGTATCCCTAGCCACAATGTAGCTATTAAGCTCTTGAAATGTAGCTAATGTGACAGAGGTACTGCATTCTTAAGTTTATTTAAATAGCTACCTGTGACTAGTGGTCACTACATTGGACAGGGCAATCACAGACTATAGGAGAGAGGGAATCTTGTGTTTTTCACTGAAGCCACCTAGTACCTATGTGCCTATAGATACTCTATGTAGTAGATACTCTATAAATATCTGCTGAATGAATAAATGAACAGAGATACCAATCCTGTTCACCTCTGAATCCTTGCCTCTCTTGATCTGTAATTCCAGAATGAACACTTTTTGGTCACTTCCAGCCATTCCCAGACTTCTAGGTGTTCAGCAATGATCCTTTAGGTCATCCGTGGGTTATCTTCACAGACTTCAGCATTGTACATCAAAGATCCTACCTAGGTTACATAAATTATAGAAATTAAACTGGAACATACTTGGCAATGTGAGTAATAGATAAAGGAAAATGCAGGGGCGTCTGGGTGGCTCAGTCAGTTAAGCATCTGGCATCAGCTCAGGTCATCATCCCAAGGTCCTGGGATTGAGCCCCACTGGGAGCCTGCTTCTCCCTCTCCTCCCCCCGTCATGCTCTCTCTCTCTTGATCGCTATCTCTGTCTGTCTCTCAAATAAATAAAATCTTAAAAAAAAAAAAAAAGGAAAATGCAAGATGTAGGAAATGGTCCTCTTTATCATCTAGCTTATATTTGGAGAAAATATTAAATGAATGTATCCTTTCCTTTGTGTTTTAGCCAGCCATCCAAATAATGAGGCATGGTTTCCCCTAGGCCCAAATGTGTCCCAAATAAGAGCTCTTTCAACTTTTGAAAATTCCCTGAAGATAATATCCATCATGAAGTTCGAGGAACCATACAATAAGCTACTCCCACTAGCTTTTACTTATGACAAAGTCATCGTGGCTGTTAAGAGAAAGTTTTTATGGCTGCAAATTCTTATGGCCACCCTCCATAAGAGTAATTACAGTTTGGAGATGGGCTTGGCAGTTAGATGCCCTTAAAAGTTAAAAACAAAGGTAGAACTTAAAAGAAAGGATGAATAACAGGAGTGTTGGATCATTAGTTTTCAAACTGCATTCCAGGGAGCTCCTTCAGGAATTGTTACAAAGACCTCAACTCCATTCATAATGTTTATCCCAATCTTTCTTCAACCCTGTTTTATTTTTTTGTGTGTGTGCCATTGTAAAAAATTATTTTGTGAAAGGGCTCCTCATTGAAAAGTTTGCAAATCACTCCACTTAAACCTTCATTTATTGATTACCTCAGTAAGTTTTGAAAGATGCCAGATGACAGTGAATTCAGTGTAGAATTTTCTGACAGAGGTCAATCAGTGTTACTGATTCAAGGTAATATATTTTTGTTTGGCTGCTAGGAGTGCAGGTAGTGAGGTTGGCTTTAGGAAAAATTGATGAGTGGAACATGTATTCTTGTAGTGGCCTATAGGCAGGGCCTCAAAAAGTAGTTTTGGTTTATTTAAACAAAGCTTGTTTTTGTAATCAGCAGGAAAACAGAGATCCACAGCAAGCGTTTCGATTATGGCTTAAAAAAAAGCATGAAGAGCAGTTGAAAGAAAGAAAGACAGAAGAACTACGAAAGCAAGAGGAATGCTTATTCTTCCTTAAAGGAACAGAGGGCCGAGAGCGGGCCTTTAAACAGTAAGTCACAGGCCAGGCGGGCATGCTTCCCCTCTCTTCACCGTCCTTTCAGAGAGCTCGGTAGTCAATAAACCCCACAAAATATTTTATCTTTTATATTACATATCTATTCAATTTTAAGTCCACACTTTTAAAACTGTGTGAGACAACTCTTTAGCTCCATGTTTTGCGTATCTATGTACCATTCTTTGTTTCTTCAAGATATTTTCAATGCCAAAATTATTTTATATTTTACCAGTCTGATAACCTTTGATCGCCTACCATTTATTTGTTAGTTATTTTGTTCATTTTTTAGAGAAATGGGCCAAAGATAGTGTACAGCCGCTCCTACACACTCTTCAGAAAACCTGAATAAAGAGTTGCATTTTCCCAAGAACTATTTTTCTATAAAGACAGTCAGGCTGAGAAGGAAGATCTGTATAGACCAACTTGAAAAAGAGATTTGGGTACATACTATGGTAATTTAAGGCAAACCTGATCTTTTCAGTTACCTGGTTCAGACTTAATATTACCTGACTAATTGTGAGAAAACAGAACTGGTTTCATAATTTTGCCAGCAACCCTCGGGGGAGGTAGTGAATATTGAATCCAGTTGCTTGAAGTTCCTTTCTTTCTTTCCTGTCTTTATCTTTCTTTGTTTCTTTGCTTCTTTCTTCCTTTTTTTTTTTTTTTCAAAACACATATAAATATAAGAAAAGCAGTAAATATGAATTGTGGAAATGGAGGGGGGAAAAGTCACACTTTCATCACCTAGAAATCACTGTCTTTTAGATATTTCTCTGTACATTATAATTTTTAAAATATAAATTGAGATCATATGTGTATACTATTCTGTAATCAGCTTATTTTTATTAATGATCTCATGTAATATGCAACCCATAATTATATTTTCCCAATGGACCCCTAAATGATTACAGTTAATTTGCTCAAACTAGTGTCCAATTCGGGACCATACAACACTGGCTTATGATGCTTAAGTCTCTTCTATTCTGGCACATTTAGTTGTTGAGGGTTATTTCTGAAAACAACGGTATATACACAGGAGCACCGCAGGCACTTTCATATGTGTGTGTACAGTTATTTTTGAGTTATTTTACCTAAGCAAGGTTTATAGACTTAAATTTGTTTGAATGTGGATTCTTCCTTCACCTTTTTTGGGTGTTTTTTTATGCTTAGGCTTCTATTTCCATTTTAGGGAAGAACCGTTTTATGCACCAAAAAGCAAGAGCTCACAGCGTCCCTACCAACAGGAGCAAGGCAACATTTCTGCGCGCTGGGATTCTTAACCCAATCGAGTCATGTTTTGGAATACAGTTAGTTGCAAAAAATAAGTTAATTGGAATCTATCAAATACTTGTTTCCTTAGAATATCATATTTTAAAAAAGAATAGGACCTATATCACATGTAAAATACTGCGTTTATTACTCAAAACTCAGTTTTTTTAGTTGGCAGTCTCATTTTAAGGCAAACATAAAGTATTTGATTGCAAACGTGACTGTGTTTTCTTGTGTGAGCCTAAGGGATAAGCCTGAAACTTTCGTTAGTACTTTAGTAATTTTTTTTGTGACTACAGCATTTCAGTGTAAAGAAATTCAACTTCCTTTAATAGTCTGTAGCAATAACTTTATAGCAAGAAGGGTATTCACGTCGGTACTCACCAGATCTGATCACGTCTCTTTCTACAGATGGTTGCGAAGGAAACGGTTTGAAAAACTAGCAGAGCAGCAAGCTGTCAGAGAGAGAACTAAGCAGCTCCGACTAGAAGCAAAGCATTCTAAACAGTTACAGAGCCACCTGTATATGTCAGAAGCCAAATCTTTTCGTTTTACTGATCATTATAACTGAAAGTATCGATTAAGTGTACTTCGTTTGGAAGCTGCTATCCTCAAAATTTTGGATATCATTTCTAATGGCCTGTGTGTTTTGGTCATACTCTAAATTATGGAAATGCTATTTATCTTTTGGCAATACTGACAGTGAATTTCTTTTTTTTTTTTTTAACACTAAACAAAATAAATTTCTTCTCTCGCAGTGTTGTATTGTGTTCTACCATCTCATAGTCCATGCCGCAAATTGAACAATAAATGAACTCTAGATTCCTTTACTTCTAAATTATTTTAGCATTTCTAGCTGGAAAGAACACAAGAAAGGAACAGATTTCTATTCTTAGTTTCTATTATTATTAAAAAAAGATGGCAGTAGAACATTTTCCTGGAGCTGAAGGTGTGACCTCTTAAACAAGCCTGGTTCAAGGCCTTATACAAAATCCTGTCTATGGCAACTTTGAATTTGAATAGCTGTGGCAAGCTAAGAAATAGGGTAGGCTTACTTCCTCCTGTTCTTTAAAGAAAGAAGATAGTGACAATTATGTGTCCAATTTTGGTATATTACAAAATTAACTAGCTCTTATTGAGAGTTTATAATCATGGTATTGTTGTGCTTTACATAAATAATTTGATGTAATCCTTATGACAACCCTATTGGTCTTGTTTTGCAGATGAGGAAACAGGTATAGAGGGAGCAGTTTGCTCCCAGACTCTGACCTGTGTAATCGCAAATCCTTTCTTTTAGGCATATTATAAAATTTTACAGACCTTGGTAGATATTGTGAAATATTTAAGACTATACATGTATCTGATGTGTAGAGGAACAGTATTCTTGGTACGTGTAAGGGTCTTTAAAGGTTGGAAGACAAAGGTAAACATTCCAAGTGTGATGGAGGCTGGAGAATCACCGTAGTTGTCCTGTTAAAGCTTCAAAAGACAAAGTTCTTATCAACTGGGTATTTGTACCTTAATCACTTGACCCTAAATGAGAAAACAGAGAATTATTCAATCCTGTCTCAACTTCTTATAGCACTTTCAGCATAGACCAGACAATTTAACATTTCATTATAACTAGTCCTGTGTTGTTTAAAGTTACCTTTAATAATGAGAACCAGTTTTGAGATTTAAATATTCCACTTTTTACAAAAAAGCCTGTTGGAATTTTGATGAGAGATTGCAGTGAATCTACAGATTGTTTTGGGTAGTACTGCCGTTTTAATAAAATTGTCTCCCAATCCATAACACAGGATTTCTTTTCACTTAGTGCAAAAAATTTTGCACTTTCACTGTACAGGTCTTTCACCTCCTTGGTTAAATTTATTCACAGATATTTTATTCTTTTGGATTCTACTGCAAATGGAATTGTCTTCTTAATTTGCTTTTGGGCTGTATATTCAAAATCAAACACAAATGAATTTTGTGTATCGATATACTGTGCAACTTTGCTGAATTTATCAGCACTAGTTTTGTTTTTTTTGGTAGATTGCTTGGAATTTTCTATATATAGGATAATATCACCTATAAATGGAGATAGTTTCACTTCTTCCTTTCCAAATTGGATTCCTTTTCTTTCTTTCTTCACTGATTACTTTGGCTAAGATTTCCAGTATAATGTAAAATAGTGGTGGTGAAAGTGGGCATTCTTGTCTTGTTCTTGATCTTAGGAGGAAAGCTTTTAGTCTTTCACTATTGAGTATGACGTTAGCTGTGGGGTTTTCCATAAATGCCCTTCATGAAGCTGAGGATGTTCTATTCTTATTCCTCTATTCTACTTATTCCTATTCTTTGATCCCTATTTTTCTGAGTGTTTTTATCATAAAAGGGTGTTGGATTTTATCAAATGCTCTTCCTGTAGCAAGTGAAATGACCACATGTTTTTCTTTTGTTCTATTGTATATGTGTGTGTGTGTATTACATTGAATTTCTTGTGTTGAACTACCCTTGCATTCCTGAGATAAATACTACTTGGTCATGGTGTATGATCCCTTTACTATGCTGTTGCAGTTTGCTAGTAATTTGTTGAGGAATTTTTTCATCTATGTTCATAAAAATATATGGTATTGGAATGTTTATTACTGATTTAATCTGTTATAGGTCTGTTCACATTTTCTGTTTCTTCTTGAGTCAGTTTTGCTAATTTATGTATGTCTAGGGATTTGTCCATTTCATCTAGTTTATGTTATAGTTATTAAGTACAGTTATTCCTTTCTTTTCTTTTAACTTGAGGTTGGTAATAATTTCCCCACTTTCATTTCTAATTTGTCATTTACATCTCCTTTTTTTCTTAGTCTGGCTGTAGGCTTGTCAATTTTGTGGATCTTTTCAAAGAACCAATTTTTTATTTCCTTGATACTGTTTTTCTGTTCTCTATTTTGTTTATCTCTGCTCTACTTTTGATTTCCTTCCTTCTGCTAGCTTTGGGCTTAGTTTGCTCTTTTTTTTCTAGTTCCTTACGGTATAATGTTAGGTTGTTGATTTGAGATTTCTGTTTGTTTTGTTTAGCTCAGCAGTTAACTATTATTACTATTATTGACACTCTTCAACCAACCATTGCCATTAGTTTGTAGTTATGAGTGTATGCACAATTTTTTTGTGTGATAAAATATATAAAAAACTTACCATTTTGACCATTTTTAAAGTGTATAATTAAGTACATTCATATTGTACAGCCATCACCACTTTCCATCTCCAGAATTTTTCATCATCCCAATGGAAAGTCTGTGTCTATTAAGAACTCTCCATTCTGGGGACACCTGGGTGGCTCAGTCTGTTAAGCATCTGCCTTCTGCTCAGTCATGATCCCAGGGTCTCGGGATTGAGTCCCACATCGGGCTCCTTGCTCAGTGGAAAGCCTGCTTTTCCCTCTGCCTGCCGCTTCCCCCTGCTTGTGCTCTCTCTTGCTCTCTGACAAATAAATCTTTAAGAAAAATAAAAATTCTTCATTCTGCCTTCCCTTGATGTCCTGGAACCACTATTCTACTTTCTGTGACTATGAATTTGATTATTTCATGTTCCTACACTATTTGTCCTTTTGTTTCTGACTTATTTATTTAGTGTAATTTTTTTTTTTAAAGATTTTATTTATTCATTTGAGAGAGAGAGACAGCCAATGAGCGAGGGAACACAAGCAGGGGGAGTGGGAGAGAAAGAAGCAGGCTCCCAGCGGAAGAGCCCGACATGGGGCTCGATCCCAGAACTCCAGGATCACACCCTGAGCCGAAGGCAGACACTTAACGACTGAGCCACCCAGGCGCCCCTATTTAGTGTAATGTATTAAAGGTTCATTTATGCTGTAGCATACATCAGATTTTCATTCCTTTTTAATGCTAATGTTCCACTGCATGTGTGCACATTTTGTTTATCCATTCATCCATCAAAGGACACCTGTGTTACTTCCACCTTTTGGCTATTATGAATAATGTTGCTGTGAACACTGGTATAAAAATATCTATTTGGGTCCTTGCTTTCAATTGTTTTGCAGATCTAGCTAGAAGTGGAATTGCTGGACCATGTGGTAATTGTATGTTTAATTTTTTGAGGAACTAACATACTGTCTCCAACAGTGGTTGCACCATTTTACACTCCCACCAGCAATGCACGAGGGTTCCAGTTTCTCTACATCCTTATCAACACTCATTATTTTCCTTCCTTGATAACAGCCATTGTAATGGGCATGAAGTGATATCCGTTTGCATTTCCTTAATGATTAGTGATGTGGAGAATCTTTTGATACACTTATTGGCATTTTGTGTATCTTTTTTAGAGAAATTTCTCTTCGTGTTCTTTGCCCATTTTTTAATATGGTGGTTTGATTTTTGGTTGCTGAGTTATAGACCCTTTATTCTGGATACTAGACCCTTATAAACCATATAATTTGCAAATATTTTTCTCCTGTAGGTTGCCTTTTCATTCTGTGGACAGTGTCCTTTGATGTACAAATGTTTTTAATTTGGATAAAGTTCAGTTTATCTATTTTTTCTTTTGTTGTCTGTTTTTCAGGTGCCATATCCAAGAAATCATTGCCAAATCCAATGTCATGAAGCTTTTCCTCTATGTTTTCTTCTAAGTAAACCTACAGGAAAGGCTGAAGAATCAATTATAAATGGTGTAAGTTAGACGAAGGCTTGAAAAGCACATTAAATCAATATTCAAAATAAAGAACGTAGAGAAATTTATTGCCATTTCAAAGCATAACTCAGATGAATCAGACAAAAAAGATCATTAAGTTGGTATTAAAATGTTATTTGTCTTTAGAAGATTTCTTTTTTGATACGCAATTTTACACCTAATATAGTGTAATTTGGTATAAACATATTTTGGATATTTTTAAAGGCTTATAAAAGGGTGTTTTATGATGGTCCATCATAAATAAACAATAATATATATTAATATAACTTAATGATGGATTGCATTTTGAGTTTATACAATGTTCCAGAAAGAGCCTACTTTCTCCATTATATTTTATATTAAATTGGATATTCCTGTTGTGTTGCATTTGTCAAAATGAGCTCAGTAAAATCTATTTATTTTATATATGTCAAGTTGCATCCATTCAAACTATGGAATTCCCCACACAAAACCAACATGAGAATATGTTTTGCTGAAACACTTGCTAATGTGGCTATAAAATACTTTTAATTTTCCTTACATATAGCATTTAGTTTTAAAATATAAGTCCCTTCACCCACAGTATTTCCATAAGCCGCCTTTGTAGTCCAAAGTAAATCACCAAAAAGGTAACAGATGCTTTCTCCACCCATCCCACTGCCAGCTATTCTTCCTTTAGAGTAGGGGCCAGAAAAATTGTCCTGTAAAGGGCCAGATAGGATATTTTAAGTTTTGCAAGCCATACGAGCCCTGTTTTATCTATTCAGTTCTGCTGTAGTACCAAAAAAACCCCCAAAAACCCAAACCCAACAACCACAGACGACAGTAAATGAATGGGTGTAGCAGCATATGACCCTCCCTGCATTAGACTACCACAATTAAATCTGCTCATATTAAATATGGAGTAAGATATAACTTAGGGCCTAAAATAAAGGTAGATCTTTTCCTTTCAGAGTCCTTTACAAAAAGCATCATGTATGCCTGGAAAGAATCATCTACTTTCATTCTTTTCTTACCCTGAGGTATTTATTAAGAAAGGGTAATCTGTGGTCCAGTACATGAAACATTGTTGGGGATATATATTCTTTAAATAGAAAGTGACATTCTGCCATCATAAGAACTCCAGCTCCCAAATAATAACGACTCTCGGGTAAGAAGCAAGTGCCTGTAGCATGCCCCCAACATACTGAACGTTAAAGGACAATAAGTTCTCCCCGGCAGTGATTGCAGCAATTGAAAGTTATATTTTCATATCTGGTATAGGGATGAAATCGTCCAATGTTTTTCTTTGTAGCAAGTAAGGCAGTTGGTGAAGACTCAGAAAATGGAATATCGGGTGAGCTTTCTGTACAGGTAACTGGATCCAAGATGCGTAGAACCTAAGGAAAATAAGAAGTAATGTCAGATGTATGGCTTAGGGACGGTCCAAGCCCAGATAACTACCTATAAAGCCCCATAACGTCTGAATGATGAATTTGGTTAGAGAACTTATCCCTTTTCCAAAAAGCTCTAAATTTAACAATGATGTCTAGCTATTACATTACCTAGGTTACCTATTTTTCAAAAATGATGAAATTAATATTCTTTTATGGATATTGGTGAAAAACATGAAAACACAGAAAAAAATATGGTTATATGAATTCTACCTTAAGTGATGTCAATTTTTATCCTTAACCAAAAAGCACCCACCGCCTCTCCTCTATCATCTTTCATTCAACTGCCTGGAATCAGGATTCTGCATTCTTCTAAGGAAATCCTATTTCAAAGTTTTTAATCATTTACTTGTAAAATCAATAGCTTTTCATCTGTCTAGTCCTAATGTATATGCCGTGTTTTATGCTAACAATCATGTTCTTGTTTCTTGGGTTTCATGGACAATATGCTCTCCTAATTCTTCTGCTCTGACTTGTCCTGCTGTTTCCCTTACTAACACCCACAACAGGAGGAACTGTTGGGTTGAAAAAAATTCTCCAATTAAGGGCAAAGATGACATGCTTGTTCAAAGCTCCTGTTTCTTAAGTTTATATTCTCCCAGCGATATCACATGAGGAGAACGCGTTACGGTGCAAGTGAGGTAGGCGCTACGGTTGGAAAGGAGCTGTGAAAAACGGCAGGGGAAAGAACTCTGTTTTTAATGTAAGCCTATACCTTACTTACGTAAGGAGCTTTCAGATATGGTTGGAGAGGCCTGTTTCTCTCACTCTCATGTTGTCCAGCAGTGTGTTTTCCTTCTCAGTTACTACCATACCCAAAGAGCTACGGCTAATTTAAGAACGTCCTGGCACTACTTAAGAGCTAGCATTCTATTTTAAGACCTCTATTTTTCAAATATATTGCTGTTTTTTCCACTGAATTTTTGGGATCTTTCTATTCTTGTAAAATTTGGTTGGGTGCTAGAGGACAAGCAAAGATGAAGGGCTTAAAGTTGCTTATAAATTTGGAAGGGAAAATAAGAAAAGTACTGAAATACTCTCTATATGCTATTACATTCCACGTCTGTAGAGAGAGAAAATACCAAAGGAGTACAGCAGAAGGAGACGGAGATATCAGTACAAATAGATTTTAGCCTGGAGGTGATGGGGAAGGATTTTAAGCAGGGTACCTTTCAGAGAAATCATGCCATACACAGTTGGAAGATAGGGGAAGGGGCAGGCATTAAAAGCAGACAAGGGAAGAACAAATGAAGGGAGTTTACCGTAGTAATCTAGCTAAGAAATGATAACCTCGAAGCAATGAACCTTGGGGCTGAAAGGCTCAAGAGACCCTAAGAAAGCAGGACTGTCAGTAATGTTAACTAAGAGAATGTGGTGGATAAAGGATTGGGAAAAGGGGGTCTGGACCAAGCCCTGGGGATACCCAACATCGGACAGTAAAACAGAATGGTCAGAGAAAAGAGAAAAGCCAGGAGAGTGTGCAGTTATGGAGGCCAAGAAAAGGGAGTGTCTCAAGAACGGAGGGGCAGTCACACCGCGTGCTACTGGTAGCACTGAGGAGGCCGGGACAGTTCCCCACAAGGGGACACAGCGGATAAAGACAACGAGCTTAGTTTTGGGTACCGATTCACTATGTAAATAGCTGAGTACCTACTATGTGTAAAGGACTACTTGCCAGACCTTGAGGAAACATAAGATACAGTCCTCACCCTTAAGGGGCTTACAGTTTGGGAGAGAGAAGGAGAATCAAAGAACTGCAATTTAACATGGCAAAGAGCTGCAACAGATAAATGTAAAACACACAATGGAAGCCTGGGGAAAGGACCATCTAAGGTTACCACTGAGATTCAGGGAGGGCTGATTCTTAAAGGTAGTGAGGTGCTGGGAGGGCGGTCTGGGCAGAAGTAAGTGCGTACAGAGGCTTGAGACACTGGCACGTCTGTGGAGTGAAAACTGGTTCACGCTGCTAGGATTTGAAGAGCTGGGGGTGGGGACACCTGGCTAATAACCTTGGGAAGAGGAGACGGAATAAAGATTTTTAAAAGCCTTTTATACAATATGAAAGAATTTGAGATTCCATAATGAGGGAGACTGGGATCTGTCTGAACAGGCGTACCAACACAAGTGGGATTGACTTTTTCCTTTTTTTTTGGACTGGCATTTTAAAAATAACTGGCAGCAGAGGATGGTCTGGAGGCAGGTAAAAAGCAAGGGGTATTGGTGAGGTGGCTACTGTAATAAGGCTGGAGGGTGGGCATGTGAACTTGGAAGAGGGGATAAATTAGAAGGAACCCATAGGATTTGTAGAATCAACAGGATTATGGGGATGAAGAAAATAAAAGAAAAATGATATCTACCATTTATTAAGAAATTACTGTCTATTGGAATCTGCTACGAGCTTTATATGGATTATTTTATGAAGTCCTCAAAACATCTATATAGTGGTATAGTTCACTAAGATAGGGAGTATAGGAGGGGCGCCTGGGTGGCGCAGTCGTTAAGCGTCTGCCTTCGGCTCAGGGCGTGATCCCGGCGTTCTGGCATCGAGCCCCACATCAGGCTCTTCTGCTGGGAGCCTGCTTCTTCCTCTCCCACTCCCCCTGCTTGTGTTCCCCCTCTCTCTGGCCGTCTCTCTCTGTCAAATAAATAAATAAAATCTTAAAAAAAAAAAAAAAGGGAGTAGAGGAGAAGAAGTGGGTTCTTTTTCTTCTTTTTGAGGGGAGGGCAAATACAGATGTAAAAGCAAGGAGAAGAGAGGTGGTTCTGTTTTCAGCTGTTTGAGATGTGCCTATGGAGATGTCACACTGGATACGTCTCCTTAAACCAGAAACAAATGTCTCAGTTGAAAAAGTCCCAAGTGTAAAACTGTGGGACTAGGATAGTCCCTAGAGAATCTAGGAAGTCTGTTATGAGAGGAAAGGCTCAAGAGTGGGCCCAGGAGGATGCCTCACCCCCTGCCAAATTCTGAGAAAGAATGGCCAGAGAAGTAGGGAGGCGTTGGCAGGGTACAATGCTGCAGAAACCGAGGGAGTCTGAGAAGCATGGGGAGCAGATTCCTTCAACACTTAGAGCAGGAAAAAAGGTGATGAAGAAGAGTTCTGAGAGGGAGAATGAGAGGACCAAGAAAAAGTAAGGGGATATGGAAGAAGGAGTGCTGATACATACAATATGGTGATAAAGTATGTAAACATTCATGACCTTCATCCGAGCACGTTTTGAGAACAGGAGCTGGAAGGCTACTGGGTAAGCGACGGCAGGACCTGAGGAACGGATGGCACAGGAGTACATACAAGTGTGCACGGTTTGTCCAAGGTTCTCGCCTACAAAGGTGGTAAGGCCTTATCAGAGAACTTACGATAGAGGAAGATTTTTCTTTTTTAGATGGAAGACACCTGGGCGTGTTTTAAGCCAAAGAAGAAAGAGCCGACAGACAGAAGGGATGACGGGGGAGGCCTGCTGAGCCTGGAAGGGAGCTGTGCTTTGGAGAGGAGGGACACCTCCTCCAGTGAGAGAAATGTATATAAGGCTGGTTGCCATACAGGTGGGCTTCTGGGTATCAAGTGGGACCTTGAAGAAATTGTCTGCCTCTGCCTTCTTTTTCTATGAACTAGGAACAAAGTCATTGCTGAATGTGAGGTCACAGTTTGAGAAGTACAGAAACAAAGAAGGCAAGCAGCTGAACTGACAATGGACTGAAGTTTTCAGGGTACCTGAGAGAAGGATGATAAGGGAAAAAGACACCTAAGAACGAAATCTAGGCAAGCTATGGCAGGAAAAGAAGCCAGGAGAGTGAGCTGATGAGACGAAGAAAAAAAAATGTAGGGATGAAGGGAATAAAAATTATGTGATCACAGGGGTAATCAGAATAAAGAATTGGGGCTGGAAAAAAAGTTGAGAGCATAGATCATGGAGAGAGGTGTTGAGCTGATTTGAAAAGTGGAACAGTTCTGGTTAATGACAAGGCCTAAGACAGGGAGACACGAGTCAGATACTGAAATGTATGGAGGTGACCTTGGTTGTGCTGGTAGAACCGGGAGACCACAGTATTTGACAGCTCATCGGCATGAACCCTGAATTCATCCAGCGTTCTAGGTACCAGGGGTACACTATTTGATTCTGCAGCATTTGGCATATTCATATCTATATATGGGTATTAACAAATAAATTTCTGATGTCAGAATAATCTATTATCTACTCATGATTACTGAATTAAAAATCCTACACTAGTTTTCATATCCCAATGAACTCAAGTACAAGATCATCTATGATTCAGTAGCTAAAGACAGGCCCTTTCAAAACAACTACATTTGCTCCTTAAGGACAGAGTTAAAATGTGTCAGAAGTTAAAGCACAGAGGAGGAAATAATTTCTCCAAAATCACAACCTCATTAGCATGAGAATCAGGTTTAGATCCCATAATTCCTAAATGCGAAGTACTTTGCATTATAAAATACCACCTTTCAGTAAGAGGACAGTCTTAGAAGTTCCACAGTCCACAAAAGAGAAACATGTTACCGTTTCAGCCATTTTTTCTGCTGGGGTGCTGCAGAATTCAACCGTCGACGGAATCTTTTTATGACTGTTAGCGCCAACATTTCCCAGAAGATGAGCATTTACTGCTTTTGCCAACTTGTGATTTGTTAATGCTAGTTCTGCTGTGGTGTGAGGCTGCGCACTAGGGTAGTAAGTCTGCTCTCTTCCCCACTGCAAGGACACCAGGAGCTCCTCCAATAATCTGCACAGAACACACAGGAACACTGAATATTAGTAAGAGGATAAAACATGAAAATCAAGAAAACCAAATAAATGAGAAACATTCTTCTGAACTCACACAGTATCTTTCTCCCATATCTTTTTCTCAGAGTTCAATAAATTGGGAATTCTGGTAAAATAAGACTATAGAAAGCATTTATTTATTTATCAGGTAACTATCTGGAAGTCATTCAACAAACAGTACTTCCGGCTGAGCCACCCAGGTGCTCCAAACAGTACTTTTTTAGTTCTCATATTTTAGTACATGTAAAATATACTAGGTTACTCATCTAGTAGCAATAGGACTATTGATCTGACTTGTGTATCTATTGAGTATTTGTTTTTTCATGAGTTACATTAATGGATTTTTGAATGATAAACCAACTTACAACTCCTAGGACAAAATGTACTTGGCCATGATGTGTATATTCTTTTTATATATTGTTAGATTAGGACTTACAACCAACTTACAACTCCTAGGACAAAATGTACTTGGCCATGATGTGTATGTGTGTGTGTGTGTATATATATATATATATATATATATATATATATATATATATTCTTTTTATATATTGTTAGATTAGGACTTTTGCATCTATGTTCATTGGAAATACTGGTCTGTAGTTTTCTTGTAATATCTCTGGTCTTGGTATGAAGATAATGCTGCCTCATAAAGTCAGTTGGAAATTATTCCTTTCTTCTGTTTTCTAGAAGAGTTTGTGTAAATTTGGCTTTATTTCTTTCTTAGTTGTTTGCTCGTATCCTTCAGTAAATCCATTTATGCCTGGAGTTTTCTTTACTGGAAGGTTTTTAACTAAAAATTCAATCCCTTAATAGATTAGGGCTGTTCAGGCTATTTGTCTTGTGTACTCTTTGGTAGTTTTGTGTTTTTTAAGGACTCTGTCCATTTCATTTAAGTTGTTGTATTTACTGGCACAGAGTTGTTCATAATATCCCCTTATCATCTTTTTATGTCTATAGAATCTAGGTAATATACCCCCTTCCTCATTCCTGATTCTGGTAATGTGTTTTTTTTTTTTTTTCCTGATCATACTGCCTAGAGGTTTCTTAAATTTATCTCTTCAAAGAACCAGCATTTGGCTTTCTATGTCATTTATTTCTGCTCTCATTCATACTATTTTCTTTCATCTGCTTAATTTGCTCTTTGCGTTTCTTAAAGAGGAAGCTTATATTACCGACAGGACCTTTTTTTTCTACAATGAGCATTTAAAGCTATAAATTTCCCTCTAAATACTGCTTTAGTTGCCTCCCAAGAAATTTGATATTTTGATAAATAGTTTACCCTTGAACAACATGGGTTTGAACTATGTGGGTCCACTTAAAGGCTGATTTTTTCCGAGAAATACCGTATAGTACTGTAGATGTATTTTCTCTTCCTTATGATTCTATTTTACTTTATTTTTTCCCTTCCTTATGATTTTAGTAACAATTTATTTTCTCTAGCTTACTTTATTGTTAGAGTGCAGTATATAATATACAGAACATATAAAATATCTGTTAATCAACTATTTATATTATTGGTAAGACTTCTGGTCAAGAGTAGGCTATAAGTAGCTACATTTTTGGGGGAGTCAAAAGTTATACAAGGATTTTCAACTGCATGAGGGGGTCAGCCTCTCCAACACCTGTGTTGTTCAAGAGTCATCTGTATTATGTTTTCATTCTTATAATTTCCCCTGTGATTTCTTTGACTCTTACTGATTTGATTTGTAATAAATCAGTGATAGTCCTTGACTTATGGTGGTTCGATGAATGATTTTTTGACTAATGATGTTGTCAAAGTGATTAACATTTAATAAAAACTGTACTTTGAATTTTGAATTTTCATCTGTTTCTGGTCTAGCAATATTAGCAGTACCGTATTTCTCACGTTGCTGAGCAGTGGGAGCGAGCCATAGCTCCTAGCGAGCTCCATGATCACGAGGGCAAACATCCACTACAACAATTTTGTACCTGTACAACCATTCTGTTTTTCACTTTCAGTGCAGTGTTCAATTACTGAGATAGTCAACACTCCATGATAGAACAGGCTTGGTATTAGATGACTTTGCCCAAGTGCAGGCTAATATAAGTGTTCTGAATATGTTTAAGGTAGGCTAGGCTAAGCCATGATGTACAGGTTAGGTGTATTAAATTATTTTTTGATTTAAGATATTTTCAACTCCCGACGAGTTTATTGGGATGCAACCCCACTATAAGTCAAGGAAGATCTGTGTATAGAAGTACCAAGTACTTTTAAGGAAGAACATCTATTTGGATAGTTCTGGAGCATATGGACATGAAAATAAACTCTAACACTGTAGAACAGTCCTTAAAAAGATCTCCTTCCAAAGGAAAGATGGGTACACTTTTTGGCTTCTACCAAAAATCATACAAAACTGCTACAACTATAATCAAAAACTACTTGTAAACCCAGAGATTTCTTCTATTATAGCTATAATTAATTCTCTCTCAATTAAGAATGGAAGAAGCACCTAGTGTTATTTTTTTAGTCTTCTTCCCTCCCTGAGCATCTGTTTTAAAATGCTACTTGAAGCGTATGCTCAATAAAAGTTGTTAAATGTAGAAACACTAAAGAAGTATCACAATAACAAAACCTGCAAGAGAAAGAAGAAGAGTTCAGACTGTGAACAAATACCGTACTTCTGGGTAGCTATCATTTCCTGACGAAACTGCTCCCGTTCACTCAGGAGATCTTGGATCGCACTCTGGGCATCGCGGTTTTGACGCTGCAAACCTGCTCTGGAATTGGTTAACTCATCTGCCATCACCCTGGAAAAGACGAAAATATCACATATAAATTCTCTGACAATGACACGCTGCAAAGAAGTTAATATACTAACTTCATTTTCAAAAGCTTACAAAGAAGACTGAACACAGTCAAGTTACTTTTCCGTTTTTAAATCTTCACTAAAACGCATTTAAAATGTTTATGATCTTAGAGCTCATTGAAGGGATTTAAAAAATATTTGTTTACAAAATGACAAAGAAAAAGTTATTTAACTTTCTTATAGAGGGACTTTTGGAATGTACCTCAGTCTTACTCTAGATTGGGCAAATTTTGAAAAAATTAACATTAATTAAATGTTTTTAAATACAGGAAATTTTAGAGGAAAAACAAAAAAGAGTTGCTTTCTTATCACTTAGTTACCTTCTTGTCCTTAGAAAAATATTAAATAATACAGAAAGGCTTATATAAAAAAGGGAAACTAAGTCTTTTCTCCTGCCCAGCATCCCCATCCTTCTTTTTTAACCAATAAAATAACCAATAAAGTTTCTTACATATTTCTCTAGAAAAAAAATTATGGATATGTCAACATAAAAGTATATGTTAAAATAAATATATCCATTTTATTAACAAAAGAGGGATTATTTAATACAAAATTTTCTATGCCTTGTTTTTTTCACCTAATAATTTATCTCGGTTCTTTTTTTCATATTAGCACATACAGAGCTCTCTCTTTTTTTTTTTTAAAGATTTTATTTATTTATTTGACGGAAATAGAGACAGCCAGCGAGAGAGGGAACACAAGCAGGGGGAGTGGGAGAGGAAGAAGCAGGCTCCCAGTGGAGAAGCCTGATGTGGGGCTCGATCCCATAATGCCGGGATCACGCCCTGAGCCAAAGGCAGACGCTTAATGACTGCACCACCCAGGCGCCCCATCTCTCTCTCTCTTTTTTTTTTTTTTAAAAAAAACACCTTCATGTTTTCCTCTGATTGGACGTACCAAAATTTATATAACCAGTTCTCTATTAACAGAATTGAAGCAAAATTTTAAAGTATGCTTATTTAGCTGAAAATCTTAAAACTAAAATTAAAGTCTCAGACGATAGTGATTACTGACCAAAGATTAAATAAGTCAAAATATCTTTAAAGTTGAATTTAAGTTTTATTGCCCTCAGAATGTTACTGTCAGCACTGATAAGGATGTTGAGAAAGTTACATCGTGCAATAACCTGTATGACACATGCATGATTTGCCTCTTAACGTGTTCAGTGAGCATGAACTTTCATTCCAAGTCAATAAACAGTACATTCATTTCTCCACATCCATCCTATACAAGCATAATTAGAAAACAGTTAAGGACTTTAAAAGAGTAATTACTGGAAAGTATCACAGACATTAAGACATGAAGAAATACTGTCCTACAAATTATTCATCACAATCATTGATTCTTAACGTATAGCCTGGAAACGTGTGGTGTTGTGTAAGAAATCTCTAGATCACTGAATTTAAATCAAGAGTCACTAAACTATGTACGAAACATGTGGCTAAGCAGTGGAAATACAAAGATGGATAACACCCAGGCCCTGTTCTCCAGTCAGAGCTGGAAGGAGGGGGATAAACAGACCCCAGACACAACATACAGCAGTTTCCCACTACCAGTGTATCCATGGGCCTAGGTGAGGGCTCTGGGGGTTTCACCTCTGTTGGAGTGTAGCCTCATGCAGTATACCACACAAATAATTTTGTTTTTTGTTTGTGCATGAACAGAAAAGGGCTGGGAAGCTCTCTTATATAGCTAATACAGTTAAAAGAGCTATGAGAACAGAGCACGGAAGAGAAACAATATTTGAGTTTTCCAGATAGAAGGTGGGGAAAAATAATTTGTTTTTTTTCTGATTTTATTTATTTTATTTATAAGAGGTCTGAGTTTAATTTTGTTTCTTAAACATTGTAGTAGGAGTGATTTCTACTACAGAAGAGTAACCTAGAATTCTGGAGTGAGGGAGAAGTTGATGATATCACAGAGGAAGGACAGTCCGTACATACTTATAAATATATGAAGTACTTTGACAGTCGGAGTCAGGAATTCTCACACTACCATTTACTTTCTTGGGTTATGGTAAAAAATCTGATAGAGGAAAAGCTAGGAAATGAAATATTGTTTAAAACAGAAAATACCTGCTTGCGAGGAATTTACTCCGCCATACGTCACACTGTATTGACATACGTTCTAGCTGTTCAGAAAGTTGAGCTGTGTTTTGACCTAGGGCTTCATTTTCTAAAATAAGCTGATTTTTCTCACGGGCTAGACGTTCAAAATGATACTGAAGATCATCCCCAACAGAAGCCACTAGCAACTTTTTTAACTCTCGATTGACCTAGAAGAAAACATGACCTTTACAACCAGCTTATTAAAGTACTGTCAGTGACTTTAATGTAGCCAAACGAAAAAAGAGAAACCGTGTTTCATGTATATGGAGCTCCATTACTTAAAGTGCATACCAAAAAGCAATATTAAATATTTAAGTTTCAAAATCTATATAAACCATCTATCTCTATGTCTACATATTTATATCTACAGTCCATATGATTATAAACTGAGCCTCTTCTAGTAAGAGTCCCAACAATTATCACAACAGTTACAAACTGCTTCCAGTCAGCACATGAAGGCCAAAAATTAGAAAACGAAACCAGAAAATTTTGCCAAAAATTATGACAGAATGTTTTAGTGTTTTCAAATCTTTTTCAGCATTTAAAAATTAATTTCTTTGTGCCACAGGATTTGATTTTTTATTTTTTTCATTTTTTTTAAGGAGAGAGAAAGAGAGAGTATGAGCAGGGAGGGGCAGAGGGAGAAGGAAAGAGAGAATCTTGAGGAGGCTCCACAGCCAGGGTGGAGCCCAACGTGGGGCTCAATCCCATGGCCCTGAGATCACGACCTGCGCCCAAATCAAGAGTCCCACGCTGAACTGACTGAGCCACCCCCACACCCCTGTGCCATAGGTTTTCAAGAATTTAAGCAAAGGAAGCAATTTAGGATATCTACAAGCATGTCTTTTACTTTATCTAAAATGTGAATAATAAAAACATAAATGTTCAATAATAGGTACTGATATATGGTGCAGCAATGGAAGAACACTGTTGGTATGAAAAATGATATTGTAATAGAATATTCTGTGACATAGGAAAATATTAAAAAAGGTAAAAATGAACTCAATGTGTATAATTATTCATTTATAGCTAGATGGTATAATTATAGTTGGTACTATTTTCATTTTTTGTATTTTCTAAAATATTTACAAATAAATATGTATTATTTCTGTAATTAGAAGTTATTTAAAAATATTAAAGATATATTTGGATAAGAACCACTAACTACAGTGTCACTTATAAAGACTAACATCTAGCAAAAAGATGAAGGGTCTAAGAGAGAAACAAAAGATGAGTAAGGCAATGTTTACTAACATGTAAAGATGAAAGAAACACAACTAAGCACTATAGATCATTTTCCATTTACAATGAAGATACCAATGCTTACCCACCATTCCCTTTATCCCAAGTATTATGTACACGTAAGCAAATATACTTGGAACTTATGGAATTGTTAACTAGTCAACTTCAAAGTCTAACTTGCTCAGTCCTTGGTCCGGAATTTTATAACTATGACTTCCTTTACAGCTTATAGGTGGTCTTGTCCAAAGCACCTCACACTTCCATCTTCAACTTTAGAGGATAAGTTCCCAACATATACTAGTTCTACCAGAGAAAGAGAAATTTAAGAGGAAACTTTTTAGAGAAATGACAAGTCAAAATAAATGACATTCCAAGAGGAAATACAGTTTTCTAACACGCAGTCTTTGAAGGTCCACATGTAAAGAGCAGTGCTCATTAAAGCTATTTGTTCTTACCTCTGTCTGTACTCTGAGCTGGTTTGAAAGACCTTCCTTGTCCTGTAGTAACCTTCTTTCAGAGTTCTTGAGCTTTTCCAATATATTCTTTACCTCTGATAGTTCCTTTCTGGGTTCTACAATTCCCTCTGACTGCCCAAGGAATTCTCCTCTGTGATGTCCCAGAGACTTCACCTTTGCATTCTTGTTGGGGACATCATGGGTTATAGCAGCTTTGGGAACTAATATTCTTACGGCTTCAACTTCCACTGCTTTTTCAGTAAGAATCTTCCCGAGCTGAAGAACTCCTGGGCTTTCGCCTGGAACGGCTTTCTTCCGTGGATTCTGAAGGATGTGATGCTTTATGGGTTGGATCCCAGATGTAACTTCGACAGATTTAGGCGGCTCCTCAGTTTCCATTCCATCTCCTGCTCCTCGGACTGGGGCTGTAGTAAGGGTGACTATGAAAGAGAAAACAAAACATAAGCTATTTGCTAAAAAGAAATGCCAAGGAAAATGCCAAGACATACTTTATCCTACATTCAAAATTACTGGCACTAAAAAGAATACAAAAGATTTAAAGTTAATTTTCAAACCAATCAGGTGTCAATTTAACATGAAAGAAGTCTTAGAGGTTCGAACTTTCCTTAAGCAAATGGTTTCTCTCTTGGTAGAAAATGCAAGAGATGTGGAATCAGGGTATTTGGTTCTGACTTCTACTTCCTAGTATGACCCTGGGTAAACAAGTGAACCCTCTACAAACCTCTAATTCATATTCTGCGAAGTGGAGATAGTAACAACTGTGCTCCACGGTTGTGGTAAGAAAGGATGGAGTAAGATCGAGCACGTGGCATGCTGGCGTGTGCCTTCCTAAGGGAAGCCTCTCTCTAACCTTTCCAGGTTAGGCTGGATTCCCTGTTCATGTGCACCTGAGGACAGACTCTGCATTTCTCCTTTTTTCTATCAAAATGGTAAACGGACTTTCTTCCCCCCAGTGTAACTAGTTATACAATGTCTGTGCCTTCCTCTAGGACTAAGTTCCATGAGGGTAGGGATGAGTAATGTGCCTTGCAGCCAGCACTGTGTAGCTGGGGGAAGGGGCACAGGACGAGCATTTATCAGTGGTTATGGTGATGACCTCTGAGTAGTCTCAGGCAGCAAATATGCCGCTTGGTGCCTACTATTGACCCGACATTGTTTGAGGTAGTGGGGACTTTGATGTTCAAGAAATTACTATCGAATTTAGGAGACAGGACATACATATAAAAAGATAACATGTATTAGAGGGTAATAGATAATAAGAGTGCAATATGTGTTATAAAATTTCTACCAGAATTTTATTTCTACAGAAATGTTAACTAAGAACAATCATGGACCAATCTTTAGTGAATTCATTTCTATTATATTTTTATATTTATACTGTCTAAGGCAAAGACAGGAAACAGAATTCCTAGTTAAAAAGAAAAAAAAGCCAAAGTATGACCTTAGCCTCAATTTCTATTAGATATCAGTACTATGTTCTGATCAATTAAATATGAATTTTTAATTATTAATTAAATACTAATCATGTTTCACTGTAACCCATGAAGTCAGGAGAACAATTTGGTAAGAGCCATAATAAGGTCTTATTAAAACTAAACCTTTCTTAGGAATTTCTGAAGTACAAATCCATATTAAAAAAAGAGACCACATAACATATAAATATTCTATCAAGCAAAGACTGTTGTCACCTTGATTCCTGAACTCTTGTCCTAGAAACGGAATTCTCCAGCAAAGAACCACAGGAAATGGTAAGTTTGCCCAGGATGATGTGGGTTTTTTTTCTTTTTTTAAACACTGTGAAAAAATTACCTATAAAGATCTTTTCTAGCAAGGGAAATACCTAACAAGAAAACCTTCCTGGGATTCATTTATTAGTTTCCTATTTTTTAATGAGCTTACTTTTCTTCTTTCTCACAAACTTTGTTTTTCAGATGCAGAAACTGCAGAGCAGAACAGATTATCTTCACACAGACACACGTGTCCTCTGGTTTTTAACATTACATTATTATTATTATTTTTTTATAATGATTTTTTATTATATTATGTTAGTCACCATACAGTACATCCCCGGTTTTCGATGTAAGGCTCGATGATTCATTAGTTGTGTATAACACCCAGTGCACCATGCAATACGTGCCCTCCTCACTACCCATCACCGGCCTATCCCATTCCCCCACCCCCCTCCCCTCTGTAGCCCTCAGTTTGTTTCTCAGAGTCCATAGTCTCTCATTAACATTACATTATTAAAAGATATTAAGAAGAAAAAATTACCTATCTTCTCATCACTCTAAAATAACTTTTCATTACTACAAGTTTCTTCATTATTTTTATGTTTGTAATTATAATTAACTTTAGAAGCTTAATCTATTTTTCTATTTTGCTGTATTCTTCATATTTTTCATTTTATGACTACATTATTTCTTCAGGTTATATAACATTATTTACTTTATTATTCTGTTGTTGGATATTTATGCTTTTTCTAATTTTTCACTATAATAATGCTTCAGTGAATACTTTTATGCCTACAGATTTTTCTCAATTTCTGGATTATTTCTTTTGAATAAATTCTCAAGAATGGAATTAATGTGCCAGGTGAAGATCTGTATCGTCAAACGGCCTCATGAAACAACTCTCGCGATGTATCAGTAGATCCGTGACTTAAGTTCTTATTTAGTTTTAAACTTTTTGTATGTTCAACACAGATGATTTAATACAATAATTAAAAGTACAAATACGTGTAAAGTGTTTAGAATGGTGTTTGGCACAGTAAGCACTAACCAAATGTTAGCTTCTACTGCTATTGTAATTATTCTTTAAAAAACCCTAATAAACTTTGGATCTTGATTAAAGGGAGAAAGCTTAAGTTATGTCATCAAATATAATGCTTTTATTTTCTTACGCTCAAGTCTTCCAAAAGTACATCACTAGCCTTTAGAACTATTTTTTCATTTAACAGATTTCTGGGGGGGCAGTTTTTCCTACGTATGTAGCAGGGTACTGGGAATCTTGAGTTATGTTAGAGAGGAGGTGGAAAGCCATTTGGTGTATAATGATGCTATTTTACAAAAACATTTTCCATTAGAATACAATATTTTGTCATTTCCATATTGAATGTTAACTTGGGCCTTAGGACTAACTCCACCTTCAAAAAGACGAGCAAAGGAATTACTTCGGAAAGTGGAATAAAGAGTTTGGTATTTCAGGTCATGCCGTAGCCCGTTAGCACTTAGGAGGACATCTTCCACTGAGCTGTTTCAAGAATGAAGGCCTGCTCCCATGTTCTTAAAATCTGCTTTTAAAAAGTTCTAACTCTATCTAAAGCAAATTTAATTCTGTCACTAAGACACTGTCATTTAAGAAGTCATGCTGAATCATGAATTAACTACAGATTAATTGAAAAACCACTCAGGTCCACTGAAGCTGAAGAAATAAGAAGCAGGTGTGACACTCTGCGGTGATTAAACAGGATTTTTAGGCAAGTCACAACATTTTTGAATTGGAATTTTAGGTAATGGAGATTCAAGAACAAATCACAAAATAGTTACCGCTAAATCTAAAAGGCAAAGGAACATTAATGGGTATTTAAAAGAAATCTCTTTTCAAATGACATACATCCTAAAATGCCAGTGAAGAAATTCTATCAACTTGGTTCAGCCTCAATTTACTCTTCACTTTCTGTCAACGGTTGTACTTACTGAAGCATTTCTGAGCTCGAGAACCGTACAACACCTGCCATGGCAGCTGTAACAACTCTGCGGTAACTACGCTTCTAGCTCATGTGCACAGGCAAGGAGGCGAGTGGGCGTCGGGGCTTTCCATTTTCTCACCCGGTAACTTGCTTTTCATCATTGTTTTCCCTTATGACACACACAGAAACCTCTATTACAGATGCACTAAGCACAATCCAGGGCACATTCATGAGCAGTCACCGTCTCTCAGGTGGGAAGGCAAGATCCCTGGTTTCCGGCTCCACTATTAGGAGTGATGTGTAAGTAAAGCAAAACACCAAGCCCCGCTCCCCACTCTTGGAAGGGAACCAACAGGACGATTCTTCAATTATTCATCAACATTACTTCTACTTGTGACCAGTTATCAAAGAATGAAAGTGTATCTCAAGTTTATGGCTCGTTCTTACTGCCTTCCCCAAAGATTACTGAAATGCAGGGGAAGAACAAATAATATTCTATAACAGGAGTTGACAAACTTTTTCCATAAAGGGCCAGATAAATATTTTAGGTTCTGTGGACCATGAGGCAAAATGGAGGATATGAGATAGGTACTTATACAAAGAAGAAAAAAACCTCATTTTCAAAGATGAAACTCAAACTATAATAAGAAATGAGTAAAGTTTTCTTTTTCTTTGTAATATAGGTGTAATAATGAGCAGCATAGAATTCTTTTTAATTTGGGATAACCCCTGGCTTAAGTGGGATTCAAAGTTAGTGTTCCCCATCATCAAATGGATTTGAGGCTGAGGGCCATAGCTTGCCAACCCTGGCTCTAGGGCACTGAGGCAAAAAGAATAGGATTGTATAGACTGTCATTAAAGAAACAGTTGTCCTTTTTTCATAAAAGTGTAAATCTAAGAAGACAGATACTCTAAGTCCATAGGATGGTGCAGTAGGAAGAACATATGACTCTGGGTCAAAATACCCTAGGTCCCTATTTGCTACACATTGTGTGACTCTGGGCAGACCACTTACCCCTGCTCTCCTCTCATCCCTCAGTGCTTTCAGAATAATGCAAATATCAGAGTGTTTGAGAATAATTTGTTTTTCTCACAGACTGGACTGTTGGGAGCTCCACAGGGCAGGGTCTGCCTCCCAATCTTTGTATTGTGAGCTTAATGAGATGGTGCTTGGCACAGAAAAGATGAGTAAGTGCTTTCTGAAGTCCGTCGATGTTAATACGCTACTGAGAAGACTTCATTTTAACATCCACTAACTCATTCAAAAACTGCTTACCTTTTTTCCCCTCTATACCCAAGCATTAATTCCTAACTCAGTTATAGTCGGACGAACTTTTCAGAATATATGCAGATTCAGCTATCAAACAGTTAAACAATTTAGGAATTGTCACTCAGTAATTTTAAATCTTTATTTATTTATTTATTTATTTATTTATTTACTTACTTACTTACTTACTTACTTACTTATTTATTTGAGATAGTAAGAGAGAGAGAGAGAGCACAAGCCACGGGGCAGAGGGAGAGGGAGAAGCAGGCTCCCCATGGAGCAGGGAGTCCGATGCGGGGCTCGATCCCAGGACCCTGAGATCATGACCTGAGCTGAAGGCAGACACTTAACTGACTGAGCCACCCAGGCGCCTCAAAATCAATATTCCTTTAAATGTCATCAATATCATTTAATCAGGTTTAGTTACTATTAAATTAGAAAAATGTTATGGACAGTGGACTTAAGAGTAGGCCCCCGTTCACTGACATGGAATCTAAACAGTCAGTTTGTCACAGGCTCCATGAATAAAGAGCTCCCTGGTCAAGAAAGTGGGGGCGAGGCTGAGCCTTACATCTCTCTGCCCTTCACAGTGCACATTAGTACGCTAAAGGCTCTGGGAGGGCCTGTAGAATAGTCCCTTCTTTAATCCAGAATTTCCCAAATTTACCTGCCCAGGGATTTCTTCTTCACCTAATACCTGTTATTGCACAGAATGAGTGTTAAAGTTAGGCTATTTTATGGAATTCTAAATATTTAAAAGTCTCAGAGTTTCCTTCTTGGTTTACTTTCACTGAACAGTCTGACTTTAATACCTGTAATTTTAATCTTGCTCTCAAGAAAGTTTTGGATTCAAATTCCAATTTTTGAGTTGTTTCTCTTTATTGCATGTCTCCCATTCAAAGGAAGCCCTAGCAGCAACTGTGTATCCCTCTCATGAGGTCAGTTTTGCTCAAGTGTCCACTGAGAGGAAGTTCTGTTGCTATAAACCAATGTTGCTTTTCTTGTGAGGCAGTTATAGGAAAGGCAGGCAACGACAAATGTCAGTCGTGATAAGTGTACCTATTTTTAGGCCATGCAATACAAGGAACTTTTGTTCATAACGACGGTTAACATTATATTAAGTAGGAAGAGGAGTAACGGCTGAACTATGTACCTTACTGTAACATTAAGATCAAATGAAATAATGTATGTGAAAGTGCTTTATAACTCTAATCCTCATTACAAACAGGTAATAACAAATAAAAAACAATTTCCTTTCACAGAGGCCTTGCAATAACTAACTTGTAATCACTAATGATAATATTGTATTTAGGTTTTGTTTTTTGCCCAGCACCATGATCATGACGTTCACCTTAGTTACCATTTAATTGCTCTATTTCTCATTAATCCCCAGTTTATTACTTTCATTACGCTCTCTGGTTTGCTTATTTGAATACTATAAAAGCTTTCTGGTGACTCTGAAATGCTGTTCACGCCTGAATAAATTAAATTAAATATTTATTGGCATGATCTTCTTTTCCTTGCTTCCTAAACAGATTTAAATCCACCCCCCCCCATTTTAAAAGATTTTATTCATTTGAGAGCAAGCGAGTGAGCTCAAGCAGGGGGAGAGGGGCAGACAGAGGGAGAAGTAGACACTCCCCTAAGTAGGGAGCCCACGCAGGGCTCCATCTGCTCCATCCCAGGACCCTGGGATCGTGACCCTAGCTGAAGGCAGACGCTTAATGGACTAAGCCACCCAGGTGCCCCAATTTAAATGCCTTTTAAAAAGTTTGCTGTTGGAGGTATATTTGCTGCAAAGCTAGCTTCTGGAAAGTAGTTTCCCATCTCTCACTGATAGCCCCAACCTCTGGAACTCAGTCCGCCCAAGTCAGGAGGCCCTCACTTTAGGACATGCTAATACCGTTACCAATGCCTATATGAACATGGTCAGTAGGCTATAAGGGTCTGAATCACAAGTGAAGAGATTTGGGCTATAGATAGATTTGGAAGTTATTCTTACAGATCATTACTGAAGCCCTGAGAGCAGAAGAGTAAGAGGGCTGAAACATGTTAATTTTTAAAAGATAAACCAGAAGAAGAGGAGGATGAAAAAGAAACAGAGAAAATGTTGCTAGAGCAGTGGTGTCCAGTAGAACTTTCTGCAGTGATGGAAATGTTTTATAGCTGCATTTTCTAATGCAATAGCTACTCAGCCACATGTGGCTAATGAGTACTTGAAATGTGGCTGCGGTGACTGAGGAACTGAATTTTTAATTCTTAAAAATATTCACTTAAACTGAAATAGCTATATGTGGCTACTGCATTGGACAGTGAAGGGATGAAAACAAGAGCGGTATCATGGAAATCAAGGAAATAGAGTATTTCAAAAGGTGGGAATGATCCATATATGAAATGTTAGAGAAAGGACAAGCAAAGCAGGATTAAAAAGTAAGTACTGTAGTTAGCAAGTGTTATGAGCTGAATTGTGTTCCCCCTCCACAAATATTCATACGTTAAAGTTCTAACCATCCATACCGCAGAATGTGACTTTATTTGGAAACAGGGTCATTACAGATGTAATTAGTTAGGATGAGATTATACTGGAGTAGGGTGGGCCCCTAATTCAATAGATTGATGTCCTTATAAAAAAGGAAGAATTTGGACACAGAGACACAAACACAGGAAGAATGCCATGTAAACATAAAGGCAGAGATCAGGGTGATGCATCTACATGCCAAGGAATACCAAAAACTGGGGTGCCTGGATGGCTTGGTCAAACATCTGCCGTAGGCTCACAGCATGATCCTGGAGTCCCAGGATCAGGATCCTGCCCCATGTCAGGCTCCCTGCTCAGTTGGGAGTCTGCTTCTCCCTCTCCCTCTGCTCCGCACCCTCTCCCCCACTGCCATGCTCACGTGCTCTGTGTCTCTCTTGAATAAATAAATAAATAAAATCTTAAAAAAAGAAAAAAGAAAAAAAAACAGGAATACCAAAAACTGCCAGGAAACCACCAGAAACTAGGAGAGAGGGCTAGAACAGATCCTTCCCTAGTGCTTTCAGAAGGAACATGGCCCTGCCAGCACCTTGATATTGGACTTCTAGCCTCCAGAACGGTGAGGCAATAAATTTCAGTTGTTTAAGCTACTCGGTTTGTGGTGGTTTGTTATAGCAAGCCCAAGCAAAACAACACCAAAAAGAAGTCTTTTAGACCTCCTAGTTGCTTAAATCTTTAAAAAATATATCTAATTGTTTATTGAAACAGTATCTATTCTAGTGGATAGAAAACATAGCTGCGAAACTTTGCTTTTATACTAAATGTTTAACAGTAATTTAATAGTAGTAATGAATACTATCCAATGATGTTAATATTCCGGTGTATATGTGCGTGCTGTAATGTAAACACTGCATTACAAAACAAGCATGAAGAAATCTGAAACACAAATGGTTCCCAAGAGCTCTATGAGTTACTTGGCTCAAACATGCCTTCATCCTACGGTCATAATTTGCATGTTTTAAAAACAATTATCATGAAAAGAAGAACACTTACCTTTGGTTTCTAAACTTTCAAGAGTCGTCATTTTTTTTTAATCAATGAAAATGACCCTCAAAACTTCTACAGAAAAACCTAAAAATGGATAAAAGGAAAGAATTAAAACAATACCATATAAAGACATTCACTAAGTCCCTGTAACTCAGATGTTATATTCTATTTGTTTTTGCATTTAGTACACAAGCATTTCAAAATGCAATTTCACAGGTGATACTGTTATGCCTAACAAATTTCTCAAAAAATTACTGGTTGTTTACTTTCAAATTTGTTTCACTGTTTCACCAAGTACACTCTATCAGATATGTGTCCTGAATTTTGGTTGAGAAACTGTAGAGAAGTTACCTTAGGGGCTTTTATATCACTGATAAGACAACAGGAATTTAAAAGGAACTAAAGTAATTACTTTCTTAGGGGACATTAGTGATACTAATGTTTGATACGAATTTGCTCACTATATGTGTCAGAGAGGAGCTTCCGTTTATATGTTTAAACATATGACAAAAATACTCATGGTTACTTAATTTGCACTTTCTTGGGAATAAAAATTAAAATGGCATAACATATGCTTTCAGAAATGTATGCATGGCCTTGCAGTAAAGACTAAGATTCGCTGTCTTATGAGTGTTCTCTTATGAGAACACGGGAAGGTGGTGCTAGTGCAGTGATACGAACATGAAGAATTGTACATTAGATGACAACTGGTTTCACCATAAAGGGGACTCGATCGAACTCGGCACAGGGTCTTCCATGACTACCCTCCTTCTACTCTGAAAACAGGTATCCAGAGACCCTGTCGCAAGAGCAGAGAGCCCTGCCACGGCGCTCGGACTCTGTGCAGCGCACGGCACACGCACAGCGAGGGTCTCCCGCAAGTACCCATCCCAGGCAGGGGAGGGTGTGGAGTGGGTAACAGCGTGGAAACGACAAGCCTGTCAACCTCTGCCGTCCCAGGGAGCCGAACCCGAAGTTCCGTCCGTGTCTGAACAAGCTATCCCAGAACAAAAGGCAACCTTCCCGTAAATCCAAAGCGTCTCAACGCCAAACTCCAACCCAGACCTCCGTCCCTTTCCAACACCCTCCTCGGTTACACAAGCCGGTTCTTGGACTTACCGCCCAGGCTCCTCACTCTTCGGATTTCAGGGGGCTTCACGTTACAGACTGTTGGGCTCCGCGTCCCGGGGTTAACTTCGCCCACTCCTCTTCATGACCGAGCCGACCCGCCCAGGCCTTCCTGACATCCAGCTGCTCGCTCACTATTAATCACATCCTGTTCTCAGGGTTTCGTTTCCGGAATAATTTTCCCAAAGAGAAAGGTAAATACACTTTGTGGTGTCTTAAAACTCGAGGAACACAGCACGTACGGTATAAGGCTTCGTTAAGTGAAAAAGGGTAGATGTCAACTTAAAAATAAAACATAGACTATTTGGCGCTCTAGCCGCCTATGCACTTAACTTCCGGGTCACCTATCAACCAAACCTAAGTGATGATGCTGGAAAGAGGTAGGGAGTGTTCTGCCGCCCCAAGAGTCGCCATGGAGGGGCGGGTCTGTACGCGGATGGGCGGAGCTTCAAGTCCTCCTAGCCACTAGGAACGAAGGGGCGGGGCGGTGGCGCTCTCGCACGTCCGGTAGTAGGCGGGGCTCTGTTGCCGGAGTAACTGGGCGTCGTTGTAGAGGTGGTGTCTTCCTGTGGCAAAGGTACCTATTTCCCTGCGCCGAGATCCTGAGACTATGGTGAGTGCCAGGCGAGGCCAGAAGAATGCCTTCGGCGTCCTGGTTACGTAGCGTCCCAGGTCCTGGGGCCGAGGGACGCTCAGAGGCATCCCGGTTTCTTCCACTTTCTCCCCATTATGTTTCTCCCTTTACAGGGGCTCTTTCTGCAGTTTCCTTCCTCTCCCTATTTCTTGCAGCACCCTGAATTCCACTTTGGTACTGGTGAGCCTTTATAGTAAGATGACAGAAAGTGTAGGGGTAAACACTGGGTCTAAAACCCTGAGTTGAGACGTCATTTCGAACAAACATTTTAAATGTTTGCAGTTTTCAAGTTCTCAGCTTCACCTTAACGCGCTTAATTTAAGAGTTTTGTGTTGTGTATGTGACTGTCTCAACACTGACCGGAATCTCCCTAAGTCTTGCAGTGGGTGCTCTCCACACCCCGTCTAAGGGCCATGTGGTAACAGCTGTATTTGCATCAGTTCTCTTCTGGCCGGTTGATTACCTTATAGGTAGGTGCTTTTTAACAGAAATGCCCTGAAGATTTCTTGGGAGAGCTTCTGGAAAATTCACTCGCTTGCGCTTCACCCCCAGGAATTCTGAATCAGTAGGAATGGGGCTTGGCATTTGCATTTAAAAATTTTAAAAAGCCTGTAGGTGATTTTAATTCACTCCCATGTTTGAGAACACTGGGATTCTAGTTAATTCACAGAACTGGCAAATCTTTTAAACACTTAGGAATAACGGACTGGGGGTTAGAAAGAGGACTGTGGTCAGATGGGAAGAGGTGTGAATTTAGCAACAGAGCCCTTCCCACCACCCCTTCTTTCTCCATTGCTCCACAGCAATCCTTTCCTTAACTCCATCTGCCCCTGTGCGTTTCCTGTAGAGCTCTTTTCACACTTTCCAAATCCTGCCCCTTCCCCTCCTTTTTCCACCCTTCTAAACACATGCCAGAGTCTAACAGACATTTTCATCAACCTCAGGCCCCCTACCTACACATCAGTTTATACTTTTACCCATCGTTTGGTTTTGTGTTTCTAGTTTAATGAAAGTGGTGTTGAAGGCTAATCCACCTTCCCCCTAGATCTCATTTTCTCCTATCTATTACGAGACTGTTGGCTTCTGCTTATCTTTTTTCCTTCCTGGGCTTTCAGCCTTTTTCTCCTTTTCTTGCTTCCCAGTGTCTGGTCATATATCTTGAGAAAATGAAATAAAACAAAGCACACCCCCATGCTGTGTTTATCCAGTGATTGCCCAATCCTCCCATCTATCAGTAAACTGCTTGAAAGCACAGTAGTTTCACCTCCTTCAACTGCCCCTTCTTTCTCATCCTCAGTACTCTTGTTGTCTGACTTCCTCTTGAATGGCTTCAATGAAGTTGCTCTTGTCTAAGTTTCTAATGGCTTTTTCAGTTCCAGTCTGGTAATTTCTTCTCAAAGTTTATTTTATTTAGCTTTTCTGCAACAGCTGAAGTTCATGAGTATTCATGCCCCACCCCCCCCTCCGCCCCGACCTTACTGCTTTTCCAAATGCCTTTCTCTGGGACTCAGTCTTTAATATTTTCAGTTCTGTCTGTGCGTTTTCCTGGGGTGATTTCATCCATACACGTGAGTTTTACTAGTGCCGAAGCATTCATGTCTAAATTTCAGTTTTCATCTCACACCTGCTAGGGCTAACCTTGTTAGCTCTCTACCTGGACACCTCTACCTGGTTACCCAAAGGCCTCTCAAATTTGCCATGACCAAAACTGACCTTGCTATCATTCCACCTGGTTTCTCTAATTCCATCAAGTTAATTAATGATATCATTATATTATAACCTATAGTATAACCTTAATATTATATAACTCTAATATTATAGGTATTATGTATTATATATAACGTAAACCAAAAACCAGAGTTGTTGTCCATTCCTTTTCTATGCCTCCCATATTCAGATGGTCACTAGATCCTGTTTTAGTGTCAGCTCTCCTTATTTCTTGCCTAGACTGTTGCAGTATTTCTTGCCTGGACTTTTAACAGTGTGGTATGGCAGTTCTTCAATCCATTATTTTCTCTGTTACAAGAAGGAATTTTTTTAAAAAAGATTTTATTTATTTATTTGAGAGCGAGCACAAGTGGGGGGAAGGGGGAGAGGGAGAGGGACAAGCAGACTTCTTCCCTGCTGAGCAGGGAGCCTGACCCTGGGATCATGACCTGAGCCGAAGGCAGACGCTTAACTGACTGAGCCACGCAGGTGCCCCAGAAGGAATTTTTTAAGACCCAAATCTTTGAGGTCACTCACCTCTTTAAAACTCTAGATTCTCCATACTCTATAGTGTAAAATTCAAAGTACCTGGAATGGCATACATGGCCCTCCATCATCTATAGCACTCACCTATCTAGCTTCTTTCATGCTTCTCCATTCCCTAGACACTCCTTTTAGCTGCTTGTTTTTCGCTGAACATTTTAAGCAACTTCAACTTTGCACATGCTGTTCCTTCTACATGAGCTACCCTTATCCCCTTGTTTGCCGGCCAAATTCCTTTTGATCTTTCCATACCCAGGTTAGGTGTCTCTTCTTCTGTGATGTCTTACTTCTGTATTCAAAGACAGTTGACTTTTCATTTTTGTGGTCACAACTTTACATAGTACACATCTCTCTTATTTACTTGCCACATTCAGTTGAAATTACTTGTTTATGAGTTTGTCACTCTTACTGAACTGAACTGGGAGAGGGACCAATCTTTATTTTGTTCACTACTGTTGCTTACACCATATTAGGCACTCAGATATTTGTGGAATGAAAAAAGAAAAAAATAAGAATGTGGCAAGTGCCCTGAGAGGTTACAAAGTACTCGGGGGATATTGGAGGGTGGAGTCCTCATTTTTCAGAGCCAGAAAGGCCATCATTAAGCAAATGGGATAGAATTTCCATAGCTAGAATTCTACGGCCTGAACAGTAGCATAGAGAGATGGAAAGTGACATTTGTGGGATACTGGTTTTCTTAGTGCTTGTCTTGTATTTTGTCATTCAGACTTCCCAGCTACCCTAAAAGCGGTGAACTCCTCCCCCTACCCTCTGCTCCACCCTTTCAAATTGGGTGGTCAGTGAAGGTGCCTTATATATTGTCATTCAGACATCCCAGCTACCCTAAAAGTGGTGAACTCCTCCCCCTACCCTCTGCTCCACCCTTTCAAATTGGGTGGTCAGTGAAGGCGCCTTTGAAGAATTGACTTCTGTCTTGAGACCTGAATGATGAAGTGCAGTGATCTGGGGGAAGTGTACCAGGCAACACCAGCAACAGGATCAAAGGCCCTGAGGCAGCAAAGTGGTTGGCATATTTCAGGAAGTGATCTTGTGGTTTAATGTAAAAAAAAAATAATAGAAATTGGGTACTGGGGCAGGGTGGGGGCAGCAGCAGTGGGGAAAGTATGGCAGAGAATAACATGAAAGGTAGTTAGAGGGGGCGGCCCACATGTACATACTACAGCATGGTTTCTTGGATTAGATTCTAACCCATTACTCCGTCATGAAATCAATTTGTTCTTCGTAGCCAGCATTAAAAAAGAAGATGACATAAAGCAGACACTGTATTGATTGTATGTACTATGGATAACTTCCATAACACTTTTAAGTTGTGTGTCTTTTGTGTACTGGGTTATGATATAAAATGTATTCTTTCCTGTCAGTCATGATCCACAACGTTCAAGATTTGGTTTACTTTGAACAATATATACTTTTAGAGGCAAAATAGTTGATCTCAAGGCACACAGGTTTCTTATTCCTCATTTGACCTGGTGACAATTGTATTGTGGCAGGAGAAGCTCTAAATTTAATGAGAGCCTAACATTGACTAAAGCAGAATTTTCCAGTTTCTTTCTGCACCCAGATCTCCCTCCTGCATCAGTTGCTGTCAGTCTTGTATGAGAAAGAAGAGGCCTTTTGAAAACCAGGGAGAAATTGGTGTCCTTTCTCTGTGTTCTGTCTCCCCTCTGGCGTGTGTGTTCTACGAAAGGCAGCTGGTCTCTCTCCCAGTGGCCAAAGGTGGAATTTGTTTCCTCTGCTGGTGTGTCTTCCTGACCGCTGCAATTACGTTATCTGGTCCGCTTCTGTCTGCGTCTGGTTTGTTAACAGCTATAGCTTCCAGCACCATAATTAGGTCCTGACTACAAATTCTAGACCTGCCTCTGTCTTGTGAAGCAGAGATAGGCAAATGTAGTTTAATATATCTCACATATGTGTTGTTTAAGATAAAGAATATGCTAGAGTCATCAATTTATTTACTTTAATGCATAAAGAGAATAGAGGAGATAATGCCAAGACTCCTGACTACTAAAGAGAGAGGAATGTTATATATCTTCTAAAATAGAAGATCAGTTTGAATGCTCTTAACCAAGATGATCTGCTAGTATAACGTAAGGCCTTTAAAGGTTATCTGCTATGTTCCGCAAGAATTAGACTAAACGAATGTCTCAAAGTTGTTGGTGTAAAAGAGACTTCAAAGAGAGTTTCACGATGGCTAAATATGAGCAAGATTTTATTCCACGAAATGTTTGTCAGTTTCCAGCTTTATAAAGTTTCTTCTAAATAGGCTTACTGTTTTTCTCCTTGGCATGTACTTCTTAACTCTCCAGGATTCCCTTTGTTACTAGAAGTGCTAACTCGAAAGGACTGCAACTCCAAAGCCTCAGGCAGGATTTCATGCGTTGGAACTGAATCAGAAAGTATAGCGCCTAATTTAGAAACCTGAAACCAAACAAATGATTCCCCCACTAAACAATTTTTATTACAAATGCAGTTTGGAGCCAGTTACATTCTTCTTTAATAGGAACTGGTAGTATTTGCAAAACTGAATAGCAATGGGTTAATATAATGCCCTACATTTTCCTCACATGCAGCTCTTTTATCTTTTTCTGTCCTTTTTCTACCTTTTAATTCTTCATCTTTTCTTTCTTTTTCTCGCAGCTTTATTGGGATGTAACTGACATAAAACATTGTATAAGTTTAAGGTGTATAAAGTATTGATTTGATACACATATACTGCAAAATGATTACCACCTTAGTATTAAGCCCATACCTGTATCACATCACATAATTACCATTACTTTTTTGTGGCGAGAACATCTGAGATCTACTCTCTTAACAACTCCCAAGTACGTAATACGACGTTGTTACCTATGATGACAGCACTGTGCATTAGAGTCCCCAGAACTTAGTCACTTCTAACTGGACATTTTTACCCTTTGACATCGCCCCATTTTCCTCTCCCCAGCCCCTGGTAACCTTCATTCTACTCTCTTTTTCTTTGAGTTTGGCTTTTTTAGATTCCACGTACAAGTGAAATCATACAGTATTTGTCTTCGTCTGACTTACTTCAGTTAGCATAATGACCTCAGAGTCCATCTGTTGTCACGAGTGGCAGGATTTCCTTCTTTCTCATGGCTGAAGAATATTCCATTGTATACGTACCACATTTTCCTTATGCATTCCTCCATCGATGGACACTTAGGTCGTTTTTATATTCTGGCTATTGTGCATAATCCTGCATTGAGCATGGTGGGGTGCATATATCTTTTGGAGTTAATGTTTCCATTTTTTTCAGATAAACACACAGACATGGAATTGCTGGATCATATGGTAGTACTATTTCCAAATTTTTGAGAAATCTTCATGCTGCTTTCCACAGTGGCCGCACCATTTTGCATTCCCGCCAACAGTGCGTGAGGGTTCCCTTTTCTCCACATCCTCCCCAACACTGGCTGCCTCTTGTCTTTTTCAACTAGCCATTCTAACAGGTGCGAGGTGATAGCTATGGTGGGTTTTGACTTACTTTTCTCTCTTGGTTAGTGATGCTAAGCACCTTTTCATGTACCTATTGGCCATTTGTATGTTTCTTTGGAAAAAGTCTATTCAGTTCTTCTGCCAATCTTTTTAATCCTATTGTTTGTATATCTGTTATTCAGGTCTATGTATGTATATGCAATTTAGATATTAATCCCTCATTAGATACATAGTTTGTAAATATTTTCTCCCATTCTGAAGATTGCCTTATCATTTTGTTTATTGTTTCTTTAGCTGTGCAGAAGCTTTTTAGTTTGATGTAGTCCCACTTACTGATTTTTGCTTTTTTCTGTATGCTTTTGGTGTCATAGTCAAAGAACTGTTGCCCAGACCAATGTCAAGTTGCTTATCCCTTATGTTTTCTTCTAGGAGTTTTATGGTTTCAAGTCTTACGTTTAAGTCATTAATTCACTTCAAGTTAAATTTTGTGAGCGGTGTAAGGTAGAAGTCCAGTTTCATTCCTCACCCATTCTTTCTTATTCACCAATTATTCATCAGTTCAAACAGGTATTTATTGAGTGCTTTTTGTGTGCCGGGCACTGGCTATACATTGATTAATAAGATTGCCCTCCCTCAGTGCCCACAGAGTAGAGCCCAAGTTTCTTAATTGGCATTTGAGACCTTCTCTGGTCCCTGTTTACCTTGCGTACCCCATGGAACTTATTGAGAAAAACAGATATTAGAAGATAAATTACAGGGATAAGTTGGGTTACAAAAGAAAAATTACAAGTTGAGGTCAAAATGCGTAATAAAAAAGAGTGACTTGACCTAGCCAGGTGGTCAGGGAAAGCCTCCTTGATGGTTTAACCTTTAAATTCCTTTTTTCCTTAGTGGAGGAGACATACAGTATATTAAACACATAAGTGAATGAAGCCATGAAACAAATAAATGAATGGGTCACCTCATATGGTCTAAGCAATGTGAGCAAAATTAAACTTAATAATGTGATAGTGGCTGGTTCCAAGAGCAGGTAGCTAGAGCTAGCTTTAGGAGGGACAATTAGAGAACGTCCTCTTGAGGACATGGCTTTTAAATTGAAATCTCAGTGAGAAAAAAGGAGCAGGCCAGGCAGAGATCCAGGAATAGTGCATTCTGAGCAGACAACAGCCAAGTGCAGAGGCCCTTTGGAGGCATGGCGGAGGGCCAGTGCGGATGGGGTCTGGGGAAGGTGAGGAGAACAGGAGGACAAGAGATCTAAGAGGCAGACAGGAATACTGGGTTTGTGCAACTTGGGAAGGATTTTAGATTTCATTCTAAATGTTCTGGGATAATGCATCTCATACATTTTTCCTATTCCATCAAAATATTTTATTTTCTTTGGATCTGCCTTATTTAAACTTTAACCGTATTAGTTTGGTCTTTCAGTGACAGTTTTCATCTTATCTGTAGCATTCATGATCTCATAAACTTTGGAAAATATTTTTGTGTAAACTTTAGAAAATATTTATCTGTCCAGATCTTATGTTTGAAGATCAAACACTCCTGTTTTCTTCTATTATAATCGCCTTCTAATAATTTAATTGCCCTTCACCAGGGTAGCTCAGTCGGTTAAGCCTCAAACTCTTGGTTTCTGCTCAGGTCATGATCTCAGGGTCCTGGGATGGAGCCCCATGTTGGGCTCTGTGCTCAGCAGGGAGTCTGCTTGAGATTCTCTTCCTCTCCCTCTGCGCCTTCTCTGCTCTTGTGCCTGCTCACTCTCTCTCTCAAATAAATAATCTTAAAAAAATAATTGAATTGCCCTTTTCTGGACCCTTTGTTTCCATAATATCTTCTCTAGAATGTAGCAGGTGGAGTGGATGGCGTCATTGTGTCTCCATGGATATTATGTTTTCTGCTGTGATTTCACCTAATGTCTTTCTCGATGGTGCTAGAACGTAAGATTGAAGTAGCTCGTTTTCCAGAAATCTCTTCAACAGTTCTATTAACCTTATATTCACTTTCTTGCAAAATCGGTTTAAACTACTTCACTTCCAAAAGCTGTTGATATTTTAAGACTTTCTATTTATTAGATGTGAGAAATTGTAGCATTAAAATGTACTGCTCAATTCAAGTTTATTTTCTGATACTAGGCACTTTGTCTAATTAAGTTGCCATTGTTACCTCTCCTGACTCATCTTATGTACTGTGCCTTCTTCATAGTGCTTTATTCTTTAAAATTTATGTCCATATGAATGCATAATGGCTCCAAAGTTCTCTGATATATATAAATTTCAATTTCATCTTCTGTTTTCTGTAGTTCTGATACAAGTCACATAATGCATATGCTGTGTGCATTTTATATGTTGTCTAAAATATATCATTATATGATACATTTATAACATATACGTAATACATAATATATATAAACTACATATAGCATATATATGTTTATCTTGTATATATAACAAATATTTAACTTGTTATACTGTAGAAGCAATCATTTTTGGAGATTTGCAAATATGTAAATATAATTAAATTCATCTGTAATATCACTGACTATATACAATCACTGTTAGTATTTTAGTATAATATACCAGTCATGTATATATATATGTATATATCTTTGAGAATGTGATCGTACTGTATATATTGTTTTCAGATCTGTCTTTTTACTTAATATATCTTATACAATTTTCCAGATCAATTTTAGAAGCTACATTTTATTCTTTCATTTACTTTGATATAACCAATCCATTTATTTACTTGGTCTTTTAATACCATAATTAATATATTTTTACAAGCATAGCTTTCCATACATCCATAATTATTTCCTTAGAGTAAATTGGAAATGGGGCGCCTGGGTGGCTCCAATGGTTAAGGGTCTGCCTTCTGCTCAGATCATGATCTCCAGGTCCTGAGATCGAGCCCCATGTTGGGCTGGCTCCCAGCTTAGTGGGGAGTCTGCCTCTCCCTCTCCTTCTGCTGCTCCCCCTGCTCATGCTCTCTCTCTTTCTCTGTATCTCTCTGTCTCAAATGAGTAAATGAAATCTTTAAAAAGAAAAGAATAAATTAGAAATGGAATAACTGGGTGAGAGAGGCCGTGTGCATTTCTGAGGTTTTCACGATACGCATTGCCAAATTACCTCCAGAAAGTTTTACCACTTGTACTTTGCTAGCAGTGTGCCGTGGTGCCTGTTTCTTCTAAGCTCTAACCTGGTATTGCCATACGTTTCTTACATATATCTCACAACGGATTTGAACTTTTAATAAAAATTTCACCTTTTTTACCCAATAGTATATTAAGATTATAAATTACAATATATTCTGTAGATTAATACTTACCTAAAATATTTTTCTATAATCACTGTTTGCCATTTTTCATAAATTGTTGGAATTCTAAATTTATTACCAGTATATACTGAGGAAGATGGAGGTAACCTTTTCTAAACTATTATTCGCAGATGGATTATCCCGTCCTCTCTGGTTACTTGTTTTGAAGAAGCAGCCTGTTGTAGCACAAAGGAATGGGTGTAGAGCTAGAAACCTGAAATTTTCAATCCTGTTGCATTCTTGGCTTCAGCGTGTATTTACTATGTGACTTGTAATCCTTCTGGGCAGTTGACTTCCCTTTTATAAAATCAGAATGATAATTTCTTTTTTTTTTTTTTAAAGATTTTATTTATTTCTTTGACAGAGATAGAGACAGCCAGTGAGAGAGGGAACACAAGCAGGGGGAGTGGGAGAGGAAGAAGCAGGCTCATAGCAGAGGAGCCTGCTGTGGGGCTCGATCCCATAACGCCGGGATCATGCCCTGAGCTGAAGGCAGACGCTTAACCGCTGTGCCACCCAGGCGCCCCCAGAATGATAATTTCTGTTCAGAATAGCTTGAAGCCTTTTTGTGAGGATCCAATGTGTATGAAAGTAACTTACAAACTGTAATGTACTATACATATATTATTTTCATAGTAACCAGAATGCCGTCGAATGGAACAAGCTGGGGAAAATGGAAGGAGACTAAAATCTAAAACAAGTTGTAGAAATAAATATTTGAGGTTAGTGATGTTATTGTCCAATTTTGTGGCTATTTAAAAATTTACTTTTATATATTAAATTCCTTGTTAATTATATTATAGAGTTATTTTCCTGATGGAAACAATAAAGGGTCAGGGAAAAGGGAGGGAAAGATGGAAGATGGCAGGAACAGTACTTGAAACAGGTTTTAGTAACTCTCCTACACTTTCGGGAAGGGGATAGCTGGACGTGTCTGATATGTATTTAGTGAGTATTAGGTTTGAGATCCATGAATTTCTACTCAGCTTAAATAGATTAGGTGGGAACATTTGCTTTTACTTGTGGTAGTTGAGATTTTATTATTCCATAATTTGATTTGAAAGTACAATGAGCCCATTCAGGCCTAATCTGTTTTTTTGCTACATAGGCCTAGAAAATATGGCTTTGGACAAACTGAAAACCCCTCCATCTAGTGGCAAGTACAAGTCTATCATTATGTTAAATCATCTTGCTTTTTAACTTTTATTGTATGTGCCCAAATCTCTGAAAGGTGAATATTTGTATGTTACAGGTATCTGAATATTTTTCATAATTAAATGGTTTTAAAATTTATATCCAAAGGGAGAATGGCTCCTAAAATATGATCACTTCTTGCCTCAGCATTTTCATTTACAATCTGACGATGTCCTTAAGATTTTCTCATATTTCCCAATACACACATAGGTTGAGCTATGTGATGATAACACTAGCAATGTTAGCAATTAGTAGTAACAGTATCTACTACTAGATAGTCTTATGATTGAATGAGATAAGGTGCTTAGCCTAATGCTTTATACATTGTAGGCACCCTGAATGTTAGCTGTTATTACTGCTGCTACTGTTGTTACTGACAGGCGTCAAATGGAGACGTACTGAGTATGAGAACAGAGAGGAGAGCCTCATCACTGTGGAGGAGTGTTAGTGAAAAATAAGAGGAGTTAACTTTACAGCATGTTCTGTGTTATGTTTTATTCACTGAGTTTCAGGTTTCCTCTAACTTGTGCATATCTATACATTTAAAAGTAAACTTACGCATACTCATATCAACACTGATCCCTTAAATGTACCAGAAGGCATCTTGAAACAGAGTGGGAAACTACGTCACTGTGGTTTATTGTTCAAGGTTCAGCCTAGCGCCCTCTACAATTAGGTGCTTAACAAATGCTTTTTTTCTTCCTTTTGAACATTTTACTTATTGACCCAGAAGTCTGTTTGGGGTGAGTTATGACTGAGCACGGGACATACACATTTGTGACTCTCCAGAAGTACCTGAGGTGTTCTTACTAATATAATTTTTTTTTAAAGATTTTATTTATTTATTTGACAGAGATAGAGACAGCCAGCGAGAGAGGGAACACAAGCAGGGGGAGTGGGAGAGGAAGAAGCAGGCTCATAGCGGAGGAGCCTGATGTGGGGCTCGATCCCATAACGCCGGGATCACGCCCTGAGCCGAAGGCAGACGCTTAACCGCTGTGCCACCCAGGCGCCCCATTACTAATATAATTTTTGAGCAAATTCTTTTTGATTTACCTTTCCGAGACACACGTTTTTAAAAAAAGTTTACATCTTTTTTCCCCCCACATTTACGTGCACTTCAGCTGATGTGTTATTCCCTTTGCCGGGAATGCTGCTCCACGTCTTCCTGTGCTCACGTGCCACCTCACCGGAGAGGGTCTCCTTGCCCACCGTATCTAAATTAGCACCTCTGATTATTCTTATTCCCCTGCCTCTTCCCCTTTCTCTTGTTTCACTTTAGCACCTGACAAAAGCACCGCCCAGCTGCAATTGTACTAATGATAGTGCCTGACATTTATACAACATTTCCCCATATTTTTAGGCATTTAAGATTCTTGACTAATTCATAGTGTCCTTTAGAGATAGCTATTGAATGTTTGGAGAAGAGAGATGAATATCAGTGGAGAGCAGAGAGGCACAAATGTCAGGGAGGGAGAAGAATGCTCTGAAAAGATAGGTGAAAAGAAGGGAAGTTAACTCTCCACTGAATTTCCTTGCTAGTCACTTGGTAGAGACCAGGACCCGGGAACTGTTTTTGAGCAAGGGCTTTTCACCACCAGAGAAACTCTAGAATTCTAAGTCAAGAACAGTGGACTCTCTTACTCTGAGAGAGAACTCTAGGCTCATTCATCAGTTATTTTTAAATCCCTATTTATGTGCCGGACCCTCTCCTAGGCACCCAGGAGATAGCAATGAATGGCAAAGTCCTGCCCTTACGGAGCTGAGACTTATGGGGGGTAGGGAGTCACAAGAAAAACAAATAGACATATAAGGAAATGTTAGGTATTGCTAAGTGCCACGAAAAAATGAAACAGGTTATGGGGACAGAGAGTGAAGGAAGCCGAAGGGGGCTGGTATTTAGTTGGGTGGTCGGGGAGGCTTCTCCAAAGGGAGGCCAGAGTGCAGTTGGTGTTGCAGAGCCCTGGTAATGCTAGCAGTCGAACTGTCCAGCAGGGGGAGCAGCGGTGCAGATTCTGTGGGGGGCCTGCTTGTCTGTCCAGGGACTAGCAAGGCGGCGGGGATGCTCTGAGCAGAGAGGGTGGGTGGAGAGTGGCAGGAATGTGGTTGACAGATAGCTTGAGGCCAGATTACACAGGCCCTGTGTGATGTGAATTGTCAAGTCTTAGAGCTGGAGGACTGGATTTTTGAAAGACCGGTATTTCTGAAACTGAAGTCGTGACTCACTGGTAGACTGTGAACTCTATGAATTGTGACTGGCAACTAGCCTTTAAAAAAACGGTATAAAATACTAGTAAATTGCACATACTGAGGAGAAGAATTGTTGCATAGAACTTTTTTTTTTTTTCTTGGGGGGGATATGTGTGTGTACTGGTTCTAATGGAAAATGTAGTTCTTACTATAGGTTCTGGCAAAAACAAACAAAAAAAGCGTTTGTGAGTCACTGACCTAGTCTTACCACAAACTGTACAGATGAGGAAACTAAGCTGGGAAATACTCAAAGGCTCACGTGTGTTCTTCCTTGGCGTGGCGCTCTTCCTACCGTACTGTGCTCCCGTGTCAGTGAGCGTGCATTATCTGTATCTGGGTGTGACTGACTCGACTCCATAGGTCTAGTTTACAAGTGAAGGGAAGGAATTAAAAGCTTTATTTAGTCAATACCACATTAGGAAGGACCCACTTCAGTTCTGTTTTGTGATCCTCTTTTATACTCTCTTATTTTCCTTTACTTTCTCTGTTATCTTAAATACCCTCTTATTTCTCCAGGAAAGAAAGCTGTCCAAAGGGAAGAGATAGGGAGAGAAAGAAATCCAGGAATGAGAGAGAGAGAGAGGAGAGAGACATCCAAACTCCAGGAGAGAAAAGAAACAGTCAAGGCCAAAAGCAAGACAGAAGTAGTGACATCTCTGTTCCTGCCTATCCCTCCTGCTGCCTCAGCCATCCCATCCCCTCTGCCCCTTCCTAAAGGGCCTAGTCTCCTGGGGAGGCAGTGCGGGCAGAGAATGGAGTCCATCCAGTTTCCAAGACACACACCGGGCATTCACTTCTGTAACCTATCTTCTGGCTCTCAGAGTGAGAACTCAGTAATGTGTTGAAGAGAGCGAGCTCCTGGAGATAGGGTTTCTTTCTTATGCTCCTTACTATCCCTAGGCCTGGCACAGGGAGGCCCTGAGAAACAGTTTTCTTAAAAGACCATCTTGATAAATACATTGAGCTGTTAAGAGACTGTTCCTATGTGTTAAATAGCTAAAGTCTTACTCACACAAACAATAAGTCTATAATCTTCAAGACAGGTTTAGGCTCAAAAGAGACTTAATTTTGGAGGACTTGCAAGCGTAAATTAGTGAAATTTGATGAAGTTAATCCAAGGGTTAAAAAAACTTAGCCAGGGCATGGAAGCAACCTAAGTGTCCATCAGTAGACAAATGGATAAGGAAAATGTGGTATATATACACAATGAACTATTATACAGCCATAAAAAGAATGGATTGTGCCATTTGAGACGACATGGATGGACCTAGAGAGTATTATGCTAGGTGAAATAAGTCAGACTGAGAAAGACAAATACCATATGATTCTACTCATAAGCGGATTCTGAAAAAAAAAAAACCACCCAAAAAACAAACAAAAAAACCCAAAAAGCAGAATCAGAACTATAAACACAGAGAACAAACTGGTTGCCAGAGAGGAGGGGAATGGGAGATTAGGCAAAACGGATGAAGGGGAGAGGGGGAGATACAGGCCTCCAGTTATGGAATGAATAGTCACAGGAGTAAAGAGCAGAACGTAAGGAACACAGTCAGTGATGCTGTGTTAGCGATGTAATGGGACAGATGGTAGCTATGCCTGTGGTGAACATAGTGTAATATATAAACTTGTCAAGTCACGAAGTTGTACACCTGAAACTAATGCAATGTTTGTCAGCTATACTCAAAAAAAAAAAAAAAAGCTTCTTTCACACACACACACACACACACACACACCCAGACACACACACACACACACACCCAGACACACACACACCCAGAGTAAACCCTTTTTTTTAATGTCATGAGGAAGATATTCTTGAAATAGTTTAGCATGATTTTAAAAATCATTGTTTTTAATTGCTTAAAGCCTGTTACGTAATTTATTAAATGTGAGAAAGCAAGTGACGAGAATTCACTGAATGTTACTGTCTTCTCTAAGAGTGGCTGTTTGAACCTGGTCGTTTCTTCAGTGGCTAACAGAAAAAGCTTTCAACTTACTTGGGGCTGGTTGGGGGAAGTACCAAAAAACAACTCAGATTAGGTCCTTTTTTATGCAAGTGATTAAAGACAAATAAAATTGTTGCCCTGGAATGGTTGCCTTTTTTTAATAAAACATTTCTTAAAGTGGTGATGACCAGAAGGTATATGAAAAGCCAAAAGAAACTTGTTAACTTATAAATCTGAGTGGGAAACCTATTTTTCTTAGTAGCTAATATCTCTAATCTATCGAATGTCTACTGCCTATTAAGTCCTTTTCATATGAGTCAACAGTTTCAGGTTTAAAAATACCGGAGGCCAGACTTGAACCGGTTTGGCCTAGAAGCTCACGCTCTTTGTTGTCAACCACATTTGGGGCCAAGATGTTTAGCATTTAAAAATCCTTTTTGTGGGGTGCCTGGGTGGCTTAGTCGGTGAAGTGGCCAGCTCTTGATTTCCGCTCAGGTCTGATCTCAGGGTCCTGGGATTGAGCCCTGCATCAGGCTCCCTGATGAGCGAGGAGTCTGCTTGAGGATTCTTTTCCTCCCTCTCCCTCTGCCCCTACCCCACTCACTCATTCTCCCTCTTTCTCTCTAAAATAAATCTTTCAAAACTATTTTAGTAATAATTTTTTTTGTAGCTATAGAGATAAGTGAAGACTTTTTTTTTTTACGAGTGAGGAATTTTAACTTATTTTTGAAAACTCAATATCTAGAGCACATAGTGATAAAAATTTCTTCAAAAAGTCATAATTCATATTTTGATAATTAAGGGCCTCTGAAAAATTACTCTGATTTAATGTGAAACAGCCGTGTGGCCAGGCTGCATTGAAATCCACACTGAACAGTAGGTGGCACTCTCCCATCATTGGAAACATTCTTTCAGGAAAAGATCTCCTTTATGGATTTTTATTAGTTGCTTATTAATTTCAGTCATATCGATGTGGCATATTAATGCCATTCATCTAGAAAGCACAGAGTACACAGTAGTACAGATTATTTCTCGTAAGGTCAAAGACGCATATTTTTTCCTTTCATAAGTTAGAAAGCTAAAGCCTTATGCACCCCAATGTGCATAGCAGCATTGTCCACAATAGCTAAATCGTGGAAGGAGCCGAGATGCCCTTCAACAGATGACTCGATTAAGAAGTTGTGGTCCATATATACAATGGAATATTACTCAGCCATCAGAAAGAACAAATTCTCAACATTTGCTGCAACATGGACGGCACTGGAGGAGATAATGCTAAGTGAAATAAGTCAAGCAGAGAAAGACAAATATCATATGATTTCTCTCATCTATGGAACATAAGAACTAGGATGATCGGTAGGGGAAGAAAGGGATAAAGAAAGGGGGGGTAATCAGAAGGGGGAATGAAACATGAGAGATTATGGACTATGAGAAACAAACTGAGGGCCTCAGAGGGGAGGGGGGTGGGGGAATGGGATAGACTGGTGATGGGTAGTAAGGAGGGCACGTATTGCATGGTGCACTGGGTGTTATACGCAACTAATGAATCATCGAACTTTATATCGGAAACCGGGGATGTACTGTATGGTGACTAACAATATAATAAAAAATCATTAAAAAAAATAAAATAAAATAACAACAACAACAACAACAAAAAGAAAGCTAAAGCCTTAATTATGGAAAAAAATGGCCTCCTTTGCAATTAAACTGGAATTTTTTAGAATCTATTACTCCACCAAAATATGCTTTCTCTTGTAAAAAAAAAATCCTAAGACAGTAAACTGCTAAGTTAAAATAAGCCATGTAGCCTTATATGATTATTAGCCCATATTATATTCACCCATAATATAATACAGGCAAAAGCATTCCAAAGGGTAGAAGAGATTACCCCACGGAGCTCCTTAGATAGACTTAGATAGATTATTAGTAGTACTAACACTTGCTGAAAGAGTGGAGCCTTTCACTGCTTCTCTAGAGGCACGTTCACGCTACAGCCGCTTGCATCTGCAGACTCGACCGTGCACTTGATATCTTCTCCAGTCATTGATACAATACTCAGACTCATTCCTTTTCTTACGAGGGTAATGCAGACAGATAACTAATGCTGAATAGTAATCATTTGCAATGCATGCAAATCTGCATGTGTGTAGCATCTGCAGCATTCGGTATTTGACACAGGAACCATGGAACCCGTGTGGTTTGCATAAAGCTATCCTCTGTCTCTGCCACCAGGGCCACTGCATCCTGCTGTGCAGTGTTCGCACTGCGCAATGACGAGTGAGTCAGAGATACACTTGTTTATTCAATATTTTTTCTAAGAGCAAAATGTTCTGAGGAAGGCACAACTTTTCAGATTCACCCAGAAGTACGAGGTCAGCTAGCGAACAGGCTTCTTGAATGTCATCTTGGTGACACTGGTTATCTGTGCCATTGGCACTTCTCCGAGAGGGATAGAAGAGCAGGAGAGAGAGCACAGGCAAGGGAAGGTGATGTAAAGATACATTCCTGATGCATCTCAGTTGCTAAAAATGTCGGAGTGGGTTTAGGGTTTCCGCAATAGAGTCAGGATGCCGTCCCACTCTGTGCCCCCCCAACACCACCTTCAGGTCCTATTGGCTTTTTTGTTTCTTGAATTTACCAAACTGCATTTCCCACTCGAAACTTTATACTTTTTGTCTCCCTGCAATATTTACTCCCCAGATTTCTGCATGAACGGCTTCTCCTCATCCTGGTTTTACTTCAGATGACATCTCCTCATATAGGGCTGTCCTTTCCATTCTGGTTGGAGGGGGAATCCTTATCCTTCTGTCTCTAGTCATGAACACATTTACTTATGTATTCTGTTGTCTTTGTAACATTTATTATTATAGGAATTATACTGTGATTGATTGATTGATTTTTACATCCTATGAGGAGAGACAAAATTAGTAAGCAAGCTCCATGTCAACAGGGCCTTGTCTGTGTTGAGTATCCCCAGTGTCTGCTGCACTACTTGGCAAACAGAAGGAGCTCAGTTTTTGTTGACTGAATGAAGAAATGAAGAAATTCAACTTTTCAGGCATTTTATACTTTTTCATTTTATAATTCTGCTGCTTAAATATATTTATTCATTCAACAAATATTTAATAATACGTACCATGTCTATACGTAGTCTCTGGGAATGCATCTATGAACAAAACAGACAAAAATCTCTGCCCTAAAAGGGTTTACATTCTATTGGGGGAGATATAGAATAAATAATAAACTATGAAGTATAATATACAGGATATTTGAAGGTGTTAAATGCTATAGGGCCAATGAGCAGACTGCTAAACATTGTGTGTGCTGGCAGTGGTGGTGAATGCAGTTTAAGGGGATGTAGCCAGGGTCAGTCTCCTAGAGAAAGTGGTAGTTGAGCAAAGACTTGAGGGTGAGAAAGGGTGAGTCACATGGATGTTGGAGGAAAACTATTCCAGGAAGGAAGACAGCCAATGGAGAGGCTTTAGGTGGGAGGATGCCACCTAAGGATGTTCAGGGAACAGGGTGGCTAGGGCAAAGTAGGCAACACTGACAGTTGTGGGGGATGAGATCAGACAAGCAGTTGGAGGCCAGATCTTGTAGGGGTTTGTAGGCCATTGAAAATCGTTGACTTTGCTGTGATAGAAATAGGAAGTCTGAATCGGCAGGTTGTAAGCATAGGAATGAGGTGGTTCAATTTCAGTTTTTACAGGGTCCCTCCCACTGGCTGCTTTTTCGAGAATAGATGTAGGGCAGCGGGGTCAAGGTTGGAAAAGACCAGTTATAAGGTATAATCTAGGTGAGAGAGTATGGTGGCTTGAAGTGTGGTTGCAGTGGAGTTAGTGAAGTGATTAGAGTGTATGTATTTTGCAGGGAGAGCTAACAGAGTTTTCTGATAGATTGGATTTGAGATCTGGGAGAAAGAGTGAGTCAAGGATAGAGTTAAAAGATGACCCTTGAATTATGGCTGGAGCAGCTGTAAGGGTGGAGTTGCTATAAACAGAGATGTGAGAGATTGGTGAAGGAGCGAGTTTGGTAAGGGGGCCAGGAGCAGGAGTTTGGGGCCTGTTAAATTAGAGTTTGTTTGATAGCTAAGGTAAGAGGTAGTTGGATATATGACCCTGTAACCTAGAGGAAGAGGTCTAGCCTGAGAGCGGTCAGTGTATAGAACGTATTGAAAGCCACTGAGACCAGACAAGATTATCAAAGAGTGTGTGTAGGTAGAGACAAGAGGTCCAAAGACCCAGGTCTTACTACTTTAACATTAAGAAATCAAGGAGAAATGCCTGTTTTGGAAAAGAAGAGAGACTACAAATCAATAATCTAAACTTCTGCCATAAGAAACCAGAAAAGGGAAAAATAAGAACAAACTAAACCTAAAACAAATAGAAGGATCAAAATAAAGATTAGGGTGAAAAACCAATAAAATAGAAAACAGGAACAATGGAGAAAGTCAATGAAACTAAAAGCTGGTTCTTTGAAATGGTTAACATGGACAAAACTTTAGTTAGACTGACCGAGAAAAGAAGGCCAAAGATACAAATTACCAAAGTTAGGAATGAAAGAGAAACGTCTGTACTGACCCTACAGAAATTAAAAGGATTATAAGGGAATACTATGAACAACTTTATGCCATCGAAATAGACAAGTTAGATGAAAAGGGGGAAAAGTCCTTGAAATTCATAAATTAGTAAAAGTAAACTCAAGGAGAAATAGAAAAAGTGAATAGATTTATACTGAGCAAGACAATTGAATTAGGAATTAAAAATCTTTCCACAAAGAAAAGCTCAGGCCCAGGTGACTTCTCTGGTGAATTCTATCAAACATTTAAATAATAAATAATACCAGTTTTTCACAAATTCTTCTGGAAAAGAATGGAGAAGGGAATACTTCCCAATTAATTCAATGAAGCCGGTAATACCCTTATACCAAAACCAGAGAAGACATCACAGGAAAACTACAGACCGATATCCCTTTGAATATAGACACACAAACCCTTAACAAGATATTAAACTGGATCCAGCAACAAATAGAAAGTATTACGCAACATGACCCATGTGATTTACACCAAGAATGCAAAATTGTTTTAACATCTGAAAATAAATATCATATTAATAAAATAAAGGATAAAATTCCTATGATGATTAATAGACACACAAAAACATTTTACAATATCCAATACCATTCGTAATAAAAAAATCTCAACAAATGAGGAACAGAAGAGAACTTCTTTAACCTGACTAAGGGGATCCACAAAAAGCCTACAGCTGACAACATTCTTTTTTTTTTTTTTTTTTAAGATTTTATTTATTCATTCGACAGAGAGACAGCCAGCGAGAGAGGGAACACAAGCAGGGGGAGTGGGAGAGGAAGAAGCAGGCTCATAGCGGAGGAGCCTGATGTGGGGCTCGATCCCACAACGCGGAGATCACGCCCTGAGCCGAAGGCAGACGCTCAACCGCTGTGCCACCCAGGCGCCCCCCCCACTTTTTTTTTTTAAGATTTTATTTATTCATTCGACAGAGAGACAGCCAGCGAGAGAGGGAAGCTGACAACATTCTTAATGATGAAAATGTGAATGCTTTCTTCCTAAGGTAGGGAACAAGGCAGTTTTATACACCAGTTTCATACAACATTGTGATGGAAGTTCTAGCCAGTGCAGTCAGGCAAGAAAAAAAGAATTAAAAGGCACCCAGATACAATAAGAAGAAGTAAAATTGTCTTAATTCATAGATGACATGACCCTATATGTAGAAAATCCTAAGGAATCTGAAAAACAAACAATTATAGCTAATATGATCAGCAGGTTTGCGGAATATAAGATCAGTATGCAAAAATCAGTTGTATTTCTATATACTTTTTCCCCTATGTATTTCAGTGAACCATCTGAAAAGGGAATTAAGAAATCAGTTCCATTCACAACAGCATCCATAGAATAAAATAGGAATTTTTAGTGGAACTGAGAGGTATACACTGAAAACGACAAAACACTGCTGAGTAAAACTGAAGATCTAAATAAATGGAGACATAAACCTTTTATGGTAAGTCGATTTTCAAGAAAAATTGCTAATGTCATTCAATGAGGAAAGAGTAGTCTTTTCAACAAATGGTGCTGAAACAGTAGGATATCTGCCTGCAAAAAAGATAAATTTAGACCCTAAAATGAAAAGTAACTCAAGATGGATTATAGACCTACAGGTAAAAGCTAAAACTGTAAGGCCCTTAGAAGAAAATATAGGAATAAATCAATAAATTTTCATGAACTTGGGTTAGACAAAGCCTTCTTAGATATGATGCAAGTGAGCAAAGTTTCCCCCAATTTGTAATTGAATATTGAGTAGTGTAAAATTGCTTAAATATTATTTTGCTACTATAGCTGGACCCTGTGTGTGTATGTATAATTATATATATATATATATATATATATATATATATATAATATATTTTTAAAATTTTCTTCTATTTTTTAAAGGATTGATTTTAAAAGATTTTATTTATTTATTTGAGAGAGAATGAGAACACAAGCACAAGTAGGGGAGAGAGAGAGGGAGAGAGAAAGGGTAAAGCAGACTCTTTGTTCAGCAGGGAGACTAATGTGGGGCTCGATCCTAGGACCCTGAGATCATGGCCTGAGCTGAAGGCAGGTGCTTAACCGACTGAGCCACCCAGGTGCTCCTTCTGCCCATTTTTAATTTGATTATTTGTTTTTGGGTGTTGAGATGTATAAGTTCTTTATATATTTTAGATTCTAACCCTTTATTGGATATGTATTTGCAAATATCTTTTCCCATTCTGTAGATTACTTTTTGATTTGTTGATTATTTCCTTCAATGTGCAGAAGTTTTTATTTTGATCTAGTTCCAATGGTTTATTTTTGCTTTTGTTTCCCTGGCCTCAGGAGACATATCTAGAAAGAAGTTGCTATGGCCAATGTCAAAGAACTTATTGCTTGTATTCTTTTCTAGGATTTTTATGGTTTCAGGTCTCACATTTAGGTCTTTAATCAATTTTTAATTTATTTTTGTGTGTGATGTAAGAAAGTGGTCCAGTTTCCTTCTTTTGCATGTTGCTGTCCGGTTTTCCCAGCACTTTTTGTTGAAGAATCTTTTTCGCATTAGATATTCTTTCCTGGTTTGTTGAAGATTAATTAACCTAGAACTGTTAGTTCACTTCTGGATTTTCTGTTCTGTTTATTTTTATGTATTTATTTATTTGGTTAGATCTGTTTCTCTTTTTGGAGTGTTGTGGTTCAGTTAATTGGTGAAAGTGGTCCTTGATGGACCTCTTGTCCCAGAGTTAATACTTTATCAGGTGTATTTATTAAGGTGTTAATCAGAGAAGCCATACTTATCCAAAAAAAGTTAAAAAAGATGTCCTCTTTCAAAATCTTTCCGGAAATATAAATAAGCATATAGTAGAGTGTTGGGGTTTTTTTGAATCTTAGAGCGGATTTTTGCCATTTTATCAAGATCTAGTACTGAACATGTTTATTTACTCCTTTAGATCTTTATTTTGGTAGTAGCTATTTGATTATTTTTAAGGTCCGAGAATTAGGAAATTCACTCTGGAATTTCAAAAGAAATAAATGATGTAGTTCTATTTTCCAGAAGCTCATAATTTGATCAGAGAGAGAATTTGTGTTACATAGACCTGCCAGAGGACAACCCCATGTTCTACTGTGGGAACGTTAAACTAGCCAATCAAGAAACAAGGATCTTTGTTAAGCTCTGCTACTTAACAGGACACAAAACTGTTGCCAAGTCACTTGTTCGAGCTTCTGCTTCCTTACAGTCAATATTCCTTTGATCTCTGAAATTCAGTGAAAATCAAATTCCAAGCAGAGGAATATCAGTTGTCTGGGTGGAGTTGGTCTTGGAAGACTTCACAGTGATTCTGTTTCCTTTAAGAGATCTAAAAAAAGTTCAGTCTTGCTTTCCAAAGAGAAGATTTTCCCCAGGTAGACAGCTTATGGCATTGTGTTTTTCCATGACAATGTTTGGCCCTAAATTTACAGTAGTGATCTCTTAGAAGTCCGAGAAGGAAGATTTCCAAGGATGGACAGGCCAAGCTAAGGTTTTAAAAAGCTTTTTCTTTCCTGAAACTCAATGTGAGCCTTTTAAAATGGGTTCTATCTTGTTTGATTAGTTTCCCGATTTGCATGCACACTGTAGAAGTGGTTCTTTCCTGACATTTTTCATGCTTGAACAAAATTAAGCAGGAATTAGGTTGCAAATGCATTCCTAAGCATCATAGGTGGGGAAACACCTGAGTTGGTGCTCTGTTTACTGCAGCATTAACTTTTTTTGTAAAGACAAATGATGCATTCAACTTCTGAGATGCTGCGTCAAAATGACCTTTTTTTAAAAGAAAAGAAAATCTTACAAACATGTGGAATTTTCAGGTCAAACATCATATTTTTCACCAAGGTAGAAGACATTTGGCCTTAAACTGAATTTTTTTTTAAGATAAAAATGATTGTAATGGTTTCACTTAGTTCTTAAAAGAATTTAAGTGGAATAAAATAATTACTTAAATTTAACAATTTGCCTGCCTCTTCCTAGTGTAATTTGTTTGACTTTATTAATGAGAAATACTAAGCTGGAGTTAGTAAATTAGATTCTTCACATGAAGACCCTTTTCATTTGAGCTCACCTTGTGTTTGCCCTTCAAGGTGGGTTTATGAGGGAGCAAGCAAAAGCCCTCCGAGCACAATCTGGAGAGGGTCAAAACTGGTTCTGGCCATACTAAAGTGGGGTTAATGTTTGACACAGTCCGGGGTAAGAGAATACTTGCTCCTTGAAAGAAGCCCTGGAGGAAGACTATTTGGTCAACATTTAGTACAAAATAAGTCAGTGCTTTAAGTCTAGCTCTGTGGTAATAGGAAAATAGAGACCTTTTGGTTGTTGTCTTTTCATTTCTGTTGTAGTTAACACTGTGGCCTCTGGGTAAAGCGGTAGGAACCGCTATGTTTATTTGCCTACTACGTCAGGTAATACATCTTTAATGATCTACTGTGTTCTCAGAATGTTCAAGGCAAAGTGAAGTTTGTTCATTGGAAACTAATTTTTCACTAACCTTACTGGAAGCAGCTGGCTTGAGGCGGCAGTTTCCCATATACTATTGATGTCTGTTATAATGCCATCAAGGGTACATGGAGACTTGGATTAAACTTTAGAAGTCTGTTGAACTCTAAACTTTATCATCAGTGTAGTTCATCTAGAATGTCTGGAAGCAGATAATTGGCTTAAAATGAGATCAGTTATAGACTTTTAAATATGCAAATTCTGAAAGTCTGATTTCTACTTAGTTCGACACTGTTCTCCACGATGTATCATATAGGTCTATTTCTGTGTGACGTAAGCAAGGGAGCACTTTTTTATGAACAAAAATATTTTGTTGTGTATTGTGAAGTAATTTTTCCTGGAATATAGCATTATAGAGTATAGTGTACATTTTCAGCACATTGTTGGAATTACAAGTTTGATAAATGTGGCCCGATTTTTATCGTCGTGTTGCTGTTTAAGATCTGATTTGTTTTAATGGGCAATTCAATTGAAGGTTTAGTTGGGGATTCTGGAGACCTAGCAAACAGGGCAGCATATATATGTAGGCTGCCTGGTCCTGCTTCGCTCAGAGGCCCTTTTCACCACTCTGAGGAGAAAGGTGAAGAGCATGGGATCTGGAATCATCTGTTTATAAGCTGTGTAATCTTGGGCATGTTTCTTAGCTTACCTGAGCCTTAGTTTCATCATCTGTAGAATGAAGATAATAGTACCATCCCTCTCATAATGTTGTTTGGGTAAAACACACAAGTGCTCAGGACTAGGTACTTAGCACATAGCAAGTGCCCAGTGGAAGTGCTAGCTCTTGACTATCATTATTACTCTTCTTGTCATGTTGACTTGTAACGATGTGTTTAGATATTTAGGTTTTATGTTACTAATTTCCTTAAAGCCAGGGACTGTTGCTTAGAGTTTACAGAATGAACCTCAGAGCTTGGCAGAAAATAAGCAGTTGATACATATTTTTGGACTGAATAAGTAAGTGCATGAGAGGAGTATCTGATCATCTGTGGTTTGGTTTTTCCCCATTTTTTTTATTGTGGTATAATACCCATAATCTTAAATTTACCATCTTTGCCATTTTTAAGTGTATAAGTCAGTGGTATTAAATACATTCATAATGTTGTACAACCATTGCCACCATCCATCTCCAGAACCTTTCATCTTGTAACACTGAAACTCTGTACTCTCCCAGCCCCTGGCAACCCCCTCTACTTTCTGTTTCTGTGATGCTGGGTACCTCCTATAAATGGAATCCTACAGGATTTCTCCTTTTGTGAATGGATTATTTTACTTAGCATTATGTCCTCAAGGCTCATCCATGTTGTGGCATATGTCAGAATTTCCTTCCTTTTTAAGGCTGAATAATGTTCCATTGTATGCACAGACTACATTTTTTTACCCTTTCATTCATTACCCAACACTTAGGTTGCTTCCACATTTTAGCTATTGTGAATAATGCTGCTATGAACATGGGTATATAAATATCTTTTTAAGATCCTGCTTTTAATTCTTTTGGTCTGTTTTTGAAGAAAAAAGATAAAACTGTTTAGCAGTGAATTTTTGTAGGAAACAAAGGTGGAGAGAAGGCAGAATACTTAACCTCCAAGCTGTTTTGATCTCACATTGTTAGAAAAAGCAATATCCCTCCCTCCCTCATAGTGCTTAATTATAATTTATATTCTACTAATATGTTATATATATTATAAATAATACACAATAATAAGAACCTTAATAGTTCAGATGAAAAAATAGGAAATGGAAATGTTGATGTTTTCTTTCTATCTGCCAGTGGGATCTAAGAGACTATTTGATACAGAAATATAGAGACTATTGGTATAGAGAAAGGTATTTTTATCAGACTTGAACTTAAGTCCTGGTTTTGGCACTTAATGAATGTGGTTACTTAACCACTCTGCACCCCAGTTACAACGTCTTGTTGTCAGGATTAAATACAGTAATATATGCAAATAACTTATTATGGTGCTTGGTACGTAATAAGGGCTTAGTAAATGTTAGCTGCTATAATAATAATACTGAACATAAGTTGGAGTTATGTTATTGCTATGATAATGATGATGATGATGTTTTATGGAAGGTATTTTTCCTTTGGGAATTTTTCATGAAATTGCTAGCTTTTATCTATTCTAATTCTTTTTGTTTGTTTGTTTGTTTGTTTTTGGATTCTTAGGTAATCAATTCTGTTTTCTTGCTCAAAGTCTAGTTCTACAATCCCAAATGATTTCTATAGTAATTAGAAGTTCTGCCTTCACTTCAAAATCTACAGGCCTAGATGTAATCTCATCATTTTTATCCTGAAAAAGATATTCCGTTCTCCCATTCACTTTGGCTTGAAACTTAAAAAAGCCTCCCTGGATCTCTATCTCTTATTCCCATATCTCTTCCTTTCCTTCACTGACTTATTACTCCTTACTTAGAAATGTCTTATATCCATCGTTTCCTCTTCATTCTTACTGTTACCCTTTTTAGGCCTGAATTAAAACATCAGGTTGGTCTCCTAATTGGTCTCCTTGATTTAGACTTTGCTCTCATCTAATCATCCATCCGTCCAGCCATTATAGTGGAAAGCATTTATTGAACATCTGCTTTTACCAGACAATTGTTTAGGTCCCAGCAATACAGCCTCTCCCTTAAGAGCCCATATCACTGTTAAGATGAATATTATTTAAACATTAGCCTCATGGTCATATTTCTCTACTCAGATTGCTCACGGGCACGGTGATTCACTATTTTCATTTTGATTTTAGAATTTAAACACATTGCTTATGTTTGTGTGTCCTCTTTCTGTGTCCTCTTGCACGCTCCATCCTCCTGGGTTTCCAAGAACACATCCTTATTCCCAGGTCTGCTCTCTTGTGGCTGTCGTCATATTTGTATCAACTGCTCTTCAAATACCTATAGTTTTGTATCACACAGCCTAGCTCTGAATTATTTTTTATTGTATTTTTGCTGTAGTTTCATGTGTATCGGCCTTCATTTGTCAAGTTAGAATGACTGCAAAGCACTTGACGATCTGGATTGTGATTCTGTAGATGCCCCTTTCTCTTACCCAGGACCTAGCGCGGAGTTGAAAACGGTGTTTCTTCTATCCCTCTGTCAATTCAGTCTGTATAGAGCCGCTGAAGATCATCCCATGTGAAAGGAACCCACACTGTCAGCATATTTTATATGCCTTTTGATTGAAAAATCTGATGTTGAACTTTTAGGAAGGAGGAGTCAGGTGTAGTGCCTGGTGCCTGAGGGCGGCTGTCTCACTTGTCATCCAAAGGGCCTGGGCCTTGTAGGAGCTTAGAAGGTACTACTTTGTTCAATGATTAAACTTCTGCTTGTTTGAGTGCAAGAACTGTATGTGACGTGGCTGATGCATGTTAAAAAGAACTTGTAAATATGTTAGTCACCTAGCTAACATGAATAATCACCTAAATTAATAGATATGCGAGGTAAAGCATTTAAGAATTAGAAGCAAAATAGTAAGATGTAAAAAATACATATACAATGGAATCTTTTGTAATCTTGCAATAAAGAACAGATAAAATAGCCATGTAAACACCTGGCTCAAGTATGCTGTAGTAGATACTGAAAGAAACAGTTTTCAATAGGAATCGGTTATTCTGGGAATCTAATATTAGAACATTGATTAGGTATTGGCTGAGTGCCAGCCTGTAAAGGCACTGGGGTAGGCGCTTCGGGGGATATAAGGATGAATGATGCCCTCATTTTTGTCCTCAGGAGCTTACGTTATAGTAGAAAGATAAGATGTGTACGTAAACAACTATAAATATGCTTCCTAAGGCTCAGATAAAGTGCAAAGGGATTCCAAAATGCTGAAAAATATCTTTGACTTGGGAGGCTCATGGAGAATGTTATTGAGCAGGTGGAATTTGAATTGTGTCTTTGACAAGAAAATGTGAGAAGATTTTGAAGGAACTTAGAGAGGGTGTTCAAAGTTTTACAAGAAGTACCATAAATAACAAGATATATGATACATATCATTGATTCAGGTCTGTAGTGTATTTAAGTGTTTATGTGAGCAACATTCAGAATTGAAGTGTGATCCTGTTTTGGTTCGTCCCTGGAAAAACTAAATAGGCCAGTTATTTACTTACTATCGTTATAGAATCTACCTGTACTCATCTTTACTCATCATCCGGAAGGAGCCAGCTGATTTATCCTAGGATGTGATGGTGGGTAAGAGCTGGTTCCCTGATTCCCACACCCCTCCCCCCCACCTCTGTGAATAACAGTTTGTGCTTGGCCATTGACACACCCTTGCATAGATGGTAGCTAGCTACCTCAAAAGAAAAAGGAGGTAACAGCTCTGTAGTTCATTGGCAAGGAGTGTAGCTAGATAGGAGGCCCACCATTTTCCTGAGTGGTTGGGCTTTTATTTTGGCAAACCTGTGTGTGATAGATTTTCTTCTTTCTTTCTCTCTCTCTCTCTCTCTCTCTTTTGTATAGCTTTTGTTCAATAAACAGAGGATTCAATTGAAGACATTTTAGTTTGTTTCAATGTTACATATTTTAAAATTTGGAAGAGTAGAAAAGAGGATGAAGGTAGAAGGACTACAATAAGCTCAAATGTGTAAACGGTTTTACACTGCTTAAATCTTAAAGGTTTCCTTATATTAAGTGATAAACCAAAGTACAATGGAGGTTGTTCACTGCTGTCCAGTCATGAGTATAACTTTGGGCAAAATTTCCTGGTTCTGTGTGGTCCACTAAATTATTTTTTTAAATAGTAATGAGAATCCTTTGTTAAACTTGTATTGAATTGTAAAGACGGCTGACTTGTGAGATGCCGTAGGAAATGAGGGAAGCCGCAGAAGTTCGCTCCCCATCTTGGGCAAGTAAGACGATGTAACGAGAAATACGCTAACAAAGCTTGCAACAGATCTGATTGTTTTTTTTTTTTTTAATTCACCTAGTATTTCACTGCTTGATGGAAGAGAGAAAAACTGTGTGGCATTGAGTTATGATCTCATAGATTCAAATAATGTATAGAGATAAATATTCAAAGACCTTGAACACATTTGAAACTTGATGGTCAGCTATGGAACTGGTTCTGTTGAAGTGATTGTTCTCGCTGGCTAGACTAGAACTGCTTCATCCCGGTGACGTGACGCATGGCTCTTCCACTGGATCTGCCTTAGATCAGTGATTCAGAAACAGCGCTTCCTTCTTCCTTCATCTTTCTGTGAACCGCGTGACTCCTTGCTCCACACGGTCCTGGCCCAGTAGCAGCACGAGGGCTCTGGCCTTACAACCTCACTGAGCTGCACACTCCTGCTTTCTCTGCCCTCGGAGCTGCTCCTCTGCTCAGTGCAAGGGTGGGTCAGTAGCCAAGGTGAATTAAAATAGCCCTCAAAAATGATTTCCTCCAGTTCTCTGAATATACAATTGTTCCCTTTTGTAGTCAGTTTTTAATTTAGCACATTTATTTTACTGACCGATATGTTGCTTGGAAAATGGGAAAAACTTTTTTTTAAGGGTTCTCGGTCTGAGTGTGGAGGGAGAACGCGGGCAGTTATATGGTGTTTTTCAAAGGTTTTTGACCTTATTTGTTAGGTCATGAAGTCAGTTCCACATGTTTAAAAAAAAGTAGACTAGAAAATAATTTTGGTTCACAGCACGCAGTAAGGATAAATACTGCTGTGTGAAATTTGTCAGTAATTTATTTACAGGTTTGAATGTATTGGGTCATCATGTGGAGTTATAATTGTACATGATAACTCAAAGTTTGAAAGCCACCAGTATAACGGAGTTTTAAGCATATGGAAAAGAAACGATATAATAAGAAGTAGCTGTTTCTAAATTGTATGTACTTTCTGTGACTAAAGAAAAAACTTTAATAACTATGAGTCTTTTCTGAATTAGATTCTAAGCTGCTTCAACAGTCTTATTCATTCAACTTTGTAAACGGTTTTCCACTCCTATCCTCTGTGCTCAATATAGGGTTGACCCTTGAACAACTTGGATTTGAACTGCCTGGATCCACTTATGCATTTTTTGTTTGCTTTTAAGAGTTGGCAGAAAAAGTGACGAGGCATTTATTTACAACTGCCTGCCCCAGGCTCCACAGGACTAAATCGAAGGTGACTATTGTAGAGGTCATGCCTGCTGTCCTCTGAGTACCCAGGAAAGCCTCCTCGCTGTCAGCAGCCCCTGGGGGCCCCAGGACCAGGAGGGCTACAGGTCACCCCATGTACTGTTGGTGGGAGGTTGGGGTGAGGGTCCAGTGCTGGGGCCTGGTGGGAGGAGCCTGGACTGAAGTGGAGGCACATGTCCAGAAGGCAAGAAGGGCGCTGTGCACGGAATCCCATACTCCTGTCTCTCGAGTCTCGAGTCTCCCCCTAACTCCCACCATGTCTTCTGGTACCAGAAGGGCTGTGCAGGGCTGGCCTGGGGCCTCGGCCCCCTACCGGTGGGCCCAAGCTGCTCCCTTTGGTGACACTGGTCCTGTGGCCTTCCATAGCTGCCAAAAGCCACGGGCCGGTGGTATGCCTCCAGGCAGTTGGGCCAGCTGTAGTACACCTCCAGGCCACCTCTTACTGCCCACGGCCCCCAGTGCTGCCCCTAATGAGCAGAGGCCACCACTGGGGGCCTGGGCCATCACTACTGTCTAGCCCAGTCCACCTATGTTAAAAGGTGAAGGAGGGTCAGGAATGGATCCTCCAGACTGAGCATCCCAGTAATACTGAAAAAACGAAGCAAGCTACTCCATACCATTAGGGATAGAGTTTTATTCAGGGTGATTTACTGACGGGGGATTGGGTGGTTGGACAGAGGGCTAATCCAGGACACTAGGCAGCTGTTTGCTGCCCCTGTTCTCTACCCCTATCTGGACCTTAATCCCCAAGGTTTATGGAGCAAGGGGCATGGTGGTGAGGTCACAGGGTGGTTATTTTAAAGTGGTGCCATCTGTGTGCCAAAGGTGGGGACAAGATGGAAGGCCAAAGATGGAGTTAGTGTTGTCAGCACTGCTATAGCCTTTAAGCAGATTTTCCTCAGCAAATATAGGTACAATACTGTATTTTCCTTACGATTTTTTTATTTTATTTTTTTAATGTTTTTTTATTATATTATGTTAGTCACCATACAGTACTTTCCTTACTATTTTTAAATAACTTTTCTCTAGCTCACAGTCTTGTAGGAATACTACTTCATGCATACAACATACAGAATATGTGTTAATTGACTGCTGGTGTTATTAGGGAAGCTTTCAGCCAATAGTAGATTATTAGTAGTCAAGTTTCACAGGAAGGAAAAATTCTTCCTGTACGCTTCGAGGTCTTCCAGCTGGACTAAGAATTCAATTTACATGAGACAGTAACAGGAGAAAAACACCAAAGTTGTATATGTACATGGAGACCCAATAATGAAATCGAGACCTAAATAAATGATGAAAGCAGGTAGTTTTTATATTCTTTAGACAAAGAGACAATACATTTGTGAGGAATTGGCAGGATAAGGAAACCAGATGTTTGAGAGCTTTAATTAGTAAAGAATTCTAAGAGGAATTTGGGCTGAGGTAGTAAATTAGAAAAAAAGGAAGAAGGTTTGTCAGTTTTAAAGTTTCTATCTCTGGGGATAAGGATATCTTTTAAAAAACTTCTTAGTACAGGGAGGGTATCTTTCATATGGAAAAATTATTTTCTGTTTTGGGGAGGGGGTTCTGAGTGTCCTGACACTCACTGGCTGTTTCCCAAGTGGCTTAAATTCAAAATAATCAGTATGCCATTGTGGCACATTTTGGATAGCCTGCCCTTGGCTCCTATAGGAGTCAAAAGTTATACTCAATTTTTGGACAGAGCACGGTTGGGTGCCCTAACCCCCAAGATGTTTAAGAATTAACTATACAGTTTGACACTTTGATGACTATCCATTAATATTTATATCTTAGCAATGACCCTTTGGAGTTTTATAATTGTAAAATATGCAAGCAGCAACTGTTTAAAAATTTCATTGTTTACAACTTGAGAAACTAGAAGTACAGTACTGTTTCAGATATGTAATAGGTGACTGGTATATAATATCCTCAGGTTTTTAAAAATACATTTCTTTGAGAAATTAAAGTTTCTTGGGATGATTTCTTCAGTTATTGTTTTGGGGCAGAAGAATCCAGAGTACTGTTTTTCAAGATGCATTCCTGAAAAGCTGTTAGTTATATCACACAGAATTCTATAACGACCAAAAGTACCCTTCAGAATAATGGAGGTGAAATAAGACATTTCCAGATAGATGTCTGACATCTGCTAGGTCTTTGAATGTGTACTACCACGTCATTACTGTTACCGCTGCAGTTTTTTTCTCTTTTAGGTATGCTTTTCTATTTTGTGAACTTACTTTTGTCCCCTAGAAATCTGATAATGACTCTGTAACTCCTTTTCCTTAATCTCTTACGACACGTCTTTTTTTTTTTTTTTTAATTGAGGTATAGTTGACACACAATGTTACATTAGTTTCAGGTGTACGTCATAGTGATTCAAGAAGTCTTGGGGTGCCTGGGTGGCTCAGTCGTTAAGCGTCTGCCTTCAGCTCAGGGCATGATCCCCGAGTCCTGGGATCGAGCCCCACATCAGGCTCCTCTGCTGGGAGCCTGCTTCTTCCTCTCCCACTCCCCATGCCTGTGTTCCCTCTCTCGCTGACTGTCTCTCTTTCAGTCAAATAAATAAATAAAATCTTAAAAAAAAAAAAAGAAGTCTATACATTATGCTATGCTGACCACACATTTAGCTACCATCTGTCACTATACAGTGCTATTATAATACCATTGGCTATATTCCTGATGCTGTACATTTTATCCTTATTGGGGACTTATTTATTTCATAACTGGAAGACTGTATCTCCCACTCCCCGTCCCTGTTTTGCTGATCCTCCTTCCTATCCTTTCCCCTCCGGCAACCATCAGTTTGTTCTTGGTATTTATGGGTTGGTTGGTTTCTGCTTTTTGTTTGTTTGTTTATTCATTTGTCTTTTAGCTTCTATATAAAAAGTAAAGTCATGTGGTATTTGTCTTCCTGTGTCTTATTTCACTTAGCATTATACCCTCTAGGTCCATCTGTGTTGTCACAAGTGGCAAGATCTGTTCTGATTACTATAGCTTTCTAGTATAGCTTGAAATCTGGGATTGTGATACCTCTAGCTTTGTTCTTCTTTCTCAAGATTACTTTGGCTGTTATAATACATGTTAAGTGCAACTGCCAGAAACACATAAAAAGTGCTTCAGTAACCTGTCAGAGCCCTCCTACAACTCTAGAATGATTCCTATTCTTTCTAGGATCGAGGCTGAACTAATTTTCCATTGTTAGTAATCTCTAATTTCTTAGCACTATCTGGTTTTGTGCTCAGATGAACCTTGTAGACAGACTCCCTTTCTCACTGTCTTCCATCAATGTTGCTCTTTTGGTTGATCCAGAACTCTTGATGTTTTTCTTGACTCAATGCTTTTATTGTCTGGAAATGAATATTGATTTTTAGCATCAGACCTTTATTTGAATCCCAGCTGTGGCCCTGACTAGGTGTTTGATCTGTGTAATCCCTGGGTAATTAACCTTGGCTCCTCTGAACCTATTTCTGTTGGTGGAAATGGGAGGGGAAATTCCATGACAGGTATGGCGTAAGAATCAACTGAGTTAAGGTTCTAAATATGCCTGACGTACTGTTAGCTTATCTCACCGTCCCTCCCTACCTGCTTAATATTCAGTATTTGGTTCTAACTGTTCTGAGAGGTAAATAAGATTTGTAAAGGTTAATTAAAATAATACTTTAGGGAACACTGAATGAGTCATAAGTATAAGCAATCAAATGTAAACAATGGATCCTGCTGATTCGTGCAAGCTAGTAATAGTTGGTACCCTAAAAAAACAATGGCACTGCCTGCCTTTGTTCCTTTTTTCTTTCCTTTCTTCCTTCCTTTTCTTTTTTCTGTCTTTTTAAATATTCTGTATGTTTAGTACTTAAAGGCGATGACGTTTATGTCAGTATATGCTGAGTTTACACCTTATCTTAACTTTCCTATACTCTCTTGTGGCCTTACCAGAATATAAGGTCCCTGGAAGAATAAGGGACTTTCCCGTTAAGTGGCTCCATTACATTGAACGCATCTAAAATGCAATAAAGATGATTTTATACTATTATTATTCAGAAATACTTATCTTCACTTAATTTGCACACAAATACACATATACACACAAACTCATCCTTCACCTCAAGCACTTGTGAATTGGGTGGAGTACTTTTCTATCCATGTTCATATTTTGTTTCTTCTGAATTTATAATTGATGTGGTATTAGAGAAGTATGATTTTCAATTTTTTCTGCCTTTCCCCCAGCCTCAGTACTATCAGGAATAAAAACTTACTTGAAAAGATGCCTTAATTTACTGTTGAGCCATTATTAAATAGAAATTTTGGTAATTTATTTGAAAAAATTTTGTTTTACTTTTGATACCAGAAAAGCCTTGGGTATACACTTTCTCATCTATAATATTTCTATCTCTTAAATAAAATATAGAACATTTCTGCTTGGGAAATTTTTGTAGAATTGGAGGCAGGCTCTTCAGATTTTATTCCTATTTCATAAACATCGCTCATAAATGAAGCTCCTCGGATTCCTTTTTGGTCCTGGAAACGTAGTCACATAATTAATTTTGCAACTTCAGGTTAGTTAAATGGTAAAATATGATACCTGCTCTTTTGAGCAGGTAAGGAAGTACAGTATCTAATATGACTTTAAATATTAACTATAAAATGTGAATACCTTATTGTTATTTTCTATAACAGCTTTGGTTTCTGTGCTAAGCGAAGGTACAGGGTTTAATTTTTTCACATCTACAGTTTGCAACAGGAATTTCATGTTGATTAGTGTAATTTATGAATTTTTCAATGGTGCCCTTCCTTTGAGAAGTTTGAATTATAATACAAACAATTAATGGGTAACAGATGATGTTATAAAATTTAAAAAGAAAATTGTTGCTCAGTTTTTTTATTGGTGAAAACTTTGAGCTCTCTGAAAGGCAAGATTTTGTACTCCTCCGATTTATTAACATGTCCTTTATTAAAAATTCCTTGTTACTGCAGAAATAACTATATACATTCAGTAGCTTTTCTTTTCATAATGTATAATTTCAGTCACATTTCTATTTTTCGGTCCTGCACAAATTCTTTTTCCCTTCACACTGATTTTCCTGCAAGGGTCTTTAAAAAAAACGATTGACTGGGATTAGCTGCAGCTGAGGCTGTGGCTTCGCAAATCAGGAGAGGCTCTTCCTGAGTGTCAGTGCAGGAGGTGAGTGTGTGCAGGGCCGCTCTGAAGTCACAGATGGCATTCCTGGCCACTGTCACTGCTGTGAAGCCTCAGGCAACAGAAATCCTAAGTGCTTCATGCACACTAAGGCCTTTAATCCCTGCATCTGCCCTGGGAAGAGAGTTTATCACTCTTCCCATTTTACAGGTACGGAAACCAGGGCTTAGACAGGTCGAGTATCTTATCCAATGGTCTGTCGTGCTCTAGAGCCCATGCTCTTACCCATTCTGAAGTATTCCCCAACTGATCCCAAAGGAAATCCTCTGTAGTTTCCTGGGTCTTCCCTTGAAGCAGCGCAGTTCAGGGCCATGCCAGCTGCTGCCAGTGCATGGCAGCAACCCCAACAGCAGCAGGCACAGACTCAGCTGGGCACAGGCATTGTACTGCGTGGCCCCGGTAGTGGCAGGTGCAGCCAGCGTGTGGTGCTTGATGGTTGGAGGGTCATCAGGAGGCCAGTGGCTCTTTCTGACCAGTACTATTGAAGTATGTGAGGCCAAGGCACAGTTATACTTAGTGGCATAAGCTTAATCAACTTACTCTTGAACTAAGGGCTGGTTTTATTTAAGCACGTGTGCCTGGAAAAGATTGTTAGTTTCACATGAGCCATGTAGGGCTCAGACTTTCCTTAAGCAGTGACCAAGAGGGGCGTGCTGAGATTTGATTTTCCAAAGGCGTGGTTGCCCTTTAAATATCATTTCACCTGGAATTTCAATACTAGGAGTGAAATTTCCTTAAAGTCACCTATTTTATCTTACTAATTGTGTGAAAAGATATTTGAAATGATTCTGTGACATGCATCACAAAAATTAACTCAAAGTGGATCGTAGACCTAAATGTGAAATGCAAAACCAGAGAACTCCACTGCAAGCACAGAGCAAGCAGAGTGGTTAGTTAACTTCATCGAGGGTTGGGTCTTGGATGAAAAGAATTGTTAAGAGAATGATCGAAGTGATACATCAAGGAAACTAAGATGGGTAAAGCAGGAAGTGAAGGAAAGAGAGGTCTGTGGTTTGGGAAGGTGTGCAAGGACCATTCAGCTGGAAAGAAGGAGAAGTTGGACAACCTAACTGCTAGGACAGGAGGATGTGGGCAGGGGACAGACAGACTGCTGGAAGCACTGGATTTGGTGGTGGAACATTTCCAGGTGATAGCAAGGGCCCACATGTGGCTCACTCATCTGTGTGAATTCTGTCCGTTCTCCCAGCATCATCTGCAAGTTCAGTCATGATCATGTTTATAACCAATATACATACGGTTTTTAAATTTTACCTGTTTTACAAAAGAACGTTATTATTTCTGTTGGTTGTCACCTATTTTTTTTTTTTTGAAGGAATTGAAAGAAGGGAAAATGTTTTCAAAATGAATGGAAGAAACTTACCTACGTAATTAGCATGTGCATGGTATAATCTGACTATTTTAAAAAAACGACTGCACTGGGGAATGACTCATACCGGAATGCATTTGAATAGATGCAATTTTCATATGCTACATTTTAAAATGACATTTTCCTTTTTTAGGTGTAACAAAATAAGTTTGGAAAAAACAATCAGGGGTTTTTCTACATTTGAAAAAGCATGCCATCAAAGGGAAATTAAAAATAAAAATTGTAAAGCACTGTGTAGAACCTTCTGATAAATAGTCAGATAAGCAGCGTAGAATGGATTTTAAGTAAAAAATTAAATGGCTTATCTTAACTGAGTCAACTGTGACGTAGTAGAAGAACAATAAATTCAGAGCCAGGAGTTCTAGTTCCTAGAAATTGCTCCATTGGCTGCTAGATTATAAGGACCATGAAGACAAGGGTGAGGTTTGTTTCTCATCGGTGTTGTCATATCTTGACGTATCTGAGTACCTGGCATAGTACATAGAACATGGCAAGTGCTCAAGTTGTTGAAGAAATGAATTGATGGATGGGAATCAGATAATGTACAAAGTCTGATGGCCTCATGTTATGCTTTTCAGTGTGCAAATCGCGAGGCCTGCTGAAACTTGGGATATTTCCTTCACGTTCACGTTATACCCTTTGCTTGTTTGTTTTGGTCTCTGTTTGTTTCTTTGTCTTCATATTCTGATTTTATAGCGTGGTAAATAGAAGAGAACTCGAAAGGTTCTAGATGATATATGAAGAACGGTCTACTGACAAATAATCTTTGTCGGGTGTTTAGGTAATTAAACTCTTACTAAAGAGAAAAAAAACCAGCTTCAGTTTTTCAGTATAATTAAAAATTAAACTATAAAGAAAACTACAAGTTAGAAAACAATTCAACCCCTCTTGACCTTAAACAATAACAAAAAATACAAGTATCAAACGGGGTAAAACAGTTCAGAACGGTGTAAATTGAAAAGCAGCCTCCCCAACCCCCCTCCGTACCCCCCGGCACTCCACACACTCTCCAGTGGCAGCTACTTCTGACATATTCTTGAATGTCCTTCTGGAAAATTATTCCCTACCTATACTAGGATTTTAAATGGAGTCTTAAAGATCTGGATCATCATCACCCGAGTTCCTTGGCAGTGAAAATGCTGATTATGTTGTTCAGTGCTGATTGTTCGGATTAACACTGAGTACCGTTTCCCCGCTGGGCATCAGACTTAGCTGTTGTTTACATGACCATCGGCATGTTGTTTCTCACTGTTTGCCATCTTGCAAACCACTGTGCTTCCTGCTACCGAACCTCTATATGGCTGTTCGCTCCTTCCACCCGCTCCCCGCCCCCCAGGCAGCATATGAAAGCTTCTGTTCCATTTTATTGGCTTTCTTCTTTGCTTTTTGGCTATAATGTGTGTAGGGGAGGAAAAAGTTTTCCTTGACCCTTGAGGGTCCCTGGCTGTGTCTGAAAACTGACAAAGATTAATGGGAGCAAAGCATACCAACTTATTTAAGTTTTATGTGACATGGGAGCCTTCATAAAGAAACGAGGACCTTAAGAAACAGCCCTGGGTATTTTTAGCTGGGTTTAATGAAGAAATGTGGAGAAATGGAGAAATGTGACAGACTAAAGAGTATGAGGTAAGTGTGGTAAACTGGAAGAAACTTAGCAAGGCCTGTTTGTTGGGATTTTTTTCCCTGTGTTCCTTTGTCCTGCGAGATAAGGATGCTTCTTTCTTCTGGGAAGTTACCTCTCACACGAGGACGTTATAACCTGTTTCAGAGAAGAGGCTTGGGTAAAGGTCAAAGTGACCTTCCTGCTTCTGCTGTTTTCTCAAACTCCTTCAGGATAAAATATTCAACATACACTAGGTGCCAGATTTTGGGAGTAGTGTGCCCTGAACCTCATCGTGTAGATAGCTGCTTACAATAGTAAAAAAAAAAAAAAAAAGTAGATGGCACATTAGTGATTAGTTATGAAATTGAAACAAAGTGTGCTTGAGTATGAGGGATCCTCTGTCTTTTTTTTTTTAAATATTTTATTTATTTACTTGAGAGAGAGAGACAGCCCACGGGCGAGAGCGCACAGGCTGGGGGAGCCGCAGAGGGAGAGGGAGAAGCAGACTTCCTGCTGACCAGGGAGCCCGATGTGGGGCTCGATCTCATGACCCTTAGATCATGAACTGAGCCGAAGGCAGCCGCTTAACCAACTGAGCCACCCAGGCGCCCCATGGGATCCTCTGTCTGACTGTGTATAAATTATATTTAAAATGTTCAGAGGAAGGAAAAGGATTTGGCTACTTTAAGAAAAGTCTCTTTGTGCTCTAGTAAGCCAGTATCTGATGGCAGCTGAGGCCTTCACTGTCCCTGCAGCCATGTCATGACATTCCCGTCAGATCTGGGGCCAGAAAATGGGCTGTCCTTTTGTGCTGCTTCAGCCTTAGTTTCTCCCTCTCCGGTCGGCCCTGGAAGTGTGGTATCATGGAGATAGCTGAGTCCCAGCAAGTGTCGTTTCCTGACTTGATGGAAGTCATAGATATTCACCGGGCCTCCGTTTCTTTATCCATGAAATGAAGGGTTCAAACAAAATGATTTTCAGTTTTGACATCATTATCATTTTAATGAATCACATTATTTAATGAATCACATTCTTTGCTAGGCTTTGCTCAATTTAGCTGAATTCAGAGTAAAGTTTTTTTTAAATTTCAAAGGTGGCTTTGGGGAGGGGTGTGGGTGTGGGTGTGTGTATATCAGGCAGTGAGGGGAAAGGCTAGCCTGAATGGGACATTCAGAGGTACCACTGTTGGTGCCAAGTCCAGAAGTACCATCGCTACACCTCTAGACATCTTTGACTCTAGGAAGGAACCAGTGTTTCTACTACAAAGATAAATCAGAAAGTTAAGTTTAAATCACATTTAAATACAATTTGTACTTGGCACAGTTGGCCTTTTCTCAGAGAGGAAACGGTACTTGCTTGAGAGTTAGTTTCCTCATCTAAATAGAAATTTTGTGATTATTCTTACATAGTTTTAAGCAATCTTGTGATAAATCACAGTTATAAATGAAGGAACGGGTTAATTTTTCAAGAGAATATGAAGGATGTTTCTTCTTTGTATGTGGATGCTGTTGTGAAACTCTAGGTTAGAATCCAAGAGGTCCGATTGAAGAGCTTAAGCAGTTTTGAAATCTTGTGGACACAGTTTCTGTCTCTTTTTATGTGCGATGCTTATTAATCAGAGATTTAGTTAAGGGCCGTGTAGTGTTGCAAACTCTCTCTTCCGCATCTTATTAGGTGATTGTTCTGAGGGAATTTTTAAAGATAACACAACTCTATTCCTTTCCCATTGAAGTATAACCTTTCGTTATCTGTTGACTTTTTTTTCCCCTTTACCATAGAAAAAGAATTGCTTTTATTATTTTTCTTTAGAGCTTATGACTACATTAGAATAACTAATGCCCACAGCGAAAAATGATTTTCAAGCAGCAATTCATGGGCAACACAGAATATAATTTCTGTGATTTCCTAGATAACTGCTGTGTTATAACATTTTTTGGTATTTTACACGCTTCACTGGCTTGAGTTTTTAGGACTTTGGAATTGGAATGTAATTGAAGAGCAGTAGTGTTAAATGTGTTTGATGTCACAGGGAGTGAGATGATTCTCTTATTGCATTTCATAATAATCCATTTCCCTTCTCCTAGATGGTTGTTAAAAGCCACAAAACTTGACCCTGTTTAGAATTATTTAGTTTTACATGGGAGAGTAGTTAAATAACTCAGTGCATCATTGGATTAGACCCATTGAATGGATACTTTCTTTAATAGTGACTTTTGTGTCATTTTTTTTATAGGCAGTACAATTTAATGGGACAAAGCATGGACTTCAGTCCTTCACAGTCTGAAGGACTAAGGTTTGAATTCTGACTTATTTCTTTGCTGTGTAATCTTGGACCAGTGTTCTAATTTTTCGAGCTTTACTGTCCTTGTCCATGAAATAGGGATACTACCTACATTGTCTCTTGTGAGAATGAAATGGGATCATGTCAAGAGCCTGCCACTTAGTCGGTACTCTAAGAAATGAATGACATTAATCATGACAATAACAATAATTTTTAGAGTTTAAATGTCACGGATTTATTAAACATTCTGATACATGCTTTTCCATTGTCTGAGGAGTAGGAGAGGGAGAAGATTCGTTCTAATAGAATAGAGGGTGAAAAACTGAACAGAACATCCCTGATTTGTTTATCTACTATTTTAAGAGAGATTCTTATTCACCGATATTCGTTGAAATTTGAGAATAGGCTGAGCAACCGATGTAGGAGATATTTTCTTTGCTTCACATAATTTGAAGAACACTGTCTACTTTTTACACCCTTTATATTCTTTTTGACATGCATCTGAATTCTCTGTATTTTAAATCCCACAAGACATTATTATTATTTTGCATGCATATTGTTTATTTAGATTTACCCAGATATCCACTCTTTTTCAGCCCTGATTTCAACTCCTTGAATTATCTGGTATCATTTTCCTTTTATCTTTGGAACTGCTTTAGAATTTCTTTTAATGCAGGTACCCTGGTAATACATTTTCTCTTTTTGCTTATTTGAAATGTCTTTATTTCAGCTTTATCTTTTGGAGGGAATTTTTTTGCTAGTTAGAGAATGCTATGTTAGAGTTATTTTTAATTCTTGAATTTCCACTTGACTTAAAAAAATAGATGCTGGCTCTCTGGTGAAATTCTTCATCTTGATATATTTTTTTATACCTGTCTTTGTTATTTTGAAGCCTTTTTCGGATAATAAGTAGGCTATTCGTGGATCTCTTTCTATTGTCTGTTTTTTCTTTTGGTTCTCTGTCTTGGTATATCTGGTAGTCTATTATTGAGGTTGAGGAGAGGCAGGGAGCCAGAATGGGGGAAATGTCACCTCAGTATGGTCAAGGACTAAGGGTTGAGTGAACACAAAGCTGGAAAACTTTGTTAGGGTCAGTTTACCCTTTGGTTTACCCATGCTTCTAGAGTGTAATACTTCAGGGATCACGACAGAAAGGTCAGAGCATGTACCAGAGATCACCTCTTTAGTGGCTTTGGACTCTTATTTTTCTCTCCCCATGCTGTGAGGCTCCTGAAGGCTGCACAGAACAAGCACAGGTTTGAACTCACTTCTCTATAATGTCCTTCTCTCCAGAATCTTCGTCCCTCAAACCTTGGCTGCTTTTAGCAGCCCCATAGTCCAGTTTTTGTCTTCATATCCCTGTGACATTGTCAAAAGCTCTCTGCCTCTTGGCAGCTTTCCCCTGCCAGCTTCTTAAGCTTTTCAGTCTCTTGTCCAGGTTGACGTAAGACTCAATGCGTGTACTCAGGTAAAAGCAGCACAAAGAATGTTGGGCTACCTCAGGAAGCTTCCTGCCTTTCTAGATCTGGGTTCATCAAGCCCTGGTTGCCTTAAAGGCTCTCCAGGGTCTCAGACAGACTTTTTTCATATCCCAGTTTTCTAAATGTTCTTGCCTTGGTTTGCAAGAACTGTAAGCTACTTTGTCAGTCAGGAACCGTAGTTCCTCCATTTATTTTCTTTTCTGTATAGTGTATTGTGCAAAATCCTATTACCTGCCTCAGAATTAAGGAGTGTGACTCGTTAGTTTTGTGGTTAGGCTGGCTGGATAAATAGAAGTGCCAAATTTCTTTGGTTTTTCATTTACCTCAGTATCATACCCTCTTACCTTCACTTAGATGTATCACCATCTCTTCCGTTTTATAGTTTTATTTATTTAGTGAAGACAATATTTCAGTGATGTCTTTCAGTGAATGAATATTTTAATATAGACAGTAAAAAAATTTAATAAGCTACTAATTTTCAATTTTTTTTTAAAGATTTTATTTATTTATTTGACAGAGATAGAGACAGCCAGTGAGAGAGGAAACACAAGCAGGGGGAGTGGGAGAGGGAGAAGCAGGCTCATAGCAGAGGAGCCTGATGTGGGGCTCAATCCCATAACGCCGGGATCACGCCCTGAGCCGAAGGCAGACGCTTAACGACTGTGCCACCCAGGCGCCCCTAATTTTCAATTTTATATTAGAAGTAGTCTATAGTACCAGAATGCATGGTGAAGCCTAAACCTTAAAAAGCTGTATTTGTAAGAATGTGAAAAAAATGTGTGAAGAAAGGCCTTCACAAATGTCATGGTATGTCTCTTACTGCACCTTTATTTTCTCTTGACTAATAAGCATTATTTAAATGTGTATTTTTGGATGATTGTGGGAAAAATAAAATAGTGTCTTAAAACTATCTACAGTACAGTTTATGAGTATAATCATAAGCATAACTAGACATACAACTTCTACCATTAGAATTTATAAGTGAATTATTGGCATAAAAGGATCCTATCCATATACTCTAGAGAATCAGGTGTTAAATTTAGAATTAAAACTCCTAAATTCCTTTCTTCTTCATATGTCCTATATGTCCTCCTTTGCTTATTGTAATGAAGGACCTTTGGGGCCAAGCTATTTGTAACAACATGTGATTGGAAGTCCTGCTGAATAATCAAGGAAAGATCGATCTTTGACTTATGTTTTGCATTTTCTCCTGTGTGATAGGTGTAAGAATGCACCTCACAGACCTCCAGCTAGAGGGAGCTTCAATGACCAAGGGCCCCAGCTACTGTGCTCTGAAATCCCGGGCTGCTCTTGCACTGGAGACATGCTTCCCAAGGGCTGCTCCTAGCGGGTGCCTGAGAGGAGCAGGGAGACTAAAGCAGGCTGGCGCCCTGGAGGTCAAGGAACTCTTGAGCTCTTGAGGGCTCACTGGCTCCAGTGCTGCCTGCTGGTCTTGCTCAGATCGTACAGCAGTCCAGGATGATGGCTCCCTTCTCTCTCTCCTTCCTTCGGGTCTGATTTGTCTTACCGTCCGGATCCCTCCCTGTTTTCTCTTATAGGAATTTCCCTTACAGGAATAGAATTCTGGCACGTTTAATCCTGTCACAGTGTCTGCTTCTAGGGAACACACAAATTCTATAACACACAATTTCTATAACAAAATACTATCATGTGAAATTACTAAGGAGAAAAAAGATGTTTACTCTAACTTTAATGATGACAGTATTCTCAAACGGCTGGATTCTTAAATTTGGGAAGGTTAAAACTTCATGTAATTGAGAGCTAGCCTCTCAGTTTTTTTTCTCATAGCAGTTTATTGTCTGTTTATATGTAAATTTGCTTTCAGAAGGCTGAATTACTACAGTAGACAGATCAGGAGCTCATGTTCAAAAAAACTCAATTTACTCAGGGTGATTGGATGGGTTAGGTATTAAGCAGTTTGTAAGTCATCTTTGAGATAACTAAGGATATTTAATGAGAAAGTAGAAGGAAATATTTCTAAGGGTATGTTGATAAGTAATATATTGTTGAAAGCAGCATAATAAATAAGTAGTAACAGATTTATTTATTACAAATATTTGGTAAATCTTGCTTTCAACTTATGATTTATACAAGAGTGCTTATATTTTATATGTTAATGTTAAAATTCTTCTTTCTTTGCAGAATCATGGTGAAAGATTTGTTTTCATTGCAGAGTGGTATGATCCAAATGCTTCACTTTTTCGACGTTACGAACTTCTGTTTTACCCAGGGGATGGGTCTGTTGAAATGGTAAATGAGCCTTTTTTTCTTCCTTAAAAGTTAGCAAAGGGAGTGAAGGTGAGAATTGGGAGAAGAATATTATAGCTTTCTATATAGTTGCTCTTGAAAATATATATATATATTTCTTCTTTTTTTAATGGGAATTCTTTTTTGGGGGGTTATAATTCCAATATAAGAGATAACTTTGTGCCTTTATCTTTAATGTCAAATAGTAATTAATATTTTTTGGTTGGAAAACTGAAGTGGGATTATTCATGTTTTAGATTAGGCAATAGTCAATAAGTGAATGTTACAGATGAAGATTATCATGGTCCTAAGTATGTCGCCATTATTGAAAGCTGTTATCTCTACAACAAGTCAAATTGAAGAAGATCAGATTAAGAGAGTTCCACTTATTTCTTGTGTCTCTTTATTTGCAACCATCTTACAGGTAGATCTCTTTGGTATTGGCTTTCTGTGTAGGCAAGAAAACAGAAATTTGGAATTTTTCTGGGATTTCATAAGCACTAATTTGCTGAAATGATTTGGCAATAAACAAATCTTTCTGTTCATGGTTTTTTAAAGTATTAAATTTGTAATAAGTTTTTGTGTTATTACTGGATTGGACTAGGAAATACAGAAGTTATAAAAGAAACTATGATTTGTATTTGTAACAAAAATGAAATAAAGTAAGCTATGTTTAATAAAGCAGAATTAAGAATCATTTCTAATTTATAGTAAGATTAACGTTGTCTATTGATAGTTATTTGTCTTATTGTGTTGTTGTTTTTGGTTCTAGCATGATGTAAAGAATCATCGCACCTTTTTAAAGCGGACCAAATATGATGATCTTCACTTGGAAGATTTATTTATAGGCAACAAAGTGAATATCTTTTCTCGACAACTGGTGCTGATTGACTATGGGGATCAATACACAGCTCGACAACTGGGCAGTAGGAAAGAAAAGTAAGAAAAGCTTTTCTTCATTCCTAAAACATTATATATGTCTTGGTACCAAATTCTAATTTCTTGTTTCTATCTTATGTTTTTACAGCATAGATGCTTTTCCAATTCAGTGACCCAATTCAGTGTTACGACATTTTTGGGATTTTGAGGAGTAGTTTCAGCGATTTGCTCTTCATTCAGATAACAGAGAGGCCCATAGTCTTAGGCAATGATTATCTTCTGGAGGAAAAAATCTAAACTTTTTATATGCCCTCATCTTACTTCATAACATGCATTTAACTGGGAACTGAGCATGTTGGAACAGAAATAGTATTGGTGTATAGAATAAACCTGGTTTATGCGGAAAAAATAGTGAGTGGCAGAGCAGGGAAGGCCCTGTGAAGGTATCTGAGCTGGATCCTGAAAGGTAAATTGGAGTTTTACCCAGTTAGATCAAGAGCAGGGAATGCTGGTCATGGGAATACGTATAAGCAGAGGTTCAATGGCAGGAAGTTGTATGTTGTGTGCGGGGAAGAGCCCATTGTTCTGTTTGACTGACTTGGTGGTTAAGATTTTTTTAAAACTTTGATTAGTAAAATAGCCTGAATCAGGACGGTAGCAGTTGGTATGAAGAGGAAGAAATGTACAAGATTAATAGAAGTAGAATAGTAGTAATGGTCAGCACTCAGTGACGGCTAGCTATTATTATATCAGGCATGGTGTTAAAATGATCTGTATGGGTTATTTGAGTCCTGTGACAACCTAATAAAAAAGGTGCTATTATGATTAGCTCCACTTTGCAGATGGGGGAGTTGAGGCTTGGAGGAGATGTTAAGTAGCTTGCTGAAGGGCAAGAGGAGGGACAAGATAAGCCCACAGTCCAGTGTGAGTTAAGAATGGGAGGATTTGATCACAGGAGAATGGGGAGGACCTGGAAAATGGTTGCCCTCTTTCTGCCTCAATCCATTTGCATGTCATCTGGCACCTAGCACATCTCCTTACACGGGGCAAGTGCCTTATCTGTGTTAGCCGAATGAATCAATGGATAACAATTTAAAACTCATTATCTGCTGTTGCCTTTTTAAAAAATTTCCTCCGTTTACAAATGATGACCTTTGAACTAGTCGATGAAGATGTTTTTGTGTAGATTGTTTGTAATGAATGTTGTCTATTCTTGAGCTTTTTACACAGACATAATATATGTCTGATAAATATTGACTGATCAAGTGAAGAAAGAATGACTGCTACAAAAACAACAAAAAAGTGACATAGTTATGATACACAGAAACTTACCTGTCTTGTTCACAACTGTATCCCTAAAGAGCATTATTATGATGCCCCAAACAGTAAACTAATCACAGGGAATGCCCCACAAAAATGTGTTGAATGAATGATTGAATTAATGAGCGAGTTTACATCACTGAAGATAGTTCTGTCAGGAGGAAGAGCTGGTGGCTGGCTGGCCTCTCCAGCTCTCCCTTCCCGCCCACTGCATGTGATTCCACCTGTGAGGCTGAGAAGCTGCAGCGCGGTACCTTCCAGAAGCTGTGGCGCTGTTTGTCAGAGCTGCATGTGTCATCCTGACTTTTCCTCAGTTCCGATTTAGAAGAGAGACGGAATGTTGGAGATGCAGCTGAAAATCAGGCTATACTGAAAACAATCACTTTTTACTAATGTTTTTCTTCTGAATGTCAATTTTCAATATTACTAAGGTGGAGTTTTAATTTTCAATCTCTACACTTACAAGTTTGCGACCTTCTGAGGCTAGAATGACTGTATTTGAATGGAAATTTCACTTTTGTCATCTCTGTTGGTTTCGGTTTCTGTGGCTTATATATTGTATTGTTTTGGGAGATTCCTTGCATTATGGAGTGATTATAAGTAAAAGGAGGGACCACTGGTGGAAGGGAATGCTATCTATATAAAAAGCTCCAAATACCATTCAATTTGATAGGAAAAAAAAAAAATCTGCCCAACTGTCTTTTGAGGTCTACTACCAAAATAACTAGCTGATTATGTAATATCTGAATAACTCCAGTAGTAATATTCTTTCTGTGACTTCTTTACAAGCCTCTTGTAGCCCTTTTTTACAAGTTCTTTATAATTCTCAAGGTGGTTTGGTGCTCATTGTGAATATTAGTACACAGGTGGTGATGGTTCAGAGGAGTGGTGAATGCCTCATAAAAAAAGAGACCACTTCCAGAATAACTCTGAAATGGGGGGAAAATTTTGAATATTAGATAAATAGGAATCTCTCATGAGATCTAATGGTGAAAGTCTGTGGGATTGAGGAAACATCTACCATAATTCTTTCATTTGCAAGTAATAAATATTTATAGCTTTAATTTTTTTGAGCATACGCTACGTGCAGAGCGCTGTGATGGGCACTCTTCATATGAGTCTCAGTTCAAGACTACTTTAAGTTTTCATTTAAACTAGCAAAAGTAAATGAATTAGGGAGACAGGGTTAATAGTATGACCCAATCAAAATAAACAATAAAGCCTGTAGCAATTATAATTTGTATATAGATATGTAAATTCTACTTGTTTTTAGAGAGGGTGGTGGCAGGGCAGAGGGAGAGAGAGAATCTCAAGCAGACTCCATGCTGAGTGTGGAGCCCGACCTCATGACCCTGAGATCATGACCTGAACCGAAATCAAGAATTGGATGCTTAACCAACTGAGCCAACCAGGCGCCCCAATATATTAATTCTATTTGTCTAAAGTGAATGTCATTGTTTCTGTTTTATAGAACAGTTAAGTAACTTGGCCACAGTCACAGAGCTAGAAAGTCAAGGGAACCAGTTAACCTTGTTGCCTTTGACTCAAACTTATTCACTATTAAGCTTCTAATTAATATGTTGGTAAATATTGTTGAATGGGACTGATTCCAAAAGAGGAGGAACCAAATTAAATATTTGGGGTTTATAAATATAATTAATGAACACATATACAGTGTTGTATTTTTACTGACTTAAACTGTTCCACCATTTTCTCTCTCTTTTTTTTTCACCATTTTCTCTTTTGAATCTTTCTTGACTGCATGTGGGCTAGTAAAGCCAGCAACCATTTGGCTGATTTACATAAACTTCAGAATTCAAATTTAAAAAATGTAGTTTCATTTAAATGACCAAAAAGGTAGGCATATGGGGATATACATGTATGTCTATCATGATCCTATAGAAATAACCTGTATGTAATAATTATAACTTAGTCTTGTTCTCAGCGTGTATGGTATCAAGGATAATTTATGAATTCAAGACATCCTTGTTATATTCCTCATACTCAACTCCTTTACACAAGAAAGAAATAGTAGGAGGGAAAAGTAAAATTGATCTCTTTGGTGCCTATCAGCTAATTTTGAGGCAGTTATGCAGATAATTCAGCTCTCAAACCAATCTTGGCTTTCCAGTTCCCTTAGACTGTAGACATATGACATTTGACACACATTTCTACTTCTCCCTCTGCTTACTGTTGTGTATTTCTTCAGTTGTTTTTGTGAACCTAATGACTTATTATTATTGTCCTGTATAATCAGTTAACAATTAGACTTCACCACTTTTGGCCTTTTAGTAGTAGTATTTTTTACCTCAGACATTCTGTTTGGGATTATTTTACTTTTGCTTAAATTAGAATTTCCCTTATAGTGTGTTCACTGATAGAGAACTCTTTCAGCTGAAAATGTCCTTATTTCACTTACATTCTTGAAACTGCCCACTTATCTATGTCTTTTTTTGTTTGTTTGTTTGTTTTTGTTTCTGTGTGCTTTATTCTGAATTTGTTCAAAATTCTTTCATTAGTTGCATCTGGTCCTCTGTCAAACCATTTGGTTCTTATTTTCATTTTGGTATTTTTATCACTAGCTATTTTAGTAGCTTCTTTTTCAAATCGAAGTATCCATTGTTGATAGCTTAGACTTTCCTGTTGCCTTCAGTTGTTCCTGTAGCCATAGTTTTCATGGTCATGTTACAGTCTACGTCTGACAGTTCCAATAGCTGAACTATTTGTGGGTCTACCTGCTTTGTGCTGTGTCTTCTGGTTCTCCCTCACGTTGGTCTTTTTTACTTTTGTGTGTTTGTGTGTGTGTGTGTGTATCTTTTTGTGGTGATGATTGTCATGTGTCTGGATGTATGTGGATGTGTATATGTGTGTGATATATGTGTATATGTATTTTTATATGAATTATTTGAGGTACAGGACGAAGTTACCTACTAGGGTAGAATTGTGTTTGCTTCTGAGTGTTGCCTGGAGGCATTTGCAATATGGATGATCATTACCCAAGTGGAAAATCGGAAGTTCCCAGACTACCTAAGTGATGTGACTTTATGCTGCCAGACCATGCAAGGCCTGGTTCTTTCTGATTCACCCTTAGGGTGTAGCCTTTGGTCCTAAGTTATTAGAGAGAGAATCCTTTGTTGGGTTCTGTTCCCCTTTCCTGGTGATGTGGTACAGATTAAAGTTCAGATTAGCCAGACAAAGGCGATGCTGGCAAGGTCGACACAACATTCATTCTCATTTTTCTGGGTCTCTTTTTCTTTCACTTTTGTACTCAATAATTGTTGAGTGTCTAGTCAATTTATTTTTGCTTTAAAAATATTTTAAATATTCTTATCCACTGTTTTTAGTTTTCAGGGGAAGCATTGCTCTGAATAACTTTGCCTTGTTGCCAGTTGAAAGCTCTGGCTCAGTGAGGTTTTCTCCAAACCACAGGTGCCTCATCTGAGACTATTTTCCTAATTTCCTTGGGGCAAACACATGCTTCACACTTGTAAGGAAAACGTAAAAGAAGCCACAGATTTGGCTTTGGGTTATTGTTTTAGAATGGTTTTTTTTTTTTTTATATGCTTAAGGCCAATATGCATAACTTTTGAAATATTTACATGAATTAATATTGATTAAAGTTTACAAATCATTCCTTTAGGTGGATAACATTCGAAGAGTCTATAGCACTATAGTGCTGTCTAGGATGTTGGTTATACAGCATCTTTATCCTGGACATATTTGCTGCAATTTTTGCCCGGAGCCTGTTGGTGTATGGAGAACATATTTTTTTGCATGGCCCTGTGAAAACTGTTATTTTGCAGAATTCTGTGTTCTGAGTCTGGCAAAGGCTGGCCAAACTATTTTCTCCCTCTCCATTGCTAAGAAGTTGTAAAAGAGCGTATATATATTATATATATATATATATGTATATATATATGAATTATAATATATAGTGGATATATATAATATATATATTATATAATATATATAATTCATATATATATAATTCATATATATAATTCATATATAAATATATATATATAATTCAAGACATCCCTGTTATATTCCTCATACGCAACTCCTTTACACAAGAAAGAAATAGTATATTTCATATATATATATATGTATATATATATGTTTTCTTTTGGGAGCATCTCCTGCTGCATCCTATAGTGCTTGCTCAATGCCAGGTGAGAGGATGACTATGTGGTAGATCCTCACAGCGGGATCCATGTCCTTGTCTAGTCCCTTCTCACGTTGACTCTGGACTTAACCATGTGACTTGCATTGGCCAAAGGGACATCAGCAAATGTGTCTCAAGGGGATGCTTGATAAGTGTTTGCACATTGGACTCCATGTGGCTGTCTATGAAGAAGCCTGGTGTGACCGCCTGAGGATGAGAGGCCACAAGGAAAAAGAAGCCTAGCTGTCCCAGCTGACCTGCTAGCCACACACAGCTGTCCTGGTGAAACCACTACCCAGCTACCTACAGAGTCTTGACAAATTGTTGTTTCAAGCCACTACATTTTGGGGTGGTCTTGTTCCTGGACAGAGAACAGGTTCTCAACTCAAGTTTGGCTGCTCGCCACTCAAAAATCAATGCTTCAGAGACAAGCGATGGTGGGAAAGAAAAGGCCTCTTTACTGGGGAAGCTGGCAACCTGGAAAGATGGTGGACTAATGTCTCAAAGCCCATCTTCCCTGTCCAGGCAAAGCTACAGGGTTTTAAAGGGGAAGACGTGGAAATGGTGGGGGTGACGTGTAGGAGAAGCAGGTGCCCAAGCGGTTGATTGTGTGTCGACATGAGACCTGACCCTGAACAGACTTGCTGGCATCAGTGGCAGCTGTTTTCAGATGTGGTCAGGCCTTATCTTCTGGGAAAGTCTGGTCCTTCACTTCTCAAGGCCATTGGCCTGCAAATCTCTGGGAAAGTAGGTTAGTCCTGCTGCAGCCCAAGGGACTTAGGTCCGCAAACGAGGAGTGCAGAAGCTTGGAGCACATTAACCCTTCCGGCAAGTTGGAGTGGTGTTGCAGTGTGTTAGGTAGCAACAGAGAACAGTGGCACTATTTATATATTTTTGTGGTCCTTTTGTTTATGTGCTGTCTTCACTTTTAAATGACACATGTGATTCCTCATGCCTGTCTTATTTTCTGTACAAAATATATTTTAAGTATTATCTATTGAACAGTTAAACAGGGAGAAGATGATAGGCAAATTTATTTAGAGTAATTACTCCCAGTGATCAGCCCTTTGCCTCCTGTAGGCATTTAAAGAGAAAATGAAATTGCATTTTAAATTAAGTTTTGTTAGTTTTGTATTTTCCACGTTGGTTCTTGTTCATAGAAATTGATGACTGCCGATGTGTTTTATATTTTTTAAGAGCTGTGGTTCACAAAGGTTCTTCCAGAGTTTAGCATAAACAATTTATGGGTTAGTTTGGCTTATAATATGAGTATAATGTGTTATAATGTGAGTTAAAATGTGAAGAATTTTAATTGTCTCTTCGATGAAGCCATACAATATAAAATACTATCAGCAACTCATTTGCTTCAAAATAGAGGAAAGGATTGTCTGGCATAGCTTGTAATAAACTGACTGAGATGAACAATTTTTATTATTTGAAAGTTTTAAAAGCCAGCCATGAGTTACATCCCGTGGTAAGTAAGGGTATTTGGATTATTATATCTTTGTCATATCCTCAGTCAAGCTTGTCTCGTGGGTGAAAAAAGCCAGCTATGAAGAGGCCAGCCATGCTTGAATGAATGCCCGTACGTCAGAACAAAAAACGAAGGGAAAGTGGCAGCAGTTCTTCATCATAATTTTGAATGTCCTATAAACTGAGTTACTCTAACTCATCTAATTTTCATCTTATATTAGCAAATATTGCCCTTAGGGATCTTGTGACTATGTTCCCTTTTAACGATACTCAGAATGACATTATTTGTGGTGTGTAAAGAGTGCAGACCTGGGAGTCTTGGGCGCTGGGCGTTCTGTCCTGAAGGTGCCACTGACCAGCTGTGTGACCTTTGTGTAACTCTTTGGGCCTTATTCCCTCATCAGTAAAATGAGGGCATTCAGGTGATCTCCATCTCCAAAAATCTAATTTTGTGGCTTCAGAGTGGGGAAAGTGCTTTGCTCCTATGTGTCCTATAGAGGAAAGAATGATTTTAAAAGTTATCCCAGTGCTTGCTATCCGTATATGTTGCCAGGTAAAAAGACATTTGTTTCTTTGTGCATCCCTTGTGCTATGCTTGTGGGTAAAGGAGAATTTATAATTATTTCCAAATCAGTGATGAACTGACTACTTAGCTTACATTTGTTAAAGTCTAAGAGATCAAAAATCAAGTTTTATCATAATGTATTAAATGCAATTTTTTAAAGTTTTGTTCTCTTTTATAAAATGTGTTCTAAGAAATAGAAATGTTAAAGACCGGTGTTTTCTAATGTGGAGGCCAAGAGCAGGGTGCCCCAAGATGTGCCACTTTGACATATTGATTACTTAAAATAAAAGTTTTTATTTTATATTAAGAAACAGCCAGTGCAAAGACACTCAGACACTCAGACTCTCTTCTGTCCCCCTGGATGCAGGAAATAAATGTCCCATAGGAATGGTACTCTCCCTGTACTAAGAAGTAAAAAGACATCCTTATCACCAGAGATGGAACCTTTAAAGCCAACCAGGTTTTAGAAACAAACCTTGTTACTTTCTTTCTAATCTACTACCTTGGTCCAAATTCTATTTAGAATTATTTACTAATTAAAGCTTCTAAACATTTTTTAAAATATTTTTAAGTAATCTCTACACCTAATGTGGGGCTCGAACTCACAGTTCTGAGATCAACTGTCACGTGCTCTACTGACTGAACCAGCCAGGCTCCCAACATCTGTTTTCTTTATCCTGTCAATCTATCACAAATGTATTGTCTCTTTGTCTAGGAAGTATAAAAACTGCCAGTTTTGGTCACTTATTTGGGTCTCAGTTTCATTATTGGGCCTCCATGCACATGTAATAAAACTTTGGCTTTTTCTCTTGTTAATCTGCCTCATGTAAATTTAATTCTTAGTCCAGTTGGAACTGCCTGAAGGGTAGAGGAAGAATTTTTCCTTCCCTACATTACTAGGACATAATTAAACATTACAATTTTAACTTTTTTCCCCCTAAGCTTTTATTATTATTTTTAGATTGGATACCTAATTTTTATTTCCCAGGGAAAAATAGTAAGCTTACTTTGTATAAGTTTTTCGGAGACCTTTAATATACTTCTTTTTATAATTCATTTTGGTGTTTGATGATCTAGGATGATTGTTAAGGAAACTACCACTGCTTGGGAATTATAAGTAGAAACTGAACTATTTTTATTTTCAAACTTATTCTTTATATCTGTACAGAACATTGGCTCTGATTAAACCAGACGCAATATCAAAAGCTGGAGAAATAATTGAAATGATAAACAAAGCCGGATTTACTATAACCAAACTCAAAATGATGATGCTTTCAAGGTAATTTGCTGATCATTTTCGGTTATGTAAAGTCTAGTCCTCGTTTTTTTTTGTTTTTGTTTTTTTAAGTCATCTTTTATCTTTCATGTCCTTGTTTAAAATAAAAACCTCTCACTGAGTGGCAAAGAACAGAATAGTAATCTTATTAGAATGAGAAAAGAGTAAGACACTACGAAATTAGATTCCTGAATAATGATTGAACTCCAAGCAAGAAGGAATTGCCAGATTGTGCCTGCCCTGTTATTTATTGTCTTCATAACCCCATTGGTTTTTATAACACCAAGGCCTGATAATTGTAATCTCTTCTTCTTAATATATAACACTCCATAGAAACATGGTAGAAAAGGAAATGAATTTGAGTATTTCTATTTGACAAGGGAGTGTTACTGTTGAGATTTCCAAAAGTGATGCATTTGGAAATGGTTACATTTAGCTCTTCCCAGTGTATGTAATTGGTAAGTAGGCCTATTTACTACCCTGAAAAGCAGTTCATTCCATCTGACCGGATAGTTTCTAAGTTATTTAGTGAAAACCGGTCTTACCTATAGGTAGGGGCATTCATATAGCGTTAGGCAGAGCTGCTGCCTCTTATGTTACTCCACAGGGTTTTCGTAGTTTATTTTTGGTCAGACGTCTTTTCACTGCTGTTCCTGAGTATAGATTATATGGGACAGTTGCATTTTTGGCTCTGAGGACAAAGATAATGGATAACTGCAGATATTCTACACAGCTTTCAGAAGTCTGATCCTTAGAAACCTTAAGAAAACACCTTCAATTTTACCCCAACAAAGACATATATTTAATTTGAGTTTTTCCCGTGTAAGGTTTTTCAGTTTACTTATCTTCTAGAAAGGCAGGAGGCATTTCAGAGCACAGAGTCTGGAGCCAGATTGCACGTAAGTGCACCGCTTATTAAGTGTGTGACTCTGGATAATTTACTGTGTATTTCATTTTCTTCATCTGCAAAATGGAGATCATAACCACCTGTATCATAAAGTTGCTATGAGGGTTCCGTGAGTTTAATATATGCAAATTAGTTTGAAAAACCCCAGCACATAGTCAGTATATATAAATGTTAACTGTTGCTGTTAGTAGCAGGAATACTAGTGATATTATTATTTAGTGAAACTGAGGTCATGACCCCTTGTAAGTCGTTAAATTTGTCTTATTTCTCTATATGTATCAAGAATGCTTGCTCTCATAGCAGGCAATGGGACTGAATTCTGGAGAAATAACTTTGAACAGTTTTAGTGAGATTAAAAATCATGTCTCTACACTGCTAGTGCTTGATAAATTTGGCATGAAATTCCCCAAGATGGAAATGCCCAAGAAAACTTAACTGCTTTTTAATTTTTTTACAGCACCTCATATATCTCTATTAGTTTTACTGTCAAGTCTTGGGTTATGCCCAACTTAGAAGCTAATAAGTTAGTCTTTTACTCTTTCATGGGTGCTAGGCAGAAGATGTGGAACATCTGGGTCAGCAACAGAAGACTTTATTATGGTACAGCAAGTAGCATGGGCATGATGCTCGTGTTGGTTCTCCTTGCCTCCGTGTCCCGTGGGCAGAATATGATATGGATCCAGGTGTATGTTGTATACACAGTTGATTGCATCGTAGCTGAGGAGCATTGAACTTGGGTTATCCACTGTTTCATTCGCAAGCGGTACACAAGGCTGCTGTCTGTGCTGAAGAGAGACATGACCTCATCCCTCAAAGTTGCTCACTGTAACCATAACTCTGAGAAAAGGCTAGGCTAAAGGGCAGTTGGGGCCTTGGATTCTTGGCATACCCAGTAAGACATGCTGGGAGTGCCGGAGACCTGTGGAGGAGTGTCTCCCAGGGCTTAAATCTTTGCTAAACTTGTTTGCTCAAATGTCAGTTCCTCCATCAGACAGTATCTGAAAGGCAGCAGCTGAGTTCCATCTGACTTTGTACTTCCTAGTTCTTGGATTAGTGCCTGATTGAAGGTAGGCACTAAGTCAATATTTCGTGAAAGCATTAATGGATAAATCTTTGTGGGAGAATGGTTTCTGTATAAAAACACAGTAAGACATAACAAAAAAATAACAAAAACCTCCTTTAAGTGGTGACGCACTTGTTAATATTTCTCTCTGTCTCAACTTTTTAGGGAAGGAATTAGGTAAGGATAATGGGAAGGAGTCACGCTCTCTCATCTCGGTTTCAATTTTGGATGTTGAATAGAGATAACTATGGGGTCAGTGACATGTAAGAAGGAAACAATGAAACACTTTTAGTAATTAAGATTTTTCTTTTCATCAATATTAAAGATTATGATTTTTTTTTTTAGTAGCTCAGTTGTGTTGAAAAATTTAGAATTGGTTGTTTTAGTCATCTTGCTGCTCTTTTAGAATGCTCCCACATAAGTTTTTCAGACATTCAGTTTTACCTCATTTTAGACTATAATATAATATATCCATTTCATTTTTGTGAATTCTCCTCCTGACCCTCTGCAGTTGGTAACAGAAAGGACATAAACAGAGATTTGCAGCCAGAGATTTGGGTCCAAGTTATGTAATCATGCTGAACTTCATTATTTTCATACGTAAAATGTAGGTGATCATACCTATTCTAACATATTGTTATGAAAAATAAATAATTTAATGCTGGCATAATAGGTTCTAGAAAGATGAGTTTTCTTTCCTACTCATTTCTTGGGATGAATTTTATTTATCATATTTGCATAATATACTTTCATAATCTCTTCATAACCAAAGAAGCTATTTCAGTACATTTGGTTCGAATGGGTATGCCCTGATATAGCTTATTACGTGAATTCATTTTGTAGTAGGCCCATAAGATCTTCAGACATTGCATACTAAATTAATTATCGCGCCTGAAAGGATAATCCTTTGCTAGAGGACACTTTAACTTCTTTGATGTTTTAAAAAGTAGTTGATGTTGACATATTTGTTGCATACTGTGAACTCCGTTTAAAGCCTTTAAAGCTGTCCAAGTTTGAGAGATACCAGATTTGATTAAAATAAAAAGTTGTTTAGACTTTTCAGCTAATCAGTTTAAAGTCCATTATCCTTTCAGTGGCTCCGTAGATACTCTTTAGTGGGAAGATAGATTCACAAGGTAAATCCCTATTGCCCTTAATAAATTCTGAATATCTCCATATTACCCCCTTTTTGGGTGATGTCAGTTAAAGCATTAATTTTTAATACATTAATAACCAATAAGAATACATTGCTATGCTTAATTTGTCAAGCATATTTTAAAAACACAAGATCTAAGAAAGAAAACTGTAATTATTAAATTCAAATTCTAGCCTACCCTTTCAAGTTTAAAACCTGAAGAAGAAAGTGACAGCTTTCGAATTTGAAGATGTCTTTGCATTTTTTAATGTAACTTATTTGATCTCAAAAGAACAAATAATTCTTACTGGTCAAATGTTAAACTTTGTTTCATGAATGTTTAAGATGCTGGTGCAAAGGAAGATAGTAGATACAATATGAGCAGAAAAGTGAATAGTGCCTCTTACATGCATTGTAATTTTACATCTTAACAGATATTCAGGTAGCAAAAAATTTAAAAAGTGGGAGGATTTGAGCAGAATATTTGGTGAAAAGTCAGTCAGTTTACATACAGATCAAATCAATGTAGAAGGTTTCATATTTATTTTATTTTATTACTGCAAGCCAAAATATTCTAGTAAAAATTTTTAAATATAATTCTTAACGGTTGTCATTTCGATTATTTTACAGGAAAGAAGCAATGGATTTTCATATAGACCATCAGTCAAAGCCCTTTTTAAAGTAGGTGCTGAATTTGGGGCAAGTGGTTTACAATGGAGGATATCCCAAAAACTAAAGTACTGTACTTGTACAATTCAGAAATTTGTGACACGGAAAGCATCTGTCAAGAGGATCATAGGAACACCTTGCAACTGTAGAGAACTGTTTTCTAAGAATTATTTTTTCTGTCCTTCTATTAGATTAGAATTTTTATTTCATCATTAAATATCTTAAATTTAGAAGCAAATAGGATGATTAGTTTAAATTATAAAAGGCATAGCTTTCTTTTTAGATTTCAGTAGATTAAAATAGAGTGATAATGATATTTTTTGTTGATTTTTTTTTAAGGTTTTTAAGGTTTTTATTTGAGTAATCTCTACACCCAGCACGGGGCTCAAACTCATAGCTCTTCTGACTGAGCCAGCCAGGCGCCCCTGGGTTCAGTGTTTTTTGTTGTGTTCTTGGCGTTCTTGTATATATATATAACATCGTTCACAGAGCCCTTGTTTTTTTAACTAATACTTTTGTTCCTTGGAATAGAGCAACTAATATATGCTAGAAACTGAATTTATGTTCTAAATATTTGGGATGTATTTAAATTTAAGTGAATATTGTGAAGTATATATTACTATTGACATAGAAGTGCTTACATTTCTAATAAAGAAGGGTATTAGGCTGCTATAATAAGCATGCTATTTGGTATCCTGCATATGGTAGTGTTTTTTTTTTTAACATTGTGTATGAGAAAGTTATTATGTTATAGATTATTTTAAATCAAGAAATATAAAATGTTCCCAGCCTTATTAGAATATATAATTTTCTTGGAAATGATTCTTTATTGTAGTCTTGCTTTATGTTTGTAACATTATATTACGGCACCTAGTTTAATGTCTTATGTAATTAGTGTGCAATAAATTTTATTAAATGAATGAATTAACTAGTTTTCTGGTTTTATGAAAGACACAACAAAAGATGTAGCTGTAGTAGTTGGAAATAGTCTCATGAAGCAGTATTTTTTATGATCAGGCCACACTCATGTTATAGGCTTATTCTACTATGTGTTCGAGAATTCTGTATTAACAGGACACTAGATTATAAGTTTCTTGAGGCAAGGGTATCATTGAATATTCTGATTTGTAGTAGGTAATTTGTAGTAGGTAACTATGTGTTCGAGAATTCTGTATTAACAGGACACTAGATTATAAGTTTCTTGAGGCAAGGCTATCATTGAATATTCTGATTTGTAGTAGGTAATTGTTAAGTGCTTGTTGTATGGATAAACATGGATTTGTTCCCTTGATTTTGGTTCCTTAAATCTTACTTTTTTTTTTTTTCTTCCTGCTAAGGCCTAGCAGAATATGTAGAAAGAGGTCATGTGGGCCTTTTAGGATGGAGGGTATGAATACTTCTTTGTACATACTATTTTTTAGAAATCCTCTTCGAAATGAATTGAAGTGATTTTAAAAAGGAAGTATGGAAGCAGGTCAATGAGGGAAGGAAGTATGTAAGACAGTGAAGTGTTAATTGGTACCAAAGGGTTTGTCATACCCTGTGCTTTTCTCCAGGCGGGTCCTGTCCTCTCTCATAGTTTGGATGAGAGAGAGACACGGCCTTACTTTGAACAGTATTCTGTCCCTGTCTAACACAGTGGGATGAATGCTGTTACTTATTTCACAGTTAGACTTGTCATTGCTGCCTCGTACGCATACAGAAGCGGCAAAGGGAAATGAGCTGCTGCTTTTCATGGCTTGCGCTACTGTGACTCAGTGCTGGGTTTTTAATCAAGAACCCGTGTGTATTCTTTAATAACTTGAGATAAGAATATCCCAGAGTCGCTTTTCTAGTAATAAGAGGATATTTTTTCAAGGCCTGTTAATTTCTGTTTTTTCTTTATCACTAGACCAACTCAGTGTTTATTGACTGAAAGTTTACTGTCATTCTTTGAATTCTAATCTACACAAAAATACATTTGAACTATAAGTATATTATAAGAGCACTCTCATCCTTTCCTATATTATGAAAGTTTGTTTGACTGCAGTGGTAAACCACATGAAAATAAAAAGGAAGATCCTTCTGTACCTTTCAGAGCAATGGGAGAAGCGTTGATCAGTAATATGCATTTTAAGTCAGTGAATTAGTCTTAAATTCAATGAAACCTGATTTTTTTTCTAACAGTAAATGATTTGACAACACTAGTGTTTTTAGTGACTCAGGCTACCACAAGACACTCAATTTATGAAAATTTTATCTTATCCATGCAGAATTCACTATATCCAATAGTTCTGAGATCATAGTCTTCATGTGTGTGTTGAAATACTCCCAATTGTAATATATCCTTATTAACAGAGATACGTGGGTTGACAGAAGAATGAAGCAAATCAGGCTTTTACCTGTTTTGTAGTGAGCTGATCCAGCTTATTACAAGTGGTCCTGCTATCGCCATGGAGATTTTAAGAGACGATGCTATATGTGAGTGGAAAAGACTGCTTGGACCCGCGAACTCCGGGATGGCTCGCACGGATGCTCCTGGAAGCCTGAGAGCCCTCTTTGGAACTGATGGCATAAGAAATGCAGCTCATGGCCCCGACTCTTTTGCTTCTGCTGCCAGAGTAAGGTGTCTTAAAAATATTTTCATTCTGTTTTTGTTTTGTTTTATGTTGGAGTAAAGCATTTCTCTCACTGCTGACTTCAGGCAGGTTAGACAGCTCATCTAAGAGTAGAGAAAACCTTTGACCCTTTGCCTAGGTTTAAACAGTGGTTCAGTAATATGCCTCTTTTTGTGAACTGGTAACCTGGTCATGGCCAACGTAAGTTTTCTCCACTTAAAATACTTGTCATCCCAGTTTATGTTCCAAAGCTGCTTAAATTATTCAGGTTCACCAGTGTTTGAATTACTGACTTCATGTGAGACCAGTTTATGGATAGTAAATATTCAGAAAGAAACATAATTTCATATATTTTGTTTTTGACTCAGACCTAACACCATCTTCAAGGTTATTATCCTTTTCTTTTCCTATATAGAGCTAGAGAAAGTTTTTATGAGAAAGTTTTTATGTTTCCTATAATTACTTCTTATTTTAAATCCATATAAATAGGGTATTATACTGGGTTTATGCCGATGCTGATTTGATCAAGTTGCACGTTGATTCTTAGCATCACGACAAGTTCCTCAGCTAATGTAAGATGGTTTTTAGTCTGGTCATGCTTTCATTAAAATAATACGAGGCAGTTTTTTAATAATTGAATTTTTCTTTATCTTACAGCTCCATCAACAGATCCTTTCAGTTCTCCCTTCAAATTAGACCTTGAATCTGATTGTTGTGGGCTAGGTCACTGTTATATTTTGTTTGGACTACTGCAAAAGCCTCCTAATTCTCCTTTCCTCTTCCTTCTTTTCTTACACTCAATTTATAACAATTTTACCCTGCTCATGTAAAATTAACTAGGCCAAGAGTGATCTTTTAAAAACAAATCCAGATTAACAATTTAATTATTAAAGACTCTTTAGTGAGTTTTTATCTCTTTTATAATAGAATCACAAGTCTTTGTTGTAGCCTCCAGAATTCTACCTGATCTGATTCCCTTCTGTCTCTCTGACTTTGTCTCCAACCAGTCTCTCCCTTATTCATTGTGTCCCAGGTACACTGACCATCTTGTTATTCTTTGAATAGTGTATTTCTGCCTGGCTCATTCAGTTAACAGAAAAGAAGATAGTCTTTAGCTGGATGGGAGTAAGGGAACGAGGGGATGATGAGGTCACAGAAATAATCAGGGAGATATCACATGGTCTTGTAGGCTGGGAGCTCTTGCAGGGTTTTAAGTGGAGGACTGACATGTTTGACTTGGCATTTAAAAGGGCCACACTGGCTTACTGCTTTGCGAATAGACTGTAGGGGACAAGAGTAGCAACAGGGAGCCCAGTTCAGAAGCTGTTAATGATAATCCAGGGAGATGGTGGCTTGGACCAGGGTGGTAGTAGTGAGAAGAGTATATAGACATTTAAAAATACATTTTAATGGTTGAAGGTCAAGTGAACAAGATTTCCTAACAGATTGAATGTAGGATGTGAGAAAAAGAGAGCAAGGAGTACTCCAAAGTTCTTGGCCTGAACAACTCACTGAAAGGCTACAATTTACCTAACCTGAAATAAGGAAAGCTATGGCTAGCGTTAGTATGGATGGAAACTCAGGAGTTACATTTTGGACCTTGCAAACTTAATATGCACGTTAGTTATCAAAGCAGAAAGATGTGAAGCAAAAAATTTAGTTTTGGAGTTTGGGAGGGGGGTTTCGACTAATGACATCAACATGGGGTCACTGACACCTAGATGGTATTGAAGCCGCGAGAGACTGGTGAGATTAGCTCAGAGAAAAGTACAGACAGAGAAGAAGAGAGAACAAAGATGGAGCCTTTCTGTCCTAGTTAAAGTTGAAGAGGAGGATGCAGCAAAGGAGGTAGAGAAGGAGCCGTCAGTGAAGTAGAAGGAAAAAAACGCAGACATAATTATGTTCTGGAGGCCAAGTGAGGAAAGTGTTGTAAAGGGAGAGAATGATCAGTGGGGTCAAATGAGGCAGATCTATCAAGAAAGAAGGGGACTGAGAATTGACTATTGGATTTTGCAGTGCAGAGTCGTTGGTGAAGTTGGTAAGAGATGGAGGAGTAGAGGCAAAGTCCTGCTGGAATGGATTTAAAAGAAAATTGGAGACAGCGAATATAGAAACTTTTTTGAGGAAATTTGATGCAAGTTGAGGAAAGAAATAAGTAGTAGATGTGACGAAAAGCAGGGTCTTTTTTTTTTTTTTAAGATAAGAAGAATTACAGATGTGAAAAATTGAGGGTGTAGGAAAAGAGGAAGACTTACTGGCACAATGTCATTTATGAGGTGAGAAGGAATGGAAATTAGAGCCCAGATTGCCTGCACATTGGCGCAGGGGTAGTGGTCTGGTCAACACATGGGAAGGCAGAGTATGTGGGTACAGATGCTTCTTCTGATTGCCTCACTTTTCTTTTTTTTTTTAAAGATTTTATTTATTTATTTGACAGAGAGAGAGAGACAGCCAGCAAGAGAGGGAACACAAGCAGGGGGAGTGGGAGAGGAAGAAGAAGGCTCCCAGCGGAGCAGGGAGCCTGATGCGGGGCTTGATCCCAGGATCCTGGGATCATGCTCTGAGCCGAAGGCTGACGCTTAACGACTGAGCCACCCAGGTGCCCCTGATTGCCTCACTTTTCTTAATAAGACAGTAGGAAGCAAGGTCAAAAACAGGTAAAAGTGAGGATGGGGGAGAAGATGTTTATTGGTTTGAGGAGAGAGAAGATGTGAAATAATCACCAGAAAGACTAGGAACTTTTAATCTGTGGAATCTGATGCTGTCTCTGGATAGATAGTGCCAGAATTGAGTTGATTTCTTGACACCCTGCTGGTGTTTGAGAATTGCCTTGGTGTTCTGTGTGGGTAAACCCCCCCCTCATTGGAATTGGGTCTGGGACCCCTAAAAGACATATTTTTATTGGGTAGTAAAATAGGCTGTACATATATTTAAAACTGTTGATACTGAAGATAAGTGGATTCAGAAATGCAACGGGGCTTTACATTTTAATAAGGTAAAGCTAGTTTTGTTTGAAGTATATATGTTTGTATGTTTCTATGCTTGCACATACGTCATGTGCTAAGCTGGGTAGAAAAATGCCTATCTGCAAATACAGTTTACAGAATGATTTTATTTCTTCTTTTCGTAGTGGAGAGGCTACTGCAGAGTTAGCTGCCGTAATCCTTTCTCCTAAGGAAATGTCTCAAACATACTTGTTTCCATTTTGTGCACTAAAGTTTATTTTAGCTCTTTCTGACATTCGTCCCTGAAATATCCCATTGTTATGAACCCTTAGGGATATAGCTTTTCTTGACTCTTGTCTTGGGAAGAGTGAGTATTATGTTAGCTGACGAGCTATCAAAGAGAAACACTGTGGCTGGCACTCACAGCATATATGAGGAAACAAGGGCAGTGGATGTTAATAAAAAATTGAAAAACATCACACAAACATCCTCAAATAGTCTCTCCTCGATCTTAAATTCCTATTAGTTACTGTTTAATCCTTTTTCTTTCTTATCCAAACTATATTCACAATTTTCTCTTCCTCATTTGCCTTTGACTACCCATTGAGAGCAGTCACTACAATTTGGCTTCATCCTTTCATTCCACTGAAAACATTTGGCTAAGATAATCAATGTCCTCTTAATTACAAAATCCAAGGAAAATTGTTCGTTTCTTTGGTATCTTTCCAGTCAAAATCCTAGCAGAGTTTGTCATGAAACTTGATGAAATTCTTGCATAGAAGAACCAAAAGAGCCAAGGAAATTTTGAAGGGGAAGAAGAAGTAGTGGTGATAAGATGACTAATTTATTCAATAGGAAGCTTTTTATAAAGCTATAGTAGGAAAAGCAGTGTGATGTTGGCATGGGAGTAGACAGGTGTGTCAGTGTAATAGCCCAAGTGCTCAAGAAATGACCGAAAAGTAATGAGGACTTGGTGGCATTATAAATCAGTGGGCAAGAGATAGATCGATTAGTCAGTAAATTGTACTAGATAATTTTAAGTGGAAAAAACAAATTAATTTCTTAATTCTATATGTAGCACTTCCCTTAGTGTTTCAGAATCATGCTCAAACAATGCATCCCAAACTGAACTGATTACAACTCACGAAACTATTTCTTTTGTATTCTGCATATCATTAGCAAAGAAACTTGAGACCCAGTAAATATACTTCTGCCTCCTTTTTTTTAAAAGATTTTATTTATTTATTTGACAGAGAGAGCACGAGCTGGGCTCCCGCTGAGCAGGGAGCCTGATGTAAGGCTCCATCCTAGGACCCTGGGATCATGACCTGAGCCAAAGGCAGAAGCTTAACTGACTGAGCGACCCAGGCGTCCCTACTTCTGCGTCCTTTATTCCCTACATCCAATGAGTAAAAAGTTGTGTAGATTTACCTTCTAAGCATTTTCTTCAGTTCTCTCCTTTTCCTTCATTCCTCCTCTTACTGTCCTAGTTGTGACCTGGGCTGCTGCAACAGCTCTGGCTCAGACTTTTCTCCCTCAAGTACCTCTTCCACATAATTTTCAGAGCAAGCCATCTAAAAAATCTGATCTGTCCATGTCATAACTCTACTAAAAATGTCCCAGAGTACAGCATTACTCCCAGGATCAACTTCAAGCTCCTTAACATGTTTTATGAAAATGATCTGAGTGCTAGCCTTTTCTCCAGTCTCATATCCTGCCTATTCCTCTTTAGACTGTGATGTTCTTTCTCTGTTGTTTTTACTCTTTCTACCCCTCCACCTTGGAATGTCATCTCTCCCTTTGCCCAGGTAGTTTTATCAGCCCTTTAAAACTCTGTTCAGAGTTCTTTATATATTACAGATACAGATTTTTTACCCAGAAATATGATTTGCAAATATTTTCTCACAGTGTGCTGTATGTGTTTTTATTCTTTTTAACAATGTCCTTGGATGAGTGGAAGGTTTTAGTTTTGATAAAGTTCAATTTATCAATTCATTCTTTCATTGTGGTGTCTCATCTAAGAAATTGTTATCTCATCCAAGGTCACAAAATTTTCCCTTTTGTTTTGTTCTAGAAATTTTGTAGTTTTTGTTTTATATTTAGCTCCATGATCCATTTTGAGTTAATTTTTATATATGGTATAGCATATGACCAAAATTTATTGTTTTGCATATAGACATCTGATTGTTCCAACCCCATTAGTTAAAATCACAAATTTTTCTCCACCTAATTGCCTTTACACATTTGTCATATTTGTTGGCTACATATCTGTGAGTGTATTTCTGGATTCTTTCTGCTTTATTGATCTATTTGTCTTTCTTTATGCTGATTTCACAGAAAACAAACATCCCAATTACAAATGGGCAAAAAATTTGAACAGGCACTTAACCAAAGATGATACATGAATGGTATATAAGCACACATTAAAAATATGCAGCATCATTAGACATTATGGAAGTACTAATTAAAACCACCATGAGATACCACCACACACCTTTTAGAATAGCTAAAGTTTAAAAGATTGACCATTTCAAGTGGCAAGTGTGAGGAGAGACTAGAAGTGTCATATGCTGCTGATGAGAATTTAAAAGGGTGCAATCACTTTGGAGAACAGTGTGGCAGTTAACTAAATAGTTAAACATACACCTACCCTATGATCCAACCATTCTTCTCTTAAGTATTTTCCCAGGAGAAATGAAAGGAACTATCAATACAAAGACTTGTACATAACAGTTTGTTCATAACCGTCTTGTTTGTGATATCCAAAAACTAGAAATAACCCAAATGTCTGAGAGATGAGTGGATAAATAGACCATGATGTTAACACTTGGAATAGTATTTGACAATAAAAAGGAATGAAATAGTGATATACACTACAGTGGATAATCTTGCTAAGTGAAAGAAGCTAGACAAAAAAACACATACTATATAATTATATTTAAGTAAAATTGTTAAAAATTAAGCTAATTCATAATGGTGGAAAACAGATCATTGGTTACAGGGCCAACTTATCAACGGTAAGGGAGGTAATGGTGACAGTTAATGTAGGGGAGGCAGGGAGAGGCAGAAGAAAGGGATTACCCAAAGTAAGGAGAGGTAACTTATATGTTTATTATCTTGATTGTGGTGAGGTTTTCACAGGAATAAACAAATGTCAAAACTTACCAAATTGTATCCTTTAAGTATATTCAGTTTAAAGTATGTTAATTGGACCTCAACCAAACTTAAAAACCAGTAAAAACAACTCTGCTCAACTATTATCTATTTCTTGGTTCTGCTTGAGGTACCCTTCCTTGGTGCTTGCTTCATGCCTACTGCATGCCTCTATTACTCACCGTATTTTAAAAGTATTTGTGTTTATGTTTACCCTCCTAGTAGACTGTGAATTCGTTGAGGATGCCCAATTCATTGTCATACCTCCAGGATCTAGGTCTCTGGCGTTTACAAAAGTTTTGGAATTCAGAACAACAACAAACCTTATGTTTATTGAGTGCTTGCTCTGTGACAGGCACTGTTCCAGACACTTCAGTATCTCATTTAATTCTCACAATCTCCTGTGCATTTGCTTATACCATCCCAATTTACTGGGAACTGAGACCTAGTGAGTTTAAGCACTTTGGCCTCATGAGGATTTGAGCCCGGGCACCTCTGGCTCCACAGCCCCACGCTTAACTACCAGCCTCTACGGTGTATGCTGAAAATGGCGGCCTACCTTGTTTTAAACATTACAGTATTTTATTTTATTATTTTATTTTATTTAAGATTTTATTTTTTAGAGATAGCGAGAGAGAACACAAGAGGGGGGGAGGGAGAGAGAGAAGCAGACCCCCCCACACTGAGCATGGAGCCCAATGCGATGTGGGGCTCAATCCCAGGACCCCCAGGATCATGACCTGAGCTGAAGCCAGACACTTACCTGACTGAGCCACCCAGGTGCTCCCATTACAGTCTTTTAGAATACAGAAGTAATGGAAACACTTCTGGAGAATTTGGAAATTGGGAAAAGAAAGTTTGGCATTAGTAATCCTCCCAATGATGTTTACAGTTTGTTTATGGCATATTCCTTCCAGTTCATTCCTTTGATCATTTATGTAATTTACAAACTAAACACCATGTGCATGATGTTTATTTAATTTGATTCCTTTTTCCACTTAATATAACATTTTACATGTTACCAGATTACTGTCAGAAGAGTAAACTTCAGTGGGTGCAGAATATTTTATTGTATGAATGTAACATGATTTATTTAAACGTCCCATTACTTTTGGACATTTTGTTAGGTTTTCATTTGTTTTTATTTGTAAATAAGGCTGCATCATGGAGCTAAATATAAAACTGAAACTAAGTCATGTGACTTCATATTTCATTTTTTAACTTTTTGGATTTTCTGAGAACAGATTTCTTATTTGATATTAGAGTATGTAGGGAGAAATTTCAATATTTTAATGTTTTAGTCCAGGGAATTTATAAAAATGGTATTTATTTAAAATTACAATGTAAAAATTTTGGAGAAACTTTTAACTGGCAACCATTTAGTGATATTTTTATTATGGTAGTTAAAGAGATGAATGTAGAGTAGTCAGATGTTTTAGTGAGATTACCATGGGATCTTAGGTGAGATTTATGCAGTGCAACTATATACTTTACAATTTATTAAATAAAATACAGTAAAAAAAATTGAAGACTCCATGAGTCTTTATTTTATTTTTTGAGAGAGTTCCATATCTCTGTCTTTCCCTGCTAGGCAGTTTAGGAACATATAAAAGGCTAAGAGTAATAGCAGGGACTCCTGGAAGGAGAGCAGCTTTATTCAGTATGTTTAAGCAGCTCAAATCACAAAAGAAAATTTTTTTGTGTGACTTTACATTTGTTGTGTGAAGTCTCTAAATTAGTTGCCAAACAAAGACCTAGTAGAAATGCTCTTGTAAATGTTAGCTTAGATTGATAATCGGGACAGATAGGACAACCTATGCAGGGAGAAAGAGGAAGGCAGAGGCATAAAATAGAATTACTCACTTTCACTAAGAGGGTATATTTAAGTAAGACCTTTATAGTCCTTGCCTTAAATACATATTTATTCAGCTTATGTAAGTGGGTACTTGAAAAGCGGGCATTTTCATTTTGAAAAGTTGAGGAAGAAAAGAAATGAAAGTGGAGCCCCAAATAATTGGCCCAATAATTGGTTAAAACTAGAGGTGGAACAACTGAGCACAGTTTCTTTACTTTTGAAAGCCAGATGATGGGAAAGGTTCAGGGCTTTGGAACCAATGTGACCTGGATTTAAATACTGGCTTTGCCACTTGCTAACTTGTAAGGGCTTGTTACTCAAGCTTCCAGGGTGTCCTTTCTCTCATTTGTGCAATGTGGATAGATAAATTTTATTTAGCACATGCTGAATTTAGTAGTTTCTGAATTGCAGTCATTTCAAAATATTAATTGAAAAGCTGCTAGTGAATAAGACAGGGTCCTTACTCACTTGGAGCCTACATCTATTCTGATGGTTGAGGGGATGCTCGATAGTAGATAAATGGACATAAAACATGTCAGATGGTAAATGATCTGAGAAAATAAAGCAGGCAAGGGATAGGAAAAAGACCACGTGGAGGAAGGACTGTGTGTTGAGTAGGGACGAGGAATACTATTAAAGATAGGGTCAGGAAGTCTTCACTTTACGTTTCAGCAGAGATCAGAAGGAAGTGAGGGAGAAAGCTATGCAAATATCAGGGAGAAAGAGTGCGGGAGAAAGGGAACAAAACATGCAAAGTTTCTGAGGTGGGAACATGCTGGCTGCGTTTAGGTAAACAGTGAGTGGATGAGGCCAGTGAGGCTGGGTTGGAAGTCTAAGTGTTTTCATGGGAATAGATTAGTTCAAGATATAGCTAGGGGCCAGATCACATAAGGCCTTGCAGACATCTAGAACTTTAGTATTCATTCTGAATGAGATAAAAGACCACTGGAGAGTTCTGCACAGAGGATTGACATGATGTGTTTTCCATGTTTCCTGCTGCCTGCTGTGTTAAGAATAGATCAGGCCAGGTGGGCGTAGGTGTGTGGGGGGAAAGTTGGCATGGGAGATCAGTTAGGAGGTTAGAGCAGTTGTTAAAGGGAGAATTGGTGGTGGGCATGGACCAGGGTGACAGATGTGGAAGTGGTTGGATTCTGGACGCATTTCAAAGGATTTCCTGATAGATTGAATGGATGGCTAAGAAAGGGAGAGGAATAAGTTTTTTTCCTTTGGCCTGTACAGTTGGAGGGGCAGGAAAAACAGGGTGGGAGTGAACAGATTTATGGGAGACAGTGGAAATCAGGACATTTTAAATATGAATTATCTCTAAGTAGTAGTGGCATAGATAGGGGTATGGAGTTTAGGAAGGTGGTTGGACTGGAGGCAGAAACATGGGAGTCATGACAATACGGATGACTGGAAGTTGTTTGTTACTCTTCTGACTACTCAAGAAGACTAATGAAGGCAGCAGTATGATCACGTGAAAGTACTTGATGTCTAAGGAATAGAATATTTTTGTTCTAAAATGTCTTAGTGCCAGGATTGCACTGGTATATACATTACTCTTTGGACAATTCCTCATCTTCTCTGTGGTTTTTAAAATTGTACATCAGCGTGGCCCATTAGCACATCCTGTGATCTTTCCATTTTTAAATTCAGCGAAAAATGAGTATTTGAGCCATTTGTTTTAGGGGCTAAAGGACTTACAAAGCTATGCAGGTTGGTTGCTTGCTTCAAATTTATAATTTGCGAAGGACAATTACCTAAATAACCACAATTTTATAAAAGTACAGGGTACTGATTGGGGGCATCACAAAAGGCCTCCCAGAGGAGGTGACATTTGAAGTTGGTAGAATTCTTTGGAGCGTGGGACAGAGGGTTTTATAGGGAATAGTAGAAATAACAGTATTAAAAGCTTAGAGGCAGGAAAGCATCTGTCTAAATAATTAAAAGAATTAATTAGTGTGACTGTGTTTGTGGCTAGTTCAAGTTGCTGAGCTGTCATCTAAGTGGACTATGTGCAAAGCAAATAACATAGCCTGAATCAGGTTATAAAATAAAGTTTATGTGATTTAATTATATGCTAGAACTATATAGTAAGTTCATTAGGTTTTTTTTTTTTTAAAGATTTTATTTTTGAGTAATCTCTACACCCAACATGGGGCTTGAACTTACAACCCCAAGATCAAGAGTTGCCTACTCTACTGACTGAACCAGCCAGGAACCCCAGTTCATTAGTTTTAACTGGTTAAAACTAATTTTGTGGTTCTGATTCTTAAATACTAATCAGTTGCTAGAAAAGAATTCCTAGTTTTTAATTTTACATGTTTTAATAAAAAGTTTAAAATTGGACCTGTGTCTATGAACTAATGCTTTGGGGAAAATAAGAACTTTGTATTCATTACTGCCAATATTCAAAATATGTTAAGATGTTAGTTTTAATCCTGGGGCAGAATTATACATATTCTCATTACTTTAATTAATACTTTTTTATATGATCTTTTGATTATAAGACTTAAAACAGGGTTCAGTTAGTCTTTGTAAAAATCATATTTAGAAAAGTTGAAGCAAAGAATTTATATTATGGGACTTTAAAAGTAATTTCATAGTTTTCCCCTTCTCACATAAATATCCTAGAAGTTCAAGATATGAGATTACATATTTCAAAGTTATTTCTCTCTGTCTTTAGGAAATGGAGTTATTTTTTCCTTCAAGTGGAGTTTGTGGACCAGCAAACACTGCTAAATTTACGAATTGTACCTGTTGCATTATTAAGCCCCATGCCATCAGTGAAGGTAAGTGCTATCTTGAATACAATATATCCAAACATTTTGTTAATAGGAACTTATTTTGTTATTTTCTTGATGTATTTTGTATGCAGAAATTAAAATATAACTTTAATATTTTAATTTTTTTCTTAAAGTCACATGAATAAAGGCGACATGAGGGAAAAGTCTGTCTCCATCTGTATTTATCTTTGTAGCTACATTCTTAAAAAAGTTTTCCTTGAGTTGCTGATCGTGGTTATGCTTATCCTGCTTCAGGTCTTGATTCCTTGACTTTTTTTTTTTTTTTTTAATGATTTTTTATTATATTGTGTTAGTCACCATACAGTACATCCCCAGATTCCGATGTAAAGTTCGATGCTTCATTACTTGCTTATAACACCCAGTGCACCATGCAATACGTGCTCTCCTTACTACCCATCACCAGCCTATCCCAATCCCCCACCCCCTCCCCTCTGAGGGCCTCAGTTTGTTTCTCATAGTCCATAGTCTCTCATGTTTCATTCCCCCTTCTGATTACCCCCCCTTTCTTTATCCCTTTCTTGATTCCTTGACTTTTAATCTGCCTCCTCTCCTCCCAATCACATAGCTGATTCACTTAATTCACTGAAATAATTGTCCTAATGTATGATTTAAAACAATGTCTACTATATCTGTGGTACGCCCTTTCTGAGAAAGCTGGAGAAACTTCCTTTAGTTCTTAGTATCTGAAACAAAGTTCTTTGAATATATAAATATATACATACACACTTATACACACATGTATGCACATGCACAGATAGATTGTTTATATGGCTGTATACTGAGAGTTTGCAAGCTTTTTAATCTTTGTCTTCTCCTATTTATTTTAGTCTGTTGTATGTAGTTTTGTCAACTATTCCAAATCCTTTTGGAAATTAGATGGGTATAATATAAAAGGTTATCCTTAAAAAGCTAGAATATTCTAAATAATAAACATAATTGAATGGGTTTTTTAGTTTTATTTTTTCTAAATATCAAAGTAATTCAGGTATATAGTAGAAAATTTGGGGAAAAAAAAGTAAGAAAGGAAACAGTAAAAGTTACCTGTTTTCCCATTATCTTGATATAGTCATTGTTAATATTTTTCTATTTCCTCTAAATCCTTTTCTTCTGAATGTGTGTATGTGTGTACACTGACATGTAATTGCTAACATGGTTGAGATGTATGTCCACGGGCTATTGTTTTAATTTAACTTTAGGGAACGTTTTTGGATGCTCTTATATATTCATGAGTATTTCAATAGTTGTATACTATGCAATCATATAGATGTAGTATAATATGGGGATACTCAGGTTGTTTGCAGGTTTTTGATGTTAAAAATAAAGCTTTGAAGAGTATTTTTGCACATTAATATTTGACAGTATCCCTAATCACTTCCTCTGGCTAGTTTCCTAGAAATAGAATTATTGGTTGAAAGGATCTGAACGTTAAAGGTCTTGTTGCATAATGAATACTTCTTTAATTATTGAGGAAGCACTTTAATATCTTGTAGATCCTTAGGACCACTGTTACGGGGAACTAACATGCATAATGGGTAACTGACATTTACGGAGACGTTAACACCTTGTGCTGGGTTGTAAACTGAGTACCTTATACATTATCTCCTTTAATATTCACAGCAATTATGCCAATATAGGTGGATATATCATTCTTTTCCAAATAAATGAGCTGAGGCTATTTGAGAATAAGTTATTTCCGCCAATTTAGAGTAGGGAATCCAAGATGCAGACCTGGTCTCTTTTAAGCTCCATGTTCTTTCCTCGACATGTATGGCTCCATAGCTAGATGGTTACAATAACATGGTTAGCAACACTTCCATAGGAAGTAATAATAATATTTGAAATGGCTGGTGTTGATAAGCTATGAAAAACAAAATTGGGATTACCTCGTGGGTATACATTTATACCCACATGCATATACACACACACATACACACTTATACACATACATACATACATACATAATATACACACATGTTTTAATGTGATGAGACAAATCTTGTTTAAAGGCCTCAATTTCATTAAAAAGCTTATCTTTGGCATCTTGATACATTTCAGCTTTTTTTTCTCTTTTTTTCCTTTTTTTTCTCAATTGGGTTTTTAACTGATTTAATTTTTTCAGCAAAATGTGATGCTTGGAGAGACAGGAATAAAATAGAATTATAGTAAATACTAGTTAATACTGTAATAATTGCATAGATAAATATAACTGAAATCTAATAACAACGATTAAATGAAAAGGTGATGTCAAAATGACTAGTTTTATGTTTATGCAGGTTTAAATTTTTAGTCAGCTATTTGAAGATTAGCTATATTTCGTGTGTCTATATTTGATGCATAATATTAGAAACATATGGTTTGATTAAAGGAAATTATTGTAAAATCTAATCAGATGGCAGAATACTTTAAATTTTGGCATTTCGAGGCTTTTTTTTCCTTTTGTTTTCTTTCTAAATCTCAATTTTAGGGATCCTTTTAGACCATTTTTTAAATGTGCAAATAATCCAATTCAGCTTAGAGTTTAAATTGTGGCTACAAGGAAATATAGTTTGAAGTCTTGTGTTGAATTTATTGTTAGATTTATGGAGGTGTATGTTGATCTTTTTCTCTAATGATCTCACTTCCTGGTATATTTAATTTCACCTATGGTCTAACATAGGCATGAGGGGAGAGAAATTTTTTTAAAAAGGTGTTGTTGTTAAGAGAGCAATTGAAATCAAATTGGTTGATTTCCTTCTGTTGACTCTCAACTCCCCCAAAGAAGGCCAGAATAGCTTTAATCAAGCAAAACTGTTGCTTACTATGAGGGGGGCACATCTTGACAGTCTTGGTCTATTTTACCGGGGAGAGATAATGGGAAGATATGGTAGAGTTTTGGGTGTGACCTTGAGAGATTTAAGGTCAGTCTTTCAGTGCAGTGATTTGGTTGAAACAGCACAAGTTCCCGATACAGTAGTTTAGGATTAGTGGAAACAGACAAGGATCTTAACCAAGTCTTTTAAGTACACAGTTGTTGGATAAGTGAGCTGTTTGTATGGTTGAGGGAATATTGCGAAAAGGGGACTGTTTGTGTAGTCTATTGTTGGGGTAAATGGACTTTTGGGAAGTCCCTGAAGCAAACAATGAAGTTATTTACTGATTTACAGCCTTATCTTTGGGTAAGAATTTCTTGGCACAAATAATAAAGTCATGTGGATGTAGGCAGCCTCAGTTCTTCGTCCTATAGTTAATCCATATGGATGTGGAGGTTTACTTCTAAGAGAGCTGGAAAAGAGAGACCTTAGTTTGCAGAGTAGGTAGTGGGGGAAAAATAATGAGGTGCCCTTGAAGTATTTGCAAGTCTTTTTATGTTTGTAGATTGAAGTACATTTTGTCATTTGAGATCTCAGGTTTTAAAAGGGAAGAAAAACAAGGTGAATGTTCTTGTGTTCTTTTTTCTTTTTTAATTTAAAAACTATGCAATGTATTTGTTTTGATGTCCCCAGTATTACTTTCATGTAGTTAGTTTAATTCTATCAATGAAATGAATTATTTTTACTCTGAAATCAGGCTGTGTAGGCCTGAATTTTGGCTCTGCTACTTAACTAGCCATGGGATATTGGATAAATTACTTAACCTCTTTGTACCTTGTTTTCTTATCTGTGAAATAAGAATAATATAGTACACCTTCTTTAATGGGTAACTCTAAGGATTAAATGCATTGAATGTAATGCTTAAATGACTGATTAATTAAATCCTTATTAAATATAAGGATTAATGTGTTAAACACAGTACCTAACACCTAAAGTGCTATGTGTGTTAGACAGTGTTACTATTATGATCACTACTCTATTATTACTACCACTTCCACTACTACTATCATTACCTTTTAATTTTTAAGTAAAGTTAATGACTCCTTAGTAACAAAGCAATAGATTAAAATGCTAACAAATTTCAACTTCTACATCCGTTATCCACGGGGCGGGGGGGACAAAATCCCTATCATTGTTTAAGGAACAAAGTACTTTAAACTTTCCCTCAGTTAAATTCTCAGTCCAGTTTAAATCCATGAACTAGGATTATTGCTTACATCTAGTTGATTTAGCAGCTGTCAGCTATTACCTCTTCTGATCGTCCATCGTGATCAGCACTGGGCAGGAGGTGGGGAGGAGCCACTTGTGGTGCTCCCCAAATTTAGCATTTTGAAATATTAAAGTCTTAAAGTTTTGTTGGAAATTGTCCTTTCTTATAGCAGATTTATGCATTAAGCAGTTTTACTGCATTGTTTATAACATTGTCCTTCCTGAAATTTAGTTTCTTCCTCAGTAAAATGAGTCAAGATGGTTTATAAGTTTCCTCTTAGCCTTTCAACTCAGTATTCTATATCCTCGTGTTATGTTTTGGCTCGAAAACTAATGCTATTTTCATGGAGACTATTTCAAAGCAATTTTAGATTTTGTTTTCAAAAAGGCATATACAGACAGGATTGGGGTCTGTTTGTATTTAATTGATTAGGAAGCAAATTTATGAGAATATTGGCCAGTTTGTAAGTTACCCCAGAATTGGCTCTGATATGCTAATCGAAACAGGACAAATAACAGCAAGATCAAGTTTATCAAGTTCTTTGCTTTTCAAATTGGGTTATTCTTACTCAGAGCCTCTTGTGGAGTTTTAATTTCCACCCTGAATGGTAGTTTTGATGCTAGGTCAGCCCAGAACCCTGTAAGACACATTGCACTGATGGCAGCCCCCTGAATTTGGGCTGGTTGAATTGGTTAAGTTCTCAGCTTTTTGTATCAGATTTCCTTCAAGTAATTCAGCTTCTGGGACATTGTGGAAGAGACATGAAATTTTTTGGTGCAAAGAGATTGGATGTAAACATCGTAAATCTAACTCTGGTTCAGTGAAATTTCTTGGAGTGGGTGCAGTTTTGCTTAGAATGTTACAATTTTGGAGTTCTGGGAATGTTTTATATTCTATCTGAAAGAGTAAACAAAACGGTTGGAGGGAATTTACAACAGATGTACCAAGTACGTTGAACTACATGTAAGACCCTGCCTTTGGATGCATTGAGTGTAGCATGCAGTCTTGAAACACAAAGTTGTAAGCAGTGAAAATACCTAATGAATTTGTAAGTTATGAGAACTTTAAATGAAATTAGTGATTTAGAAGGAGTTTCAAGTTTTTTGCTGGTTTAATGGTCCTACAGGCCAATATTCCTGGTGAATTTGACGCAAAAATCTTCAATATTACTAGAAAACTGAATACAACAATACATTAAAGAAATCATTCACAATGATCAAGTGGGATTTATTCCTGGGATGCAAGGGTGGTTCAGTATTCTCAAATCAACATCATACATCACATCAATAAGAGAAAGGATAAGAACCATAATATCATGTCAATAGATGCAGAAAAAGCATTTGACAAAGTATAGCATCCATTCATGATAAAAACAATCAACAAAGTAGGTGTAAAGGGAACATACCTCAACATAATAGAGGCCATGTATGAAAAATCTACAGCTAACATCATCCTTGATGGGGAAGGACTGAAAGCTTTTTCCCTGAAGTCAGGAAAAAGACAAGGATATCCACTCTCATCATTTTTATTCAACATAGTGCCAGAAGTTTTAGCCACAGCAATCAGACTACAAAAAGTGATAAAAGGCATCCAAATCATTAAGGAAGAAGTAAAACTTTCACTATTTGCAGATGACATGATACTATATATAGAAGAGCTGAAAGACTTCACCAAAAGTCCACTAGAATGGATATACAGGTTCAGTAAAGTCACAGGATACAAAATCAAGGAAAAGAAACCTATTGCATTTCTATACACTGATAATGAAGAAACGAAGAAATTAAGAAAACAATCCCATTTACAATTGAATGAAAAATAATAAGATACCCAGGAATAAACCTATCCAAAGAGGTGAAAGACCTGTACTCTGAAAACTATAAAACACTGTTGAAAGAAACTGAAGAAGACACAAAAAACTGGAAAGACATTCTATGCTTGTGGATTGGAAGAAAAATGTTAAAACAATGTTAAAATGTCCATACTCCTTGAAACAATCTACACATTTAATGCAGTACGTATCAAAATACCAACAGCATTTTTTACAGAACTAGAATAAACAATCCTAAAATTTGTATGGAACCACAAAAGACCCTGTATAGCCCAAGCAATCTTGAAAAAGAAAAGCAAAGCTGAAGGCCTCACAATTCTGGACTTTAAGTTACATTACAAAGCTGTAGTATTCAAAGCAGTATGGTACTGGCACAAAAATAGACACACAGATCAATGGAACAGAATAGAAAACCCAGAAATAAACCCACAATTACATGATCTATTAATCTTTGACAAAGCAAGAAAGAATACCCAATGGGAATAAGACAGTCTTCAACAAATGGTGTTGGGAAAACTGGACAGCAACAAGCAAAAGAAAGAAACCGGAGAACTTTCTTACACAGCACAAAAATAAATTCAAAATGGATTAAAGAGCTAAATGTGAGTCCTGAAGCCATAAAAATCCCAGAAGACAACATAGGCAGTAACCTCTTTGACATAAGCTATAGCAGTTTTTTTCTAGATATGTCTCTTGAGGCAAGGGAAACAAAAACAAAAATATACTATTGGGACTACATCAAAATAAAAAGCTTCTGCGCAGCAAAGGGAACAATCAACAAAACTAAAAAGCAACCTATTGAATGGGAGAAGATATTTGTAAATGACATATCTGATAAAGGGTTAGTATGCAAAATATATAAAGAACTTATAAAACTGAACACCCCAAAAACAAATAATCCAATTTTACATGGGAGAAGACATGAACAGATATTTATCTGAAGGAGACATCCAGATGGCCAGCAGACACATGACAAGATGTTCAGCATTACTTGCCATCAGGGAAATGCAGATCAAAACTACAATGAGATGTCACCTCAGGAGAGGCGAGGCAAGATGGCAGAGGAGTAGGGACCCTATTTCGACTGGTCCCCTGAATTTAGCTGGATATCTATCAAACCATTTTGAACACCCACAAAATCAGACTGAGATGTAGGAATATATATCTGGATCTCTACATGAAGAAAAGTACTGCTTTTTGCAGGGTAGGATATGTGGAGTCATAAGTCTATGGGGAGATATTGGAAGATAAAGAGAAGGGGGAGGGAGCCTCCCTAAGCTGGCTCTTGGAAAGTGATATAACCACTGGAGCGCAAAATCAGAACCCTTAGAAATCTGCTCTAGTGAGAGACATCCCTCTCTGAAAGGACTCTGGGAGTGAAAAGACAGAATTCTAGGTAGGGAGTTGTGGTCTTGGGATACACAGAGCCACAGTCCTAAGGGGGAGCCTGCACTGGTAGGGTGCCCAAGCAGTGGAGCCAGGAAGTAGGTTAGGGTCAGCAAGCCCAGGAAGGGACTCTCAGCTTGGATCACCATAAACTGCAAGCTGGGCTTGTCAGTAACCGCTTTTTTCCTGAGCAGATTGAAAAAGTCTGGAACCTGCCCCCAACCAGGCAAAAACTCACAGGGTGGTAGCGGCCTGGAAAGAACATTAGAGCAGCACCCAGGCATGATCCAGGAGCTTTGGGTGGTTTTATTCTTTATTTTTTTAAAAGATTTTATTTATTTATTTAACAGAGATAGAGACAGCCAGCGAGAGAGGGAACACAAGCAGGGGGAGTGGGAGAGGAAAAAGCAGGCTCATAGCAGAGGAGCCTGATATGGGGCTCGAACCCAGAACGCCAGGATCACGCCCTGAGCCAAAGGCAGACACTTAACCGCTGTGCCACCCAGGCGCCCCTTTGGGTGGTTTTAGAATCACAGAGGGCAGTGGCATTCCTGGGCCCCTGGGACTACCTCTGAGAGGGTTCCTGTGGGCATGCACCATGGGAGGCTGCGGTTTTCGTTGGTGCATACGGAAGTGGAGACTGTTGTCCTGGAGGGTCTATTAAAGAGAGCAGACTGAGATTTTTCTGCCCTGGGCCAGAGGTTTGTGTGCGACCATTTTTGCTCTGATCCTGGGAAGAGGTGCAGGGAACAAAAGCCACACAGAGGACCAGTTTGCACTTAGCCCATCCCCCTGATGGGGTAGGGCAACTCTGCCCAGGCAGGGCTACCTGAGAAACAGCATGGCAGGCCCCTCCCCCGGAAGATAGGCTGGAAGAACAGGTGGACGACAAACTGTGGATCTCGTAAGACTGTAAAATCCCAACACTAGGGGAAAATATTATATTGAGCTCCAGGTGTTGGCTCACAACTTGTTTATTTTTCAGATAAAATTCTCCTTTTTTTCTTTTTTTTATGCTTTTTCTCTGTTTTTTTTTCTTTTTACCTTCTTATTTCAACTAGATGTTTATTATATCAACTTATATTTCATAGTCACTTTTTTTTTTAAAGATTTTATTTATTTATTTGACAGAGAGAGACAGCCAGCGAGAGAGGGAACACAAGCAGGGGGAGTGGGAGAGGAAGAAGCAGGCTCCTAGTGGAGAGCCTGATGTGGGGCTCGATCCCAGAACGCTAGGATCACGCCCTGAGCCGAAGGCAGCCGCTTAACAACTGCGCCACCCAGGCGACCTTCATAGTCACTGTTTAACTTGTATTTCTTCACACATATTTTTTATAGATATATGCCTCATTTTAGTCCTTTTTTGCTCTATTCGATTTTATCTTTATGTATATATGTTTTACTTTCCTTGCAATTTTGGAATGTAGTGTCCTCAAACACAGGCCAAAATACACCCAGGAACAACTGGAACAGCCTGCTTTGTCCACACTGAGAAATTATAGTCCCCCTTCCCCTACCTCCTTTTTTTCTTCTTTTCTTTTTTAAAATTTTTTAATTTTATTCTTGTGTTTCATTTTGGCTTTGTTCATCGGTAGTGGTTTGTGACCCCTATGGATTTTGCTAGGGTGCATCTTGCTTGGGTCATGGTTGATATTTCGGACTCTACTCATTCACTGAACCATCCCTCAACAGAATGACTAGGCGGAGGAAATCTCAAAGAAAAGAGCCAGAGACAATGTCCTCTGTCACAGAACTAATGGCTATGGATATAAGCAAGATGTCAGAGATAGAATTCAGGATAGCAATCATAAAGTCAATAGCTAGGCTTGAAGAAAGCATTAATGACAATGTAGAATCTCTAAGGGTAGAAATGAGATCCAATCAGGCCAAGCTAAAAAAATGCTGTGAATGAGATGCTAGAGTCTAAACTGGATACTCTAACAACCAGGATAAATGAGGCAAAAGACAGAATCAGTGATCTAGAAGATAAAGTGATGGACAGGAAGGAAGCTGAGGAAAACAAAGATAGGCAGTTAGTAGCAAATGGAAAAAGGATTGGAGAGATTAATGATGCCATGAAACATTCCAGCGTCAGAATTATTGAGATCCCTGAGGGGGTCGAGAGAGAGGGCTAGAAGGTATATTTCAGCAAATCATAGCTGAGAACTTACCTAATCTGGGGAAGGAGACAAGCATTTGAGTCCAAGAGGCAGAGAGGACCCCTCCCAAAATCAATAAAAATAGATTAACATCCCAACATATAATAGTGAAGCTTGCAAATTTTACAGCCAAAGAAACTGTCCTGAGAGTAGCTAGGGAGAGGAGCTTCCTTACATATGGAGGGAGGAACATCAGAATAACATCAGACCTATCCACACAAACCGGGCAAGCCAGAAAGGGGCTGGCAAGACATATTCAGGGTGCTAAATGAGAAGAACATGCAGCCAATAATACTTTATCTAGCAAGGCTGTCATTCAGAATAGATGGAGAGATAGCGAACTTCCAGGACAGGCAGAAACTGGAAGAATATGTGACCACCAAGCCAGCCCTGAAAGAAATATTAAGAGGGATTCCATAAGTGAAGAGAGACCCTAAAAGTCACATAGACCAGAAAGAAACAGAGACTATCTACAGAAACAGGGACTTTACAGGCAATACCATGGCACTAAATTCGTATTTCAGTAGTTACTCTGAATGTAAATGGGCTGAATGCTCCCATCAAAAGACACAGGGTTTTAGATAGGATAAAAAAAGCAGGACCCATCCATATGCTGTCTACAAGAGACTCATTTTGAACCTAAAGACACCTCCAGATTGAAAGAGTGGGGATGGAGATCCATTTACCTTGGTAATGAACCCCAGGAGAAAGCTGGGGTAGCAATCCTTTTATCAGCCAAATTAGATTTTAATCCAAAGACTGTAGTAAGAGATTTAGAGGGACACTATATCATATTTAAAGGGTCTATCCAATAAGAAGAGCTAACAATTGTAAATATCTATGTCCCCAACATGGGAGCGGCCAATTATATAAACCAATTAATAACCAAAATAAACGTATTGATAAAAGTACATTAATAGTAGGAGACTTCACCTTTCCACTCACAGCAACGAACAGATTGTCCAAGCAGAAGATCAACAAAGAAACAAGAGCTTTGAATGACACATTGGACCAGGAGGTGTCACCTCACATTTGTCAGAATGGCTAAAATCAACAGCACAAGAAACAACAGGTGTTGGTGAGGATGTGGAGAAAAGAGAACCCTCGTGCCCGTTTAGTGGAGAGGCAAACTGGTGCGGTCACTGTGGAAAGCAGTACGGAGGTTTCTCAAAAAGTTAAAAATAGAACTACCCTACAGTCCAGCAATTGCACTACAGAGTATCTACCCAAAGAATACAAAAACACTAATTCAAAGGGATACATGCTCCCCTATGTTTATAGCAGCATTATTTACAATAGCTAAGGTATGGAAGTAGCCCAAATGTCTGTGAACTGATGAATGGATGAAGAAATGGTATATATACACAATGGAATATTACTCAACCATAAGGAATGAAATCTTGTCATTTGCAACAATACGGATGGAACTAGAGTATAGTGTTAAGTGAAAAAAGTCAGTCAGAGAGACAAATACCATATGATTTCACTCATATGGAATTTAAGGAACAGGACAAATGAACAAAGGGAATGAAAGGGAAAGAGAGGTAGACAAACCAAGAAACAGACTCTTAACAATAGAGAACTGCTGGTTACCATAGTAGAGAAGGTGGGGGATAGATGAAATAGGTGATTGGGATTAAGGAGTGCACTTGTTGTGATAAGCACCGGGTGATGTATGGAATTGTTGAATCATTATACTGTACACCTGAAACTAATATTAACACTTCTGCATTAACTAATTGGCAGTAAAATAAAAGCTTAAAAAAGAAAGAACAGGCTTTAGCAAATGTTGAAAAAAAAATGCTTTAACAGCCACTGAAAGAAATCTTTCATCTTCTAAGTTGTTGCTGTGAGAATGTTATTTTTCCTTTTCTTAACTTTTATATTTTAATCAACTGTTTTGTATAATTTATGTAACAATGCACATATTCTAAGTGTACGGTACCAGCACTAGTGTCTCAAACTCTAAGAGTTAAGAAGTCCTTCTTAATGTATGAACTTGATCATGTCTGATGTCTCCTTGGAGACATTGGAGGATGAATAGATAGTCTGATTTTTTGAATATGTTACTATGGGAAAGAAGTGAATAGATTTATCTCAGGCTTGCCTGTGTGCCTTTATGATTATAGGCTCTCTATCAATGACAAAGCAATGACAAGTCATGGTATCTTTTATTTTTGGAAGTCAGGGCTTGCTCTTCACACCTGATTCGAATAAAGAAACATCTGTTGCTAGGCAGCCAAAGCACTAGCGCCTAGCAACTGTGATGTGTGTATGAGGAACCTTAGGGTCTCTTTAGAGCCTGGTGACATGTGGTATAATCCAAAAATCTACACTCATCTGTCTGAATTAGAGGACACAAGAATCTAGGTAAAGGAATGGCAAAGAGCTCAGTGAAAATCCTATTGTACATGGCAAGGTTAATTTAGTGTACAGTGTTTGAAATGCCTCATAGTTCTGTGGCTTGCCACTTACTAATTGTGTGACCTTGGAAACATTTATTGAATGCCTAAAGCCTTATTTCTTTTAATCTGCAAAATGGAGGTGACAGTACCTACTCCATAAATACACTAATTCATGTTATGCATTTAGAGCAGTTTTCATAGTAAGTGTTCAAAATAATTAGGTATTAATAGCAGTTTTAGAGATTATATCACATGATACATATTTTAAAATCCTCAATCAGTAATTATCAATCAGTTTCAGTTATCTATTGCTTTATAACAAACCGTCCCAAAACTTAGTTCCTTAAAAATGATTTATTGTTTCTCATAATTCTGTGGATTACCTGGGCTCAGCTGGTGATTCTTCCATGGTATACCTGGGGTCGCTTGCCTGGCTTCTTCAGCTTGGGAGTTGTGCCGCAGCTAGAATATACAAGGTTTCTTCTCATCCTCCAGAAACTTTCCACGTGGCATCTAATCACTCAGTAGTCCATCCTGGGCTTCTTTGTGACATGATTGCTGGCTTCCAAGAAGAGCATTTCAAGACAGTTCTCAATGCGTAAGTGCTTGTCTAGTGTCTGCTTGCATCATGTTTTAATGTCTTAATGACTAAAGCAAGTCACATGGCCAAGTCCAGAGTCCAGTGTGAGAGGGGATTATACAGGGCATGAATACCAGGAATTATGGCTTACTGGGGACCACCAATGTGGTTGTCTCCTTCAAGTGGCATCGGACCTTAACCTGGTTGGGATGTGAAATTCAAACCTGAATCAGTGGTGGTGTGGGAGGCAGTGCTTCTCAAACTTCAGTGTGCACTAGAACCACTTGGGCAGACTGTTTAAAATGCACCTTCCTGGGCCCTAACTTCAGTAAGTTTGGACCAGAGACCAAAAATACGCATTTAAAAAAAAAAAATCTCACCACGTGTTGTGATGAGCACTGGGTGTTATACGTAACTAATGAGTCATTGAACACTACATCAGAAACTAATGATGTACATTCTACAGTGGCTAAGTGAACATAATAAAAATATATATTATAATCCAACTAAAAAAAAAACCTCGCCAAGTTGTCTTGATGAGCACTCAGTTTGAGAACGATTTATCAGAAGTTTTGAGGTCAGGGAACGCTGCATTTCCTGTGGTGATTGGCGTCTCTCAGAGGCTAGCCATATGAAATGTTATACCCAATGGAAGATTCTTAGTTCATTCTCTATGGCAGGCTAATTACAGCCATGGTTAGGGATGGCTGGAGAAGAGTCACCTCTTGGTTTTCAGTTATTGCTATAGCTCAGAGGTAGGCCCCTGAGCTTGATTTTAGGTTGGTGAGAATTTCTTGGAGTGATGGAAGATTTGGATGTCCAGGACACTCCGCTCTACCAAAGTAGCTTCTCTAATACTCTTTTACTTCTTTGCAGCAATTTTTAAATAAGAGTAACAGAAAAGTTTGATCTATCGCTAGGCAATCCTTAAACTGACATTTCTCACTAATGAGATTAGAATGAAACCTAGCTTCACTGAAAGAAAGAGCATTAGAGCAAGTCTAACGATAAGGAAAATTACTTCTAAAATAGGTGTCTTGAAAGTCACAGTGCAGTTTTAAGCTTCCATAACTTCAGAAGTATAAATTCTATACACCCAATTAACATCATTTGTAAGAATATTATTTAAATTTCATTTATATTCTATTTTTTGTGTTTTGAGTAATATCTAGGTTTATGTTTTGATAAATATTTTTAAAAGAAAATTTAAAAAATATATAAAAAAACTTTCAAATCATATTTTATTATACATTTGGGGTACTTGTACTTGTGAGTCACTAGGGCCTGCACTGTATGTTGATGACTTAAGGGATGATGTTTATTGGGAGGATTGTTTCATTTGGAAATAAATTGGAAACTTCATTTTCCCATTCCTTTTTTTTTTCACTTTTTTATGCATTCAGAAATCATTCTGCAGGGAATGATATTATTGAATCAACTTGGCATGTATTCCTTTGAAATATTGATCTGTTGGCCTACTGGGTTCTAAGTATATCCAGAGACTTTTAGGAGGAACAGGATCAAGGCGGGCTCTTATGCAGAATGATGATGACAAAGTACCACTCCCTTTGCTTATTTTTCATGCATGTGTTTGAGGACCGTGTAACTTAAGAACTCAAGATAACTAATACTAAACATAGCTAGACATGATCTAGACTCAAGGAAAACATATCAAAGAGTTTATAGCAAAGATAGTGTGTTTGCATTCCTCTGCCTTGGAGGAACCCCTGGTACTGGTTCCTAACCTCATCCTCTGTAGAAATGCTGTGTAACTGCACAGTGACCGAAGGTAGACGGGAGTGTCTTCTGCCCAGGTTATGGTCCTGCTCTTTGGGCTGCTTCCTTCCTCCAACCCAGGAGCTGGACTATCCCTGTGGAGTTGTGGGGTCCAGGGAGTCAGGGCACATGATGTTACATTATCAGGAAATGTCTTGAAAATGAAAGCCAAGATAGCATGAACTCATGTTGTAAGACTTTAAAGATGATTCAAGTTATATGGCAGATTATAAATGCTGAGGTTCTGACAACATAATTATAATTGATTCTTATGAGGAAGAAAAAAGGCGCACACCTAAAGAAAAGATGGAAACTTATAGAAAGGTCTTCAAACAGCTTGGGTTTCCAAATGACATGTTAGGAGATGGGAGGAGTTGACACTGATGAAAAGTGCTGAAAGCACATGATTGCTGTAACTGCTTTTTGTGGGGATTATTAATAAACGGTACTCCGCCTTTCTACATATTCACACATCTTCTTACCGTAGAAAACCTGTGGTTCAAGGCTCTCACTTTGGCAGTTAGTTCATTCATAACCTATCACCAGCTTGGATCTACTACACTCCTGTGTTACAAATGGTGGCTTGTGTGTCTGAAAAATGGGGAGGGGGTTACTAATCCTAGTTACTTCTCCAGAGCTATTTTCATGGTGGTTGTTACCTAATGGCCTAGTTACCAAAGGGATGGTTTGCAGTGTCTCTTTAGGATAACCTCAATGATTTGCATTTCAGCAAATTGGAGAGAACTCACATGTTTCTGGTGTTTTGGGAATCAGTCTTTTAGGTAGATTTATGCTGCAGACTCTATTCTGTTTTTCTTACTCTTTAGAATATCTTGGATTTGAGGTTAGGAAAACTTTAAGCCAGATCTTTCTCTTTTTTCTCCTCAAAGTTTTTGTTTAAATTCTAGTTGTTTGACATGCAGTGTAATACGGTTTTAGGTATAGAATCTAATGATTCATCACTTACATGTGGCATCCAGTGCTCATCACAACAAGTGTCCTCTTTAATCCCCATCAACTATTTAAGCCATGTCCCTGCCCACCTTGCTCCAGTAACCATCAGTTCTCTATAGGTAAGAGTCTGTCTCTCGGCTTGCCTCTCTTTCCCCGCCCCATGTTCATTTGTTTTGTTTCTTAAATTCCACATATGGTATTTGTCTTTCTCTGACTGACTTATTTTGCTTAGCATAATACTCTCTAGCTCCATGCACATGGTTGCAAGTGGCAAGATTTCTTTCTTTTGGATGGCTGAGTAATATTCCATTACACACACACACACACACACACACACACACACACACAGAGATACATATATGCCACATCTTCTTTATCCATTCATGAGTCAGTGGACATTTGGGCCCTTTCCATAATTTGGCTGTTGTTGATAATGTTCCTATAAACATTGGGGTGCATGTATCCCCTTGAATCAGTATTTTTGTATCTTTTGGGTAAATACCTAGTAGTGCAATTGCTGGGACATAGGGTAGTTCTATTTTTAACTTTTTGAGGAACCTCCATATTGTTTACCACAGTGGCTGCACCAGTTTGCTTTCTCACCAGCAGTTTAAGAGGGTTTTCCTTTCTCCGCATCTTTGCCAACACCGTGTTGTTTCCTATGTTGTTAATTTTAGCCATTCTGACAGGTTTGAGGTAACATTGTAGTTTCGATTTGCATTTCCCTAATGATGAGTGATGTTGAGCATCTTTTCATTTATCCGTTAGCCATCTGTGTCTTCTTTGGAAAAATGTCTATTCATGTCATCTGTCCATTTTTTAACTGGATTGTTTTTTGGGTATTGAATTTGATAAGTTCTTTATGTATTTTGGATAATAACCCTTTATCATATATGCCATTTGCAAATATCTTCTCCCATTCTGTAGGTTGCCTTTTAGTTTCGTTGACCATTTCCTTTGCTGTGCCAAAGCTTTTTATTTTATAAAGTCCCAATAGTTTGTTTTTGCTTTTATTTCCTTTGCCTCAGGAGACATGTCTAGTAAGAAGTTGCTGCAGAAACCATATCTCACTTAATAAACATTAGGCTGAGTCAGAAGATGAAATTTCCGATGTGAATTGTACAGCGTTTGGCCTTGTATTAATGATAGATTTCACTTAATCTGATCGCTGTTAATGTGATTCAATACACCTACCTCAAATTCTTCACAAGTATGGTGTGAAGATATATTGCGCCCTATATAGATAGATATGTCTATATCTATCTATATCTATCTCTCCAATTTGAGTTCTTGAGGAAGAGTCATCACTCTAAGATCAATCTTACATTGATACATAACTATATAATGTTGAATGTTTTCTTTAGGAACTGTGTTCTTTAGTGTTGGAACTACCAGAATGTTCCCTTTAAGGAATAGACACCAAAGAGATATAGAGGTGGGTAATGCTAAGCTTTAGCTGGGTATTTATCTTAATAGCTTTTATTGGAATTTTTCTTGTATTAATAATTAGTAATCTACATTATAGAAAACTTAGAAATACAGACAAAGGTTTGTCTTAAAAATCACTTACTCCCACCATTTAGAGATTCTATTTGCAGTGCGGCATGTTCTTCCTTCTCTGCCAAACAGAGCCAAACACAACAACACGTATGCATTTCATAATTATGAAATTAAGCAAAATAATCAAGACTTAAGGATATATGCCATGTGAGTCTATTCATTAAAAGTTCAGATATAGGCAGAAGTTAATTATGTTTTCTAAGAATGCATATGTATGTAATAAAGAATAAAGAAGTGCATGGGAAAGCTTATTCCAGTCAGGTATTTGCTGAGGGGCGAAAGGGCAGTGATTGGGGAGGCACATATGGAGGGCTTCCTGTGGTGCTGGAGTATTCTGGTTTTTTTTTACCTTAGTGGTAGTTACCATAGATAATCACTTTAAAATTGTTTATGAAATTGAGCTTATCTGTTATATATTTTTACCACAAAATACATACTTTTTATATTTTACAGTAAATACATAGAAATTGAGCGAGGCATAGAATAGATGATAATAGTATGTATTTCAGTAAAACAAAGATTGTGTCTGTATATTTGTATATATATTGAATATTTTTCCTAACAGTGATTGCCTTTGAGAAGAAGTACTGAAATGCTGGGATGGGAGGGAGACATTTTTCACTCTATACCCTTTTATTTCCATTTTGCATGTTTTCTGATGAAGAATGGTCTTAAAAATTGAGTGATAGAGGGTAAAGAAAACTAAGACAAAAGATACAAAATTTAAGAATTTAATGTCTTTCTGACTTCCTTGTTAAGACTGTATAGGTTTGGAGTAGTGTCATTAAGGAAAATTATGACTGAAAATTAAAATCGTAGGCTTTTCAGGTCACATTACCCTTTTTTGTGGTCAGGAGAATGGTTTTTGTGACGCCCTGCTGTCCTCAGAGATCTGGTTCACAGTCCTGGTTCTCAAATATTGTATGCATCTAGTCACCTGGGGGGCTTGCTTGTTAAAATAAAGACTCCTGGGCTCTATCTCCAGAGTGTCCAGTTAAGTGGGTCTTCATTTCTGTCAAGTCCCCAAGTCACGGTCATGCTATTACTGCTTTTACAGCGACCACATTTTGAGGACCACTAGACAGGAGAGTTGCCCCCTACAAAAGGACTATACTGGGAAACCGAACAAAAATGGAGTCTTGTACCCAGGTCAAGATCGTATATGCTTCCAACAACAGACAAGGGGCAGGAGTTATATAATTTGTGGCCCATGTTGTTGGCATTATGTCTGTTTTTAAGCCTATTTATGAATGACAATATAGGTCTTGTCAGCTGAGGAAATCAGAACCCCTTAAAATCATCAGAAGAAACAATGTTCTTGAAGTAGGTGTCTAAACTTGTGGATTTCCTTAAGTGTGACTTTGGGTAGTTGGAATAAACAAAGATCAGTGTACTCATTTGAAAAAACTATACAAAAGACTAGCTGTGGGAATTTTTTATTTTTTTTAAAGTAGGCTCCATGCCCAGTGTGGAGCCCAAGGTAACCCTGATCAAGATCTGAGCTGAGATCAAGAGTCCGGTGCTTAACCGACGGAAGGCATGCCGTGAATCTTTGTCTTTTACGTCTTTTAAAAAGACAAAGAACTGAGGGGCACCTGGGTGGCTCAGTCCATTAAGGGTCGGCCTTGGGCTCAGGTCATGATCTCAGGGTCCTGGGATCTAGGTCCAGAGCCCTGCCTCGGGCTCCCTTCTCAGTGGGGAGTCTGCCCCTCCCTCTGTTCATGCTCTCTCACTACCTCTCTCTTTCAAATAAATAAATAAAATCTTAACAAAAAAGAAAGGGAAAAGATTTATTTACTTTGTTTTGTTCATGTTGGAGCTAATGCAACCATGGTTTGAGTTGCTTTTTCAGTCTTTTTCATTTTATTTGCCTGGAAGTTTAAGAGATTTCCATGGATGAGTTGTAACATGTATAGCACTTGTATAATTCATGAAAATCTCCTAAAAACATGAAGTCTACTTCTAATGGGATTGTGCTTTTTCTACCCTCCACAAGAGGGACTGCCTCTTTCAAAATTAGGCTCTCACCCTATATTGAAGCTGGCAGGAGCCTGTGGTGTAGACACTTAGTATTGCTTTGTGGCTGTGTGATTGACTTGTTTTCTGTAGTAACCTGGCATTGACTGGGACTTCTGATGACCTATTTGCCTAATATTACAAAATTTTCAGTTTCTGGTCTATCTACCCGGTACTCTATTTTTGTTTTTCTTGGACTGTCCTTGTTTTAAAATTGTGATCTTATTTCAATTGTAATAGCTGTTCTTGGCTTCTTTTGCTGTGCTGAACGTATCCTTGTCTTCCCAGCAAGGAGGGGTTCTTGACTGTCTTTTCCTGGAAATCTCAGATCCTGTGCATCTTCTCTGTTGTTCCTAAGTTGGTATGGAGCCTGCTTTTACTATTTTCTACTCACTTAATTGCATTATGAATTTTAAATACACTGAGTTACCATATTGCGGGTACATCTGTAAAGCTACATTGGTTATTCTTTTTTTGCCTTATAAGGAATTTACAGATTATGGTTCTTGGGACATTGGTAAGGATAAATGTGTATTTTAGATCTGGGTGTGTGGTGTAAGTGGAGAATCAGAAATGCTATTGGATGAATTAGGTCTATTTTTTATTAAGCCTACTTTCTACTAGAATAGATTTTATGATCAACTAATGGAATAATTTGAGATCCTTTAAGACCTAAAAGCCTTACTAGTTCTCGCTTTAACAGTCCTGCTTAAACACACTCTTATCTGCAGTTGATTTAAAGAGATTTTACAGTATTTTTCCTTACCAGAAGGCAGAAAGTCATAACACATTTGCAGTCAAACTAGTTTGCAGGTATATCTTCTCTTCTGATTAAAAATTACTGGCAGATTATTAGTGAAGTGGTATTGCCCAGACACATATTGCTGTCTAGGAAACGGAAAGCTTTTCCACCTGGTTTTTATGCCCCAGGATATTTGTTATGCATGTCTGCTAGGATTAGTGTTAAGTTCCTTCTGTTGAATTGAGTAATGCTTGTGATTTCTTTTGTATTTCTGCATTGAAAATTAGTCTAAACTCTTACAATCTCTAGCTCTGATTTGGCTTTTACACTAATCACATTTTAAAGGCAAACTAGCCCTATTTTTTTTGGTTAAAATACTTTTTAATTTTATTTCACTCGATTTAAATTGTAAAAGAAATCAAGTTCCTCCAATTTGATTTAAACTGGTGATTAATATTCAATATCATCTCTTTATGTATCAGTTTTTTTTTTTTTAGTTTATGCACTCTCGGCTATGTCAGGATTAAAACTTTTCTTTCACAAGTTCTTACCCAAGTAAAATGCAAGACTTCTTCGTTGACATTTTTCTATCTTTCAGTTTCATTTCTCACCACCTGTATTTGGTATCTGTACCGTGGAGTGTAGCATCCACACTAGGGTGAATTGTCTTGTACAAGCCTGGCTGCTTCTTTAAAGTTTAGTTTTGTATGTAGTTTTGATCACCAGAGTGTCCTTTTCATGGGCTCTTGTTTCTATGAATAACGTTTTGTTTTCATCTGTTTATATCTCATTGCCTGGAGTAGGCTAAACATTCGTGGTAAAGGTGTTTTTCAAGTTATCCCGCAGCGTAGGGTTGTGTTTCTCGGCTGCAAGTTTGCCTCCAGGTGTATAGGTTACTATAGAGTACAAATATTATTATATCAAGGGAGAATATGAAGATTCCAGGAAAGACCTTACTATCAGAATAAGTTATTTCCACAGGACATATTTTTTGATGCAGAGAATTATAGCAAATTGAAACTACTATATTATTAACTATGAAACCAATTTTGTCATACCTTTGAAGAATATTGTTCATATGCCTTGTTAACAACTTTTCTCTTAATGATTTTCTCTCTATAAAAGTTTTCTAGCACTACTAATAAATAGTAAAGTGATTATTGTTTCTCTTTTTCCTTCAAATTTTGATAAGCATCAAAATGGTGAGAAGGAAGGGAACCTTGAACTCTGAATAATCATTAAACTGGGTGATGATCCTGCAAACGTTTCAGAATTTACTAGATACATATTTTATATTCTTCTTTTATTGATTTTATAGTATATATTCAGAAGATCAAAAATGATAAGTTGTGTACATATAAATAATGTATATTTTTGCATATTGTAGGGGATGCAGACTTTTACCTTTACCATCTTAGAATTTTTTGGGGGGTGAGCATGAGAATTAAATTGGCATAAGATACATCAACAGGAGACAGCATACAAATTTATTTAATACAAGTTTTACATGACACCGGAGCCTTCATAAGGACTGATGACCTAAAGAAATAGAGAAAACCTACTTGCTTTTATATTAGGTTGAACAAAGAGAGGCAGTTCTGCCAATTGTGGAGGTGACTGAGCTATGTGGGATGGCCGAAGGAAGAGAAGAATGATTTTCACAAGGTCTATTTGTATAGAATTCTCAGCTTCAACTTCTCATCCTTAATGATAAAAATGTTGCTTTCCTATTGGTATGGGGAGGATATTTTTCATCTGAGAATTTCATCTCCTGCTTTTAAGAGAAGGAAGGTCAGAGTATTTTTCTTGTATTTGCTGAGACACTTGAATGTCTTTAACTCAAAATAGTCAATACACCAGAGCAATGTATTTTGGAGTGGCATGTTCTGAGCTCCTTCAATATACATTAACTATTTAATTAAATGATATGTACAAGCCAATTAAATATTTTGATTATTTTATTGTATGACGTAATCAAGATTCTAGGGCTAGCAGAACTGGGTTTAAATTCAGTTCTGTCTCTTACTAGCTATTATTCTAGGGCATGTTGTTTTTCCCTTGAATATAGATGATAGAAATCTATAAAATGAAGATAATAGTACTTGCCTCATAGGGCTGTTGTGAGGATTACATGAAATAATGTGAATAGCACATACAATACTTACAAGAAAGAAGACTAACTGTCCTATCCCAAATTTGTGTTACCCTTCCACCATGTAGACTTGCTTCTGATAAGTGACTATCTTGTCAGAGACTATATTTTCTAACTTTCCTTGTACAGTCATGTCACTGGGTTTGTTGAAAAGGCTATCTCTTCTCCATTGAATTGCTTTTATGTCTTTGTCAAAAATCATATTTGTGTGGATCCATTTCTGGGTTTTCGATTCTGTTCCATTGATCTATATGTCTGTTGCTCTGCCAGTCCTACACTGTCTTGATTACTATAGCTGTACAATAGTTATGAATAGTTGGAAGATGGTAGGAATTGCACTAAATCTATTTATCAATTTGAGGAGAATTGACATCGTTACTGTGTTAAGTCTTCTAAATCATGGACACTATATTACTCCATTTATTTAGGTTTTCTATCCAGTGTTGTGTAGTTTTCATAACAAGTCCTGTGCATGTTTTGTTAGATTTATGCCTAGTAATTTTTTTTCTTTTTGAGTGACTATAAATGATATTGTAGTTTCAATTTCAATGTCCACATATTTGTTGCTAATATGTAGATATACAGTTGACTTTTGTATGTTTATCTTGTATCTTGCAATCTTGCTGAAGTCAGTTCTAGAATATTTTTTGTAGTTTTTGGATTATCTGTATAGACAATCTGTCTAATGCAAGTAGGGACAGTTAGTCTCTTTCTTTCTGATCTGTATGCCTTTTCTTGCTTTATTTACTGACTTGAACTTTTTTTGTTGTTCAGATAACTTTGTTATTATTATTTTTATTATTATGTTCAGTTCTGGCTTGAACTTCTGACACTATATTAAAAATAAGAACAATGGGAATGGGCAATCTTGCCTTTTACCATTAGGCATAGATTAGCTTTAATTTTTTTGTAGATGCTCTTTATGAAGTTCAGGAAATTCCCTTCTATTCCTATTTTTTCCGAGAGTTTTGATCACAAATAGGTGTTGAATTTTTTCAAAATTTTTTTTCTGCATCTGTTGATTTGATCATGTGATTTTTTTTCCCCTTAAGCCTGTTAATGTAGCAGATCACATTGATCAGTTTTTTTTTTTTTGGACAGTGAACCAGGCTTGCATTCCTGAAATAAACCTCACTTGGTTATGATGTGTAGTTCTTTTTGTATATTGCTGAATTCAATTTGCTAATATTTTGTTCAGGATTTTTACAACAATATTCATGAGGGTTATTGATATGTAGTTATATATTTTTTATACTTTGTCTGCTTTTGGTATTAAGGTAATACTATTTTCATAAAGCAAGTAGGAATTATCCTACTTATATAAGTTTATATTGCACCTTTTTTAACCCAACACTGTATTTTGAATTTTCTTCTGTACAATTAAATAATCTTTGAAAACATAATTTTAAAGTCTGAATAATAGTTGTAGGAATGTACTCCTCTTTACCTTTTCCTTGCTTTATTATTTAGAAATTTTAAAATGTTATTATTAATACTTCTGTGATTAGTTTTTTCCTGTGTAAATCCTTATGGATCTCTTATTTATCCTTAGAATAATTTCAAGAGATGCAGTTCTTATATCAAATGATAAAATTTTAAATTTTTTGATAAGCCCCAATTTATCTTCCAGAAAGAGGGTATCAAGTACTTCTGTAGTGATGTGTATATAAGATTATCTGCTTCATTATATTCTAACTCCTTAAAGTTATTGTTTGATTTGGTAGGTTTCTTCTGATTTGTTACTCACATATTCTTGTGTTAGTCAACACTGTTCCAATCATTCTTTAGGAGAGTACTTATAAATTCCCAAGATTTCGAATTTTGTTGTTGTTAAGTTTTCTGGAATTTTTCTCATTTTATTATATGTTAGTCAAATAAAATGGCCCATATAATTTTTATTTATTATAGTTACATTGGTGAGATGTTTAGAATACGCTTAATTTGTATAAAAATCTTCTATTTTTAATATTTTTATTGAGTCTGCAAAAATTTGAGAATGCTATGTTTCTGTTTATCTCTCCTTTACTTCTGATATTTTTCTTTATAAATGATGTGTCATATATTCTGTGCATATAGATTTGTGATATTCTAATTTCACTTTTTAAAATATCCTATGATATTTTTCCCCCTGACTTTTATTTTGTTCATCGTTAATATTGCTACCCCTTTGGAAATTTTGATTTTGTTCACTATATCAGAATTAGGAGATTTGAGCTGGGTTTCTATCAGCTGTGCTAATAGCGTCCTTATTAGACCACTTTACTTACATAAAACAGGATATACTGCAGCCTGAGAAAGAAAAGTTGTGGTAGGAAAGGTGGAAAAAGAAGAAACAGTGGAAGAGAGATAGTGGAAGAGAGAGCACATGTTAGCTGCCATGTGAGGACCTCCTCCTCCCTTCTTTTCTTGCTCTGATCTACTGTTAGCATGAATCACTGTGTTTGCCAGGTACTGCTGGCATCTACAACAGTGCCTTTTCTTCTCTTGAGAATCAGTGTGTCTGTCAGGCTCTGCTGTGCCTGCAGCTGGTGTTGCTGTGACCCTGGTTATTTATTTCTCATCCATCAGTGCAGCCATCTCATTAGGTGTAATGACCTGGACACTAGCATCAGCCTCCTTGAGATGTCTTGGAGGCGCAGTGTTTCTTGTGAAATGGGAGGTATAAAATACTTGCATTTCAACAGAACTGCTAAAATTAGATTCATGCTAATTCTATAAGCAAAGCTAAGTATTCAGCTGAATTTATACTAATTCGCTTGTGACAGTTATTATCTATGACTGCTAACATTACCTAACAGTGCTGTTGTCTGCCACTGGCTGGTCTAGGCATTTTACATATAAAGACACATTTAATCCTCATAACACCCCTACGAGGGAGGAACTACACTTTTTGCAAATGAAGAAAGAAACTGAGACCATATCGAGATTAAACTGAGATAGGCCAGGAGAGAGCTTTCCAAACTGGATTATTTCCCAAAATGTAAACATCTGTGGCCTGGAGAGCAAATTGATACTTAGCCCGTGGCCAAATCTCTCATGTGTAGGTGTAGATAATCTTCCTCTTCTATGCCATACTGTGGGAGGTTTCACCCGTCCTTGGCAGCTATAAGGAGAGAGAGAATAACTCATTTTTAACTCTGGGCTGTTTTGAACAATACTCATCACCCCTTCCTTGTAGGGGTGATGATGATAGGTAACAGAGCCAAATCAAGGCAAATCTGCTAACATTGATTTGTGGACCCTGATCAGATACCAGATCGGAGGGAGAAGCAATAGATTCTCAAAACTATATACAACTTACGTAGTTATTTAAAACTGAAAAAGTCCCATCTTCATTTGTTTCCATTATGTATTCAAGCTGGATTTTCACAGTAATTCTTGGGAGAAGCTTGTCCCAATTCCCAAGACTCATAATGTTGCTGCTTCCATACCCAGATAAGTCTTGGAAATTATGTTAGCCCCTTGTTATATCTGTCCCCCATTATACCTGCTTTGGTGACCTGGGCTACTTTATCTGGCACCTGTGTATCCATCCCGGATCATATAAGCCTGGTGCCAGTTTGTTTTCTTCCAAGTGGTACCCGCTGTGTCATGTGATTTAATATGAAAATGTAGCATGAAAATTTTTGCTCTGCCTTTTTGCTTGTTGATACCAATTGGTGTTAAAGTGCCTATTTTGTTCAGTTGCCTTGCATTTTTGTTTCCCTATTTGGTACAAGCCAGTTTTAATTTGAATGGGTAAGTCTACTATTTCTAAAAATACTATTTGAACGTCAATGTACCTGAATATTATATTATCAGTTTCTTCTCTTATACTTTCCAACCATGATCATTTTATGAACTTTGTGGACAGAGGGAGGGGTCATCTTCTAATCCCACTTACTGATCATTTGGCCATGCCTAGGATTTTTTTCCAGGATATTTGTTGTTGTCTACAAATCCTCTTTTATCACACATTGGAATATCACACTTTTTTTTTTTTTAAACTGTTTCCTCTTTTTCCGCCCTTCCTACTACCACCTTTCTTGCTCAGGCTGCAGTATATCCTCTCTTATGTAAGTAAGGTGGTCTAATGAGGACACTGTTAGCACAGCTGATGGAATCCTAGCTTGAATCCCCTAATTCCTTCTCATTTAACTGTTCTGCTGGAAGAAGGGCAGAGACTGGACTAGGCTTAGGGAGGACTCTAAACAGAGATTTGGTCAGCATCGCTCTTCTCTCTGGATTTTATATTTGCTTCTCTTGACTGTCAGCTTCATGCTCTTAAATAAGCTTTGCCCAGCACCTTGGGAGAGAGGGACAGTTGCCAGCAGTGCAGGGCTCACATACTTATGAACATAGTCCCATCCCTATGTGAATTACTCTGGCCCTAGCAGAGTGCTAAAAGGTCTGCTGCCACCTCTTGACTACGTACTGAGACCATGGTCATAGAATAGTATAGGAAGATGGCAGGCAGCTCCCTTTCTAATCAAATGACTGGTGAGATCAGTTTTTCTAAAAGAGGATAGGGGCTTCAAATTCCAGGAAAAACAAGAGTTTTTAGAAAAACAAAGCAATAGATGTCCGATATTGATGATTGCATACAGCGTGGCCAATTATTAAGAGGCTTTTGAACAATCCAAGTGAAAGGTATAAGGATGTGAACTAAGGCACTGGGAGTGGAGATGGAGAGGTGATTTGACATTCAAAAAATTTAAGAGCATTCATGGAGTCATAAGCAAACCATTAAAAAACAAATTAGCTATGCAAATACCAGCCAAATAAAAAAAGCAGTCTGCTTTGTTTGACCCTTTTGAACTTGTTTGCTTCATGGAGTGCAATTTTACTTTTTTTTTTTCTTTTTGCTACTTCATTTACATAGTTATTGTTATTTGTTCAGTCATCTGAACATTTTCTATCTAGAACAAAGTGAAGGACATATGGTTATTGACAGTTTGTTGTTTCAAGCTGTTAAACACAGAACAGGTTTCTTAAATGCCTCTCTATCCTGCCTCCACACAGAACCAACTGAATATAAAAAAAGCAATATCTTTGACTCACGTCTGACTGTTCTTGGCAGAATGGCAATGTTACTTGAACTATCTTTTTTATTATTTATCTGTGAATAGAATTATTCTGTTCAAGTGGTACATTTCACGGAGCATGGTTTAATGTGATTATAGATTTATGATAGATGTAGATTGTTGGTTTCTCTTGGTATTGATCAATGCATGGGGCTTAATACTGCTTTCATCTTTAGATCAGGATTCTTATATAATCATGTAAAGCGTTTTCTTTATTATAACAAATAAGACCCTTTGAGGTACCCGTGAGATGAAATCTATTTTCATAAATAGATGTAGATTGTTGGTTTCTCTTGGTATTGATCAATGCATGGGGCTTAATACTGCTTTCATCTTTAGATCAGGATTCTTATATAATCATGTAAAGCGTTTTCTTTATTATAACAAATAAGACCCTTTGAGGTACCCGTGAGATGAAATCTATTTCATATTTGCCTTTTAAAATGTGGTGACATTTGCACTAATGGTGCAAAACCAATGGTAGATAAAACTGCTGGTACCTTAGCAAAATGAAGTAGTGGTAGCAAACTGTGCTATGGACTAGGAGTCACTGTATTTTTAACTATCGTGTGCTTGCAGGAAAAAAAAGGTCCACTTTCATTTTAGAATGTCCTTGATGAAGCAGTGAAAATTATTAATTTTATTAATTCTTGACCTTCAAGTATATGTCTTTTTAATATCGTGTGTGAAGACATGGGAAGTATATATAAAACACTTTTGCTCCATACTGAAATATAATGTGATCTTTAGGAAAAGTACTTATATAGGTGTTTGAGTTGTGAGCTCAACTAGAGGGCTTTTGCATGGAATGTCATGTTTGCTTTAAAGAATGACTGACAAAGTATGGTTATTCAAACTTGGGTATTTGGTGTGAATTTTTCTTGAAATAAATAGGCCTGTTATTTCAAAGAAATGACAACTGGCAAAAGTTGTTGCCAAAGATAAAAATCCCGGAGAAGATAAAATGATAAATGAAAATCATAATTAGGATCTTGCAAAACTGTATTTACCACCGTAAGCTTGACAGTTTCCTCATAACTTACAGACTATTCTGATGAAATTGGTGGTGATGTTAACAAATGTGATTTCTTTTGTCCTGACGTAATGAAAATAGTCAGCATTTGGAAGATCCGCATAACTCAGTGAACTAATAGTTTCCAAATGATCAATATGTGATATTACAAAATCATGCATGGGTAAAAGATTCCTTCAAATTATACAATAGACCAGTGGATTTTAATGTAATAGAGTAAAAAAAAATTCATTGGTAAAGTTTGAAATTATGTGTTTCAGTGAGCTTTTAAGAAAATACCGTATGTCAAATAAAGAAGAATGTATACGTTTATATTAAAGGCTATTAAAATACTTCACTATTTTCTAACTAAATATACTTTAACCAAAGCAACGCATAGCAGCAGATTGAAAGCTGAGACAGTTGTAAGAACACAGCTGCTTTTTATTGAGTTAGACATTAAGGAGATTTTTGAAAATGTAAAACAATGCGAGTCTTCTTATTATTTTTTTTTGGAAAATATAGTCATTTTTCTCACAAAATGTTATGTCACCATGTAAAGAATTTTTGTTATATTTAAATTAATAAATATTTAAGAATTTTCTTAGTTTTTTTCTTAAATTTGTTCATTTATAGCAAATAAATATAGATAGATAAAACCTATATAAGTATAAGCTTTTTAGAGTCTTTAATAATTTCTAAAAGCTCAAGTGTCCATGGGACCAAAAGTTGTGAGAACTCCTGTCCTATTGGATAAAACCCAAACCTCTAAATATGGTCTATAAGTCCTTCTGTTGTATGGCTTCTGCCACCTCCCCTGCCTTCTCTCCTGTCTGATTTCCCCTCCACCAGAAGAACCATGCCTGCTTTATATCCTCATACCTTTGCTCAGTGCTCTGTTTGTCTTGAACATCCATCTTCTTCCAGCTCTCTGTCTAAAGTACTGTCTCCTGAATGCCTCTTAGGACATTTATCTTCTTAGGACATTATACATTCTCCTTTATCTGAAATTAATATAACCATTCCAGCTTTGTTGTACCTATTATTTACATGGTATCTTTTTCCATCATTTATTTTCAACCTACCTGTGCCTTTATATTTAAATGTGGTTTTCTGTTGATAGCATATAATTGGATCTTATTTTGTTAGTACATCTAAAATCTCTGCCTTAAATGGATATTTTTAGTTCACTAACATTTAATGTAATTATTGATATGATTGCTTTTAGGTTTACTATTTTATTATTTGTTTTCTATTCCCCCTCCCCCTTTTTGATCTTTATCCTTTCTTCTTTTGGATTAATTGATATTTCTAAGAATCCCATTTTAATTTATTCATGGGCTTTTTAAATATAAGTCTTTTTTTTCTTGGGCCACCTGGGTGGCTCAGTGGGTTAAGTGTCTGCTGGCTCAAGTTGTGATCCCAGGGTCCTGGGATCGAGCCCTGCATTGGGCTCCCTGCTCAGGGGGGAGTCTGCTTGTCCCTTTCTCTCTCCCCAGCTCATGCTTTCTCTCACTCTCTCAAATAAATAAATAAAATAAATCTTTTCTTTCTTTCTTTCTTTCTTTCTTTCTTTCTTTCTTTCTTTCTTTCTTTCTGTTTCTTTTTTTTTAGTGGTTATGCAAGGACTTTGGGTCTCAAATTTCAGCGTATAACAGAATCACATGGAGGGTCTATTAAAGCAATGATTTCTGGTCTCCACTCACTGAGATTCTGATTCATTGGGTCGAGTGTTGGTCCTGAGAATTTGCACTTCTAACAAGTTCCTGGGTAATGTTGATGTGGCTTATTTGAGGACTATTTTTTGAAAACCACTTTTGTAAGGATTAAAGTATACATCCTGAATTTTCAGTCTATTTAAAATGTGTTGATGTTATACTATTTCACATAAAATGTGGAAATTTTTCAGTTGTAAAGGCCCATTTTCTCCCTTTACCTGGTTTATGTTATATTTCTGAAATGTATTACATTCACATGCATTTTAAAACCTACAAAACAATGTTAAAACTTTTGCTTCAATCAGGCATATGTATTTTAGAGAAATTAAGAGGAAAAAATAGTCTTTTGTATTTACCCACATATTTACCTTTAATTATGCTCATCATTTCTCCTGAAGATCCTATTTTTAATCTTGTTTCATTTTCCTTCAACTTAAATAACTTCCATTAACATTTCTTGAAGTATGAGTTTGGTGAAAACAAATTCCTTCAGTGTTCTTTTATCTCAAAGTGTCTTTATTTTACCATGATTCTTGAAGTGCTAAGCATAGAATTTCAAATTGACAGTTTGTTTTTCTTTCAGCACATTAAAAATGTTCAGCTGTCTACTGGCCTCCCTTTTTCTTAAGAGAAGTCAGCAGTCATTGAAATTGTTATTCCCTGTATACAATGAGTCATTTTCTCTGGCTGCTCTCAAGAGTTTATTTTTGATTATTAGCAGCTGGACGATGATGTGCCTGGTTGTTTTCTTTATTTAAAAAAAATCTGCTTGTGATTGGTAAAAAGCACAAATTTAGATTCAGTAGGTCAACAAATTTGGAAAAAAATCAGCCATTAGATCTCTAAATATTTTCTGTCTTATTTTAGACTCCTATTGCATGTATATTAGACTTTTTGGTATTGTTTCATCCTGCTATTCTGTTCATTGTTTTTCAAAAATTGTCTATCCTTTCTTCAAATGGGATGATTTCTGTTGATCTGTCTTCAGATTGACTCATTCTACGTTGAAATTTTTTCTGCTCTTAAGTCTCTACTCTGAATTTTGTAGATCAGATGTATTTCTCATTTGATTCTTTTGCAGTTCTTAATCCCTGTTGAGATTTCCTATCTTTTCATGTATTTTGAGTATATTTTTCTTTTATTCTTTAAGCAATTATCACAGTTACTTTAAAATCTTTTTTTTTTTTTAATTGTAACATCTGGGTCATTTGAGGTTGGTCTTCATTGATTCTCTTTCGTCTTAGGGGTAGGTCATGTTTTTCTGTGTCCTCATATGTCAAATAATTTTGGATCATATCCTGAATATTGTGAATGAGATATTACAAAATTCTAGATGTTGTCATCTTCTTCAAAGATATATTGGTACTTTAAATGCAACCAGTAAACTTGCTGAATTGATCAGGCAATCAATCTCTGTTTTCACTTTGTTGGGTAGTAACTCAAAACTCCATTCAGTTAATTTAATCTTAGCTGGGTTTCTTGGAGTCTGCTCCATATATGAATGCTTCAGTTTTTCCAAGATTTGAGCAATGTTTATATGCACAAGTCAGGCTTTTCTCTCTGGATTTTCTTTTATCTGGGATTGTCTACTCACTTTCCAGTGTCCGTGGTTGCCTACACCTTGTCTTCTAGTTCTTTCAGTTTGCTAATTCTGTGGGCTTTCAGTCAGAGTTTTAGTGCAGACTATGGCTTTCCCTCAAGTTGACCACTGCAAAAAAACAGGGAACCCGCTCAGTGCCTCCAGGTGGTTGTGTTTTTATGTTTTTTTCTGAGGGAAGGTTATTCCAATAGGAGCTACTCAACCATAGCAAAAACAGAACTCTTTTTTTTTTCCTTTTATATTTAAAAAGTGTACCTTTATCATGAGAAGAAAATAGCCACCAATGTATTTCTCTAACCAATTTTTTTTCTTTTACATTTACCTTAAATTCATTTTCAGTTACTGTTTGTATATGGCATGAAGTAAGTATGAACTTTTTTTTCTCAGATCATCAAGCCAACATTTTTAAATAATCCTTTTCCCTCTCTCTAACTTCAGTTACTCCTTTGTAATTTGCTAGTATTTTCAAATTGTGCTCTGAAGACCCTTGGAGTTCCCTGAGTTTGCATCAAAGCTATGATTGCATGTCTCTTTGGTTATTTCTTAATTCAGTAAACAGTATTTGTTAAACACTTACTACATGCCAGAACAATGCTAGACACTGGAGATACAATGAGAACTAAAATGATCATGGTCCTATATTGTCCAGTGAATTTTATATATCTGGCTTTCACATACGCATTTATTTTTTCTTACTAGACTTGCAGAAAGACAGATTTGGAGATACACTACTTTATGATTTCAGGCAAATTATCTGTTATCTAAAACCTGATATATTCTCATCTTTATAGTGGAATAGTAGCCTCTGTTTGAGTGTTGCTTTAAGGATTAAATGGTATAAATTCATATTAAAGAGTTCAGTCCTTAGTAATTCCTAATCTACTTCTTTCTTTCCTAATATTTTTTCCTGTTGATTAAAGACTTGGAATTTTGGTTAAGATTCTCATACCCATAGTCATCTTAGTCTTTGGTACAGATTTTTAGTGGGTTATCTAACTTCTTTTTCCTAACTCTCTGTTGCTACAGCCTTTTTAAATGTCTTTAATGTCAACATACTGTCCTGCTTATGCTGAAGGTTTTATCTCCACTCCCACGGTCCTTAATCTCCTTTAATTCTTTTTTTTTTAATAATAATTTTTTATTATGTTATGCTAGTCACCATACAGTCTATCCTTAGAATCTCCTTTAATTCTTGACTGTCCCTCTGTTCTAAGAATTTTCCCCTCTGTTTGATATGGTGATACTACTGTAATATTTTTCTTCTTTCTTTTCCTATACATCTCTCTTCATATATCTTTCTTTATTCATTTTCATTCTTAATTTCCAAACTTTAGATATTTTCTCAAAACTCATTCCTAACAGGTTTTATTTTTGTTTTTCATTTTTTTGCTTTTCCTCTTCTTTTTGTCAAACAAGCAGACCTCTGTTCTCATCATTTCAGCTCTGCCTGTCTGCACACCTCATTATAGCCTTCTACCTGTGTAGCTATTGGAATGCAATCCCTTATCACCTATTTTGTGTAGGGAGTTTATTCACTCATTCATCAATCTTCTTTTAGCCATTGGATATGCTCTCTTCTCAAATACTGATCAGTGTTCTCTTTTAAAATTCTGTTTCTACGTTCAAAATAATTCAGTCTTTTTCCTTAATTGTTGGTTCATAACCTCCTTAGAAGCTTTCTGAGTGTAATCTGAAACTGGGCCCTGAACTCAGAGGGCAGGGAAAGACTGAAGAAACAGGAAGGCCACTACAGGTTAGTAGGTGGTCGCATTAATAAGCAAGGAAACTTATATACAAAGCTTGTCTTGGGCAGCAGCAGGGCAAGTGGATACCTGCACCCACCTGCCAAATCTTAAAACTTTCTCTAGAGGTCTTAACTGGGTTCCGTCACACATACCGTGCAGTACCATGCATCATTATCTCAAGGCTGTTGTCCTTGGAGCAGCCTCTGGGAGTGGGAAAGGCAAAAAGAACCCACATTCCAAGGGCAGGGAAGGTGGTGGGGAGCCCTCCAGTGCCTGGGTCCAGCTCCCTGGTCAACTGGCAGTCATGCCATCTTGATGACCTTCCCCAGGAGATTAATCAATTTATTTTTATTAGTTGTTTTCTTCTGAAAGATGCTATCCATCTTTCAGTCAACCTATATTCCTTCATCTTCACATTCTGCATCCAGTTTAGTCCTATTAGTTCTTGTTTCGAAATGTCTTATATTCATTACTTCTTTCTCTAGTGCTGCCATCCAAGTCCAGTGACCCTGCTAGATGGTTTCAAAAGCCTTTGTTTTTCTTTTATTCCCTTTTTTCAGACCAGCTTGCCTGTCATTATTGTATCAATAATCTTCCTAAAACACTATTTTGTCCTGTGTTCTGCTCAACGTTTTCAGAGGCTGTCTCTTTTGGCAGTGTTTCCTTTGGAGGAAAAATATTCTGATGGACCCCCAGTGTTGACGTGAATTATTGTAATTATAATGCAACTTAAATATGTCCAAATATAAAACTAAATATAAACCTTTGCACGTGCAACTGTATAACTAAAGCAATTTACAAATTCATTACAAACAAGACTATGAAATGAGTAAAATTTAACTTAACAACATTGATAAGATAAAGGATGTTTGACAAAACTCCGTCACCAAGTCATGGGTATGGAACAGAGTGCTCTGAGTCGGCCTGGGCCTCTTCTACTCTTCAGACTTCTGAGGAACCTTTGTTTCTACAGCATGCTCTGGTACCATTTGGCCTTCACTTGGTTCAAATATATCACTTGAGAAATAGGTCTGTCATTGTCTTTTTTTTTCCCCCATTCTTCAACTTGCTACAATCATAATAGCGCTACCTGGCTGCAGTAAGATAGTTAAAAAAAAGTACATACTCCTTGGTGATTTGGGGTACCAAATAAGCATCCAGATCATCCAAAATATATGAGGTGTGTGTATGTGTGTGTGTGTGTGTGTGTGTGAGAGAGAGAGAGAGAGAGAGAGAGAATTTTAGAACTGACTTGAAAAAAAGCAGCTTAGAATATTTTTATACTAAACTAATGGAATCTCAAAATCAGTCCCACATTCCCAGAATCTACGGTCCCTATTATAAAAAGCACTGATCTGTGGGATAAAGACCAAATTCCTCATGTTGCTGTCCAAGGCCTTCATTAATTTGGATCAAGTCTCTTTTCCTTTTTAGCTGTTCTTTTTTTTTTTTTCCCTTCTTCTCTGCCTTACTTACTGTCACGTGAACATGGGCACATTTTCTCAGACCTGTGCCTTCTGTCCTTTAATACCTGTGTCCCCATATAATCCCATCTATCTACAGGCTTTAAGTACCAATTCATGCTCTCATTTCCCCTAAAGCTTCTGCCACCCCTTCAGTTATTATTTGATTTTCCTCCCTTGAACTCATCCTTGGAACTCCCATATCCGGTGCTTTGGCCTTTCATTTTTTTGTAATGTTAGCTTCAGTTGTTTGATTTGCATATTCTCTACAGCACTAGACTTCAGGGGCTTTAAGGCAACATAGCATCTTAAAGGTTTTTTTGCATAATCTTCGGGATCGTTGTTGATATTCCTGAAGCACTTATTAAGTGAGTCAAATGATTACTGGTGATGCTTGATATTAGGGATTTAGTTTCCCTTGAAGAAATATGTGATTTCTCCATATAGAGTGTAAGCAAAGTACTTTGAGGTAGAAAATTTGCCTTTCTAAGAAACTAAAATGCCTTGGGAATTTTGTATTTTTGCCCCCATTTGTTCTGTATTTTCAGGACTGCTGGGAAAGATCCTCATGGCTATCCGGGATGCAGGTTTTGAAATCTCAGCTATGCAGATGGTAAGTAGTTTGCAATAACTCATAATCTATTGACAGATTTCTTTTCTTAATGTTTTATATTGAATTTTCTCTGTGCACTTGTGAACTCAACACATTAAAAATAAAACTATATAGTTCCTGAGCTTGATAACCTTACAATCAAAAAAAAATGTTTTTGAAATTATTTTACCATATAATCTTTCACTGAGGGAACTAAAATTCAAATGGTACACCTAATTTAAGGTTATAAAACAGGTTTGTACAGTTTCTGGGACTTCGGTTGCAAAATAAATTATAGATGGAAACAATGTATTTAGTTCCTACGAACAAAAAATAGAATTAAGTTGAGTAGATAATACTGAGCTTTCTGTTGTTTAGAGACTAAGAAGAGAGTGGAGAAAAAGAATCAGTTGAGATTTTTCCCTTAACCAGGGCCTTCTGCTGGTTTCTGGACTTTCCCTCAGAGCCTTCTTTGGAGTTAGCACATTTCAGCTTCTGTTGGCAGTCACACCACTTGACCTCCAAAGAGCCTACAACTGTTCAAAATTGCCTAGTGGATGCATTTATAGGAAACCCTTCACTGAGGAAACAACACCCATGTCTGTAGAGCTCACACCTTTGTGCTGTACTTACCAGCACTTGACAAAAAATGGGGTACAAGTTGTTACAGGAGTCAGATAAACAATTTGGGTTTTACAAGGTGTGAAGACCAGCAAGTTTATGCTATTTTGATAATGAAATACTGACTTTGGAGCTGAGATTTTTCTTACCAGTATGATTTATGTGTTCTTTTCCTGAGAAGGAACTGCTTTTGATTTCTGCGAAGTCCTAGGATCATCCAAAATCAGGGGTCAGGGCAGTAACTGGGATTCTGACAGTTTTGTGTCCCTAATTGGTAGGAATGCCTGCAAACCAAATAAAAGGTCAGAAATATCGACTAGTTTGCAGAGTCATCAGGCCAAACTTGGAGACTAGTAAGAAAGTTGAAGAATCTTACCTAGGATTATAAAGAAATTGTTGGCCAAAACGTCCTGAAAGTATTAGCTTGGTGATGTATTCATAGGATTGTAGGACCTAAGCCTGCTTTAAAACGGTGTGTTTTGTAGAAATTTTAGATTTAAACATTGATCCGACTCTAGGCCTGCAACCTAGCATGGTTGGCCAGAGGAGGTGCTTGGTGAAAACAAGAATAATAATTAAGAAAAGGATTGATTGAACCTATGGGGGAGGCATGGTAGTTTAGTGGCAATCATAGTCATTGAGTTTTGGCGTCAGGAAGCTCTATTTCTGAATCGTGGGTTGGCTGCCCTCTACACCCATGGATCTCCCGGCCAGTGGGAACATTATTATTTGCCTCAATGTATTATTTTAGGAATTAAATGAAATAACCTTAGGCAATGCCTTGTAGAATTTCCAGGGCAAATTATAAGTACTTAATATTATATAGTCTATTATTTTGTTATATTAAAAATACAACAAGTTGTGGGACTGTAGGATAAAACACTGAAATCAAACAAAATTCACTGCCTGTAATAGTTATATTGCCTATGGAATAAATCCTCCCAGCTTGAATTATTGCCCAGCTAGGCAGAAATTTCTCAGTGATCTTCAATTCTGGTGACAATAAAGAAACAAAGTAGGAGAGAAAATAAAATTGTTAATTCTGAGGATATTTAAAAAAAATCTAAGGTCTTAGTTCTTGAGACCCTAGAACTTAATGCAATTTTATTTTTAACTAAATTTGAATCCTGCCTGGATAAGAGTCTTTATAGGTTTATCTTATAAGCATACTCTTGTAATTCTTTTTGACTTTAGATTTCCAGACAATTCGTGTAAATGCTTTACTATGAACCAAGCTAGGGATTTTTCTGAATGCTTGGGAGGAAAAGGGTATTATTTTTGGCTGCTACAAAATCTGAAGTACTTTTCATTAGTAATATTTCTTGGGCCACTAGTCTATCAGTAAACAATATGACATTGTAAGTTTTTCATGTGTGTTGAGAATGCGGTTTCATTCAGAGAGAGGTAGAGTGTAGTGGTTAAGAGCGTGACCAGTGGGGTCAGATTGCTTGAGATGGAACGCAAATCTGAAGGTTATGTAACCTGCACGTGACGTAATTTATGGGTTTGTTGTGAGGATTAAATGAGATGATGCGTGTACAGGTCCTAGAACAGTGCTTGATACATTAAGTACTCAATAAATGTTACCCATTTTTATTACTGATGAGCTGATCTTTAACAACACATTTTCAGAGTACTTAATTTGTGCAAGGTTTATATTTTAAAGTAAAGAAAATCTATCCAAGAGATCATAAATGCCAAGTGCTGAGTGTGGTTCATTTTATGTTCTTTTGGTGGTTGGCTTATGTTATGTTTTGCTTTGTTTCAATCCAGTTCAACATGGATCGAGTTAATGTTGAAGAGTTTTATGAAGTTTATAAAGGAGTAGTGTCTGAGTATAATGTAAGTATCAAAGTAAATGTAAAGCAGTGGTACTGAAAACAGTTTGTGTATCTTAAATCTGGGGGATCTCGGTATAATTTATAATCATGAAAGTTTTCACGAGTCTGCCAGTTGCCAGCGGGTCAGACCCATGACTGAGGCATTCTTATCTCTGAGAGCCACTGAATCAGCTTTTAAAATATCTTATTGTTTCATTTGTAAAACAAAAATATACCACAGTGCAAAAAAAAAATTTGCTGGGATATTGACACATTTGGACATTCTCTATGAAGTTTATAATATTCTCAGAGAGGAAGACTCTCCAAATGCTTTAGAAAGGTAAAAGCAAATAGTTACAGTATAACTCCAGGGCATTATTTAACATCTACTTTAATGATATAAATGCAGGTAGAGTCATCTCAAAATGTGACTGAGACTGAAGAAATAAGAAGATTTGAAAGGATTTGGTCAGAGGGCAATGAAGTACGTTCTTGAAAACAAATGATAAGCCAAACGTCGTTCCTTAAAATAAAACATAGTAGATATTTGATCAAAATTAGTTTCCTTCTCCTCTTTATGAAATTATCTTAGATACACTTGTGCTGGTGGACTGTCTCCTCATCTACAGAGTTTTACAGAGTGTTGGCTTTTTTTTTTGGCATAAAGTTTACCGTTCTTGACAATGAGACTAGATTTCCCTTCTCACTTCTCTATGACTTTTCCTTTCAATCTTCTTTAAAAAGAACAAATACACTGGTCTGAGAACCTGCCGGAGACTTTTTCTTATTTAGTCCTACAAAGTCAGGACTGATTGTGAAATCTGTTTTGTGTTCAGCGTACTGGTGTCCCTTTAGACCTTATTTAGAGGAACCACAGTGGGTTTTCCTTCTGTTACAGCTTACTGAACCTTAATCTTACAAGCTTCTTCATTTTAGAGTTACGCATTTTCTTAAATGGAAGAATTTTAAAATGTGTTATTATTTAATTCAAACAGTGACAGCTGTTTTCCATTTCTTAAGTCTCTCTTTTATATATTTTCCTTCTTTTATTTGTTCAATTTTACTTTAAAAAATATGGTTGAAAACTGCTATCTTCCTCCATTCATGTTATGTTACAGCTCTGCTGTGCATAAGATGAACCCATGGAGACATATCTTTTGATCATCAGTTATAGTTTCATACAATATCATGTAGTATTGAATTTGGTAACAGATACTTGAGGTCACTAGTGTTGTGCACACATGTGAGGTGGGCCATATTTCCCTTTGGAAAATAACTTTAAAAAAACCCCTCATTTCTGACTTAATGTCTCCTATATTGTGCTTTAAAATACTATACATGTAATTTATTTTTAGGTAATATATATTTACTCTTAGGATTTTTTTCTTTTGATTTGGGGAATTCTAGAGGTAAAAGTAAAAACATCACTGGGTGGGTGTGTCATTTTCCCTAAGAAATCAGGAATTTGAATGACAGTAGCAATATCGTACTGTAATGTCAGGATATCCCAGAATAATTGGTGTTGATGTGTTTTCTTCTGTCTGGTACTCTCAGTAAGATAGTCTCTCTGTCACTACTATTTAAATCTTGTGATATTAATAACAGAGTCTACTTACGATAAAGAACATATTGGCTGTTTGGGAAGAAAAACTACATTATTTCAGAGTTAGCCTTGTGAGCCATTTTTAGTAATGCTTATCATTTTTTATTCATCTTGAAATGGTTTATTCAGTGTAAAACAAATATCTCAAATCAAAATTGGTTTAGAGTGTTCTGCTAATGGGAAAATGGGGTATATACATGAACCAGAACATTATCTACGTATCTTTATGAGATGTTCTGTATTTATATGATATAAAGTTCTGTTGATACTAAGTGAAATTGTTTCTTTGAAAATTTTCTCCAAAGGGAAATAAGAATGTTTTTATCCCAGTAATATTTTGTTTAAGTAACTAATATTTTGTAAATATTCTTATTCTAATGCTTTTAAAATGCTTTTCCCATTTATAATTCGGTTTTGTTCAAAGGAGGTTGTGTGAGGATCTGTATCCGTACACTGCAAATGCATGTGATTGAAGTATCTTTCGTTGGTTAATTTGGGACCCCAAAAATCAGATAGCAAATACTGAGTCTCACTTGTTATTGTGAATATTGTATTTCCCACAAGGCCTCTTATTTCTCATGGCAGTTAATATTCAGGACTCGAGTTTAAGTTCAAGGAAGAGGTAAATTTTTAAACGCTGCAGATTGTTGGATGTGTCTTAATTTTAGGAAGTTTATCTAATTCAAAAAGAAGACCCTGTAAAAATAATCTTAAGAGGCAACATGGTCTAAAGGGACAAAAACAGGTGATTTGAGTCTTATTCTAACTTTTCATACAACACTTCTTCCTCCTTGTCTCCACATTCTTTTATATAAAATAAATGATAAGAGATATCAGGTCATAATAGTGGTTCCACTCATTTTATTATTCTAAATGTATACAATGGAATATTATTCAGCCATCAGAAAGAATGATTACCCAACATTTGCATCAACGTGGACGGAACTGGAGGAGATTATACTAAGTGAAATAAGTCAAGCAGAGGAAGACAATTATCACATGGTTTCACTTATTTGTGGAACATAAGGAATAGCAGGGAGATCGTTAGGAGAAGGGAGGGGAAAATGAAGTGTGGGGGGGAACAGAGGGGAAAAGGAACCACTAGAGACTATGGATTCCGGGAAACAAACTGAGGGTTACAGAGGGGAGGGGAGTGGGGGGATGGGCTAGGCCGGTGATGGGTGTTAAGGAGGGCACGTATTGCATGGTGCACTGGGTGTTATACGCAAACAATGAATCATGGAACACTACATCAAAAGCTAATGATGTACTGTATGGTGACTAACATATCATAATAAAAAAAATGAAGATATGTTGGTGAAACGATCCTCCTAAATATAGGATGTATAGTGTGAAATAGGGACAGCATCACTGACATTATTGTATCTGACATAATTCTTTGTAGTAAATCCTGTGTTGATCATTTACACTTACATTTGTTGCTTCAGCATTTGCAGTCATAAAAAGGTAATTCCTACCTCACTGTGTTATCAAGATCCACTTATTTACTACATCTATATACTGAGTGTCTACTGTGTGCCAAACAATGTGTTAGATATCAAGTAGAGAGATGAACAAAGAAAAGCTCACTACCTGCATTCATGGAGCTTATGGTCTGGTGAGGACAGACATTAAATCAAATGATCCCATCATAAAAGGCAGGAGTCAAAGGGCTGTGAAGGAAACAAACAGGTCTGTTTGGTTTTGGTAATTTTTTACTTAATTAAAAATCGAGGTGACAAAATAAAACAAAAACAAAAACCTAGGTGACTTGAGAATTTTGTTGGGTCCACTTTTTTAAGGAGCACATTATGCTTTTGATGGAGTCCTTTTTCCAACAGGTTTTTTTTCTTTCCATTTTGTACATTTGCATAGCCCTTCATGCCTGTATTTTTAATGGTATTTGTGATTAACACCAAAAGACAAGGAGAGAAGTAAATGGAAGAAAAGCAGACAAAATTCACTCCTCTCTTTTTGGATGGCATATTCCTGCTGCCTTCTGCCCCCACTGAGAACTTGGCTCTTGACATTTATGTATAGGCAGTACTTCAACATCATGAGACAGAAAATCAGACTCAACATAATTATCCATAAAAAATCAATTACATATGACCTTTGTGAAATAGCAAAGTGACTTCAGGGAGATACCTTTAGGGATTCTAATGAGTAGGGTTCTGTGGACTATATCAGTTGTGAAGCTCTTTCCCTCCTCTTTTAACTTCTGGCATTTCTATTAGGTGTGATTACTGAGTTCCAATTAATATTTAAATATTGTTCTGTAATAAATTACCTTTATTTTACTTTGTCATTGTATATTATAAACTCTCCAAAGTCATTAAAATGGCTTGCATGTCCCTACGTGGTCTGGCCTCATCTCTTACTGCTTTCCTGTGGTCTCACTTTAGCTCCCGATCTCCTGGCTCCTATACTGATCTTCATACCCACCAACTGTACTTCTGCCTCTGAGTCTTTATATTTATTTTCACTTCTTCCTGAAGTATTTTTTCCCCATGTAGAGAAGAAAAGAACATTCACTGAGTGTTCCAGACACTGTGAGAGGTACTTTTCTTTCTCTCGTGTTTCTCATTATACCACTTCACATATAGTTAAGAACCTTAAAAGAGTAGATATACTTTCGTTTCCCCCCCTTATGTGCTGTGGTTGTTATACGTCTTTATTTCCATTTATATTATAAACCCTACAATGCATTTTTAATATTTTGCTTTAAATAATCAATTATATTTCACACCAACTAAAAAATATATTTTATATTTACTCACATGTTTACCATCGTTTTGTGTAGGTCCCTATTTTTGTCTGATACTATTATCCTTCTGTCTGAAGAACTTCCTTTAACATGTCTTATGTTATAGGGCTGCTGGTAGTCAATTCTCTCACATTTTGTCTGACCGAAAAAGTTATTTTTCCTTCATTTGTGAAAAATATCTTCCAGGGAACCTGGGCGGCTCAGTTGGTTAAGTGTCCAACTCTTGATTTCAGCTCAGATCATGATCTCAGGGTTGTGAGATTGAGCTCTGCATCGGGCTCTGCGGTTGGCGGAGCCTGCTTAAGTTTCTCTCCCTCGCCCTCTCTCCCTTCCCTGCCCTTTACCCTCTCTTAAAAAACAAAACAAAACAAAAAAAAACTTCCTACCTGGGAATAGAATTGTAGGCTGACAGATTTTTGTTGTTGTCATTTGCATCTTTCTTTGTTCTACTGTTATGTGTCTCTTTTGGGAAGGGTTGTTTTTAAGAGTTTTTTGTTATTGGGGTTTTTTGTTTTTAGCCAATTTAATTATTGGCTCACTGTACTTTTCTTTGCGTTTATTCTCCCTGGACTCTGTTGGATCTGTTGGCTTATGAGTCTTATCAAATTTGAAAATATTTAGCAATTAATTCTTGGAATCTTTATCTGTTCATCACCCCTTCTTTTCTTTTCCTGGGACTCCCAATTATATGCATATTAGACAGCTTGTCGTTGGAAAAAAAATTACCGTGGTACATTTTTATTCATTCTTCTTTCTGTCTGTGCTTGCTTTTGAGTAATTGGTATTTCATGTCTTCAAATTTATTGTCCTTCTGCAGTATTTTGTTTTGTTCATCCCATCCAGGGTATTTAATTCAGATGTAGTCTTCATCACTAGAAGTTCCATTTGGGTGTTTTTTTTTTTTTTTTTTTTTTTTTTTTATTTATTTATTTATTTTTTTTTAAGATTTTATTTATTTATGTGACAGACAGCCAGCGAGAGAGGGAACACAGCAGGGGGAGTGGAAGAGGAAGAAGCAGGCTCACAGCGGAGGAGCCCGATGTGGGACTCGATCCCGGTACGCCGGGATCACGCCCTGAGCCGAAGGCAGACGCTTTAACGACTGCGCTACCCAGGCGCCCTGGGTGTTTTTTTTGTTTGTTTGTTTTGAGTATAGTTGGCACAGTGTTACGTTAGTTTCATGTGTATGGCATAGTGATTCAATAACCCTATATGTTATGCTGTGCTCACCACGAGTGTATTCTTCGGGCCTTTTTAATATCATCGATTTTCTCTGCATCATGTCCATGTTTCCTTCCTCTGATTTGCATGTAGAGCCCATTTACGCTAGCCGTTTTAACATTCTATGTAACCAAAATCATTTCCGTCATTGCTACATCTGTGTCATTTTGTTGAGTTTTCTTCTAGTGATGGTTCATATTTTCTTATTTCTTTGCATGCCTAGTAATTTTTATTGGATGCTGGATAATGTGAAATTTATAATGTTACATGGTATGTATGTCATATTCCTTCAAAGAGTGTTTGACATAGTTTTGGCACTCACGGAAGTTACTTAGGATCAGTTTGACCTTTTCAAGGCTTGCTTTTAAGCTTTATAGGAGGGGTACAGAGCATTCCATATATAAGGCCAACTATTATGGTGCAATACCTTTCTGAGGGGTCTACCTGATGCCCTGTGTATCACATGAGGGCTTTCCACTCCGGCTGGTGGAAATGCAAAGTCTTCTCAGCCTTGTGCTCTCTCTGTGAATGGTTTCACTTAACTGCTTCTGGGAGTTCTTTTCTTCACTTTGGGTAGTTTCCTCTACACATATATAGACTCTTAGCCAAAGACTCAGGTGAACTTCTCTGCAGATCCCTGTAACTTACTCTCCCATAGTTCTCTCACCTCCTCTAGTAATCTGTCCTACAAATTCTAGCTACATTGGCCTCCCTAACTCCAATCTTTGTCTCTTCTGCTCAGTGAGAGTGTTGGGCTCTGTTGTGTTTCCTCTCCCTGTCCCATTATCTGGAAACTTCCTCCAGGAAGTAAGATGGGGCAGTCATATGGCTTACTTCATTTGATTCTCTTCTATCAGGGATCATAATACTGCACTGCCTGTCATCTAGTGTTTGAAAACTGTTGTTTCATATATATTGTCTCATTTCTAGATGTTTAATGTGAGAGAATCTGGTCCCTGTTGTCTTCATTTCTGAAAATGATTATGATTTTTAAAAGTGTCTTTGGAAGAAACACTTTGAAATTTAGATCTTTAGGAATGTTCGATAGGACTGTATTTAAGAGGAGAAACCTTTAAAAGGAAGACATACAAGAAGATCATTTCAATTAATGAAAGTCTCAAGTGGTAAAGCATTAAACGATGCTAGTGGTAGGAATTGAGATGAGGGAACATATCTAAAACACGTTTTTTTCAGGAGAAATGGACAGAATTGGGGAGCTGCTTGGCATGTGGGGTACATGAGGATTCAAATGTAAGATTTTAATATCTGTAATAGTGGTGCAATTAAAAGAGGCTGAGTAAAAGATTATTAATTTTTACTAATTTTTAAATGTTCTCATATATCATAGGAGATGGTGACAGAAATGTATTCTGGCCCTTGTGTAGCAATGGAGATTCAACAAAATAATCCTACAAAGACATTTCGAGAATTCTGTGGACCTGCTGATCCCGTAAGTTAGTGTTTAAAATATTAATCAAGCTTGTTTTATTCACTAGCTAAGAATCTTAACAGGTTTAATAGTTTTAGTTTGTTCTTTAAAAGAAATAATACCAAAATGACTAAATCAGATAAATTTTTATTCAGAATAGCATTTTGAATAATTTTTAATATTCCAAGAAAAAGTGAATTTTTTATTAGCCTAGTGACAGTATAGAATGGGCAGAAAGCTTTACTGTGTATTTTTTTACTTTACTGTGGCATTTTCTTTTATTGTTTCTTCATGCTAAATTGTCTAGATAAATAAATTGATCAAGCTGTCTGATAGAACTTATCTAAGATACTAATTATCTTTTGACATAGGGAGGCTCTAAATAAAGCTCTCAGTGTGAAGAATATTGATATGGTGGCTTCATACCATAAGTACGAGCAATGGGACTTATGTGAAACTTGATAACCTCTAGTATACTTTTCATTTTGCTTTGGGGTTTCTTCATATAGACATTGGGTGGAAAAAGGAGTGAAGAGGAAGGGGATGGACCTAAAAAGCAAAAGTAGCATTAGAACACACATGAGAAATCTCCCTGCAAATGTTAAAAGCTGAGTAGGATTAAGGGAAGCATTACTGATTTGAAACACTGTAATTTTTAAAAAAGATTTTTTATATTTATTTTAGGGAGATAGAGAGAGAGAGAGAGAGAGAGAGAGAGAGTTCCTGAGCCAGGGGAGGGCCAGAGGGGGCGAGAGAGGGACAAGCATACTCCACACTGAACATGGAGCTAACCTGGGGCTCGATCTCATGACCTTGAGATCGTGACCTGAGCTGAAACCAAGAGTCAGATGGTTAATGGACTGAGCCACCCAAGCGCCCCTAACTATAATTCAAATTTATTCTCTTTTCTTTATTTTACCATCACTTATAAATAGTTTATTGAATATGAGCATCTAATTCAGTTTAATCCAGAGAGCATTTATTGAGTTCCCTTATATGTAGGATAGAAAGTTAACAGCACCTATTAAGAAATCAACTTGTGTGAGAGTGCTTGCTGCTAGATTAAGCTCTGTAGGGGAGAGCAGTATACCTGTTCTCAAAGACTGAAGAGCACACACATAATGATCTTTTAAAACACTTACAGAGAAACATACAATAAGGGCTAAAATATTTTTAGTTCAAGTAAAATGCAAATGTTAAAGGATTGTTTAATAAAGGAGCAAATGATATGACCTGGAGATAATTGAGAAAACTTACTTAGAGGAAGAGAGTAGTGAAAGGGGTTTTAAAGAAGAATCAAGGCACAAAGAGAATGAGAAAAGCTCTAAAGCCTGTACAAAGGCAACAGTGAAGGAATTTGCAAATTTACTATGGTATACAGCAAGAATATTTGCTTGACTTCAATAGGAAATGCATACCTAGAAGCACAAGGAAATACATTTTTTTAAAGATAGTGGTACCAGCGAATGCTGGTAGAGATGAATTTGGGATGGGTAGTCTTAAAATCCAGGCTACAATTGTGGATTTTGTATGAGTGGAATCCCATGTGGCAGGAAATAGCAATTCCTCATATTTAGCTTAATTTTGAGCATATGGAGTCATTCCCTTGATGCAACAAGAGCAAACTAAATTGGAAGAGGTTTAAGGCAAGGGCTCTAGAAACAGTTAAGAGCAGACCTGATGACACCATTAGAGAAAGAGTTGGCAGGACCTACTCTCTATCTTTTCAGGGACAAAGAAGAATAGAAGTTAAGTATTAAATGTGATTGTGAAAGTGTGATTATTAAAATCTGACTCTAATGTAGAGGACTTTAAGAGAAAATGATGATGTTGAGTGTTTATTGATTAGTCATTGTAAAAAATTAGAAAGGGATACTTTTTGGTTACATGAATAAACAGATCTTGATGTTTGCCATTTTTATATCTGATTTCTGTTGGAAATCAGGACAGGGTTTTGTTTATTGTTTTTTTAAGATAATTAAAATTGTGAGTGAACAGCTGACTGAACCGGCAAATTAGATATAAACTAGAACAAAGATAGAATGACTACGTTCATTCTTTCATTCATTCCATAAGTATTTACTGAAACTGTGCTAATATTTGTGAATATAAAGATAGACGTCTCAAAGAGCTTACAGTCTGCGAATGAGCAGTATATGTAAGTGGCTCATTTCCACGTTCTGTGGCAATTGTAGTGTTAGATGCTTGCATTGGGTACGATGGGGGCCCAGAATATTAGCACTTAGCTCAGCCTGAAAGGGGCAAAATAGCATCCGGGGAGACTTCTTGAAGAACATGACTTCTGAGCAGAATTGCAAGGAGTGAGCAGAACTTAGCTAAGTGAAGAAGGAAATGACACGATGAAAGTTAGGGAAGAATAAAACAGATTCACTTTCAGGCTGCAACAAGATCTTTATCATTACTGTAGTTAAATTACTTGGCAATGAATGACAGAGGATGAGGTCGTCGGGGAGTAGTTGGGAGTGAGCCTTGAGCAATCATAGAAGGAAGAGTCCTAACAATAAAAGTTTGCTGATTACCTCTCTTTCTAGATGTATATTCAGTGAACATTTACAGAGTGAATAGTATGTACAGGGCTCACTGCTTGAGCCCGTGGCTGGGCCATAAGAAAGACGACTAGAACAAGGTATCTTTCCTTAATGAGCTCATAATCTCATGAGAGTTTAGGTTGGGAACTCTTCCAAGATCCTAAGTCTTCCCTCATTAAGCATAGTTGGAATTACTCTACTATTTTTTTTTTTCATTTTAGTTGTCCACGAGCCCCTTGTAGCATTATAGAAAGTTACTAATAGGGATACTAAAATTTGGTATGAATTTAACATAAAAAATGTTAATAGTGGTTGTCTTTGGGTGGTAGAACTATGATAATGTTAAATTCTACTTTCCTGTATTTTGCCAATTTTCCTTAAAGTACTTCTGTTACATTTACAATAATACCTTTTAATGTATCATAAAACTTGAAAGTAAATGAACTTTTGAGGACTTGGTCCTGATTTGGGATGGATTCTCCTCTTGAATCTCAGAGTCTTGAATTATGTACTAAGTGCAGGTGCGGGATGTTAAGCAGGATCATGTGCCTTTGATGGATATATAGAGATGGGCATATATAGATATTATATACCCATCTAACATGTATACATATGTATATATCTTCAGAAAAAATACCATTAGTAGTTATAGTCAAACTATGCATTAGGGACAATAGAATGGTTCTTAAAGTTTGTTCTCAGACTTTGGTTTATTTATTCTTCTTCTACTCTCTTTCTTTGTCCCTTTTCTTCCACCCCTCCAGCAAAATTGTAAGTGTTCAATGCTTACTACATGCCAGTCACTGCGCTAGGTTTATAATAATGATCAAATAAGTATAGTCCTTATCTTTGAGGAACTTATAGTCTAGTTTTAGGAGGTAGAATTGATAAATGGCAGTCTCACTCTAAACTGCCAGTGTGCCAATCTATTCATGTATTGTATTAAAATAATTTAGAAATTCATGTCATCACTGCTTAGTCATTTCCATGTCTGAAGAGAGACTGTGGGTTACAAAACATGTAAATATAACTAGTGTGTGGGAAAAATGCAAGGTGTGTCATGGCCATACAATTAATATTTGATTAATGAATAGACAGGCTACTTTTAATGTGTACCTAAAATCCGGTATTCACTCATTATTTAAAAATATTTCATAATAAAAAAAATTTTTTAAAAGAAAAAAAGAAAAATATTTCATCTACCAAAATGAGTTCTTTTTTTCTTTATTCTTTCTAAGATGTAGAACTACTTTTTAAGTTGATTCAAAAGAAGGTTCAGCCTTACAGTGAACATTAGACCACTTGGTAACTATATATGTTGTGAATCGACCTCACTTTCATCATTGATGTCTGCACTATTGGCAGATTTGTTCTCTTATATCTGGAAGGAAACACACATTGCGTATGAACAGAATTTATTTCAGTTTCTCTAGAAGTGGTCTGCAAGAAAGGGTGCTTCACAACACACGTCACTGGTGGGGAAGGGTATGTTAAACTTTCCATTTTTATTTATTTACTTTATAAAAAGAAATTAAGTTTTAGTAAAATTTAATGTATAGACTAATAAGAGTACATTTATATAACCTGTTAAACTACATACATGTTTTGATGTATTTACATATTTTACTGACAAGGGTGGTTAAAAATGTTGGAGTCTACTGCATGAAAGGGAAAACAAATATCACAGGTTTCTTTACAGTTAGAGAAAGATTCACTCACCACACCATCACCTGCAGAAAATACATCCACTTAGGCAGAAAACCTAATTTGCCTCTGAAAGAGGTTTTGATTGCACCTGCTCAAGAATTTCACTGTTGAGTAGTTTGGTGGTTTTCCTGCTGAGCCATTAGGAAACTGAAAGAGTCACCAAAGAAGTGGTAAATTACCTGGAAAAATTGTGCAGAATGTATTTGTTCTTGGACTGGTGTGTATGACAAGCCAAATAACCTCACATCATTATGCCTTATTTTATGAAAAATATGTTTGTAAAATATTTTATGTAAAGGACCTTATTTAAGGGATTCTGAATTTTTTGGTCAAGTGATTCCTTTGGCTATTTGGAACCTTTTGTGATTCTATACAAATTTTAGGATTTTTTCCCCTATGTCTATGAAGAATGTCCTTGGAGTTTTCATAGAAATTGCATTTAATCTATAGATGGCTTTGGGTAGTGTGGACATTTTAACAGTATTCATTCTTTCCGTCCTTGAACATGGGATATCTTTCCATTTGTTTCATTTTCCATTTCTTTTTCTTTCTTTCTTTCTTTCTTTCTTTCTTTCTTTCTTTCTTTCTTTCTTTCTTTCTTTCTTTCTTTCTGATTCCATTTATTTATTTGACAGAGAAAGACAGGCAGAGAGAGGGGGAACACAAGCAGAGGGAGTGGGAGAGGAAGAAGCAGGCTCCCAGTGGAGCCTTTGTTCCTTTCAACTTTGCTGAATTTATATTTCTAACACTTTTTGGTGGAGTCTTTAGGATTTTCTATATATAAAATCATATCATCCACAAACAAAAGTAGTTTTACTTCCTTTCTGATTTGGGTGCCTTTTTCTTTTTCCTACCTGATTTCTCTGGCTAGGATATTGATTACTATGTTGTATACGAGTGGTGAGATTGGGCATCCTTGTTTTATTCCTTATAGAAGAGAAAAAGTTTTCAGCCTTTCATCACTGATATAATGCTAGCTGTGGCCTTACCAAATATGGCCTTTACTATGTTTACTGATTTATTAACAAATTTTTGAGAGTTTTTAATCATGAAAGGAAGTTGTATTTTGTCATCTATTTTTTTCTTCATCTATTGAGATGACTATATGATTTTTTCCTTCATTCTGTTAATGTGATGTATCACATTTATTGATTGGTATATATTGAATCATCCTGGCATCCCAGGTATAAAGGCCACTTGATCATGATGTGTGATTGTTTGAATGTGGTGTTGAATTCAGCTTGCTAATATTTTGTTGAAAATGTTTGCCTCCATATTTATCAGGGTTATTGGCCTGTAGTTTTCTTCTTTTGTAGTGTCATCTGGCTCTGGGATTAGGGTAATGTTGTCTTCATATAATGAATTTGGGAGTACTCCCTCCTTTTCAGTTTTTTGGAAGAGTTTGAGAAGGGTTGGTGTTAATTCTTCTTTAAATGTTTGGTAGATTTTACCAGGGAAATTATTTGGTCCTGGGCTTTTCTTTGTTGGGAGATTTTTGATTTCTCATTCAATCTCATTATTGGTATCTTCAGATTTTCTATTTCTTTATGATTCAGTTTTAGTAGGTTTAATATTTCCAGGAATTAATCCATTTCTTATAGGTTGTCTAGTTAATTGGTGTATAATTGTAATAGTTTATTTGATTCTTTATATTTCTTTGGTATCAGTTGTAATATCTCCTCTTTCATGTCTGATTTTATTTATTTGAGTCATTTCTCTTTTCTCTTAGTAATCTCGCTAAAGGTCTCTTATTTTCTTTATCAGTTCAAAAAAAAGCAGGTTTTGGTTTCATTGATCTTTTCTATTGTTTTTGTGGTTTCTATTTCATTCCTTTCTGCTCTGACCTTTGTTATTTTCTTCCTTCTGCTAAGTTTGGGCTTAGTTCTTTTTTTTCCGGTTTCTTAAGGTGTAAAGTTAGGTTGTTTATTGGAAATCTTTCTTGTTTTTTAGCGTTGGTGCTTATTGCTATGAACTCCCTCTTAGATCTGCTTTTGCTGCAACCCATAAGTTTTGGTATGTGTGTTTCCATATTCATTTGTTTTAAGATCTTTTTTGATTTCTCTTTTGATTTCTTCTTTGACCCATTGGTTGTCCAGTAGCATGTTTAATTTCCACATATTTATTAACTTTCAGTTTTCTTCCTGGTATCGATTTCTAATTGCATACTATTGTGGTCAGAAAAGATACTAGATATGATTTAAGATTAATTAAAATTACTGAGGCTTGATTTGTAACCTATCATATGATGTATCTTGGGGAATGTTCCATGGGCACTTGAGAAGAATGTAATTCTGTTCCTGTTGGATGAAATATTCTGTATATGTCTCTTAGGTCCCTTTGGTCTAAAGTATGGTTCAACTCAAATGTTTCATTATTGATTTACTCTCTGGATAATCTGTTCACTATTGAAAGTGGAGTATTGATGTCCCTTACTATTATTCTATTGTTGTCTGTTTCTCCCTTTACATCTGTCAGTATTTGTTTAAGATACTTAGGTGTTCCAAAGTTAGGGGCGTATATATTTATAATTGTTATATTTCCTTGATGATTTAGCCATTTTATCATTATATAATGACTTTTTAATTAAATTTTTAATTTTAATTTCAGTGTAGTTAACATATAATGTTATATTAGTTTCAGGTGTACAATATAGGGATTTAGCAATTTTGTACATTACTCAGTGCTCATCATGATAAGTATATCTTTAATCTCCATCACCTATTTCACCCATCCCCCCATCCACCTCCCCTCTGGTAACCATTAGTTTGTTTTCTATAATTAAGAGTCTGTTTCTTGGTTTGTCTCTCTCTATCCTTTTTTTTTTTTTTCCATTTTGTTTCTTAAATTGCACATGTGAGTGAAATCATGTGGTATTTAACATTCTCTGATCGATTTATTTTGCTTAGTATTATACTCCCTAATTCCATCCCTGTTGTGGCAAATGGCAAGATTTCATTCTTTTTTTGGCTGAATAATATTTCCATATATATATATATATACATATATATATGTATATATATATACACACACACACACATATGTGTGTGCATATGTGTATGTGTGTGTGTGTATCACATCTTCTTTATCTGTTCATCTATCAGTGAACACTTGTGCTGCTTCCATGGTTTGAGTATTGTAAATAATGCTGCTCTAAACATAGGGGTGCATGTATCCCTTTGAATTAGTGTTTTTGTATTTTTTGGGTAAAAGTAGTGTGATTAGTAGGGTAATTAGTGATTAGTAGTAGGGTAAAAGTTACTGGATTGTAGGGTAGTTCTATTTTTAATTTTTTCAAGAAACCTCCATGCTCTTCCACAGTGGACATAGCAGTTTGTAGTCCCACCAAGAGTGCACAAGGTTTTCTTTTTCTCCACATCCTCTCCAACACTTGTTTCTCGCGTTTTTTGATTTTTGCCATTGTGACAGGTGTGAAGTGATGTCTCATGGTAGTTTTGATTTGTGATGATTTCCTGATGATTAGTGATGTTGAGCATCTTTTCATGTATCTGTTGGCCATGTCTTCTGCCCATTTTTAAAATGGGTTATTTGTTTTTTGGGTGTTGAGCTATATTAGTTCTTTATATACTTTGGATACTAACCCTTTATCAGCTATGTCATTTGCAGATATCTTCTCCCATTCAGTAGGTTGCCTTTTAGTTTTTTAAATTGTTTCCTACACTGTGCAGAAACTTTTTATTGTTGCTTTTATTTCCTTTGGCTCAGGAGACATATATAGAAAAAATGTCATTATGGCTAATGTTAAAGCAGTTGCTCTCTTCAAGGATTTTTATGGTTTTAGGTCTCATATTTAGGTCTTTTATCCATTTTGGGTTTGTTTTTGTGTGTGGTGAAAGAAAGTGGTCCAATTTCATTGTTTTGCATGTTGCTGTCCAGCTTTCCCAACACCATTCGTTGAAGAGATGATCTTTTTCCCATTGGATATTCTTTCTTGCTTTGTCAAAGATTAATTGGTCATATAACTGTGGGTTTATTTCTGGATTTTCTGTTCTGTTCCATTGGTCTGGGTGTCTGTTTTTATGCCAGTACCATGCTGTTTTCAATACTACAGCTTTGTAATATAACTTGAAGTCTGGAATTGGGATACCACCAGTTTTGTTTTTCTTTTTCAAGATTGCTTTGGCTATTTTGGGTGTTTTGTGGTTCCATACAACTTTTAGGATTGTTTATTATAGTTCTGTGAAAAATGCTTTTGGTATTTTTATGGAGATTGCTTTTAATTTGTAGATTGCTTTGGGTAGTATACACATTTTAACAATATTTGTTCTTCCAACCCATGCACAGGGAATGTCTTTCTGTTTCTTTGTGTTATCTTCAATTTCTTTCATCACTGTTTTATAGTTTTCAGAGTATAGTTCTTTCACCTCTTTGGTTAAGTTTATTAGGTATTTTATTGTTTTTGGTACAGTTGTAAGTAGGATTATTTTCTTAATTTCACTTTCTGCTGCTTCATTATTAGTACATAGAAATGTAACAGATTTCTACACATCGGTTTTGTATCCTACAAATTTACTGAATTTATTTATCAGTTCTAGTAATTGTTCAGTGGAGTCTTTAGGGTTTTTTATATATACTATCATGTCATCTGGAAATAATGAAAGTTTTGTTTCTTCCTTACCAATTTGAATGCCCTTTATTTCTTTTTTATTGTCTAATTGCTGAGGCTAGGATTTCTAGTACTATGTTAAATAAAAGTAGTGAGAGCGGACATCCTTGTCTTGTTCCTGACCTTAGCAGAAAAGCTCTCAGTTTTCCCCCATTGAGTATGATGTTGGCTGTGGGTTTTTCATATATGGCCTTTATTATGTTGAGGTATGTTCCCTGTAGACCAACTAGAGTTTTTATTGTGAATGGATGTTGTACTTTGCCAAATGATTTTTCTGTATCTATTGAAATGATGATATATGGTTTTCATCTTTTCTCTTATTGATGTGATGTATCACATCAATTAATTTATGGCTATTGATCCATCCTTGCATCCTGGGAACAAATCCCGCTTGACCATGTGAATGATTTTTTTAATGCATTGTTGGATTCAGTTTGCTAATATTTTGTTGAGGTTTTTTCCATCTGTGTTCATCAGAGATATTGACTTTTTTTTTTTTTTTTTTGGTAGTGTCTTCATCTGGTTTTGGTATCAGAGTAATACTTGCCTCACAGAATGAATTTGGAAGTTTTCCTTCCTCTTCTGATTTTTGGAGTAGCTTGAAAAGAATAGGTATTAACTCTCCTTTTTCCCCCCTAGAGGAAGGAGGGGCAGAGGGAGAGGATCGTAAGCGGCTGCACATGTTACCTGACATGGGGCTTGGTCCCAGACCTTGAGATCATGACCTGAACTGATATAAAGAGTTGAACACTTAACCGACTGAGCCACCCAGGCTTCCCAGTGTTAACTCTTTAATGTTTGGCAGAATTTTCATGGAAAGCCATCTGATCCTGGAGTTTTGTTTTTTGGGAGTTCTATGATTACTAATTCAGTTTTATTGCTGGTAATTGGTCTGTTCACATCTGCTGTCTCTGAGACATATCACTTATATTCATTTCACTTAGGTCTCTTGCTGTGGTTTTGTCTTGTTCTTTCATTTAGGACATATTCCTCTGTTTCTTCATTTTGTCTAACCCTCTATGTCTGTTTCTGTGTGTTAGGAAAGTCAATTATGTCTCCTGCTCTTGAAGGTAATAACCTTATGAAGAAGAGGTCCTGTCGTGCCCTGTAGTGCTTTGTCTCCTGTTCCCCAGGACCTGCACTTCAGGAAGTGTCTCCTATATGTGTTACATGTGCCCTGCTGTTATGTCCTTTCCATTGTTTCCTCTTGTCCAGTTATCTGCAGAGGCTCTCTTTGCCTGTGTGGGCAGTGTTTTGTCCCCAGCCTGGTAGGGCACAGTTTAACTTAGTGTACAGTGGTCTGCCTACAAAGTGAGACTTGCCCCTGATGTCACCCGAACAAAAGCCTCCTGGTCAGGAGCTGAGGTTTTGATGGGGATTGCTCCAGTTTTCTGGGGGAAAGGACCCACCTTGCTGGACTTAGGCAAGCTTGACTAGATAGAGCAGATCCATCAAAGTGTAGGTGGTGGGAGGGGCTTCATGTAAGCAAGTTGGGTAGAAAGTGTTATGCAATGCTGGTTCCCACAGGGGGCCATGTGTTTATGCTGAGGGGTAATGGTGGGGGGATGTCATCTGCTAGCTCCTTTATTCCTGGAAGGGTCTCCCTGTGATCCCTGCCTCTCTGGCCATGCTCTGAGATAAGTAAATAACTCTCCCTCCCCTGTGCCCTAGGCATTTTTCAAACTGCTGTTTCTATGCTGTATCTCTACTGCCTATTTGTTGCACTGTACCTTTAAGTGGGGACTCAACTTTCCAGAACTGAGCCTGCTGATTTTTAAGATTCCAGGCTTTAAGTCCCACTGGGTGTATGTACTCATGAAATTCAGTCCCTCTCGCTTTCAATGCCAAATGTTATGGGGATTCATCTTCCCTGTGAGGGCTCTCCAGTGTGATAGTTTGCTTCTTGCCCTTCCCTGCACCCTGGGCTCACTCCCGACGAGGGTCAACCATGGTCCCCTTTTCTCCCAAACTGGGTTTCTTCCCTTTCTAACTTTTTTATTTTTTATTTTATTTATTTATTTTTTTAAAGATTTTATTTATTTATGTGACAGAGAGACAGCCAGCGAGAGAGGGAACACAGCAGGGGGAGTGGGAGAGGAAGAAGCAGGCTCACAGCGGAAGAGCCTGATGTGGGACTCGATCCCGGATCGCCAGGATCACGCCCTGAGCCGAAGGCAGACGCTTTAACGACTGCGCCACCCAGGCGCCCCCCCTTTCTAACTTTTTTAATGTGACCTCTTCTCTACTTTTACTTGTGGAGTTTGTTCTGCCAGTCTTCAAGTCATTTTCTGAGTTATTTACACTCTTGTGAATGTTATGTAGTTGAATCTATGGGATGAAGTGAGTTTACTGTCCTCTTATTCCATCATCTTCTCAGCCTGTACCTCTATAATGACTTTCTTTGCCTTTTGTTACAGTTTTTGGCTTAAAGTCTATTTTTTCCCTGTATAAATAATGCTACCTTTGTTGTCTTTTGGTTTCCCATTGCATAGGATATCATTTCCATCTCTTCACTCTGAGCCTGTGTGTATCCTTAAAGCTATATGAGTCTCTTGAAGACAGCATATAATTTGGTCTTGTTCTTTAAATCCATCCAGGCACTCCATGCCTTTTGATTGGAGAATTCATTCTATTTACATTTAGAGTAATTCCTGATAGGTAAGGACTTACTAATGCCATTTTATGGCTGTTTTGTAGTTCCCGTTGTTCCTTTCTTCCTTTTTGGTTGCCTTCCATGTATGTTGATGATTTTCCATAGTGGTATGCTTTGAGTCTCGTGTCTTTATCTTTTGTGAATTTACTGTTGGTTTTTGCTCTCTGGTTACCATGAGCATTATATAAATATCTTCGTGATATAATAGTCTATTTTCTTCTGGTAACAACTTAGCTTTGCATACAATCAAAGTTCTTCTTTTATTCCCCCATTTTATATTTTTGATATCACAGGTTTCCTCTTTTTATGTTGTCAATTTGGTAACAAATTATTATAGTTATTTTTTTTAAAGATTTTATTTATTTATTTGACAGAGATAGAGACAGCCAGAGAGAGAGGGAACACAAGCAGGGGGAGTGGGAGAGGAAGAAGCAGGCTCATAGCGGAGGAGCCTGATGTGGGGCTCGATCCCATAACGCTGGGACCACGCCCTGAGCCGAAGGTGGACGCTTAACCGCTGTGCCACCCAGACGCCCCTATAGTTATTTTTAATACTCTTGTTTGTTAACCTTTATATAAGAGTGAAGTGGTTAACACACCTCCATATTAAAGTATTAGAATATTCTGTACACTTATCTTTATATTTTCAGATTTTTTTTTCATATTACCACTTAACATCCTTTCATTTAAACCTGAAGAACTTCTTTCAGCATTTCTTCTAAGGCAGTCTGGAGTGATAAGCTTCCTCAGCTTTTGTTTAACTCTCCTTCATTTCCAAAGGACAACTTTGCTTGATAGAGTATTTTTCATTGGCAGTTGCTTTTTATTTTCTTTCAGCATTTTGAATATAATCATCCCACTCTCTCCTGGCCTATAAGATTTCTGCTGAGAAAGTTATTGATAGCTTTGTGGGAGTTCCCTTGTAAGTTATAGGCTTCTTTACTCTTGCTGCTTTTAAGTGTCTCTGTCTTTGCTTTTTGACAGTTTTGTTATAATGTGTCTCACAGAAGAGCTGTTTAAGTTGAGTTTATATGATGATCTGTGAGCTTCATGAATTTGGATATCCAAATCTCTTTCCAGATTTGGGAAGTTCCTAACTATTCTTTCTTTATATAAGCTTTCTACCCTGTCTCCCTCTCTTCTCTTTCTGGGACTTCAATAATTTGCAAATTATTTCTTTTGATGGTATCCCATGGATTACATAGCTTTCTTCCTTCTTTTTTCTTTGTTCTCCTGTAACTGGATAATTTCCTACTTCCTGTCTTTTAACTCACATGTTCTTTCTTCTGCTTCATCCATTCTGATATTAATGCTCTGTAGTTCCTTTTTCATTTTATTCATTGTATTTTTCAGCTCCAGAATTTTTTTGTTTCTTCTTTTATGATTTCTATCTTTGTTAATCTTCTCAGTTTGTGTGTGTATTAGTTTTTTTTTAAATTTTGTTGAATTGTCTCTCTGTGTTTTCTTGTAGCTCAGTGACCTTCCTTAAAACAGGTATTTTAATTTCTTTTATCAGATAAATAGCAGATATTCATGTCTTTGGGATCAGCTTGTGGAAGATTATTGTTATCCTTTGGTTGTGTCATGTTTCATAGATTTTTCACAGTCCCTGAAGATTTGTTTTGCTGTCTTCACATTTGAAGTAGCAGTGAGAACTGAGCACCTTCTTTCTTTACTAACTACCTTCCAGAGAGAAATCTCTTCTGTCAGCCTTCCTAGGGATTCTCAGAACTTTTATGGATGCACCTGGTCCACACTTTTGCTCCCTCTTTTGGCAGAATTCTTAAACTTGTATGCCTTCTTTTGATCCTCCAATGCACTAGGCCAAGTGCCAACAGCCTCCCTTTTGCTTTCCCAAAGGTTGACCTAAAGCTCAATTTGTGGTCTCTCTCTGGCTCACAGATTCTTACTTATTTTCTGCACGTGCTCACTTGCCATCCATCAAAGCTTTCTCACTGCCCCTGTGGGAGAGCTCACAGGGTTGGAGGTATATAGGTGAGGGATGTGGAGCACTGGTGGTGCCCATGGGCCAGTTGGGGGATCTGCAGATAAGACATCCCTAGCAGCTCACAGTTCAGCTGGTCGATGGAATCTGTGGCCCAGTTTTTAGAATCCATGTCCTTTTAATGGTCTCCAAGAGTCTTATCTTCTACTTTTCCAGCTATTCCCACTCTCCAGTAATGTAGCTCACAGTTCAGTACTTTGAATGGAGTGAGAGAGAAATAAGTTTCTTTGGCATCATCCCGCACAGTGGAGAGGCCCAGCCGTTCACTCACATACTTTCACTTTCCCCTCTTGGGAGAAATCACAGGGTAAGAATATCTCTCATGACCCTGAGCTGTGCCACTTTTGGAGAAGGGTGATACATGTAAAATCGGACTATTCATTTTACCCACTTCAGTGCGTCCAACTCCTATTGTTTTGCTCCAACTGTGACTTAGGACTTCTCTGCTGGAGACCTAGACTTCCACAAGGGTACTCCTGTTCATAAGTGATTGTCTAAGTTTTTACTGGACTTCTAGACTGTGGCCAGGAGGGGCTGGAGCTGGTGCAGGAGCCACTGTGGGATCCACAACTGGGTTTTTACCTGATGCACAGGTGGGGAAGACTCCTCTTATGTCTTTTGGTATATAATACTGGATCCCAAAGCTCTCACAAAGGCACTGTTTTCATGACTGAATGTCAAATTGTTGTGGAGGGAGGGACACGATGAAAGAGGTCTTATTCAGCCATGTTGCTGACTTCTCTCCTTTCTGAACATTCTTATGTAAACTTTTTTTTACTCTGTTTTCTTGAAAGAGATTCCCAGAAAGCAAATTTCTGAAACAAAGAATACAGATTTAAAACAGTGTATATTAAACTATTTTCTAGAAAATTTCTTCCAATTTGCATTCCTGCCAGCAATGTGTAGAGTACATAGTTATGAAGATTGAGGATTATTAAGCTGAAGTATTTCTAATTTAATGGGTGAAATTGTGATTTCATTGTTTTAATATTAATTACTTTTAATTAATTGAGTAATTAATATTTTTAAAAGTAAACGTTTTATTGATTATATGTCTTGTCTTGTAATTGTTTTATGTAATTGTTTAAATAGTAATTACTTTTAAAGGTAAACGTTTTATTGATTATATGTCTTGTCTTGTAATTGTCTTATGTCATTTGATCAATTCTCTACATTTTTTATCATTTTTATGTGCTCCGTTTATATATGAAAGTTGTTTATCAGTTATTTTCCCAGTTTAATTTTTAATTTGCTTCACGTAAAGAAGATTTTAAGGTGTAGTCAAGTCTATCAATTTTTTTCGTTTATGGTGCTTTTATAAAAACTTTGATAAGGGGCGCCTGGGTGGCTCAGTCAGTTAAGCGTCTGCCTTTGGCTCATGTCATGATCCCAGGATCATGGGATTGAGTCTTATGTCAGGCTCCCCGCTGAGGGAGCCTGCTTCTCCCTCTCCCTCCTGCCTATGCTGTCTCTTGCTATCTCTCTCTCTCAAATAAATAAAATCTTTTAAATAAATAAATAAATAAATAAATAAATAAATAAAACCTTTCCTTCCTCATTAGAGAATAATAATTTCCCTGAATGGTTTTGTGGTTTCACTTTATACTTAATTATTTTATACATTGAATTTTTTGTTGCTCATCATCCACAATAAAGTTCTGATTCCCTCATACCTGCCCCCCAAAACTTCACCAGTTGCCATAGCATCAATTATTGAGTGCTCTTTGTTTTCCTGCTGATTTATGATACCTTATTTCTAAGTTATTTGTTAAGTTTCATTAATCATTATATCAATTTTCATAGCAATACATGTAGTTTTAATTAGTGTGTAGCTTTATCTTAAGTTTTCCACAGTTCGATTATTAGTTCCTTCTTGTGGTTTTCTGTGTATTTATTCAGCTTGGTATTCACTATGTTTTTACATTCTTTTTGATCAAATTGGAAAGCTTTTCAGCTAATATTTCTTTGCCTATTTAGCCTTCCTATTCTCATCCCTCCTGCAACTCCAGTTACGTATGTGCTTGATAATTTGATACAAATTATTGAGGCTCTGTACATTTTTTAAAGCTTTATTTCTTTGTGCTTCAGTTCGGGTGATTTCTATTAACTTATCCTTGGACTTATGGATTCCTTCTTCTTTTCCATTCAGCTTTTAATTTCAAATGTAGTAATTTTTAGTTCTAAGATTTGCATTTGATTCATTTTTACAGTTTAACATAACTTTCCTTAAACTCCCTTTCTACGCACTATATCCACTTTTTTCCCTATGGCTTTTTTAGCATACCATTGTAGCTGTTTTATTTATTTTTACTTTTTAATTTAAATTAGTCAACATACAGTACATCATTAGTTTCATATGTAGAGTTCAGTTATTCATCAGTTGCATATAACACCCAGTGCTCATCACATCACATGATCTTCTTAATACCCATCACCCAGTTATCCCATTCCCCTACCCACCTCCTCTCCAGCAACCCTTAGTTTTTTTCTTAAGTTAAGAGTCTCTCATGGTTTGTCTCCCTCTCTGATTTCTTCCGATTCACTTTTCCCTCCCTTCCCTTGTGATCCTCTGTGCTGTTTCTTATATTCCACATATGAGTGAAATCATATGGTAATTGTCTTTCTGATTGTCTTATTTTACTCAGAATAATAACCTCCACGTCAATGTAAATTCCATCCATGACAGTGTAAATGGTGAGAATTCATCCTTTCTGATGGCTGAGTAATATTCCTTTGTGTATACATATGCACCATATCTTCTTTATCCATTCATCCATAAATGGACATCTCAGCTCTTTCCATAGTTTGGCTATTGTGGACGTTGCTGCTATAAATGTTAGGGTGCAGGTGCCCCTTCAGATCACTACATTTGTATCTTTGGGGTAAATATCCAGTAGCACAATTGCTGCGTCATAACGTAGCTCTATTTTTAACTTCTTGAAGAACCTCCATACTGTTTTCCAGAGTGGCTGTAATCAGCTTGCATTCTCACCAACAGTGTAAGACGGTTTCCATTTCTCTGCATTCTCGCCAACATCTGTCATTTCCTGATTTGTTAATTTTAGCCATTCTGACTAGTGTGAGGTGGTATCTCATTGTCATTTTGATTTGTATTTCCATGATGCTGAGTGATGTTGAGCACTTTTTCATGTGTCAGTTGGCCATTTGGATGTCTTCTTTGAAGAAATATCTGTTCATGTCTTCTGCCCATTTCTTGACTAGATTATTTGGTTTTTTTGGGTGTTGAGTTTGATAAGTTCTTTATAGATCTTAGATACTAGCCCTTTATCTGATATGTCATTTGCAAATATCTTCTCCCATTCCATTGGTTGCCTTTTAGTTTTGTTGACTGTTTCCTTTGCTGTACAGAAGGTTTTATCTTGATGAAGTCCCAATAGTTCATCTTTGCTTTTGTTTCCCTTGCTTTTGGAGATGTGTTTGCAAGCCAAGAAGTTTGCTGCCTGTGTTCTCCTCTAGGATTTTGATGCTTTCCTGTCTCACATTGAGGTCTTTCATCTGTTTTGAGTTTATCTTTGTATGGTGTGAGGAAAAGGTTCAGTTTCATTCATCTACATGTGGCTGTCCAATGTTCCCAGCACCATTTATTGAAGAAACTGTCCTTTTCCCACTGGATATTCTTTTCTGCTTTGTTGAAGATTAGTTGACCATAGAATTGAGGGTCCAATTCTGGGTTCTCTATTCTGTTCCATTGATCTGTGTGTCTGTTTTTGTGCCAGTACCATACTGTCTTGATGATTACAGCTTTGTAGTAGAGCTTGAAGTCTGGCATTGTGATGCCACCAACTTTGTTTTCCATTGTTTCCATATTCCATTTCAGAACATTCTTCTGGCTCTTTGGAGTCTTCCCTGGTTCCATACAAATTTTAGGATTATTTGTTCCAGCTCTGTGAAAAATGTTGATGGTATTTTGAAAGGAATTGCATTGAATGTGTAGCTTGCCCTGGGTAACATAGAAATTTTAACAATATTTATTTTTCCAATCCATGAGCATAGAATGTTTTTCCATTTCTTTGTGTCTTTCTCAATTTCTTTCATAAGTGTTATATAGTCTTTAGAATACAGAACATTTACTTCTTGTTAGATTTATTCCTAGGTATCTTATGGTTTTTGGTGCAATTGTAAATGGGATCGATTCCTTAATTTCTCTTTCCTCTGTCTCATTGTTAGGGTATAGAAATGCAACTGATTTCTGTGCATTGATTTTATATCCTGCCACATTGCTGAATTCCTGTATGAGTTCTAGCAATTTTGGGGTGTAGTCTTTTGGGTTTTCCACATAAAGTATGTCAAGAGTGAGAGTTTGACTTCTTCTTTGCCAATTTGAGTGCCTTTTATCTCTTTTTGTTGTCTGATTGCTGAAGCTAGGACTTCTAGTACTATGTTGAACAACAGTGGTGAGAGTGGGCATCCCTTGTGTGTTCCTGACCCTAAAGGAAACACTCTCAGTTTTTCCACATTGAGAATGATATTCACTGTGGGCTTTTTGTAGATGGCTTTTATGATATTGAGGTATGTCCCCTCTATCCCTACACTGTGGAGCTGTTTTAAAGTCCTTGAATGTTGATTTTAACATCTGGTTTGTCTGTGGGCTTGTGACTGATTTTCCTCTTGATATGGATTACGTACTTTGAATATCTAGTAATTTGGGGTTATGTGCTGGAACATTACGTAAGATATGTTGTCACAGACTCTGGATTTTGTTACCCTCTTATGAAGAATGTTCTAGCAGACAGTTAACATTGCTGGTTTTAGGTTTTGGCAGGGTGGATCTGTTTTGTCATTTCCCTTAGACATGGTGTGATTTCCTAATTCTCACTGGTGTTATTTCGTAAGACATGGCTCTTAGAGGTTTCAGTTGAAAATCCAACCCAGGTGTTTACCAAACCTTCTACTTTGACAGATTGACACTCTTCATCTTTTCTGCAGTGAGTAGCTGCTGAAGCTCTGCTTACCTCTTTCAGCCTTCTGACATTTGTTTCTCCCCTGGCCTCTCTGAAATCTTGCCGCACACATGCACATTCAGGGATCAGTCAAGGATTTGAGGGAGTTTATTTACGGATTTTTTTTTTTTTTTTTTTGGCTACCTACTCCCTAGGATTTTGCCCCATTCCATTTTCAGCTGCTCTAGCTATCTCAGTCCTCATCCTCTTATTCCTCAGGCCAATAATACTGAGATTTTCTGCTTGAGCTCTGTCACATTGACTGGAGAGTAACCTCATGGGGAAAAGCTGTGTTTGTATTTATATATGAAGTTCTTTGTGGTTCTTTTCTTTCAAGGGTTGAATCCTTTGATTTTTCTTTGGTCCTGTCTAATTTCTATATATATCAGCCAGAGGTTGGGGCCAGAGTTGGAGTAGAGTTTTAATTATCTGTGTACTTGTTTTTAGTGTAAGTGAATCGTACATGAATGGAAGCCTAATAATCATACAATCATTCTTTTCTTCTTCTCCTCCTATCTCTATGACTTCTCCATCTTCATCTCCTTGGCTAGACTCTATCCTTTAAATGAGGGTATCCTGAGGGACTTCATCCTTTTTGTCTCTTCAGAGTCTGGAAGCTCTCCCTGGGTAAACCATTAGTATTAATATAGTAGTACATTATCTACCAGTTAATATGCACGGGACTCCAAAATCCATGATTCCAACTCAGATCTTTCTCCTTTGCTCCATGTGCTTCTAAAATTCCATGTTTTCTCCCTCCCCTCACACATTCTTCTATTTTTATGAATGCCACTAGTAATCATCCTACCTGAAAACTGGAGAATCATCTGGCACTCTCTTTTCTCCTTTATCCCCACACATCTATTTGTGTCCTAAGTCCCCAAATGAACACCTCTTTTATATCTAAGTGTATGTTTCTTTATCTTCACCCCCGTGCTACTTAGTTCATTGCTTATCCTCACTGTTTCTATTATCTCTAAAATTTTCTCCAGTTTGCAGTGTCTTATTCTTCATATGTACCCTCAACATTACTGATACAGCACTCTCTCTAAAACACAAGTGAAAAATTACTGTTCCTCAGCTTAAAGCCTTGATGTGACTCCCTACTGGTTAGTTACCTCTCGCAGGAAGGCATACAGTGTCCTCCATGATGTAGCCCTTACTGCTTCTGGCCTCATTTCTTGCTGCAATTTTTTTTGTCTTTTTTCTGTCTACTCTTCACTAACATAAATGTTTATTATTCCTTAATAAACCAGTGTCTTTCTTCACTCTCCCCCTGCACTTCTGTTTATATGTCCTTCTCTACATATAGATATAAGCATAAGTACCTCCTCAAATCCTCAGCTTTTTCCCAAGCATCTGGGAATTATTTCTTGGCCACTCTACCCTCAGACAGAATTGACTGCTTGCTGTCACTGTACCCTATATATACGATACTTTCATATCACCTGTTAAATTGTCTGTACTTATTTACCGTATTAAAAGTCACCCTTAAGATCATATTTTACTCTTGGTATTCTAAACAGAATGTAATAATGGAATGTTGGAAAGTATTTGACCAATAGTTGAGGGGGGAACAAGTGAATGGATGAGTATGTTTGGGTATTATTGGATAATTGGTAGTGAGGCCTCATGATGGTATCATGGTAATGTAAGAGACTAGACTTATTTGTAGGAAATAACTAAATAACTAAAATATTGGAGTAAACATGTTGGCTACTTGTTTTCAAATGGTTGATAACAAAAACAATTGTCTGTACTCTGCACTGTTCTCTAAGTTTATGATTATTTCAGAATAAAATTTGGAAACTAATGTGTGGTCCTTAAAACTTAAAAATAAGTAAACAAGATATTATTGTCTCTAAAGTCAAGTCTAGCCTCACTGAAAAGTGTGAAAGAAATAGATTATATAGTCCTTGTGTCCTTCCTCCCCTCGCCACAGTCCCAGGATCTCAGGCTTAGGCTTCCGCTGCTTCCTTGCTGAAGAAAATCTCTAATCAGATCTGGTAAATTCAGTCACACTGAGATGCAAATTACTACTCAGAATTAACATATTATCACTTCGTAGGGTTTTTCATTTCCTTTTTCTCTTTTAACAGAATGTATTACTTAAAAAAAACAACAACAAAAAACAGTTCCAGTTTTGGTCCCAGGAAGGTGACTGAGGAAAGAGAAACTGACAGAAGAAGGGACTTCTTAGTTACCTCCAATCATTCATTCATCCAGACATATTTGAGTACCTGCTATGTGCCAGGCACTATTCTAGGTACTGGGGATATACTAGTGAAGAAAACAAGCAGTGTGTGTGTGTGTGTGTGTGTGTGTGTGTGTGTGTGTTAGAGAGAGAGAATTTGCTCACAGAGCATTCAAGCTTACCTTCTACTTGGAGACATAAAATAAACAAAAAAATAGAACGCGTACTATTTCCTATAGTATGGAGAAACACGAAGGAAGAAAAGGGGCCTGGAGTTAAGGGCATATAGATAGGATTCTATTTTAAATTGGAGTCATCAGCAAAGGTGGTCTTACTGAGATGGTGGTATTTAAGAAAAGAAGGAATAAAAAAGTAAGCCATGCGACTTTCCAGGTGAAGAGCATCATAAGAGGAGCAAACAGCCAATGGGAGAGGAGCTTGCTTGAAGTAATCCAGGAACCCAGAGGAATGAGCAAGATGGGGAATAAGATCAGAGAGAAAGGGGCTGGGACAGATCTTGTAGACCCTTATAATGACTTTAAGCTTTGCTCTGTGTGAGACTGTAAGTTTTTGAAGAGTTTGAGCAGAATGGTGACGTGATTGGACTTTTAAAAGGATCATAGTCACTGTTTTGTTAAGAACAGTCTAAAGGGAGGCAAAGGTGGAAATTGCAGTCTGGATCCAAGATGATGGTGACTTGGACCAGAAGGGTAGTGGTGGGCATGCTGAGAAATAGCTAGGTGTTATTTACCAGGTTGCTTACCCTTTGCTTCTCTTTTTATCTTGAGTGGGTGAGCGGATGAAGATTAAAACTGATGCAATCCTAGAGAAGGGGCATGGCAGAATCCTTAGTTCTAGGAGATGGAAATAGAACGGAACAGAATTCTGTCCCCTCTGTTCTGGTTTCATCTCCATCTACTTATGAGACAAGTAGAAGATGACCACACTCTTTCTCTATCAGTTTAGTGTATGACAACAGTTAGAGTAGGCATTTATGCTGGTCTAGAGGTCACATATTCACAGATTAAAACAGGTGAAGAATTTCTGTTGCTAGTTTGTAGTAAAAAATTCAAGAAATATTTTTCTTAGGGTAATCAACTTAATTATTTAATAAGCATTTCATTGATCTTAGCAAATATAAAAATAATAAAAATACATTTTCAGAAGAGTATTTAATATCTTAAGTGCATTTTTAAAGTAAGAAAATTAAAAGTATTCCAAGTATAATAAGAATTTACAGTAGTATGTCAAAATGCGGTGCGATAGTAATTTACTTAATTTGAAGTGATTTGTATGTGATAACTTACAATACCTGTTAAGTGCCTTAGCAGTGGAAAATAATTCTATTGTAAATCATCGTGTTTTTAATGAAGAATCAGTTATAACAGAAAAACAAAACAAACCCACTTATCTTAATGTTGTCTGCAGTGAGAGTGACCAGCCCTGTCCCAGTTTGCCCAGGGCTTTCCCAGGATTAGTACCAAAAGAGTGGAGGCCTGAGAAATCCTCATTCCTGGGAAAACTGAGGTGGTAGAGCACTCCAAAAAATTTGCCCCATATTGCATGATAGCTCTTAAAAACAAACTGTAACTAAGGGTCTGCATATTCATATTCATTTCAAAGAATTTTTAAATGGATGTTGTATTGAGTTAGAAAAGTTCAGAAGAAGCGCCATTAACCTGCTTCCACCTACCTCCAAAGAGGGTCACTTGGCTTCAGTTTTAAAGCTAAAAACTAATCAATTTTTAAACTCAACTTTATTTTCTTTATAAGTAACCCTTACACTGGAATTCGTTTACAGGTAGGGATGTTAAGTAGAGGCTGATTTGCCAGAACAACAAATGTGATTGAAAGCTCAAGTGCAGACGTTAGGAAAAGGTAATTGAAATATAAGTAAAGGCTTAAAATTGTGACTTACACAAATCTTTCTTGAGGGATAAGGATGGAAACGATAGGAGAATAAGGAAAAACTGTCTCAGAAGGTCTTCCTAACTTTCCTTCTATCAAGTACCTATAGCTGCTCCATCATTTTGGAACACATTCCATCATATTAAAACACATTTCAGAATGGGCAGTTTCGAGTAAATATTAACTTGTTCATTTCAGCTATTACTCTTCATTCATAAATTCAAGCACATACTGAAGACTTGCCGTGAATCTGATGTCACACTTGTTCATTAGGGATTCAAAGAGGAGTAGTACACAGCTGGGACCCTCAAGGAGCTCTCAGTTGAATGGAAGAATCAAGCAAATAAATTTCAATCAGGTATGATAAAGAGAGGAGATCAGATGGCAGCCCAGGGAAGACTATTTAGGAAAGACTTCCCTGAGGAGATGATGCCTGAAGCTATATAAAGACTAAGTAAAATTTGGCTAAGCCAAGATGGAAGGTTCCAGAGAAATGAAGAAATCCTTTTTATCACTACAGGGTGAGAGAGCACAATTTGAGCTGGCTTCTTTTTTTTTTTTTTTTTTAATGATTTTTTATTATATTATGTTAGTCACCATGCAGTACATCCCCGGTTTCCGATATAAAGTTCGATGATTCATTAGTTGCATATAACACCCAGTGGACCATGCAATACGTGCTCTCCTTACTACCCATCACCGGTCTATCCCATTCCCCCACCCCCTCCCCTCTGAAGCCCTCAGTTTGTTTCTCAGAGTCCATAGTCTCTCATGTTTCATTCCTCCTTCTGATTACCCCCCCTTTCTTTATCCCTTTCTTCCCCTACCGATCATCCTAGTTCTTATGTTCCATAGATGAGAGAAATCATATGATAGTTGTCTTTCTCTGCTTGACTTATTTCACTTAGCATTATCTCCTCCAGTGCCGTCCATGTTGCAGCAAATGTTGAGAATTCGTTCTTTCTGATAGCTGAGTAATATTCCATTGTATATATGGACCACAACTTCTTAATCCAGTCATCTGTTGAAGGGCATCTCGGCTCCTTCCACGATTTAGCTATTGTGGACATTGCTGCTATGAACATTGGGGTGCATATGGCCCTTCTCTTCACTACGTCTGTATCTTTGGGGTAAATACCCAGTAGTACAATGGCTGGGTCATAGGGTAGCTCAATTTTTAACTTTTTAAGGGACCTCCACATTGTTTTCCAGAGTGGCTGTACCAACTTGCATTCCCACCAACAATGTAGGAGGGATCCCCTTTCTCCACATCCTCTCCAACAATTGTTGTTTCTTGCCTTGTCTATTTTTGCCATTCTAACTGGCGTAAGGTGGTGTCTTAGTGTGGTTTTGATTTGAATTTCCCTGATGGCTAATGATTTTGAACATTTTTTCATGTGTCTGTTAGCCATTTGTATGTCTTCATTGGAAAAGTGTCTGTTCATATCTTCTGCCCATTTTTTGATTTGTTTATTTGTTTCTCGTGTATTGAGTTTGAGAAGTTCTTTGTAGATCTTGGATACCAGTCTTTTATCTGTAGTGTCATTTGCAAATATCTTCTCCCATTCCGTGGGCTGCCTCTTAGTTTTTTTGACTGTTTCCTTGGCTGTGCAGAAGCTTTTTATCTTGATGAAGTCCCATAAGTTCATTTTATCTTTTGTTTCTCTTGCCTTTGGAGATGTGTCATGAAAAAGGTTGCTGTGGCCGATGTCGTAGAGGTTGCTGCCTATGTTCTCCTCTAGAATTTTGATGGATTCCTGTCTCACATCGAGGTCTTTCATCCATTTGGAGTTTATTTTTGTGTAGTCAAAATGTCTCTCTTTGCAGATGACATTCTTTTTTTTCATTCTTTTGCATGTAGCTGTCCACTTTTCCCAGCACCATTTATTGAAGAGACTGTCTTTTTTCCACCGGATGTTTTTTCCTGCTTTATCAAAGATTAGTTGCCTAAAGAGCCGAGGGTCCATTTCTGGGTTCTCTATTCTGTTCCATTGGTCTATGCCTTTCCCTTAAGATCAGGAACACGACAAGGATGCCCACTCTCACCATTATTATTCAACATAGCACTAGAAGTCCTTGCAACAGCAATCAGACAACAAAAAGGGATAAACGGTATCCAAATCAGCAAAGAAGTCAAACTGTCTCTCTTCGCAGATGACATGATACTGTATATGGAAAACCCAAAAGAATCCACCCCCAAACTACTAGAAGTTATAGAGCAATTTAGTAATGTGGCGGGATACAAAATCAACGCTCAGAAATCAGTTGCATTTCTATACACGAATAATGAGACTGAAGAAAGAGAAATTAGGGAATCCATCCCATTTACAATAGCACCAAAAATCATACGTTATCTTGGAATTAACTTAACCAGAGACGTAAAGGATCTATATTCTAGAAACTATAAATCACTCTTGAAAGACATTGAGGAAGACATAAAAAGATGGAAGAATATTCCATGCTCATGGATCGGAAGAATTAACATAGTTAAAATGTTTATGCTACCCAGAGCAATCTACACCTTCAATGCTATCCCGATCAAAATACCGAGGACATTTTTCAAAGAACTGGTGCATTTGCTGAGCTGGCTTCTAATGGGAAAGCAAAGCTCTTCCCACATGCCTTCACTATTGCTTCCCACAGGAAAATCTGGGTCTTGGTCAAGGAACTTTACTCTTCTAGGAAGAGGACTTGTATTCAAGATCGAGAGCACTTATCTTAAGGAAGCAGTTCCTTTCCAAAGTGGTATCTCTCACACCATCTGCAGTCTTGGTCTCTTGTTTCCCCCACCCCTCTTTCCAGTGGTATTGGTGATAAAGATTGGGGCCACTCATTTCGATTGGGAAAAGGTCCAGTGTTACTCTCTACAGAAGGTTTATCTCCTTTCCTGGGGTTACTTGCCTATCCTTGGGAAGCCTTGAGGTGGGCTGCTCTGGTGTTGGGTATAATAGAAATTCAAACAACAGCCACCACCAAAATTAAAATTTTAATAACTTTCAATGTTAGTATTTCTTTTCAGGCAGGAAGAGGGTTGTGTGGTTTTCCTCCGAGGTAAGTAGGTGAGGCCATGGGAGAATAAGCTGGGCTGTGACAAGAAACTAAAAGTATAGCTAAACTGTTAAGAAATGCCTAGCAATTTCAGAGTAGGAAGTAAAATGAAGAAAGAACTCAAGCCACCAGCAGAGGCTAGAATTGGGCAAAGAGACCAAGTCTAGTGGCTGGGTGGGTGAAGGGATTTTCAGAGCAGTATTTCTAAAATTTAAGTCAAGGACGCCCGGGTGGCTCAGTCGGTTAAGCATCTGCCTTCTGCTCAGGTCATGATCCCGGGGTCCTGGGGTCCTGGGATCAGAGCCCAGCTGTTGGGCTCCTTGCTCCCCAGGGAGTCTGCTTCTCCCTCTGCCTCTGCTTCACCCTCCCCCTTGTGCTGTCCTTATCTTTCTCTCTCACTCTCTCTCTCTCAAATAAAATCTTAAAAAAAAATAAAATCTAAGTCTAGGATATTTGTGTTTCTGTGGTATAAGTCATCCTAATCTTCTCAGAGCTTTGGTAAAATCAGATATGCCTTAAAGCTTTCTGGGGGTACTGGTGTGGATAGAAAAGGAAAGCTTAAGCCTATAGCACATTGACCTTGCAGTGCCTGGAGGCAGTGGGTGGGGCATCTGGGCAGGTGAGAGGTGATCCTTAAAGCTGCCACCAGCACCAAGATGCCACACCAGGGAATTTATTCAAGTGCACACGTCAGTCCTTTGTTCTTAAATACATCAAAGGGGAGAAGGCCATCTGGTAAATGTACTTTACTTCCTTTGACTTCTTTTCTTATATGACCTTGCATCCCACTGATGTGGTAAGTTCTAAGACTTAGGGAATGAGATGGAAGACGGGCAATGGAATACATGGAACAAGTCTTAAAGTTTGGATGACTTTAGGCAACCATTGTTCTGTAGAAATATAATCCAAGCTACAGATGTAATTTAAAATTTTCGAATAAAATAAGAATATTCTAGTAGCCACATTAAAATAACTAAAGAGAAACAGGTTACATTAATTTTAACTATATATTTTATTTAATCCAGGATATCCAAAATATTATAAGGTTATAATTAATATAAAAATTACTAATGAGAAATCTTATATTCTTGTTCATTTTTACTAAGTTTTTAAAATCTGTCATTCGTTTTCCACTTAGAGCACATCTGAATTTGAACTAGCCACATATCAGGTAGGCTAGTGGCTACCATTAGACAGTGCAGCCCTAGCTGTTCCAGCAGGCCTTGCTTAGAAACATAGAGCCTTCCGCCATAGTCTAGCTGAGGTTGCTGGAGTGCTACACTGGGGCTTGTGGTCAAAACAATAAAGTATTTATGTTGCTTAGTTTGATTCCTTTGTGCATATTTCTCAGGTAATTTAGAGATAATTAGCCAGTCTTGGGTTGATGTCAGATTCCTGGAGCCTTTGGCCAGAAAACCACCAATATAGTATCTTCCCAGAGTCCCAACTTCCTGTTCCACTGGAGCATGCATTGAAGGGTAGGCATGGGCCAGATTAGAAAAGGCTTTAGAAATTATGTTAAAGAGTTAAGATTTAATTCTAAAGGCTGTGGGGATAAGGAGGAGTCAGTTTTCAATGGGACAATGATGTGATTACATTTGCATTTTAGAAAAATTAAGATTATGGTAGTGCGGATGACCCATTGTAGAGCAGCTTGATGAGAAGCAGAGAGAATGTCCTATAAAAATGTGGATAAGCAGTGATGAAGGACTAAATTAAGATAGTGGCAGGATTAGGTGGAGAAGAAAAGACTAGTTAAAAAGACATTAAGGAGGGGTGTAGAACCCACCCACAGTGCTTGGTGATCAACTGAGGGTGATATAAGTAGTATCGAGGAGGACTTCCAGCTTTTTTTTTTTTTTGTCTTAGGCAACTTAGATGATAGTAAGTAAATGCCATTAAATAAACTGGAGAGTACAGGAGAAGAAACCAATTTGAGAGGAAATTGTTGAATTTCATTTTGGGACAATATTGACTTTGGAATGGAGAGAGCAGTGTTTAAAAATATCCAATTTAACAGAGTTAGAGGCCCTGATGGAAATGATAAGAGTAATTTCAGTGGAAGAGTGGGGACAGAAACCAGGCTATAAATGTGTTAAGGAATGAATAAAAGATTTTGATAAGCTTGGTATATTCAATTCATTCATGTAACAAATAGTAGTTATTTTTTAAGATGCATTGGAATGTACATCGCAAATACACTCATGAATAATTCAGTGTGTGCTCTCAAGCGGTTTTCTGTGGGAGGTGGGGGAAGTAACAAATAAACCAGTTGGGAGGTGTGATGTGCTAAGATAGTCACCGTGAGCGCTGTGAGAGCACACGGAAGTGTTCTTGACCTCTGAGGGGTTAGGACTATTTCAGTGAGCTTGTGTGGGAAGGGCAGAGAAAGTGATGGAAGTGGTAGACATAAGATTGAGTCATTTTAACATGATTTTCTTCTGTTAAGAAGTTATTTGGAATCCATCTTGTATCAGGTAGAATATGTGGAAAACTTTTCCCTTTTCTAGCTGAGTCAAAGACTGAATGAAGGAAAATAATTTCAGCCTCATGTTTGTAGTGCTATTAGGCTTCTTGCTCTCAAGTTGCAATTCTTCAAAGATTGCCAAGGGGGGCCACAGTGGACAAAGAGCAGTAGCTGAGGAAGGGATCTCCTCTTAACCCTGAGGAAGGTTGTCTTGGAATTGGGCCGTGAAAGCTGTTTCTGTCCACAGGGGTGTTGCCCAGTACAGTAGCCACATGTGGCTAGTTAAATTTAAATTCATTACAATTAAATAAAATCAAAATTTTAATTTCTTAGTCACACTACCACATTCCAAGTGCGCGATACCCACATGTGGCTGAAGGCTGCCGTATTGGATAACATGGACTATAGAACATTTCTGTCCTCACAGGAAGTTCCGTTAGACTGTACTGGTCTAGACAACTGGCTTTGTTCCTTTAAGTCTAAAGAATTTTTAAAAACTCAAGGAATTTATGCTATTACCTAGTTTATCTTTTTAGTCCTCTAGATTTTATACTAGATTCTATGGTTTATAAATTATATAATTATTTTTAGCTGGCTTAATTGTGTATTGTTTTCAGCCTACTTTGGCCTGCTATTTTTATTATTTTATAACTTTTATATTTATAGCTTTTAACCCCTTTTCATGTTTTTTTGTATCATTTTCCTTTCCATTTCCTGTAATTAACCCTTGAAGTTCTTATAAGTTGCTTTTGATCCTCCATTTTTCTTTGATGACTCACTGAAGTAAATGAAAAGACAATAAAATTCCTTCTTGGGAACAGGAATATTACATTTGCCAGCAGGCTTCCTCAGTTATTTCAAGTATTTTTTCATCATACTGTATATTAGTTAAGTCGTTTTGTAAGAAGATTGAAGTCTGTCACTTTTACTATATTTAAAATCTTTACATGAGCAAGCCATTTAATCATGTGACATTCGAAAGGGGAGAGGTGGTGATCCATAATACCCAATATTTCTTAAGCATTCCTATTTGCCAAGCACTGTGCTATAATGCCATTTGACCCTCCCAAAAGTCTCATGAGATTATCATTATTTATTCCAAATTACAGATGAGGAAACTGGGGTCCTCAGAGGGTGATGTCACACAGTTAAGTAACAGATTTGAATTCTAATTCCAAAGCCTATAATACTGGATAAGGAGGTTCCCCTGAGGGTAGGACCCACAAACATATCTCTGATTCAGTGATGGCAAGAAACTTTATGGTGTTGAATCTTGTTATTTGTTTTATGAACATAGTTTATTAGAGGATCCATGGCCAGGTTTTTGAAATTTCTGTAAATCAATTTGGCCTATCTGTCAATAATCCTAATGAGTATCAAATCACAATGAATTTTGAGTTTTCCTTATTTTTAGTTATTTTGTACTGATTTTTAAACAAAATTATTATCTGTGGCAAATGGCTGGCTCTTCTCTTGTGATATGATCAACATGATATGAGAGAAGTTTCTAGGCCAAACACATGACCCTTGAATCAGGAGGCTCCTGCCCTAAGGCCTTTACGCAGGCTGTCCTTTCGGTGTAGAATGCTTTTCCTCCGGGGAGCCACAGAGCTAACTCTCTCACCTTCTTTAAGTCTTCATTCAAATGTAACCTTCTCAGTGAAACTTACCTGGTCATCCTACTTGAAACTAACAGGACTCTCCCACTTAATTTACTCACTTCCTATTCCACTTCCAGAAACTGATAGGTGATGTTATTATTATGGTCAATAAACACTAAGATTTTTTATCTAGATAACTCAGGGTACTGGTCAATATTGTTATTTCTTTAGGCCAATTCCTTAGCCCTCCTTTAGAACGAACTTCTTTCTTCCCACTTGTGCTCCTACTTTCCAAAGCTTGAAGTAAGGTGCTAAGCCACTGTCTGGCAACCTTGAAAACAATGAATCATGAATCCTATCACTTTTTCTCTACACAATAAAATAAATGACATCTCTGTATGTTGACATGGTCCTGGGGAAAGTTACAAAGACTTTTTACTTTTTTTTTTCAAATAATGTAATCCCAAGAAGCAAGCCATATCTAATGCCTAGTGTTTTCTTTCTTAGTCAAAGGATCTTCGATATTCTTAAGATAATTTAACTTGGACCTATTATCATTTTTGAGATGGCAAAAAAAATCAAATAAAAGCTTGGAGGTTTTCCAGGATATAAAGGGACCTATTATGGACCTGGAAGATTGACTGCAGGTTCTGCAGGCAGATTTTCAAACCAGCCTGCCCCCTCCCTCCCCAGGCTCAGAGAACCCCATAGCAAAGGAGCCGCTAATCTTTGTAACAGGGCTAATCATGGGGAACAATGCTGCAGTTTTTTTCTAGAGCATCTGCCCAATTTAATTCCATTCCCACATATGAGCTCCCTCTTCAGACCACTGGCTTTTAGCATATCATTCCGAGTTTCATCTTGAAGAGTGCTTTCTCACCCAAATCCTCCATGCTTGGTTTGTCTTACAGCTTTTAAAACCTAATGAGGACTAAGGTTCTCTTATCTCATAATTCACTTTTGAAATTCTCAGTAGATAAGTAGGACTGCTTGTACAGATCATCAAGAGATATGCTTGTGCATACCAGAAAGTAGCTTACTGCTATGAACACCCGTGCACTCATACCACCAACCAGTATGTGTTACAAAGGGGATATGTAGCACTGGGTAATCTGGAGAGGCTGTTAACTAGAGACTAGTTTCTAGTTAACAGAACTTCCTGTATATGGACATATTTTCTTTCAAAAAGATTTAGCCACGCCACTTTTATGAGACAACTCTATTGGCAAACAATGGAAATAATTTTCCCTCAGACCTCTCTCTGACCAGGATGGGTCTCTTGGCCAGGGCTAAGGAGTCATCTAGATCTCTTTGAACTATCAGGTAGCTAAAGAGCAGGGAAATTTCTTCAGTATTCATTCTTGTCCTTCCTTTATTTAACAGGTGACATATTTAAAGATGAGTTGGTTATAATTTCCTACTTGAGGAAGACAAAACAAAACAAAACAAAACAATGGGTAACAATTTACAGAAAAGATGCCCGTTTCTCATAACAGGTGCTTGGGCTTATTCAAGGAAATGCATATCAAAGCAGAATGATTTAATTCTCTTAAGCCAGTGAGATTGGTAAAACTTAAAAAGATAGAGAAAATTCAGTGTTGGCAATCATATGGTGGAAAAGACACTCCAGGTTATGGTACTATGGGTTCTGTGTGTGTCTGTGTGTGTGAGAGTGTGTGTATCATTGATATAGCTACATACACACATGTACACATCTTCTAGTGTCATGGATAATATAGAAAAGTCTTGTTTGTGAATAAAACTTCCAGAGACTCACTATGGTATAGACTGAGTATTCTAGAAATAAATTACACTTTAAGAGATCTTTGCCATTTTACCTCCATTTTGGGGGGTCAGATTTACTTTCTTTCCTTCAACTAAAATTTTTGAATCCACTATGGATATCAGCAGTGAGATGATAGATATTAGCTTGGTCCACATGGAATTGATAGTCTAATGAGGAATATGGTCATTAAGCAATGATTCCATGAATATGTGCATATTACAACTACGTGAAGTGCTGTAACAAGAGTGTGATCTTTGAGCAAGAGCTTGTAATAGGAGGCTTTAGCTGACTTGAAGTAGAGGGCTTCCTTAAAGATTCTCATTTATTCCAAAATCTGATGATAGAGAACAGCCATGTGTGAAGGCTGTAAATCTGGGAAAAACTAGCACATTCTAGGAATGCAGAGAAGTCCAGTTTGGCTCTATCTTAATTGCAAAGAGGAGGGTAGCCTACAGGGTGATTGAAGAGATAGCTCAGACCAGGTTATGAAGGCCACATTAACTAGCTTGTGTTCATTCAAGAAGTGGGAAATTCTATGGAAAAATTTAATGGGGGATTTAAGTGATTGCATTTGTTTTTTAAAAGATCGCTGACTACTGTGTGGATAGTTGGTTGAAGCAGAATAAAGTAATTCTGACTAGAGATGATGAGACCCTGGCTTTATAACCATCATTGGAGGGGACAGGTTTTGAAATACATTTTGGAAGGAGAACTTGCAGAACTTGGTGAATTGGATGTGAGCATGAGCAGTTAAGTATAGATAAACAAATTTGTGATAGAAGGGACTGTTACATTTTGGAAGAGACCCAGAAACAGAGATTAAAACACCAAAGCCTGTTTAAATGTAGTCACTATTTAAATGTTCTTCCTGAGTTATAGAGTTAAATTTTAGGTACATCTAATAGCTTTTATATATTCTCAAAAGTAGGAGGCCGGAATAGAAAAAGAAAATCATTTGATCTTGGGTTTCACTATGTTACTGAGGTACCTATCAACTTTTAGTAAATGTGGAACCCTTTGGACTTTGATGGAAAAGTTTTTGAGTGTGTCTGTTTTGTTTGCTCTTAAAGGAAGTAGTCTAGCAATAGTGGGCTCTTCTTTAGCCCCTTCAATGTTAATTTTTAATTTTGAAGATTTTTTTGACTCAACTTTTTATAAAAACAAAAATGCTGTATATCGCCCCGCTGTAACCAGCAGATGTTGCTTTCTTGTTAGTTCTGTGTTGGGGATTCAGAAGTGGGTGGAATTAGTTGATTGGGATCCAAAAACAGATGAACAATGAAAGCACATTCTTGAAAACCTTATAGAGTTGAAATCCAACTGATAATATTTTTTCCCAAGCCTGTAACTCTATGGATATCTTTTTACTACTTTATTATCTCCTGTAAATGTGATCCAATCCATTAAAGGTTACATTTGGAAATTGAGATTGTTCCCAGTTTTGGCCTTTAAGCCTTCCTGTTAATTACCGTAATTCACTGCGAGCAGTTGTGCTACTTAGTGAGATGTCACGTTTAATCTTGCACAGAATGCAAATGAACTGCTGATCGGATCATTAATGACATAGTCTCTGTAGTTTCAAAGCTACAGAAATGATTAGACTAGAAATGTGCCTTTCTTTTCTACGGTGAGATTTCGCTGTTGCTTTAGTTTAAATATAGCCGTGTATGTAGACTTCTGAAATGTTTACTGATAACAATTTTTCCTTTATCCTTTCCCATTGTTAACCTCACTTCTTCAGGCTTCTGAAGGTTCCTTACATGTTGCAGAAGTAATATACACAGTAAACTTGGCTCAGGAGCGTTTCTTTTCATTTCTGATCTGTTCGTTCATTCAACCAGCCGACCCACCAGCCAACCCACCAATTATCAATCAAACAAACAAACATTTACAGACCTTCTAGGTACTTAGTGTCCTTAGGCATTGGCAATGAAAAGAGAAACAACACATTTTCCCCGTGCCAGAGGAACTCATGCCCCTGTGCAAGGAAATTGTTAGGTAATCAACAATTACAATGAAGTCTTATTATTATTGTGATAAACGTTTGTAACAAATGGGGAAAAAAAAGTTTATGATCAAATAAGATTGGGAAATACTGGGCTAAATGAAGTTAAATTTCTCCACTGCAGGACCCTAGAACATTTCAAGTGCTAACATGCATTGTGAATCTCCAAAGAGGCCATCTAGTATCAAGTATTTTCCAACTTTGTTGCCAAAAGTTAGAGATGACAATCAGGATAAGAAGAAATTCCAAACCATAATTCTTGCTAAGCTGCCTGCAGGGACCATGAAGAGAACATAAAGAACTTTGAAGCATAGCTCTTACTTTTTAGGGAAGAGAAAAAGATAAAAAGGGCTACATAAATACGAGTTTCACAATTTATCTTCTTTATTTCTGGTCATTCAGCACTCGCACTGCTGCTGCGGATCTTTGTGCTGATTTTGAGGCTTCTGTACTTCTGTGCTTTTGAATTTCTCATCAGTGTTGGAAAGTAACCATTTGTCCTGTTACTGAAACTTATTCATCCTGATATCCTAACACTCATAAATAATTGCATTTTTAGGCTTGTTTTCTAATTAGAGTGAAAAGGATTATCTACCTTTAAAGGAATTAGGAAGAGTAATTTTGTTTTTGTTTGCTCATTTTCTCTTTCCCCCTTCTGGTGCCGAGGGAGTGGAGGGGTACCTAGCTTTGGTCTCCTTCTCCATTGAGTATAGCCCGAGACTGATTCTAGAGCAGGCATTCCTGTCCTGGTGTCTACAGACACCTAAAGTTTTGGAGAATAGAATTCAGGGCTTTGTAAACTTAAAGGAGAAAGAAAAAAATGTTTACTTCTTTTCACTAAAGACCCCTGGAGTTAGAAGACAAATAGTAGCCCAGGGCACCTTTTTCCATTTTATTTCCATCACTGGCACGAATCCTTACCACCCTCACTGTTCCAAGCCCCTGAGAACTTATAAGACTTGCAGCCCATTCTTACTGTTTATACTCTCAACACCTGCCCCAAACTTCTACATAGCTACTTGGATAGAGTAATTCATTCATCCATTCAGTCATTCATTTACTTAACAAATATTTGGGGGACCCATTCTGTACTGAGTACCGGTCTAGATTTGAAGGTACAACAGTGATCAAAACAAGCAAGAACCCTTGCCCTCTCAGAGATTATATTCTAGTGGAGAAAAACAGACCACGGACAGAACAAATAAGTAGAATGTATAGTATGCCTAATGATGGTGCAGGGGAAAATAAAGCAGGGAAGGAAAATAGGCTTTGCCGAAAGGGGGTTTTCAAAGACAGTGGCCAAGGAAGACTGTGCTGAAAGTTACCATTGGATACAGACTTGAAGGAAGTAAGCATGGCAGTCATCTAGCAATCCAGGCTGAGAGAACAGGAAATGCCACAGTTGCAGAGTGCCCGGTCTATTGGAAGAAACCAGAAGCCCAGCATGGCTGGAGTGAGGTGACCATGATAGGGAGAGCAGGGGGTGAGGTCGGGTTGGTAAGGGATGGGAAGGAAGACAATGTGGAGCATTGGATGCCAGTCAAATGACTTCGTTTTTTTCTCTGAGTAAAATGGAGGCCATTGAAGATTTGAGCAGAGGACTGACGTGATCGGACATGTTTTAGTTTCTATCTCTCTGGCTTCTGTGTGGAGAATAGATGAAGCAGTGCAAGAGGAGAAAAAGGAAAAGTCTTGAGATTTTTGTTACTTCCTATTTTTTATAATAACCTCCTGACTGGTCTCCTCACCATCACCAATTCAATATCCACACCGCTGCCTGAGTAATTGTTTTTTTTTAAGGCCTTATATCCAAATGAATTATAGGGATAATTACAAATGTCAGCTAACAGGATTGAAATTTAAAATGTATCACAGCTTTATCATTTCTTCATTTTTAATATACTGTAAGCCTTAAACAAATGAAAATATCCCATACCTCTCTTGACATTTGGGGTACTCTAGTTTAAAAAATCTGTAACATGTGGGGCGCCTGGGTAGCTCAGATGGTTAAGCATCCGCCTTCAGTTCAGGCCATGATCCCCGGGTCCTGGGATCAAGCCTCGCATCAGTCTCCCTGGGAACCTGCTTCTCCCTCTCCCTCTACTGTTTCCCCTGCTTGTGCTCTTTCGCTTTCTCTGTCAAAAATAAATAAAAATCTTTAAAAAAATTAAAAAAATAAAAAATCTGTAACATGTAGTGTAATCCAGTTGACCAGACATATAGTGAGTTTTCCCTAGTTGCCAAGGACTGTATTAAGTACTATGAATACAAAGCTGAATAATTCAAGATTCCTCATTTAATTTTCCCTGTTCAGCTTTTTTCCTTATTTCTTGTAGCATTTCATTCAATATGTATTTTTCACCCCTAATTTCAAGACCTACATTTTACCTGTAAATGAATAGGTCAGACTGGATGGTTTGTAATATCTCTTCCATTTCAGCATTCTATGCCTTGTAAATCTATGCTTTGAATACTAATGTGGATATGTGCAAATACTGAAGCAGGCTTTGCTGAGAAATACAGGAGGTTTGAAATTATTTTATATCCAAATTAAAGAAACTAAGCTTCAGAGTCAGACAGGCCGAAGTACCAATATTTACACTTGGATAAGCTATCGGATATCCTTGAATTTATCTCTGTGGACTAGTCAATCCATAAAATAGGAATACAAATACTATTTACTTTATAAAGTGTTATGAAGATTAAATGTAAGGCACTCAAACAGGTTCAGAATAAGCTCAAAATGAGTATTGTTATCATTCAGGCAGTATAAATATAGGTAATTTGCCTATCTGGAACAGTATTCCTAAATACTCTCAAGTTAGGTAAAATATGTTTGTCTTCATTTTACAAAAAAAAGTCGGTGAACGTGTTGATGAGGACAGATGTACTTTCTGCTCATTCCCGTCGTGCTCGTGTCAAGAGCAGCGCTTGGAGATTCTTCGGTGGCAGAGGAATATGGCTCCGTAGAACCATCTCATATCTGACATCCTTATCGCTCTGCATACTGAACACAACAGCTCTACCGTGTGTTTGCTGAATGGTTGAACAAATGATCGATTGGATGAATGAATGAAAAGGATTCCAGAAAATCATTTGTCCTTTTTACACTAGGGGGAAAAAAAAGTCTTACTCGAGGCAACATTAGTAAATAGTTGAGTAGGGACCAGAATCTAGATTTGCCTACATGTTGGTATTTTTCCATAATTCCATCATCTTCTGTTTCTTACAATGACACAAATTCATGGCCATGTTACGTTATGATGACCTCACAAAACTACGATACAGTCACATTTTTTACTTATCCCTAGAAAGAGTCCCAAGTACTAAGTGAAGTCGTTAGCATTAGCTTTCCTGTTTTATTTTCAGAAAATGGACTGGGAAAAAAGAGTTGACCTAGGATTATGGACCAGCTTTTAGTATCCAGTAAATGTTTGTTCCAGAGGCGTGCTTTCCCTCAATCTTATAATGTTACCCCATTTTTTCCGAGTCAGTGATGGCCTTAGGACTCTGAGCTGGACTTTCCAACAGCACTCTGTGTCTCTTTTGCATTCCGTTGGAACTGTTCTGATTATGGAATCCTATCAAGAAGATTCCCTTTGAGATCTTCAGATAAAGGTCCTGAATGTGTATCGTTAAGAGTTATAACATTTAGCAAAAGTCATGCTTCCTTTTAGGTATCTTTCATCTTAATGATCTGAGTTTGGGCCAGAATGGAGTAATGCTCTCAGAAAAACTGCAAGGGTATGAAGAACATTTTTGAGAGGGATAAAAATTGAGAAATGTGAATTGAAATAAGGACTAGTGAGGGGCGCCTGGGTGGCTTGGTCGTTAAGCGTCTGCCTTCCGCTCAGGGCGTGATCCCAGGGTCCTGGGATCGAGCCCGGCATTGGGCTCCCTGCTCCGCTGGGAGCCTGCTTTTTCCTCTCCCACTCCCCCTGTTTGTGTTCCCTCTCTCCCTGGCTGTCTCTGTCAAATAAATAAAATCTAAAAAAAAAAAAAAAAAAAAAAAAAGAAAGAAAGAAAGAAAGAAAGAAAGAAAGATGGACTAATGAAGTGTAAAGGGTGTAAAGGAGTATTTTAAAATCTAGGATGGCAGTGTACCAATACTTAATGGGACAGGTGTTTTTATTTTTTATTTTTTTAATTTTTATTTTATTTTACTTTTCATTGTGGTAAGTGTACTTTTTAATCCTTATCATCTATTTCACCCATCCCTCCACCCACTTCCTCCCTGGTAACCATCACTTTGTTCTCTATACTTAAGAGTCTGTCTCGTGGTTTGCCCCCCACCTTTTCCCTTTGCTCCTTTGTTTCTTAAAATCCACATGACTAAGATCATATGGTATTTGTCTTTCTCTGACTTATTTTGCTTAGCATTACACTCTCTAGCCCTATCTATGTCCTTACAAATGGCAAGATATATACCATTTGCAAATGGCAAATGATACAAATATATATATACATATACATATATATATACATATATATATATATATATATATATATATATATATATACACACATGCATACACATACATACCACAACTTCTTTATCCATTCATCTGTCAGTGAACACTTGGGCTGCTTTCATAGTTTGGGTATTGTAAATGCTGCTTCTATAAACATAGGGGTGCATATATCCCTTTGAATTAGTGTTTTTGTATTTTTCTGGTAAATACCCAGTAGTGTGATTCCTGGATGATAGGGTAGTTCTATTTTTAATTTTTCGAGGAACCTCCATACTATTTTCCACAGTGACTGCACGAATTCACATTCCCACCAGCAGTGCAGGAGGGCTCCTTTTATTCAACATCCTCGCCAACACTTGTTGTTTCTTGTGTTTTTGATTTTAGCCATTCTGACAGGTGTGAGGTGGTATCTCATTGTAGTTTTGATTTTGTAGTTCTCTGATGATGAGTGATGGTGAACATCTTTTCAGGTGTCTGTTGGCCATTTGGATGTCTTCTTTGGAGAAGTGTCTGTTCATGTCTTCTGCCCATTTTTAAATTCGATTATTTGTTTTTGGGGTGTTGAGTTTGATAAGTTCTTTATGTATTTTGGATACTAACCTTTTAACAGAGATGTCATTTGCAAATATCCTCTCTCATTCAGTAGGTTGCCTTTTAGTTTTGTGATTGTTTCCTTTGCTGTGCAGAAGCTTTTTATCTTGATAGTTTATTTTTGCTTTTATTTCCCTTGCCTCCGGAGACATATCTAGAAAAATATTGCTATGGCCAGTGTCAGAGAAATTACTGCCTATGCTCTCTTCAAGGATTTTTATGGTTTCAGGTCTCACATTTACCTCTTTAATCCATTTTGAGTTTATTTTTTGTGTATAGTGAAAGACAGTGGTCCAATTTCACTGTGTTGCATGTGGCTGTCCAGTTTTCCCAACACCATTTGTTGAAGAGACTTTTTCCCATTGTATATTCACTCTTCCTTTGTCAAAAATTAATTGGCTGTATAATTGTGGGTTTATTTCTGGGTTTTCTATTCTGTTCTATTGATGCCGGTACCATACTGTTTGAATTACTACCACTTTGTAATATAACTTAAAATCTGGAATTGTGATACCTCTAGTTTTGTTTTTCTTTTTCAAGATTGGTTTGGCTATTTGAGGTCTTCTGAGGCTCCATACAAATTTTAATATTGTTTGTTTTAGTCTGTGGAAAACACTGTTGGTATTTTGAGAGGGATTGCATTAAATCTCTATTGCTTTGGGTGTTATAGACATTTTAACAATATCTGTTCTTCCAACCCATGAGCATGGGATGTCTTTCCATTTCTTTGGATCATCTTGATTTCTTTCATCAGTGTTTTATACTTTACAGAGTACAGTTCTTTCACCCCTTTGGTTAAGTTTATTCCTAGGTACATTATTAGTTTTGGTGCAATTGTAAATGGGATTTTTTTAACATTTTGTTTATTTATGTATTTATGTATTTATTCATTTATTTATTTAGAGAGCACGAGTAGGGGAAGGGGCAGAGAGAGGAAGAGAGAGAATCTCAAGCAGACTCTGCACTGACATGGAACCTGATGTGGGGCTCAGTCTCACAACCCTGAGATCATGACCTGAGCCGAAATCAAAAGTCAGACACTTAACGAAGGGGCCACCCAGGCACCCCAGGATTGTTTTCTTAATTTAACTTTCTGCTGCTTCATTATTAGTGCACAGGATTGCAATATATTTCTACACATTCATTTTATATGCCGTGAATTTACTGAATTTATTCATCAGTTCTAGTAATTGTTCAGTGGAGTCTTCCAGGTTTTCTATATATAGTGTCATGTCATCTGCAAATAGAGTTTTGCTTCTTCCTTACCAATCTCGATGCCTTTTATTTGTTTTCATTGTCTAATTACTGTGGCTAGGACTTTCAATACTATGTTGAATAAAAGTGGTGAGAGTAGGCATCTTTGTCTTGTTCCTAACCGTAGAGGAAAAGCTGTTTTACACCATTGAGTATGATGTGAATTTTTCATAAATGGTCTTTATTATGTTGAGATATGTTTCTTCTAGACTTACTTTGTAGAGGGCTTTTGTCATGAATGGATGTTGTACTTTGTCAGTTGCTCTTTCTGCATCTATTGAAATGAGCATATGGTTTTTATCCTTTCTCTTATTGATAAGATATATCATGTTGATTGATTTGCAAATGTTGAACCACTCTTGCATCCAGGGAATAAATCCCACTTGATCATGGTGTATGATTTTTTAAATATATTGTTGGATTTGGTTTGCTAATATTTTGTTGAGGATTTTTACATCTGTATTCATGAGAGATATTGGCCTGTACTCCTCTTTTTTTTGTAGTGTCTTTATCTGGTTTTGGTATCTGGGTGATTCTGGCCTTATGGAATGAATTTGGACGTTTTCCTTCCTAATCAATTTTTTGGAATAGTTTGAGAAGAATAGGTATTAACTCTTTAAATGTTTGGTAGAATTCTCCTGTGAAGCCATCTGATCCTGAGCTTTTGTTTTTTGGGAGTTTTTTGATTATCGATTCAGTTTTATTGCCGGCAATTGGTCTGTTCAAATTATCTGTTTCTACCTGCTTTAGTTTTGGTAGAGAATTTATCCATTTCTTCTGATTTGTCCAGTTTGTTGGCATATAGTTTTTCATAATATTGTTACAATTATTTGTATTTCTGTGGTGTTGGTTTTTATTTCTCCTCTTTCACTAGTGATCTTGTTTATTTTGGTCCTCTCTCTCTCTCTGATGAGTCTGGCTAGAGGTTTATCAATTTTGTTGATCTTTTCAAAGAACCCATTCCTGGTTTCATTGATCTGTTCCATTGGGTTTTTTTAAGTTTCTATATCATTTATTTCTGCTCTAATCTTTATTATTTCCTTCCTTCTGCTGGCTTGGTGTTTTGGGGTTTTGTCTGTTCTTTTTCTATCTCCTTTAGGTGTAAGTTTAGGGTGCTTATTTGAGATTTTTCTTGCTTCTTGAAATAGGCCTGTATTGCTATCAACTTCCCTTTTAGAACCACTTTTGCTGCATCCCAGGAATTTTGGACCAGCGTGTTTTCATTTGCATTTATTTCCATGTAATTTTTTATTTCTTCTTTGTTTTCTTTCCAAGTCTTTGGTTAGTAGCATGTTATTTAACTCCCATGTATTTGCATTCTTTCCAGATTTTTTCTTGCAGTTGACTTCTAGTTTCATAGTATTGTGATCAGAAAACATGCGTGGTATTGTCTTTGAGTTTTTTTGAATTTCTTGAGACTTGTTGTGTGGCCTCATATGTGATCTATTCTGGAGAATGTTCCTGTGCACTTGGAAAGAATGTGTATTCTACTGTTTTAGGATGGAGTGTTCTGAATATGTCTGCGAAATCCGCCTGGTCCAGTGTGTCATTCAAAGCCATTGTTTCCTTGTTGATTTTCTGTTTGGAGGATCTGTGCACTGATGTAATTGGGGTGTTGAATCCCCTACTATTATTCTATAACTGTTGATTATATCCTTTATATTTGTTATTAACCGTTTCATGTATTTGGGTGCTCCCATGTTGAGTCCATAAATACGTATCATCGTAATATCCTCTTGTTGGATTGTCCCCTTTATTATTCCATAGTGTTCTTCTTTGTCTCTTGTTAGAGTCTTTGTTTTAAAGTCTGTTTTGTCTGATAAAATTGTTGCTTCCCTGGCTTTCCTTTGACAGCCATTTACATGATAAATATTTCTCCATTCCCTAACTTTAAATCCGCAGGTATCTTTCAGTCTGAAATGAGTCTCTTGTAGGCAGCATATGGATCTTGTTGTCACCCTGTGTCTTTTGATTGGAGTGTTTAGTCCATTTACAATCAAATTATTGGTAGATATGTATTTGTATTCATCGCCATTTTGTGGTTGTTTCTGTAGATTTTCTCTGATCCTTCTCTTGCTCTCTTTCATGGTTTGCTTGCTTTCTTTAATGATATACTTGGATTCCTTTCTCTTTATTCTTTGTGTATCTATTACTGGTTTTGATTTATGGTTACCATTCAGCTCATATATAACATCTTCTGCATATAACAGTCTATATGAAGTTGTTTGTCACTTAAGTTTGAATTCATTCTTTATTCTTCTCCCTCCTACATTTTGGGTATATAATGCCATATTTTACATCCTTTCATTTTATGAATCCCTTGACTAACTTTTACAGAAATACTTCCCCCCCCCCCCGGCGTCTGTGTTTTTTACTTTTCACACTTTCACTTATGGTCTTTCCTTTCCATTCAAAGAGACCCTTTTAATAATACTTGTAGGGCTGGTTTAGTGGTAATGAGCTCCTTTAGTTTTTGTTTGTCTGAGAAACTCTTTATCTCTCCTTTTATAATGATAGCCTTGCTGGATAGAGTGTTCTTGGTTGCAAAATTTTCCCTTTCAGCACCAAATATATCATGCCATTGTCTTTTGACCTGCAAAGTTTCTAATGAAAAATCCATCAATAGCTTTATGGGGTTTCCCTTGTTTGTAACCATCTTCTTTTCTCTTGCTGCTTAAAATTTTTTTTTCTTGATTACTACTTTTTGCCATTTTATTTATTATGTGTCTTGGTGTGGAACTTCTGGGTTGAACTTTTTGGGGGGATCTCTGCACCTCCTAGATTTGGTTATCTGTTTCTGTGCTCAGATTAGGGAAGTTTTCAGCTTTTGTTTCTTCAAATAAATTTTCTGCCTTGTTTTCTCTCTCTACTTCTGAGATCCCTATAATGCAGATGATGATATGCTTGATTGAATCACTAAGTTCCCTAAGACCATTCTGTTTGCATAATTTTCTTTCCTCTCCTTTGCTCATCTCTGTTACTTTCCATTGCTCTGTCTTCCAGGTTGTTAATTCTTTCCTTTGATTCATCTAGCCTGCTATTTAGTCCATCAAGTGTATTTTTAATTTCATTTATTTTGTTCTTTATCTCTGATTGGTTCTTTTTTTATCTCGGTGCTAAGGGTCTCACTGATGTCTTCCACTCTTTTCTCAAGTCCAGTAAGTATCTTTTATGATCGTTACTTTAAATTCTCTATCAGGTGTGTTACTTATATCCATTTCAGTTAGGTCTCTTGCTGTGATTTGGTCATGTTCTTTCATTTGGGACATATTTCTCTGTCTCCCTATTTTGTCTAACTCTATGTGTCTGTTTCTGTGTGTCATCTACTTCTCTTGCTCTTAATGATATTAGCCTTATGAAGAAGAGTTTCTGCAGTGCCCTGCATTGTAGGTCCTCTTTTCCCCAGGACCTGGCACTTCAGGGAGTATCTCCTAAGTGTGTTTCATGTGCTGTGCTGTTGAGTCTTGGCCTCATTTCCCTTCAATCCAGTTGTCTGCAGAGGCTCTCTGTGCCTATTGTGAGCAGTGGTTGATACCCAGCACGGGTAGGGTGCACATGGATGGAACTGGAGGGGATTATGCTAAGTGAAATAAGTCAAGCAGAGAAAGACAATTATCATATGGTTTCACTTATATGTGGAACATAAAGAATAGCATGGAGGACATTAGGAAAAGGAAGGGAAAAATAAAGGGGAGAATCAGAGGGAGAGATGAACCATGAGAGACAGTGGAGTCTGGGAAACAAACTGAGGGTTTCAGAGGGGAGGGGGTGGGGAGTGGGTTAGCCTGGTGATGGGTATTAAGGAGGGCATGTATTGCAAGGAGCACTGGGTGTTGTGCACAAATGATGAATCATTGGGAACTAATGAAGTACTGTATGGTAACATAACATAATAAAATTTTTTTTTTAAATAAAGAAGGACAGTAATTTCTGAACAGGAAAACAAAACAAAACGAAACAGAAAGTCTGTTGCGGTCTGCTTGTGAAATGAGAACTGCCCAGCTGCTGCTGGAACTGAGGTCCCACAAAACTCACAGGTCGGGAGATGTGGTGTTGGTAGGGTTTGCACTGACATTCTAGGGGAGAGTGTCTGTAGCACTGGGACTTGGGAGTGTGACTGGGAAGGGTAGATCTGTGGATGTGTACTGGCAGGGGCGGGGTAGGGGGGAGTTGGTGCAAGCAAGTTAGGTAAGGAGAGTTGGTGCCTGGTTCTCACAGGTGGCTGTTATTTATGCTGGGAGGCAGGGGAGTGAAATGGTGCCTACCAGCTCCTTTGTTCCCTGGAGGGGTCTCCCCATGATCCCTGTGTCTCTGGGCCACACCTAGAGATGAGTAAATTATTCTCCCCCTTGTCTGCTCCTGGCATTTTTCAAACTGCTGGTTCTATGATGTATCTGCAGGGGTTGTTTGTCATACGTTCTCTTTAAGGACAAGACTCTGCTTCCTAAAGCCCTCTGGGCTATCCCAAAGCTGAGCCTGCCGATTTTTAAAACTCCCAACTTTAAGTCCCCCTGGTTTTAAGAACTCAAGAAATTTGAATGTTATGGGGACTTGTCCTGCCTGGTAGTGGGCTCTGTTTTTCGCCCTTCTCTGCGTCACTGGCTGCCTCCCCACCAGACAGCCCCAGTCTCTTTCACTCCCAGACCACAGTCTTCACCCTTCCTACCTTCTTTAATGTGGCCTCTTCCCTACCTTTAATAGTGGAGATTCTTCTGCCAGTCTTCACATGCTTTTCTGGCTTATTTAGACTGATGTGTTATCTAGTTGTAGCCATGGGATAAGGCGAGCTTAGGGGTCCTCCTACTCTACCATCTTCCCCAAGTAATTTTTTTTAAACGTCAATCTGATCATGTTATGCCCCTACTTAAAACCATTCTTTTGCTTTCAATTTACTGAGTGCTTAAAACTCCTCAGCAAGACAGATAAGGCCCTATATGTTTTTGACCCTTTCTTACAGTTTTACAGCACTTTCCGCATCTCTGTTTTAAATGTAAGTTTTATTAATATTCAGATATGGTGAGGTCCACAGATCAGGAGATGATTGCTATTGAAAAAATAGGGGCATGCCATGCCACACAGGGCGATGTGGCGAAGTACCCACTTTGGTTTGGATGGAGAAGGACTTGGGAGATGTTGAGAGGGAGCATAGGCAAGAGCCCTTGTTGTGATTTCTGTAGGAAGGTCAGGTGAGGCAGGGTAAGCAGGCTTGGGATTGGCTAGTTTAAATCATTTCAGTGGGCTCTAGGGTGTAGGAAGCTGTCGTAAGTTGTCTGGATGCTTGGGGCAGGGGAATATTGGCTTGGAGTATAAATGCCTGACAAAAGAGGTGATAATCAGAAGGGGGAATGAAGCATGAGAGACTATGGACTCTGAGAAACAAACTGAGGGCTTCAGAGGGGAGGGGGGTGGGGGAATGGGATAGACTGGTGATGGGTAGTAAGGAGGGCACGTATTGCATGGTGCACTGGGTGTTATACGCAATTAATGAATCATCGAACTTTACATTAGAAACCAGGGATGTACTGTATGGTGACTAACATAATATAATAAAAAAAAATTTAAAAAAAATAAATAAATAAGAAGAGGTGACAGTCTGTAGGGGGCTCTGAACTGGTTGGTCTCCCAGGGTCAGTAAGGCCCCAAACGGCAGAATATCAGAGTAGAAAAACTTGCTTAATTCTGTCTCCTACTCTCACTGGCTATGCTCCAAGGAGTTCGAAATGACTTGCAATTTCTTACCATTCCAATGTAAATTCCCTTACCCTCTTCCTGGAGAAGAATAATTTATCTCTTAACTTGATTTTCTTGGTGAAACTTTCTTGACCTTCCCAACAGACTTGTAACTCCCTGCCGTGTTTCTTCAGTGTTGCTTAGCATATTATGTTGTAATTGTTTACATGCCGGACTTACCACCCTCTTCCCCATCAGACTTGGAGCCCCTTGAGGACTGGGACTGTTCTGGTCCTCTTTGATTTTCTAGAGTCTGTAGCCTAGCACAGGGCATGGCATGTAGTACCTATTTGTTGACCGAAATGAAAAATAACTAAGTGAACAAGTGAATGAACAGATGCGTTCAGCATCAGTCAAAACTTTAGGAAAGTTGTCATTCTTGAGACTTATTTTGTAAGAGGCAAAAGTCCCCAAATCCTCAGCTTTATCACTTCCATGAAGTTGCTGTAAATTAGATGATTTATGCTGTTCCTTCCAACTGTAATTTATATTCTGATTTTTTTGCTGAACTTCTGGTGAATTATACCTTTCCTTTTACCCTCATATGGCTTCAAGGAATGATTTACAGTTTTAAAAGTTGCAGCTCTGGAAAATGTACATGATTTTGATTTGTGTATATCCTCTGTCCCAGAAAGTCTATTGAGGCGGTTAAGATCTTGGGTTCTGTTATCTGAGTTCAGATCCCACCTACACCACTAGCAGCTTTGCTCTTGGTCCAGCTATGTAACCTCTCAAAACCTTAAGTTGTTCATCTGTGAAATTGGGATAAGAATGGCATCTACTGTGTGAGATTATTCATGTGAATGCCCTAGCACACAGTAAACACTCGATACTAGCTAGCATGATTATTGTCATTAGTGTAATAGAGAAAGATCGTTATGATTATAACTATTTAATGATATTGCCAAGGCTTAAAGGGTGCAGTGGCATTACTTTTGAGAAATAAAGATCAGAAATAATACACGTCTAGCTTTATGTATTTAGCTTTCGCCATTTTTAAGTGTTATTGCTATTAGTCACCTTTTACATAATAAATAAAGTCAATGGAAGAACATCCTTTTTTGTATTATAATTACCTAGGCTGTCTGGTAAATTAATTCTTTCGCAGAGGTTAAAAATGTGAGGGTAGGGGAAAAGGAAGAAAGGCGTTATGTGACGTTTGTAAAAACTGCATAAGTTCTGTACGTTTGGTTTTTTTTTTAACAGCACTATTGAGGTATAATTCATATCTTGGTACAACATACTCATTTAAAAATGTACAATTCAGTGGTCTTTAGTGTATTCACACACACGTACAATCATTACCACAGTCTATTTTAGTACATTTAGAATATCATCTCAAAAATAAATCCCAGGCCCTTTGTTATTACCCTGTGACCCCTCAATCCTAGGCAACCACTGATTGGCTGTCTGTTTCTAATGATTTCCCTGTTTCAGACATTTCAGATAAGTAAAATCATATAATGTGTGGTCTTTTGTGACTGGCTTCTTTCCTGTAATATAATGTTTTCAAGGTTCATCCATGTTGTACTTAATGTATTCAGTAGTTCCTGTTTATGGCCCAGTAGTATTCCATTGTATGGATATACCACATTTGTTTACTGTTTTGTTTATCCATTTGTTTGTCCGGACATTTGGGTTGTTCCAACTTTTGGCTATCATGAATAATGCTGTTATAAACATTGTGTACAAGTTTTTGTGGAAGTTTCTGTATGTGGCTGGGAATACTATTGCTGGGTCATATAGTAACTCTATATGTAATTATTTGAACAGATGCCATTCTGTTTTTCCAAAGCAGCTGTACCATTTGACATCACTACTAACGTCATTTGGGGGTTTCAGTTTCTCTACATCCTCACCAATACTTGTTTTATTTATTTATTTATTTATTTATTTATTTATTTATTTATTTTAAGATTTTAAGATTTTATTTATTTGAGAGCAAGAGAGAGCGAAAGAGAACATGAGCAGGGGGTAAAGGCAGATGGAGAGGGAGAAGCAGACTCCCCGCTGAGCAGAAAGCTGGATGTGGGGCTCAATCCCAGGATCCTGGGATCATGACCTGAGCTGAAGGCAGACACTTAACCACCTGAGCCACCCAGGTGCTCCACCAATACTTGTTTTTAACTGACTTTTTGATGTTAGCCATCTCAGTGGTTCTGATTTGTATTTCCCTGTTGACTAATGATGTCAAGCATCTTTTCATGTGCTTTTTGGCCGTTTTCTTCTTCCTTTGAAAAATTATCTATTCAGTTCTTTTGCCCATTTTTTAATTGGTCATTAGTCTTTTTATTACTAAGTTGTAAGAATTCTTTAAATATTCTAGATAGAAGTCCCTTATCAGATATATGATTCGCAAATATTTTCTCCCATTCTGTGGATTCTTCTCACTTTCTTGATGGCAGGCATCCTTCGAAGGACAAAAGATTTTAATTTTGACAAATTCTGATTTATTTTTTTCTTTTGTTACTTGTGCTTTAATGTCATATTTATGAACCCTTTGCCAAATCCAGGGTCATGAATGTTTTACCCTGATGCCATCTCCTAAAAGTTTCATAGTTTTAGTTTTTACTTTTAGGTATTTATCTGTTTTTAATGAATTTTTATATAGCTTTTGCATATATAAGGATCCAACATCATTCTTTTGCTTGTGGTTATCCAGTTGTCCCCACGTCATTTGTTGGTAAGACTGTTGTTTCTCCATTAGATGGTTTTTGCACCATTGTTGGGAATCAGTTGACAGTAAGTAGATGTACGGATTCATTTCTGGGCTCTCAATTCCACTTGATCTATAGGTCTATCCTTCTGCCATGGATACATTTGATTTTGAAGCATTTTATTACTTTTGATTTTCTTTTAAAGAATGTTGACATCCAAGAAAATATATGATTTTTTTTTTCAGTTTTTGAGTAATGTATAATTTTATAGTCATGCTAGAGCTTAGCAGACATGAGAAATAACGATTCATCCAGAATTACATGCTTCAATGTGAGCATGAATACGAATATGAATTCCAGGTATTACATAAGCCTAGAGTTTTTCTGAATATTAGTCATATTTTTTATTTTGAGAAGTTACCCATTTTTCCAAAGTATTTTTTTCAATTTGTAAAGCAATTAAAAACACAACCCCTCACTTGGTTCTAACAATAAATTGGTGAGATGTAGGTAATGTTATCTACTGATACTGCTGTGTTTGTCTTTCTCATGTTATCTGTAAGGAAGCTGAAGTATGGAAATATGCAGTGATTTCTTCCAGGTCACTCACTCAGCTTACACCAAGTCTACACAGATCTCCTCACCTCTTTCTGTTCTCTGACCACTCCACCCGGAAGCCTCTGTACTGTTAGATTAGGAACCCACATTTTATTATTTCAAGGGCTCTTTATAAAGCAAGAAGGCCGCATCCTGAGGTCTGAATCTCCATTCTTGCATCACGCTAGCAAATAACTTGCTCCGTGCAGATGTGTCAGTCACCAGTAGGAAATGACAAAGCCACAGGTTACCTCGGAGGCTGAGCAGCCTGGTAGGACGCCCTCACTCGCAAAGTAATTGGCTCCCATTCACCAGCCTCTGCAACATTACAAGTTACTGCGTGTCCCACACCTTTGGTGTTCTTTTTTTTTTCTTTTTAAATAATAATTTTTTATTTTGTTATGTTAGTCTCCATGCAGTATATCCTTTGGTGTTCTTAAGTAGTTGAATCCACAAATGTTAAATCTCTAAATTCTGAGGTTTTTATTAATCGTGGAAGTGCCCTAGTGATTTTCCAAACTGTGGTTCCTTTCTAAAAACAATTCTTACTTACTGCTTTTATTTCTTCAACCGAAGCACCAAGTATTTTTTATATGTCAGGCAATGCTAGGCCAGGGGGTACTGCAATGGGGAAAAAAGAAAGACAAAACTCCCCGCGTCGCAGAGTTTTTCTTCTAATGGGGAAACAATTAAGTAAAATAAGGCAGCAGGGAGATGGGGAGTGCTTTCGGGGACCGTCTCTGAAGACTCGTAGCGAACATGGCCTTCACAAGTGCTGCTGCTGCAGAATCAGTCAAAAGAAACGACTGTGCCTTAACCGAGCGCTGCAGTACAACTGGCAAAAGAGAAATTAAGAGTAACATGAATATAGTCAGAATATTTCGAGGTAGGATTCTTATAGCAAACGTAGCTTATTTGGATGACAGCAGCAGTAACAAAATGCCGTCCACGTATCATACGTGATTTCCTTGCAGAAATCCAAATCAGTGCTTAGTCCTATCAGTTATCTGTGCCTCGTAGCCCTGGTGCTCGCGGGTCTCCTCCACAGGAGGCCTGCCCTGCCCTGCCCCCTGGCATCTACAGGGGCAACACCTTATCCTAGCTCCCCTATTTTGTTTTACTTGTTTCCGTGAGAAGTACTAGCTTCTACATACCACATCGTTTAACTATCGAACACATTTATTTTTTTTGTTTTCTCCCACTAGCATGTAAACTCTAGGAAGGAAAGGATTTTTTATTTCTTCACTAATATATTCAGAAAAATATCTTATTTAAATTAATTACATTTCCATTTTGTATTGCTTAAATACACATCTCCTGTGTATTTATTGTGGCTGCCACATTCTTCCACTGACCCAGAGGTTTTGTGCCCCTTCCCTCTAACTCTCGACGCCCTTCAAGGTAGATTATCTGGTGCCCATTTTACAGATGAAGAATGAAGTCAAGGCTCAGAGAGGCTTTTAAAAATCTTAAGTTGTCTTTTAATTTTTTTGTAGAAGACATAATCCTTTTAAAGCTTGAAGCTGGGATTTGAACACTGTCTTGCCTGGTTCCATTTTGAAAATTTTTAATGATTCAAAATCTCAATAGTATTATTTCTCCAAATCATATTTTATATAATGCAAGAAACATGCTTTGCATGCCCACAAAGCACCTATGAATATAATTCTCCTGTTGGGCGTTCTCTGGTCTCTTCACTCTGGTTGTTGTCTGTGATAATAGAACCAATAAATATTTTGAAGATGAGAGTAAGTGGCATTCTAGACATAGGTCTCAAGAGATTAGTTATAGGACATTCCAGTTCATTTCAATAACCCATATGAAACTGTCACCTGTGGAATTTGAACTTTTTTGAAGATACTTGCCTGTGTGACTTTTTGGTTTGGGCACTTTTCCTGACTCTCCTCCTAGTATTTTGAATTTTGTTTTCCCTGCAAGGATTTTGGCTTTGCTTGCTCTGGGCTTCGCATCTTCTATTATGGCTGAGTACTCTGTACCCCTCTCTACTCCCACCCCCAGCTTCTTGTCCCTTGCCTTTTTTTTTTTTTATAATGATTTTTTATTATATTATGTTAGTCACCATACAGTACATCCCCGGTTTCCGATGTAAGGCTCGATGATTCATTAGTTGTGTATAACACCCAGTGCACCATGCAATATGTGCCCTCCTTACTACCCATCACCAGCCTATCCCATTCCCCCAACCACCTCCCCTCTGTAGCCCTCAGTTTGTTTCTCATAGTTCACAGTCTCTCATGTTTCATTCCCCCTTCTGATTACCCCCCCTTTCTTTATCCCTATCTTCCCCTACCGATCATCTAGTTCTTACGTTCCATAGATGAGAGAAATCATATGATAGTTGTCTTTCTCTGCTTGACTTATTTCACTTAGCATTATCTCCTCCAGGGCCGTCCCTTGCCTTTTATTCCATAGGTGCCAACTTGGTCCCCACAGCGATTGGAAACTTTTGATGACTGTCTTTTTTCTTCCATAATGGACCTTTTCCTTTTTGTTTTTGTTTTTTGGAGGGATGTTTATGTGTATTTTTGACATTTAATTGGTTTTCGTTTTCCCATTCCTTCTGTCTGCAGCGTTTCTTCACCCTTTTCCAGTACGTTGATGTGATTGATTTTCACAAGAAGTTTTTCTTTTTAGTCTCTTCTTTCTCATTTATTTTCATTTTTATTAAAAAAAAATCCTCCCTCATAATTTTTTTTTACTTCTCCTTACTGCATTAACTGTTTTCTACCAAATGACACTTTAAGATCCCTTAGCTTAATACTTTACCTCTTTTTTTTTCCCTTTACCATTTTCCTTTTATTTATAGAGGAATTCACTTGTTCTGAATATCTTCAAAAATAACCGTATTCCAATCAGACATGTCCTCATCACAGTCAAAAGGAGGGGCTAGAGTTTCCCCAAAGCAGTGCACACCGGGGATGGGGCACAGCCACCAGCTGCAGCTGCTAGCATTTTAAAATCCCAAGAGGTAGCAGCATGTGCCAGGCCTTATCTCCCTAATGCACATGGGCTGCTTGTCAGTTTCAAATGTCAGCCCCTAGTGGTATTACTTAAAGACAGTGTGCTTTGTGTTGAGATAGAAAGAAAATATTTTTAAACCTTCTTGGGACCCTGGGAAATTACCATTTTTGGACAAGACATAGCCTGCCACCTTACCAGTCTATCAGTAGGTAAAAGCCGCTGACACGAGAGCCAGGTTTGAGCTCAGGATCAGTTACAGCTGGCATGAATAGTACCGAGCCACAGTGTTCTCAGGATGTTGTTAGTAAGGCATTTTATTTATATCTCAGTGAGACAGTCCTACCATTTGCAAGGCCAAAGAGAGGGACTTTGGGGGCCCTTAACCATAACCATGCAGACAAGTGCCACTCTTTCACCTTCGTATATTGAGTTTTGATTGGTGACACTAGATAGCAAACCAGTAATCATTGTGCCTCTGTAGTAAGTACAGGCATGATTCTTTTGAAAAGACTTAATTAAAATATAATGAAATGTTAACTCACAGTACAAATAATTTAGGAATTGACTGTTGTTAAAAGAATTCTGTACTTTCTAATAGGATTCCTTTCAGTAGCGCTTCAAAAAAGAGGTTTCGCCAGTATAGAAGTTCCTCAAGAAGTTAAAAATAGACCTACCCTATGACCCACCAATTGCACTACTAGGTGTTTACCCCAAAGATACAGATGTAGCGATCCAAAGGGGCACCTGCACCCCAATGTTTATAGCAGCAATGTCCACGATAGCCAAACTGTGGAAAGAGCTGAGATGTCCATTGATGGATGAATGGATAAAGAAGATGTGTGTGTATATACACACACACACACACACACACACACACACACAATGGAGTATTACTCAGCCATCAGAAAGGATGAAATTTTACCATTTACATCTGACGTGGATGGAACTGGAAGGTATTTTGTTGAGCAAAATAAGTCAATCAGAGAAAGACAATTATCATATGGTTTAACTCATATGAGGAGTATGAGAAACAGCATAGAGGACCATAGTGGAAGGAAGGGAAAACTGAATGGGAAGAAATCAGAAAGGGAGACAAACCATGAGAGACTCCTAACTATGGTAAAGAAACTGGGGGTTGCTGGAGGGGAGGTGGGTGGAGGGAAGGGGTAACTGGGGGATGGGCATTAAAAAGGGCACGTGATGTGATGAGCACTGGGTGTTATATGCAACTGATGAATAACTGAACTCTACATCTGGAACTAATGATGTGCTATATGTTGGCTAATTGAATTTAAACAAACAAACAAAAAACACAAAAAAGAGGTTTCCCTACATTTTAAGTTAAGCCTAAATTTAACACATTTCATGTGAAAAGTAAAATACATAGAAGTGGCTTAAACAGCCTGCCCTACCTCCTAGAAGGCTGTACGTTTCAGAACGAAGCAACGTGATCTCTTAAGATGCCTCACTGCATTATCTTTCTGAAGCTTTGCTACCTGATCAGAATGTTATATTGTAACTAACATACTATAACTAAGTTGTTCAGGCTCAGTAGTTCCTCCTGACCCTACTCATTCCTCAGAGCTCCGGGGATGTGGAATTTACAAAACTGCTACATTTATGCAAAGGAGAGTTGAGGATACCATACTCTCCTCTTTCCTCCAAGCACAGCCCCTCCTTTAAGACACCACTAACTGCCCCAGCTTTGAGTGACTTCTGCCTTTGCTGAAACAATTATACCACTGTCTACACTTATCATCTGTCACTTGGCATATGCTCCTCGTATAGTTTATCTTTGATGAATGTTCCTCACCTCCCGGTCTAGATACTCATTAGAGGACCTGCATTACACCTCGTTGGTGTCTCCAAAACCAGAAAAATGCTCTAACACAGTGCTTCTTCAGCCTCCTTAGGAAACCCCTGGGATCTTGTTGAATTACAGATTGTGATTCAGTCAGTGTGAGGTGGGGCCTCAAAGTCAGCCTTGCTGACAGACTCTCAATTGGTGGCACACTGCTGGCCTGCAGGCCACACCTCCAGCCCCATGTCTCTGGCAGACTTTCAGCAGGTGCCTGTTGGTGATGCTGTTTGTTTCAAAAAAGGACGAAAGTTTTAAATTTTGTTAAGTGCTTCATTTGTCCGCAATATGAAAACAGCAGTAAGAAATGAACATAGATTTAAGTCCATTTCTGTGAATAACTGAAGATGTGGGTTGTCTTTTTCTTTTTTTTTCTGATTTGTCTCTCTGATCTATAGTAATGGACTTTAATTTATCCATTTTAATAGATGTAAGACTGAGATTATATACGAATAGCTTCTATTCTGGCTTCACTAGATTTGGGCTTGAAAGCAAAAGCCTTTATAACACCTTTCCAGTCATCTGAGTTATCCATTCTTTTCCCAACTTTTGCTCTTATTGAAGACATCTAGCTTTGAGGAACACAGGTGCAATTTTCCTGGTAAACTCAAATTATGCAGGTATCACATTTCAGAGTCAAGAATTATGCATATACTTACTATAAACCCTATCAAATCTTTCCTTCCTTTTTTTTTTTTAAATGGAATTCAAAACTGGTACATTGAGAATTACCAACAAGCAATGAATCTGAGTCCCAAAGCTTTAATGGCAACCAAGAACCCCAAGTGCTGCTTGCAGAGTGCATTGTTGATCCCCTTTGTTTCCCCAAATTGAGAACTCATTAAAGCTAATCTAGGAGATCGTGCTTTAGTCTTTGATTGCCAATATTAAAGTATCCAAATGGGACTCATTTTTCTGGTTATGTTAGTAGAAACAGTCCACTTCCTTGCTGTGAAATGTTAAGTACCAAATGTCATTCAGTGTGAGTCTTTCTAGTCTACAATTGTTTATGTTGCCTCTGTTCCCAGTAAATGTACTTCCATAACATAGTTATTAAGATCTGCATAGTATTTCAGCATAGATTAGTGAACCATTCTGCCACTGTTGATATTTAAAAATTTTTTATGTCAAAGACGTTGCTGAGACCAGATTTATAAATAAATTTGCGCAAGCTTTTTATTATTACCTTAGAATAAATTCTTACAGGTGAAATTGCTGGGTCAGAAGATAAAGGTGTTCATTCATTTGTAATTTGTTTTGTGCTTTCTAAGCTACAATAGTAGTTTAAAAGACTTCGACTTTAACGATTACAGTTTCCTTCGTAAAATATTTTCTCTGAATACAAGACTTATGTTGGTTTCTGAAGTTCATGAATATACAGAAGAGTTATGTAATATCTGGAAACTAACCTGAGGAGATAGTAACAGTAGGCATTACAATGAGTAGCATTTGTCAACTTGACTTACCAGCATACACTGTTGTTCTGTTGTGGTCTTATCACATTGGAGATACTGGGTTGTACACACAACACATAAAACAAGTCACACATGAATTTTAACTGAGAATGAATGGCTGTTTCCCAAAGCAGTAATTTGTCTTTTAATTTTTCCCTCCTGCAGAGAATTTTATTTGATAAAAACACTATGTATACTCTGAGTCAAGACAACCAAGAAGAATATAAGAAAAGGAAAGCTGGTTAACTGTTTCTATTAGTCTAAGGAGTACTTGGATAAGCAAATCTTGGCAGTCTGTTAATTTGTTATATTGCAAAACTAGCTTTTTTTTTCGTGTTTTAAAAACAGAATTAAATATATAAATGATTATATTTTATTTTTTTATTGTTAGTCACCATATAGTACATCATTAGTTTTTGATGTAGTGTTCAATGATTCATTATTTGCGTATAACACCCAGTGCTCATTACATGTTATAAATGATTATATTTTAAAAGTGACTGAATTAGATGAGTCTATGTATCATAGCACCAATTTAAATATAGGACTTCTTTTGGTATAGCTTATTAAATAAATCAAATGGCTATACAGGTATTTTATGAGTTTAAGTAGTTTTATAAAAGAAAATAAAGGTGGGGGCACCTGGGTGGCTCAGTTGGTTAATCCTCCAACTCTTGATTTTGGCTCAGGTCATGATCTTGGGGTCATGAGATCGAGCCCTGCATCGGACTCCTCACTCAGTGGGGAGCCTGCTTGAGATTCTCTCTCCCTCTCTGTCTGCCCCTCCCCCTGCTCTCACTGTCTAAATAAATAAGTAAATAAATAAGTAAGTAAGTAAATAACATCTTTACAAAAGAAAAGAAATCTTTCACAAGGTAAGATATTTAGCACATGAAATGGCACGTTTATGATTTTTAAACATTGTTAAGAGTGCGTGCAACGAAAAAAATCAGTAGTTACATATCACTATAACAGTTAAAATATCTATCTATATATAATTGTATTATAAGTTAACTATGTGTGGATTTTTAAAAGCTTATAACATTGCCATTAATATAGTCATTTATTTATATTAAATTTCCTTTTTAGTTAGACTTTAAGGTGATTTAGAAACCTTTGTGCAACATAATAAGATAAATCAAGTGAATGAGGAAATCAGGACAGGGAGCAAATGAGACTAGAAGTGAGAAAATGTGTGCCATGAAGTCCTATATTTTTATTACAGGGAGGCCCCAGTGTAGCTCTTAGTCTTTAGGCATCCACAGATTCAGGTTATATGACTGACGGTGTCCATGAGATAAACAAACTAATTGCTCACAAAAAATCCTAACTTTTTCTGATGCCTAAGAGGAAAGTCCTTCGTGGATCCCCACAGAGGGCACCGAGTGATCTCGTACTCACTGACTTCAGTACAGCAAGTTTCATAGGCTGTTCTTTGTAAGAAGCTGATGATACCATCGCAGTGGGTGACAGTTTTATGAGAAATCAGAATGATTCGATCCCACATCTTGTTGCAGTATATGGCTGGAGTCCTAAAAGAGAGAATGTGTTTGTATTTTCTTAAAGCAGTCCCGTATACATACTGTTCTAAGTCAATGCTTTGGTAGCATTGAGTGGCAGTAAGTTCAAGGTTAAACTTTTTGGAGAATAACTAGAGTGTGTTTATTCTGTGTCCCTGTGCAAGTACAGAGTGCTGTGCTTCCTTAGCCAAGCCACACGTACTTGTGGAGATTGAAGAGAATAACACAGACGCTCACTTGAATGGATAGAAACGCTTAATGAGGTGGGTCCAGAGGTACCCACAGGCAGGACCGGGATTCATTAACAGATATTTGTTACGTAGAAATTATTTGAACAGTCAGGGTGTTAAAGTTCTATAGCTTAGATCATAACTGTATAGTTTTAGCCTGAAATGTTTTTTTAATTAAAAAAAAAAGGTGCAATCAGATGCTTATCCCTGCCTAAAATAGAACACACACATTAAAACAAAACAGAAACTCTCGGTAAATTATCTAGAGAACATTTGTCCTTGAATCTTGTTTTTTGTGTTTTGTTTTCGGGTGTACTCTCCAAGATGAACGGATTACAAAATGTACCTTCGGGTATTAGTATGAATTAACTCATTATATAGGGAATCAATAAAACCTTTAATAAGTAAGAAGTATATTGCACAATGCCAAGCTTACGGAGCAATAAAGTATTCAGATTCTCAGCCTGTGCGTTCCCGGGAAGCCTCTCCAAAGAGCTGCAGAATGGTCCCTAGAGCCTGGCATTCTGTTTGTGCTGCCATTTTGTTATTGGTACAAGTCTCAGATTCTACTTCATCCCCTAGTAAAAGCAACTGCTAGAGAGTTGGTCACAACTCTTTCTCTAGTAGACAGTTTCTGATTGTATGGAGACTCTCCAGTGCAAATTCTGGTTGGTGTCTTGTCTGCATTGCGTAGGCTGCTTCTTTCACCCCTTTCGAGATTCAGTCTGTTTGGTATATTTTTGTTTTACATATTTTTAGGAATACACTTGCTTCATAAATCATGATATATAGTTTTTGAATATTAAAAAAACTAAAATGTCTAGAGAAGATGCAAACTCAAACATCTCATATTAAGTTCCTCCCTGTGTGAGATGTACTGAATACTCTGAGGGGTACGGAGATGAATAAGGCACAGTCCCCATTTCCAATGATGTATTCTCTCTAGGAGGAGACATTCACAATTGAGGTTTTGCATTCTCAATAAATATTAAATGAACACCTATTATGTGGTAGGCACTGTTCTTGGCATTCGAGATTCATCAGGGAATAGGACAGATCTAATCAATACTCTTATTTTCCTTTTTCTTTTTTTAATTCAAGTACAATTAGCATACAGTGTTACATTAGTTTCAGATGTATTGTATAATGATTCAACAATTCTGTACATTTCTCAGTGCTCATTGAGATAAGTATACTCTTAATCCTCTTTACCTATTTTTCCCCTCTCCCCCATCCACCTCCCCTCTGGTAACCACTGGTATGTTCACTCCTGCCCTAAATCGTTACTACTCTTAGTGAATGTTTCATGAGCATTCTCTATGTGCTGGGATATACAAAAATCATAGCCCTTGTCCTTAAGGCATTTACAGATGATAAGAGTGAATCAGATGTCAAATAAGTTTTTGACGTGGAAGCAAGCTGGCCTGTTAGGAGGCCACTGTGGTCTCAACAAGGTGAGAGGGTGAACTGTGGCTGGAGGGGTAGACTCCTGGCAACTTTAAAGGGAATTGTAGCAGACCTGGGGCACGTTGGGAAATTAAATAAGAGTTTGCCCAGAGTGGTTGATCTTTGGATACACCCTTTTTTCAGTGCTGGACAGGAAGTCTAAGACCGTAGAACCAGGTTATCTAGACCTATAAAAGGTGAAAACTGTCTGCATTGTCACCACAATAGGTGGTCGTGAGGTACATATGAAATATTACATCTTTTAAAAACGAAAGTACTATGTAAGTGCTTCATTATTAGCTATAATTTTCGGAGTTTATAATATTATGAAGGTGATGACTGTATCTACTGTTTTGGCCAGACACTGTTAGACATTTTATGGGCATTATCTCAATTCAGTCCAGAATACTGAACCTAGGCCTTTAAAGACACTAAGATATTTCCACTAACTGCTGAGACTTATGTTGCTACTACAGGATAGATAACTATAGGATAAATAATCTTAAATCTTATGAACTCTCTGTACTATTTTACAATTTGAAGTATACCTATATATACTAAGATGAGTTTGTTAGACCACTGGAGCTGTTGGTTTCAAGGTCACCTCACCTCGCTGTGGCTGCAGCTAAGCCAGAAGTTGCTGTTGCTGCTTCCACTGCTGCCATCACCACTGACTGTCACAGAATCTTGTGACTCAGGCACTGAGTCTGGCCACCACAGCTGCCTCCCAACACTTGCGTGTCCCACCTTGTCTGCCAGGGGCAACATCAGCAGGTAGATGGCCTGTGTTCAGTTCTGCCTTCCAGATCTCATTAGTGAGACATAATTTACATCAAGAACTCTAGCGTAAAGAGTATCTAGAGAATGTAATTTCTTCGATTTCTAACCTCCATTTGGCATGAGGGTAGAATGAAGGGTTGAGAGAGCCTCTCTGTAGAATCTGCTTGATCTTATTCATGTTGCTTATTCTGAACCATTTGTTAGGAACATGAACTTCCTGAGAAGAGGGAGAAAAACTTCTGAGCTAGACTATTCAAAGGGAATAGTATGTGTTTTCTTGCTTGAGCTAGGAAAGAGCTTTGAAAACCGGAAGAGGTGGAAGTGACTAGGTTATTTCAGGTGCAGGTGGAGAAGTAAGCAGGAATCAGACCCTGTAGGCCTTTCTAGAGCATGTTAAATATTTTAGATTTTCTGTTAAGAAAAGCATCTTAGGTAGGGGAATGTTATGATTCAACTTGCCTTGAATAGCCTCACTCTGCCTGCTGTATTGGGAGCAGTAGAATCTAGGAAGCTTCATAAACCAGGAAGAGTGAAATCTAAGAAATCAATAGTCTAGACAAGAGAATATGGTGACAGAGTGGAGGAAAAGAGAAATAGACTGATGGACTATATTTCAGCATTTTATTGACAGGACTTCATAATAAATTGGGTGCTAAAGGTGCCAAGAATGAGTCCCAGCTGTTTCATTGTTTTGTTCCTTTAGGGGAGTTTCCAAGTATTGAGCTATGTTTCTTAGGAGAGTCAAGGAAGATTGCATAGCAATTCTTTATTTTATCAGGATGGGGGACTGTAGGGAGCACTTCTTTTTGGGGGAGAGATTGAGAATGCCTCTCAACTTTCTCAGTAGTAATATGACTATATTTCAAAGATTAAATCTCCTAAATGTAGCATTTGGGAAAAACAGAAAATAGGCAACTGTTTACCAAAAAAATATATCATTTTCCCTCTATACTAACATTTATGTTCACAGACAATATAAATGAGTCCTTGTGAGTTTTGCTAAACTATAAAGTAACTTTCATAAAAGTGATCAAAGAGACTTGCCCAACTATTTAAAAGGAGAATGAAGGGATCATCATTTTTATTTTAAAATAACACCTGTGTCAGCCAGTGCCTATTGTTGGCTAAAGTAGCAAAGAGCTCAGCAAGAGGAAATGATTACTATGGCATGTGGTCTATTGAAGCCTTGTGCAAAAGACAGGACTGAATTGTCTAAATGTTTCACCTGAAATCCCATTTAATTATCACCCTCCTCAGGTTCTATAAATTTACATTACATTTAATTTCTGCTTAATGGAAAGTGAGACATGAAGCCTATTGAGAGTTCACAAGCCAGGTGTTTTATGATTCCTCATATTTAAGCAAATCGTGTGGTCTCCAGAGCTAGTAAGATAAGTGTATTTACTGTGAATTCTCTGACAGCTCACTCGATGAGATTAATACATAAGTAGTTGAGTTTAATTTTGCAATTACTCTTTCTGAGTGCTGTGCATAGGTTCTAGAAGGATCCTTAGACTTACAAAAAGTAGCCTTTGGATCTCTTTTGTGGTTCCCTTTCCTGCTCCCAATTCCTCCAGTGTCCCATTATCTTGTTTTAGTTGTGAATTAGTCTGGTAGTGCTCATCTCCCAGGAATATAAAACTGTAACTGCGTCAGTTAGTACAAAGTTTCATGAAAATGGAAAAGCTGCTTGAGGGTCAGCTTTGGTGGGATGTTTTTGAAGTACCAAAGGAGTCAAGGCGAGATGTACTTTTTAATGTTACAGGACTCCTTGGCTAAAAGCATGAATATTTCCTGCTTTAATTATGAAAGTTGGTTATTTGGTCAATAATTTATTATTAAGTTATTTTACCCTTGTTGTCTGTGAAATGAGGGCAATAATTGTAACATGATTTTCTGTTTTGCTTCTCAGCTTTGTAGCTGACTGAAGCTATGCTAGTTCCTCTTTTACTATTTATCCACTTGTCTGTATTGTCGCCACATGGTTACCCTATAGTTTAGAGAAGACTTTTTCTTCTTACTTAAAATTTTTTTGAAATTAGACTAATGACCAGGTGTGATTATCCACCATGCACCACTCATTGCATGAATATATTCTATAGTTGATCATTAAGTTGTCTTTCTTAAAAGTTCTGTAAAAAATCAGTAAATTTCATAGCTCTCTTCCCAATTCATTTCTTAAGTAGAGGGTCACTTTCAATCTTGCATATCTCCCTGTATTATAGAGAACTGAAACAGTATGGCTTTCGGAGAAAGCAATTTGTTTTCTTTGTTCAGACATATTTTGTGAGTCTGATAGACTTATAATTCAATAGACAAAAATATTTATAATGGACACAATAATAGAGTAATTACATAAAGTTTCTCTAATTTGTTTTCAGTATTCAGCTAATCACCATCCCACATAGAGCATTTTTTCCATGTCTTAGATTTAGAGGTCATTCTTTAAGCCAGAATTCTTCCTCCCATTGCAGGATTACCCTAGCAGAATTCTTAGTACTTCTGATGAGCTGTATAATAACCAAGCATTTGACTTGAGGGTGCTCGGCAGGCCAGGTTGTAGTGGCAGATGGATATGACAGGAATTTGGTAGAGTCTGAAAGACAGCAGACCTTCTAAATGCAAGTAAATGTGGGGCTTTAAAGAGTCTCATTTTCTCAGCGTAACCTATCACTTATTAAAACTGCAGTAACTTAAAAAATTATTTATGATATGAAAATCGCATGTTGGTATGTTATGTTGCTTTTATATATCTGATATTCATTTCTGCTTCATTAAGGGAGATGTTTGGTGGGATGGTTTTCACCGTAGTGTACAAGTAACCGGAGAGCATGAATCTGTTAGGAACAATAAGGGAAAATCTGCCGGGAGACAGAGAGGGAGAGGGATCTGTGGAAGATTCTTCTGGGTTTTCACTTTTAGTGTTTCAGTATTTTTTACTTTTATAGGCATATATGAAATTTTATAATAATCAAAACTAAAATCAATGTATCAATACTTTTTCCAAAAAAAAGAAGAAATGAAAGCCTCAATTTTAATAAAAAAATGAAAGGAGCTATGAAGAAAATACTTGTTCTATAGCTTTATGCTTCATCATCATTAACCTAAACAAAATATATTGTACTAGTAAAAAGACTTTATATTTTCTCTGATTTGTTTACTTATAGATTATCATCTAATCTGTGTGTTTTATTACTTGATTATTTAAACATTTACCTTTATTCTAAAATTATTAAAAATCTTGAGAGATGTTACATATTTTTTAAAAGGTACTTGAGGGGTGCCTGGATGGTTCAGTCAGTTGGGTGTCTGACTCTTGATTTCGGCTCAGGTCATCATCTCAAGGTCCTGGGATTGAGCCCTGTGTGGGGCTCTGTACTCAGCAGGGAGTCTGCTTGAAATTCTCTCTCTCTGCCTGTCCCCCTGCACTCTCTCTCTCTCTAAAATAAATAAATAAATCTTTTTTAAAAAAAACAGTACTTGAATATTTGGCTGGACTATCTTTGATGCATAATCAAAGTATACGCTTTTTCTGTCTCTTTAAGAAGTGTCTCATCTTAATTTCCTTTAAATTCTAAGATTATATTAATAAAACTAATGGCTATTATCTATTGAATGTGACAGACACTTTTCTAAATACTGTTAGTTATTTCTTCAGTTCTCACAACAGCACTGTAGTTAAGTCCTATTTTTATCCCTGTTTTACAAATTAGAACATTAAAGCAGGCACAGAGAGGTTAAGTAACATGGCATGGTTATACAACTAGTAAGTGACAAAGGCAAAATTCAAATCCATAGAGCCTTATTCCATAGCCCTTGGTCTTCATTACTCCTCCATCCCAGCTCCATGAATAGAAATGTTGCCATTTAATGTCAGTCAACAAGTATTTAGCAAATATTTACTGTGTGTTTGTAAATAAGACATAGAATATCAAAGAAGTTTTATAATGTGTTAAAGGTTGAGAGTCTAATGGGAACTTACTAAAATAAGCACACACAAAAACTGTATAAAATGCAAGTCAGAGGTCTGTAATAGGAGCATAAATTCCTGTTGAAACATTAGAAAAGGGAAGATTACTCGGGGAGGAATTCAAGTTAGTTTTGTAGGGGAAATGATGTTAGTGGGATTTAAGCTTTCAGGAAGGTGTGAGTGAAGCCTACAAGGTAGGTTTAGGCAAAATATGGAGGACCTTGGATGCCACGTTAAGGAGCTTAGGCATTAGGCAAGCGTGATAATGTCTGCATTGTAGGTGCAAAATGATAGCAGCTCAAACAATGAGTTGAAGGTGGCTTAAAGGGTTTGGGGGAACAGAGAATGTCAGTAAGATGAGTGTGCATTAACCTGGAAGATGGCACCGTGGGTCCAGAACCATCACAGAACCAGTGCCTAAGGAAAGCAAATTAATGGCATTAACAAAGAGTCTTTAAAATAAGAGAGTTAGTATCCTTGGAGAGATTTAAGGAATATCAGATCCATAAAAAATAATTATAGACACTGAAAATTTTAAACACAGCCAAAAATCATAAGATACCTAGGAATAAATCTAACCAAAGAGGTAAAGGATCTATACTCTAGAAACTACAGAACACTTATGAAAGAAATTGAGGAAGAAACAAAGAGATGGAAAAACATTCCATGCTCATGGATTGGAAGACTAAACATTGTGAAAATGTCTATGCTGCCCAGAGCAATCTACACTTTCAGTGCCATCACTATCAAAATACCATTGACATTTTCCACAGAGCTAAAACAAACAATCCTAAAATTTGTATGGAACCAGAAAAGACCCCGAATCGCCAGGGGAATGTTGAAAAAGAAAATCAAAGCTGGGGGCATCACGATGCCTGACTTCAAGCTATATTACAAAGCTGTGATCATCAAGACAGTATGGTACTGGCACAAAAACAGACACATAGATCAATGGAACAGAATAGAGAGCCCAGAAATGGACCCTCAACTCTGTGGTCAACTAATCTTTGACAAAGCAGGAAAAAACATCCAATGGAAAAAAAACAGTCTCTTTAATAAATGGTGCTGGGAAAATTGGACAGCTATATACAGAAGAATGAAACTCGACCATTCTCTCACACCATACACAAAGATAAACTCAAAATGGATGAAAGTCCTCAGTGTGAGACAGGAATCCATCAAAATCCTAGAGGAGAACATAGGCAGCATCCTCTTTGACAGCAGTCATAGCAACTTCTTTCAAGACACGTATCCAAAGGCAAGGGAAACAAAAGCGAAAATGAACTTTTGGGACTTCAAGGTAAAAAAGCTTCTGTGCAGCAAAGGAAACAATCAACAAAACTAAGAGGCAACCCACAGAATGGGAGAAGATATTTGCAAATGACATTACAGATAAAGGGCTAATATCCAAGATCTATAAAGAACTTCTCAAACTCAGCGCCCAATTTTTGAAGTTTAAAAAATAGCAACATATATATATATATATATATATATATATATATATATATATATATATATATAATTCTCCCAGAATACAATACAAAAAGACTGATAGAAAATATACAAGAAAAGAGAGAGGGAAGATAGAACCAGAAGTTTCAACATTAATTGCATAGAAATAGCCAAAGGAAAGAAGACATGACATGGAGGAGAGAAAACAATGCAAGAAATATAAGCTGACTAAAGATGTAGCTCTTCACATTGAATTGTACAACCGTCAACAGACTGTGGAGCAGAATGACTGGCAAATGACCAATGCCTAGCTAAAGAGATAATGCAAGACCTCCAGAAAAGAGAAAATTTTGATTACGTATAAAGAATGGTAATTAGATTGCAGTGGTCTGCAACACCGTATTTGTCATACATGCTGTATATGCAACATGCGTTTTGTGTGTGTGTGTATGTAAGTAGTAGAGACTGTGGAGGGCCGCTCACATCCCCCTCTCACCTTCAAGACCGAAGTGCCTATTCCCCAGCTGTGTTTTGGCAGCAGATAGTAATTCAGTAAGTCTTCCAGATATTCCCTTCTATTGAAGAAAGTCACCTTGCCCAAGGTCATGGCCCCTTCCTTGGAGTGGCCCATATCCAGTGACTTGTCAGTTTGGAGAGATCAAGGCCTCACCTGTTTGCTTCAATTCAGAATGACTCTGAAGGGTCATGGTAGCTCAGAGCTCCCTATAGGATTATCTGAGGCTGCTGTTGTTACTCATTGCAGTTCAACCTCTCCCTCTGCCCAATCCCATGTTCCTCACTTCCCCACAAGTGTAGATCCTGAGGCCACTTCCCGATAAACTTGCTGCATACAAATCTCTGCCTCAGAGTTGGCATCCCAGAGAATGCAACCTGTGACAATATTCTTTTCAGCTACCTTTGAGACACTGACTACAATTGACTACGCAAAGAAAATCCCAACAAACTCCTTCAAGGATGACCAAAGAAACCACATTCCTTCACCACAGTACGATATGATAGGACATTAACAATGACCCCCCCCCCCAACCACCACCACCACCACCACCACCCACGCACACACGCATGCGCGCACACACCTCTTCAGAATTTGAGTGTTGTGCATATAGAGTGACTTACATGAAAGTAATATTTTAATGAAAATGGTTGAGTGCCAAAAAAGTAGGTACAGGGTAAGTTCTTATGAAACAGCACACTCAAATGGAATCCTTTTCAAGTGTTTTCTTCCTAACTGAAATTATAAGGAAAGGAAAAATTAAGTATTCACCTTCAGGATTTTACAAAATACATCTTACTTTACAGAATGCCAGCTTATCACCATGTGAATAGAGTAGGTATGTAATATCAGGTCTTTAATTGTCAAGAAAATTGGGAACAGAATGAAAGTCATGAATTTAATATACAGCCATCCTTATTTTCTGGTTTATCAAAATGTTTTTCTTAAGTAATACATTTATAACTGACATTTGATACAACCTTGTAAAGGAAGACTTAAGTAATTAAATAAATGCACACCTTTAAAATGTGCCAAAGGGACAGAATCACAGGTGTGAATGCTGCTCAGCATTTTTGCACCAGAAATTGCAGCCGCCATAGTTCTTGGTGGTTTCCATATCCATAGCGCTGATCCATTCAGTACTTTGGCCTCTCAGTCTGCAATCCTCTGTTCCTCGGTATTGTTGCCCTTCCCGTGACCTCGGCCATGGTTACCCCCTGTCGGGGAAGGTCATTGAACAGACATGACCACCCATTGACCTAGTCAATCACAGGCTCCTCCCCCCCTCCCCTGCCCTTGGAATGTGGGTTCTGCTTGCCTTTCCCACCCCCAGTGGCTGCTCCAAGGACACAGGTCTGAGATAATGATGCGGTGTTGAGAACACCTGTGCAGTATACATGACTGAACCCTGTGAAGGCCTCTGTATAAACTTAAGAGGTGGCTGGTGGTTGCAGGGATCCACTCACCTTGCTGCCACCGAAGTTCCCTTTGCTTGTGAAAACTGCCACTGCTAACCTCTTTCTTCAGTTTCTCCCTGCCCTCTGAGTACAGGGGCCAGTTTCAGAATACACCTGGCAAATCCCCAGAGGGTCACTAACACCTCCCTCCCTCTCTGCTCACTTCCAATAATTTCAATTTTAAGTATCCTTTCTCTTGACTTTCCAGCTCATTTCTTCGAACACCAATTTTAATAATTGTTCCATCCCACTAGGAGCTCTGATCCATTGATCTGCCTTTTCAGTGCCTCTTACCCCTCTATCCACCCCCAGGCCCCCGCTTTCCTACTGAGTTTAATTTTTGTTGCCCATCCTTATTATCACTCTCTTGCATACACCCTCAACTCCCTTACCCCTCTCTTGCTTTGTGGTTTTCTTTTGGTAAAGCCCCAACCCTCATTACATTCAACTTTCTACCAGCTCTCGGCCTGCACCCGTGCAGCTGAGTGTGGCTGCCGCAGAACACAGCGCTGTCCTGTGTGATCTCCCTCTGCACTCAGGGCCACTAACCTCACCGATGAAGGGCCTCACAGGAGGGCCCTCAGTGCCGTCAGCAATCACAGTTCACTTTCCTAGTTCTTTCACTTTCCTGCTCTCTTAAAATGTGTTCGGACCTTCTTGCCTCTCCTGACATCCCCAAAACCTCCTCTCCGGCCTTCCCCTCAGCTGGTGACAATCTTGCTACCCTTTTTACTGCGTAACAGAATCAGTCAAAAGAAAACTACTAGAGGGAACATTAGAAAGTTTCCATATTTTGTTTAGGATGGTGATTACTGAGTCTATACACCTGACAAGATTCATGGGGCACTTAAAACCAATCCATGTTACTTATGGAAGTTACATCTAAATCAAAATTAAAAATAAAGAAAGAACTCCCATAAGTTCCTGCCACTGCATATATCCACTCCCTGCAGTGGGCTCCGTATGTGGTCTTAGTGCTGAGGATGGATGGTCTGTGCTCCCGGATAAGGCCAACTCCCCCACTCCTGCACTTAACTCCATCACTCCAGCAGTTCTCCCTTCTCCTTCCTGCTTTGTCAGTGTTTCCTTTTGTTGGATCATTCCTATCAGCCTGTAAATGTGCAATTATTTCTCCCATTTTAAAAATAACATTCTCCTCCAGGAAAACCTCGCTTCATTCCACTTTCCTCCATTTACTGCTCCATTTTTCTTCTCCCCTTTGTAGCAAAGTTCCTCAAAATAGTTGCCTATATTCACTTTTCCCAGTTCTACTCCCATTCTCTCTTGAAACCACGTTAATCCGTGTTTTGCTCACCACCAGGCCTCTGAAACCACTCTTGTCAAGGATATCTGTGACTCCATGTTGATAGATCCAGTGTTCAGTTCTCAGTCTTTACCGTACTTGACTTCTCAGCAACACTGGACACTGTTGATGACTCTCTGTCCATGACATTTTTCTTCACGGTCTTCTAGAAAAGGACTCTCCTGGATTTCTTCTTACCTAGTCGGTCGTTCCTTCTCCATCTTCTTTGCTTATCGTCTCTCCTTGTCTCCTTGATTTTCTTATGATGTGGTTCCCCTCTGTCTCCTCTTACTGCCTTCACAATCTCATCCAGCGGATACCTTTAAATACCTTAAAAATGCTACAGACTCCCAAATTGTTATTTGCAGTGTGGAAGACTCCCCTGAAGCCTAGACTCATACCAACCATGTATTTGAAAACTTCACTTGGATGTCTTAGGCAACTCAAACTTCATGCGTTCAAAACCAAAATCTGGAGGACTTCCCCTACCAGATGAAGACTTATTATAAAGTTATAATAATTAAGACAGCGTAATATAGATGTACAAATAGACAAAACATCCAATGGGACCAAACAGCAAACCAATAAAGAGACTCATATCTACACAGAAATTTATATATAACAGAGCTAATCAGTGGAGATTGGTGGGGAAAGAGGGAAACCATTCAATAAGTGGTGCTAGGGCAATTAACTATCCATGTGGGAAAAATGGAAATGGATATCCCCCTCACATCATACCCAGAAGTCAATTGTAGGTGAAACAAGAACTTCAGGTGGAAGGCAAAACTTTAAAGATTTAGAAGACAATAGAGAAGAGTATCCTTTGGTCTTGGAGTGAGAATAATTCCTTCAGAAACAGCACAAATCATAAATGAGAAGACTGGTAAATTTAATTTCATTAAAACTATTTCTGTAAATAAAAATACTAAAGAAAACTCAAAGATAAGCTTCAGACTGAGAAAAGATATTTGAAAGATTATGCAAAGTGACAAAAAATAGAATTCATGATATAATAATAATAAAAAAAACAAGAATAACCCAGTAGGAAATGGATGGAAGAAGACAAGAATAAGCATTTTACAAAAGTGGATGTATATGAAAGGACACGAACCTTCTTTAGTAATCAGGGAAATGTGAACTAAGAACACACGGAGACACCATTTCACACCCACTAGAATAGCAAAATTAATAAGTCAGCCAATGTCAAATGTGGATTTTGATGTGGGTGGTGGGAATTCTTGTGCACTGATGGTTGAGGGCAAATTGTTACAACCACTTAAGAAAATGGTTTGGCAGTACTTAGGAAAATCGAATATGTATATGTCCTAATCCAGACAAAACTCTTGTATACACGCACCACACTACGTACAAGACTTCTTGTAGCAGAATTGTGTGTCATTTTCAGTGTGCGTGTGTGTCAAAGCAAGGAGACGAGAGAGAAAGGGGAGAGAGAAGAATTTAGTTGCATGTCCATCAACAGGAAAATGGATAAAATGTGCTCAACTACACATTGGATTTGTATAGTAATAAAAACAAATGAATTACAACTAAACACAACAACATGGACAAATCCAAAAAACCAGTGTTTTGAAAACTAAACAAAACAAAGGAAACTTTAAATAAAATTGAGAGTAACGGGTACCTCTGGGTAGAGGTAGGGATGGGATAGAATGGAGTCAGGATGAAGTCTCACACAGGGGACTTCAAAGTTGATCGTATTAATTTACTTTAGCTAAATAGTGGGTACACGGGTATTTGTTTCCCTTTTAAAAAATATTCATATATATTAAGTACCCTTTTTGTATGTATATATCAAAATTAAAATAGAAGTTTTAGAAATGTTTCACTTAGAATAAAAAAAGACTAATAATAAGTAGGTCATTAATACTCCGCCATCTTTAGTTTTTTTAACCTCTTCTTTCTTTTACCCACAGTTTTGAGTTATTTGTAACCATTCTTTCCTCTAATGTGAGCTAGTACTAAGATGATACAACTGGAACATTTTGAAAAATCTTTTGAAGTCAGGGCCACCAAACTAGTTCATTTTAAATCAAGTTGTTAGGATACAAGTCTTTCACAGTAATGGACTGGGTTCCTATTTTATGTGTTTTTCCATAATCTATTGATAAAAAGAGATGTAATTATTGTTACCCTCTAGACTTCCCATCAGGCCACAGAAAAAGCCTTCTGAGTGAACGAGGCTGAGTGAAATCTTTCATTGCTCAAAGTTTTCATACATTCATGCTATTTCCAGAAAAAATCAGTGCCATCAATGTATACATGTATTTCATAAACAGATAATTCAAGTGTTTCATGTAGCTGGTGTTTTTCTTATTAAAACTGAATGACTGACTTTATATGTGAATGTGTATTTAATAGGAAATTGCCCGGCATTTACGCCCTGGAACCCTCAGAGCAATCTTTGGTAAAACTAAGATCCAGAATGCTGTTCACTGTACTGATCTACCAGAGGATGGCCTGTTAGAGGTAAGATAAAGAAGGGTAAATATCCTATTTATTTTTCAAACTCATAATCTCAGCAGTTCTGGTGCATAAGAAACCTTTTAATATCCTTGGATTATACTATTACTTGGCCACCTGAGGACTTCAGACTGCAGCTTTAAATGACCATGTTGTAGGATGCTGTATATAGCTATTCTTCAAAGAATTAAGGTATTTCTGTGATTGGCACATATTGGTGTATATATATGCCAATATTCTAATGCATATATTTAAGAATAATTTATAAATGAAAAGGTACAGCATTCATTAAGTCATGTGAAATTTGTTTTAAAAACAGGTAAAAATATCATTACCAGAAGTTTCTAGTCATAAAAACGTATCAGTGAAATCAAGAAGTCCAATATGCAGTGTGACTAGCATTCAAAGTAATAGTTAACCATTTACTGACTCTTTATATGCTGGATTCTAACTTGATAGATAAATGTTTTATATAAAGTAATTCTTTGGATCTCCAAAGCAACTCGAATACGTTGGCATTACTATGTCCATTTTTTTCAGGAAAATAAATTGAGACTCAGAGGTTAAATAATATCCTCAAACCATTCATACAGGACAGAGCCATATTTTGACCTCTCATCTTTATAATTAACATAAAATAGGAAACAATGAAAAAATTATGAGAAAATATTAGTGAAAATTAGTCTTTTTTTTTTTTTTTAAAGTAGGCTCCACACCCAGTGTGGAGCCCAACATGGGGCTTGAACTCATGTCCCTGAGATCAAGACCTGAGCTGAGATAAAGAGTCAGACACTTACCCGACTGAGCCACCCAGGCGCCCCAGTCTGGTTTGGTTTTTAAAAAGTCATTTCTAGCCCAAAAGCAAAGTTAAAGAAAAAATAGAAATTTTTAACTTTTTACAGTTTTTTTAACTCTTGTATATCAAAAGGAACTGAACTGAAATGAAGGCACATGATAAGTTAGTGATTATAGCATAAATGGCAGAAAAATGATTGATATCCTCAATACAGTTATTTTAGAGAGTATTATTTGTTTTATGTCAAATTTATCAGTTGGTTTTTTTCCTGCCTTTGAAGTCATACATAGAAATCAGCAAAATAGAAAGGCCTTCCCCCACATTTTGCTTTTCATTTTCTTTTCATTTCTTTCAATCCACCTGGAATTCAACATATGGTATGAGGTGTGGACTAGTCACCTGTCACAACATCGTTAAATCCTTCCATGCTCCCATTGTTACTTCTCATTTATTAAATATTTATCTACGTCTGTGTCTGTTTCTGAACTTTCAATTTTATTCCATTGGCCTGTGCCAGAAAAATACTATTTTTATTATTGTACTTTATTTATACTTTGAAAATTTTTCTTGGTTCTCTTAAATTTATTCCTCCACATGAACTTATGTGCGTTCAGCCAGTTCTTTACCCCATCCCCACAGGATGCAAATGGGACCTTGACTAACATTTTTTTTTATAAATTAATATTGGACTGACATAAAACTGTGAGTTTCCATCTGTGTATATGGCATGCCTCTTCTTTTATGCAAGCAGTAGAGTCTTTTTTTCATAGGGGTCTTGGACATAGTATATTAAATTTATTCCCATCAGTTTTTTATTTTGTTGCTATAGAGAATGAGTTTGTTAACTCCATTGAAGTTTTCTGCTATAAGCCAAGATGCTGATGTGATAAACAGGCAACTACATGTTAATGTAATCTTATCTAAGCTATGCACCCTGTTATGAAATTTTAACATACTTGTGAGATAGAAAATTGTAACAAACTTCATTTTTTTAATTACCCAAGGTATTGCATGTTTATTTAACATTTTCACCTGTTTTATAAATATTCACTTTACCTTCTGATGGTTTAGGATCTATAGAGTGGTTTGAATACAGACTGTTGTTCAGTGAAACCGGAATATTAATCATGAAATTTATGTCCATTAAAAAATATGATCAAGGTATGCCAGTGATTTTGCTTGTACAATTTGAAGTGGATTATTACTGCCTGCAGTTTACAAAGCCATTTACTAACTGATTAAAATCTTTCTAACTTAACTGCACAGGAGAGTTAATTGTAAGTTAATGGCTGTGTGGTTTAGAGAATTAACCAAAAACCAGAAGTTGGAGCCCCAGCAGCCTCCTCTCGTGTGGCTGGTAATTCATAGTTGATGTGACCTTGGATAAGTCATTTTTTCTTTCCATGCCTCACTTTTATCAGCAAAATAGAATAAAAAATTCTGGTCTAAACAAGGGGTGTTCTTCCAGTTAGGGATTAACTCTTTGTGGATTGTTACTTGGCTTTAAATGGTAACGTATTATAAAAACACTTAGAAGCCAGAAGAGTTATCTGATCATTCGTCTTCAAAGTGAAATTCAGAGTGACATTAAGACAAGCTGTCTGATCAGGGAAGCATGAAATATGGCTACTCATTAAGGGAACATCCTTTAGGTGTCGGGTGACCATAAAATGTATTGTCTAATCCGGGACCTTTCTGAAAGGCAGCTCCAATCAGACAAGATGCTAGGACAAAAGGCATAAGCCAGAACTGTCATTAGCACACTGGGATTATAGGCTCTCTATTTATATGGGAGCCAGGGAAATGGGAAAACGTTTCTTCTCATTAATCTTTTCCTCATGTGATGTTTACTGAGCTGAGTTTGTGTCGTGTATGTAGACCTTAGAAGGTATGGTTTCAATTCATATTTTGTCACCATCTATTTTATGTACTTAGTCTTATAGCAAATGAGTATAGTATGTATTACTTGCTGACATTGTGATAGGATTTCAGAATCAAACGAGATGTTTCTCCTATCCTTATTGAGCTCACAGTAAGTTTCAGAAGTCAGGGATCTCAGCACGAATATCGAATCTGCTGTATTTGGATGCTCCTAATTGTGACATAGCCATTTTTGTGGTTGTAGGAATAAATGGCAGCACCTGTGGTATGAGACATTCTATGATGTTATTTCATTGGTAATGTTCCTGATCAGTAGTAACTCTAAAGATCTTAAATTCGAGCTTCAAAGAAAGCATTAATGGCAAAATGTATAGCTAAACTAGTAATCAAAGAAATAACAGTTTTTTACTAAGGGCAAAGAATTTTTAAAGTATCACTGTCCACTGCTGGTAAAGCTACAGTTAAACAGATACCCTTATATTGCTGGTGATAGTGACATAGAAACAGGTATTGAAAGCCATGGGTTTTTCCCATTTGTTCCGAATTCTACTTCTTATAATCTAACCAAAGGGGGAGGTGGCAGCAGGATGACAAAATAGAAAGTTATCTGCATAGATGTTCATTGAAGGAGTATTTGGGGTAATTAAAATTGGAAATAATGTGCGTATCAAAGGTATATCGATCATCCCTCCTCTGAGAAGGGTTTCTTGATACCTGTTGTCTGCATCAGAGATCCTTCTGTATGTGTGTTTGCCTAGGATTTTGCTTCCCTCTAACACAGTGGCACAGCCGAGAGATGACCTAGCTCTGCGCCGGGGGCAAGTTCCTCATTTCATAAAATGAAGGGCCTGCCCTATCAAATAGCATAGTGCCTGGCACAGAGTAATTGCTCAACAAATGATAGCAATTACATTATTATTATTACTACAGCCCATTGTGTTTTGCTTATATGTATGTCTTCATAAGACTGAGTACTCATAGGGAAGAAAATCTGTCTTGCCCAGCATATAAAAGCTCCACCATAAATCATTTTTGAAGAAAAAGAGGGAAGGGTCTGGTGAAATAAATTATGGTTCATGCACTCTATGCAAAAGTGTATAACCTTTTTGTAAAAAAAATGATGATGGAGACCTCAGCAGTGGATTCCAGCCTTGGTTGCATATTGGAATCACCTAGACCATTTTAAAAATACTGATGCCCAGACCTACCCTTAGAGATTATAATGATTTTCCTTTTGAAATAACTTCAAACTTACAGAAAAGTTGCAAGTACAGTACAACTAAGTTTTTTTCATGAACATTTGGGATTAAGTTGCCAACATAATGCCCCATATCTCTGAGTACTTCAGTGTATATTTTTTAACATAAAAGGGCATTTTCCTACATAACCACATTACGAGCATCCAAGTAAGGAAATTAACAGTGATACATTGCTACCATTTAATTTTTAAACCCCATTCAAATCTCTCCCATTTTTTCCTTCCTGATCCTTTTTTTTAATTAACATATAATATATTATTTGTTTCAGGGGTACAGGTGTGTGATTCATCAGTCTTACACAATACACAGCACTCACCACAACACATACCCTCCCCAACATGCATCACCCAGCCACCCCATCCGTCCCACCCCCCTCCACTCCAGCAAACCTCAGTCTGTTTCCTCAATAATGTGTTTTAGTAGCAAAAGGATCCAGGTTAGAATCACTCATTGCATTTAATTCTCTGCTTAGTTTCTTTCAGTGTAGAATTCTCCTCAGATTTTCCTTGACTTTCGGGACCTTGACACTTTTGACAATAACAAGCAGATTCTAATGTAATTGACCTATTTATACCTTTGCTCATCGGAAGCTTTTCTACGTGGTTTCCGTGTACACTTCTAACAAGATACCGGCACATTGATTTTGCTGAACGACATATGTTGCTTATACAGAGAGTCATTTGTTGGCTTCCCATTGTCCTTGAAGCTGTCTGATGCCTGTTTGATTTTATGACTCAACATTGTGTATGCCTCCCCTCTGCTCCACTTAGTCTGAGCCCGATGCTCACAAGCGTCGCTGATGATGCTTCCTCAGTTTTACTTTCTCCTTCCTTTATCTTTCCCAAAGCTTCTGTGCTGCTCTTGTTGCTTCCGTAGTCTGTTCCCAGAACTGTTGTTTTCTGATTATTTTCACAGGAACAACCAACACTTTACATGTACTGAAATTGAAATTCTCAAAGTTGCCAAATAGGTATACAGTAGAAAATATGTTTGAATTTCTAATTCTATTCATCAAAATGATCTATCAGTCATTTATTCAGATATTTACATTTTTAAAATTATAAACACAGCACTGAGGACACAGCAATAAATAGGATACATGCAGCCCCTGCCCTCACAGAGCTTACCTTTTAGGAGACAGTAATCATAGTCATTGTTTTTTAGAATCATGAAAATATGGATCTTGCCTCTGTTTTTGTTTTCCAACTATTCTGTAAATTGGTTATATCTTTTTTGTGGTTATAAAATAAGAATTTTATTCACTCATTTATGGAACATAAGAAGTAGGGAGATCGGTAGAAGAAAGGGAAGAAGAAGGGGGGTAAACAGAAGGGGGAATGGACCATGAAAGACTATGGACTCTGGGAAACAAACTGAGGGCTTCAGAGGGGAGGGAGGTGAGGGACTGGGATAGGCTGGTGTTGGGTAGTAAGGAGGGCACATATTGCATGGTGCACTGGGTGTTATACGCAAGTAATGAATCATGGAACTTTACATCAAAAACTAGGGATATACTGTATGGTGACTAACATAATATAATAAAAAATTATTATAAAAAATAAAAAAATAAAATAAAGACATGTTTAAAAAGGAAAAAAAATGAAATAAGAATTTTTATAGTTTATAAAATAGGGACACCAGGGTGGCTTAGTCGGTTGGGCATCAAACTCTTGATTTCAGCTCAGGTCATGATTCCCAGGGTTGTGACATCGAACCGGTATTGGGCTCCACACTCAACTCCTTGAGATTCTCACCCTCTCCCTCTGCCCCTCCCCACCCCCACACGTGCTCCCTCTCTCTCTCTAAAATAAATAAATAAATCCTTTAAAAAGGTTATAAAATATTTCATTGTAGATATAAATAGTCAATCGAAACAAATCTTGAAATTGGATATAGAATTATTTCTGCATTGATTCTTGTTCTGGTATACTCTAGAAAAAAATTAATCAAGCATTAACCAGAAATAAACATAGGTGTAGGAGTAAGATGATTGGACAGGCCTGGATTTCTTGGCTGTGGTTCATATGGGTCTCTGCACACACTGACACTCATAATTTATCTTTAATTTTAGTTTGTATCTCAAAGGAAGAGTTGTGATTTTTACCAGTACATTGTCAAAGAGGGAACAACTTGTCCAAAGACAAGAGCAAACAGCATTCTGTAAGAGATTTAAAAATAGTTTAGTAAGGCTGAGACTTTGACCTTGAGGTGGAAAATGACAAGAGATAAGGCTGGGAAAGTCATCAAGGGCCTTGTAAAATCATGTTGAGACATCTGAACTTTATCCAGAGGGCAACAGGAATCCGAATAAATGTTTTACACGGGGGAATAGCACAATCCTATCTGTGTTATAGGGCTCAGTCTGGCTGCAGGATGGAGAACAGATCAAGGGGGTTGGGGATGATGGGGGAAGAAGGTCAGTCTGGAGGGAGACCAGGTAGAAGGCTGCGTAGGTAATTTCGGGGAAGATTCTGGTAGCCTGAATGGATGTGGCAGTAGGAATAGCTCGAAGTGTGAGCTTCAGAAGACATTTAGAGGGCTGGAACTGACAGCCTCAAAGACTAATTGAATGTGAAGGATAACCTATGGCAATGAGACAAGATTAACTCCTATCTCTAAGTGAAGATGATGGAGGCTACCATCGTTATCTGTGATACCCAAATTTCTGAAAACCAAAGTTCTTTCATAAATTCGATGGCAAAGCCTAACCTGATCTTATGTATAATTTTTCTACAACCCACTTAGTGTGGCTGTTCACACTGCTGTAGAAGTTTTAATGTATTAGATTATGTATGGAAAACTCCCCAGACTCCTGGTACAATATAAAATATGTATACCATATATATTCAATGACTTCTGTATAATATGGTGCATGTATACCTTATTACTATTCCAAGTTTCAAAGTATCTGTCATCAGGAGTTTGAATAAAGGGTAGTGGAGAAGGTTTGAAACAGCCATGGATAAAGAGCTGATCACAAAATAAAGATTTCTGGGTGATAGTTATGGTTTAACTGATTTGAGATACTTTGTGTATCATGAACTTACTGTTTTTCTGATGTACAGTTGGAATGAACAGGGATGACACTTTTGCAGGTGGGTGCATGAGGCAAGATCATTGAGAATGTTAGCAAGAGTTGTTGAAGTTATAAATAAGGGAAGGCTTTCAGCTTATGGACAGGGGTCCTAGAACAACTGAGAGCAGGAGCTGTGGTCAGAGTAGACTTGTCTAAATTTAAAATTTCAGAGGAAGGAGCTTCTCATGGCGATAAGGTTCAGGATGTGGCCATGGAAGAGGTGACCAGCATGGAGTGAAAGTCACCAGAGATGTGGAACCTTCAGTGATTAGTGAAATTAAAGTCTCCTGGGGGAGCACCTGGGTGGTCAGTCAGTTAAGTGTCTGCCTTCGGCTCAGGTCATGATCCCAGTGTCCTGGGATCGAGCCCCGCATCGGGCTCCCTGCTCAGCGGAAGCCTGCTTCTTCCTCTCTCTCTGCCTGCTGTTCCCCCTGCTCGTGCTCTCTCTCCCTGTAAATAAATTAATTAAACAAATAAACAAAAAAAGTCCCCTGGGATCCTGGCTGGGAGTGGAGAGGAAAATGGAGATCCAAAGCCTAAAGTTTTCAGCAAAGTAGAGACGGCGAACCTGAGGTGTGACAGCAACAAGGAGAAGAGAGGATCTAGCCAGATGGTAGAGGCTCAGAGTTCAGGTCCTACATGAGGGACGAAGGAGAGCACTACTTCTACAATCCTGGCCAAAGAAGTTTCACCCATGGCCCCAAAGAAGTGATGCCTTCAGACACATCCAGGTTTCATTTAAGGCTGGGAGGCCTGGTGAAGAAGTTCAGGTTTCAAGGTAGTTTACTTTGAGACTGAGGGGCCGGAGGGAGCAAGGACAGTGGGAGACTGGTGGAGGGAAGAAGAACCCCAGAGCCATAGAAGAGTAATAAGATGGAGGAAAATAGGTGACCAGAATGGCTTCCATCTTGGTGGATGGGATGTTACAAGTTAGTAGTTGTTTTTCTGCCCCATAGTTAGAGATTTGAATGTAGGCAGCCAGGGTCTACAACCTCAGGAACCCAGGCTCCACCTTCTTGTTCCTCACAGACATTCTCAGCTTGTTGCCTTGTGGTCCCCCTTCGTGGGTGTTGGAAATACATTTATCACTTCTGTGATCCAGGCGTGAAGAAGAGGAAGAGCAAGGGGCAAAGGTAAAAATACCAGCTCAGTCAGCATCCTCTTCTCTGCCCACTCGAAGGAGATTTTCCAGGAGCGCCACCCAACAAATTCTGCTTATGATTTACTTGCTAGAATTTAGTCCAATGGCCACCCCCTTCTTCAAGAGGAGCTGGTTAATATAGAGAGCAGTGAGAACATTGCTACCTCCAACAAAATCAAGTTTCTGTTGGAAGGAAGAAAGGGAGAGTGAGCACTGGGGAGGGGAAGAGCAGCATCTGCCATAAACGGCCAACAAGAATAACAGGAATTTAGCTGGGACCAGGTTTCCAGTAGAATTGGCCCCTGCTGTCCTTCAGTATGGTGGTTCTCAAGAGTCGTCCCCTGATCAGCAGCATCTGCATTACCTGAGAACTTGGTGGAAATGAAACTCTCTGGCCCCATCCTAGACTGCTGACTCATAAACGCCGGGAGTCTGGCCCAGGAAATCTGCTTTATGAGCTTTCCAGATGATTCCGATGCCCCTAGGGTAGTGGGTTCTCTGCCAATAGCATGCATCAACATCACCTATGGAGTTTTATTTTTTTTTTAATTTTTATTTTTATTCCAGTATAGTTGACACACAGTGTTACATTAGTTTTAGATGTATAATATGTAGTTTTTAAAACTACGTAAGCCTGGAGCTCTATCATAGAAGATTCTGGTTAAGTAGGTTTGGGATGAGCCTCTTGTATCCATGGAGGTGTTTTGGGGGGCTGGGCTTGTGGTTTATGTTGCAGGTGATTCTGATATAGATAATAATTAAACTCGCATTTGGAAAATACTGACTTTTGTGCCTTTTGGGGAAAAGTTGGCTGTGGTTGTGCTTTTGAGGAAAACTTAGACCCTGTCAGCAGGCCAACAAAGAGATTATTTTGCTTCCAGGACCTAGAATTGGAAACAGCAGCAACCTCTGGAATTTGAAGGGAGCTGTAGCCTCTCTCAGTGGATTCAGCTGCAGCCAAGGGTTATTATGGTTCCAGGGAGGGCCAGCCTCTGGATGGGGGAGCCTGTGACCTCTCAGGAAGGAGCCAGTCATGACCTGGTTGACTGCCTGGATTTCTTGGTGGACATCTCAGTGTTGAGGCTGCCATATGCCCTTTCAGGGAGTGACTAGAGGCCTGGTTGTGTGTGTGTGTGTGTGTGTGTGTGTGTACACATATGCATGTTTGCATATGTGCGCACGCGCACGCACACACACACACACACATGCATTAATGCATTCCAAGGCTGACAATGACAGAAGCCTTGGGTCTCTCACAGCTGAAAACAATTTTTCTCAGGTTCTTCAGATCTGCACTCCCCACTTAACATGGGCATGTGACACACAAGCGTGCAGGGGACTGAGCCGTATCTTTTTCCCTTGCTAGTTGTGTAAGTGCCTAGAGGGCCTGGACCTCTCAGACTTTTGAATCTCTAGCCCCTGCCTAGCACACCGCAGGCTTGTTGGCAATGTGTGTGAAGTAAACACATGGAGCGGCATCTCATGCATGAGGACAGTGTGCCTCCGTCCCCCTTCTCTTTGCATATGGCTGAAATGTCACACCCCGATGAGCCCACTTTCAAGTGCCACATCCCACTATCCTCTCCATTTACTAGTTGTCAGAAAAGTCGTCTGCTTCTTGTGCTGCTGACTGTATGCACCTAAAACATGAGCTCTTTGTGTGGGGAAAGCTGATGCTTTGCGTAGGTTTTTCGTCCCCTCAAACGTAGTATTTCAAAAGTCTCTACATTAACCTTAAAAATATCATATAATAATTGATAGCATTAGGCTATCAAATTCTAATTCTTTATGGCCTGATTGGTAGTAAAGAATTGATACTTTCTCAGATAAAGGAATCATGGATTAAGGAGCAAATTCGTGTACCCTCCTGTATCCTGTTATATGTAGAGCTCGTATTCCTTGCTAGATTACTTTGCTAGATTACTTTGCTTACTTCTTCCCCAGAAAGTCCACATACTATCTCAGTGAGAAAGGGATCCTAATATTTCTCTCATTTAGCATAGGTAGGAATTTAGTTTTTTATTCACAGCAATATTGGATTTCTATTTATAAAATGCTAGAATAACTTATTCCCAATAGTCATAATAACTTTTTACTCCATGGAAATTTCTCTATCCATTAAAACTATAATATCCAGGCAGTCATTATAATGACTGAAATCACATTCCACGCAGGAAGTTTTCAGGTCCGTAGGTCCCCCCCTTTCTCTTTTTTTTTTTTTTTAAAGATTTTATTTATTTATTTGACAGAGATAGAGACAGCTAGTGAGAGAGGGAACACAAGCAGGGGGAGTGGGAGAGGAAGAAGCAGGCTCACAGCAGAGGAGCCTGATGTGGGGCTCGATCCCAGAACGCCGGGATCACGCCCTGAGCCGAAGGCAGACGCTTAAGGACTGAGCCACCCAGGCGCCCCTCCCCCTTTCTCAAATATAGCCCCAGCTCCAGCTTTCTTTGCATTGGTTATCTTTTCAATCAGAAAAGTAACAACTCTTATGGACTTAACAATTTAAGGATTATATTTAGTATGATTGATCCCACTTTATTTTTTTATTGAAGTATAATTACCATGTAATGTCTTATTAGATTCAGGTGTACACATATTGATTCAACAATTTTATATATTACTTAGTGCTCACCATACTAGGGGCAGTTGCCATCTGTCACCGTACGACCTTATTACAATATTATTGACTATATTCCCTATGTTGTACGTCTCACCCATGACTTATTTCATAACTGGAAGTTTATACCTCTTAATCCCCCCCTTTTTTTTTTAAAGATTTTATTTATTTATTTGACAAAGAGAGACAGCCAGCGAGAGAGGGAACACAAGCAGGGGGAGTGGGAGAGGAAGAAGCAGACTCATAGCGGAGGAGCCTGATGTGGGGCTCGATCCCACAACGCCGGGATCACGTCCTGAGCCGAAGGCAGACGCTTAACGCCTGCGCCACCCAGGCGCCCTTTAATCCCCCTTTTTTGGTCCTTCCTCAAACCTACACGCTCTGGCAACCACCAGTCTATTCTCTGATTTAAGAGTGTGTTTGTTTTTTGTTTGTGTATTTTGTTTCTTAGATTCCACATGTAAGTGAAATCATATGGTATTTGTCTTTCTCTGTCTGACTTATTTCATTTAGCATTATACCCTCTAGATCCACCCATGTTGTCGCAAATGGCAAGATCTCATCTTTCTTATGACACGGTAATATTTCACCGTTTAAAGATACCACCTCTTCTTTATCCACTGATCTATCAATGGACAATTGAGTTGCTTCCATATCTCGACTATTGTAAATAAACAGAGGGGTGCATCTATCTTTTCGTATTAGTGTTTTTGTTTCCTTCGGGTAAATGCCCAGTAGTGGAATTACTGGATCATATGATATTTCCATTTTTAATTTTTTGAGGAACCTCCCCATACTGTTTTCCACAATGGCTGCACCAATTTGCATTCCCACCAACAGTGTGGGAGGGTTCCCTTTTTTCCACATCCTCGCCAACACCTGTTATTTCTTGTCTTTTCGATACTAGCCATTCTGACATGTATCAGGTGATACCTCATTATGGTTTTAATTTGTATTTCCATGATGGTCAGTGATGTTGAGCACCTTTTCATGTGTCTGTTGGCCATCCAGGTGTCTTCTTTGGAAAAATGTCTGTTCAGGTCCTCTGTCCATTTAATCAGATTATTTGTGGTTTTTTTCGTGTTAAGATGTAGTTGTTTATATATTTTAAGTATGAACCCCTTTATTGGATATATCATTGCAAGTATTTTCTTCCATTCAGTAGATTACCTTTTTGTTTTGTTGATGGTTTCCTTTGTTGTGCAAAAGCTTTCTATTTTGATGTAATCACAATAGTTTATTTTTGGTTTTGTTTTCCTTGCCTGAGGAGACATATCTGTAAAAAAAATTGTTGCTATGTCTGATGTCAGAAAAATTACTGCCTGTGTTCTCCTTTAAGATTTTTATGGTTTCAGATCTCACATGTAGGTCTCTAATCTATTTTGAGTTTATTTTTCTGTATGTTGTAGGAACTAGCTGGTCCAGTTTTGCGTATAGCTGTCTGGTTTTCTAAACACCATTTATTGCAAAGACTGTTTTCCCCCCTAGTTTATTCTTGCCTCGTTTGTGTTAGATTAATTGAGCATGTGAACATAGGTTTATTTCTAGGCTTCCTACCTGTTCTATTGATCTGTGTGTCTATTTTTGTGCCAGTACCATACTGCTTTGATTGCTATGGCTTTGTAGTATGTCTTGAAATCTGGGATTGTGATAATTCCAGCTTTTTCCCTCATTCTCAAAATTGCTTTAGCTATTCAAAGTATTTAGTGTTTCCAAAGATTTTTCAGATTATTTGTTCTAATTCTGTGAAGAATGTTATAGGTATTTTGATAGGGATTGTACTGAATCTGTAGGTTGTTTTGGGTAGTATGGATATTTTAACAATATTAATTCTTCCAATCCATGAGCATGGTATATCTTTCATTTGTTTGTGTCGTTTTCAGCTTCTTTCATCAGTATTTTAGTTTTTAGGGTACCAATCTTTCTCCTCGTTGATTAAGTTTATTCCTAGGTATTTTATTATTTGTGGTGCAATTTTAAATGGCATTATATTCTTAATTTCTTTTACTGCTTCTTTGTTATTAGTAGATAGAAACAACAGATTTCTGTATATTAACTTTGTATCATGTAACTTTACTGAATTCATTTATCAGTCCTAATAGTGTTCTGGTGGAGTCTTTAAGATTTTCTATGTATAGTAACATGTTATCTGCAAGCAGTGAGTATTACTTCTTCCTTACCAATTTGGATACTTTTTATTTCTTTTTATTGTCCTGATTGCTGCAGCTAGGATTTCCAGTACTATGTTGAATAAAAGTGGTTTTTTAAAAGTGGACCTCCTTGAAAGGAAAAGCTTTCAGTTTTTCACCATTGAGAACGATGTTAGCTGTGAGTTTGTCATATATGGTCTTTATTATGTTGAGGTATATTTTCTTTAAACCCACTTTGTGGAGTTTTTATCATGAATGGATGTTCTATTTTGTGAAATTTTTTTCTCTGTACCTTTTAAGATGATCACTTGCTTTTTATCATTTCTCTTATTAATGTGATGTATCACATTGATTTATGAATATTGATCCATCCTTGCATCCTGGGAATAAATCCCACTTGATTGTGGTAAATGATTTTTTTTAATGTATTGCTGGATCCAGTTTGCTCACAGTTCGTTGAGGAGTCTTATACCTGTGCTCATCAGAGATATTGGTCTGTAATGTGTGTGTGTGTGTGTGTGTGTGTGTGTGTGTGTGATGTCCTTATCTCATTTTGGTGTCAGGGTAATTAATGCTGGCCTCATAGAATAAATTTGGAATCTTTCCTGCCCCTATTTTGGAATAGTTTGAGAATAGGTACTAACTCTGCTTTCAATGTTTGCTAGAATTCATCTGTAAGGCCCTGTGGCCCTGGATTTTGTTGGGAGTTTTTTGATTACTGATTTAATTTAGTTGCTAATAATTGGTCTGTTCAAAGTTTCTATTTCTTCCTGATTCAGTTTTGGAAAGTTAAATGTTTCTGAGAATGTATCCATTTCTTCTAGGTTGTCCAATTTGTTGGCATATAATTTTTCATACTATTCTCTTACAAACTTTTGTATTTCTGTGGTGTCAGTTGTTATTTCTCCTCATTCATTTCTGATTTTATTTGTGTTTCTTTTTGTTTTTTGATAGTCTAGCTAAAGGTTTATCAATTTTATTTATCTTTTCAAAAAGCAGCTCTAGGTTTCATTTATCCTTTCTATTGTCTTGTAGTCTCTATTTAATTTATTTCTGCTCTAGTCTTTATTATTTCCTTCTTTTAGCTAGCTTTGGGCTTGTTTTCCCTAGATCCTCTGGTGTACAGTTAGGTTGTTTATTTGAGATTCTTCTGGTTTTGGATGGAATGTTCCATATATATCTATTAGGTCCATGTGGTCTAATGTGTTGCTCAAAGCCACTGTTTCCATGTGGTCTAATGTGTTGCTCAAAGCCACTGTTTCCACTGTTGATTTTCTGTCTGGATGATATATCCATTGATGTTAAATGGGATGTTAAAGTTCCCTATTATTATTGTATTACTGTCAATTTCTCCCTATATGTCTGTTAATATTTGCTTCATGTATTTAGATGCTCCTTTGTTGGTTACATAGATATTTACAGTTGTTATATCCTGCTGTTGGATTGGTCCCTTTATAATTATGTGGTGCAGTTTTTTGTCTCTTGCTACAGTTTTTGTTTTAAAGTCTACTTTGTCTGATATAAGTATTGCTACCCTGGCTCTTTTTGTTTCCATTTACGTGGTATGTTTTTCCATCATTTCACTTTTAGCCTATGCGTGTCTTTAGGTCTGAAATGAGTCTCTTGTAGGCATCACGTAGATGGGTTTTATTTTTTTAATCCCTTTAGTCATTCCATCTTTTGATTAGAGCATTTAGTCCATTTCTATTTAAAGTAATTATTGATAGTTATGTACTTACCGCCATTATGTTGTGTTCTGAGTTTTGTTTGTTTTGTTGTTTTTGTTTTTGCTTTTTTTTTTTTTTTTTTTTGTAGTTCTGCTCTTTTCATTTCTCCTTTTGCTCTCTTCTCTTGTGGTTTTATGGCTTTCTTCAGTGTTATGCTTGGATTCCTTTCTCTTTATATTAAGTTCAAACACATTCTAAAAGCACTAAATTGTCACTCCCCACTCCCCATTTTATGTATATAATGTTATATTTTACATCTTTTTGTTTTGTGTATCCCTTTCCTAATTTTTGTAGATATAATTGATTTTACTGCTTTTGTGTTTTAACCTTCATATTGGCTCTGTAAGTGGTTAATCTGTACCTTCACTATGTTTCCTTTTACCTGTGAAGGTTTTTTTCATAATTTTTTCCTTAATTCTAGTTATGGCCTTTTCTTTCCACTTAAAGAATTCCCTTTAATATTTGTGTGAGGCTGGTTTAGTGAAGATAAACTTTTTAAACTTTTGTTCATCTAGGAAATTCTTTATTTCTCCTTCTATTCTTTTTTTAAAATTCTTTTAAAGATGTATTTATTATTTAGAGAGAGAGTGAGAGAGAGCATGCACACATTGGGGAAGAAGCAGAGGGAGAGGGAAAGAGACAATCTCAAGCAGACTCCCCACTGCGTGTGCAGCCTGACGTGGGGCTCAGTCTCATGACCCTGAGATCATGACCGGAGCTGAAATCAAGAGTCGGATACTTAACTGACTGAGCCGCCCAGGTGCCCCTCTCTCCTTCTATTCTTAATGATAATCTTGCTGGGTAGAGTATTCTTGGTTGCAGGTTTTTTCCTTTCAGCACTTTGAATATATCACGCCGTTCTCTGCTGACATGCAAAATTTCTGCTTAAAAATCAGCTGACAGCCTTATGCATTTCTCTTGTATGTAACTTTATTTTTCTCTTGCTGCTTTAAAAATTCTCTATCATTACTTTTTAGCATTTTAATTATTACGTGTCTTGGTATGGTCCTCCTTGGGTTCATCTTGTTAGGGCTCTGTGTGCCTCTTGGACTTGGATGTCTGTTTTCTTCCCCAGATAAGAGAAGTTTTCAGCTATTACTTCTTCAAATATGTTTTCTGCCACCTTCTCTTTCTCTCTCTCTCTCTCTCTCCCCCTCTCTCTCCTCCTTCTTGGATCCCTGTAATGTGAATTTTATATGCTTAATGATGTCACTGAGTTCCCTTAACCTGTTCTCATGTTTTATTATTCTTTTTTTTCTTTTTGCTGTTCAACTAATTTGCTTTCTATTTTCCTGTCTTCCAGATCACTGATCTGGTCTGCATTCTATAATCTGCTATTGATTCCCTCTAGTTTATTTTTACTTTCAGTTATTCAATTCTTCAGCTCTGACTGGTTCTTTTTTATACTTTCTGTGTCTTTGTTGAAGTTCTCACTGAGTTCATCCACTCTTCTCAAGTCCAGTGAGTATCTTTATGACCATCACTTTGAATTCTTTATCAGACATATTGCTTATTTCCATTTCATTTAGCTCTTTTACTGTGATTTTGTTGTGTTCTTTCCTCCGTCTTCTCATTTTGTCTCTCTTTGTTTCTACATATTGGATGGGTCAGCTACATCTCCAGGTCTTGAAACTAGTGTCCTAGTGTCAAATAGGTCCTGTGGTGCCCTCTAGCACAGTGCACCCTGGTCACCAGACCTAGGTGCTTCAGGGGTGTCTGCTGCATGGGCTGCCTGTGCCCTACTGTTGTGGCTGAGCTGTGACTGCCTTCAGCCCAGCCAGCTGCAATGACCTACTTTGTCTGCTGTGGGCATGCTGGCAGGGTTTGGTCCGTGGGCTGTTGAGAGGCCTGATGCTGCTGTGGTCTCATTGGTGAATAAGGCTGCTGTGGACTCTTTGGTGGACAAGGTCTCAGCAGTGGACTATCTCCACTTACCCTCTCTGCCACAATTGTGGGCACAGCATAAGGCAGGGCTTGCTCCCTGTGTGGCCAACTGAGTCTCTAGTTGGTGGATAGGGCCAGTAGTCAGCCTAGCTATCTGCAGTTAGCCTCTTTGCCACATTCGCAGAAGTGCCAAAGCACAGGGCTTGCTCCCTATGCAGCCAGCTAAGAGGCCAGGCTGCTGGCACTCTGCTGCCTTGGTGAGTGGAGTTATTTCTCACCATCCCCAGGGCATGAGTTACTTTGGAGTGGTTCTGATCCCTTCCAGGGCTGCCTTTAGGGTATGGTGGGGCAGGAGCTGCTTTGGAGGGGTGCCTGTTGAGGTGGGCAGGTTGGATGGGTGGGTCCACAGGGGAACATGGGAGCAGGTACATTGTGCTAACAGGGCAGATGGAGAGTGTTATTGCTGGCTCCCACAAGTGTCCAGTTATCTAGACTGGGGAACAGAGGAGAAATAGTGCCTGCCAACACTTTTGTACCTGGATTAATCTCCTGAAGGTCCCTGCCCACAGGTGTTCTAAGATTAGTTAGTAACTTCATACATTCCCCAGGTGCTTTTCAAACTGCTGCTTCTGTGCTGTGTTTTGGGCTGGATTATTTATCATTCCGCCTCTTTAAGAGTAGGGACTCAGTTTCTCATTGCCCTTCAGCTCTTCCAGAATTAAGCGCATTGATTTTTAAAATTCCGAGTTAAGCCCTGATAATTTTCAAAGCTCTCAAAGTTAAGCCCCACTGGTCTTGAAAGCCAAGTGTTACAGAGACTCATCTTCCCAGTGCTAGTACCTCGTGCCTGGGGTGCCTGGTGAGGGGTCTGCTCCTCTGCTTCTTCATGCTTGTGGTGTCCTTCCCGTCTGTGGTTAGTCTTGTCAGGGATTTGATTCCCAACTGTGTGTCCACCCCTCCTATCAAACGTTTTCAGTGTGGCTTCCTCCCTACAATTAACTGTGGAAGGTCTGTTCGGCCAGTCTTCAGGTCATTTTCAGAGTTACTGGCATAAAGGTAGCTGTTATCTTGGTGTGTAGGTGGCTTGAGGTAAGCTCAGGATCCTCCTTTCCCTGATTGATCCCACTTTATATAGGCACATACAGAATCATTCACTGTCGACATTAGGAAATAAATTTATTTTGGAAAGATTGGTTAATAAGTATGTAAAATCCATATAAAATAAATAGATGCAACATGATTGGACTAAAAATGAGCTTAAAGGGACATTTAAGAATCTCCAGGCATTTTGTCTCAGCACCTTCTCTTCCTCTCTGCCTATTCCTTAGTAGTGGTTCTCAAACTTCAGCAGTGGCAGAATCCCCTAGAGGGCTTTTCAAGCTCACAGATTTCTGGACTCCAGAGTTTCTGATTCAGTAGATCTAATTTGCATTTCTAACAAGTTCCCAGTTAACACTGATACTATTGGTCCAGAGTACCACACTTTGAGAACCACTACCTTAAGCCAAAAACCACTGCACATTATACTATTAGTGAATCGTTTGTTCTCTTGGCTAATTGTTCTCAGATTTGGGATTTCATAGACTAGGAACATTTCCAAAAACCAAGCAATGGACAACAGTAACTCCACATTGTGGATACATATAAAAATCAGCTTTTAAAAATTTACCAAATGAGGATATTAAAAAATTGTTAATTACATCACCATCATTTTGTTTTGAAAGGACATTTAATTGCCAGTGTCATTTAACGTAGACTAATGGACTGTCTCTTCAATTGGAAAATTCATCTTTATACAAAGCTCATTTTGTTCCTGTGCCATGCCAAGGACATGATAATGGAAGCAATTTGCTGCAGGTACAGGCAAAAACATGGTTGCATTTTGTAGGTAATTTTAAAGCAATAATAGAATCTGTTAAGTTTGTCTGCTTTTTATTTTCACCGTGCATGGGCAGTTCCAAACAACATCAGTGAGAATATATTGCCCTCTCCCCAAGGTGGACCACTACTGCCTAGCCCATGGTTCACCTCTGCTTTATGGTCCTAATTTTTCCCATTTTGCCAGAGAGTAGTAAAATGTCATCCTGGACCAGCATCACCTGGGAATGGTGGACAGAAGGCTTTGGGCTAAGTTACATGCAGTTATGGAGTCTTTGGATTCTTAATTATACTGAAACTTGATGTGGAAAACACAATTGTGTTTTTAAGTCAAAGAGAAGTACAAACTACCTGAGATTTCTTTAGTTTGAGAGGTGATTTTTTGCATATTAAAGAAATTTGTAAAATTTTATAAAACACACAATACAGAGAACAAAAATTCTTTTCCAATTGTTTGGAGAGGTAGAATCTTCTACTACTTATACCACTGAGGCTCAAATATGATACATAGGTATGAATGTAAATGACTCTTTAACTATGACTAACTGACGGATGAAGGTAGAATATTCTCATCCCAAGAAGAAAGCCAGAGATTATTCTGTAACATTTGAGTTCAACACAGTATGAAGAATTAAAAATTGCTTTTGTCTCTCTAATCTATGACTGATTCTTTTTTCTTTTTTTTATTTATAGTAATTTTTATTATGTTATGTTAGTCACCATACAGTACATCATTAGTTTTTTTTTATTTTAATGTTTTTTATTATGTTAGTCACCATACAGTACATCCCTGGTTTCTGATGTAAAGTTCGATGATTCATTAGTTGCATATAACACCCAGTGCACCATGCAATACGTGCCCTCCTTACTACCCATCACCAGCCTATCCCATTCCCCCTCCCCCCTCCCTTCTGAAGCCCTCAGTTTGTTTCTCAGAGTTCATAGTCTCTCATGCTTCATTCTTCCTTCTGATTACACCCCTTTCTTTATCCCTTTCTTCTCCTACTGATCTTCCTAGTTCTTATGTTCCATAGATGAGAGAAATCATACAATAATTGTCTTTCTCTGCTTGACTTCTTTCACTTAGCGTTATCTCCTCCAGTGCCGTCCATGTTGCAGCAAATGTTGAGAAATCGTTCTTTCTGACGGCTGAGTAATATTCCATTGTATATATGGACCACAACTTCTTAATCCAGTCATCTGTTGAAGGGCATCTCGGCTCCTTCCACGATTTAGCTATTGTGGACAATGCTGCTATGAACATTGGTGTGCATATGGCCCTTCTCTTTACTACGTCTGTATCTTTGGGTAAATACCCAGTAGTGCAATGGCTGGATCATAGGGTAGCTCAATTTTTAACTTTTTAAGGGACCTCCACACTGTTTTCCAGAGTGGCTGTACCAACTTGCATTCCCACCAACAATGTAGGAGGGATCCCCTTTCTCCACATCCTCTCCAGCAATTGTTGTTTCTTGCCTTGTCAATTTTTGCCATTCTAACTGGCGTAAGGTGGTGTCTCAGTGTGGTTTTGATTTGAATTTCCCTGATGGCTAATGATTTTGAACATTTTTTCATGTGTCTGTTAGCCATTTGTATGTCATCATTGGAAAAGTAATCTATGACTGATTTTTAAGTTACTGAAATGTGTGTGTATACATTTTATTTCAGTTTCATTCGTTTGCTGATTAGAAGGTGCAGTCATTCAGTAGGTGTTGTTTTGAGGACATAAGTATTACATAGTCCCAGCCTTTGAGGAATTGAATGTTTGGCTGGGAAAACAAGATAAATACACGTATAAAGTCAAACTGTAATATGAACTCAAACACTAACATAAGAAAATGGTGCCAGACAGTGAGTGTATGACGATGTGTCAGAAACACACAGCTGTGAGGAGAGTTTGGTGGAGAACAGTATGGCTGGCTGAAGGGATGAGAGGAATCTCATGAATGAAATGGCATTTCTTGAAAAGGGCCTTGAAGGATAAGGTAGATTTTCATATACAGAGAGGAACAGAAAATGGCAGGCTAGTTTTGGGAGAACATTGATTTACCCAAATCTAGTTAAAGTGAAGAGTTCCTTTAGTACTCTATGGGAGATAAATTTGGAAATGTAAATTAATGTAAATTAGGCCTAGATTATGAAGACATCGGAAGCCCTCCTTCTGATGACAATATTGAACATTAGGATAATGATGATAAAAATAGTCATTGCAGTTTGTTGAGCAGTATATACCAGGCACTATGCCGCATGGCTTAGTAATGGCACTATCTACAAACCCTACGGGGTAGCTCCTGTCACCCCCATCTTACACTTAAGGCAGCACTTATGTTTCCTGAAATAGTTTCATGAAATGGCTTGGCCAGCATCACACCGCAAGAAAGTGGCAGAAAGCTGAAATTCAAACCTAATTCTAAGTCCCAGATCCTACTTCTCCCAAGCAAACTAGGCTAGGGATGGCAAAAAGGTTGCAAGTGACAATTCTTGATTTGCTGATAAGATTCCAAGACCACAACTACACTGGTAAAAATATAATGTGGTGGGATACTAATGTCTGCTGTAAATGAGGACGGGAGTTTGTTGGTGTGGGTCGCACACAGTGGCTGTGTAAGCTCTGAAGCCGTTAAAGGTTTCTGGATAGGGCAGTGATCCAATAAAGTGGAGTTTCCAAAACATTCACCAGGTAGCAGAGTTTAAGTGAACAGACAATAGGAATAATGGAAGCACATGTTCCAGTCATCCAGTGAGAAGCCTTAAGGACCTAGTGGCCTAAAATATTTAGAAACATTCTTCTACTTCAAGAAATCATTTCTGCTAGAAAAAGTACAATTCTTGAAATGAGATCCATCTCCTCCACTAATCTATGCTCAGCACCATGGTGACCTTGCGTGTAATTCCCCAGTGTGTAGGTGCTTACTACATTTTCCTTAAATAAATATAGTAATATTAAAAGTAATGATTAAAATAATAATAAGCACTTACTTTGTGCCAGGCCAAGTGTTTTCAATAGAGCAAGTATATATGGAGCCAGACAATCTGGGTTTGAATTCCAGTTTTGCTGTGTGCTATTTAAGCAAGTAGCTAAACTCTTGTGCCTCAATTCTCTCATCTTTAAGGTGGGGATAATAATAGTACTTATTTCAGAGAGTGGTTCCAAGAAATAAACTAGTCAATACAGGCATACGTTGGAGATACTGTGGGTTCGGTTCTTGACCACCACTGTAAAGCAAGTCAAATGAATATTTGGTTTTCCAGTGCGTGTAAAAGTTATGTTTATACTATATTGTAGTCTATTAAGTGTGCAATAGCATTATGTTTAAAAAATGTACATACCTGAATTTTAATATACTTAATTGCTAGCCATCATCTGATCTTTCAGCAAGTCCTAATCTTTTTGCTGGTGGAGGGTCTAGCCTCCGTGTTGATGGCTGCTGACTGATCAGGGTGGTGGTTACTGAAGGTTGAGGTGGATTTGGCAACTTCTTAAAATAAGACAGCAATGAAGTTTGCCACATTGATGGACTCTTCTTTTCATGAATGATTTCTCTGTCGCATGAGACGCTGTTTGATAGCATCTTACCCACAGTAGAAATTCTTTCAAAATTGGAATCAGTCCTCTCAAACCCTGCAGCTGCTTTATCAGTTCAATTTAGATAATCCTCTAAATCCTTTGTTGTCATTTCAACAATCTCAGCATCTCCACCAGGAGTAGATTCCTTCTCAAGAAACACTTTCTTTGCTCATCCGTAAGAATCAACTCCTTCTCTGTTTAATTTTGATCCTGAGATTGTGGCAATTCTGTCCCATCTTCCGGCTCCACTTCTCGTGCTAGTTCTCTGGCTATTTCCACCCCATCTGCAGCCTTGAACCCCTCAAAGTCATCTGTGAGGGCTGAAATCAACTTCTTCCAAACTCCTGTTAATGTTGCTATTTGACCTCTTTCCATGATTCACAAATGTTCTTAATAAAGCATCTAGAATGGGGAATCCTTTCCAGGAGTTTTTCAGTTTACTTTGCCCAGATCCATCCCTATCTGTGGCAGTTACAGGCTTGTGCAATCTATTTCTTAATAAGACTTGAAAGTTGAAATGATGCCTTGATCCACGGGCTGCAGAATGGGTGTTGTGTTAGCAAGCATGAGAACACGAACCTTGCTGTCTATCTCCGTCAGAGCTCTTGGCTGACCAGGTGTACTGTCAATGCAGTAACATTTTGAAAGGAATCCTTTTTTTCTGAACAGTAGGTCCTAACAATGGGCTTCAAATATTTAGTAAACCATGCTGTAAACAGACGTGCCGCCATCCAGGCTTTGTTGTTCCATTTCGAAAGCACAGGATGAGTAGATTTAGCATAACTCTTAAGGGCCCTAGGATTTTTGGAAAGTAAATGACCATTGGCTTCAACTTCAAGTCACCAGCATCCTTGGCCCCTAATAAGAGAGTCAGTGTGTCCTTTGAAGCTTTGAAGCCAGATTATTGACTTCTCCTCTCTATGAAAGTCTTAGAGACTCTAGAAAGTCTCCTCTCTATGAAATCTTCCAAAAAAAGGCTGTTTCATTTACACTGAAATCTGTTGTTTGGTGTAACTCCTTCATTAATTATCTTATCCAGATCTTCTGGATAACATGCTGCAGTTTCTACATCAGCCCTTGCTGCTTCACTCTGCACTTGTATGATATGGAGACGGCTTTTCCTTGAACCACGTGAGCCGACTTCTGCTGGCTTCAGACTTTTGTTGTTGTTTGTTTGTTTTTATGGCTTCCTCGCCTCACTGAGCCTTCATAGAAATGCAGAGAGTTAGTAGGGTCAGGCTCTGGATTAGGCTTTGATTTAAGGGAATATTGTGGCTGTTTGATCTTCTGTCCAGATCACTAAAAGTTTCTTCATATCCACAATAAGGCTGTTTCACTTTCTTATCATTCATGTGTTCACTGGAGTCGCACTTTTAGTTATTTCAAGAACTTTTCCTATGTGTCCACAACTTGGCTACCTGTTTCACACAAGAGGCTACCTGTTTGGCACAAGAGGCTTCGTTTTTGCCCTGTCTCAGCTTTCGACATGCCTTCCTCACTGTGCTTAATCATTTCTACCTTTTGATTTAAAGTGAGAGGTGTGTCTGGGGCGCCTGGGTGGCACAGCGGTTAAGTGTCTGCCTTCAGCTCAGGGCGTGATCCCGGCGTTGTGGGATCGAGCCCCACATCAGGCTCCTCTGCTATGAGCCTGCTTCTTCCTCTCCCACTCCCCCTGCTTGTGTTCCCTCTCTCGCTGGCTGTCTCTACCTCTGTAGAATAAATAAATAAAATCTTTAAAAAAAATAAAAATAAAAATAAAGTGAGAGGTGTGGGGCACCTGGGTGTCACAGCGGTTAAGCGTCTGCCTTCGGCTCAGGGCGTGATCCCGGCGTTATGGGATCGAGCCCCACATCAGGCTCCTCCGCTATGAGCCTGCTTCTTCCTTTCCCACTCTCCCTGCTTGTGCTCCCTCTTGCTGGCTGTCTCTATCTCTGTCAAATAAATAAATAAATAAATAAAATCTTTAAAAAAAAAAATAAAGTGAGAGGTGTGACTCTTCTATTTACTTGAACACCTAGAGATCACCGTAGGGTTATTAATTGGCTTTAATTCAGTATTGTTGTGTCTCATGGAATAGGAACCTCCGAGAAGAGGGAGAGAGACGGGGAACAGCCGGTCAGTGGAGCAGGGAGAACATTCAATATTTATTAAGTGTCCTGTCTTATAAGGGTGTGATTTATGGTACCCCAAAACAATTGCAGTAGTAACATCAAAGATCACTATGGCAGATCACCATAATAAATATTACAACAATGAAAAAGTTTGAAATGTTGAGAGAATTTATCAAAATGTTGACACAAAGACATGAGGTGAGCAAATGCTGTTGGAAAAATGGCTTCAATAGACTTGTTTGATGCAGGGGTACTGGAAACCTTCAGTTTGTACAAATACACAGAATCTGTGAAGCACAATAAAGCAAAGCACAATCAAGTGAGGTATGGCTGTACGTGCAAATCGATAAGAGCAGGAAATGTTCAACAAATATTATTGGTTATTATATTTATCATTATTATCGTAATAATTACCATTACTTCAGTTGGCCATGGGAAAATAAATACAACCGAGTCAGAGGGAAGGCTAACTTTTAGGGGGTACCCAATAAGTGTCAGGCCTGTTACCCTCTTTCACAAACAGTATCTCAGTCACAGTAAAACTCTAAGTTATAATTTCTCTGTCAGAAACCACTTAATTCTGTTTTTTTACCAAATACGAAGTTCCTACAGACTGGGTTTCAAATCATATGATTTTAACAATACAGGAAGCTTTTCCTCATTTTGTGTAGATCTTTATGACTGAACATCAGATTATGTTATATTCCTTCACAGGAAATCCAGAGGCCCAGTTGCTAGCCTCCGTGCTACAGCGGTTGAACCCGTGTTTTCATTGGCTTGCCCTCATTTCATTGTATAAACTCTAGTGTCTGTCACTGGCAGAAACGTGAAACTCACGGGTGATTCCTTTTTCAGCTGAAGTGTAAGAAGCAAAAGCTAGATGGGCCCATTGGAAGGGGGTCACATATGTGTCTTGTCTAGACAAGCAAGACTGCCCTTTAATGAGTATTAAAAACAAATAAAACTTCTTCTATCCACACTGAATTAGGCATGTGTCTATTTTGTAGCCCTCCACTATGATCTTCAGTGATGCTGACATATTAATTTAAATGAGTTTGGTCAGTTCTTGATTGTTTGCCATAATGGAGAAATGAAGAGGTTAACAAGTAACTACCCTTGAAATCCAGAGAGATAGCAGCAACCGTTTCTCCATTAAATTGCTACCTCTTCACCAAGTGATGTGTTACTTTTTTGGTGATGAGTATCCAAGTGGATTGCTCTTTTGCTCTTAAATTTCTTTTTCTTAGCCTTCTCCTTGTAGACCACAAAATATTTGTTGTGGGCTTAAAATAAATATTTTACGATTGAATGAAGGTGATTCAGAACCATGAAGGAGTGACCCAAAGTCACAAACTAGAAAGAAGTTAAAAGATGTGACTCATCCCAGAACTATATAATCTAGATTCGATAAGATTATATTTTAACCCAAGTCGAATCCTCTAGCAATAGACAGAAATGTGTAACCTAGGGGTGCCTGGGTGGCTCAGTCAGTTAAGTGTCTGCCCTCGGCTTAGGTCATAATCTCAGGGTCCTGAGATCAAGCCTGAAGTCGGGGCTCCTGCTCAGCAGGGAGTCTGCTTCTCTCTCTCTCTCTCTCCCCCCCCACGCCCACTCCTCTCCCTTGCTTGTGCGCGCTCTCTCTCTCTCTCTTTCTCATAAATAAATAAAATCTTTAAAAAAAAGAAATGTGTAACCTAAACAGTAACCTCTCTGAGTTAAATGTTATTTAAAACTAATAAATATGCTCACCAGCACTCTTATTTCTAATAATCCTAGAGTTGAAAGAACTTCCAGAATATCACTGATATAGTATCTACTCTGCATACAGACATCCTGTAAAAGGAAAAAGGTACCAAGTCCAGCACACATTGGGGCCACATAGCTGTGATCCTGATGTCAAGTAAGGGAGACAAACTGGCCTGTTGAATCTGAGAGATCTATGTCCCTTCACCCAGCGCCCCTATAACGCGCTCACATCACTACCTACAGAGGCCGCCTGCTCGCTTCATTTCCCCGATGCTGAAAGAGTGAGGAACGAGGCGTCACCACCCACTCATTGTCCTTTGCTCTCTGCAGTTTGACCCTGAACTCCTGTCTTTGGTCTGGCACTGCTTCATTTTTTTAGCCAGTGACTAAGCATGATCTGGGTTAATAAGTAACTTCCAGGTGACTATTTAAAAGCCCTTTGAGAGGACATAGAAAGGAATCTAAAACATCAAATTCATCCTCGTTTTCATTCATAAAATATTACTGCTACTCTCACTTGGGTTTCAGAGTAAAAGGTGCAACGTTTTTTGCTCTTTAGACAGTTATAGACATTTCTGGGGCATTGGGGAGTGGGCAGGGGTTTGGGTTTTAGTGTTTTTCTGTGAGATATAATTTTATTCCTGCCTCATCCTCTAAATCTCCATCTGGCCCACGAGAGTGATTCATATTCCTTGTATTTAAGTATTTTTACCCTCATGGTGTGTGAATATTCCTAACTTCAGTTTATTGAGTACATTCACACCCTCCCTTCTGTGTGGTGCGTTCTTTTAAAATTTTTATTTGTGTATAGTTGACACAGTGTTACATTAGTGTGAGGTGTGCAACATAGTGATTCAGTTTCTCTGAACGTTATGCTGTGCTCCCTGCAAGTGTAGCCACCATCTCTCCCCATACATCACTATTATTAACACCACTGACTGTATTCCCTATGCTCTGCCTTTTATTCCCATGACTTACTCATCCCGTAACTGGAAGTCTGTGCCTCCCACTCTTCGTCACCCATTTTGCCCATCTCCACACAGTACTCTCCTCTGACAACCATCAGTTTGTTCCCTGTATTCATAGGCCTGATTCTGCTTTTTGTTTGTTTGCTTGTTTATTCATTTGTTTTTTCAGATTCCACATATGAGTGAGATCATATGGTATTTGTCTTTCTCAGTCTGACTTATTTCATTTAGCATCATACCCTCTAGGTCCATCCATGTTGTTGTAAATGGCATGATCTCATCCTTTTTTATCGCTGTGTAATATTCCATCATATACACTGTGTTTCATGTGTTTATATGGCACAATTTCCTTATCCATTCATCTTTTGGTAGACACTTGCGTTGCTTCCATATCTCGACTATTGTAAATAATGCTGCAATAAACAGAGGGGTGCATCTATCTTTTTGAATTAGTGTTTTTGTTTCCTTTGGGTAAATGCCCAGTAGTGGAATTACTGAATCACATGGTATTTCTATTTTTAATTTTTCGCGGAAGCTCCCCATACTGTTTTCTACAGTGGCTGCACTAATTTACATTCCCACCAACCGTGGGGGAGGGTTCCCTTTATTCCACACCCTCGCCAACACGGGTTATTTCTTATCTTTTCGATGCTAGTCATTCTGACAGGTGTGAGGTGGTATCTCACTGTGGTTTTGATTTGTATTTCCCTGATGATGTGTGAGGTTGAGCACCTTTTCGTGTGTCTGTTGGCCTTCTGGATGTCTTCTTTGGAGAAATGTCTGTTCAGGTCCTCTGCCTGTTTTAATCAGATTATTTGTGTTTTTTTGGTGTTGAGTTGTAGAAGTTGGTAACGTATTTTGAGTATGAACCCCTTTATTAGATATATCATTGCAAATATCTTCTTCCATTCAGTGGATTACCTTTTTGTTTTGTTGATGGTTTCCTTTGCTGTGCAAAAGCTTTTTATTTTGGTGTAATCCCAATAGTTTATTTTTGCTTTTGTTTCCCTTGCCCAAGGAGACATATCTAGAAAAACTGCTGCTACAGCCGGTGTCAGAGAAATTACTGCTTGTGTTCTTTCCTAGGATTTTTATGGTTTCAGATCTCACATGTAGGTCATTAATCCATTTTGAGTTTATTTTTGTGTAAGATGTAAGAAAGTGGTCCAGTTTCATTCTTTTGCATGTAGCTGTCCAGTTTTCTAAACTCCATTTATTGAGGAGACTCTCTTCCCTATTGTATGTTCTTGTCTTGTTTGTCATAGATTAATTGACCATGTAAACATGGGTTTAGTTCTGGGCCCTCTGTTCTGTTCTACTGATCTATGTGTCTCAGTACCAGTCATGTTTGTGGCTAAGTTTAAAAGATAGCTATGCTATGAAATTTATTTGCATTAACTTCTTCATGTCATCTGCTTACTAATTTTGTATTTTCATGTTTTTGTATGGTAGCAATATTAACTAGCTTTAGAGGGTACTTGCTACGTGCCAACCTTTGTTCTAAGTGTGTGTTCCATGCGTGAACTTATAACTCTCCAGGAAGCAAATATTGTCACCCCATTTACGGATGGGTAACTGAAAAACAGAAGTGTTAAGCAGCTTTCCAAAATGGAGATCAAAACCAGACAGTCTAGATCCAGAATTCACACATTCTAACCTTGTCGCCTTTACGTTGTCATCTTAAACATAAGGAGCATTATTTCTCTAGAGTTGATGGTAGAGTGGTGAGTGAGAGCAGAAAATTAAGCTTGGGGGAAGATACACCAGACTACTGAGCTGGAATATTTGGCCTCCCTCAAAAATAATTAGTACAATTTATATTTAGTTGTATTTTATACTTATTAACTTCTATTTTTAATCAGGAACTTCCCCCCTCCGTTTTACATGAAAAATATAAAATTATTTATTTCTCAAAAATCCCTCAATTAGCAGGCTACCATATTGCCTGCAGAGCTTCGGCTGTGTTCTTGGTGAGTCCGTGTGTCATTACTGATAAGCACATTCATTTTTGTTCCAAGTTTACAGAATACCCAGGTAGCCCCAAATCATTGCAGCATCCAAATTTCTGTCTGCTGGTATAGACAGAGGCCAGGAAGGCTGCCTTGGAAAATCACAGCCGATTCTTTGAAAAACCACAGATTCTTTTGTTATTTGAGACAAATGGTCAGTCTTGGGGTTTTTTTTCTCCCAATAATATTAAATACTGCATCCCTCCACTCCCCCTTTCCTCCCAGTCTTGACCACACCCTCGCATTTCACACTGTAGCTCATATCACTTATATTATGCACTGTATGCCAACAGCTGTCTTTTTGTTTTTAAAGTCAGATGAACAAAAATGATGGCTTCCATGTTGGTTGTAAGCACAGTCTTGCAACAGAGTTTTTACTTATGGTGGTTTTCAATCCTTTTACTGCCCCTGTCATTGTATATACAGAACATAGTCTCCTCCGTCAGCAATATCTCTCTTTGACTGGGAGCCAGGACTGGAATGAGGCCGGGAGAGGAAGTCAGCATATCGATTCTCTACAGGGGGTGGGGAGGGGTTAAAAATGGTTCTTCCCTGGAAGCCTCTGTCCCTTGCCTCCACCCCGCCCTCACCCCACCTCACACTGTGCTCCTATAACTGTGGCCATATGACAGCAAATAAATCTGTCATAAGAGAGAAGAGTTTCAGAGTTTGTAAAACAGAAATGTGTAGATTGGCTATCTCATTCGATCTTTCCCAGTCACATTTTAAGAGTCCAGTACACATCATGCTTCTAGTCTGTTGTGTAATGAAGGGTAATCCTTCCAGTGATAACTACTCGTGTCCGTTGGCATTAACTGTAGAATTATGAATATAGCTTCATCGGCTGGGTAAATGAATGACCGCTGCAGGTTTATAACAGCAAAACTAATTTCTTTGCTTGAAGTATCCGTGTACATCACTTTCTGTGCAAAGTTCTCCCCTTTGCTCGTTACACATTAACTTTTTGGTTACTGTACAGTCACCATCTGAGAACTAAAAGCTGCTGCTTACTATCCCTGATGCAATGAGAACTGTAAGACATTCCACAGTAGCAGCACACAGCAGGTATCTAAGGACCCCATAGTGGCACATTTTCTGACTATTGCCTTCAAACTATTTTAATAAAGAATCCGTTGTTCTGTTGGTTACATGATGATTTTCTGTAATAGATACCTGTAGTGGCATTGATATCTTAGGCTGGATTTTTTTTTTTTTTTTAGGGTAAAATAACTTTGTTTTGTGTTTTTTGTGTTAATAGCCTTTGTTGATTATACATTGCAGATATTCAGTTTATTTACGGGTATTCCAGTTTGTCTTCCCATTTGAGGGATATTACCTATGAATTCTCTCAGCTCTTCTACAACTAAGTTTGGTCCTTCAACATACATTTATTTAAGTCCTGTTTGTGTCATTCACTGTTCCACACAGTGGGGGGAGGGGTGTCAAAGAAGTGGTCCTTACACTCAAAGAATTTAATATTCTCTAGGAAACACTGTAATCTAACTGGATAATTTGACACCATGAAGTCTAAGCGAGGAGCCTGATCCTCACTGGGTGTGGTGGGAGCCCCTACAACATACCCATTTCCCAGGACCAGAGTCAGGTGAGGCTTCTGGAAGATAGGAGCTCTGCTCTAAGTGTTGGAGGATAGATTTTTCAAAAAGGTAGAAATGACATTTCATGAAAGAAGAAATGATATGTGTGCTGGGAAACCACATGGAGGGCCATCTCTTAGAGCTTAAAATACTAGAAAATGGTAGATGACTCAGGAGCTTGAAATTTATTCATAGTTAGTCCAGGGACTAACTGCCTGAGATTGTTTATGAAATGTGAATATTCATTTTCTTGGAAAAAGCATCCAAAGCTTGTGTTAGGTCTCAAAGTGCTCCATGACCCAAAAATTGTTCAGAATATTTGCCCCGAAATAAGCACATAAGAGATGCCTGGGTGGCTCAGTCGGTTAAGCATCTGCTTTCGGCTCAGGTCAGGATCCCAGGGTCCTGGGATCGAGTCCTGTGTTGGGCTCCCTGCTCAGCGGGAAGCCTGCTTCTCCCTCTGCCTCTCACTCATGCTCTCTCTCTCTGACAAATAAATAAAATCTTAAAAAAAAAAAGAATATTTGCACTGAAAGATTTTAAATGAATGACCATACTACTCATTAATTGCAGGAATTAAAGCATTACCATATTCACATTTCACATTGTAAGAAATTTGATGTAGAGAACTGTGTTAGTTCAAAGATGACAGTTGCTGGGAAATTCCTGTATATAGCTAAAACAAAATTCATTCATTGAACAAATGTTTAACTGAACCCAAATCTTCTTGAATCACTTGTCCTTGGAATCATGGAAGTTTTTCCAGCCTTCTCCAACAAGAGTGTCGGATCTTGGTACCAGTTACTCATAAAGGCCTGTGCCACTGCAGTAAAACACTGAGGAGACAGCGGTGACCAAAAGAGATCCCATCCCTGTTCAGAGCTTAGAGTCTAGTGAGGAAAGCAGACATGAACCAGATCATCACAAAAAGAAATAAGCAAGTTCAAACATCATTTCCAAGAGTAAAAGATAGGATGGGATGTAATAGGAGAACGTGATGTGGAGCGGTGTCAGGGAAGGTCTTCTTGAGCTAATGACGTCTGAACTGAGACCTGAAGAAATCAGTGTCAGCTGGGAAAGAAGGAAAAGAGACGCCGAGCTCCCAAGGCCCGATGCAGAGGAGTGCTGTGTGTGTTCCAGGAAAGGAAAGAAGGGACATAAAGTGCACTGGAGACACTAGCATGAGGTGGCCCCGGAGAAACGGAGGTTGGGCCATTTTCAGGGTATGGGTCGTTGTTCTAAGAACAACAACGAGAGGCACTGGATAGGGGGAACGGGCCCTGACATGATCCAGCCTGTACTTTTTAAGAGATCTCCCTGGTGGCCATGTAAAAAATGGACCGAAGAAGGACAAGTTAGCAAGGAGTTATCAAATAATATGTAAATGTAACAACTGAAAATACGTCAATAGCATGTACTTTAATTGATGGGTTGTTGTAAATCTGCTTTAATTTCTCCATGTGCAAACTGATGAGCTCACCGTCTCTGAGCTCAGACTTGCCACAAAGGCGCTGAGACATTGCTCCTCTGAGACCCAGGGGCAGTTCCCGCAGTCCTGACGGCTCCCTGGGTGGCCTCGGCATGCCACACAAGGTCTTGCATTTCTGCGTGCGTCATGAGGTGACAACGCTTGAGACATTCTGCTCGAACCCTCTTTTTCTGCACTAACGTTTCATGGCTCTACGTTCTGAGGGAATCAGATTGATAACTCAGCCCTCTGTTTTTGCCAGTGAGGAAGGCGGCTCACGTAAGATTGCATGGCTCGGCCCGCAGATCACTGGTCTCCTAGCCAGTAAAGCTGGCATTTCTAATATGCCACAGTCTTTAGCTCCTCGGGAGTAAGATCGATGGTTTTTATACTTACCAGAATTACAGGTGCTTCTTTTCCTTTCCTGTACTGATGACCAGAAGTGCATCGTGCCCTTTTTCAATGACCAATAAAAATATATTGCTCTAAGATATCAAACATCTTTTTACTAAACCTGGAAGCTTGAAGACTTCTGAGAACTGGCTTCCCAGGAGAGCAAGACTTCTCATTTCGTTCTGACTAAGCTGAAAATATTGCAAGACCAGCAGTTCTGTTTCTAAGTCAGTCCAAAGTCTGTAAGCGTACAGAAGTGATGAGTGGAAGGAGAAATCAGCTGAGCTTTCAATAACTTTTACATGACTTGAGCTTGAGTTCAAAGGTAAATCAAAGTTGAAAGTTGAATTTGAACCTTACCATGCTAGATGGGCTTCCCTTAGCCTTAATGAAAATGTTAAGTATGAGGCAGGCCCATAGGAAATCCAGCAGTTCTGAGCACAGGCTTTGAAGTCAGGTGATCAGAATTCAAATTCCCAACTTCTCCACCTACCAACTTTGTAACTTAGAAGAATTACCTTTTTCAGACTTATTTTCTCTGTTGCAGAATAGAAATAATGACATTTCACAGAAGGCATTAAACGAGTCGATGTAGATAAAGGACCGTATCATCAAAGTTCAGTATAGAAAACAGAAACCCAGGAGAAAGGGGTTTAATGCAGGGAAGATCAGTGGGAGGGGGGGTGAGGATGCCACAAGGCCACTGGCTTTATACCACATTACTGTGCTTGTGATCCAGAGGTCAAGAAGCTGCTCCCGGTGTCACCCGCAGCTACAGCTACTGACATGACCACCTCTCACAGCCACGACCCTGATGACAAGACACCGGAAGGCTGAGTCTAGGCACTGCACACACTTCTCTCTCTGACTGCCGGTCAGCATTTGCAGCAGTACGAAGATGGCCTTTGTCTTGCCTCTCTCTTTCACTTCCACGTGAACACAGCTAAATTGGTGGAGCCCAGGTTGTAACAAAAGCCTTAGCTGCAAGGGAGTTTGGGAAATGTAGTTTGTAGCTTTCCAGCTACCAAATAGGAGGATGAAATGGAACTTGAGAGACCCAATCTAAGTATCTGCCATGAGGATAGAGCCCGGGGCACGGCATCCAGAAAACACCCCGTAAATGATAGCTATTGTTGGCTTTGCTGCTGTTGGTACAGTAGTAGCAGTACAGGTATCATGTATATACATATATTAGATACAGATATGACACATAATTCGCTATGTAAACTTCTATTAACCTTAAGAAGTGGATTTGTTTCTATTCCTAGGGTAGGTACTAAGGATGCACTTAAATATAAATCTTCATCCACCTTGTGAAGATCTATGAAATTATTTCTAAGATCCCTTTTTCTTCCCATCAAGATGGTAGGTAGTAAATAAGAAATTTCTGGGTCTTGTCGATTCAGTTAACAAAAAACTGACTTGAAATAATAGGATGTGGTATGATAGGGCTTACAGCATTCAAATATAAACAGCTAGCTGATCTTACTAAGTGTCTAGACACAGGCTAAATCTTCTTTCCCAAAATAAATTGTACATGTTCCAATCATTTTGGAATTAATTATTTTCTAAAATCATTCAAATTATTAATAATTTGTATCAATAGTGCCATGCTCTTACCATTAATTTCATTTTTTTCCTCTCACTTATCTTTTCCCTACTCATTTCCTTCTATTCTGACATGCCATTGGCACCCAGAAATCCTAATATAATGTCTGTGTATTTTTTCCTATTACCATTTTAGGAAGAGAATAAAACCATAAAATAGTAAGTCAGTTATAGAGTTCCCTGGGTTTTTTTGACTCAGCCACACCTGTTTTTCAAATGCCCTTTTCCACCTCGGGATTCTTAGTTTGCACTCTAATTTTGCTCAAGGAATGGGAGATCTAATCAGTGTCTTATAAGAATATGCCAGCACTTTTGCAATGGACTGAACATATCTAGGAGAGTGATTAGTTGAGGCATTTGACTTGTCTTTTGAAGGTCAAGCAGATGGTAGTATAATGTGCTCTCCTGCATGTAGTTTGTGGCATAAATTTCCCTCTTAAACTACTTTTATTTCATTCTTCTTTTTTTTAATGTTTTCCAACCAATCACATTTAAAACGAAGGATGCTTATCTTCAGAGTCAGTATGAGAAACTGAAATTTAAATGTTTAGGATCAACAAAATTGAAAGCATCTTTTATTCATGTATTTATTCAACAAATATTTCTTGGATAACTACTACATTTAAAAGAAAAGAAAACTTTCTTCATTGTATTATTTCTTTGCATCACATTTTATTTAAGGGCATAAAATTCTTTGCCAAAAGCTGGAGATCTGTCACTGGGGAAAGACTATAGAAAGTTCAGGTTCTGACCTCACGGAGCTAACATTTTGAGAAGGTGAAACAATCACACATACATAATGACAATGGCCAAAATCAGACTCTATGTAATTTAGTAGATCACATGGTCCTAAATAATGAGCTCATGATCAGGCATTATGGACATTATGCTTTTTGTGTTGGTGGTGCTGTTATTTAATAGACTATTTCTTAGAGCCGTTTTAGATTCACAGCAAAATTGAGTGGAAGGTACGTTGATTTCGTACGACACTCCAACCCCACACAGGCATAGCCTCCCCCTTGTTGACACCCCCTACCGGAGTGGTACATTTGTTGCAGTTAATGAACCTAGTGTACATTAGAGTTCACCTTTGATGTGTTCATTCAGCGGGTTTGGACAAACATATAATGAATGACATGTAGCCACAAGTATGACATCATACAGAGTTGTTTCACTGCCTAAAAAATCCTCTATTCTCTGTGCATTCATCCCTCCTCCTCCCCAACCCCTGGCAACCACCGATTTTTTTTTTTACTGTCTCCATGGTTTTGCATTTTTCAGAATGTTACCTGTTTGGAATCATACAGTATGGAGCCTTTTATTTTATTTTATTTTTAAATTTTTTATTATATTAGTCACCGTACAGTACATCCTTAGTTTTTGATGTAGTGTTCCATGATTCATTGTTTGCGTATAACACCCAGTGCTCCATGCAATATGTGCCCTCCTTAATACCCATCACCGGCCTATCCCAATCCCCCACGCCCCTCCCCTCTGAAGCCCTCAGTGTGTTTCCCAGAGTCCATAGTCTCTCATGGTTCATTCCCCCTTCTGTTTACCCCCTCTTCATTCTTCCCCTCCTTCTCCTACCGATCTCCCCGCTATTTCTTATGTTCCATAAATGAGTGAAACCATATGATAATTGTTTTTCTCTGATGTGGAGAAAGGGGAACCCTCTTACACTGTTGGTGGGAATGCAAGTTGGTATAGCCACTTTGGAAAAACATTCAAAAAGTTAAAAATAGAGACTCCCTATGACCCAGCAATTGCATTACTGGGTATTTACCCCAAAGAAACAGACATAATGAAGAGAAGGGCCATATGCACCCCAATGTTCATAGCAGCATTGTCCACAATAGCTAAATTGTGGAAGGAGCCGAGATGCCCTTCAACAGACAAATGGATAAAGAAGATGTGGTCCATATATACAATGGAATATTACTCACCCATCAGAAAGAACGATTACCCAACATTTGCAGCAACGTGGACGGGACTGGAGGAGATTATGCTAAGTGAAATAAGTATGGAACCTTTTAGAATGGCTTCTTTCACCTAGTAATATGCATGTAAGTTTCCTTCATGTCTTTTCATGGCTTGATAGATCACTTCTATTTAGTGCTGAATAATATTCCATTATCTGGTTGTACCACAGTTTATCCATTCACCTAGTGAATATAGGTCATCTTAGTTTCTTCCAAGTTTGACAATTATGAAGTAAAATGCTACCGATATCTACATACAGGCTTTTGTAAGGACATAATTTCTCAACTCCTTTAGGTAAATACCAAGGAGAGTGATTGCTGGATCATGTGGTAAGAGTTTGTTTACTTTTGTAAGAAACTCTCCAGCTGTCTTCTAAAGTGGCTGTGCCCTTTTGCATTCCTATCAGCACTGAATGAGAGTTCTATGCTCTGCGGTCTCACCAGCATTTAGCGTTGTCAGGGTTCTGGATTTTGACACTTCTAATAGGGAGTAGTAGCATCTAATTATTGTTTTAATTTGCATTTCCCTGATGACACATGACATGAGGCATCTTTTCATATGCTTATTTTCCATTTGTATATCTTTTTGGTGAGGCTTGTAAGATCTTTGGCCCATTTTTTCATTGGGTTGTTTTTATTGAGTTTTAAAAGTTCTTTGTATATTTTGGATAACAGTCCTTTGTCACAAGTCTTTCACAAATATTTTCTCCCAGTCTGTGGCTTGTCTTCTCATTCTTTAGCAATGTCATCGCAGAGCAAAAGAAGTCCAGCTTAACAATTATTTCTTTCATGGATCACGCCTTTGATATTGTACCTAAAAAGTCATTACCATACCCAAGGTCATCTAGGTTTTCTCTTATATTATCTTCTAGGGTTTTAATAGTTTTGTGTGTTGCATTTAGGTCTGCACTCCATTTTGAGTTAATTTTTGTGAAGGATGTAATATCTGTATCTAGATTCATTTTTTTTGCATGTGGATGTCCAGTGCCAGCACCATTTGTTGAAAAGACTATCTTTGCTCCATTGCATTGTCTCTGCTTCCTTGTCTAAGAACAGCTGGCTGCATTTATGTAGGCCCTGTGTCTGGGCTCATATTTTGTTCCATTGACCTGTTTGTCTCTTCTTTCATCAGTACCACACTGTCTTGGTTACTGTAGCTTTATGGTAGACCTTGAAGTCAGATAGTGTCAATTCTCCAACTTTGTTCTTCTCCTTCGATGCTGTGTTGGCTCTTCTGGGTCTTTTGCCTCTCGATGTAAACTTCAGAATCAGTTTTTAGATTGTCGATATCCACAAAATATGATGTGGAGCATCTGTTTATATGCTTAGATGCCTTCTCTAACATATCTTCTTCGAGGATAATATATCACCAGTTAAGAAGACCAATTGCACCATTATGTTTCCTTTGCTCCCTTGTCAAAGATCAGTTGACTATATTTATGTGGATCTGTTTCTGGGCTCTGTTGTGTTCATTGATCTGTCTGTTCTTTTATCAATACCCCACTATGTTGGTTAGTGTCGCTTCATGGTTGGTGTGTGTCTTCTGTATCTTCTTCTTTCAAGAAACTAGTTCTTCTTTGATTTCTCTTGTCAGAGTTTTGTAGATGTCCTCATATAGATGTTTAACATATTTGTTAGATGTACACCTAAGTATTTCATTTTTTGGATATAGCATAAATGTATTTTTAATTTCAAATCCAACTTGGTTATTGCTGGTATGGGAAAATGAGTGATTTTTGTAGCTTAACTATAACCTGCAACCTTGCTATAATCTCTTTTTAGCACCAGAAGTGTTTTGGTCAGTTCTTTCAGGTTTTCTACATAGAGGATTATGTCATTTGCAAACAGAGCCAGTTTATTTTTCTTTCCTAATCTCTCTGCCTTTTATTTCCTTTTCTCGTCGATCCCATTAACTGGGAATTCCTGTATGATGTTGAAAAGCACTGGTGAGAGAAGATATCCTTGCCTTTTTCCTGATCTTACTGGAGTTTCTCACCATTAACTATGATGTTAAATGTACAGGGTTTTTTTTTGTAGATATTCTTTTTTTTTTTTTTTTTTTTAAGTAAACCCTACACCCAGGTGGGGCTTGAACTCATGGTCCCTAGGATCAAGTGTTGCATACTCTACTGACTGAGCCAGCCAGGTGCCCCTAGATATTCTTTATTAAGTTGAGGAAATTCCCCTCTAGTTCCTAGTTTGCTAAGAGTTTTTATCATGAATGTGTGTGAGATTTTATCAAATGCTTTTTTTGCATCTATTAATATAAACATGTGATTATTCTTTTTTTTTTTTAAGATTTTATTTATTTATTCGACAGAGATAGAGACAGCCAGCGAGAGAGGGAACACAAGCAGGGGGAGTGGGAGAGGAAGAAGCAGGCTCATAGCGGAGGAGCCTGATGTGGGGCTCGATCCCATAACGCCGGGATCACGCCCTGAGCCGAAGGCAGACGCTTAACCGCTGTGCCACCCAGGCGCCCCTGTGATTATTCTTTTTTAACCTGTTGATGTAAGGATTTCATTAATTGATTTGCAAATGTTGAGCAAGTTTTATGTACCTGAGATAAATCCCACTTGATTGTGCTTTTAAAATCTTTTTACTTATTGTTGGATTCCTTTTGCTAATATTTTGAGGGTGTTTGATCTATGTTCATGAGAGATATTACTATGTAGTCTTCTTGTCAGTCTTTCTGGTTTTGGTATAAGAGTAATGTGACTTCATAGAATAATGAGTCAAGAAGTACTCCTTCTGCTTCTATCTTCTGAAAGAGACTAGAAAATTGGAATAATTTCTTAAATGTTTGGTAAAATTCATCAGTGTTTAGTAGAATTCACATATCTGGGCCTAGCACTTTCTGGGTTAGTTCATGATTGGTTATTCATGATTGACTCAGTGTTGTTAATATAGGCCTATTCAGATCGTCTATTTTTTTCTTGTGTGAGTTTTGGCAGATTGTGTCTTTCAAGGAATAGGTCCGTGTCAGCTAGGTTGTCAGATTCGTGGGCATGGAGTTTTTCATAATATTTCTCTGTTATCCTTTTAATTTACATGGGCTCTCCAGTGATGTCCCCGCTGTCATTTCTGATATTAGTAATTTTTGTTCTCTCTTTCTTGCCTTGCCTCCCTAGAGGCTTACTGATTTTAAGTAACCGCTTTTGGGTTTGTTGACTTTTTTTTCCTATTGATTTCCTGTTTTAAATTAATTTTTGCTCTCATTTTTATTATTTTTCTTCCATTTAATTGAGATTTAAATTGCTCTTCTTTTTCTAGTTTTCTAGTTTTCTAAGGTAAAAGTTTAGATTAGGCCGTCTTGACAAATGCAGGCCTGAGTATTCACATCCTGAAATTCCTTCTGTTGTTATCACTGATAAAAGCACACTGAGCTAGGGGTCCAACAAGGTAAGAGACAAGCACAAGACAGTATTGAAACAGTATTTTATAATACTTGTTATATCATGTTCTCAATTCTTAAAATATATTCTCATACATTTCCATATATATATATATATATATACAAAAGGAGATCAGGATAGAAAAGTAGTTGAGGGACCACAGCATTTAGGAAAATCTTATATGGAGGTGGGATTTGGCTGTACATTAAAGAAAGTAAGAAAAGGTGAGCGTTTTACAAATAAGGAGTATTTTGAATAAAGACATGGAAAAAGACATGTACATGTTGAAAGAAACATGAATACACATTTTAGGCTGGAGTTTAAGGGTCCACGTAGTAGGGAACAGGTAGGGAAGATAAGTTTAAGGAAGAAAGCGCTAGAAGAGAGAGGCCCTTTAATTTGGGGGCTTGGAGCTTGGAATTTCACAAACAGAATGGTTTGCTTTGTATAGCACACCTCAATGCAGGTTTATATCATCTGCTTCAAAGTCTTTTTAGGCGGATAGTTTTTCTCTGTTCAGTGACACAGTAAGTACAAAACTGGCCTCTCTAGATAGCTAAAGATTATGAAAAATTTGGAACCTATGTAGAAGGAACATTCCTCATGCAGTATCTCATTTATCACAAAAAAATAAGAAAGAAAAGTGACAACTATGGGAAGCACAGTAGAAATTACAAATATACTTTTTAAAAAATTTTATTTATATTTATTAACATATAGAAAAGTGAAAGTTTTCACAGAATGGATTTGTTTAGCATTTTCCTGATAGTAAGTCAAGCCCTCTATAACCTGGCCACTTTCAGCAGAACCGTCTTTATTCCAATAATTCTGTCTTTGTTGTGATTTAATCTTAGAAGCACCACCAAGAGTTCTGTGAGTCAATTTCTGGACTAATGAAGCATATCTACTGATTAGGAATTAAATGAAAACAAAGATTTTCTTTATAAGCCAAACTTCTCTACGTACCACATCTGAATAAGTTCCTGGAAGGTCTCAGTACTAAAACCCTAGAGGTATTTAATGGCACAATAATGGGAATCAGGTAATAGGTTATAGAAATTAGCCTCCTTACTTAATGGCTATAGCATAAAATGTCGCTGGGCATTGATACCAATATTATAATTCCAGGTCAACAATATTTTAAATGAAACACTAGGTTAAGAAATTTTCATTTTTAGCCCATGCCTTTCCACTATCACCCAAACAGGGATACAGTTTTTATTTAAAAAAAAAAAAATTTAAGGATGTAATTTTTAAAAGAAAACTAGAAATAATAGATTTATAAGTTAAAAGGAAATGAAGCAAAGATTTTTTAAAATAAATTTTTATTATATTCTGTTAGTCACCATACAGTACATTCCTGGGTTTTCGATGTAAAGTTCCATGATTCATTAGTTGCGTATAACACCCAGTGCACCATGCAATACGTGCCCTCCTTACTACCCATCACCAGCCTATCCCATTCCCCCACCCCCTCCCCTCTGAAGTCCTCAATTAAAGATTTTTTTTTCATTTGGAAGTGACATATAGGGATTTTCAGTAGTCCCTTGGGAATGATAGCAAAGCAAATGATAAACATTTTACAGCTAGAAATTTTTATGGCTCTTTTACATTCCACTGAGGTGAATACATATTTGTTTTCCTCATTCAAGTAGATGACATTTTAGCCATGTGGGAACTGTCGTGCTGGCCTCTGGGGCATTTCCCCCCTAATATGTTCAAAGATTAGATTCACATTACCCCAACTTAAAAATGTCGCTTCCCATTTAAATCAGTAAGTCTAGACAAAAGTAATAGGGAGTAATTGCAGAAGAAATCGATATTTTTTATCTATTATTTTCAGTATTAATTTCCAAAGTAGAAGCATGGTAGAGTCCCACAGGGTCACTGAAGGCCTCAAAAGATTCCTTCCACCTCCAATTACAAACCCACAAGTAAGAGAAACTTCAGATGAGTTAAAAGTATAAAATGACATGGGGGCGCCTGGGTTGCGCAGTTGTTAGGCACCTGCCTTGGGCTCAGGGCGTGGTCCCAGAGTTCTGGGATCGAGCCCCACATCAGGCTTCTCCGCTGGGAGCCTGCTTCTTCCTCTCACACCCCCCCTGCTTGTGTTCCCTCTCTCGCTGGCTGTCTCTCTCTCTGTCAAATAAATAAATAAATAAATAAATAAATAAATAAATAAATAAATAAATCTAAAAAAAAAAAGTATAAAATGACATGGGTTACTAGCCCTTCCTCCAAGATTTTATGAATGTAACAGCCATCAAGGCTAATTTGAAAAGGGGCATATTAAAAAAAGAAAGTACATATTTAATCTTAGTTTCAGAGTCCTTAAGCCTTTGGCTCATATTTAGCACTAAATTTTAAACCAGAGACTAAGTTTCTATATGATCTGAAGGACTTCCATTTTAAAAGGAAGTGAAAGAGGTTAATTAAAGCCCTAGATTTTTATGGCTTGGTTTTGTTAATTAAAAAAGTGTCGTTCTCATAATCTCCCATAATTTAAGGTTTCAATAGAATTTCCCTGTTCACTGCAAGAGATTATTTTAGAATTCCCAGGGTCAAAGATTCAGTAAGGTCTTTCCTTGGTGCCCAGACCATCCGTTCAAGAGAAAAAGCTCTGTTTTTTAATATGATCACTGTGCTGCCTGTTTTACTAAACTTCCTTTTGTAGGTTTTGAAGACTTGGGGTACTTACTTGTTCAGTGGCCCATAAATCCTGTCTACTCAGTGTGTTGCGTGTGTCAGTGACATGGGGGCACCCCGAAAGAATGCCAAGCAGCAAACGTTACTCTTTCAAAGATGTCACCAACACAGATAATTCAATAAACCGGAGTTTTGACCCAACAATATAAATAAGTGAAACATTTATCCAGAGTATTTTAGTCACTCTGACTCATTGTGGAATCAGGCCATTTATGAATTACCGTTCCCAAGATCTGACACTCTTGTTGGAGAAGCCTGAAAAATTTTCCATGATGCCAAGACAAGTGATTCAAGAAGGTGGTATTTAATTCTTACGTATAGTTGACATTTTTATCCCAAACCCGCTTCAATGCAATATTTGCACTTTATGTTAAATGTAACTCTAATATCTCCTTTACTCAGCGGAATTGGCATTCTCACATGAATTAACAGTGCCAGATTCCGAATAGCTCTCATTAAATGTTGACATCACAGATGTCATTTACAAGAGTGAAAGAAGAAGCTCGAAATAGCAAAGCATTTTCCCTTTTGTACTATAAGATGTTTTAAAGCTTTTCAAAAGAAAGAGGGTCCCAAGCGACAGAGTTTTATCTTTCTGCCTTTGGTGTAGAAGTGATCTTTCCTTTCTGGTGTTTTATGTCCTTAGAGGAACATTTTACCTACCAAGCTCAGACCCCTGATTTAGATGGTTAGTCTGACCACCTACCAGTTTCTTTAAGTTCCATAAGAGTTTTTCTGTTGATTGATTGGTTAGTGGCTTAAAATAGAGATTCTAAGGTCACAAAATACAAGAGTGGGGATAGGAGGAAGAGGGTTCAGAAACAGTATTGTGGGCAGAAGGAATTGAATGTTCAGAGACCCAGAAACAGGACAGAAGATGAAGCATTCAGTTAATAGTTTGAAATTTGAATGATGAGAGTTTAAAATCTTAAGGAACTGGGGGTTATGCTAGAACTTGGAACTGTTGGCCTGGTCCAGGTTTTGAAGGGTTGTGTTTTGTTTTCTGAGTCAGGAGCGATATTCAGAAAATGCCAGTGGCAGGATATAGAGTCGGTCAGAGGGGGATGAAGAGTGGAACTGGTAGATAACCAGTGCGTCCTGCTTCTGGCTGCGTTTGTCATACGCGTGTCTGGTTTTCCGTGTCTAAGCTGGAGCTCTGCGACAGAAGTGTTAAACGTCAGCATTTTCTGCTGTTTTCATCTTTAAGAAACAGAGAGTGCATAATAAGGAGGCAGGAATGTCACTGAGGGGGTTGCACAGCATGTTCTCAGGTCTTTCAAGTTCTTAATTTCTGCGTTTCTGATTTTCCAAACTATTCAATTAATTTTCAGTTGACCTAGCTATACTAGCCAGTATTTCGAAATTTCCCTCAAATTTTCTGTTGTATTATGTATGATGGATTCAAAGCGTGGCTTTGACCAGAAAGGTCATTCCATGCTTGGAAAGGGCCTCTGAAAAATCATAGGCAGCTTCAGAGTGATTTGTTTTGTTCTGTTTTGTTTTCAAAATCAACCCAAGTGTGTCTCAGTGAAGGTAGATCATTTCCATCCATGTTAGGGGAGTCACCGGTCCCAGGCGGGGGGTGTGGTGCCTGCCCTGAAGAAAACACCAAGCACGCCGCCACTAATTAGCTCCCTTGATAGTGATTTCATCTAAAAGCGTAAGGACTGAGTAAATCAGTGAACGTAGGTCTCCTCCCCGATGCTTACAGACTGAGGATGAGGTCCAGCTGAAATGCTCTGGCTGATGAAGGAGTGGGACAGGAACAGGACAGGTGGTTCTGAATCCTCGCGGAGGCAAGATTTTCTTCCTGCAATTATTGGATTGGACTTCGCTCTTTTTAAACATTAGGTTTGTATGTTTTCGGACTCTTTCTTGGAGATGCCTACACTGGAAATGTGTGTTTAGCATGAAGGAGAATAGCAGTAGAAGACAGCACACTTGACCCCAGAACCTCAGCTGAGCTCCTTGCTGACTTCCGTCACTCCGCTGGGTGGGAGAAAGCACAGTGCATGTGGTTAAAATTAGATTGCCCAACCCACACCCTAATTCTGCTTCTTAGCTAGCTGTGGGACGCACACTTCAGTTTCCTGAACTGTCCTGTGCAGCTAACAATCCCAGGTCCGTGAGAATCATGAGTATTAAACGCGATGATGAATGCAAAGCATTTAGAACAGTGCTGTTGTTGTCGCCATTACCGTCATGGTTATTACTGTTATTTATATCCGTGAATAATTTGGCTGCTAGGAACAGAAACACCAAAAATAGCACAAATTAGAAGTTGCTTATGGGGAAACAAGAAGCGAGGCGGTCTCAGGTTTAACAGAGTGACTCTTCCTGCTGAAAAGGAAACCATGAAGAGACGTGTCTTGTTCATTCAGGCTGCTATAACACCACCATTGACTGCATGGCTTACAACCACCAGAAATCTATTTCTCATAGTTCTGGAAACTAGACAGTCTAACGTCAAGGCACCAGCAGATTTAGTGACAGGCTTCGGTTCAGCAGCTCAAGAATCCAGGCCTGAGATCATTGCAGTAATCTTGGCCCTTCCCCATGATTGCCTCTTAGGTCCAAGGTGGCTGCTCTACTCTAGCATCCTGGGCTCGTTCCAGGCAGAAGGAACTAAAGGGCAAAGGGCAAAAAGACTCGACAGGCTGAGTGTGCCTGCTTTAGTGAGCTTTCCAGGAAGCCCTACCCAACAACTTTGCTTGCATGACAATGGTCCGAAATTAGTCACAGGCCTCCCCTCCACCCATGTGTAATGAAGGCTATGCACTTTGCTTCCCCCAATGGAATAGAAATTCTCTTTATGAAGGGGAAAGAAAGAATGAGTATCAGTCTCTACCACATTATTTTCAGTGTTGTCATTTTTGTCCTTATGGGTATTATCTTGAAACAACGCCATCTTTCTTTCCTGTAAATTTTCCAAAGACAGAATCCCTGACTCTTCAATATGTCTACATGAATCTTTAAAATAGCACCAGCGGGGTATGCCAACAGCAGAGGCACCAGTATATTAATTGATTGAGTTCTGAGTTAGCCTTTGACATTTCTGTTCCATTCTGAGTCATTTAAGAGAATGGGAAACGTGAATTAAATGATCTAGACTTTTGATGAGGCCAAGGCAGAGGTATGCCCTTCAACAGAAGGCTATAAACTAAAAGCCAGACTATTCTAAATGAAATCTTTAAACTGATAAGGCTTTAGATAACTTGTTGTTTTCTGCTATTCCAAAAACCCAAAGAACTTTTGTAGTATATTATGAGCCAACAGTACTCTTCTTTGAAAATAAGTTAAGATTAAGTTTTGATAGGAAAAGCATTTGTCCGAAGCATCTCTCTGTCATACGTGGCTCTTTTCCTTTTTATTAGGGATATAGCCACTCACTTCTTACCTCCTGAAATCCTCTCTAGTTCTTTTCTGCCCTGAATTGTCCCCTGCAAATCTGCCATGGTCTTGGCTGGCCTAGGAGTAAGGGCCCTTTCCCATTCTGTTCCGGAATGTCAGCATTTGTGTTGTTATATCAGCGTGATTGGCAGAGGGCAATGATGGAGACTACGTGAGAAGCCTCTTTGTAATCTAGAGCCAGCTTGGATACAGAGTGGGTGAGAAGGGTGTGAAAAAGAAGAGAAACAGAAACTGCACGATGTCGTCACTTATTCAGCGACTATTTGTGGCCTACTGTATGTGAACAACTCGGGAGGGTAGGAAGAAGGAAGAGGGACATCCCTGGCCCTGCCGGAGTTATGGGGGTAAAAGAAAGGCTATTTCAAGTGGTAAAGCCCTTTCTCTGCTGTTGAGTGGTGGATATGACGAGTGCCTGCAGCCAAAAACTTGCTTTTAGTGGATGTACTGTTGGGCTCTATGAAAGCCAAGCCAACACTGAGATTGGATGTCATACCGTGGGAAATAGGGAGCCCACCGAGGTCTTGACTGGGGAATAATTGGTACTTAGGGAAGCCTCGTGACAGTGGTGGTGGATGGAGCCCAGGATGGGCCAGAGCCTCTCTGTCTTCCTGGAGTTTGCTGGCGACTCATCTTGTCCTCCTTCTGCTCCCGTCTCCCCAATAGAAGCACTGGCCGCCTACGCTCGGGCCATTGTCCCAAATCACTTTCCCTGGGGACCATGCAATAGACTTTTTATGTAATAAGAAGCTTAAAATTTCACGCAAATGTAATTTAGCCGAGGATACTTTTTTGCTAGTAACAGTCAAGAATGTTTATAGAAAAATACGGCAATTGTCTTTTATAACATGGCTATCAAAGTTTAAGAATATTTCTTCAACATCTCCATCTTACCCTTCACAGAGATTATCAAAATATAATTCTAAACATTTTGAACCTTCCCATCGTTGAATATAAGGAAGTCATTTTTTCCTTAAATCTTTAATTACCTCAACATTTGCTCTCTCGATTTCTTTCCAGACTTAAGTGAAAAAGTCCACTCCTACTATTCCCCTCATTATCTAACAAATTCTGATTATACATTCTGTCAGCTTTTATCTGAGAGCCTTTTTTACTTTTCTTATATGTCTTTATCAAAGCAATGTCCTATCTTCTAAATAATTTTAGTTGCTAGTTTCTAATTCCATTATTTTCATCTTGGAGCTTTTCTAACAGAGACGTGTATGAAGTATAGCAACAAGAACTTCCCAAGAAACAAATACCCTGTGGTTTTTTTGAAAAGGGCACCATAATTCCTTGGGTTTCATTTCCAGTATCCTTTATGAGGTCAGTCAACAATGATGGCATCCCAGACAACAATTGCCCCTTAGGCCCAAGTCCTTAGGGAAACAACAGAACACACTTGACGATCCCTTTCCTGAGTCACTGTGTATTGTTTATAGAACTCATTCAGTGAACCTGCTTTGATTTCTTTCTTGTGAACACCCAAGATAACCCTGTTACAGTTTACTGCCTCCATTTTGCCCGCATTCCTCATTTCGCTGTGTGAGGCCAATAACCCATCTCCTTGGCACACCTTTCGTGTCAGGGGCCTCCAATGTACTGCGAATACCAGCAAAAGCCAACGTGACTGGGAGGTTTCATTCTCTCCTTCAGATCACTTATGCCATCACATGGGCTTGGTTCCAGCCCTGATTTCTGGGGTACCTGCTTTCACCAACTCTGGGGCAGTAGTTCGCAACCCTAGTGAACGTGAGAAGTATCTGTGGGGCCATTGGAAAATGTGAACGTTCAGGATCTTCCCAAGACCAAATGAATCAGACTCTCCTAAGATAGGGTCTTAGCGTGTAGTTATTGTTAAAACTCCAAAGGGTGATTCTGATATACAGGCAGATTGAAAATCACTAATCTCAAGAAAGCATCATCATATTTACCTTTTCTTTTCTTGCTTTTTTTTTTTTAAATTAAGAATAGGATATGTTCTCTGTCAAAAACCTTTCTTCTGTGGGGAATGGGCAAAAATGAATTTCAAATGTGAAGTGTCAAGTTCATCTGAGTGTTCTCCCCCACTTGCCTGATATTCCAGCTGAGATGACCTGCTCTCAGCTTCACTCCGACTTCCAGCAGAGCCCAGCCTGAGCTGCTTTGTGAAAATGTGTGATTTGTCCCGGGGGCTGCAACTTTATAAATCCACCCATAAACTTACATATACATTCATCCCAGTGAGGTAGGTTTTGTTAGCCCCATTTTTAGATTAAGCAACAGGCTCAGAGAGTTTAACATACTTGCCTAAGAGCACCAGGACATAGCGGCTAGAATCAAGCTCAGTTCTTTCCAAGCCCAGACTCACCTCTCTCACCCTTTACCCACATTCCCCAAATGTTAGCGTTTTCCTGTGTCACGATGTCCAGATCATCCCCTTCTCTCTCTCACCTTGTGCGCGTGTGGGCCTATTAATATGATGTATATGTTTGACCGTAAGTGACAGACATAAATCCCTTTTACTTCTCAATACTTCAGTGTCTATCTCCTACAAATCCAGAACACTGCTCTATACAGAGCAATGATTAGACCCCAGGAAATTAAGACAGTACTACTGTCTGTGTACGGACATTAAAATCTCACCAGTTTCCCCGATAAATGTCTTTTGCAGCAAAAGAAAAAATGTTTCTGGTCTGGATCCAGTTGAGGATTACATGTTGCATTTGGTTCTCACGGGTCTTTACTGTCTTTGTCCGCAAAGGTCTTCTGTCGGCCTTTGTCGTTCATGACCTGGTTAATTGTGGAGTTTCTCCTCTGGTGGGCGGGAGTGGCCTGGGCGGCTTGGGCTCTCACAGAATGGTGCAGTTGCCCAGAGGACCGTGGCTGCATCGCCGTACAGCGGGCTGGGCCGCAGCACTGTGAGCATATTGGAGAAACAATAATGATATTTATTATGGTGTATTTACTACATGCTAGCACTGTAATGCTTTCCTTGTTCTAACTCTAATTTTCAAAACAACCCTATGTAATAAATATTCTTAGGTTATAGATATGGAATCTGAGAAACAGAGAGGTGATGTGACTTCCTCAAGGTCATCCAGCCTGGAAACGGCCAGGCCAGGGGTCAGACTCTAACAAGCAGGCTCTACCCCTCGTAGGAGCCTTAAGCAGCCCAGGCAGAACCTGAGGCACTAGACAGAGTTACGTGCCCTTGGGCGAAGAGTTCGCTCTAAATGCTGACGCCCGCGGCTCATCAACTGGAAAAGGGGGCTGATTTCTACTTTGTAAAGTCAGTTGTAAGGATCATACACGATAATCTGGTAAAGCCCATGTCTCGAGGACTCCATTTTTAAAGCAAAAGTGGAATTTAAAATGTGAATATTGAACAGCTATCCCTAGCTCTCACTGGCTTACGTAGCTCTCAGAGTGTACTTTTATAATCATTGAGTGTAGGGAGGAAAAGGGAACCGAAGTGACAAACATCTATTCATATTTTTAGAGTTTTTGAGGGGTGGGGAGGGACTAGGTACAACCAAAACCACCTTCAAGGCAGAAGAGGCCAGATAGTGAGTCATGAAGCCCAATTTTAGAATAAACTTCTAGAAAGGACTCCTGCATCTTCAGTTATATTAGAAAAAAAAAAAAGGTATGTATTTCCAGTAAGGAGAAAGGTCAGTGCCACCCTATTCCGGGTTGAGGAAGAATTACCTTTCAGCTTTAAAAAGAGAGTTGTTCTCATTAGTGGACGGCAGGCAGTAAGAAAATCAAGTGGGCTTTAAAAGAGAACTCTAGGCACACAGGGTTTACAGATTTCCTGAAATATAGGGTCATCTTAATGGGAAATTTTCATTTTGTCTTAAAACATTTCAAATATCTGAAACATTTCAAGTATGGCCTCTGAACCTATGGAGAAGGTAAAACTGAATGAAGGGAAGACTGTTAGGACTAAGTTCCGTGTTATTTCTCGCAGCCTGTAAACAGAGTTGAGTGCTACGTCGGAGCCCAAGGGCTTCCTGGGCTCCGTGGCTGCCAGAGGAGGCAAGGATAGATTGCTCGTCTCCTTTCTCTGAAGGCTGGATCTTTCCTCCGAGCCCCTCCTTTAGCTACCACCTCTTTCCTTCCCAGGGCTCTATTTGGGGAGTGGAAAATAGGTGGTAACTTGGAGAGAAAGACAAAGAGGGAGAGGGAGCCCAGCCCAGGTTCAGGCAGGGTTCAGGTCTCCTGTGTGTGGCCTGTCTGCAGCCTCTCCTCTTCCTCACCCCTGCCCCAGGGCTTCAGCCTGCCGTCCTGGCCTCTCATCCTCTCCAGGTGAGACTTCCAGCTCCATGGCCTGCCTCCCCTGTGCCTTCCCGACCCACCAGCTCTCACCAGAGATCAGTTGATTGCTTGTTTTAAAAGCAGCCCTTTCTACCACAGTTTCCATTCAGCCAATAGGAAAACCATGCAAACATAGCCCTAGCATAGAGGCCCATGGCTATAAACAGAACTGGTTCAGAATGGAATGTAGGGCCCCTTGTTCAAAAACTATTAAGAGGGGAGCCTGAGTGGTTCAGTTGGTTAAATGTCTGCCTTCAGCTCAGGTCATGATCCCGGAGTCCTGGGATCGAGCCTCATGTCAGGCTCCCTGCTCAGCGGGGAGTCTGCTTCTCCCTCTGTGTCTCACCTCACTTGTGCTCTCTCTCTCTGTCTCTCTCTCAAATAAATAAGTAAAATCTAAAAAAATAAAAAATAAAAATAAAATTAAAAAAAAAAAACTATTAAGATCTCAAAAGGGAGACCGTGGAAAGAACATGTAACCGGGCATGGCCCTTCCAGCACATGGTCCTGTGCAATGGCCCAGGTTGCTCACCCGCAAAAGCATCTCTGGCGAGAAGGGGCCCAAGTGAGTTGAGAGTTGTTTTTCTACCGAATTAGCTGGTGTATTTGAAAATCAATATCATGTTATTGGAACACTAGCAAACTTGTATCTCAATCAAATTCAGATCAACTGGATTTTATCTGGAAGCCTGTCCAGTATAGTGGCCTAGGTGCAAGTATTCCGATTTGGTGCCTGACCTCCATGACAGCGGGAGGGGTGAATTCTGTAAATGTTCCCACACATCTATAGTCTTACTTAAAAGAAAAAAAAAAATAACTCCACAGGTATTTTTGACGCCCAGCCAACCTTAAGACCCATTGGGAAATAGATGGCTGCACTTTCCCCCCAAAGCACCTGACTCAGTTGTCTGTGGAAGAGCCTGGACATCTGTAGCAGTGAGCTCCTCCAGAGACTCCCATGTGAAGCCAGGTATAATAACTGTGCAAAGGGACTTCACGCTAGCTCCATGTTCTAGAAATTCCATGGGGGGTGGTGATGGACAGGACTGCAATCATGAGCCTCAAGACCCGCTTTTGCTACACACTATACTCAGGGCAAAAATGGTTCCCTGGAAGCCTTTGCTGAGGCTACACTTGAAGCAATTATAGAAGATTTATATTTATTTGAATTCCATTGTTAGAGGATTTTCGATAACGTAGATACGCAGTCATGGGTAAATGCAGAGTCTACTCCACGGGAGATTAAGAGCCAAGAGGCTTAGAGTTGTAGGTGAAGATTCAGATTCTGGTCCTGCTGACTCAGCAAGTGCCCCAGTGGGGCCTATGGAAGGAAGTCGTGGCCCCTGGGCCGCAGGATCCTGATCTGTGTGGAGGTGCGGAGAACAGCTTCCTAGAGCTGTTGCGAGGGGTGAGACTTCTGTATGGATTAGACTGTACACTGTGAAGGAGTACGTGAGTGTGAGCTGTTGTGCTCACTTAACCCTAACGGTGAGCGAGAAAGAACCACGCTGCGGGTTAGAAGAGTAGCGACCCATTAGCACGGCGGTCCTGTAGGCAGCTGAAGTCCGCCGTTCCCTTCGTGCGCTTAAATGCAGCTCGTTCTCAAAACTCGAGTTGAATGTCAGCCCCTGTATGAAATGTGTTGTGTCCTACCAGCAGTTTACGATTTCCACTTGTGCCTTAACGCACGCTAGCGACTGGATCTGAGTGTGTGCGTTTTCCTCTTCCCAGGATTTGCCATTTCGGAGGACCAGGGTTCACGCATCACTGGATTATCCTAGATGGGTGTGCTCGGTGTGTCAGTGACGGGGATGATTGGCAGAGGAAGGAGGGAAAGGAAATTAAGTATGGAGAAGAGAATAGGGCAGGCCATTGAAGATATTTGGAAATGCGAAGACCCAAATTACAGAAAGGGACCTTGTCTGTGTGGATGCCCCCTCCCCTAAGCCTCAAGGTCAGCGCTGGGCACAGAGGAAGTGGCTCTGGGGAAACTGGTGAATGGAGGAAAAGAGGCCGGCTCTAGGCAAAGGCTTCTGTATGCACGGACTTCTCAGGTCACGTTCCCTTTTCTCTGGTAGAACCCCGAAGTGCCTGTTGGCCTTATGGGATCCCCTTGCTGCCCCAGGGGTCCAGTGCAGGATCCCCAGAACCTCCCCCCTAGGCCTGATCCTCCCCCACTGGTCATTTTAGAACCTTTGCTCCTTATCAAAGGAATGGCTCTGCTTCCCATTCCTGCAGGACTGCCCCACGCGTCTCCATTGCTTCCTGATTTAATAACCGCAAATCCCTCTGGAAGTTACGGGTACTGAAGGGCCACCTTTCACAGGATGAAGTATTTGGTCCCAAAGCACTTGAACCAAAGGACCGACCCGGCGACTGTGTCAGGCACTGTGGCTGGATGAGTAGATGGGTTTCCAGTCGGCCCGGGCCAGCTCCTTCCCGGTCTATGACGGGCCAACAGCAGAGGAAGGTATGGGACGGGGGAGGGCAGTACAGACTGCTCGGGGGAGTCCTGATTTTATGAAAACCCAGTCTCTTAAAGGCTTTGTGGAGAAGTCAGCCGGAGGTGCTGTGCCGCAGTGTTCGTACAATATGCGCCCCTTCTTAGGGTGCGGAATTCATTTGTGGCTAAATCAAATCTCCGGATCCTGTAGGAAGAGTCAGCACCTCATCATGAGACGCTTGATTTCTCAGAACAGCCCGATGCTGACAGTCTCAGAGAAATACCAAATTCTGACACGAGCCAAGAGATCTGCCTTGGTCTGACCCCCTTCGTTTTACATTGGGTGGGACAGGAGTGCTAACCGCAGACTGACAAGACTGTCTTTCGTGGTCGGCTGTCCCAGGGCAGAGCCTCGGGGACGGGAGGTAACCTGCCAGTTACTGCTAGCTCCCTCGTGAAGGAGAAGAGGGACAGGCGCATTTTCCCTGCTGAATTTGAAACCCGGATCACTTTACTCGATTAAAACTGCTTTTGAATGTTCCTTGGATAGTTTCCCTCCGTCTTCATAAGGCCCTTAGTCCTGAAGGTTCAGAGCAACCTCACTTAGTTCTCCATGAGCTAGACATGCACAGAGAAGTGGCACGAATCCTTTAAGAAGCCAGGAGCTGCAGCGATCTTTGGCCTTCGAAAGATTCTGATAACTGGATTTTCGTCTCTGATTACTGATAATGTTTTTAATTTGGAGCTGGAGCTGTTCCCTCTGGTGATAAGTGCAGTTTGAGCAGGCAGGGCACGCTCTTGTTCCACAATAGAGTTCAAATTTGATTTTGCCCCACCAGGTACAGGACCGGGAAAACTGGGCTTCTGTTAATGCCATACCTTGGCCCAGTGTTCCTAAGTTTTTGTTGGCTGTTTTTCTCTTTCATGAGTTTTGCCATATCTGAGTACCACCTGAAGCTTTACTTACTATTTTGCTTGAAATCCATTCGCTGTTATACTTGAATAAATTTGTTTTACTGCTGTAAATGTAAAACTAGTATTACTTGTCCTTAATTGAAGGTAATAAAATAAATACAATAAAGACAAAAGTTATTAAATTCTAGCTAGATAGTATTGCTTGCCACAGGTTCTGAGCCCAAGGCCTGTATCCCTTTAATTGAAAGGCAGATTAACCTGGGCTGAAGACCAGAACTCGCCTCCCAGGAACGTGATGGATTGGGGTGGGGGAGGGGGGAATGGAGACTCCTTTTTCCTTGGCTCAGTAATCGTTCTAATGCTTTTGACTCCACGTGGTACTCAGCCTACCTTTGAAAAACACTGCCTTTTAAAAAACCCATTCCTTTATGTTCTGGGTGAGGAATTAAGTATTTGGACTTGTGTGAAAACCTGTCTGTAGGATGTGATCAGACTACCACCAAGGAAGTAGATGGCACTGTCCCTACACCCAAAAAATGTGTCATCTAATAAGGGACGGAATAAACTGATAATAGGAGAAAAGACAGAATCGATAAATGTATAGAAGCAAGAGTTCCACAAACATGCAGTATTTCACACCAGCACGTGAGCCGTAGAGGAAGGAAGACAGGTCTGTTTCGTTCACTCATGGATCTATCCCCAGAGGTTAGAAGAGTGCTTGGCACCCAGGAGGCACTCAGCAAATACCTCCTGAGTCAAGGAATACAAACCCCATTCCAGTCTCCCAGTGGGGATGTAACTGTACAGTTCACGGGTGGGGACTGGATTGGTGCAGTGTAGACGGGATATGGAGAGGCAAGATTTAGACGGAATCGTGAGGTGATAGGCAGAGAGCATGCACGCACACGCACTCGCACACACACAGTGGCTCAGACAGTACCTATGAAAGCGGTGGATTAAGTTTGACAAAGGTTGTGACCTTAGAACAGCCTCAAAATGCAAACTACCTCCCTGTCCCCCAATTTGGGTACTCCTTTCCCCAGACCTAAAGCCATCCCCCTTCTTGTTTTATAAACATATTTCAGACTGATACACACCCTGGAAAAGATGTTTCAGCAAGATAAGCCATCTTCGGTTCGAGGAGTGACACCTATTTCTAGAAGTGTGGGTGTGACATTCAGACGCCCGGCTTCGCTTAGGTGGGTTGGTAGTTACAGGTGCCGCCGTACTCCACTTGTTAACGGGGCTCCTCAGACCTTTGCAGCTAAGCTGTGCTGCCCTTTCCCACGGTTCCCTTGGCTGGTTGTTTTTTTGTTAAATGGAATCACTGCTCCTCTGGTATTAATCTGCCGTCACACAATTTGCTGGTCGAGAAATAGCCAAGTCTCTGGAAGTGTTTTTCAAGAATAAACAAGACCAGCGGAGCAGCAGGGTTATAAATGTGAGGCAATAAGGTGGCAGAAGTGCTACTGCTCTTTCTGAACGAGCACTGCTGTCACACGCGTGACCGCAGGCCTCCGGGTCTGTCTCTCCGCGGGAGGGGCGGCGACACGGAAGAGGCAGCTCGGCCCCACACCGAGGGGAGCTGTCGGGGCCGCCCGAGGGCAGGAAGGCCCTGCTGGAGCGCCGGCTGCACGGGCTTTGTGACAGGCTTCCAGTTCCAGAAACATGACGCCAGGATTGTAGTCTGGGTGTTTCCCACGTTGGTTATGTGATACTAAACCTTCAGCTCAGTTATACCTGGAGAATGTTCTTCAGAAAGCTCATTTTTTGTTTTCTTTCACACGAAGGCTGATTTTTAAATATGGCCAAATACGAATGTAGGCCAAACCACGAACCAAGAAGCAAGGTCTGAACCTTAATGTACTGAACCTCAAACCTAACCTCGTTTTTTAACTATAGGCCCTTATTTTTTAACAGACGAACCTAGTGAAACACTAGCAGGAACCAAAATTCATGTTTTCTAAACTAAGCGAAGTCAACACCACAAAATACTTTTAAACTTTAGCTTTGAACTAAAACCTCAGAGTCTCTGCATCCGAGGAACCTGGCTGTTGTCTCTCTGGGAAGGGGTGTGCTCTGGGGTCGGCTCCGGCCTCTGCTCGGTGGAGAAGGCTGAATTTCCATGTGAACTAATGAACTCATTCGTGTGTTTGTCTCTCAGGTTCAGTATTTCTTCAAGATCTTGGATAACTAGCAGTAGAGAAAGCCAAGAAGTCACAGGCTGGGGGCGTTTAGACAAGAGTGAATCACGCACGTGAGGAATGTGTTCATTCTTTTATTGTCCATTGTTTTCACCTGACTGAATACAAGATCAACAAGAGCACTGTACTCCTGGCAATTATTATATATGTTAGAACATGGATTTTGCACTGTAGACAACATTTAACACCAGTCTATGGGGTACTGCATCGCTTTTTATAAAGTCCAAAATAAAGATTTATTTTCAAACAAGTGACTTTGGTTTATTTCATACATTACACTTTTTCTTGCAGAAAAAAATAAAATTGTACAACTGCATAAATATAAAATTCTTCCACCATGAAAATGGTTAAAACATTCATAAAGACACAGCACCAGCATGTGATGCCTCCAGAGAAAAGGAAAAAAGGAAAGTAAAAGAAAATGTACAAAGCAAATGAATTTGGCCTGTCACCAGCCCAAGTGACAGGCGATCCAGATCTCAGACACAGCTTCAGAACGTACTGGAGGACAAGGGAAGAGATGTCAAGACGGCATTCAGTACAAAGCACAACACAACCCATCACCTTTTTGTGTTTTTCTGTAGTGTCACTTAAAATGTAAAGGGCAGTTCCCCCATGACAGCCCACCCCCACCCCCACCCCAGGAAAAAACAAACAAACAAAAAGTAAAGACCCAACACCACAGGAAAAGACTATGGAGTGTGTTAAAAATGCTCATTGATGGGCCATGATTTTTGAAAGAGCCAAATCCTAAAAAAAAAAAAAAAAAAAGTACCATGCCAGTTTTATTCCCATTGAATATTTACACCTTGGACAGCAAACCTTGCTCACAGAAAGTAGAAAACAGATACGATAAAACATGGCTTGGAAGATGACCAGAGTGCGCACCTATCGTACTGCACGCTAAATCCAACACACAGGCGGCAATACTTAGGGGCCAGAAACACTGCTTACTACGAGTCAGTTATGGAATCATAATTTACAGTAAAAATGGGCACGTCCCAAGGCTCAATTTTTATTTTTTCTTTTGTCATTTACAGTAGAATAAATATTTTGTTGCTATTGCTACACTTTAAATTTACATTCTAACCTATTAAATGCAGAAAGCTAGTGTAAAGCATATAGATTAAGTGTAGGTCCCATACGTATGACAGTTTATTCAAGACTAGTAGGTTTTTGTTTTTGTATCTTTTTTAACTTTTTAAATGGCTAGTGGGAAAGATCTGTGCTTGTGATCAGCTCTTAACTTCAATTTTTACATCAAAGCGTCCCTGAAAACGGTCTTTCTCGCTGTACCCGATGTTCTCGCCGTACGCCTTACACTCGATGCGGATTTCTGTGTCCGTGGTAAGGTTGGTGAACTGCACAGCCAGCAGGGGCTGCAGGTACTTGGGCTGCAGGAGCTTGCCGTAGTAGGGGTAATACTGCAGGGGAAAACCGGGGTAGCCGCCCAGGCCGAAATACTCCACGTTTCCGATTTTATCCTTATCTTCGTCTCGCTAAAAACCAGAGGGAAACGAGACGTTAGCGGCTCGCAGCCTGGCTCCCTACTTGCGGTGACGAACAAGGCTCTCGATCCCACCGAGCAGCCTGCGAACCTGCAAACCCTCTGACGCGCCTGCTCAGAGCTCCCCCAAGAGCAGCGGAACGCTCACCCCCGGGGGACACCGCTACGGGAGCCCACCCGAGCGAACAGCACGCGCTCAGGCTAATCCCGGCAGCCGTGGGACGCGGTCATAAAAGGAAACTATTCTCTCTGCACAAGTGAAGGAACCACAGCAGACGCCAACCAAGCATCTCTCCAAAGCCAACACGCCTAGAAAGGCACCTGCCACGGGAAGTCAGAAATCCGCTGACGGCGGTGGCCCAGGGGATGGTACTGCAGCGACATCCCCTCCAAAGGTCTCCCTAATCGCCCCTCATGTTCTTGCAGCCATTTCATTTCTTGGTGCCCGCATAAAACAGCACTGTGTAGAGATTCCCTTTCTTTGTTCCGCCCTCTCTGTAAACAACCCATTAGGAACCTATTTTTAGATCTAAAGGGAACACGTGCTATTACCTTATCTTCCATTATTTTTTATTTTATTTTTTTCATTATCTTTAAAAGAAGAGCCAAAACCACATTTTTCAATGTGAAATTGTCAGAAAAAAAAAAAAAAAAAAAAGTTGGCCTGAAATGTTTCGCACACCATGGGGCCAGAGCAGCACTGTGTGGGCTGGAGTTCACCTCCCAGTTCTATAAACCAATATTCCAGCTAATCAAATTCAGATAATTCAGTTTCTTGTTCTGATGGAGAAACTGTCATGCGGTTTTAGCCTTGTTACACCCTGCTCTCAAGAATGTTCTAACCCCCTATAGCCACAGTCAACTGAGACTAACGCCTAGAAGCCATGTTTCTCTTCTCCTGCAGTCAAGGTTTACCTCTAACTGAACACAGCCTCACCCGTGCTCCCCCCTCCCCCCCACCCCCACCGCCCTCAGTAAGAAGCGTCTCCTTACCTTGCCAGTGCACTGAACCGGCAGAACGTAGGGACTGTACTTCATCACGGGGTAAGCGTCCAAGGACTCATTCTTGGGAGGCTAAAAGTAAGAACCCACGTTGGTCAGTAAGTTTGTAAATAACTGTCTCCATTCCTGAAAAATGAAGCTAGTTTGTGGCATAAACAAGTACACACTGGTCACAAAAAGTCAACTGAAGTAACAAAACACTTGCAGACAACAGAATGAATGACTCCCCTAACCAATCCATGCTGGGAATTTGTCGAAATCAAAATCAGCGCCCGAGTTCTGCGAGGCTGCGAGTAAGTGCGATGCCGCCCTGCAGCGCGGGGGACTTCTAGTGCGCTTCCCTCCGGGACACGGAAAAATAAAAGCCAACCCGGCACGACTATTCCTCGTTTGCTAAGATTATAATAATTAGATGGAAAAGTTGGTTGACATTTGTTTTTATAAAACCTGGGCTTTCCTCCATGAACAAATAATGCCATCCTTTTCCCTCAAGCAGGCCTTCTTCAAGTAGGCTTTTTTTCTTCGAATCTTTGAATTTCCAGTAGCGGCACCACCATTATAAGAAGCACCTCCAGTTCTGTGAAGGAGTCCAAGACGTACAACAGGTCAAGGGAGCAAGTGCCCTCGAGGTAGCAGCCCCCTTCCACTGAAGGGACCCAGAGTACTGCTGCGGTCAAACATCTAGAGGGTTCCCTCCTGCAGCCCTGGCTCAAATCCACCCCAGAAGAGGTGTGATGAACACCTTTCCTTGGACAGCCAGCCACCTGCTTGCTTACTCAGATCAGCGTAGCACGTGGGTCTTGACATGAGCTGGAACTCACACCTCGTCTAACCAAAGTCAGATAAAAAGGCAATTCTCTGTATCAGTAAAGAGCCAATATGTTTGATCCTCTTTTAGAATACAAGAAAAAGATCATCAAGATCTGATTCTCTTAGAATGTTCTACCAGCAACAGATTTATCTTTAAAGATAGGGAGAGAAAAATGCTTATTAACTAAGAAGTTGCCAGGGGCGCCTGGGTGGCACAGCGGTTAAGCGTCTGCCTTCGGCTCAGAGCGTGATCCCGGCCTTATGGGATCGAGCCCCACATCAGGCTCCACTGCTATGAGCCTGCTTCTTCCTCTCCCACTCCCCCTGCTTGTGTTCCCTCTCTCGCTGGCTGTCTCTATCTCTGCCGAATAAATAAATAAAATCTTTAAAAAAAAAAAAAAAAAAGAAGTTGCCAGAATCTATCCTCAGAGGGCGAGGAAACAGGCATATCGATGAGATGCTGGAGTACCACAACCTCGGACAGAAATAATTCTCCCAACAAAACTGGGGGGGGGGAGGGGGAATTTGGGGTGAGGCGATGAGTTAAACAGTGGCAATGGATAACCAAGTGGAGACCAAAGACAAAAGAAAAAAAAGGACAGAAAAGAAAGAGTAGCTGAACTCATCACTCGGCAGGCAGCTCTACAGATGTGGGAAGAGATGGGAATCACAACAGGACCACCTCTGGGGGCTGGGGGACAGTATCACTCAATCCCTACGCAGAGCTATCATCACAAGTGAGGGACTCGTCTTCCTTCCGACCACCACACCGCTCCCTTCCACGGCTAAACAGGGGCTCTGTCTGGGTGAAGGGCTCCCAGGCAACACGAGTATCAACTCTAAGTGTGACATGACGGTTCTCACCATCTCTCTTCCACTATAGCCTAACTTCCGTGGAAAGAAGATCACAGTTCTGTGGAGACAGAGGTACATTAATTTCTGCAGGAGGGCCGTTCACGTCTGCCAGCCGGGCCTCCATCCATCCTGCACACCCATCTGTCTGCGCCTCAGGTGGCCGGAAAGGAGTTCTGAGGCCTCCCCCAGTTAAGCTAAAACTTTTCGTCACTACCTCAACTGTCTGTCTTTAAGGAGACTCCTGGGTAATAAGCACTGTGGAAACACGTTAAGAGCATACAGCAGAAAATTAATGAACAAAAGAGCCAGATTCCAGAAATGAGGTTTGTTCCTGTAACTCAGGAGACTGTGTGGTCAATTCCTGTCAGAATGGAAAACTCGACTCTGCGTCTGCGAGGGCGACGGGGGCCCTGGGCAGCAGCCTTGCTTCAGGGAGAAGGACGGCTCTACTTGCCACGACCTGAGGAAGAACATGGAACAGCAGCCGGTTTTATGAAAGCAGCGGTAACACCAACACGTTTCCTCCTCATAAACAATTACTCTCGTCTCACCGGATGGCGAAGGACAGCAAGCTGCCATCGTTCAGTGACCTCCAGTAATGGTCACCCGCCCTCGGCGGCAAGAACACCCCAAGCCGACACCACGCTTGTCAAAGCTCAACCTGAACGGCGGGTCAGCTTCTCATTTTGCAATGAAGTTGTCATTCAGTAAAAAAAAACAAACACCCTGTGTTTTCAGGTTACCGGGCCATTTTTACAAAATATTCTTGGGCTCCAAGAATACCAAAACCTGAGTGAGACTGTCCATGCAGGCGGTTTTTAAATCTGAAAATACCTTTTTCTATTTTTATTTTCAGAGTTCACGTGATAGAATGACATCACAGAAGTATTAAGAACAGAGCCCCCGGACTTACTCCAGAACGTGGCTCTACCCCTCAGAATTTCTCTCACTTTAGAACACGAGATAAGTGACCTAACTTTCAAGGATCTCAAGGCAGATGCAGAAGGTTTTGGTGTTCCTCTACTGACTGGGCTTCCAAGTCGCCACTGAGTATACTCTGTATCTTCCTCATAGACGCTCCTCGTACCAATTAGCCACTTCATCCAACCGAGAAAGGCTCTTCTAAATTCTAGGGTTTAAAACGTGACTTGCCTTTGGTTTGAAGCCCAGCACTCGGTTGAGCTTTATTATGATACATGGTTTGCCTTCTTTGTAGCCGTAAGACTCATCGTTTATTCCAGAGCAATTTCCCAACCACTCAAGCTTGAACCTGCAGACTTTTCGCTCTCCTCGTTCGTTGTTAAATTCTCCTCGTTCTTTGATTTCGCTGGGCACATCTGAAAACAGAAAACACCATTTTCGCTTTGTCCCCACAGCTCCCTGGGCGCCACCTGTCACGGTGACCCACTCTCAGGCCGTGCTGTTCTGCATTTAGTGCCCGGTCTGCATGAAGCAAGGACTTCCAGCAAACCATCTCTGGTTCCCTCACGGACATTAAAAAGGCCTTTTACCCCAAGCAATAGCTGGTATGTGATCCCACACCAGGGCTTCGTGGCACTTGATGATCCACACATGATGTTTTGGTCTGTGGCAATATTTCTCTTCCCTTAAATAATGGATGACTCAGCTATTTCGGAGACTGAGCGGAAACCCGATCGCCCGTCATGAGCAGCCTCATCGACACAGGTCAACACCAGCTGAGCTCATTAACAGGGACATTATAATTAGAAGGCAAATTAAAAGGATTGTCAATAATTTTCAGAACTGGAAGGGTTTGGGTCAGAAGTGCCTGGCCATTGCTAGGCCACTGTCTCTGCCACTAATTAGCATGTTAAACAGGAGAAAAAATGATTTTCTTCCTTTTCAGCCACCGTTCAAGGTTTAAGACATTTTTTTTTTGAATTTTTGCCTTTTCAAGCTATGACTTCTTATAATAAGCATTTGTTCAACTGAAAAAATGGCACTGTAGTATTTTTGATTCATACCTCGTAACAAAGCCAGAAGAAGAATACAAGAAATAGAGAATTCAAAGTTAATACAAAGCATCCTGCAGGACACTGACGCAAATAACATAATTTGTGTATTTCTAAGGTCACAAAATAACTATTTTCCCTTTAAAAGGTAAAGGGCCTCCATTCAGTCCATCTCCAGGGAAGTGATTCACCCTACATCTTTCATACAGGCCTTTTAATTACTGCAAAGATGAAAACCTCACTGAAATCCTAATGAGAGAAATCTAGTGAAAATGTTTCTTTTACTCTTTTCAGAATGACTTAAAGTGGCAATTTACCCCATAATTACGATCAAACAGTGCCACATGATGAACTGGTGGTGTTAAATGCTTGAACTGAGTCAGAGGACTGATGTCACCTAGTAACTCAGACAGAAGTCTTGTCTAAGTAGGTCTGAAAACATGGCTGCATAACGCACACTCCAGGCATCAAGGAGGAAGATGTGTGTTCCTGTCAGCAGTTAATAAGTCTAAGAGCCACCCTTCCCTTACCATTCCTTACTGAAATGCTGAGCTGCCTGAGACCTATTTCACCATCCATCCCAACCACGGGCTAGGAAGGTCTCTACCCTGACCAGAAATCATCCTTTGTCCGTATCAGTGTAGCTAATTATGCCAAGGAGCCATTCTAGTGAGAGAAAGGCCCTGTACACTCTTCTGCAGGGAGAATGGGGGCGGGGCACAGAAATGTGGAAATATTAACAGTTGTGTTTCTCAAAATCAATAGATGTAAAAGAACCGTAACTGTAACTGTGGTCTTTGAGTGTGAGTGGTAAAAAGCAAACATGTCCAGGAGTGTTTTAAAGCAAGACACTTTCCAAATGCAGATAATCCTAATACGTGAGGCTACTTTGTTTCTTCCGTCGCATCCAAGCCTAAACCATAAAGTCTTCTTGCTTTAAAAAAAAAAAAAACGAAAAAAAACTGTCCTCTCAATATGGCCAGACTTCAATCATTTAATTATTTCAAGAGTATCGTTCAATCATTAAATAACAGATAGAAATGGGAAATAAGAATTAACCAACCACAAACATCCAAAATGAGTCTACTTACTGCCGCAATCTTCAAAAATCATTTCATCCTTCTGGGCTGAATCTTTGTACTTCTCCAGGAACCTAACTATGTTGAGCACATATGCCTCATAGCTCTTGGGTTCGTTAGGGCGAAAGGAAATTTCTGTCTTTTGGATCTGAGGGATCTGTGTTAATCCTACACCAGACAGAAAGAACAACACGGAAAATCATTAGTGGGAAGGTAGTCAACTAGGACCATTCAAAGCAGGTTCGCCACATACAAACGTGCTTTGCCAATTCCACCTACTAAAAAGAATGGGTTAAAGTCTTGCCTCTCTTGTGAAATCACTTCTCTGGCGTTTAGACTTAGTACCGAAGGACCAATGATGGTGTCTTACTATATCATTTTATTTACCCAGCAACACTTCAAGATAGGCATTATCTCCATTTTATGAATGAAACTTCATGCACAGAAAGGTTAAGTGCTTGGCCCAAGGTCGCGAAGGAAGTGGCGGAACCAGAATGTCAACCCATGTGTGCCGTACTCCAAAGCCTCTTATCTTTGCAGCCTTGCCATGGGATCATATTAAAAACAAACTGCAGAGCTAGCTAGTCTTTCTTGTAGGTGGCTTTCCTTTCCCTAACGGCACATAAGCCTTCGAGCACAGAGGTCTTTTACACTTTCAGGAATGAGCTGATGACCAATCCAAACTCTACAAGACTCCAGACTACTCAACAGAGATATTTCGATGGATCTTCAACCCAAAGTCGATGCACTGGGATTATGTACAGTTACCATTCCTGCTTTCCATTCCAAAAGCAAGTCAAGTGCCAGCCAGGATAAAATTCAAAGTATGACTACCTTGGATTTTCACTCTTTAACCGATGTTTTAGATTTTTTAATTTTCAGAAGCCTCTATCATCACAAGATTTCCTAGATAGATATGTGACCACCACATAGTACTATAGAGGGGCGATGGGTGAAGACTTGATCAGCTGCCTTCTAGTCTTGGATTGCCAGGTGTGATCCACGTTGCCTGGTTAAATTTACATTTCAGATAAACCATGTCCCGTGTCCTATTTAGGACATCTATAAAAACCAACTTCATGGTTTATCTGACGGTCAACTTTAATTAGGTGTCCTGCACTTTATTTGCTAAATCTCACTGTCCTATTCTAATCCCCACTCCAGACGTCGTGTTGGGCACAGAAGCTGGCTCATCCCTGCAGCCTCTCAGAGCACCACCTCACCTTCACCCAGGGGCGTGTTAAGAGCACCACCTCACCTTCACCCAGGGGCGTGTTAAGAGCACCACCTCACCTTCACCCAGGGGCGTGTTAAACCTGCCGCCCCTCCCGCTCCACCCCAGACCTGCCAAGCCAGAACCGTTACTGATGGGACTCGAGAATCTCGAAAGTAACGAGCCTGAACTGAAGGGATCCCTAAGCACTCTTGGTTTGAGAACCACTGCTCTGGGGAGTCAGAAGCTGAGAGAGACGACAGTGACACAGATAGGATGAAGACGAGGACATAATTAAAGGGATGACAAGAAAGGTGACAATTTAGCAGCACCGTTTTTGTGAGGCTGGAGGCCAGGCTTCGATAGGGGCTGGGCTCAATGGCAGCTCTTTTTCTAGTGATGAAGGATGGCTCTGAGCTTCCAAAGTGGTTAAAGAATGAGGGTGGCCCAGCTTAGGGGGCTTAACGGGCAAGTTGTTCCATACTTGCAGTTGTTCCCTAGACGAATGGAAAAAATAGGGACGAAGACCAAGAACGTGAGGGTCTGGAACCAGGCAGAGGGACTGCCCTAGGCAAACGACTTTACAAGTAACACGAAGGATCATCCCAGAAAGGATCATGTAGGACCTGAGGAATCCAAGAGAAAAAAGCTGTCAACAATGATGGAGAGGAGTCACGAAAACGGAAGTAGCAGGATTTGCTCTTACAAAAATCATCAGTTAAAAATAAACAAGGGTTACTACAATTCAAAATAGGTTTAGATGCTCACAAACCCTAGAAAATTGTTTGTACGACTAAAGCAATTTAAGTATACCCTGAACAATCTTTCTCTACGTTAAGTTAGAAAATTGGCATTGTGACCATATATAGCACGAAGAGACGATAAAATAAAAATGACAGATATCTGCAAAACTAAAATAAAATAAAACAAAAGTGAGAAGTTTCCATTGGAGATTTCATGCTTGAGAAAGAAAGTATGGAAAATAGGACTCCCTACTGGAATGGGGAAGGCCAGGGGGTGAGGGTGGGGGCATTCCTGGTTGGACTTAAACTAGACGTTTAAGTCAAGGTGACATGCCTGGACCTGCCGAAGGGCAGAGGAAGGCCCAAGGCCAGAGGTTTAACAGAACTCAGGAGGATGGGGTGTTTTCCTAGAATAATCCTGGGATCAGCAGAGAATGGAGCCTGATGGGCATTCCCACCGGAGGCCCACCGGGGAGCCCGTGCATGGCAGCCAGAGATGTCAGCGGCAAATGCCTTCAGAACCTGTCACGCAGGTTTGCTGAGATCTGTCTGTGACTGGGGTGGGAGTGGGAGCAGGAATGAACTAACTCTACGTGTGCAGGGTAAACGGCATTGCCAGGCTCGGGGTGAAGGCGGGAGACAGGGGCAAAGAGAAGGGTGAAGAGGCGGCGATCCATCGTCAGAAAGCAAGGAGTGCTCTCACCCAGCCTTCGAGAAGGGGGTGGTGGGGAAGAAGCTGCCAGCCGCCCTGGGGGACACCAGCAGGATAAGTAACAATCATGCCGGCTGCGGTCCCTCGGCAGAGCAGGGGACACGGCAAAAAAAACGAAATGCTAGCAAAAGGTCAGTGAGCCCGCGTGCGATTTGGAGAGTCTCACCCAGTGAGTTTAAAAGAGGAGGGCGCCCCTAGAAGGTCACGTGAGAGTAACATGGTAGGACCTCAACCACAAGGTGAGTGTCTGGCTTCAGCATTCCGGGCAGCCCTTCCCGATCCAGCCCCTTCTGAATTCTCTCTGCCAGTGGTCCGTCAAGGACCAAGCTTCCATCTCCTGGACTGGGTGACGTACTTCCCAGACTCTCCCAGAGGAAAAAGGACAGCAGGGAGAGGAGGTGGCATTATACAGAGTGCTTTTCACTCCCTCGAGCTACCAAGTCCAAGTTCGCCACTATTAGAAGCAACCAGGTGACACGCGTGAGACCCCAGGGCATCAGCAACCCTGACTTAGGGCTCTGGGCTCTCACCCGCAGAAGGGCTCTCACCCGCAGAAGGGCACTGCTAGCGAGTGGATCTATCCGGAGCCTGAGAACTGTGGACACAACTAAGTTCACGTCCACCCAGAGACAGACCAGTGATTCCCATCAGCAAGCGCCTCTGTGGTTAAGAATCTGATTTATGGAAATAGTAGGCATCATTACTGCACACACAATGGTACCACCGGCCCAGGGAAGCTCTGCACAGTTGGCCCCGCGTCTCTCTCGATCGGGCAAGGAAGAAATAATGAAAACCAAAGTAATGGAATCACACCAATTTCCACCCAGGAGCCCAAATCCTTCAGTAAGTACGGCTCACAATCTAAGCCCCACGGAGCCTGTACGTTACCACGTGAGAGAAATGCAGCTCGAAGATGCTTGAAGAATTGTGACTGTATTCTACACAGAGAAGCAGCAGAAACTGTGGGACTGAGAAACCAAGAGTGAAAGGGACAGTAAAGCACAGGGTCTTAGAATCCTATGACTTGCTGAGCGGGATGAGACCTTGAGCCAAAGCCACTACCCTGTCCTTTCCATCTGAAGTGATACAGAACCTTGGGAGAGGGAGCCCAGGAATGAGAGACCAACCCCAGGAAGGTCAGCCATGCTTTCCTGTCTGTTGAAGTTTACCTCTGGAGTCTCTAAAGGATCCTGAAGGCGCCACTACCATAACCCTCAGTGACCATCCTTTCAAGACACCCAACTTCTGATCTAAAGATTACTTCCAGAAAAAGAAGCATCCACGGTTCGGGCTCCGGTCATGCCATCAGCTCCTCTCTCTAGACTCACCTGTGGAACGTGTACATACACAAATACATATATACACACCCAGGAGCCACCCCATCGCAAAGTTTGGGCACAGCCTCCTTGGGGAGCATGTCTGCTGTCCTCCCCCATGTCTGGGCAAGGTCTCACTCCATCCCCCACCAGCTCTGCCTCCCCTTTTCTTCACCCAGAGCCTTCTGGCCTGAGAAGTTCTCTTCCTGGGAACTCTGAGATCAATCCCCTCGCCTGTTCTGCTCTGATCACCTTAATTAGGAGAGTTCTCTGATAAGATCTTCTCCAAACCATTAGGAAAATTCCTCTCTTCAAAAGTAATTTCCCTAAAGCAATCAGATACATACAAGAGGCAGATGAAGGACCCTTGACCTGATATGGATATCACTTACTTTACATTATTAGACTAACGGGAAGAGACAGAAAGGAATGGGATCAGACTTGGCAACTTCATTCCTTTGAGTCCAGAGAGTTCTGTAACTGTGACACTCTCCCAGGGCTACACACATCCCACCATGTTGACTGGCATCTCCATTAGTCATGTTCACACGAGACTGGATACTTTCAGCTAGGCCCTCTCCACATTGCCCGCTCCTTAAAATTGTTAGTCATAACTTTAGACAAGCATGAGCTTTGTTTCCAGTGGTAACTCCCAGAGGCCAAAGACAGCAGAACACCCAATCACTGGCTTGTAGTCTCAAATTATATTGCAGGAAACAGATACAACCTTTTGCCTGGCCAGCGTTATGAACTTGAATTGACATTCACCATGCTGAGTTCTATACAGCTTTGCCCTGACAGGGCCATTTGCCTTAAATTATATTTCGCTTGTTATTTAATAAAGCCGCCTAAGCGGACTGAAATCATAACTTGGATATGTGAAATTCTAGTATTGGGTTTTTAATGAGGACGTCATCTTTACATAGGGTTTGGAGTTAAAGAAAAAACAGAAACAAAAACCTCTTTGGCTTTGCAGTTGCTTTTTATAGTTAATTTGCTTTTCCTTGGTCCCCCATCTCTTGAGAAACAAATGAGGAAAACACTGTTTTTGGCTTTACTAGGCGTTCCTAGCAGGAGGGGGAGCTACTAGCAAGTAAAAGAGGAAGGGACAGGAAAGAGAAGAGAGGCTTTTCACTAAGAAGTATTTTGTTTCCAATTAGGTTTCTAATGCAGCGAGTTTATAATTCCTCAATTTACTTGTGAGTTTGAAGTACTTAAACCAGACTGTGGCCATTGTAACCTCGTAACAGTTACTCAAGTGAATCCCAAAGCACAGCTGCTCGTACCGTCATTTAACACCCCCGCTAAGTCACCAGACCGGATACTCTAAATAGGCATCATTTTCCAGAGACACCTCCAGGAGGGGACCCGTGAGGACTAACAAGGGAGGGCACCCAAGGCAAAGACACACAAATGCAGCCGTGCACTCCGTACACACCCACCATGAACCTCCTGTGTAGTCCAAGTCGAAAAGTACTTTGCAATGAAAAATAATGGGGTGTATGATTTTAGAGATACTCACACACGTCTGTGTGTACGGATACACACTGTACCCACAGACACACGTTTTCCCCCTTCCAGTGCCACTAAGATACCTGTGGGTTTTTGTTTTTAATTATTTTACTTCTGCAAGATTAGGATCGATTTACATAGCAAAATATAAGGGAGGGCGCAGAAAAAAACGTACCTTCGTGCTTTCTGGAAAGCAGCAGTTTTTTAGGTCACCTGCTGCTACAGGCTCAGCTTTTGATGAATTGCTGCATTTTCTCCTCAGCCTATCTGGATGTTCAACAGTCCTTGGTGTATGGAAATCCTTTCTCCTGTCTGAGCTAAATGCCACACACTCTGGTTGAAGGCCCTTCTCCGTTTTTGGAATTACCCTTCATTTTCAGACTTTTATCTAGAGCACTATATGCATTTTTAGGTGAACAGAGAAAACATGATTTGGTTCAGAGGATCTATCGTAGAAACCCAATATCTTTAGATATTTTGTGTATCTCATAATTATGTTTATTCGTGATAAAAGATACCACTTTTATAATGGGAAAATATAAACAAATAGCCAAACACTACTATTTTCCATTAAGCTTTGCTGTTCAAGGCCAAACGGAAGATCAACCATACACAGTAGATCTGACTTGTCTCGATACGGAACATAGCATTTGCTAAGTGACCAATAACCTGAAATAAGACACCGTATCATACATATTTGATAATGTCTATTCATGCATGTACGTGGGAAAAGCTATACTTTTCTGGTTGGAAGCCACCAGGTAATAGACATCCCTATTCTCCTTCATGTCCCCAGCTTCTCTCTAGTCCTAGCCCCCAGCTTCTCTCCATGTCAGATGGGCCCTTGGGTCGTGCGATCACTAGAATCAACCCACTGAGCAGTTCAGGCATCCGCAGCCCCATCACATGTCACCACAGCACACGGAGGCCACAAGGCCCATGCTCCTTCCACGACATCCTCCACAACAGAGCGTGCACAGCAAAAACCTCTAAAGGAAGTTCCACACATTCAGCATTTTCTCCCATTATCCCTCCACGGATGGAATCTGTTACCCAGTCCTACGTGTCAGCAGTCTCTGCTCTACTCACTTACCTCAAATGAGCGGCCAGAGTAAGACTCATTTTTCTGGGGCTCCGAGAACACTGTTAAGTTAATCATTAGGCTTCCTGAGTACCCAAGAGCTACCCTGTTAGTTTTATCTTGGTCTTTACAAATGAAGAAGTAGCAACAGGGGTTGGTGAGCTGGCGACCCATATGGTGAGGCCGGGGCGTTCTGAAGAATCAGGATGTGTGGAGCGTGCTGCCCCAAACCCTTCCCCAAACTACGAGTCTGCACGGTAGCTTCTGGAAATCCCAGCAGCCACCAGTGCTAGCTCATTAAGAGCCCAGACTCGGGGAGGAAGTGGGCAGGGTCCATCTGGGGGTGGGAGAGAGAAGGAGGGAGAATGTGAGAGGCAGCCAGGCCTGGGGAGCCCGGTGTGCGGGTCACGTCAGCTCACAGAGTACAAGTCCATGGAATCTAATAGAAACAGCAAAGAAAAACAAAAACAAAAACAAAACCAAACAAAAAAACCCCACCCTATTGGCACTTTGAAATAACAATTCCTCCAAAGGAGAAGGAAGCCAAACGTTTCCAATTCTTTTGACATTTAAGGGAGAATAAGTGATAGTTTGAGAAAACAGGCAACTGAGACAGATGTAATGATTTCTCAAGAATTTTGCTTAATTACACTGAGACTTGAACCATACGCCTTGTACCCTAATGGAAGACAGGCTAGTTCCCTCTCGCAGTCAAGATGAGATCGAAACTGCTGGTGGGCCGGTGTGGTCTGCTGGTCGGCACCGCCACTCCCTGCTCAAGTCTGGTTACCACGGCACCAAGAATAGGAACCTTTTTTTTTTTTTAATTTATTTTAGAGCAAGCGAGCAGGGGAGGGGCAGGGCGGAGAGAGAGGGAGAGAGAGAATCTCAAGCGAACTCCCTGCTGAGCATGGAGCAGGTCACGGGGCTTGATCTCATGACCCTGAGATCATGACCTGAGCTGAGACCAAGAGTCGGACGCTCAACCGACTGAGCCACCGGGCGTCCCAAGAGCTTGTGCTCGTAAGAGGAGTTCTTCCAACACTGTGCCATGTTTACTTCAAAACGGAGCTAAAAGCAACCCACGACCGGAAGAGGAAGAAGAGGACCACACGTTCGTACCTGTTGGGCAGGAAGCAAGGCGGCTGGGAATCTCCCGTGGCCCAGCCGGCTGACACGCAGTGACCTTCACGTCACTCCACTGTGGCTCAGTGAGTGGGGGCTGGGGGACGGCAGCCCGGGGAGAGGACACTCTTCCACGACAGCGCTGGGCGGGCAGCAAGGCGTGCGGGGTCCCATGTGCCCCTGGTCCTCTCCCAGCATGGCGACGGCAGTGTCCCCCTCCAGGTCCAGCAGTGACCAGGACGAGGAGAGACGCTGCCGGCCACCGCGGGGGCCTTCCCGAAGAGGCTCTCCCAGGGAGAAAAACGTGTCGGGGCTAACCCAGCCAGTGTGGGTATGTTAAAGGGACCGACTATGGGACAAACGCAGTGTCACTTATATTTACTTAAAAATATCTTTAAGCGTGTTTCCCTATTTTCTCCCAAACACTTGCTGTGGTAAAGCCAAGATGCTATTCATTCCGTGAAAATCGCTAAGTGTACAAAGCGTCCCTGGCTCCATCATCCAAAGCTCACGGTCTAGAAATACTGAACTCAGTCCCGGAAAAGAAACTGCTCCTTCCGGTAGGAAGAAGTGAAGTGGCTGCTAATAGCTACCCTTTGTTTAATGCCATTGGCTTTGCCACTATTCACCTTCCATACACTCATCATCTCATTAGGTCCTCATGGGGAATTATTCCCCTTCCGTAGACGAGAGGACGGAGACATCGTGAACTTAAGTCGTGCATGGAATGGTGGGGACTGTGTCCAACTCCAAAGTTCCTGCTTTTCCTTCTCAGGTCAACTTCGCACTGGACATGTCTACAATGGTTCACGAACTCAGGGCTGCTTTCATTTTTACGTTACCCAATGGCCAACTGGCCATGAATCAAATGGCCAATAATCAACCATTCTTGACCCACAGACATAACAATTTGTATGTTTCAGCCTTTGATTGCAGCTGGAGCTCTGGCCCTGTGCCCTCCGGGCTGAGGGGGGGGATCTGTGCCATTATCCCAGAGCAACATGACTCGGAGAGGATCGGGGCACCGACACCACCATGGCTCAGGCCCAGAAAAATCTGCACATTATGGGTATTTTTTCCCCCTTAAATTTCACTTCCATTTTGTAACTCAGGCCTTTTTCTGAGACCTTCCCGTTCAGCGTATACGCTTATCTAATATTACAGACAGACCCAAATGTACCGCACAATTGCCACTGTTTAATTTGGCCACCTTTGCACGTGTTATTTAGAAGAGATCTAGTTACAAGGTGTGCCCAGCGTGCAAAACGCAGTCAAAGCCCAGTCAGGCCGGGTCTGTATTCATGCCTCCAATTCAGCTAATAATAGCATTACTAAGTCTTCCAGCCTTTAAATGATGTACCGAGTCTTTCACACTCAGTAGCCTCACCTGCCTGAAACATACAAGTTTCCCTCCTTGGCTCTTACACACACGGAAGCTTGGAGATGCGACGTGGAATCGCCGAGGTGTTCTTCAACAATGTGTCAGTCCGCAGACTGAAGGAATGGCCTACCCAAAACGAGTTCTTGAGATCTGCTCTGGCAGCTGCCAAGAGGAGGGTTCAGTGAGGGTCCCTCCGAGCACCCAGGGCGGTCCCGAGCTGCACTTCGTGCCTCTGCTCGCCTGGCCTCCCTGCTCCAAGGCCACCATCATTTTCAAATGAGAGTCATGTCTCCTGGGAGGGTGAGAGCAAAGGGGCCTCTGCCCAGACTCTCCTGGCAAGGTAGTGGGTAAGGGAAGGAGGAGAAAGAGACATTATGAAGACAAAGAACCCAGGCAGAGGGACAGGGAAGAGGGAGAGCTGAGGAAGCACTTTTCCTGTGACTTGGGCCAAAGAACAGGAACGCATATTTCCATGGTGAGCCACCAGCATTCCTCCAGAGAAGCGACGGTTTGTCAGGTCAGTCCAACCACTGAGGACACTAAATATAGGTACTGAGAATGTGTCTTTTAGGAAGGGGCTGGAAGGAAGGGGAGGGAGGCTGGGAGAGGGGGCGGGAAGGGCTGAGCACCTCCACCAGATTTTCTAGGCAAGGTCATTGGCAAGTCCCCACTTAAAACGTCTGGCACTTCAGCCTTTTCTTTTCTTTTTTTAGCCTTTTCTCTTTGAAAGTGAAATCGCCCTTTCTGCAAAGAACACGAAGACAATTTTTACTTTTACTGAAGGCTGACTCCCCACAGTTTATAGAGACAAGAGCACTGTTTTAAATCTAGGAAGTTAAATGCTTGACTCTCTGGTCACCTTCGGCTTTGAGTGTAAGAATTATTATAAAGCGGCATCATGATTAAAGAACAGCTTTTCAGTGGCTACAGAAATAAAAGAAAAATAAAGACCTACACAAATGTGAATTACGACTACTCACACTACCATAAAAACCTAACAGAAGAGGACACACTGCTTCACTGTCACAAAGGCCAGCACACAACTCGTTTACTTGCGGTCCTCTGTCGCTCTGCGCCCCCCAGAATTTCTGCTTCAACCTTTCCAGAGACCCACCTCTTTGGGGAGATACTTGCTGGAAACTGCGGATTATCAAGCAGGTTAAAGTTGTTTTATATACATACATGTTTGTTTTTTTCCCCACTTCCATAATCCCCGCGATCTAAATTTATCTGGCAGTATCAGGGCTTCCTTACAGTGGAGGACCACTCGACTTGAGGCTAGGGAACAACGTTCGCCACCTCCATATTCTGAAGATTTTCTTCCGAGTCTTTCACACCCGAGGAAGAAGGCAGACACAACAAGTTTGCGACAAGCGGTCAGCACTTGAGCGAGGCTGCCTGGTGCCATGATCAAAGCTGCTCAGGGCCATGAAGACGGCCTCAAGACTGTCACCTAAATACAGCTGTTACTAAACCGTTGCCAGGGAAAGTGGAGAGGGGACACGTCATCGCCACCCCCAGTGGCAGCCTCAAGGTCATTTATAATGCAAGAACCCGGAACTTATGCAACATTTCCTGTCTCTAGGTCCTCCTGACAATGAATTTGAGAAGGGCCAGCGAGCATGATCAGGTCTGCGGCTGCCCTGCAGTCCTGTCCTTCCGTCAGTGTCAGGCTAGTTAAGGGCAGCAGGTCTTCCCTAGGGTTCAGCGACTGGAATGGACACGCACAGTTGCACATGAGGTGCACATCACTCAACAGTGACAGCACCCAGATCACAGCAGGACACTCGCCTGGCATTTTTTTCCTTCTATGATGACCTCTCCTCATTCACCCAAGTTTTCAGAGCTAAAGGAGACGGTGAGACTGCAAAACGGGTCTAGAAAGCCAATATACAAGACTCCTACTAAACCAGCGGCTACAAACACTGAGGCGTGAGAAGAGAGTGTGCCGTTGTTCAAGGTCAAACTGAGTTAAGCTAAGTGAACAGCAGGTGGGGAGAACGGACTCCTGAAGCCAAGGCTCCTCTCCCTTGAGTAATCGGCAAAGCGTCTCATCATCTCTAAAAATAACTTAATCTTTCAAAACAGGAGCTGAAGTGGCTTTTTTAAAGCATTTATCGGAGTCACAGCCCCCTCGAGAAATTGAAAGATGTGCCTGAGCTGGAAAGGCCCTGTAATGACCCCACTAACCCACCCCCTGGGTAGTGAGGGTGCCTCATCGGGAGTCACGAGCTGGGGGGGTGCAGGCTCGGGGCGGGGGAGACCAGGGCTCTTCACCCTCCCTGCAGAGCTGTACAGATAAGACATCTGCAACCCCCGGAGCTCTGTCTGCAATGCGGGCAGGAGATCTGGCCGTGACAGTGAGCAGTTCCCATCTTTCCTGTTAAACCAAGCTCGGCTTCACACTGCATTACAGACAATTCTCAGAAACGTGGGTTTTCTTGCGTGAAAAACTGACGCCCGTTTGACCTCCGAAGAACTGCACTGATTCACGGTCCCGTTACCTGGCGGGGCCACTCGGTCCTGGTACGTGGGCTTGAACTCGCTGATGGTGAGCAGCATGACTTGAATGGTCCCGATGAAGATGCCGGCCAAGCAGCCATAAAATATCACGTAGAACAGAAGGATCTTAACTGCAAGGAGCACACACAGAAGCAGAAGGCTGTGATACAGTCACATACTCAGAACGAAAGGCTAATCTCAGACGCAGGGACTTCCTTACTGGCTTCCCCTCCAACCTGTCTTCAGAGCTTCCTTTCCCCACACTGATCCAGAGCGTGAACCACATTCCCACACAACGGGGTAAACACAGAGACGGGCAGCCCTCCGTGACAATGTGTGTGTGCTGGGCGTAGGTACGGGTGAGAGGAATGTTCGGTTAGAACTGAGATTATTTATAGGAAATCATTTTACTGCCTAAATCAAAAAACTTTCATGCAAATCACCAATAAAATCTAGGGCCGTGTTTGTGTGCTTACGCAATGCATTGCAAATACGACAATATACTCCCTTAGAGATGGACGCAGGTTTTCTCGCCTTGTTTATCCCCTGACATTTCAATACTACACTCCATGTCCCTGCTGCTTCGCCAAACGTTCAAATGCCCACAAGTTTTTCTGCCGGGCCAGAGCAACGAATGCCGAGAAACCCCGGGAAGCTCTTCTGCTCCTTTCTGTCACCCCGCCTCTGGCATGTAGGCACTGAGCACGCGGTTTTCCTGCAGGGGCCCCAAACAAGGGGAAAACAAAAGGAAATCTTATAGCCAAAATGACAGGCATATTTTGATTTCATCTTCTGACTGGACCCAGAAGACTGGCTTGACGAGCCGCGTTTTCTTTTCCCCACAGCCAGCAGGATGGCAGGACGTAGGCTGAGCTGGACGCAAAAGCAAAAAACACAAAAAGCTGAACAGCACGAAGGGCACAGACGGGTACGAGGCTATCAGTTACTGGTTTACGAGGATTATCTCCCCGATTAGCCGCATAGTAACAGGCTGTACTAGGCATCGCCCCGCAGCCCGGTGCCAGCCAACGACTCCCCGTGAACGCAAGAACAGGAGTCAGTGAACCGTGAGGTTATCAAGGCTGAAACAGGACTGCACCAAGGACGAGCCTTAGGTTCCTTGTAAAAAGCTCCAGATCGCATGCAGTCAATGCTGGGGGCCTGGGGGTACAAAGTACAGAACCAAGGATGGTCCAAAGGAAGTGTCTTGGTGCACGGTGGAGGGGTGGAGGGAGAGCGTGGGCACGCTGTCACAGGAAGTAGCCGGCTTGCCTCTGGCATGCATTTAAAAGCCCAGCTTTCCAATCAGCATAAACAGGGTTCAGGGAAATCATGCTACTTGGCTCGTAAAACAAGCCAAATGCACATAAAGACCAAAATGCTTAATCATTATCCTTTTTCTCCCCTATCCAAAAAAATTAGGAAAAAAGGCCGGGACATGAGCCAAAGATAAGGAAAAATGGAAGGCTGTAGAATCCAGAAGCACAGCTGCCCGGCTCAATCACTGCCTCCCAGCAGGACAAGGGTTAACTGCTGCATTCTGTATCCAAGTAGCAGTAGGCAAATGGTGAGGCTGTGACGTCAAGAGATCTGGAAAATTTTTCCAGTGAATGCTCCTAAGAGGTGCAAGAGTTGGTATAACACGGTCAGAATGAAACTGTTGTAACCTCTTTTTTTGCGGCCCCCCACCTTGTCTAGTGCTCTTAGCTGAACCACACTTGGCTCCTCCAACAACCGGAGCATTTTTATACTCATTCCTTGGACTCCAGATACCTAACAACTTAAGAAGGTACATAATTGAGGCGATGATTGAAAATACGAATAGAGCAATGGAAAAAATCAGTCCTATTGCAAGCACACAGGTTCAAGCGGAAGAAGATCGAGCCTTTCCGTTCCACCTGACACCATACCCTAAGAGAAGGGATCTTTCTCTTTTGCTCCAGGATGTTACTTAGCAAAATCTCCCCAGTGACAGCTGTGAAGTCAACTGGTTAAAGGAGCATGAACATCTGGCAGGACCTATGCAGTGGACCCACCAACACAGGTTACCAGCGGCTGCTCAAAAAAAAAAAAAAAAAAACCTAGACAAATCGTACCAACCGGCCAGGGTGGCACAGAGGGTAAATTTTAGAGGCATTTTTTTTTTACTCTTCAGCAATTTTTCTTCCTTTAAAAAAAAAAATACAAGTGACATAGAGGTTTTACAGTTAGGAAAAAAAAAAAAAAGAAAAGAATACCCTTCAAAGGGTCAGAGGCAAAAGGAAAGACTGGCATCCTGGCCCAGCAGTAAACCTAATAAAAACCTACTAATGCCTGTATTAACTTAATAAAAAGGTGGAAACCACAGGTGATTTGCATGCTGCCATTTCTCCAGCAGGTGACAGGCAAGGCTCCTGCGTCCATCTTGGTGAAAATCTACCTATAAGCGAAACCGAGCCAAGGGCAACCTGCCCTCGTCCCAAGGGCATCCATGTTGGGCCCAGTGCTGGAAAGGTAGCATTTCCTCCATAGGTGACAGCAACTGCTATCACTTTCTCTGCTAAGAGAGGGTCTGCCGTTTCTTACATTGCCAGACAAGAGGAGACAAATTAGCTCAAAGCAAAACCTGAATTTTTAGCCCAGCACCTGTACCTTGGAAAAGAGAAGCAAAGATGAGCCAAGCACACCAATCCTGATGTCTGCATTCATAAATCAGTGCCCTGGCACCTTGCTGGATGTGGTATCAAGACACCAATATTAATACACACGTGCACACTTTCTCTCACATATGGAGGTGCTGCCCCATTAAATGTCAGCCTAAGGAACAAGTCTTCCTATACTGCCTTACCTTCTAAAGTAAATATTATTCTGGAATTGGAATGAGGAAAGAAATCTACTTTATGAGAGGGGAAAACACTGGAGGGCAAATTTCACAATATGCCTGGAGTCCAGGCAGCCCCTGGCCCATGACAAGGCTGGGATCAGACCACCGGGGCTGGAGCCTCCAGTGTATCTGGGAGAAGGGGGCCCATTCTGCAGCGCAAACCCCAGGCCTCACTCGTTAGGAGGAGTTGCTAGGAGATCACCTTGGCCAGGGGCTGTTCACCCCACATTCACCCTGGGTCCTTCAGGTTTTCCCTTCCATTTTGAGAAAAGAGAGAGCTATCTTTATGCATGAGAAACTATGGCAATAATCCCACTGAAGAATACGGTCTCCCCAAAATAAAATAAAATATAAAATAAGAGCCAAAAGCCATCACTTGAAAGACCTACATTTAACATGGCTCAGGAATACCTACGCTTCCCCGTAATACCTTGGAATGCCGTTTCACCTTGACTAACCTTGAAGGGTGATGCACTATTAACCCTTTATTTTTCAATCAACAGAGACCCACTACAGGCTGCATTTTTTTTCCTTTGCAAAAATCATATATTCTAGCTTTTCCCAATTCAAAATGTCAGCCAAACACTATTTCCCTGACTCATTCTCCTGTGATGGCCACAGATCCTCCCAAGCAGGAACACTGCATCAGCCCCTGGCCAGGACTCCCTCAGCGGCTGCAGTGGTGAGGCTAGTGGTATTGATGATGGTGATGGTGATGATGATGATATTAGAGAAGGAGGGGGCAGTGATGCAGGAGGGGGGAGTTCCCTTCTTCTCTCCCTTCTGCAGTCACGACTCATAGATTTGCCTACAACTCTGCCCTTCAAAGTGACCTTAAAAAAAAAAAATGTCACCCTTCCGGTGAAGGGAGGCGGAAAACAAGGTATCTAATTTTTAATGAGGGAAAAAAAAAAAATCCACCCAGCCAAGCAACAGGCTGCCCCAAATCCTGTAAGGTGAGCTACACCCACCTTTATGCCATTTATTTCTTAGACTAACCCTTCATTGTAATCAACCCGAGCTACTTGTTCTGCATCTGTGCGTGTGGACACTGAGAACACCCAGACTTTACCATGTTCCGGGGGCCTCCTGGGCCACTGCTGGGTCGTAATGACTCCAGGGGAGGTCACTGGGGAAACTCTGGACACAGCTAAGAAATACTGCAGTGTGGATGGATTCTGCTCCCGAACCACCCCCCGCACCTTTTGAGGTACATATTTAAACTAGAAAGGTGCTGTAACACACCACCTCGCCTGCATCCGATCCGATTACCCCCATGAGGTTCTCTCACAGCCTCAAATCTCATTTTTTAGGGCTTGGGACATGACTACAGGGAGAGACAAATCTAGTCTCCCGGAGCGTGACCATTCCCGGGAGGGAAGGGCTCAAGCGATGCTCGGACAGACTGCAAACGACCAAGGGAAGACCGTGGCAATCTACATAACCCTCTGCCCGGCGTGCTCCCGCGCCCATCCCGGGGGCTCCGCATTCCGCCCAGGCCGGCACGACCCGAGCAGCGCCCGCTACCGACCCCGCTCCGCCCTGGGCGGCGCGAGGCTTGCGGAGCAGTCCGCAGAGCCTGCGCCGGGATGCGTCGCCCGGACAGACAAGGCGCTGTGGGGGGTAGAGAGCTGCGGACCCCGTACTTACACCAACTGCCACCGGTCCTGCCCAAAAACTCCTTCTTCTCCGAGTTCCAGATGAATTTCTTCCAGCTGCCCTCCTCCTTGGCTTTTCCGCGGGCCATGGTGGCGGGTCAGCGGCTGCCGCGGGGGCTGAGGGTGGGTGAGTGCGGCGCGCGCCCTCGCGTCCTCCCGGGCTGCTGGTTGGCGGCCCCGGCCCGGTTCTCCGCAGGCTGCACCCGCCGCTGCCGCTGCGGCTCTCCGAGTGCCAGACGCGCGCTGGAGAGGCAGAGGCAGGAGCGGGAGGAGGGGGAGGCGGCGGCGGGGGCGGAGGGCGGAGGGAGGGGCCGCGCAGGCTGGGCGGCTCCGAGCCCCGCACCTATTGGTGGGCGCACGGCCGCTCGCGGGCGCTCTTTGGTCCGCCACGCGCTCCTCTGGCCCTTAGGGGTTTGGGGCTTGCGAAGACGCAGCTGCTGCTCCGGCTGCCACTGGGGCCGCGTGCTCGGCCCCCGCCTCCTGTGACCTCTGCAGAGGCAGGCAGGGGGCAGGAGAAAGTCAGAGAGAAGGACGAACAAGCAGACTGCGGACCGGCCCTCGCAGAACCGCCTCGAGCCGAGAAATTAGCTCGGAGCGCACGCCCTACCTTTACTATATACCGCGCCGGGGCGGCCTGGGGCCCCGCCCACTAGCGGCCCGGCTGGCCAATCGCGGGCACGGAGGGGGCGGGGCCTAGGGCCCGAAGGGGCGGGCGCGGGGCCGGCACAAAGAAGCCGCGGCGGCGAGTGGGGCGGGCTGGAGAGCGGGGGCGCGAGGGGCGGAGGGAACGGCGGCGCGCGCGCAGGCGGCACTGCGCAGCCCCCTCCTCGTTCGCGGTTGGACGCAAGCCCTCCTCTTCCGTAGTGAGGTGCTCCGCACCTGCGTCGCCCGGTGCCCCGCAGACGCCCGGGGACCCCAGTCCAGCTGTCCTCATCCAGTCCCTCCGGCCGGCCTGCACTCAGCCGCACGCTCCCGGTCTCCCTCCGCTGCAGGTCCACCCCTCGTAGGCTCTGGAGGGGTGGGGGAAGGTCACTCGGGGACGCCTGAGAGTCGGGGACTCTGCCTAGCTCCGCCCCGCCTCTCCGCTCCTGCACCTGCCGCCCCCTGCGCGCTCCCCGCCACTGCGGTTGCAGTTCCGGCTGGTCCCTCTGGTTCCAGCCCAGCCCAGCCCGCCAGCCCTGGCTCCTGACTGACTGCCACGCTTCTAGTGGGCGGCCTGAGCCGCCTCAAGCAGGACAATCGTCAAACCCACCCAGGGCGGATCCCGGAGTGGGAAGGGGTAGGAGGCCGACCACTCGCCCCCCCCCCCCCCGGCGTGTCTTCCCTCGGAAACCAGTCGCACTTCATGGCGGGCTCACACCAGTCTACACCCGGACGACGGTATTTGCACATGACCCAACCACTGCGGACTCTCCTTCGTGCCCAGTAGGTGGCCAGTATTCTCACTGACATGCTTTTTTATGCCCCCTTGGGAGTACCGACCACTTTGTTCTGCTGTAAAATCCCAGAGGCCAAAAGAACTTTGAAGACCCAGCTCAAGTGGCGGGACGTTGAGGGGCAGTCCCCCTTCCCATCCCTTATTCCCTATTGCTGAAAAGCCGAAGTCCTTGGTTTCATCTCTCTCCTCTGAACCCCTGTGAAGCTTCACACATCCCTCCGGGGGCAGTGGTGACACAGCAGAAATCGGCAGGGGTGCCTCTGCAGTCACTGCAGAGAAAGCCCCATCCCCAGAGAGCAACATAGCCCATCCTGGAAAAGGAGACTTCCAGCCCCATGTTACCCAATACAGGGATGCTAGTCTCGGCCACCTTTCTGTCTCCAAGGTCAACCTTGCAGGTCTAAGGACAAACTCGAACTGCTTTGGAATGAGCTCTTTCCCACTAATCCTTTGCAAGGCCCACCCACGGACTTCCAAAACCTGAAAATCCCTGAAATTCAGAGGAGAAGCAGTGACCTATCCCCCCAGCCCCAGAGGGACTGCTACTTGCAGGGCTCTGTCAAGGGCAACTGTGAGAACAGTGTGTTGAGAAAGGAAGCCACCCCCTGCTTTGCCCCCGCAGTGTTTATGTTGGAAAAGCCCCAGGTTGGTGGGAGAACGGCAGGAAGAGGTGCACCTGCAGATATGATGCCCTCCGTCCCTGTCCCAGTAGAAGAAACCTCGTGGAGAAGTTTCCAGCAGGACAGATCACTGGGAAGGGCATGCGTTTATGGGATGCTCACTACAAGTAAGAGGGAGGAAAGCCTGTGGGCAGAATCAGCAAAAAGGGATGAGTGAGGGGAAAGGTGGCAGGGGAAGGGATGAGGGGCTTAAAGGAAATAGGCAAATCCGCCTACCCCACCCCTCTCATCCCCCATTCCTAGATTCCCTTTCCTCCTCTCCCTATCTCTTCTCCAGTAGAAGCATGTGGTAAAACAAAGTATGTGGAGACAGGCTCACAGCGACAGATTTTTCATTAGAACCCCCATTTTCTCTTTAAAAAGAGGTGCCCTGCCTTAGCTTTCTAGGGCTATGGCAAATGCCAAATAGACTGATTCTGTATCTGGCCAGGCTGAGCTTCCTCTCTTGTCCTTGACCTACTGTGTTCCTCTGGAGGATACTCCCTCTTCAGATCTTAGCTCCCCAGCTTTGCTCATTCTCCCTCCCCTGTCTGTAGACTCTTCCCACGCCTGACAAGTCCTGAGGGCCGTGCCTTCACAGCCCGTGCAACTAGTCAGCCTCTCCCAGGCTTCCTAGGAGCCTCCATATTTGCACCCAAACCTGGTAGTGCAGCTACAGAATGTGACCTCAGCCCTGTGACCACCAGAATGAGACTCCACCTGCCCAGCCACGCAGCCCATCTGACCACATCACCACCAAGAGCTCCCTGCTGACGAATAAGACAGACCCACGTTCACACTCCCAGCTTCCGTCCTGGCTAGCTGTGTGACCTTGGGCAAGTCACTTGTTCTCTCCAGGGCTGTACCTTCTTCCATTGTAAAATTGGAATGACGCATGGTTGCGAGGATCAAATGGGAGATGTGGGAAAATGCTAAGCACACTGCTTGGTGCGTCGCGAAAGCTATTAAATAGCTTACTTAGTTATAATGAGCTCTTTCCATTTGACCTTGTCCGACCTTGGAGCTGTTGCTATGACTTTGCCACCTTCCCATTCTGATATCCACCCCCTGCCAGGACTCCCGAGTTCTCTTAGAAGGTCACCTTGACTAATTCCCTACCCTCTATGCCACCTTTCCCCTTGCTTTCCAGTGTGCTTCCTGTTCGGTGACCTCCTCTAACTCAAGTAATGACTAACTTGAGTACGGGATGTCCCTTCGGGCTGTGCCGGGCTGGGCTTTTGTTCTGAGGCCCCTTCTGTGAAGCGTGCTGCAGCAGCAGGTTAAAAGCGGAAAGCATGCAGTTCCCTCGAGGGAGGGGTTCCTCTGGCAGGTGCAGTGTGTGGCTGGGCAGGGGGTGGGGGAGGGAGCTGTGGGCAGAGGGAACCAGGAAAGCTGTTCAGTGCATGCCTACGGAGGCCTGACGTCTCTCTTCAGAAAGAAAATAGGAGGAAGGAATTCTTCAGCTCCTTTGAAAGACTTGGGGCAAAGAGAACAATTTTTAAATCTCTTTTTCTAGGGAAGAGGAATGGTTCTAGAGTAATGTGGTTCATTCTGCCCAAGGTGGGTGCTGGGCATCGGGGTGGGTAGATGGGAAGCAGAGGGAAGCATGGCGGCAGAGAGTAGAGGAGGTTAGGGACCTCTGTCCAAGTGAGGATGACAGGTTCTAACTCGGGGAATGACCAGAGGCAGTTGCGATGGAAGCAGAATCTTTCCTAGAGCTGAGATGGGGGCCCACCGGTGAATGCAGGACAGGGCAGGCCTGTTTGTAGCAAGACTGCCAGTTAGAAGCCCAGCTGGGGAAGGAAGCAGGACACATCAGCCCCTGGCAGTCAGCTGCTTCTGCTCAAGATCAGAGAGGCTAAAAGGGCGGTTCACCTGCCTGCACCCCAGAGGGTACAGTTTGGCAGGCTGCATGAGGGAGCTCCAGACCTGAACAGCAGACCCCCTCGCAAGCTGTTGGCTCTCCGAACCCCTGGGCCAAGCGCAGTGCCGTGTGCTCTGCAGAGGGCTCCGAAGGCTGAGCCGCCAGTCCCCACGTTGACACACGTGCTCACACACTGGGGTTCTGATCGGCCGGCCCTAGAGTATTTTAAGTATGGAGTGGAGGGGGCTGAGGGTATGTGTGGCACGGTGACTCATCTTGGCAGCAGAAACTGTGTGCAGCGTTGAGGAAAATGGCTCGATGGCAGGCTCTGTGTGCTGTGGAAAGCGGCCGGAATGCACTGCTCTGCGATGGAGGGCAGGGAGGGCTGGGGGAGAGGAGGTCGGGAAATGCTGCCCAGCCGTCCCGGGACCCGGCACAGTGGCGGGATGCGGGCCACGCTAGGGGAGCCCCGACCGCGGGCCTGGGCTGAGTGCCCTAACCATCCGTCAGGTCAGGGAAGCCTGAGTGCTCCACAGGGTGTCATTCTCTGCTTCACAAGGGCCCCTGGCTGTTTGATGAAAACAATGAATCATTCCCTGGAAGGGTTCTGGTTTCTTAAGGAAACCAGAGACCCTCCATGGGCACACGTAGAAGCAGCCCTCTTTTTCATTTAACGTCATTCTGTCACTTTCCTGTTTCACTGGGTCTGGAATGGAATTCCTGTCCTGGGTAAGGACATAGTAAATAAGGACAATAAAGAAAAAGGATGGTTTTTGGGGTTTTCTGTTTTTGTTTTTAAGCAAGGCCTCCTCGGTCAGATGGACTATACTTGCCAGGAGCGGCAGTGACAGGTGGTCTGTTTGTCACCTTGGCCACCAGGCCCTGCCTGGCAGATTTCCAGAAATTGCTGTCTGTTATTCCATTCCTAACTTGTAAGTCAGGAATCTGGTGAGTCCAGAAAGCATCCATGGTTCGGTGAGACATGCTGGGATTTCTCTCCACTATCCCTGTCCTTTACCAAGTTGTTACAAGGTGTATGGAGGTGACCACAGTAGAGAGAAGTGGACGCCCAGGGAAGGATTTTTGTTTTGATTGTTCTAGCAAGACCACAGAAGTGTATGGTTTCTGTCAGCATATTCACAACTTGGGGGGTGGTAGGAGTGAAGGCCAACTGGGGCACAAACTCTTGTCTGAGATTTCAGATCCAGCCTGTCCGCTCCTTTGTACTTCCCCAGTAGGGGGTAAGAGGTTGAATTTGGTTTTTCCTTGGAAAATGCCTGGTACCGACCAGCACGTGCTCTAGGCTTTAGAAAATAAAATTTCTTTACAGAATTTTCCATCTGCTTTACAGGTGACAAGTGGACAGTCCTCTGAGAGGCTAAGCTCAGTGAGGGGAGCTCCCATTACATCATTCTTGGGACAGATGTCGGTGAGATGAGATTCGGGGGCATTTTAGGATCCCTTTCTTGCTGGACAACTTGAAGTCTTCCAGAGTATCTATTTTACAATCTGTTTCATTTTCCACTTCTTTCTGCAGGCTTAGTTGAGGGCCCGGAGATAATGGGTGGTCATGGTGGATAAACCCATCATATATAGTGCTGCCAATAACGTCAGAGGTCCTCCAGTCTAAATAAACTCCCATCTCCTAGGACAAGGTCCACTAGCCTCTAGTTGAATATCCAGACGGGCCGTGTACGCCCTGCCTTGCAAGAGAACATTCCATTGGGAAACCATGAGCTAAAATTGAGCTCCTTGTAACATCTATACCATCCTGGTTTTCCCCTGGGGAGAACACAGCACAGGTCTGGTGTATCTTCGCTGTGTCCACTCTACAAACATTGCAGACATCTCTGCTGTCTCCTTGGTTTTTACCCTTCAAAGCATAAAACCCCCATTTCTTCAGTCCCTGGATGAGATTTTTTTTCTAACCCCCTCACTGTACTAGCTCCCTTCCTCTGTACATTTTTCCATTTGTTGGTGTCCTTTTTTTAAAGCAAGTGCCCTGGTTCTCAGGAGTGCAGAGTCCAGTAGAGATAATGGTGTGTGTGATCCGGACACTATCATTTTTATCAGTTACGGTCCTCCTAACACTATGCCTTCGTGGTTTTCTTGAACCAAGGGCTCTTGAACCCGGAAGCCAGATAATGTTTTAGAAAAAGCTTCTGCATTTGCAAAAACCAGAGACACCTCCTTCCCTCTAAAGTCTAGCTCAAGGAAAAGAGATACACATAAAACAACCAGGGAAGGAAGACACCAGTCCCTGGGCTCCAGGGTAATGTGCTGTAGACACTGGCCTTGAAGGGACCGGTTAAAATGGCTGTCGAGCTGTTGGCTGGCAAGAGACAGACAGATACACACTCAGACAGGTAAGCAAACAAACACATAGAACAAAGAACCTTATATACCCTACAAAATTTGCCAGCTTTTCTTCTTTCTGAGGCACTGTACATTTCCACGTCATTCTAGGAATAGTGCATTTTATTTTATTTTATTTTATTTTATTTTGAGAGAGAGAGAGAGTGCACAAGCGGGGGGAGAGGCAGGCAGAGGGAGAGGGAGAAGCAGGCTCCTCGCTGAGCAGGGAGCCCGACGAGGGGCTCGATCTCAGAACCCTGGGATCATGACCCGAGTTGAAGGCAGATGCTTAACCAAGTGAGCCACCCAGGCGCCCTTAGAAATAGTGCATTGTAATGTGGCTAGTTTGTAGCACTCAAACCAAAGGGAAGAAATGAAGAAAAAAAAAAAAAGGCTGTTTTGCATTTATTTTACTGTGAAGAGTAGCTGGGAGGCAGGAAGATGCAAAGAAAGAAAAGAAAAGAAAAGAAAAAAGAAAAAGGAAGGAAGGATGGAAGGGAAGGAGGGAAGTAAGGAGGGAGGGAGGGAGGGAGGGAGGGAGGAGGAGCTGAAGCTGGATCACAATTTATCCTCTTCTCTACACCGAGTAATGCGAGGATTTTATGCTATAAGGAGCGATTCTTTAAGCAGCTGGCTGTTTGCAGTATCTGTATCCTAGCTAGCTTTGATTCTTTCTTTGCTTTATAAGTGATAGCAGTCTTTCATACCTATAGTCTACATGGCATTGCACCCAACAAGGGGGCCTGGAAGGCAGGCGCCTTTACTGAAATTTATGAAATGCATCCTGAGGACCAGAACTCTCCCCACCAGGCTCCCCCACTTCCTGGTTCTAGAAGTCATTGCTGTACCTTTCCTCACAGTGACACCACGAAGGACACAAACGAGTGGAATGACGACGAGACCAGGGCTCAGGGGTCAGAGCTCTTACTCCATTTAAACCTGCTGTCGTGATGTCAGAAGCTACACCGATGTGTAATAACCACATTTATCCAACACTCTAAGACAGACGCTATGCCAGGTATTTAATATGGATTACCTTTAGTTTGTTTGTTTTCCACTTTATATTACCTTTTTAACCCTTATCGAGGCAGGTCCTTGTGATGGTTAATTTTATGTGTCAGTTTGATCGGGCTAAGGGATGCCCAGATGTTTGGTAAACTGGTTCTGGACGAGTCTCTGAGGGGTTCTCTGGAAGACGTTAGCGTTGGAATTAGTAGACTGAGTAAAGAGGGGAGCTCTCACCGATGGGTGTGGGCATCATCCAGATTGTCCCCCACTGAGGGACAATCCACTGCATAGACCAAAAAGGCAGATGAGGGGCAAATTCTCTCTCCCTCTGCCTGAGCTGAGACATCCATCGTCTCCTGCCCTTGGCCACTGGCACTCCTGGTTCTTGGGCTTTTAGACTAGACCACGACTTACACCATCAGCCTCCTAACTCTCAGGCCTTGGACTAAATTATACTACTGGCTTTCCCGGGTCCGCGGCTTGCTGGTGGCAGATCATGGGACTCCTTGGTCTCCATAATACTGTGATAATTTCTATAATAAATCTCCTCATCTGTATCTGTATATCTCTGTGTATCTTGCTATTTATCTAATCCTATTGCTTCTCTTTCTCTGACTTACACCGTCCTCTTATTATTATCTTCATTTTGCAAGAGAAGAAACTATATGTCATATAGATTAAGTCCCTAAGGCTAAGCAAGAAGGAAGGCCACATTCAGATCCAGGCAGCCTGGGCTCCAGAGCCCATGCTCAGAACCACGAGACCTAACTGCCTCTTTAAAAGGATGATGTATACACATAGAAAGTGCTAGCAGAGCTCTTGGCATCTAGTGGGTGCAATTATGTAAGGCTCTTTATTTTCTGTGTCAAAAGCTCCCCAAGATAATACAAGTCTTCACTGGGTCACAATTTAAAGAAGCCTGTCTTGGATTCATGGACTTACCCGTCAGTCAGTCATTGATTGCCTCCTGTGTGTGTATAGCATTACCTTGGGAATTGAGGGAATTACAAAAGACATGGAAGATATGGGCCTTTGACAACAGTTGGTAAGGCAAGATCCACAGGAATGAGCGAACAACAATGCAAGCTGATAAATGATTATATTTCACAACAGGTACCATGAGCAAGAGATGCAGTGAGAATTTAGGGAGGAGAGAGAGCCCTTCTGGAGGGGGCAGGCCCCACCAGGATTTCGATAGCACCAAGGGAAGGAGCAGAGTGGAAGGAACCTTTGTTTGCTCATTCGCTGAACACTGACTGAGGGACCTAACTGCATCCCAGGTCACTTTGCTGGTCATCAGAGAGCCCATGTGGGTAAGTGGCTTATTCTCTCCTGTGGGGACAGCCTGATATTTGCCAAGGGTGCTAGGAGAGCGCTCGGAGCAGGACCCAACCCTCCGTGGAGAGTGGGGAAGGCTTCCCACAGGCCATGGCCGCTGAACAGACGGAGTTAGCCGGAGGATGAAAGCCAGGGGAAGGGAGGGCAGGCGGGACAGCTGGTGCAAAGGCAGAGAAAGGTGGGCTCAGGTTACTCAGGGTCGGTTGAGGGACCACCTTTGATTGTGATCAAGACATTTTAATAGAGAAAAGAGACAACTGAAAGATCCAGGGTCTAACCTGCTCTTTCGAAAGGAGAACTAGACTAAAGCAGATCAGAGTTCCTCAGACAGCTATGACATCATCCCCAGCGCCTCCTGGGGGTTCATACCTGACAGATAAAACCAGATCTGCACCCAGCCGCTTCCCCACCACTGGCTTCCTAGGATGCCCAGACTCGAAACTGCTCCGGGTTGGTTTGCAAGCTCCTTGGGATCCTCCCAGGTGTAATCTGAGACCATCCCTTGTGAGCAGAGGACAGGGAAGGAAAAGGCAGCCACTCCAGGTTGGTAGGTGGCGGCTTTAAAAAGCAAGGGAGCTATGTGTCTGTTTTTGTGCCAGTACCAGGCTGTCTTTGTGATCACAGCTTTGTAGTACAGCTCGAAATCCGGCATTGTGATGCCCCCAGCTTTGTTTTTCCTTTTCAACACTTCCTTGGCGATTCGTGGCCTTTTCTGGTTCCACACAAATTTAAGGGCTGTATGTTCCAGTTCTTTGAAAAATGTCATTGGTATTTTGATCGGGATAGCATTGAAAGTGTAGATTGCTCTGGGAAGCATGGACATTTTAACTATGTTAATTCTTCTGATCCATGAGCATGGAATATTTTTCCATCTTTTTGTGTCTTCTTCAATGTCTTTCAAGAGTGATTTGTAGTTTCTAGAATATAGATCCTTTACATCTCTGGTTAAGTTAATTCCAAGATAACGTATGATTTTTGGTGCTATTGTAAATGGGATGGATTCCCTAATTTCTCTTTCTTCGGTCTCATTATTCGTGTATAGAAATGCAACTGATTTCTGAGCGTTGATTTTGTATCCCACCACATTACTGAATTGCTCTATAACTTCTAGTAGTTTGGGGGTGGATTCTTTTGGGTTTTCCATATACAGTATCATGTCATCTGCGAAGAGAGACAGTTTGACTTCTTTGCCGATTTGGATACCTTTTATCCCTTTTTGTTGTCTGATTGCTGTTGCAAGGACTTCTAGTACTATGTTGAATAATAATGGCGAGAGTGGGTATCCTTGTCATATTCCTGATCTTAAGGGAAAGGCATAGACCAATGGAACAGAATAGAGAACCCAGAAATGGACCCTCGGCTCTTTAGGCAACTAATCTTTGATAAAGCAGGAAAAAACATCCGGTGGAAAAAAGACAGTCTCTTCAATAAATGGTGCTGGGAAAAGTGGACAGCTACATGCTAAAGAATGAAACTTGACCACTCTCTCACACCATACACAAAGATAAACTCCAAATGGATGAAAGACCTCGATGTGAGACAGGAATCCATCAAAATCCTAGAGGAGAGCATAGGCAGTAACCTCTACGACATTGGCCACAGCAACCTTTTTCATGACACATCTCCAAAGGCAAGAGAAACAAAAGATAAAATGAACTTGTGGGACTTCATCAAGATAAAAAGCATCTGCACAGCCAAGGAAACAGTCAAAAAAACTAAGAGGCAGCCCACGGAATGGGAGAAGATATTTGCAAATGACACTACAGATAAAAGACTGGTATCCAAGATCTATAAAGAACTTCTCAAATTCAATACACAAGAAACAAATAAACAAATCATAAAATGGGCAGAAGATATGAACAGACAACTTTTCCAATGATGACATACAAATGGCTAACAGACACATGAAAAAATGTTCAAAATCATTAGCCATCAGGGAAATTCAAATCAAAACCACACTGAGATACCACCTTACGCCAGTTAGAATGGCAAAAATAGACAAGGCAAGAAACAACAATTGTTGGAGAGGATGTGGAGAAAGGGGATCCCTCCTACATTGTTGGTGGGAATGCAAGTTGGTACAGCCACTCTGGAAGACTGTGGAGGTCCCTTAAAAAGTTAAAAATTGAGCTCCCCTATGACCCAGCCATTGCACTACTGGGTATTTACCCCCAGGGTACAGATGTAGTGAAGAGAAGGGCCATATGCACCCCAATGTTCTGCAATAGCAGCATTGTCTGCAATAGCTAAATCGTGGAAGGAGCCGAGATGCCCTTCAACAGATGACTGGATTAAGAAGTTGTGGTCCATATATACAATGGAATATTACTCAGCTATCAGAAAGAACGATTTCTCAACATTTGGTGCAACATGGGCGGCACTGGAGGAGATGATGCTAAGTGAAATAAGTCAAGCAGAGAAAGACAATTATCATATGATTTCTCTCATCTATGGAACATAAGAACTAGGAAGATCAGTAGAAGAAAGGGATAAAGAAAGGGGGGATAATCAGAAGGGGGAATGAAACATGAGAGACTATGGACTCTGAGAAACAAACTGAGGGCTTCAGAGGGGAGGGGGGAGGGGGAATGGGATAGGCTGGTGATGGGTGGTGGGGAGGGCACGTGTTGCATGGTGCACTGGGTGTTATGCGTATAACACTAATGAATCATGGAACTTTACATCAAAAACCAGGGATGTACTGTATGCTGACTAACATAGTAAAAAAATATGATTATAAAAAAAAAGCAAGGGAGCTTGTAGATGAGGCTTGTGTTGGGCAGCAGCAAGGTGGGGGATCCCCACACCCACCTGCCACATTCTAGAAATTTCTGCAGAGGCCTTGACTTCTATAGAGGTCAGTCACACGTACCGTGCAGGTGTTCTCCACAGCACATCACTGTCTCAAGGCTGTGTCTTTGGAGCAGCCTCTGGGAGTGGGAAAGGCAAGTGGAACCCACATTCCGAGGACGGGGACGGGGTGAGGAGCCCTTGCGTGCCGAGTGTCGGGGCGCAGCTCACAGTGGTCACACCTGCTCAATGATCTCCTCTAACCCTGCGGCAAAAAGACGAGTCAGACTGAACTGTAAAGCACTATTGCCTTCAAAGAGAGCATCCTTCTTCCCTTTACCTGTCCCAGGGCTTCTGCGTAATGAAGAGAATGTGGCCAGACTCACAAAGGGGCCTCTCTTTTACCTACGGGCAAGTTTTTGAATGAAAGCAGATTTCGAGTGAAGAAAGCCAGATAACAGTCTCATAGGATGGTTGACACCTGCTGGGACTCTCATTTTTTTAGCTTTCATAGGCATCTGGACGTGAGAGGGAAGTGCTGTCCATGGAAGGGATTGTTGTCCCCATCGGAACACGGGGCAGAGGGAGGGTCCCCTTCTCTGCCGGGGCCAGAGGGGAAGGTGTTTCTGTCCCCTCTCCAATTGGAAACAGCACTTTCCCGGCCACACACACCCCAATCTTCTACAAATTAGTCCAGGACTCCCTCAGCGCTATAGCTTAACTGCAAATTGATTATTTTTTTGGAACTTGCTTGGGAACCTAACCTTCATGTTCTCGGCCCATGGAGAAATGTGTTGCCAGGTTCCAAACGAGCACCATGTGGACTTTCAAAACACAACCTGTTGGTAAGACGAGAACCCCTCCTTCTCATCATCATTTCCTCTGACGCGCAGAGTGGACACAGGGGTCAAGCCAAGGGAGCCTGGTCTGGAAAACCACCAGGTTTGTAGGAGAGCCTGGAGGCTGTGTTCCAGATGGGGAGGGAGAAGCCCAGTGAGGGAAGCTTCCTGGCCAACTTGTGGCAGGGCTGGCTTCAGACCCATGTTCGTCTCCCGTCGTGTGAGCCATCCTGGGTTGACCCGAAGAAGCAGCCATACATGAAGATGGAGAATATTGTTGCCTACATTTGAGGGACCCCAAGAAGCAATTGCGATCCTCCACTGAAAAAGAAAAAAAAGGAAAGAAAGAAAAATCCCCGTGATGGTTTTATCAGTTAAACTTGGCTTTGGCTAGAACAGAAACCCAAAATTAACAATGGCTCCAACAGCATAGGATTTATTTCCCCCTTACTTATAGGTCTGGAGGAAGGGGGCCCAGGACTGGGACAATGGCCTTATCCCATACGTCCTCAGGCCCCCTCCAGCTCACCTTTTTGCCATCCGTCCTGTGTGGCCCTTGCTGTCATGGCCCAAGGTAATGCCTAGGACATCAGTCATCCCAGCCAGGCTGGAAGAAAAATAAAGAGAAAAGCCTGAATGCTAACTGTCCCTTATGGAAGCGTCCGTTGTAGAAACTGTCTGCTCCCATCACATTGGTCAGAACTTGGCCTGAAGGCAACACTTGGCCGCGTGGAAAGCTGAGAAATATAGCCTTTATTTTGGGCACCGTGTGCCCGGTGAAAAGTTAGATGGTCTGTCCCTGTCTGTCATAATGATGCAGGGAAATTTGACACATACTGATTGGTTCTTTTGAGTTACTACTGTCCAGGCCTTTTTCAAAATACAAATCCTGAGAGGGGTCCACGTATCTGACATTTGATCGTCCAATGAGAGCATCAAATTTCTTTCTTTTGTGGTAAGAAAAGACAAGTCATTGTAAAAGCGAACCATTAGAAAAGGCCAGGCCACTAGGGTCAGAGAGGTGGCTCTGGATGAAGCAAGGGAGCAGAGCTGGAAGAGATCTTGAAAACAGTGTCCAAAAACTAGATGCCTCTGGTATCACGGTCACAATCTGTGGCTTTGCCCTCTTGGCCAGCGCTGGTCCTGCTAATATTCTGCCCACCACCTCTCTCTACTTCCTGTGGCAACAGCGGACTCAATCTCCGCCAGCCTCTCTGGGGGCTTGTGGGATTGAGACAGCTGTTGCCTTATCTTAGCCTGGGCTCTGCTGGCACGGGGTGTGTGATTTACCCAGAGCCACACGTCAACTGCCCTGCCAGTTTTAACTGACGGCGGATCTTAGAGCAGCTCACGTTCAGTTGTAAATAAGAGCGATTTTTTGCAAATCAATAATTCTTCAATTTCACCAGACTTCCAGAAGGATGGAATGTTAGAGTGTGGAGGTCTGATGGGGGTTGGCCAACACTGGACTACGTACTGAGCCCACTGGGTACCTTCCGGCAGTTCTTCAGACTCTCCAAGGCCCCTCTGTGGCCACAGGGCCTTTACGCATGCTATTCCCTCTGTTGTCTGGAAAGTTCATCTCTCCCCTCTTGTCCAGATAACCTACTGAGCCTTCAAAAGACTTCGCTGATGTCTGGGACTAGGAAAAATGTCTCAGCCACAGGCATTCACGGTACTGCGTATCTCTTCTTCGTGGCTTTTTCCACAGTTGTGGCTCTACACTGATTTGTGCGATTATTTATTTAGATTATCCTTTCATGAGAACAGGGTTTGTCCGCCATGGTAGCCCCTGTACCTAGCACAGTGATGGACGCATAGTACACACTCAATAAATTTAGCTGAGTTGTGAAATGCCCTCGCAGCACGTTTGTCTCTAACCCTGTTACCATGGCACAGAATTTCACAATATGTTGACCATGAACCCTCTGCATCAGATTTATCTGGTGAGGCCCTGCTGACATGATCTGCATGTGAACAAGCTTCCTCGGTAATTGCTAAGCACCGTAATGTTTGAGAAGCCCCACTGGAGGGTGTGCGAGAAGTTTGGGGAGACAGCAGGGCATGGGTGTTATTAAGACCCACATGCTGGCCACAGGAATGCGCCTCTGGGGTAAGGCTATTGTAGTCAAGCGCTATCTCCTATCTCCGTACGCTCAAATTCAGAGACGAAACCTACAAGACAGCTTTGCTCTTTGACAGCCCAGAACATTTGTGGAGACAGCTGTTCGTTGAGCTTCCACAGTCAAGGTTATATGGAAATAAAACAATGTGTGTTCACAATAGCACCTTTGCACAGAGGGCTTTTAAGAAGGGCACAAAGACCTGATTGTTGGTGGTGACTTGTTATGTTCCTTCCTCCCCGAGCCCTCCATTCCCAGGTGGGATGGTGACTTGAGTTTCTGAGTCAGAACTGAGTCCTCTGTGCAAGCTGGGTCTGATTTCAAGCCCCCCAAACGTAATATGACATGTTTTCTCCTATTAAAGATCTCCAAACCTGCAAGCTGATACACTTAAATCCTTGTCTTCTTTAAAAAAAAAAAAAACAAAAAACAAATCCAGGAGTCTAATACTGTGCCCTGAAGTTGACAATGTACCCATCGGTCCGCCGCACTCAGTGTGGTCTAAGCACGCGGTCCCACCAATGACGGGACAGCCTTTCAAACAAGAGTTCTACTGAGTGTTTTTGCTGCTCTTTTCATACCTATTCAGCTGCTCTTTTTGCCTCACAGATTCCTCTTCCTCTTTTAAGATTCTCTTCTCCTCCCTCTTTACTCGAGAGTAGGCTCATATCTTTTTTGAGGATCATAGATTCTTTACCTTCCAAGAATTTTTTTCTTTTTTCCATTGCCCCAGGACCCATGTCCTCTTTTTAATATTTCCCCAAGATCTTGCATGACTGCTGTCATTTCTCTTAAAAAAATAAACCATTCTATTGTCTCACCAAATATCTAACTCCTATATATATTTTTAATATAATATATATATTATACGTATATAATATATATATTTTAGATTTTTAAAAAAATTTTAAAGTAATTTCTGCAACAACGTGGGGCTTGAACTCACAACCCTGAGATCAAGAGTCGCACGCTCGACTGCCTGAGCCAGCCAGACGCCCCCAACTCCTGTAACGAATAGCTCCGTTAACAAGAAACAAAAACAAATGAACAAATGAAAACCCAGCACAAACTGATACATGAATTGAGATTGTGAATAAAGATAAAAAGTTCAAACCATAAAACATAAGGCAAAAATTAGTGTCCCAGAGAGGACCCCGATGTCGTAGCTGGAGGACAGCTAGGAAAAAGTCACTATACTTGCTTTACCAGCTCCTTGAGAGCAGGGGCAAAGTCTTACCTCAAATTCTCCATGGTTCCCAGCACGGTGCCTGGCTCACAGAGGTTTCAAGAAATACTTGTGGAAAAGGATGACTGGAGGAAGGAAGGGTCTCCAGTGTTAACCAGGGACCAGCTACTTTTCATGTGATGTTGGTGTTCCAAGTCAACCCAGACAAGGGTACCACGGCCCAGCAGTACCACGCCGGGCCACATGATGCAGACCGCGGGCTGTGGTCCAGAGTTAGGAAAACTGTCTCCTCCTTCAGCCATGGTCCTCCTGTCTCAGCCCTTGGGAACTCTGGAAGGTTCCCAGTGCCTTCGGGGATCCTTCCAGGTCACGGTAAATGAAAAAAAATCCTTTGCTGACAAACTATGGGGTATTTCTGCCGAAAGTCCCTTTGTAGAGTGAGCCCCATAGATTTCATCGTGGGATGATGGAAGGTACGTGGGTTGTGGAGACACAGCTATCTGGGGCTATCCTTAAGTATGTGAGGCTCCACTTTCTCATCTTGAAAATGGGAATAATGACACTTATATGTTTTACTGTCTTTGTGGGAATTTGAGATAATTACTATTAAAGGCTTAGAACATAAGAGAAATTCCATAAGTGATAGCTCTCCCCACTTGAGTGTAAGCACCATAAGAGCTGGGTTTTTTGTCTGCTTTGTCACTGCTGGCTCCCAGCGCCCGACACAAAATAAGCCCTTAATAATATTTGTTGAATAAAGGATGTATTTGTTTACTTACCACGTCACTGAGTGGAAACGCATCCTTGTCTTTTGATGTACTAGAATGGTAGGGTGTGTAATGTTTCCAGTAGCATCCAGCTTCAGGACTTCGTGTCAGATGCTAGTGACAGTCGTGTGCTTGCTGTATGACACGTGGGGCAGTAGGCAGACATGGTGCGTGAGCAGATCTCAAAGTGTCATCTCCCAACCAGCAGCATCAGTGTCGCCTGGGACCTCGCGCGTGAGACGTGTAAGCTCTCAGGCCCCGCAGCAGACCTGCTGAATCAGCGAGTCCAGGGAGGGAGCCCGTCATCGAAGTGAGCATATCGTTTGCTGATCCGTGATATGTGCTGAAGGCGGAGGACCAGGACCGCTGGGATGCGTACAAACCCCCTGAGCTGTGACTACACATGACCTGAGCACCCGAGGCCTAAGGACCGAGGACTTGTACCTGGCAACATCACCCACTGGGGATTTTGGAATATGCTGTTCATCCTCAGGGAGAGAACTCTCGGGCTGTGAGTTCATGTGCTCATCCAGCTGACTGGCCACACTGCTGTTTCGTTCGCGGTGCCTGCTATGAATGCATGTTTGGGCTCTCCCCCCCAAATTCATATGTTGAACCCCTACCCCCCCAGGGTGATGGTATGAGGAGCTGGGGCCTTCGGGAGAGACGATTCGGGTTAGATGAGCCACGTGGAGATACAGCAAGACCGCAAGCCAGGAAGACAGCCCTCCCCAGTTCCCAGACCATGCTGGCGCCCTGATCTCGGACTTCCTGCTTCCAGAACTGTGAGCAGAGAACTGGCTATTGTTTAAGCCACCCAGTCTATGGTATTTTGAGAGAGCGGTCTGAGCTGATGGAGACAGAGCCTCTTCGACCTGGCTGTGGCAGAGCGGACCAGGGTGGCATGGACACCGAGAAGCTCCATCTGTGGGCTAGCCCTCCGTTCTTATGTTGGTAAAGATGCGAGCAAAGCCACTGTCAGAGACCCAAAAATAAAGTGGCTCCAAAAAGGAGCAGTTATTTTTTTTTTCTGTAACAGCCTGCAGATGAACGGTCCAGGCTGGCAAGGTGGTTCTGCGTGAAGTTACCTAGGGACCTTTGTTCTTCCATTGTGTCGTTCTGGCATTCTCTGCAGCGTTGTCCTTCTTTGCCTGATGAAGGCTGAGTCAACACCATGTCTGCATTCCATCTTACTGCAGGGAGAAAATCCAGGACGAGTGGTTTGACTTTAAGAAGATGATGCCAAATTTGTACATCTTGCTTCCATTTATACCCGGTTACTCGTGTTGTCATACCCAGCTGCGAGGCAGGCTGCGGAAAAGCTATGTGCTCACAGACGGCACACGGGACTCTGTCGCTAAGAAGGAGGGACGAGCGAGCCCTGGGAGACAGTTAGCGAGCCCCGCCAGAGCTCTCCACAGCTTCTCGGTTCCGCTTCTCACAGGGCCAGCTGCCCCATGCAGCCCTGTCCTTGGATTCCCAGGAGATTTCTGTATCTTTAGATTAAAACCCCTTCTTTTGAATTAGCTTAAGAAACTCTTCTTTGTTACCAAACACTCCAGATTAGAACAGTGCACCTTGAATCCCTCAGACGTTAGTGAAGGTTGAAATAAACATAATGTGAAAAGGTGGGGGGCTCAGAGCGAGCCCTACACACAGGCATTGGGGAGGGTTGCACAGTCGTGACCACAAGGATGGCCATAAGGTGAGATGAGATGAAACTTGTCCCATGTGACAGTTCCGAGCTGTCCTGAACAGCCTTCCTTGCCTCCCCTGAGAGCCCTGCGCCCAGGCAAAACCGTGAAACGTACTAACTGGGCTTTGGCAGCTTTCCGTCTCTTTCCGCATCTTTGCCAGTGGGATCTGAGCCATCAGAATTCCCACGTCCTGCGTCCCCATTCCCTCAGAGTTCTGTGTTCGGCCGTGCACATGCACTAGGGTCTCCTTGGGGCCCAGGGCCTTCTCATTACATGTGAATCTCTAGCAATGGGGGAATTTTAGGCCTGTTTGGCTATTCACCCTGGTTTATTAGGGATTTTTGTCACTCTTTGCAAGTAACACTCAAGCAGGGCCCTGGTATGTATAGTAACATCTCTGTATCCTCATTTTGGGGTAACAGCCTGGGGGAGAGAAACGCTTTTTTTTTTTTTTCCCTTTCCTCTAGTTTTAATCTCTCATTTAGAATGGCTGATGGGTCTACCAACTAAGGGCTTCCGTTTCCTGGAAGAATAGGTAGAACTCTTGGATCTCTCCTCTCTCAACCTTGTTTCCTTCTTCTCCGGTACTGTTCCATTCTGCTCTTCACATGCTTGGATCCAGTAAACACCAGGATTGTACAGCAGGGTGTCCAGTGAGGGGTTATAAACAACTGAGGGTAACCAGAGGAACCCTCAATGAGATTTCACACATGTAAAGCTGAATACTAAGTCAATATTAGAGTTAATCAGGGGCGCCTGGGTGGCTCAGTTGTTAAGCGTCTGCCTTCCGCTCAGGTCATGATCCCAGGGTCCTGGGATCGAGCCCTGCATCAGGCTCCCTGCTCGGCAGGAAGCCTGCTTCTCCCTCTCCCACTCCCCCTGCTTGTGTTCCCCCTCTCACTGTCTCTCTCTGTCAAATAAATAAATAAAATCTTTTTAAGAAAGAGAGAGAGAATATTAGAGTTAATCAGCTCGACACCTGTCTTTTATCTTATCCACGCTGGGTTTCTTGGCTCTGCATCTGGGAGGTTTCCCTTTCCACCATTCCATGGGCCATGTTTCTCAGTGAAGTAAGGGGACCATGACAGCCCATGACCTTCTGTTCACGATAGGCTCTCCAGAAGGAATGGAGAGCAGAGGCGTGGGAGTGGGCTCAGCAGTAGATGAACAGACACTGTGTACCAGACACTGCTAGATACTTGTTGCCCTCAAAGACACTGGAGAGGAATTAATATTTCAACCTATGAGAAAATGGAGGCGTCAGAAAATCAAGTAATTTGTACAGATCATTGATAACAAGTGGTGAAGGCAACATCTGAGTTAGATTTGTCTGGTTAAATCCTGTGCTCAGAATGACTTTTATGAGAAGAGTCTTCCGTTACTAGTTGTACACTGGCAACCAAGAGAGGAGGATGACCCATTTTAATCACATTCTTTATTGGTGGGCGGAGAGTGGAGAAGAACGGGAACCATTGAGAATGGACTCAGGAAGCTATCTAGAGGAGGTTATGTTCTGCCGCAACCTTATTATTTGACTCTGGGAGAATCCATTGTCTTCCCTGTGACTTAGTTTTATGACCCAATTAAAAAAAAACCCAAAACACAATGCTCCCAATCTTTGAAGGGCTCAGTGAAAATCTAGGTGAATGACCATATAAAAATCCTAGCAGGTAGGAACACACATATATATAAATATAAATGATAGATTTTAAATACTCCATTTGAAAGCATTCTATCAAATGTTAGAACTGAAAGGGACTTTAGACATCGTAAAGATAATCTCTGTTTCCCTGATATGGCCTAGTGCCGTGTCTCGTATATAGCAGGGGCTTGTTAAACAGCAGTTGAATAAATGGTGAGTGTCTTTCATATGCTTTCAGTTTGACGTCACCTCCACATCCCCGTAAATAAGGATACAAGAACGATCCGAACCTCTGATCACGTTGTATGCGATCATTAATTGCTCCAATAGGAGTTTGGTTGTTTTTATGAGCTTTTCCCTCCTGAAATGACCTTCACTACAGCTTAGGTTAAGCTTAGAAGATGAGTTCAGTCTATCCAAGCAGTTTGTGGAAACCATTCCGCCCTCTCTGCCTGAATGAGACCCACAGTGATGACAAAAGTAGCATTTGGTAACGCCGTGAAGCTTCTATCTGTCCCCGGCTCCCGGGCTGGCTTTCTGGGGCTGCAGCCTAGCCAGTCACACAGCGTTGAATGGTCTACTGTTTCCCCCTTTAAATTCTTAATTTTTACGCAAGGGGCCCTGCATCTTCAATTAACATTGGGCCCTGTAAATTACGTAGCTCTTCTGTTTGGCTCTCTGTGTGAGCCTGTGCATTTTCTCTCCGCCCTTCAGTTCCGCACGCCCCCTGCTCAAAGGCAAGGCTGCCACATGCCCCATCTTGGTGGGATCTGAAACATCTGCCTGGCCTTTGGAATAAACTAGTAAATGCATTATTCAAAATATTCTGCTTTCTTCATGCATATTGCGAAACTAATGGAATGGCATGAACATGTGTTAATCATTGACTGGTGCTAGCCACTGAGCTATGAGTTTTCGTACTTATTTCTTTTAACTGTCTCCTCAAACCCGTGAGATAATGCTATTATTCTAACTTTACAGATGGTAGTCTTGAGGCTCAGGGAAGCCAGTAAGTGGCAGGGCTCATGCATTGAATTCTTTGATTCGTTTGACTTGAAAGCCCATTCCGATTTCCTTGCCTTTGCTCATCTGAGGCCTGGAAAATTTCCCTGGAGATCGTAGCATTGCCTCCAATGACTAATGACCTTTCCCATGGCTTCCACTCCTTACCTTTGGCACGGGACCTTTCACTACTGTTTGGTTAGCAATTAGGAGACGTTACTCTCCCGTGTGAGGCTTTGAGCTGTAGAGCAACTTTCCCAGGACCATCCATGGAAGCAGAACTGGAGTGCATCACTGCCTCACTGAAGGGGGTGAGGGGTGGGGCAGAAAGCAAACACGGGGACTTGAGTCCAAGCCAACACTTGATGGCATATGCCTTAACAGCACTTTCAGCTGTGTAAATGAAAATGGCAGCCACTTACTCGTCCTTTTTCACAAACCTCTGTCCAGCACCTGCTATGTGCCAGGTCCTGTACTAGGCTTTGCAAAGACTAGTGAAGAAGACACAGCTCCTGCTTTCCAGAAGGCCACGGATTGGCAGAAAGGTACTGACTCCTAACCCCAACATTTTGCTAGCCATGGTTCTGAAGTTGAGGAGTCAGGAGTCAGAGCAAATTTAGGAAATGGATGTAATATTATTTCTGTAGCTTATTGGAATTCTTCCTTGCCTGAACCTTGTTATAGATGAGGGTCCTTGGTTGGGGAGCGCACCTATCCCTGTCGTCATTGGCATGATGGATTAATAGCTGACTCTGGCCAGTTTTGCATGACCCTCTGCTTCAGCAAATAGAAGCACAATTTTTCAAGATTGACACGAAGAGGAGCTGAGTTGCAAACAAGTTCTGCCCTGGGTCTCCACCCCCTACCTGGCTGCAGTGCTTTGTAAAATCATTGCTTGTCTAACAGCCTCAAGAAGCCAGTAGGGCAAGAAGGCCAGAATTATGCCCAGCAAACACAGCAATGGAGCACAGTTCTCTGTGAGTGTTTCCATGGTAACAGTGATAACAGCTTATATTTATAGACCCTCTATCTCCAAGGAGCTCGAAGCACTTTACAGACATATTATCTTCTTCTATAAGAGGGAAACAGAAGGACAGAGGGGCAGAGAGAGGGAGGAAGGGAGAAGGAGGAGGTGGAGAGGAAGGAAGGAAGAGAGGGAGGGAGGGAGGGACAGAAGGAAGGAGGGAGGGACATAGGAAGAGAGGGAGAGCAGGAGCAGGAGAGGGCAGAGGAGGGACAGAAGGACATGATGTGCTATTATACACACTTCACAGATGGCACAGAATGGGGAAGTCAGTGACCCAAGGTGGCATGGTTAGCTAGTGACAGATGGTAGACTGGATGGACTTAGTGGCTCATATAACTCCTGGAACCCTTGCTCCTGGCCTTGGGCAGATGTTAGGGCCGAGCTGCCGACTCCCAGTCATCTAGCTCTGTTCAGTGTCATCTGGGTGATCAGATAACTCCAGGGACGTCAAAGGCAGTTTGGCTCAACTATTGTTGACATGAAACACAGGGACAATTCTTCTATGGAGATTTGAAGATAATGTTCAGATAGCCACCAGACAATCCCACATGGTATTCGCAGGAGCGAGAGGCTTCGATGTCCTGATAACCTCAGACAAAAGTCGCACACACATACAGAGGGTCTGCACATGCTGATGGAAATGGTTCTTTAAACCCATTTCACAGTGTCCCAAGGACATTTGGAGGAAATACTTCTCAATCCTTCCCCCTGAGACACACATCTGTTCCATTAGACATGAGAGGTGAGGTAGAATTATTTGAAGGCTGTAGCCTATGAAATGGAGAATGAGTTTTGTAAATTCCAGAGCTACCAGTCTCTTTATAAAACACTTTGTGTGGGTAAAACCAGAGCCTCTGTAGCGGTGTAAATTCTGAGCTGGGTTGCAGTGGTCTCGAACTCTGTCATCCTCAGCCATTTCTGTCCTCATTCTTCTTTCGTCAGAGTTTGCAACTGTGGTCCCCGCTTTTTACCCTCCTAGACCTTCTGTCCCCACCCCCCTAACCTCCTCACTCGTCATTTGGTCTTGAGAAAGTAGGATCAATTTTCTCTTTTAAAAAGATCTCTGATCTGCCAAAGCTGGGCAGCCCTGAGAGTTAAGTTCCATCCCCTGCGGGTCTTCAGGGTCCTTTATGAACAATCATGCCAGTTTCTACAGCCCAGAACCTCAGGCTTGTGCAAAAGACGAGCTGTTGATTTGCTTACAGGCGGATCCGGTTTCAGGGGCCCTTGGGGTGAGGGGGTTGGTAGTTTGAGAATTCCAGTGGTTGAGCCTCAGGAAAGTTTAAAATATTTGATTTACAAATAGGCTTCTGATCCCCGAAGCAAAAAGAACTTGAAAAATGAAGAAGAAAGGAGTGGTTTGCTGGGAACCCCCTGGTTTCCCGCACAGCATTAGGGACTTCGTGTGCACCTGTGCGCGCCGGGTCTCCACCCTCCCAGGGAATGAGCGGGACCACCCTCCGACTCACCAGGGATAGGCTTCTATACACTGAACTGCTTTCTATTCCCCCAAGAGCCAGGAGCTCCCTCTTACCTACTGTCTTCTCCGGGAGAGGAGGGATCTTATTTTGTTTGCTGGTCTCCCTGGCCCCTAGCTTTGTGCTGATAGGCTCTTGGTATATGTAAATAAGAGAACGTCTTGTGGCTCCGCCCTCCCTCCCGCCCTCTTTACACCTTTTCCTTGGTTTACCTATACCTCCTCCGGAAGGGTCCTCCTCCACGGTCCGTATACGGCCCCTCCTGCTTGTTTCCATGCAGCATGTTATCTTTCTCCATCACAGCACTTACCACACACTCCCGTGTCTGCTTGTGTTCACATGAGTTTCTAGATCTCTGTCTTTTGTCTGGGTGTCTTTTGTGTGTACTTCAATACCCACATACATTTAAGCCCTTACATTTATAAATGCAAGGTCCTAGAGTTCTCTTATACGTTCCAATAAGTTTAATAAGAATTCAACTTAAAATGGTAAAACACATGAATTACTCAATTGTGTTTTATTTTTTTTTTTAATGATTTTTTATTATGTTAGTCACCATACAGTACATCCCCGGTTTCCGATGTAAAGTTCGATGATTCATTAGTTGTGTATAACACCCAGTGCACCATGGGTGTTACATACATGCCCTCCTTACTACCCATCACCCGTCTATCCCATTCCCCCACCCCCCTCGCATTACAAGGCTACCATTCTAACTGGCCCAGTCTCTTAAAACTTATTCAGACACAAAATGGCAAATATATACAATTTATAATCACTCACATAAAATTATAAAGACTCTGGTTTGACTCTCTCAAATCTTTCTATACTTAACTCTCAATCTTCCTGGTGTTAAGAAAGCAAGACATTTGCCACACAGCTACCCGGCAGAGTGTTGGCCACGACATGGGCTGGCTGGGGGCCGTGATGGGACTTTTTGAATGGTTGCAAAGTTGTAGGCTCTCACACTAAAGAGGTGTGGCTCTCCCAAGTCCCCTGCCACTTTGTCTACTTCTTAGTTCGCTCAAGGAAGTCCGCAGCCCCTGTTTTTGTGAATCACTTGCCTGGATCTTGCCTGTCATTGGCACCTTAACATTTGTAAATATATTTACAGGTAGCACACACTTGATGGCATTTCGAGGTTTGTAAGAATTATCTTCTTGCTAATAGTAAGTGCCTTTGATCTTGACGGGTCCCTCCATTCTTTCATGGTCTCCGTATCATACCACCTTCAGGGTTCTCTGTTGGATATCCTGTTGAATTTCGTTTGACTTGTCACGACTCTGAAGTCCTTCTGCCCTCTGCTCCTTGCGTCCTCCCTAAGGCCATGAGCTCTTCCCTTAGGAGAGGACAAGCTGTTTTGTGCAGAGCTGTGAGCTCAGAAGTCCGCACAATGCTCGGCTCTGAACAGACACTGCTGTCACTTGGCCGTCGCGTCACAGGCCGGCAGGGGCACACCTGCCTCTGAGCAAGTTGCGTTTATTGCTGGTTGCACTGAGAGATCCCATGCCCTTTGGGCAACTGCGGGGTGCTTGGGTCAGAAGGTTCCAGAAAGGACTTAGGAAGAGCTTGGGCTTGCTCTTGTCAGCTGATTTAGGGTAGGGCTTAAAGCAGCAGACTTTGCTCTGCATCGGATGCTGCCAGGAAGCAGAGATAATTCTGTGATGGGGAGGCTTGCTGGAGCGAGGCCAAAGACCCCATCATACAGAAACAGCAGTCATTCCTATTAGTCAGGAGAGGGGGTGTTGGCTCATTTGGGGGCTGAGACAATGCTCACGTTCTTGTCGGTTCAGACATGATCACAGAGCCCTCTTGTTTGGGCCTTGCTTCTTCATAGTCACTGAGAACTCTGCTCTCGTGTGACATAGTTGCTGGTCGGCAGAACGCCAAGACCTAGCCATGAGCGCTGGGCCAGCTCATGGCAACACCAAGGGTAGCAGTGGTACCAGGCTGGCTCCAGTGTGGACTCCAGCAGAGCCCTATGTGGCCCGCAGTCCCGCTCCCACTGCTCCTCCCTCACATTTGCTGGGCCTCTATCCCTGGTTCCACTATCTCCTCCCCTCACCATCTCTGTCTTTAACTGGTATCTCTCAGTGTGGCAACACTCTGTCCTTGGAGTCTGGAGAGCAGACAGGAGGTGCTCGGTGATGAAAGACCAGCTCCCACTGAGCATTCCCTTTCTTCGCATGGGCTCGGTCCCCCCAGCGCTCGCGTACTCTCCTCCGGACTTTCCATCCTGGCTGTCGGAGTCAGCAAAGCTGGCACAGCCCAGGCTCTCAGCCCCCTGCTGTTTACTTGCCAAAAATATTTCTGCAACTGGAATTCAATTTGGAAAATGTTTTACAAATAGAGTATCTTGGGAGAATGTTTTAATTTCCCTGATCAAAGCGCGATGTGCTACTCTTCTGGATAATAGCTCTGAATGCTTTGGAGATGCAGATCCTAACTGATTCATCCCAGTCCCCTAATTTGAATACCTTTAAAACTGGTGAGGATCTCAAACATACGAACACTTGGAGTGTATAGAAATACATAAGATCCTGACTCAGGGACCTTGTGAATTCCCCAAGGCCTTTGACTCGGGGGAAGAGAAAAGTCTAGAGTTGAGTTGTTTGTAGTATTTGTTCTCTACAGAGTCTGTCCCACTAGTCCACTCTCAATAGCCATGAAGAGTCACTTTGATGAAGGTAATTTTTGAAGAACTACTTAAACATTTAGAAGACAAGAAGGGGTATATGTATATGTATCTACACACATAGACAACATGTATCATATATGTAACATATGCATCCTATTTGATCACATATGTGATACATATATACCATATATATGATACATACATATATGTATATCTTCTTTCTCACATAACCGATCTTGTGATTGTGTTAGTGATAATGATGACCTTCCTTTGCAAATGCTTATTAAACCTACAGAATGACGAAGGCTTTGATTACTCCTTGGTTTTTAAATTAAATTGCATGATATCTTTAACCAACCAACCAACCAACCAACAAATGCCTTGACTTAGAAAAACAGTCAAATGAACAAGTAAATTTCTAGATGTGGAAAATAGGTAAAATTTATTGGTTTATTTATTGTTGGTGGACATTGACCTCTTTATAGACTTAAGTTTTAACTTTTATGAATATGTCAAGGGCAAAGTACAGAATCCAAGTATGGAATAGGATCCTTATATAAGGGAACATTCACTGTTCTGAGAGTGGAGACACCTGAATTCTAGTACCATGTTGGTTGTGAAATGTTGACCTTAAGCAAACATGAAAACAAAAATATCTGGATCTCAGTTTTTGTAAAGTGAGAGGAATTACACTAACTGATTTAGTAGGTTCCTTGCAGCTTAAATATTCTAGATTTTGCAGGTACAAATGTATTTATTTAGTCAATTATTTAATATGGGAAGCTAACAAGAAATAATTTGTGCATGCTGCCACCAGGTGAAGGTAATGTTTTGTCTATAGGTCATGTGCTCCAAATTGTAGGCTTATGCCATACCTGTGTTATATCTGAAAATGCCATATCTATATTATATCTGAAACATATGTTATACACTCATCTTTTGCCTCCTTTAAAACAAATATTTGTTTAAACATTAAGCTTATCCATTATCACATATTTGCAGGCCAGAGTCATGATCTGCTCATGATCTGATTTTATCTATCGCCTTGAAGTGCTTCTTGGCCTGGCAGCTGTATTTCCTGGTGGAAATAATACAGTGCATATCTGTGCCACTGAGATCATGGAAACAAACAAACAAAAAAAACAGAAAAAAGTCACTTCCCATTTCTCCTCTGGATGGAGGTACTTTGTACAAGGATCCTAGATGGTCGGGCTTCCTGCTCAGCAGGGAGTCTGCTTCTTCCTCTCCTTCTGCCCCTCCCCCTGCTCGTGCACACACTTGATCTCTCTCTCTCTCAAATAAATAAATAAATCTTTAAAAAATTCCTAGATATTAGCAACTTAATTATATGTCTACTAGAAATGTAAACATTATAGCAAGAATTTTTGAAAAGGGAATTTTAAGTAGTTTTCTTAGTGATATTTTTTACTTTTAAAAACCTGCCTAGGAAGTGAACTATTTTAACAATATCCTATCTGAAGCATGAGAGACTATGGGCTCTGAGAAACAAACTGAGGGCTTCAGAGGGGAGGGGCGTGGGGGAATGGGATAGCTGGTGATGGGTAGTAAGGAGGGCACGTATTGCATGGTGCACTGGGTGTTATACGCAACTAATGAATCATCGAACTTTACATCAGAAACCAGGGATGTACTGTATGGTGACTAACATAATATAATAAAAAAAACATTAAAAAAAACCCAAAAAGCAATATCCTATCTGAAAATACTTTTTTTATTTTTATTATTGTGTACTCTGTGTTAAGTAAAATACAAACAGAAGTTCACAAGGTTTCTCAATAGTAGAAAAGGGTTTCAGGAAAGAAGACCCTTAGCATAAGGTTGGTTTCAGTGCCCAAAACTTCATCTTATGACCTTCAGTAGCAAGATCATAGCCACGACATGTGGCCACTGGAGACAAAGAAGGACATTAGGAAACCTTCGGAGGACACGATGTCTGGCATTAAACCTCCATTAGCACCAAAGCCTGCCTTAGGCACACAGATCTACTGTATTGACTTTGGCAATGTGTCTACCTTGTGATGCCAATAAAGTTAACTGAAATTGAAAATTGATAACACAACCCAGTTCTCTCTGTCTCTCCTTCCCTTTGGGTTGCCATTTGGTTTGGCTGAATATGGCAGAACCCTCTCTTCCCATCCATGAGTTCTTCCTCCTCTCTCTGGATCAGGACCTGGGCAACCCCTTCCCCTGGGAGAGGCAGGCTGCCTGAGGAAATCGCCCTTCCTGGCTTCATGCATCTACAGGCACTTGCTGTTTGTTTAAGGGAAATTAAACTTCTGTTTGCTCTGCAGCGTGTATTCAGTGGTGCTCTGTCTACAGACATATGTGTGCCTAGTTAACCCATTGAGGCAGAAAAAAATAACATGACTCTAGCTGAGATAGTCCCAGCAACATGAGAAATGTTTTAGTACCTGTTCTGCAGCTCATGGGACATCCTTCTGACCTTGCACAGCTCTAAGGTCACAGGACAGGTGAGCCCAAGGGACCTGTGGATGTGTAAGAATGCCTGCGAGGACTAAGCCCGAAGGGACAGTGCAGGGGAAGGTACAAGCTACTTAGAAACTGTAGGCTGTTTCATCTGCAGAGCCCCTACCTGTTTTCTCGTAGAACTTCCTCGTGGTGTAGGCAGAGAGGCACCGTCCCCGGAAGGGTAGGTGTCTGCCCGGAACACATGGCTAATTAAGTGACAAAGCCAACTTGGAAACGCAGCTTTCCTGACTCCTGGTCTGGTCGTGTTTTCGTTACGCCACACGGTCTGCTTTGCTTCAGAGAGCCACCAGCACTTTGGGGAGACAAAGGATGCTCATCGGAGCCGTACTACCGAGTTTGGATGTGACTTTGGGCAAGTTACCCTGTCTGAGCTTCAGCTTCACTCTTTCTTTAGATGGGGACGTTGCCAGGCCAAGGTGACCCACACCTTCAGCTCGAGCACTCTGGAGACTGGTGCACGTGAGATGTTTTTATTCGTTGTGTTTCCTGGAATGCTTTGAGTGGTCAATTTTTATCTGCATGGGCCTGCTTTCTTTGTTTTTCTCTACCTGGAGATTGCTGTCTTCCCTGATGAGAGTGTTAGAGGCAGACTAACACTGACGGCTTAGGTATGTGAGTTTCAGTTATTCCGGAAGTCAACCAAATTCTGCCAGCATGTGAATTATGCCCTTCTAGGCTGTCCTCAGAATGGTTGAGAAAGTGATTGCACCCTGCAAATTGGCAAAGTACAAACACAACACACACCTTGGGCTCCCTTAAAATGACTGAGATTAACCATTTGACCAGGATATAACAAAAGAATAATGATCCGGGTGTCTTCTGCTTTAAGCAAATCTAAAAGTTAAAATGATGTGAACTTCTAAAACAGAAACATGAGGCAGTATTCACATTATTAAATGATTCTTTATGCTTCTTGCAGATTTTTCTTCCATTAGCATAACGGAGAATGCCGCTCAATTCGTACACATCTACTGCAGGAAGCGGCCTCCACCGAACGTGCAGACGTCGTTCAGAACCTGATATTTACCGTATTTACCACATATGTACTACAGTCCTCACAGTCTCTGCCTTCTCCCATTATTAACTCATCTTAAAGATCTTGAAAATAAAAATAATATATATATCTTCTGTAAAAGGCACATGTAACGATAACTAGCTTCATAGAACTCTTATAATAATAGTACACAGGACACTCAAAGTAATATACTATGAGTATACAATTTATGCTATTTTTTGCACTTTTTCTCCAACCTGGTTTTTTCTACTAATGTGTTGTGAACAGCTTTCCATGTTGATGAATATTAATTTGCAACATTTTTGTAATGGCTACAGTTCATACACATTATTTCACTAATATGCTAAGCGTTCGGTTGTTTCTGATTTTATCTATTATAAATGACAATGTGGCTCGATACACATCTTTAAGACAACACCTTTGTTCATGTCCTTCATTATTGAGGTAAATTTCTAAAGTGGAATTGCTTGGTCAGAGGGCATTCTCTCTTCAAGGCTCTTGATATACATCTTCAAACTGCCCTGAAGAAAAGTGGTACCCCTAATCTGGGAGTTATTTTTCCCCTGCACTCCAATAGCCATATCCATTATTTTTTTAAAAAATTATTTGTTTATTTTGGAGAGAGAGAGAGAGTGTTGGGGGGGAAGGGAGGGAGGGAGAGGGAAAGAGAGAATCTCAAGCAGACTCCCCACTGAGTGCAGAGCCCCACGCGGGACTGGATCCCTGAGATCATGACCCCAGCCGAAATCAAGAGTCTGATGCTTAACCGACTGAGCCACCCAGGCGCCCCCATGCCTGTTATTTTTGAAGACATGATTTTTAGAGCAGTTTAGGTTCATAGCAAAAGTAAGAGGAACGTACAGAGATTTCCTCTATGCCCTCCGTCCCCCACGCATGCACATCCGCCTGCAGAGTGCTACATTTGTTAAAACGGCTGAAACTATATTGAGACGTCATAACCACTCAAAGTCCAGAGCTTACATTAGGGTTCACTTCGGGTATTGTACCTTCTGTGGGTTTGGACAGCTAGGTAATGACATGTCTCCATCACGATAGTATCGCACGCAGTGTTTTGACTGCCCTAAAAATTCTCTGTGCTGTGCCTGTTAATCTCTTCTCTCGCCTCCTTTCCCCCACCAAACCTTGGCAATCACGGGTCTTTTTACCTCTCCATAGTTTCCCCTTTTCCAGAATGTCATATAGTTGAAATCACACAGTATGAGGCCTTTTCAGATTGGCTCCTTTCACTTAGTTATGTGCATCTGAGGTCTTTGTAGATCTTTTCATGGCGTAATAGTTCATTTCTTTCCAGCCCTGAATACTATTCCGTTGTCTGGAAGTGCCACTGTTTACCCATTCACCTACTGAAGGGCACCTTGGTTGGCTTCCAAGTTTTGGCAAATTATGAACAAAGCTGCTGTAAAAATCTGTGTGCAGGTTTTTGTGTGGATATGAGCTTCCGATTCCTTTGGGTGAATACCAAGGAGCTCAATTGCCAGATCACGTGGTAAGAATAAGTTTAGTTTTGTAAGAAACTGTCAAGCTGTCTTTTACAGTAGCTGTACCACTTTGCATTCCCACCAGCAATGAATGAGCGTTTCTGTTGCTTCACGTCCTCGCTAGCGTGTGCTGTCGTCAGTGTTCTGGAATTTGGCCATCTGGTAGGTATGTAGTGGCATCTCGTTGTTATTCTAATTTGTATTTCCATGATGACAGAGGACATGGAGTATATTTTCATAGACTTATTGTTTTGGTGAGGTGTCTATTTAGGTCTTGGCCCATTGCTTTTTTTTGTTTGTTTGTTTTGTTTTGTTTTTTTCTTTTGGGTTGTTTTGGGGGTTTTTGTCGTTGAGTTTTAAAAGTTCTTTGTATATTTTGGATAATGGTTCTATGTCACGTGTGTCTTTTGCAAATATTTTCTCTCAATGTGCGGCTTGTCATCTCATTCCCTTGAGAGTATCTTCTGCAGAGCAGACATTTTTAATTTGAATGCAGTTCAGCTTGTCAACGCTTACTCTCATGGCTAGTGCCTTTGGTGTCGTATCTAAACAGTCATTCCCATACCCGGCGTCATCTAGGGCTTCTCCTATGTGATCTCCTAGGAGCTTTATAGTTTTGTGCTTTACATTTAGGTCTCTGATCCATTTTGAGTTAATTTTTTGCGAAGGGTGTAAGGCCTGTGTCTGGATTCACGTTTTTGCATGTGGATGTTCAGTTCCAGAACTGTGTGTCGAAAAGACTATCTTTGCTCCATTGCATTGTCTTTACTCCTTTGTCAAAGAACAGTTGACTGTTGGGGCGCCTGGGTGGCATAGCGGTTAAGCGTCTGCCTTCAGCTCAGGGCGTGATCCTGGCGTTATGGGATCAAGCCCCACATCAGGCTCTTCCGCTATGAGCCTGCTTCTTCCTCTCCCACTCCCCCTGCTTGTGTTCCCTCTCTCGTTGGCTGTCTCTATCTCTGTCAAATAAATAAATAAAATCTTAAAAAAAAAAAAAAAAAAAAGAACAGTTGACTGTTATTATGCATGCCTATTTCTACCCTGTTCAATGAAAAGATCTGTTTTCTATTCTTTTATTAATACCACATTGTCCTGATTATTGGAGTCTAGTAGGTCTTGAAGTCATGCAGCATTAGTCCTCTGACTTCCTTCTTTTCCTCCAACATCGTGTTGGCTACTATGGGTTTTTTGATATAAACTTTAGAATCAATGTGAATGTCTGCAAAACAACTGGCTGAGATCTTGATTTGGGTTACATTGAATCTACAGACGAAGTTGGGAAGAGTTGGTGTTTTGACAATATTGGTTCCAACTGTTTCATTCTTCTTTCATTTTTTTCATCAGAGTTTTGTGGTTTTCCTCGTACAGGTATTGTGCATATTTTGTTAGATTTATACCCCAGTATTTCATTTTAGAGGCTGGTAATGTAAATGGTATTGCGTATTTCCTCCTTGTTTGGAACTCAGCTATTTATTGAATGAAAGAATATTTATCTTCCATTTGAAGTCTCTTCCATTACAATAACTTTATTTTGTTTTTGGTTCTTAAAGAATTTATTTTATTATTATTATTATTTTTTCATCATGATAAGTGTACTCTTTGATTCCCATGGCCCGTTTCACCCACCCACCCCCACTCCCCTCCCCTCTGGGAACCATCAGTTTGTTCTCTATATTTGAGAGTCTGTTTCTTGGTTTGTCCCTCTCTCCCTTCCCCCCCTCTTTGCTCATTTGCTTTGTTTTTTATTTTTTATTTTATTTTATTTTTTTATTTTTTTTTAAAGATTTTATTTATTTATTTGACAGAGAGAGAGAGACAGCCAGTGAGAGAGGGAACACAAGCAGGGGGAGTGGGAGAGGAAGAAGCAGGCTCCCATAAGAGCATAGAGCCCGATGTGGGGCTCGATCCCAGAACCCCGGAATCGCCCCAAAACAAAACAAAACAACTAATTCTTCCAATCCCGGAGCACAGAATGTCTTTCCATTTCTTTGCATTGTCTTGAATTTCTTTCATCTGTGTTTTATAGTTTTCAGAGTAAAGATCTTTTACCTCTTTGGTTAAGTTTATTCCTGAGTACATTATTGTTTTGGTGCAATTGTAAATGGGATTGTTTTTCTTAATTTTTCTTTATCCTGCTTCATTATTAGTGTATAGGACTGCAAAGGATTTCTGTACATTGCTTTGGTACCCTGCAGCTTTACTGAATTCATTTATCAGTTCTAGAACTTTTTTTTTCTTTTAAGATTTTATTTATTTATTTGACATAGAGAGAGACAGCCAGTGAGAGAGGGAACACAAGCAGGGGGAGTGGGAGAGAAAGAAGCAGGCTCCCAGCGGAGGAGCCTGATGTGGGGCTCGATCCCAGGACTCTGGGATCACGCCCTGAGCCGAAGGCAGATGCTTAACGACTGAGTCACCCAGGCGCCCCAGTTCTAGAACTTTTTTGGTGGAGGCTTTAGGGTTTTCTACATATAATATCATGTCATCTGCAAATAGGGAGAGTTTTACTTCTTCCTTACCAAATTGGATGCCACACTTTAAGTATACCTAGTGTCAATCAATTTTGCATATCAAGACACAGAGCATTTCAGTCATTCCAGAAAGTTTCCTTGTACCCTTCTTTCCTAACCAACTCTCCTTAACCACTGCCCCACCCCACCAAAAGCAAACACTGGTTTGCTTTCCATGACTGCAAGTTCTAGAATTTCATATATATGAAATATAATATTTTTGAAACTTATCCAGGTTGTTTCACGTATCTGTAGTTTGTTACTTTTTTATCGCTAAGTATTTTTCCAGTGTTTTATATCCCGGCTTGTGAGTTCATGCTTGTGTTCCTGAACATCTGGCTTGTTTCCAGCTTGCTCATTTGAGTAAAGCTGCTGTGGATAGTCTTATACAAGGCTTTTTGTAGACAAATATATTTCTTTTTCCTGGATAAATAGCTAGGAGTGGAATTTCTAGGTCATAGAGTAGATGTGTATTTTAACTTCCTATGAAACTGCTAAACTGTTTTCCGAAGTCGTGGTACCAATTTACACACTTATCAGAGTCCTGCTTATTCTAAATCCTTTCCAGTATTTGTTATTTTAAATCCTTTAAATTTTAGGCATTCTACTGGGATATCATTGTGGTTTTAAGTTATCTTTAAAAATGATGTCGCATTTGGGACGGTTTCAGCTCAGGTCATGTGAGATCAAGCCCTGTGTTAGACTCTGAGCTCAGCATGGAGTCTGTGTAAAACTCTTCCTCTCTCTCCCACCCCCCCCACCCCCGTGCACTCTCTATCTAAAATAAATAAATATATCTTTAAAAAAATGATATCACATTTTCAATAACTTGATTACCAGTGAGGTTGACTAATTTTTATGTTTGTTGGCCATTAGATTAACCCAGTTCTCTTCATAAATGCAAATTTCCATGAAAGCTTAGCACACATGAAATATTAAGAAGAGTCAGAAAGCACTGGTCTCTTTTAAGATAGATGTCTAATTTGCAGATTATCTTTAGACTTCGAAGTCCAGTCTTGGCTTTTAATGTTGAATTATCTATGTTAATAATGCTCGCTTTCAAATTCATTTCACATTCAATAAGGAAGAGACACAAGTTTAACTATCTTTTTAAAGTTTTTTATTTTTATTTTATTACCTAAAAATGAGGCTTAATAGATGAAATGTTACGGGACTAGTTACATAACTAGCGCATGGGACATAACGTTTAAACATTTTATTGAATGGTGAAATAAATGAATAAATGAAGAATTCAGAATCTGGGATTCTTTCTGTTACAACTTCTCTTGTTTTTACTTGGAGTTGGTTGTCTTTGTCTTCTTTCCTCAGCTGGGAGGTGGGAACATGGCCTTAGGACATAGCGTACCTGGGGTTGAGAAAAGTTGGAGGAAGTCAGAGTCTACGCTGCCTATTTATCTTCATTCACCCCCTCTTCTGCCTATTGCTATGTATATTTGGCCATAAGTGTGTACGGATGTGTGTGTGTGTGTTGTTGTTGTAAGCTGTCCTAAAGCCTTTTTGGAAAGAGTCGTAGAATAGAACACAATGCACAAGAAAGATAAAGCCTGGTCCTAGCCCTACAGCACAGGTCTGATTGGGGAGAGAGAGAGAGACACTCCCAGGAACATTAAGAGCTCCGGAAGGTGGTCCAGATAGTCATCACAGGAGGAGTCATTAAAGCCAGCTAGAACTTTTGCAGAATGAAGTGTGGACGTGGGGCCCTAGAAGAATCTAGGACTTAAGTAAAAAGTATTGCAGAAGACTAAGAAAATATAGAGGGGCAATCAATCAATCAATCAATCAATCGGAGTAGGTAGGATTCAAAAAGACGAAACAGTGAAGGACAAACACAGGTGTGGGCCTGGAGTAGGAGCTAAGTGTCCACTGTCCATGAGACAATGAAGCAAGGACGGAGTAGAAGGTGCAAATGGTGGAGAAAGGCAAGCACCAGGCTAGAGAAAAGGTGTGGGACCATATTATAAAGTAAGACAGTTAAATGCCAGGCTATGGAGCTGAAGCTCTTTATATAGATAGTTAGGGACCTCAGGGGATTCTCCAGAGGGGAGCAATGAGATGAAAACGTCTGTGCTGGGATTAGTTGGGTGATTTTTCAGGCTCTCTGGGAAACAGCAGAGACCGAAGTCAAGGAGATTCTGTGATAACCTCTCAGAAATGCTTTCTGTGAAATGGAGAGAATTTCATCACCTTCCAAAGATTAAAATCAAGATGTTCAAATATTCTTCTTCACATTAAATGCTTGTACCTCATTAGCACAGATTTCTCCAAAGTTTTGCCTTCCTTTAAGATAATATGTTATACTAAATTCAAACTTCGTAGGACATTCAAGTTGTCGTTGTTTCCTAATTGAGCACATACTTTGTGGATGTCTTGCAAAGCACAGCTAAGAGCGGGTGTACCGCTGTTGTAACTTAGCATTTCTGCAGAGGGTTTTACACTTTTACAAAGCGCTTGTATTCCGTCATCTCAGGTGACTCCAGAATGTAATTTTATAAATGAGAAAACTGATATTATGTGAGGTAAATAATGTTGCCCATGGTCACAGAGTTAGAAAGGGGTGAAGCCAGGGCATTATTTTAAGAGAACGACTAAATTTAGCAGAATTGAACAGAGAACATTTTTGGAACCCTAATTTAATAGGAAACAGGGTTTAATTTTAAAATATCAAATGCAGAGGATCTCTGATGAATGCAACTTTTATAGGAAGTGAGTTTCCCTGGAACACTCTTTGAAGTCTGGTCTTTTTTCCTCTGGCTGTTATGTGGTTGCTGGTGTTTTTTTCTGATAATGGCTAAAATACCGCCACCACTTTTTTTCTGAGCATGTTACAAATCCCACCACTTATAATTATATTAATGGCTATTATTTTTTTCTGGCTCGTCACAAATCCCACCATGAATATCATAATATTAACATTTCTCGCGGGCTCACTGTGTGTGAAAACATATCCTGTCTCGCCTCATTTATTTCCTTCACAGGCCCTGTAATGAAGGCATTACTATGATTATGATCTCCGTTTTACAAAATGAGACCGTTGAGGCATCGTCAGAGAGGGGAAGAGCCTTCACAAGTTCACACAGCTAAGCAATGGGGGAGCCAGCAACCAAGTCCAGCTTTGTCCTACTGGAGAGTCTCAACCATTGAGGAATAAGATGAAGACGTTTCTCTGGTTTCGCATCCCAGGAAACTCCCGGACACTCTGTCAAGAGCTGGGGAGTGTTCTGTTGTTCTGGATTACCTTCCTCTCTGGTGAGTGACAAGCCCTGAGCAGCTCAGCCAGCAACCAATCCCCGGGAGAGAGCTGGTATTTCACTCAGCCTGTTCTGTCTGTTTTCTGTCCCCTTCTCTTTGCCAATATAAATTAGTGCCAATGAAAGATCATCGGATTGTGAAAGACATGCCAATAAAGCTGCTACAGGGAAATACCCTTAATAATAGTACTCTGCACTCGGCGCATAGTGTCTCAAAGTCTTCGCAGTGCAGTCTGTAGCTACCCGAGTCACACGTTTGTCCCAAGAGATTTCATGTGTCAGGGGAAGAAGGTGAAACAGAGATGGGATTCTCCAAGTCTCCCCAAGGCCATACATGGAGGCTGACCACAGAGTTGTCATTGTCGGCCTGACGTTTGTAATAAGTGAAGACATGCCCAAGGCATGGGCTAGTCCCTGGGGAGAGTCGGGAATGAAAACCTCTACCAAACTCTCCCAAGCCCGAAACAGAGAAAGGCAGTGGGGGAAGTGGTTAAATGCATGGATTCTAGAATTGAAATTATTGGCTGAAGCTTAAATAATTAAATGGCTCTATGCCTCAAATTCCTCATTTGCAAGACGGGCCTAATACGATCCTGTTGTGCAGGGTTATGGCGACGATGGTGAGATGGCGCTGGGAAGATACCGAGGAAAGTGGCCCATGCCTTCCGGCCAATGGTACATACACGTGTAAAACTCCAGGGGAAACCGAGCTCCTTTAGCCTAAGCTGCTGGTTTCTAAAAAGAGAGGCATCCTGTTGTTATGGGGGAAAACATATTACTGAACACCTAAGCTGTGGTCTGGGTTTGAGTTAGATTGAATTATATACTACTGTTTCTAGTTTATAAGTGAAAATATGAAAATTCAAGTAATTTGCTCAAGGTCAGAGGGGAAAGCAGTAATTTTAACTGAGGTCTGTCTGACTTTCAAGGGCTTCTGTAGCGGTACTTCCATATGGTACTATGTCTCAGGCACACATTTTTCAGACTTGAGATATAAACAGCGAAGATGTTTCTGGGAGTTAACACCTTAGCGCTGCTGAGTTCCGCCGCCACCCGGCTTGCTGGTGTCGGGACTCTAAGTCCACAAAAGTGGAAAATTCAAACGTCTGCAGGTGCCAGACAGGGGTCTCTCCCTAGATGTCAGAAAACTAGCAGGTGTGCTGGATGTTGAATAGCAGAGAACCCTGAGCCCAGGTGACAGGGAGACGACAGGGAGTGGGTGAGGACTGGGATGAGGTGGCAGGTGCATGCCCGAGGGGAGTTGCAACCCCCCCTCCGCTCCGGCCCGTTTCAGCCGTATGTGGGAGTGGTCAGATCTTGCAAGTTTTCCAGAGAAGATAAACATTTAGACTTGTATGTGAAATTACATTAAATATTTTTATTGAATTTTTTACTTTGAAATAATTGTAGATACACATGCAGTTGTAAGAAATAATACAGAGAGCTCCTTGTATCCTTTAGCCAATTTCCCCCAATGGTAGCATCTTGTCATTATAACAGGGATTGGCATTGATATAATCAAGGTACAGAATATTTCCATCCTCAAAAGCATCGCTCATGTTGCGTCTTCATAGCCACATACACTTCCCTCCCACCCCCAGCAACTCCTTAACCCTTAACAACCACTAATCTGTTCTCCATTTCTATGATTTTGACTTTTCTAGAACGTTAGATAAATAGAATCATACAGTATTAGAGATTTGCTTTTTGCATTCAGCGTGCTTATCTGGAGATTTACCCAGATTATTGCACGTATCAATAGTTTGTTCTGTTCTATTGCTGAGAGGTGGTCAGTGTACTGTGGTTTATCAATTCATCCATTGAAGAACATCTGGGATGTTTCTAGTTTGAGACATTTATGAATAAAACTACCTTCAACATTCCAGTACAGGTTTTTGTGTGAACATAAATTTTCTTTTCTCTGGGATAAATGCCCAAGAATCCAATTGCTGGGTCATATGGTAATTGCATGTTTAGTTTTTTAAGGAACTGCCAAACGGTTTTCCAGAATGGCTTTAGCATTTTACATTCTCACTAGCAATGTATGAGTGACCCGGTTTTTCCACATCCTCACCAAAATATAGTGTTGTCACAATTTTTTACTTTAATCGTTCTGATAGCTTTGCAGTGATACTGTAGTTTTAATTTGCATTTCCCTATTGGCCGACGATGTTGAACATCTTTGCACGTGTATTGGTCAACTGTATATCCTCTTTGGTGAAAAATCTGTTCATGTCTTTTGCCCACTTTCAAGTTTGATTTTTTCCCTGAGTTTTGAGAGTTCTTTATTTATTCTAGATACTAGTTCTTGGTCAGATGTGTGATTTGCAAATATTGTCTCCCACTCTGTAGCTTGTGTTTTCATCCTCTTACAAGGGTCTGTAGAATAGCATTAAAAAATTTAGTCAGTTTATCAAGGTTTCTTTTTGTAGATCATGCTTTTGTTACCAAATCTAAGAACTCTCTGCCAAGTCTTAGATCCTAAAGCTTTCTATGATTTTTAATGGTTTCATATTTTACATTTAAGTCTGTGATCCAGTTTGAGCTAAATTTTACCGAGTTACTAAAGTACCATTTTTCAAAAATGCTATCATTCCTCCATTGGATTGATTTTGCACCTTTATCAGAATATATTGAGCACATTTCTATTGGTTGATTTCTGGATTCTCTATTCTGTTCCACTAATCTATGCGTTTATCCTTTTGCAAACTTGATGTATAGAGGTATTCTTTGATACCTTTCAACAGCATTGAGTAATTTTCAGTATACAAGTACTGTATATGCTTTATTATATTTACACTTAGGTCTTTCGTTCGTTCTTTTCTTTCTTTCTTTCTTTCTTTCTTTCTTTCTTTCTTTCTTTCTTTCTTTCTTTCTTTCTTTCCTTCCTTCCTTCTCTTCCTAACAATTGTAAATTATACTGTATTTTTAATTTTGGTATCCCCATGTCCATTGCTTGTATATAGAAATATAATTGAATTTTGTGTGTTTATCTTGAATCCTGAGACCTTGCTGAAATCACTTAAGAATTCTAGCAGTTTTTTGGGGTGCTTGGGTGGCTCAGTCATTAATCTTCTGCCTTCGGTCCAGGGCGTGATCCCAGGGTCCTGGGATTGAGCCCCACATCAGGCTCCCTGCTCTGCTGGGAGCCTGCTTCTTCCTCTCCCACTCCCCCTGCTTGTGTTCCCTCTCTCGCTGGCTGTCTCTCTCTCCGTCAAATAAATAAATAAAATCTTAAAAAAAAAAAAAAAAAGAATTCTAGCAGTTTTTTGGTTTTTTGTTTTGGTAGACTTCTTGGGATTTTCTATGGCAATCATGTCATCTGCTAAAGAGATAGTTTTAGTTCTTCTTTTCTGATCTATATACCTTTTATTTCATTTTCTTGCTCTATTGTGCTGGTTAGAAAGTCCAATACTACGGTGAATGGTGTGGTGAGAAGGAAACATCTTGACTTGTTCCTGATCTTAGGGGCAAGCATTCAGTCATTTATCATGAGGTATAATGGTAGATATAGTTTTTTGCAGAGGTTTGTGATCAAATTGAGGAACTTCCTCTTTATCGTTATTTTTTGGATTGTTTTTATCATAAGTAAGTGTTAAACTTTGTCAAATACTTGTTTACATCAATTGGTAGGATCATATGACTTTTCTTTTTGGCTTGTTGATATGATGGATTACATTGATTTTTTTGAATAACGAAACAGGCTTACATCCCTGAAATAAACCCATTTGGTCATACGTTATGATTCTTTTCATATACTGCTGAGTGCTGTTTGCTAATATTTTGTTAAGGATTTTTGAGTTTGTTTTGCTGATGAATATTTTGTATTTGTAGTTTCTTTTTTTTTGTACTATCTTTGTATAGTTTTAGTATGAGAGTAATACTAGCTTCATAACATGAATTGGAAAATGTTTCCTCCTCTTCTGTTTTCTGAAAGAGGTTGTATAGAATGTTTATTTATTTTTTAAGGTTTGATACAATTCTCCAGGGATACCATTTGGGCTTGGACATTTCTCTTATTTTTTAAAAATTACTAATTACATTTCCTCAAGAGTTATAGAGCCGTTGGACGCCCAACATTCTACAGATATAAAACACGCTGATAACACTATTCGGCTGCAAACGAGTCTACCTTTCACAAGAAGGAAAGGACAACTCCAGGGTGAAGCTGTGAGCTCAGAGAATGGAGCTGTTAGCCAGAGAGGCCTTGAAAACTAATGAAATTTGCCTGGCTGGATTTCAAATTCATTGGGATTGGTACCTCCTGTCTTCCTTTCATTTTTCTTTTTGAGTGGGAATGTCAATAATTTGCTATCTTATGCCTGTCCTTCACAGGGAGAGGAAGTGTGCCCCAGGCTGGATCATAATAAATGTTTTGCCATATCTGTTTACATGACTTAGATGAAAGCATTTGGAAATCTGAGCTGATGAGAATTTGGAGTTTGAGTTTATGTTGTAATGGATTGAGACTTTTGAGGACCTCAGGATGGGGTGAATACATTTCGCACATGGGATGGGCATGAATCTTTAGGAGCCAGAGGGCAGACTGCAATAGGCAGAACGGTGGCACCTCAAAGAAGTCCACATCCTAATCCCCAGATCTTGGGAATATATTACCTTACATGGCAAAAGGGACTTTACAGATGTCATTAAAGATCTCGAGATGGGGAGATTATCCTGGATTCCCTTGGTGGGCCCAATATAACCACAAGAGTCCTTGTAAGTGAGAAAGAGAGACAGGAGAGCCAGTGCCAGAGTGACATAATATGAGAAGGACCAACACAGACATTGCCGACTTTGAAGATGAGGGAGTGGCCACAAGCCAAGGAATGAGGGCAGCCTCAAGAGGCTGGAAAAGGCAAGAACACCGATTCCCCACCGGAGCCCCCATAAAGTGACAAAGCCATGACACTCCTTGATTTTGGCCCAGTGAGACCTGTTCTGGACTTCCAACCTCCAGAACTATAAGATAATAAATTTGTTTTGTTTTAAAGTACTAAGTTTGTGATGATTTGCCACAGTGACAGTAAGAAACTAATGCAAGTCCATACACTGAGCTTTTAATTTTGAGGACTGTAGTTGTCAGTTCTAAGATGTCCATTTGGTTCTTTTTTATATCTTGCATTTCTTTGCTGAGGCTTTCTATTTTTCAGTTTGTTTTGAGCATGTTCACAGTTGCTTATCGAAGCATTTTTATCATGGGCAGCTTTAAAATCTTTGTCGAGTAAGTCTTACATATCTGCCTCTCTGTGTTGACATCTGTTGAAGGTCTTTTTTTCATTCCCTTTGAGATCCCCTGGGTTGGGGGATGATGAGTGACCTTTCATTGGAATGAGGACATTTTTGTACTGTGTTAGGAGGCTCTGGGTTCACCACTTGGCCTCCATTGACGCTCAGGTGGTAGGGGGTAGGGAAGCTCCTTGTTGCTCTTGGAGGGGATGACACTGAAGTGGTGGGGAGTAGGGAGGCACACCTTTGAGGAATGGTAGCTATGTCTCATTACTGCTTCATTGGTTCCCCATAAGGGGGAGGTTAGGGCTGCCCCCCAGTCGTAGTGGATGAAAATCCTGGCTCTCTACTTGGCCATCTCTGACAACTGCCACCAGTGGGGTAGTTGGGGCACCTCATTCTAGCTCAAACCGTGGACATCAAGGCCTCCCACCTGCGGGTGGGGGTGGGGCCACAGATCTTTTTCTGAGTGTACAGCTAGAGTGTAGCCGTTATTGTCTAAATATTTTCTGTCCTGTTGGGCTGCCCTTTTTCTGTCATTCTGTCATTCAGGCTTCACAAAGCAGGCTTTTCTTGGGGCTTTTGTTATCTGCACCTGTTATGAGCACCAGCACTTCTAGATTGCAGGCTTCTTTAGTTCCAAGCCTGAGATACACGAGCCAAAAAGAAAATTCATGGAACTCACTATTGTGTTGTTTCTCAGGTCCTGAGACTCCTATCTAATCTGGCTTCTCCTCTTTACTTTTTGGAGCCTTGTTTGTTTTACATACAATGTCCAAAGTTTTAGTTGTACTTAGTGGGAGGAATAGAACAAAGTAAGTCTACTCTAGCTTTCTGGAAGTGAAAAATCTCTCCTAATTTTTTTTAATGTTGGTAACCAGTTAAAAATAAAAGTCACACATTTTGGGAAGGGATGTTAAAGAGAAACAATCTATTTGGACCAGGGCTGTCCGTTTGTGATTTCCACCTTAAAAGAAAGAAACTGAAGGACTAGAAATGTTTTCTTGTGTGTGTGTGGATACCCATGGTGGTGAGGTGTGGTGGGCAAAGGGAGGGATGAGACAAAGATAACTTTGGAGCTTGGGGTTCATGGAGGCAGGGAAGACCGATAGGTCAGGCAGCTCTAAAACACAGACCACAGCAAGTCTCTGGAGGGAGAACCCATGGCTTCTTAGAAGACCTCTCAGCTTGAAGGTCCCTGTGAACAAGTTTGCAAGAGGTACTGCTTTGGAATTTTTTCTTTAGTTACCAACTTAAAAGAATGTGTTTTGGATTATATAATTAATACAGTTTCATATTGAAAAAACAAAACTCAGACAAGGAGAAAGAAGGAAATAATCCCCTCCCCCAACTCTTTATACAGAAACAACAATATTTTGGTGTTTCTCTCCAGTCTTTTAGTCTGTGTATCCATCCATCTATATATCAATAAAATTGTGGCTATTCTTTTTGTATATTTTTAACTATTTCCTTCCCTTCCCTTGTCACTGAATAATTTGGAAGCCAAGCTTTCGATAACTCTATTGTGTTCAGTTATTTAAAATTTAGCAACATTCCTGCCATAGTTGAAAATTTTATTGTTTATGATTTCTCACTATTAGAAATAGTGCTTTGATGAGAAAGCTTGGCCACCTGTCCTATTAATTTCTGGAAGTGGCGATACCTGAGCAAAGGGTATTTAAGACTTTTGATTTGTATCATCAACTTGTTCTCCCGAAAGACTACCAATTTATATTTCCACCTCCAGGATTAGAAAATTCTTGCCTCACCACAGTCTTACAGGAACTGAGAATTATCACTTCAAAAATCTTGGCAAATTTGAAGGCAAAAAGGCCTCTTATTGCCATCTAATTTGCATTTATTTTATTCCTAAAAGGGTTAAACATCTCTTTTTTGCCTTTTAAAATTTTTTTCTGATAACTGCTCTTTGTTATTTGCCACTCTTTTTCTATTGTACTTTTCTTCTCAATGGTTTGTCTGTTACGTGTGTTACAAGGATATTTTTCTAGTGCATCATTGCCTTTTAATTCGTATATGATGATAATTGCCATAAAGCTGTTTTACAATTTCAAGTCTGTTATTCTTTTATTTTGATTCCTCCCAAGCCTCTGTGCCTAGAAAGTTCTTCTCTGTTGGTTCTATTTATCTATTGCTGCAGAACAAATGACCCCAAAATTTAATGGCTTAAAACAACAGCCATCTTCCATGTCATAATTTTTGTAGGTTAGGAATCCGGCAGGCTCCGCTGGTGACTTTTCTGCTCCGCCCCATGTCGACAGAAGCCATCCAGTGTTCATCTGCTGGCTGATTAAGAGATGGTATCACCCCCATTTCTGGAGACTTGTGGGAAGGCTGGAAGGCTGGGCTGAGCAGGGACTGTCCCCTGAATGCTTCCCTGTGACCTGCCCAACATGCATCTGTCGGGTACGTGCAGCCCAGGGACTCTAAAAGTAAGTGTTCAGCAAACAAAGTAGAAGCGATGGAGCCTTCCTTAACGTAGTCTTGGATGTGAAACTACCAGCAAAGTAGTTTCAAGCCTGCTCAGACTCAAGTGGGCTTCGTGCGAGAGGTATCGTATTATTTGTGGCCATATTTTAATATTGCCACTCTACCCCAAGATAAGTTAAAAGCGACCTATTTTTCTTCTAGCTTGTTTATGCTTCTGCTGCTGCTTCTCCTTTTTCTTTCTTTTTATAAACATAAAATCCTTAATCCACCTAGAAAATGTTTTTATACAAAATTTACAATGAGGTTCAAATTTGAATATTTCTCGGGGTGCCTGGGTGGCTCAGTTGGTCGGGCGTCTGACTCTTGGTTTCGGCTCGGGTCATGGTCTCAGGGGTGTGGGGTTGAGCCCCGCGATGGGCTCCAGGCTCAGTGGGGAGTCTGCTTGGGGATTCTCTCCCTCTGCCCCTCCCCTTGCTTGTACTCTCTCTCTAAAATAAATAAACCTTTAAAAAAATTTTTTTTTAAGTATTTCTCCCTAATAGTAAATGATTTCACTATAACCTTTTCTGGAATACCCATCTCTTCACCGATAGCTAACTTTTATAGACACTAAGGGTTGTGTGAATATTTTATCAGTGGAGGGAAAATACCCCTGACTTTTCTAGCACTCTTCTCCCTCAGATAAGAGGAGAGCCTCCTCATTAAGTCCTTCTTTTCAGTCTGAAAAGCACCGACCACACCACTGTCTCTGGGCTGACTCGTAAGCATCTTTCTGGAAAGTCTCTCTTAGCGGGAAGAGCTCTGTGACTCTGGGTCATTGACCTAACTCAGAGGGGCTCCTACTTTTCAGCCTACTTTTCACAATGGGAGGCTCTCCCACTGAAGCAGAGCTGTGTGCCTTGGGCTCTTGCCCTGGGTGTGTTTGAGGTGGTTTTGTTGGTGTAATTCCAAGTGTCGTAGTTCCTGGGGAAGACTGCTTCCGAGGTGAAGTAATTTGACTGCTTCTAGGGGGAAAAGCATTAGCTCACTTTTATTAATGAACTTCGCTGAGCTAAACGAGAGAGAGGAACTCCAGTACTATGGGGTTGTTTCTCCACTACGCCTTCCCCCATCTCTCGGTCTTGTCCAGTGCTGGCTCTACCCAACATGCCTCCACCCTGGAGGGACCTCTGACCTGGCCCCCAGCTTCCTTACGGACATCTCTACTTCCTCTCTACCACATAGGAATGCAGGGCTACGGCACCTGGCTGGCTCACTTGGTGAAGCGTCTGCCTTCGGCTCAGGTCATGATCCCAGGATCCTGGGATCCAGTCCTGCATCGGGCTCCCCACTCAGCAGGGAGTCTGCTTCTCCCTCTGCCCCTCCCCCCTGCTCATGTTCTCACTCACTCTGTCACTCTCTTTCAAAATAAACAAAAACCTTAAAAAAAAAAATGTGGGGCTAACCCTGTGTTCTAGCTCTCACAATGCTGTATTCTTCCTCTGGGCTCTCCATTTTATCAATAACTACCCACATTATTGCTGCTGTCCTGGCTGCTGCTCCCGGGTCCTTACATATCTAATATTCTGTTAGTTTTACTACCTTGACTTGTTTAATTCCACCCAGCCAGTTTGGTGAGGTAGCTACTATTACTCCCATTCTGGAAATTGTGGATGGTGGCTTAGATAAAATAAAGAATTCAAGCTGTGTACTTAGTAAGTGATGGAACAAGAATTTTGACTGTGGTCGTCTGCTTAGTTTTCAGACACTGTATGATATTTTCTCTCTTCTCTCATCTTAATCTCAATTCCTAACTGTGGGTTGGTATTTCCATGTCTCTTCCCTGAACAAAAGCCACACAGTTGATACCATGGGCCACAGGAGAAGGACACTTGCCTGAGGACATATAATCCTGTCTGGCAGGAACGTTTGAAACTCAGTCCTCCTGAAATTTTATTCGCCTCGTCACTCTGCTTCTAGCCGACTCATTCTCTCAGACGAGGCACAGCAGCGATGACTGCCCTTGACTTAACCAGCCACCCCACTTTCTCAGGGGAGTTTTCTGTGTCACTTCATTTTGAAGCTCCACGGCTCATTTCTTTTTCAAACTCTTCCAGAGGAAATTTGTTTCTGTGGCCTAAGCCCAAAGCACACCAAGCCCTCTGTGGAGAGAAGCAGAGTCAGAGAAGGAAGAGATTTCATAAATGGATAGTACAGGGTGTTCATTGCTGAGGAATCTTTGCGTTGGTTGGCATTTGTCAGGGGCGGAAGATCCAGCAACTGGGGGAAGTCCTGCTGTGGAGAGAGGCAGGACTCAATGGGGAGAACTTCCCAGGGAGAGACGAGGTAGAGAACCCAGAGAAGTTTCCCAGAAGCAGTGCCTTCTGCCCCCTTTTAGCCCTTCTGAAAATACCAAGATGGAAACCCGAGCTGTCAGCACCGGGGTCCTGCCAGATTCCAGGGAGGATGAACAGGAGAGGGACCAGCCAACTTGAAGTTAAGTGAATGAATAATGAGTGATCCATGAAACAGCAACTTGACCGTCAAATTTTATGCTTAATACAAATCTTAGTGAGGAAAACCTAGGCATGTCTCCAGGATCAAATAGTTGCTTAACCTACTTCTTTTTGAAAAAGTACTATTTTTTTTAAAATAAGGATTAAAAGATTTCAATCTTTTCCAAAAGAACCTTTATAAAGTCCCCAGCAGGGTCACCAGTAGAGTTGCAAATTGTATTTCTTGCTCATGGAAAGAGCATACATTCTCCAGAGAGAGGTGTTGGTCAGTTTTGTAACAGAGAGTGAAATTGGGGCCACACTTCACCGTTTCAGTCTTGACATTTATCTGGAATCAGGATGTGTGTACATACCATCAAATCAGGTGACTCAGCACTACAAGAAGATTCTGTTTTCTTTGCACTGGTGAGCCTACTTCAATATTTTGCATACTAGGAGATTTGGCGGAGCCTTGCTCTTCCTTCAGCCCACATGGATAATGATGGTTCTGAGTTAATGCTTTTGAAAGGCCTTTGCTCTTTAATCAGGTTTTAGCTCCAAGTAAGCAAGATCCTTGTCTTAAAATAGTTTGGTTTCCCCAAGAATAAAACTAATAATTTTACTCATTCTCTCCGTAGAGGTCAACAATGGGGCAATCTTTTCTGTTGCAGACACTCTTGGTTGCCTATCAGGGAGCTATTTCCCTCTTTCCACCTTGCTATCAGAATCCTAATTTTGGTTGCCCTTCTCTGAGGGGTTGTGTCCTTTATAGGAACTTGGACTCTACCCAGCCTCGGAGGGTGAATCTTCATTGGTGTAGGTCAATCGTGGTGGCCTTGTCTTGCCTAGGGATTGTTGAGGCATGGGTAGGTTGTGCCAATTCTGGCCAGTGAGACATAGGGGACGTCTGATGGAGGGACACAAGAAGGGGATATCCCCCTTTTCTCTTTCTGAAGATTGTTTATGGCACATGAGGCCTGACCTACAGCAGATCTTGGGGCTGTGGGTAAAAAGCTGCAGAATAACTAAGCTAGATCCCTGATGTTTCTGTGCCAACGAATTAACCCACTCCGAAGCTGTCCTACCTCCAAACTTTACATGATGCAAAGTAATAAACATCCTTATTGTTAGGCCCCTGGTAGTTAGATCTTCTATCCTTTGCTGTCCAGAGCATCTCACACAGCCCTTCTTTAGACAGGGGGAGTGGATGTTGGTTGGGTAAATCAAAACAAAAAGCTCCTTATTCTCTAACATATAATGGGAAAGGAAGCAGCAATGTTTGGCAGTTCTGGTAGGTCTGTCTCTTAAAGGAATCTTCTCTGCTAATACTCTTCAAAGACCTGGGACTGCTGGGAAAACTGTTTCCTGAGGTTGACTTGGTTCAAAAACAGTATACATTCGAGGAGTAGCAAAGAAGGGTTTTCTCACATCTAACAGGAGGCACAAATCTTTGTTGATACCTTTCTTCTGCACACCAAGAAGAGATTCCAGCCAAGTGTTAACTGTTTGTGGCTATTTTTGCACAAACATGATTTTGAAGTGTGACGCTCATCTTGCCAAGTCAAAACGGAGGTGAGGATCTAGCCAAGGATGGAGAATATATGGGAGTGGGGATAGAACGGGGCAGGAGCTCTGTATGTAGGTGTTGGGGTGTGCTAATAAGCATGTATTAAATCCTAGGGAGCAATGGGAGCGACCTATGTTGGAGTAGCAAATGTGAATAAATTCACCGTTTAATTGACATTCATTGAACACACGTCAGACATGGTGTGAGGTTCCTGAGAAAGAAGGAAACATGGTCTTTGCCCACAAGGAACATACAGTCTAGGATACAGTCCAGCCTTTAGGCAAGCATCTTGAGTCCCTTCCTGTCTATCAGCCCCAGTCTTACATTCTGATGGTTTCATATCTCCTCCCACTTCAAAACTATGGCATCACTGCCTGCCAGGAGCTCCTACACATATCCTGTATGATTTCCTTGTTACTAGGATTAAGAAATGTAGTAGTTTAAGTCTGTGAAGAGTTATCAAGTATCTAATGTGAGCCAGATGGTGTGGGGCATACAGAGGCAAATGAGATATCCTACCCTTGCGGGAAACAACAGCTCAGTTGGGGTTAGATGATTTGCATGCTGAGAGAGGAAGCAACTAGGTGACAAGCAGCACTGGGATAGTGCAGACAATACATGCTAGGGGACTGCAATTCATCACATGTTTGTGGAGCACTTCGTCGTGTCAAGTGCTCAAACAGGCCCCTGGGACACAGGAATGAATGAGCTCAATTCCTGCTCTTCCAGGAGCTAACTTGAAAATAACGATACAGCAATATTCGTCATATCAAGTAACATCTGTTGAGCACCAATTATTATTAAACATTTCTGCATGCTCTTCCTATAATAGCTCACTTATTACTTACCTCTATGGGGGTAGATACTAATATCCTCATTTTACCGATGAGGAGATGGAACTATCCAGAGGCTGACGTTTTCAAGATCACAGAGTTAGTATGAGAGGTAAGAGATTAATGGGGAATCTATTTATTGATCTTAACTGTAATAAATCTACCTATGGAAAAATTAGCTCTTCAGGCAGGGGAGGTAGGTCCAGTAACAAATGGACGGCTAGCCAACTATGGGACAACAAGTCGGTTAAGTTGCCTGCGCGTTCCGTCAGCACTGCCGGGAACCACAGAGCCCCAGTGATGTGACAGCAGACAGTCGTGCCTGACACTATTGAATACAGAACACTCAGGGGAAAGGAAACCGCAGTGATCCGCCAGCTTTCTTCTGTCCACGCTCTGAGCTGAGCCGAGGTCTATTGAGGACATTTGGTGCCAGGACACCTGGAATTCGAATCTCACGGAAAATTACAATGGAAGCAGGGGTAAATCTCCCTAATTATGTAATCTAATTAAGGCCATAACAACAGCCGATGAACACCAGGAGGGCTGCCTGGCATTTTACTCTGAGCTCAGCCTCCCAGGGACCTGCAGGTAGACTGAGGAGTGTGGAGAATTCGCCAGTTTCTGGTCCGCATCATCCTTACCTGAGGCACTCAGATCCCTTCTGCTAGATCCTAGGGCATCTTTTATAAATGACAACCCTGTATCAGTCTTGGAGTTGCCGTGATACCGTGATTTGAAATAAGAAATATATATTTGGTCTTCGTCCCCTTTTCTGGCACAGAGCTCCTAAAATCCCTGGAATTTCTTAAATGGTAGGTGAGATTAAGGTGGAAAGAGTCTTTTGCTGTTCACAACAACCCCTTTCAACCACAGCAGAGTGTGTTAATGAGTTTTAGAGAGCCCCTGGATGGGGGCTGGTTTTCGGGAGAACCAACCATGTGATTAGAGGGTTGGAACTTTCAGCTCCCCCCCCCACCAACCTGTGCAGAGAGGAAAGTCGCTGGAAGTTGACTCAACCACTGATGGCCAATGATTTAATCAATTTTGCCTATGTAATGAAGCCTCCATAAAAATCCCTAAGTATGGGATTCAGAGAGCTTCCAGAGAATGCATCCACGTACCAGGAAGGTGGCATAGCCCAGACTCCAGGAGGACAGAAGCTCCCGTGCTAGGGCGCCTCTGGACCGCCTTCTGTGTCTCTTCATATGGCTGTTCATTTGTATCTTTCAGTATCCTTTGTAATAAGTCATAGTAAACTGCGTTTTGTTCGTGGTGGTGGTGGTTGTTTTAGCTCTGTCAGCCATTCTAGTAAATTGTCAAGCCTAGGGTTGAAGGTCATGGGAATCCCCGATTTAAAGCTGGCCAGTCAGAGCATAGGTGACCACCTGGGACCTGGGACTGGCATCTGAAATGGGAGCAGTTCTGTGGGACTGAGTCCTTTGCCTGTGGGATCTAATGCCGTCTCCAGGTAAATAGTGTCAGAATTGAGTTAAATTGTAGGACACCCGGCTGCCGTTGGAGAATTGCTTGGTGTGGCAAAAAAGTCCATCCATTTGGAGTATAGAAGTGAGTAGAGAAGAAGGAAACAGTTTTCCCTTTCAGAAGCACATGACCTACATTTGATAAAAGTTACAATCTGTCACATTCTAAAACATGGGCAGTTCTAAAATGAGTACTTTCTTTACATTGTAAGGACATATTTCCACCCCAGGAACTGGGCCCTTGAATTCACCATAACTTCCTACCTGATTCTGTACATTTTTCTTCATTTGCAGTACATTTCATACCTGATAGGAACCAATGAACTCCATTCCTCCACCAGCCTAACTTATCTGTACCCTAGAGGTTTTAGAGTCCTCTGATTAGAAGAAAGTGCTTCTTAGCCTCCAGGTGGAATCTGAGATGGCAAAATAGGAAGGAGAGCCAGAGAGCAAGGGACACATTTCTCTTAAAGCATTCATTCGTTCATTTGTTCTATACGTGTTTATGAAAGCCCTACCTGGAGTCAAGCCCTGTGCCAGACGTCAGAGTTACAGTCAGAAACAAAATTAATGTGGCGGGTGTTCTCAGCAGCTTCCAGCCTACTGAGGGAGACCAAGAAGGCAACAAAATATTCATTTACAAATCCAAAGAAGTGCTTCAAGGATAAGACACAAATGCAAAAGAGACGAAGGGTCAGGGGCAAACCTACTATGGTCATGGTCAAGGAAGGAGGTCACATTGAAAGCAAAAACCTGGGGGTTGCAGGAATCAGTCCTGGAAAAACTTTCCAGGCAGGGAAGACTTCTGAGAAGAGGCTTGTGTGTTTAAGAAATTAATGAAGATAAGTCTTGTGGTGGAGTATGGAGGGGAAGGAGAGAATCAGGAAGTGAGATTGGAGAAGTGGGCAGGAGTGTGGGAAGGATTTTGGATTTTATTCCGAGTGCAGTGAGAAGTCACAGGAAGACAACATGTAATGACAGCTCCTCCTCCTCGTCTCAGAAACTAGGCACCATCACTTCCAGAGTGAAGGGAAGAATGTGTGAGTGGAAAGCAAGAAGGCAGGAGTATTTGGTTTCCTCCAAAACCTCCGAGCTTTTGAAAGAACAGTGCCTGCTATAAATTATGCTGTGTCAAGTGTGGGAGTTACAATCTCAGGATTAGCACTAGTAATATAATCAAATGGCCTTCAAAGGAGAACTTGGAGAAAGAATGTTTTAAAAGGAAGTTCTGATTGGAGTAATTGTGACATCTTCAGATATGATTCATCTTCTACTGAACTGCCTCTAGTGGTTCAGCCAGCCTGACACAGGGTCAAAATAAATACATATTTATTGAGCATTTACTCCATGCCCAGCACTGTGAAAGATGCTGTGGTGGCTGTAAAAGAATATTAAATAGAGCACATTCGAACCATGAGCCATAGTGCGTATAACGTGCCTGTGGGCTTTCATATCACACAGAGTTCAAGCTGACCAAGAGATGAAGACATGGAGGAATACTTCGTGAATCATCAGTGAGGCCTGGCCAAGAAACAGGTGAGCAAGAATAAGGAGATTCTCCTTACATGCTGTTACTCCTCCCCATGAGATTATTCCAGATCCCTGGAGTAGAGCACCCAACTGGGATGGTCTTGCCCACCCTATGCTCTTATCATTGGCATTACACTTGTGCAAATATTGGGAACCCTGGATGCCGTGGTCATTTCCCAAACTTTCAGTTTTCTTGTAAGTGTGGAGGTCTTTCCCCAATGTCATACTGCCCCTTTTCAATACCAACCTTGGAAGAGCAGGAAGGACAAGGTTGCACAAAGGTCGTGGAGAGGAAACTTGGGTGCTCAAGCTCACATGTCTCTGGGGTTGTAGGCTGACACGTTAGAGTTCAGATTCTGGGCCTGTCACCTTGAGAAGGACATTTGATCTTAGTCTATTCAAAGGAGCACATTGGACCTACTAAACTCCAGCCTCACTCCAACAGGTTGACCCCACTTCTCCTGGAAGCAAGGGGCCCCATTTTGTCCAATAAAATAAACCCCATCAGAAAGATCCCAACCATCCTGCTAGAGGCCCCTGAGGCTTCGGTTTTGCATTTAGTTAAAAAAAAAAATCCAGTGTTGTGCTCCAGGATACAGCTGTCTCACAAATTCTTGCTCAGTATCAGTGGGTAATGTTGGAATCTGGAAGTAAGATTGGTGGATGGGGAGAAGGCCCTGCTTTACTCACCTACAATTCAGTGCTTCAGTCCACAGGCATGTGCTGGGGATTGTCATGTGCCAGGACATTGTCATAGACACAGGCCTTAAATTCTTAGGAGTTAGCATAGCCATTACGCAAGACAGGTTGATTACCTCAAATGCTCTCTTAGTGAGCACTCTCAGACGGCTTCATTCTTCCTGGGGTTCAGGTCTCAGGTCAAAGTGTTGTGTTTCCAACCATTCACATTGTGGCATGTTGAAAACACCATCCAGAAGAGGGTGTTATTTGTTTTTTGGGCTTTTTGTTTTGTTTTGTTTTTTGGTTTACATTAGGAATCTTCCTTAATTGCATAGCAGTCCTGTGGCTATCCCAACCAGTGTGACATCTTTCCCTTGGGATTCCCACGTCAGCGTAGTTGCAGTCAAAGGGCTCAGATCTTACTTCCAGATTCTTACATTACCTATGATGCCAACCATTCCAGTGCTCATTCTAGTGAAAATCAGACTGAAGAGAAATATGCATTAATAGGACAGTTGAGATCTTTCTTATGGGCTCCATTTTATTGGACAAAATGTCATTCCACCAACAGCAGCTAGGGCCCCTTGCTTCCAAGAGAAGTAGGGTCAACTAGTTGTCTCCCCCAGCCCCAGTCATGAAGTAGAAAACTCAGGATTTGGTTGTCAACAAGGAGTTGAAGTTGTGATCGAAGGTGCATAGGTACTGGGGTGGTAATTTCATTCCCTAGAATCTGGGTTTCTTCCTTACTAGTTGGGTGATATTAAACAAGTTAACCTCTTTGGATCAAAGTTTCCTTATCAATAAACCAAATTTAGTGTCTATATACTAGGCTGCTGTTGAAGAGCATCAAATGAAATAAAATATGTGAAAGATACGGGGAAGGGACAAAGTACTACACAGATGTGAACTGGCCTTATTCGACAGAATGCTAAGACAGGACACTGGTACGATGATTGTCTTCCTCAACTCAATTATCATAGCTCCCTGTGTGGAATTACAGGATCTAAAGATCCATAGTTTCTCATTTTAACCACTTGGTACTGTCGGCATAGGGCTTAGAACCTTCTAAGGGTCCATTAAAATATTTGAGATATATGAGACATGGGAAACATATAAACTCAAAACTACAATATCAAAGAAAGAACATTAATATTTAAGTAAATGTTAAAACGTGTTTCTTTTTAGTCAACTACAACACAAACTGTTACCAAGTTGTATAGCAATTATTTTTTTTTAATTTTTTTAAAGATTTATTTATTTATTTGAAAGAGAGCGAGCTAGCGGGGGGAGGGGGAGGGGCAGAGGGCGAGGAAGAGAGAGAATCCTGAAGCAGACTCCACGAGCCTCCATCCCAGGACCCTGAGATCATGACCGGAGCAGAAACTGAGTTGGCTGCTGAACTGACTGAGCCACCCAGGCGCCCCAATATATCAATTATTTTAAACTTGTGATCAGGGAGCATCTTAACATGTTTGGATGAAGGGGAGAACCTCCAAAAGGAAGTTCTTGGAGGCTGTGAGCTCTTCAGGCAGCTCTATCTGTATCAGTGGAGAATGGAAACCAGGAACAAAGGCCTTTTCTCTTTCTATAGTTGAAACCCACATTCATCTGTTACAGTCTAGCTCATATCTATTTTTAATTGAATTGCTAAATGCTCTTTTCACTTCTTCCTCTAGCGTCCTGCAACTTACCCATATAAGCTACAGAAGATGAACTATCTCCAGTTTTATTCAACTCCAAGGTGAACTGTGCTCACTTTCTGTATGTTTTGAGGAATGCTGGTGTTTCAGGAAAGGCACTCCCATTCCGTCCGTCCCATCACCCCCTCTTGTCTTTCTATTCTTGTGGTCTGTAGCATCTGTGGGACTCCGGTTATTTGCAGGTATTTATAGAATTGTGAGGCAGCTCTGTGGTCAGATGGGCCTGAGCCGGAGCTAAGAGGCTTTGTGAAACAGGCAGACAACATCCCGGGAGGCTGCCATCTTGCCTCAGCCACTCATGGTCTGACCTCAGTCAAGCCCCTTCTCTATCTGCTCTTACGTTCGCTTCTCTGTGCAATGAGAGGTATAAGATCTAGGAGAGTTGGGTGACCAGTAAGATCCAGCTTTCATGCACCATATTTCTGCCTGCGCTTCCAGATCCCTCTGGGGCACACGGGGTGACACAGGTACCCCAGAGGTAGACACATCCATGACCTGCTCAGTGGAAAAGGTCAGTCTTCGGTGCACCTTGGCTTGTTCCCTTCCTCCAAGTTGACAAAACTTTTCAGGTTTAGAAAGCCGTCTGTCTGACGGACTTGCCTGATGAAGTGTTACATAAATTCCATGATTAAAAACAGAATGTCATGAAACTCTTTCATCTTGGAAACAGAAAGCCACTTGACATTTATTTTTCCCCAATTAATCATCTCACTTTTCCCACAGGGCTCTCTGTGCTGGTGGATGAGGGAAGGGGGAAGGGCTGAGCGACTCTCTCTGCCAGTTGCCTCCCTGCTGACACCCATTAGCCACACTCTGCCTTGCCGACAGAACAGACTAGATCCGGGTATTGGTCACCATACTCTCAGGGGAAGACAGGTCCCTACCCAGCCCCAGGAGGTGGGAGAAGCTATTCACAGCGGTTCCCTTCCTTTTGCCTGTAATTCTGTGTTGCAATTCTGCCCAATGTGATGTGAGGGGACATCTGCTAGAGTAGGGGAACCAACTGGGAAAGGTTTACGTCTTTAAAAGCGATGCAAGGGGCGCCTGGGTGGTGCAGTCGTTAAGCGTCTGCCGTCGGCTAAGGGCATGATCCTGGCATTCTGGGATCAAGCCCCACATCAGGCTCCTCCACTAGGAGCCTGCTTCTTCCTCTCCCACTCCCCCTGCTTGTGTTCCCTCTCTCGCTGGCTGTCTCTCTGCCACATAAGTAAATAAATAAATCTTTAAAAAAATAAAAAAATAAAAGCCACGCAAGGTAGGAGTGGTTTTCGGCCTCCCCCTGTCCTTGTGTGAGTACACAATGCTTGCAACGACAGCAGCCATCTGGATGCCAGAGAACACATGCCTGCAAGCTGAGGACAGGAGAGAGAGAACATGGAAAGAACGTGGGTCCTTGCTGACATTTTTAAGCTGCTCATGTAAGTAACCTTGGAGCTTCTCTGCTTTGGCAACGCTTACTACAGGAGAGAGTACTTTGTCCCTGTCGCCCAGGGCCGCTTCTGGCTGGGTTTGCCGTTCTAGAGGCCTGCTCACGGCTGAATGACGCCGCCTCTTTGGCACCAACGTATCCTTCCTGCATCAAAGGCACCCTGAGAGGGCATGTCTCACATCAGAGCTTTTACAAGAGCCCCCAGAGCGGGGCCGAGGAAAGGGAAAGTAAGTCTCCTGTCAGACGACAGGGCCAGCCTAAACTGTCAGCCGCAGAGCTGAAGTGCATTTGATAACCTGTGTCTTTAACTTCAAAATTCATGTGAAATTTTCGTTCTATTCCCTCAAATATCTTTTTCTTCCTGCAAAACTCACCTTTTGCCTACTTACCAGTTACACTACTTAACTTCCCCTAGCCTGAAAATTTTCAGCGTGGAGTAAGACTGCTGACCGCTGACAATGTGCCCCACGGGATGCCAACGGAGAGAGCATCTGCTTCCAGAAGGAGCTGTGTGGGCAGAACTTGCAAAGGCTCACGGGTCTGTTCCTGTTGTTATTGGTGCCAACATGGAGGAGGTCAAAGCCAGAGGAAGGCCCTTGAGTGGATGTAGCAGCTTTCTCTTCCTTTATTCCTCAGCCTGGAAACCCCAGGCAGGTGGTGGTGACAGAAACGGAGCACGGACCACATTCCTGCCTCAGATAGGGTCTGAGGAGGTGCATTCCCAGGCTACAGAGGTGACTCCTGAAAGGGTCGAGTCATCATAGCTGAGAGCCCAAGTGACTCGCCCCAGGCCATTGCTCAACACCAGGGACAGCGTCTAACTTGCAGGGTGTGTCATCACCCCTGGCAGGCTGCAGTCTCAACTCGATGTCAGAGGACAATTTAGTGACATGATAGTACCTTCCCCTGTATGCCTCCACCCAGAGAGCTTCCTTTGTGGTGAGGGCTGAGCTCTCTTTTAGTGAAAGCTTCCAGAATATCAGCTCCGGGGAGCCAGGGACTTGGCCTGCCTTGTTCCCTGCCGGATCCCCAGTGCCTAGAACTGTGCCTGGCCCGTAGGATGTTGTGTGTCATCAATACTTTCCGAATGACTGAATGTGAAGAGACTGCATGGGGAATACCCTGAAGGCCATACCATAGTAGGAAGCAGAAAGTGCTTTGAGGGCAGCTGAGCTGTAGGGAGTTCGGACAACGGGAATGGAAAGGAGCCAGAGCAGACAGGGCTCTGGAAACCTAGCAGCCTAGCCCAGGAGGTGTCTGGAGAGGAGCTGCTGGGAAGAGGCGTCGTGTGGCTGTAAGAGGGGGGCCCACCGCGGGAGGGGTGTCTCCAGCCTCCCGAGCCAAGCTGAGCGAGAACACAGCTCATCTAGACTGTGTGAGAACTTCAAGGGCTGGGGCCTCAGAGCTTTTGTGGCCCAGGACAGAACTGAGCTCCATCTCCTTAGCACCTCCCCCGTGGCGTGGCCGGGAGGACTGAGTCTGATGACAGGAATGACAAGATTTCCCTCCATCCCTGTTCAATGACCTCTTCCTGCTTAACTACCCAGGAAATTTTTAGGATACCTGTCAAGTCCAAGGAGGTGGTTTCCACATCCTGGAGGAAAGGTAGGAAAGCCCCTGAGTTCTTCTCACTGAGAGACAGTTTGGGAGGAAGTGCTGAACAGATGGCTTGAGGTGACTAAGCTGACACAATGGTGGTGGGAGGAACTCTTGTGAGAGACTGTTCGCAGGCCCTCCATGCCCCCTGCTACCTGGCTGTCTGCGTGGGGCCTCTACGTCCTCTCCCCTCTCGCCATCAGCAGCAACCTGGCCTCTCTGCTCCCGGGTCAAGAACTTCTCGAATTCTCAGGTTCTATTCCACCTGCTCCTTCAGACACCTTACTCCTCAAATTACAGCAACAAGGGAGGAAAAACTCAAGTAAAAGCCTCTCGGCTGAAGATCTAGAAATTGTCTGGGCAGAAGGCACGGTGTTGGACATGCAGGCCCTGGGGCCGGTCCAACTGGGCTCCGCTCCTGCGTGCCTTTACCAGCTGCCCAGCCCTGGGCAACTCAGTCAACATGTGCGGACTTTAGACTTCTCCATGAAAGAGGCTTAGGAGAGGAAGCTGTGGGGTGATCCTGAGGGTTCAAATGGATAATGTACATAAAGCATTTCACGTGGGGCTTGGCATGGAGCAAAGGATGAAGAGATGTCAACAATTTTTATTTCTGCTTCTCCTTTGCATTCTTCCTTTTAACTCTTGCCTAAATTGACACGTACTTTACCTCCTCACAGGATGGATGTGTTTGTGGGAGTGAAGGCAAGAACGGTAGGCAGAGACATTCTTCTGTTTTATTTTTTAAGTCATCAGATAAAAAAATTAAAAGTTGCCACTGCTTATGGAAGACCAGGCATCGTACACGCGGCAGGGCCTGGAAGAGTGTCCACGAATTCTTGACACGCCTTCAAAAGAAGGAGTCTAACTCCTTCCCCTTCATTATGGGCTGGCAGTAGTGACATGCTGCTTTTTTTTTTTTTTTTAATTTAAGATTTTATTTATTTGCGAGGGAGAGAGAGAGAATGAGCAGGGGGAGCGGCAGGCAGAGGGAGAGGGAGAAGCAGACTCTCCGCTGAGCAGGGAGCCCGATGTGGGAGTTGGTTCCAGGACCCTGGGATCATGACCTGAGCTGAAGGCAGATGCTTCACTGACTGAGCCACCCGGGCACCTCTGGTGACATGCTTCTAGGGAACAGAAGGCAGTGGACATGATGTTGTGTGACTTCAAGGGACCAGGCTGGTCAAGGTGATACAGCTGCCCCTGTTTCTCTCAGGACACGTGCCTTGGGAGCCTTGATCTATGACGTAAGACTTCCGGTGACTCTGAAGGCGTCATGCCAGAGAGCCCTGGGCCAACACCCCCTGGGGACAGAGGGAGAGGCTGAGGGAGGCCCAGCCGCTCCAGCTCCTGCTGTGTGTCTGCCCAGCCCAGGTACCAGACACGTGAGTGAAGAAGCCTTTGGAATGAGCCCAGCTCAGACCACCAACCAACCGCCACCCCATGAGAGACTCTGAGCCGGCACACCTGCTCTTAAATTCCTGACCCACAATTCCTGACCCACAAAACCCGTGAGCGCTAATGAACCACGGTTGCTGTCTTCAGCCACTAAATTTTGGGCTGATTTGTTAAGCCTTGAGAGATAACAAAGACAGATGGTATCAACTGATACCTCTGTGTGAGAGGTCCTCGTTAGCTCAGCTCACAGATGAAGACGCTAAGGTTTCGAGAACTTAAGGAGCATGCAAGTTGCCGTGAGGAGATGCAGAGCAGGGACACACACGTGTGTCCCTGTGACTCCAGAGTCCACACCAGATCCTCCGCACTGGGCCTGCCTCACCTGATGCTGCAAGAGGATGGAAAAATGGGTAAAAACGTGTTGTTCTGTACCTGCGCTACAAGTCTGTCAATGTTCTAGAATTAGACGCACACGATCCCATCGCATTTGGAAGATCACCCCCCCCCCCTCGACGCATGCTTGGCGGGCTGTAGGGAAGTGGCAGAGCGGAGGTCCTGGGGGGCCTTCGGGCCACGTGTCTCCGGGGAGCAATGCTGGGCTCACAGTGTGCTGAGAGCAGGGCTGCTGGCTGGAGGGCCGGTGAGCCACCTGCAGGACCCCGCTTGCCTGGGTGAGGCCTGTAGACAGCTGTGAAGCCCGAGCTCGGGTCCGCGAGGAAGAGCCATATGGTGTGTGGTGAGAACCGGTGGAGGAAGACAGAACACACACGGCTGAGCAGCGGGAGAGCAGCTGAGCAGGGTGGCACGCAGTGACAGAAGTTCTAAAGAGCAAAGAGAAAAATATTCGTGGAGAGGACGGATGAATGTTCCCTAGAGACAAGCAGGAGGGGCTCCCTGCTGCTGCGGAGGGGAGGTGACCAGTCTGACAGGAGCCGCACAGGGGTTTACGCATGGCCAGGGTCCACTGTAGTGTCACCACCGTCTTCCCCTGGGCACGGGGGCCCCTCCAAGCTCTCTGGGGAGACAGGGTCTGCTCATGCAGGCGGACATCCTAGCAAGGGCATTTATGTGCCGGGACCCGCTAACGCTGGGACATCTAGAATGTCAATAAAACGGACACATTATCCGGCCCACAGAGGCTTCAGGTCTGGAGGGGAACATGATTTTTTTCAAGACCTACTGTGTGCGAGGTCCTGTAGCTCCTGATGTGCTCGTGTTATCTCATTTCATCAAGACACCTGTTCTACCAAGGTGGCGTTGCTCCCTTGATGAGACCCTGAGCGTAAACAGCATGCGTCCAGTGGCACACAGCAAGCAAGAGCTCGGCCTTGCACCAATTCTAATTCTGAAGCCCAGTGTCGGGGGCTCTGCTGGGAGCCTGGCTCTTGGACTTGGCTCGTGTTTCATGACTGTCTGCAGGCCGGTGCAGGAGGAAGAGGCCCCTTCTGCCTGGAAGGGATCCGGGGTGGGGGGAGTGCACGGAGGTTTCTCCGGAGGGGTTAGACTGGAGCTGCGGTTGGGAGCTGCGGGTACTTAGGGGCCGCGGGCATGCAGGCAGCAGGACAGCGTGGGAGGGAACGCGCAGGGGCCTGACTGGGAGGCACTCAGTGCTTCTCGCTAAGGACTAGGGCCCCCCCCCCTCCCGCAGCGGGGAGCGCCAGGGTTCTCAAACAGGGAGGTTATTGGATCAAGTTCGCCTTACCTTGAGAAAGGTCACGCTGGTGGCTCTGGGGAGCCCTTTCAGGAGCTCAGAGATACTGGACACTTGCACTTGGGTGTCACATGACCCCTGAACTTCAAAATTCTCCCAATAACGTGCTTGACTCTGTGTCCCCACTTGCACACCCTTGTCTCCCGCTGGGCCTCAACTCAGGGAACAGAGCCTATCATTCCTCTGCTCAAAACCCTGCCATAGTTTTCACAGAGCTTTCATTTCCTTAAAATGCCCCGCAGGCCCGGGGGCAGTCTGCACCCCCCTTCCTCTGCCAGAGGTTTCCTCTCTTCGCTTCCCTTTGCGGCTCCGCCCCGCTGGCCTGTGTAGCACCCACCCCCTCCTGCCCACCTCTCTCAAGGATGCCATCTGCCCCTTCCCTGCTCCCCTGCAATCCTGGCCCTCCTCGCCCAGCTCTGCGTTTTGCCCCGTAGCATCTGTCACCTTGGACCTGCAATATAATTTGCTTGCTACTGCGTTTATCACTCGTGGTGCCTCTCTCCTGGCTCTAGAATGTGAGCTTGTGAGGACCAGGACCTTTTCACAGATGCGGATGCCACTCTTTCCATTCCCTCTCTCCCTGCAGCCAATCCATCAGCAAGTCTGCGGGTTTTGACCTCAAGCGCCTGGAATTGAGCCTCAATTCGTGGCTCCCTTGCTTGCAGTTTTGTTAGCAATTGTCGTTGGATTCAATCACAAAGGGCACCCACTGATTAAGTGGATAGCTGGACTGGGTGGGGCAGACGGGGGCAGACAGGGAAATGAAAAGGAGAAACTGGTCCAGTGGGATTCAGAGGTCAGGGCTGGCCTCAGTGGGACAGGAACCACTGCCACCCACGAAGCAGTCAGACGGAGCGACCACAGCAGCCCGGTCGTCTGCCGCGGAGACCTCTGATATCCTTCTCACAGCAGGTGCAGCCCCGCACCGGTCTGGGGCCAACCCTTCCCCTGCTCTGACTGCTCCCATACCAGCTCCTCCCACTGCTCTTTCTCTCCTCTGACTGGGGTCCTACTTTCTCTTTTGTCCCATCTGAAATCTAGCCTTTCCATAACAACCAAAGAATCTTCCACAAATTTCAATCCAGTGCCACCATTCATTGCTTAGAAACATAAGTAGGGCTTCCAAAAGCATAGAGAATAAAATAGAGACTCCCTGGCACAGCCTACAGGGCCCCTGTGAACGGTGCCTGCCTCTCCCCGGCCTCACCTCTCTCCACATGCCCCTGAGACGATGCTCTGCAGCCATTCTGGCCTTCTGTTCCCTTCCTCAAACAGAACCCGGTTTACTCCTGCCACAAGGCCTTTGCTCTTGCGGTCCCTCTTCAGAAATGCTGGCGGCTGACTCGTTTTCAGGCTTCCGACTAGTCTTAGCTCCCTTCTGGAAGCTTCCCTCAGCACTCTGACTAAAGAAGCCCACCACTAGCTCCTCCAACCTGTCACCCTGTGTTTTATCCTGGGTTGTTTCCTTACAACACTTGTTGCTCTCTGAATGTCTTCTGTATTGATTTGATATCTGTTTCAAAGAGTAGATTAGAAGCTTTGCGAGAGCAGGAATTTTGTCTGCTTTGCTCACGGCTAGGCTCTCAGCTCCTCAGCCGAGCCTGGCCCTTATTAGGACCTCAGTGGGTTATATGTGTGATTGAACGCACGGAGGAATGATTTCGTGAATGAATGACTACAGGAATGCCTGCGTGCAGTGTTGGAAGACTAGACAACCGCCTATAGGGGTGCTTTGAAGGATGGTGACGAAGACTGTCCTCCCAGATTTTTCCACTTTGCTTCCTGCTCAAAGGCCTAAAGTAGCATTTTTGAATAACAGCTGACTTCTGCTTCTGGATGTGATTGCTTGTGTCAGACTCTCATGCCAAAAACATACATAAAACCTGCTTAAAACATACACAACAATTTTTATTTTCTCTCTTTGGTGTTCTTTGTATACCCGGAAATCTGAGGACTCGTGTTTTTCACCAATTCTAGAAAAATCCTTGGCCATTATCTCTTAACTACTGCCTTCCCCTCTCCTCTCTGTCCTCTCTCCCTGCAGGCACATTCTAGTTTTATGTTATTTCCCTTCTCATTCATATTTTAAATCTCTTTCTCTGCACTGAATTGTTTTCTTTCTTAGCTCTCTGCCTTGGTTCCCTAATTCTTCCTGCGGTTGTATTTAATCTCTCTTTAACTTAGCTTTAAATTCAATCGCACATTTTTTCCATTCTAGAAGTAAAACTTTTTCAAAATTGCTTACTTTTTAATAGTTATCTTATTTTTTCATGTTAAAATTTATCATTGATTTATTAATACTTCAAAGATACTTATTTTTAGAAATGTATAAATTTTGCAAGCAGCAGTTGTGTTATCTCAATTCCTAGGCATCTCACTGTGCTTTTTATTTTTGCTGACTCTTGGTCATGCTGGCTTATTTACTCACTCTCTTTATATTTTTCACTGGTAGACTAATGCTCAGCTTAGCTTTATCTGTGGGATTCCTGTGAGGTCTGTGTTGAATAACTGTCCCTCCAGATAGGGTTTATTTTGGCTTTTGCTACAAGCTTGAGTTTGTTACCAACCTAAGGCCATTTTATGTTCATTTTTTTCTTTCGGGGTTTCTGAGACTGTACGGACAGTGTCAGCATGAATCCCAAATCCACATGAGGGCAGGTTGGGGTTATGAATTCTCAGAGACTTTTTTCCAGAGAACCCTAGAATATGTGTAAGTATTGTTTTATGCCTCCTTTGCTGATAGGCAGAAGTTTTCTTGTTCTTCTTCACAGAGGATAGAATTTCAATGTTCCTGGATTTATGCAGGTATCTTGGTTTCATCCCTCCACCTTGTGTAGTTCAAGGGATTGTCACCTGTTCTCACGTGCTTTTTCCATGGGCATGGAGAATGAAAGTTAACCCCCGAGCAGTCTTAGTTTCAACACTCTCTGGGGAATTCCTTTATTTACATGCAAGGTCAGCAATAGATTTGAGAGCCTTGTTAAATGTGATCCAGCATTTTATGTGGTTTGGTTGGGAAGGTTTATATACTATCGCCTGGGAGGCTCAGTCGGTTAAGCCTCTGCCTTCGGCTCAGGTCATGATCCCAGGGTCCTGGGATCGAGCCCCACATTGTTCTCCCAGCTCGGCGGGGAACCTGCTTCTCCCTCTCCCACCCCTGCTCATGGTCTCTCATTCACTCTCTCTCTCTCTCTCAAATAATAAATAAAATCTTTAAAAAATATATATTATCAGTCTACCATATTTTGAGATAGAAATCATGCATTTTAATTTAGCTGTATTAGTTAATGCTTCATGGCTTTATATATTGACTTCCCAGGTATTGATAATAATCTTAACTCTTGAGAGAATTTTAAAGCTTAGAAATCCTTTTCACACCTATTCTCCAATTAGGAATCATTGCCTTCCTTGTATAGATAAGGAAGCTAGGCTCTGAGTGAGGGGACTTGGCTAAAAATGACTGCTATTTCTTGAAATTCACTCTGTGTTAGGCACTATAAATGTATTATGGCAAATGCTTACAGCAGACCCATGAACTGGGGATTATTTTCTGTGTCTTGTGGTTGAGAAAACTTGGCGTCTGAATGCTAATGTAATTGGTTTAAAGCCCCATAGCTTGTCACTCAGAGCCCTGCTTGATTCCAGACCCCATTCTCTTCCCAGGGCTATCTCTGTTCATTCTCCAGACTAGTTTCCTAGATGTGGGTTTTTATGCATTTTAGTGAAGCCATTAATGCATTTTAGTGTGACTTTTTACTTAGAAAGTTCTTTACTAATAAATATGTTTAGGGGCACCTGGGTGGCTCAGTCAGTTGAGCATCTGAATCTAGGTTTCGGCTCAGGTCATGACCTCAGGGTTGGGAGATGGAGCCCCATGTCCGGATCCATACTCACTACGGAGTCTGCTTCAAACTCTCTCTCCCTCTCCCTCTGCCCCTCCCCACCCTCTTTCTCTCTCTCTCTCTAAAATAAGTAAATAAATCTTTTTAAAAAAATAAAAATAAGCATTTATCAGTAACTAAGGTTCATTGGTTAGTTGTCAGTTTACACAATGTGTTTTCTCAATCTCAGTTACATCTGGGGGGAAAGCTCTTTTAGAGCTTGAAATAACCCAAATGACCCCAGATGCTAGCATTTACTGTTTTCACCTGCTCCAGTATAGGAAACTTGCCTAGGAATTATAGACAGCTCTTGACTTATGATGGTTTGACTTACAAATTTTCAACTTTATGATGGTGTGAATGTATACGCATTCAGTAGAAACCGTATTTTGAGTTTTTGAATTTGGATCTTTTCCAGGGCTAGAGATATGTCTACAATATGCTCTCATGATGCTGGGCAGTGGTAGTGAGCTGGGGCTCCCGCCAGCCATGCAGGTAAACAACCCACACACAACTGTTCTGTACCCCCATAACCATTCTGGGGTTTTTTTTTGCATTTAGTACACTATTCAATCAATTATATGAGATACTCAACACTTTATTATAAAACAGGCTTTGTGTTAGATGATTTTGTCCAATGGTAGGCTAACGTCAATGTTCCGAGTATGTAATAAGATGGGCTAAGCTAAGCCGTGATGTCTGGGAGGTTAGGTGTATGAAATGCACATTCAACTTACGAGATTTTAGATTTACTATGGGTTTACCAGGATGTAACCCTATCATAAGTCAAGGCAGATCTGTATTAGCCAGCATCTCAAGCTGTGCTTCTTATTTTCTTCTTGAGCCATGATTTTTCAAATGATGTTTTGCACGGAACCCTAATATAAATCAGATGCTTGGAGAAGGAGGACACATAGGCCTAGAGCACAGTTTGCCTCTTGAAAAATTAGTCACTTTGTGAAAAAGCATATATAAACAAGTAAATATGAATAAAAGTCATTGGCTTTGACAAATAAGTTCAACTACCCATTAAAATAGCTCTTGATTTTTAGTATTTTCCACTGTTTTATGTCCACATCATTATGTGAGCCCAGGTCATGGAAAAACCAGGTCTCTAAGAAAGACAAAGGAAATTGTCGATATGCCGAACGTAACCTGCTGGACCAACTCCCTTCGATTCAGTCCAACGTTCCTAAGTTGCCATTCCTAAATGAAACAATTTGGTGTCCATTAGCCAAATTGAGAGGTAGGCAACTTGAGGCTTCAAAAGAAATCTCTCCTCCCAGTCGGCCACTCTGTTGTGTCCTGGGGATGCCAATCTGGGTGCTTCCGTGTACAATCTCTGGGGGGTCCTGCCTCAGGCCACTCCAAAGCCAGGGCTTTGAACTCCAAAGCCAGGGGTCTCTGCTACACAACATTATTCCCTGGTCCGTGGGTAAGCCACTCTAGAGGACTTTCTTCTTCTCTTTAGCCTGGCCAAATTAATTCCATTTTTTAAAATTTCAGACTCAATTCAAGTCTCATTTCCTCTCAGAAGTGACCCTTGGTGGCCTCTGTCCATACAGATATGTCTGTTCTTTGAACTTAGAGCTGATACGTGACTCAAGGCACATTATCTGGGATCCCTTTTCTAGCTACCCTATTCCTTTAAAAGCCATATGGGATCTCATTATTTGTATAGCATTCTTTGTTTAGTTCCATATTGAAGACTTCTGTTTCGACATTACAATTTGGTATTATAAATGACGTTGTCACGATAATTGTGGCACTTTTATCTTGGCGTGTTCCAGTGGATGTGTGCAAATCCCTTCTATTACAGCTGTTAGGCCAAAGAGTATAGACACCCCCTGTTTTTGACAGCTCTTGGCAATTGTATAAGAGTGACGGTTTCTGTACACCCTCGCGAACACTGGGTGCCGCAATATTTAGGTAGAATTTACTTGGTTTCCACGTGTTAGGTAAGTACATAGAGGGTGAGGCACTCGAAAAATGTTGAAGTGCCCCCTTTCTTTTTTCTCTAGAGAAAGAACTTTCTAGGTGTGGTGATGCTAACCAAGTTTATCTCTCTGAGTCTCAGTTTTCTTACCTGAAAAAGACATTAAGAATACTTTAGGAATACTTATAGAGCTGTTGTCAGGATTAAATAATACAGTGTAAATTGCGGATCTGACCTACTATTTGACAGTGCTCGGTAAATGGCGGAACTTTCTCCTTGTGTTCCCTGCAATGCTGGGTACCTGTAGCACTCAGTGAAAACGAGGTGAGGAAAACTGGTGGCCCACCACCATACCCAACATCTGCGGAATGTTGGCCACATCTGGCTGCCACTGCAAGTTCCTGACTTCCTGGCTTCTTTACTGCTCACCACGGCACCGTGCTACTACTATCCCTATTTCGTACCAACTTAAAGGTAGAAGCTCGTTAGGGGTGAATTTGGCTTTGCAACCTAGGCAGTCTGAACTAGAACTTGAGATCGTAAATATCCTCCCTTTTGGAAATCACATACTGTGCCCCGGGTTGCCCACCTCGTGTTCACCTTGGGCTGGCGGGCTGCCCCTGGGGCTCCTTCTTGCTAAGACTGGTCAGCTTCTCCGGCAGGCTTTACCATTCCTCCCTGGGGTGTGATACCACATCTATAAGTGCCACCTGTTGTGCTTCAACAAAAACACTGTAAAGAGATCAGCCAGGGAAAACAGTAAGTGTATTTGCTTCAGCCAAGTAAAAAACAAAAATCACGACTTATTTTGTTTATCCAAAGACTGATTTGATTATGTACTGGACACTGTAAAAGCCCTATACCTAGATAAGTCCCACAGGGATCCCCAGCAGCCAGAATTTTACACTATGCATGCAGCTGTGTGCCTTTCATAAGTCGTGGGCTCGCATGTTTTCAGGGGAGGATTTAAGATGGTATTTCACAATAAGTATAAATATTCATTGTTTGGCTTCACTTTTTGTGATTTCTGTCACATCAACGGGGGAGGACTATAGTAAGAATCACGTACCTTAATTTTTAGGTAGAGAACATCCCCCAAAGCCCGAAGTATACAGGTAACTTTATTTTAAAAGTACCTAACATACTAAGGTGGGGTGATAGGGGATAATGATCTTTTTCTCATGCTACAAATGGACATTGAGCTGGGACAGTCAGAGAGCAGGTGTGAAGTTTGGTTGTCCTCTTAGGACAGATGGAGTCGGGTCTGTGGGTACAGCCTTGGGCTTTCAAAAGGGGTCCTGCTCTGTGCATTGAAAAAGTATACACAATCACACAAAGAAAACATATCTGGAGGGCTACCCAGCACAATATTAACTCCACGTAGCAGGGTTAGAGGAGATTTTTATGTTTTCAAAAGGTTTTCCAGAATTGCCTGAAAATTGTTAGTGAGAATGTTTTTCTTTTATAGTCAGGACAACGCAAAAGCCATTAACTAAGAAAGAAAGAAAGAAACCCAAATGGAAAGCAAAAGACGTTCTGCCTTTCTGGTCCTGCCATAAAGGAATCGAAGCAGGGCTCTTTCCTCCTCTCGGTCTGTGCGATCTCACCCCAGACTCGCCAGGACCCTGGGTTCCTCCTCTCTCTCCAGCTCAAATGTGGCTTCTGCTTCCTTCTTGATAATGGGGGTCCCGGAGTGAACACTCAAATGGAGCTCCAGCCGGGTGCCCTCTGCTCTCTGACCTTGGTCTATCTCTGGTACTCAGTACGAGATGAATTCCAGTCCGCTCTGCTGCACTGCATCGCGGGGAAGGAAGGCTTTAGAGCTGGAGATGGGTGTTATGGTTCTGTCGCGTGGGCACGTTATCTTACCCGTCTGAGTTTTGGTGTCTATAGAGCGTCGACAATAACAGGACCCTTTACTCCTTAAGTCTTGGAGATAATACACATAGAGTGTTCACCAAAGTACTTGTCCTTCACTCTTTCTACAACAGCCATTCACTGCGCATGTATTTATCCCATGCGTTCCTCTGGGCACTGGCAATACAGAGTCTACGTATTTTTTTTTTTTTTAGAGCATGTACTTTTCAACTCTTCATTTTAGTATAAACATCCTCTGTGTCTGATCTTTTGACTTATTAAATTTCTTGGATACAAAGCTATGCACTAGAGTTGTGGCCCATCAGCTCTGTCCCCACCAGTGTTATTGAAAAGACACTTTCATTGTTCAGACATCAGGATCCTGACTTAGAGAGATTTATGAAAATGTCCATAGTTGTTGAAGACCTACTCTCTTATAAATTTTATATGCAGTGAAAATAAGAGAAAATAAAAACACGTTTTTAAGAGAGTTGAAATAACTCAGAAGAGTTGGAACTGATGCCATCAATATCTACAATTCTTTGGGGGGAATTTAAGTTTTTAAAGGTAGGTAATAGCGTTGACAAGTATTGAACAATTTTTATCTGTCAGGTCGTATTCTACGTGTATGAACTAATTTAATTCTCACATCAAGGAGATTTGGTTCCTCCCCCCATCTTAAAGATGAGAAAACTGAGGCACAGAGGGATTATGTAGCCAGGTCACTAGTCGTAAATGGTAGAGTTGGGATTTGAACCCGGGAAGCTGCATATCCTTGTTCTATATTGTATAAGAACATTGTAGCCTCACTATAGGTGTATGAACAAATGGATTTATTCACACTTTTTGAAATCGAATCTGCTCAGTAGTAGAGAAACTCCTGGCTAGACACGAACTACCAACTCTCATTGTTGGGATGCAAAGTTGGGAGTTGCTTTGCCAGAATCACTGATGGGACACCCCCTACTTTATTCCTTCATATCTCCTGGTAGTCAGGAGAAAGAAAAGAGAAGAATTAGATATCTGTGGGGAATCTAGTTTGTTCCTCTATCTTAAACTTTTTTTTTTTGAAAACTAACTGATGTTCAGATTGAATTAAAATGTTAACAAATGAAAAGGAGCAAAGACCCTTGAAGATTCCTGCAAGGGACTAGATGTTACTGAACCGATCGGCAGTCGGGGGCTGGAAACAAGTTAAGGGAGTGAGAAACCAGACGCACATATGTCACCACGAGGACTCTCTTTCTCATCGGTGAGACAACCCGGCGCGGGTGCTGCCTGACTCCAGGTTCTTTGCTTTTCCTCGATAGCTTGAACCATGAGGGACTTTTTCTGATACTGACAGTTCCAGAGTCTGTTAACTCTATTAAAACAAACAGCTAAAGAGTGAATGCATATGTCACCAACTAGTCAGAGGCTTTGTGACACTCGAGGCAAAGCCACCTCTACCTTTTGTGTCCCGTCAGGATTGCAGGACTTCTGCATTTAGAGTCAGTGTACAGCTCAGGCTTAGAAGATCCAATTTACTGAATCGTAGTTAGTCAATCAGTGACAGAAGGCATCTGAGCGAGATGTTTGTATTCCTTTAGTTCATTCTCCATGATTGATCTCTATCTTATATTTTGGGAATAACTTAAGTAAATCATTGCCTTATCCTGTTATATAAACAACGAGTTATATTCTTAAAAGACAGTGGGTTTTTTATTAAAAATGTTAACTTCAGAGACATTAATCACCACACTTGAGAATGTATCTACAGAGGATGACTCCTTTAGAGCAATAATTCCTGACTATCATTAAGGAAATTCCCTACAAATCCTTAGTCTAATGATTCTCAGTTATTTCTCACTCTCTCTCTTTTTCTTAATATAAGCCACCCACTTTGGAAACTTCTGAGACTGTGCGGTGACAAATCCAGCAAGGCTCAAAGTGGTTCCATCCCAAACCGAGAGTCACAATGTTGGTGACTGGGTTGTACACACTGCATCACTATCTGCTCTCTCTTCCATGCCTCCTGTCTCTGTGGAGGAGACATCCCTTCTCTGTCTCTGGGTGTGGACCCTCTCTCTTCCCGTACGCGCTGGGGTGCTGTCTCAGGAGGTGTCTTCTGTCTATTCTGGATTGCCCGTCTCTCCTCTTTCCCTGGTTCATGGCCCTGGTTTCATCCCCACACCACCAGGAGCAACTGGAGAGAAGGAACCGCATGTCTCTTACTTCCGTGTCTCCACATCTACCCAGCACATTGTGGGAGATAAAAATAACATTATTTTTAGAGCTAAGATGTACCGATAAAGATAAAAGCCTTTGATTTTTCTTCTCACTATGACTCGATGAAGAAATACTAACTAGCCTTAAGCAGAGCTTGGCTGCACGGTTCCCGGAGTGTTCAAGTTCCTTCAAGGTTTTAGCTCCTGTGCAACCAGAGAAATGACCATGCGTGTGTGTACGAGGAATGGGGTGAATGTCAGGAGAGGTGAATGGACCAGGCCATTCTCTTCTGTTATTCCTGTGCCTGATTTTTCTCCCTGAGGCAGAGGAGAAAGAGAAGTACCATCTCCGTGTTGTACTACGTCTCTATGTTGGCCACACAGAATCCCATGACCTCTTACCAGCCAGAGACTTCTCTAACAATCCACCTTTCTAGGTCCTCAGTTAGCACTTACTGTACCTCCATCCTCCCTGGGAGGTACTTTTTCTCCGTGGGGAGTCTTGCGACTGTCGCAGGCAACCCTCTGCTGTCCGCGACTTGCGTCTGATGAGACCTTGGAGTGACAGAAGCTCAGCACATACCAGACTCTGTTTCCTAGGACGGTCGATATCTCTTCCACAACAAGGCATTTTTTAGGCCAACCAGACAACGTAATAGATTTCCAAAGCTGCTATTTAATGTGTTACATGTAAAATCACACACATGCCGTTCGTTGCAGAAGTACAACTTGAAGGTAGTCACGTCCTAAGGAAGCAAGAGAAAAGTTCACTCCTGAGCCCCGAGTCTGGGACGACCAAGTGGGGACTGCGTTTGGTCCTGCAGAATGACAGAACATGCCTCTGGCTTCACAGTAGTCTGACTGAGTCACCTCCCCAGGCTCCTCTCCTCCACGCTTGGAAATCACACTGAGACTTGCCACGGGTGTGAGGTTGGGTCCGAAGGACCTGGGCTGGCCAGTGGCTGGCATTTGCAGGAGATGGTGACACACGGGTGATAAATGAAGGGAAGGAGAATGTGTAGCTGAGAGATACCGAAGTCCGAGCAGTGTTCTGCTCCAGTGACTCCCTAAATTGTCGGTTGAGGGCAGTTATTCATAGCGACGCTAATCTCTTTGCTCTCTCTCCCCCTGGCCAAACATCAGAGGAATGAAAGGAAAAGGCCAAAGAATATCAGTATCAACTTGAATCCCACCACCCTAGCACACCTAATCTCGTTTCCTAGAATTTTTATGTTTTGTATATTCTCTTCATGAATTCACCTTTTCATCCACACAGCAGATTACTCATTGACACAAAAAGGAGCAGAACTCTTTATCTGAATTTTTCTATTAAGTCAAAGGGAAAGAGAGACTTTTATGGAAGCAGGAAGGTTCTGGCTTTCTGGTTTCTGCTTGTTGGACACTTTAACACTTTTTTTTGTGACCTTGGGAAAGTTACGTCATCTCACTGGGCCTGGCCCAAGCCTGCAGAAAGGAATGCCCAACACATACGTGCGAGCGTGAATACGCATAATTAACACAGTACGTGCTACTTACGCTTTATAGTTGGTAATACTTTCCTTTTATTTTTTTAAAAATTCAAACCTACAGAAAAGTTGCAAGATTAGCACAACGAACATCCATTCACTCTTTGTCTAGATTTGTCGGTTGTTACCATTTGCCAATCTGCTTTATGCCTTTCTGTCCACACATGTGCGTGATCACACAAATATTTTTTTGGTGAGACGTTTGAGAGTCTTTTTCGTAGAGAATTCAATTATTATTATCCTTAGTGTCTTAATACATGTCTTCTAAGCACAAGGACGTTGTCCTCGATAACAGGATCAATATCACATTCAGGAAATCTAACATTGAAACCTACTATTATCTAACATTGTGACCAAACTCAAATGTCCCCATTTGTCCCAATAATATTTTTAAATGTTTTAATCATTTTTTTCCAATCCAGGATAGAATCAAGAATTATTCATTAGCCATCCTATTGTTTTAAAAATCTAGAACAGTTCCTGAGCCTTTAAAAAAAAATTCTCATATCATTCTGACATTTTTGAGGAGTTCAAGCATCTCTTTTGTAAAATGTCCCTCAGTGAAGAGTAATCGAATTGTCTCCTCGTGCGTGGGTTCAGATCCCACTTCTTGTTGGCAGGAATCCTGCGTGTGTGATGTTGTGTCCTTCCTCGTGCGCCAGTCACATGAGGGGGCACAAGATGGCACAGTCTCATCATCAACGCCGGTCACTTCGATTTGTTAGGTTGATGCCCGCCCCCCGCCGCGTTTTCTATTTAGAAGTACTTTCCCCCCATGTTTAGTAAATAAGTAATTTGTGCAGTGCTATTTTAAAATTGTTCACTGCCGGTGCTTTCCTGTATGCTAATCTTTGGTATTGCAGCCCTACTTCATGAAATATCTCTTTCATAACAAGTTTATTTTCTTCATCCGACAATTCCAGTAGTTGCAATTCTTGGGTGTGTAAAGCCACCCTCAGTAGTGGCGTGACTTCCTTCATTAGCTCATTGCCTGAGCTTAATGATGTCAGAGTCCTGTGGCCTAAGTCGACCAAGCTTTCCTCCAGAGAGCGTCTGACGTTGCCTCTCCTGGTACAGGTGCCACTTCCCGCCCTCCCTGTGGCTCTTGGCTTTGATTAGGAATGTGGGCTCAGCTTTCTTGCCTCACTGCTCTTCCTCGATGCGCCAACCTCGCACCAGAGAGGCTCCTGGAATCTAACCTCTCTCTCTGGTCACTATTGGGGTTTCCAAAAATCTTAAGGTGTGGTTCCACCGGAGCCTGATGTGGAGCCAAAGGTCAAGACAGGCCTGTCTCTGCGAGACTTGTGGCCACGGCTTTTTGTCTAATGGAGTACATTATAAATCAATACCCCCAAAGAGTGCCCGAAGTTTTTAAAAGAATTGTGACAGCTTGGACTAAAAGCGAAGAAACAGTGCAAAAGGAAAGGAGACCTTTGAACCCCTCAGCTGGTACAGACAGGGAGGTGGCTGAAAAAACCACTCAGCGGCAAACTCAGGCCAAACTCAGGCAGAGGAATGAGGACTCAGAGGAAAGAGAATGAAGAGCCAGAGAACAGAGTGCAGAGCTGAGCTCTAAGCAGGAGCTGGCCACGTGTGCCACTTAGGGACCCGTGGCACGGTGTGTCTCTTGTTCCCCGTGTGTCCACGGTGATTAGGCCCCGCCACTGCGTGTGGGGTGGGGGCTGGTCGCTTAGGTCCCTGCGTGTAGACCGGAGGAGTGGGACTCAGCTGCTGCCCCTGAATAACTCTGCACACCTGGACCTGACTTGACTGCCTTGAACGGGGGTCACGATGGGATGGGGCTTGGTGTTCTCGGGGGAGGGGAAGAGGCTATTTTGCTAATGGGAAGGCTGTGACGTACTGTGGCCTGAGGGTGAACTGTGGGGACTGTATTTTCCAAAGATGGCCACAACAGTGTTTCCGGCTTTCCAACAACGTGGTCTCGACGTCTCTCCCTTGGAGGGGCAGGGTTTCTGTTTCCTTTCCTTGAGTTTGGGTTGATGCAGAAGTGAGGCTAGATCATGAAAGCTGATACACCATCTTGTCTGGTTCCCTTGGGATGCTCACTCTTAAAGCCCAGGCACCCTGCCCTGAAGCCCAAGCAGCCACATAGCAGGGCCCTGTGTGGGCGCTCCAGCCAACCTCGCCAGCTGAGAGCCCAGCCAATGGCCAACACTGACCACCAGGCACGTGAGTAGCGAGCCTTGGGAGGAGTCCCATCTTCTAAGGTCAAGTCACCCTGAAGCTTCAAGTCTTCCCAGCAGAGCCCAGACATTGTAGCAGAGACAAGCTTCCCCTTTCTGAACCCCTGACCCACAGAATATGTGAACATAATACAACGTTTTTGTTTTGTTTTGTCATAAGTTTGGGGTGGTTTGTACCACAGGAATAGCAACTGAAACATTGAAGAGAGTTTGCACCGCACCCTGGAATATGGCAATGTTGTTTCTCACCCTTGTTATTTCCGTTGCCTCCGACTAGAAGCCATTTTCAGAGGTCGATGTGGGAGATCTTTCATTTTTAGTAAACCAGAAGCAAGAAACTAGATGTTCGAGAGAAGAAGCAGGGTGCCAGGATTGCCTGAAGAAAAAAGTGCTTGGGAATGTAACACTGCTGCAAGGCTCAGTCTTATTCTAGACCAAATGCAGTGAGTTTATATTGGATATTGTGTGAAGCATCAGGGCGAGGCGTACATGGGACAGAAGAGGCTTCAGATGGACCACAAAATTCAGCATTTCTCCCTGTGTCCAACTGCCTGCTTTTCTTTCTACGTTTCACTTCAAGTTCTCAAGGAATAGGATTTTTTTTCCTGGGTAACTATCATTATCCCTCGCTGGGTCACTTTCATACAAAGCCACCTGCTGGCCGCTGGCTATCCTATGGGTTGTCTGTCTTTGGGTCAGGGATCTGCCTCGCCCTAAAGGTCTGTGGTACAGGTGACTGGAACCGCTTTGGGCTGAATCGTGACCCACCCAAATTCCTACACTGAAGCCCTGATGCCCAGTACCTCTGGGCATTTTATTTGGAGGTGGGGCCTTCAAAGGAGTAAACAGAATTGAGGCTGGTGGGGTGGGCCTTCATCCAGTATGACTGGAGTCCTTGTAAGGGGAAATCTGCACACACAGAAGGACTCCAGGGGTGCGGCACAGAGGAAAGGTCATGTGAGGACACAGCAGGCAGGCGGTCACTTCAAGCTAAGGAAAGAGTCCTTAGAAGAAACCAAACCTGCTGACACCTTGATCTTGACTTCTATGCTTTACAAATTCCTTAAAAGGCAAGTAATCTCCCTTGCGAAGAATTGGAAATATTCAAATGGAAAGATGTGAATAAAAAATTACACACATAATTTAACACAGTGGCATCAACTTTAAAGCAGGTTGTAAAGCACAAAATTGGTTCTTAAAATCTGTCTTAAAACAGGCAACTGTTGTCTCACACCTATGGCTAGAAGAGAAAGGAATTTGGGGCAAGTTTTTGCCCTCTGAATACAGAAGCCAGCTAGCTAGATCCGGAGGGCATCACCTTTCAGGAAAATAGGATCCTTCTGGATGAAAGGGGCCTTAGAGATGGTCTAGCTTAATCTTCTACACCACAGATGAGAATCCTGTATTCCGGAAGCATCTGCCAGCCTCCCAGATTTCTACAGGTACCCGGAGAGAAAAACCAGCCCGCCACTGGAACCCCGATTTGCGTTCACGGTACAGCAGCTGAGTTCCAAAGCTGAGCATTTAAAATGTCACACCCTGAGGGTGAGTGCCTCAGAGTTCGATGTGCCACAAATGGTTCTGAGGACAGAGTCGCTTAATGCCTTCCTCAGAAGCTCCTGGGCTGCTTGCTGAAAAACAACAAATTTCCAGGACCTGCTCAGACCTAAGGAATTAGAAGTCTGGAACAGGGGCCAGGAATCTGCATTTTAACAAGCATGCCAAGTGACTTTTTTTTTTTTTTTTAAAGAGAGAGCACGAAAGCGTGCAAACAGGTGGCGGGAGGGGCAGGGGGAGAGGGAGAGAGAGAATCTTAAGCAGGCTTCATGCCCAGCAAGGATCCTGACATGGGCTTGATCTCAGGACCCTGAGACCCCCAAGTGATTATTATTCACACTAAAATTTGAGAAGCACTAGGCCAGCATAAGTGCAGTTTCCTGCAGTTGCCTCTTACTGACCATCACCTTTCCTCTTGGTCCCCAGCTCCAACCTCTTCCTCCTACTGCTGTACCAGGCCTCCCCGCTCAGCCTTCTTTATACCCCATCTCCCCTTCATGTTTCCATGGCCAAAGCATTTTTTCCCCTTCCTCTTCCCTCCCCTCCTCCTGCTGCTCTTCTGGGGTCTTATTTTTGTCTCTTTCTTCCTCTGTGTTGTATTTCCTCTCTCCCTTGCTCCTGACCACGTTTGCTCCCTGCCTGGCCCAGCCCCTTCCAAAGTGGGGCTGGAGCATGGATCAGGGCCAGAGGCAGGATGACAAGGGAGTGAAGGCCCCAACCTCGGAGAGCAGAGTTCTGGGCAGGATACACCCGGGGAGGTCAGAACTGGGATGACATGTCTGGCTGCCAGGGATGGGTGAGGGAGGGGGCGAGGGCGCAGGTTTATGACAGGAAATTCCACGAGGAAGTAGATGGGGGAGCCCCAGGCGGCAGACAGGGTGCGGTGGGGCAGGGCGGAGAGCGCTGTGCACACCTGCCCGTGTCTTCCTGGACACCTCGTGTGGGCGAGCTGAGAGCAGCTGCGACTCAGGGGCGCACTTGTGAATGGACACTTCTCCAGACACGTTCCCGAGTGTTTGTCTGCCACGAGGGGTTTCTGCCCTCATCCGTCAGACCTGAGACTTTCTCAGGAATCCGTGAACACACCTTATAGCTGAAGAGTCTTAACAGGAGTGGGGGCGTTGCCAAGACATCCCTCATGCTCAGAGGCGCAGAAGGCAGGATCCCCACTCCGAGTCCAATGTGCCGCACCTGGGGCAAACCTGAGAATCAAAGTTGGTCTCATTGGTCTAGTAGAACAGAAGGAGCCGGTACACGAGCGCTAACGTATGTACGCTTACGTCATGGCAGAGTAAGCCCTCATGTGCGGTGCCTGTTACTTATTATTGGGACATAGTCTTCTATCTGTCCTACGTCTGCATTTGTTTTCCACTCTGGGCAGGTGCTCGGCCTGGCATTTTGGGACCTCTCATAAAGGTCTTTGTGTCGGAACACCTGGCAGGACCACGGCAGGCAATCCCTCCCTCCCTTGGAGAACACAGACGCTGTACCCACTGGGTGTGGACTGCGTTCTTCAGAGACCCAGGAACTGGCATTGCTGACAAAGGGGCCCCATTTGGCTGTGCCCTGCACCTGTTGTGGGAAGGTAGGGTACGTGTTATACACTCTATGGGGCAGGACAGCACCTCCTGGGGAGGAACAGAAGGGTCCTCACCCAGGATCCCCCCTTTTCAGAAGTTAGCTCCCCCAACAGAGCTGTCTGGGTCAGTCAGCAGCACCTGAGACAGGAGCTCAGGGGAACTCACCTCTCTTGTTGGTCTGCGTGAGCCAGAAGTCAGCTCCACTTCCTCACTTCCTGTCTTTGGCTTCCCACCTGGTATCCCTCTGAGACGGCTGGATTCCTAAAGGCTAGCCCAGCCCTGGTGGTCCGGACTGCACTGCCATCCCTGCCCCACCTTGCAGGGCAATTTTGCTGGGCATTTCTTTCAGAAGCTGTATCTGAATTTAAATGCAAGTTTCTCAATCATTGCCAGCTGCCTCCTCAAATCATGGATGAGCCCTGTGTGGTCCACTTTGGGCTCAGCATCCTTTGGCTGACCTGCCCTTCTCCACCACCACCCTGCACCACTCACCACCCCTGAACTCCCCTTGTTCTTCACCCTGGTCTGCCTTTTTTCTTGCTTTCTTTTCTGCTGGAAGCATTCCTGCTGCTTCCAACCTTTCGTTAAGCTTCCAGTCAAGGTTCTACTCAAAATAGATCCTAGGAACACTCCCTACCTGCCCCTGCTAATCACCCTCCGCACCCCTGCAGAAGTAACCTGCCCCTCCTCGCCTCCACTTCCCTGTGCACACGCCCCTGCTGTGGTACTTCTCCGCATGTGTCATCATTAAATGTTTACACCTGTGCTTCCCCAGGGCTCGAACCCAGCCTCGGGGCTTCAGGACGCTGGTCTCTCGGGAATAGCTGTTGTTTTTATTCTGACAAAATTGTCCGTAATCTCAATGCCTCACTAACCCCAAATATATGCAGCTGGAGAGGGATCTTTGGGTGAATTAATCTCCATTATCACGTGCATATAGCACCAGGCTTAAGCCTCTACTGCCCGCTGGACTCTGAGGTGATAGAGACTGTCCTAAGATAGCGGGGCCTTTAGTGACTACGCTGCTTTCTGATCTCAGCTTCATTGTGTTTGCAATCTCATTCATTCATTCACTCATTCATTCATTCACTCATTCTTTTAGGAGTTCTTTCATTCTCCTGTGCCTCTCTGACCCCTCCTCCTACTGCTGCTGGGGTCCAAATTCCTTGTTTATTTCCTTCACGATCCTAATACTAATCTAGTTATGTCTGTGTGTTTATCATCTGTCTCCCCCGTTAGGATATAAACTTCTCCAGCGCGGAGATTTTGTCTTTGTCTTCGCTCTAGAGCTCCAGGATTCACAGAATGAATTAATGCAGGAGCACATGTGCATTTCACCCTCTGTGTGTCTGACTCTGGGGGAGGGACAGGAGGTGCAAAAGAAAGACAGAGCTTTTGTCTTCTGTAGGCTGGCTCAAGCCTCCCTGGTTGCAGAGGGATGAAATCTGACTTAGCAGAACACAGGGTCTCCTGGGAAGACGCAGGGCTCGCTCGGGCTGGAAGGAGGTGGGGGACAGGGAAGTTCAACATTTGCGTTGAGTCCCGAAAGCCAGCGAGAGAGAGTTTGCCAGGCAGAGGAAGTTGGGAAGGACCTTCCAGGGAAGCACGTGTACCAAAGCCGGGTGGGGAGAGGATGGGAGATGGCAGGAACACAGAAGTAGCTGGAGCCTGGGGAGCAAGGAAAGCCCGCGACAGAGCTGACCCCCTGGCAGAGCGGCTGGCGGTCCCGGTGGGTGGGTGGCTTCACCTCCTCCAGCTCCAGGCCAACACTCAGACTGCAAGCTGTGGTAGGCCTCCCGAAGAAAGTGAAGAGCTGCGGGCCCTGGTGGCCCCGCTCCTCCCCAGCAGGGCCCCTTGTCTCCATGTCATTCACAGGATGCAGAGGAGAGAGAGGCGGCAGTGGGTGTCCAGCATCTGGGGCGGGCAGTGCGGGCAGCACGAGCCCTCCTGCCGGGGTGCCTCTTCCAGGAAGCCCACTCACAGAATGGCTAAGCAGCGTTTGAGAACTCTGCTGAGCCAGCAGCAGCAGGGGGAGAAACGCAGAGGAAGGACACGCGCTTTGGTTCCTGAAAGAAGGCAGGTGCCTAGTTTCGGGGTGTTTCCTTTCAAGATTCCGGTCCTTTGAGCTAGAGCCTTCGGGGGTGATAGCCAGCCTGTTTACCCCCTCCGCGCTTCCTGTAAGACTTGCTGTCTGGGATGTGCGGGGACTGTCCCAGCCCCTGGGAGTGTGGCGTGGAACAGAGCCGGCGAGGTTGTGCTCCCCCAGAGCGTAGGTCGTAGGTGCCCGTTGGGGGGGTGACAATGTAGAAGAAACAAGCAGACACGTACGGAATGTCAGGGAGTGACAAGAGCTGAAGAAAAATAAAGCAGGGCTCGGGAAGAGGGCGAGGAGTGTGGGGTGTGTGCTGTTGGAAGGAGGGGCAGAGCCGGCCTCCCTGAAGAGGTGACATTTGAACTGAAACCCGAATGAAGCGAGAGACTGTCAAAAGGGCAAACTTGTACCTCTGGTGAACGAGGGTGTTCCCTTCTAAGGAGGTGTCTGGTGTCGCGGGGAGAGCAGAGCCGAAACCAAGCTCCCTTTTTATGAGTGACAGAGAAGCCGAATACACATAATACACAATAAGAGAACATATAATAAATATTATATTATTTATGTTACATTAATTATGTTATTATAACATATAACATAACACACAATAAGATAACATAATTATTACATAATATAAAGTATCATAAATTTATATATTTTATAGAATATATATTATTTAATACATATAATATATATTATATAATATATAATATTATGTAATTAATTATATAATATAAATCATTATAAATTTATATATTATATAACATGTAATATGTTATATAATACATATTATATAATATAAATTATAACTTTATTAATATAAATATATAAATAAATTATATATAAATATAATAATTATGTTATCTTGTATATTATGTTATATGTTATAATAAATTTGTGTATTATAAATAATATATATTAATATACAGTACATATAATATATATTTATGTATGATACAGTGGTGATAAGATTTAGAATATAATTGGGCATTTTTCTCCCTTCGCAATTCCGTACTCTCCCTGGACTCACCCTCTCTCATTCAGTAGCATGATTGTATTGGGCAGGGATTTCACAAACTATAGATGGCTAAGAGTCCAATTCCTGGCTTTTCTGTTCCGTGCTCACTTCATTTGTATAATTTCCCTGTAAAGGTAGGTATAATCTTGTCCGTTTTTGAGGTGAGAAATCAGGGACTTAGAAATTCTTAAACCTAAAAGCAGCAACCATGGTTTTAAAAGCTAAAGTTTTCATTTGTAAGGGTTGAGTCACTTTTCATCCTCTGCTCCAACACCACAGACTGTTAAGAGCAGAGCTGTACCCCCCGGGGACCAGTTCAGGCCAGGGGAGAATAGGTGGGAGTAGGGGCCTTGAGGCAAGGTCAGCGTCCCTGGAAAAGGGCTCAAGAGGGCCTTCCCACTCTGCACAGCGATGGTGTTAGGGGTTGGGAATCCGTGAGTCAAGGCCACCTTTTGCTGTGGGAGGGGCCCCTGTGTCCACGGAGAGGGCGTCAAGGGGGCGATAGGGCCATGCTGGGTTACTGCAGAGAGGCCTGGTGTGGCACAGCCTGGAGGATCCAGCAGCAGGAAGGGCCCAGACGTCCTCCGGCATGGTTAGGAGGGGCTCAAATGAGCTGAGGGATGAAGGGAAACCCAAAGACCCCAGCTGGAAACCTGATGGAGTCCGAGATTTCTAGCAAGTGCCCATGATGGAACAAAGGTAGATGGAATGACAGCCGCCACACGGGTGGGGAGGGTGGGGGAGGGGAATATGGAAATGACCGCTGTAGATTTGAAGTGACTACTCTTTTCATCTCAAGGGACTAGGTCAAGTTTGCTGTCAACAGGAGAGCTGGTGCATGAAACAAGTCGAGTTAAAGAAGTTACGATTTTTTGCACATTTGAAGCGTGCAGTTTGCAAACTAAGCATTTTTACCCGCTCTTCTAATGTTGAGGAGGGAGCATACCGATGTGCAAAGAGTGCCCTGGGAGATTTTCCAGCTGAAACTCCATTATCGGTCTTTGCTCTTCTGAACCCCAAAAATGTGGTTAATCTTCCTCTGCTGAAAAGAGTGTGAGAATTTCCTTAAGCTTAAAAGCCTTGTGGTTCACAGAGGGAAACTGGTCTCCTTCTTACTTTCCTACAAATACTGTCGTGATTATTTATCGCTTCTCTGGCTCCAACAGCTCTACTCAGTCTTGTGCCTTTGAAATCCCAGCACAGGTTCCTGCGTGACGTTCTCTGTGAATGTTTTCATCCTCGTGGGGATTTCTAAGCCTGATGTTTTGGAACAGGGCACAGAGGGGTTTCAGAGCCAGAACCGAGCGTGCCCAAGAGGCCAGGTGGGGCATAAAAAGAGAAGAGGATTTACAATTGGACAGTTTTTAGCTCTGCCGTGTGCTGGCTGTGTGACCTCCTGAAAGTTACTTTACCTTTCGGAGCCGCTGATTCATCACCTCAAAAATGGATATTACGCCTACTTTTACAGAGATATTCTAAAAATAAAATTATGTAGTTTGCTAGGGCTGCTATAACAACATATCACAGACTGGGCGGCTTATACAACGGAAATCTATTTTCCTCACTGTTCTGGAGGCTGGAAGTCTGAGACCAAGGTCTCAGCCAAGTTGGTGTCTTCTGAGGGCCTTTCTCCTTGAATGACAGATGACCGTCTCATGAGGACACCAGTTGTATCGTGTGAAGTGCCGACCCGATGACCTCATGTGACCTTAATGACCTCTTTAAAGGTCAGGTCTGCAAATATGGCCACGTTCTGAGGTACTGGGAGTCGGGCCATCGACATATGAATCTAGGGGACACAGTCAGCCATTTGCAGGGAGTATATGAAAGGGCACAGCACACAGGTGTTCAATTTGTGTCCGTCCCTCACTATTTCTCCAGGTGCAGGATGGGACCCAGGCCGTTCATGACATCTGCTCTACACAGATATTCCCCTCTGAGGTCGCCTGAGGGCAAAGGCTTGGAGGCAACGTAATAAATATCGGAGATTTAATAGAGCCAGAAAACTTAATTCTGCTCCTACTCTTTAGATGTTTGGATTTGGACCAAACTCATAATCTCTTAGATTCACTTCCTGACAGTAATAACTAGCAAATAGGGTCAATACCAAATTATAATAAGGCAATGGCTCCGAAATGCTCGACTTCTGTTAGGGATGGCATAAATATTTCTTTAATCAGATGTGGAGACTTTTGGTAAAGGACACAGTGCTAAACAAATGTGAGATGCTCTGTTCTCCTGCTAGCCTGACTTCCAAGCTCCATTTTGTGAAGTGGAAATGCCCACATGTTCTCAAAGGCCCAGTTTTGTTGAACTCTTTCATGTTGTTTCCTAGGTCACTGGCTCCCTAGGATGTGGAGGGCTGGGGATGCTGCCCTGTAGGGGCCACCTGAAGAGGAAGCCCCCAGTAGCTGTTCTGTGGTTCTCCGGAGCTCTGAGGGAGAAACGGGGATGGTTGTTCTTCTGTTTTTCGCTCCCATTGTGCAGAAATCAGTGAGAGCCCCAGAGGCCTCCTCTTAGGCTTTCCTGTATCTTGTCTCACAACGACTCACAGAATAACCCATCTCCCTAAGATGCAAACGTGCTATGGAGCCTTCTGGACTGACTGGCTCTTCTTGAAGGCAGATCCAGGCGTTGTGTTGGCTTCCTATGCCAGGTGCCTGCCATCATGTCTGACAAATGCTTAGTGCTCACTGCGTGCTAACTAGATGCTGGCTTTCCCTGTTCCTAGCCAAACTGTCTTCAAAAGTAGTGGGAATCTTTTAGGGGTTCACCGTTCCCAGAACCTTCTCCACCTCCACAGAGATTTTGTCCTGGTGAAGGCTTCCCCCAGCTGCCAGAAGCCCCGGGAACGGGGAGCGGTCCCCCGCAGAGGGGAATTCCGGTGTGTGTGCTCCAGCAAGAAACTGGGGTCCAGTTGGGCTGAAGTCTCTTGGTGCTCTTGTGGCTTTCAGAGCCAGCTTTTACTTTCTATTTCTTGTTTTCTTTGTCCCTTGAGGCCTCACCCATCCAAATGCTCTTGTTAATAAAGCCCGAAATGTGAGTCAGATGCCCGTTTTGGGTCCACAGGGGAGTGCCCTCACTCTGTCGGTGAGAGACCGGTGTGGGAAGGAAATCACAAATTCACTTCCCCTGCTTGGAAAGACTGGCACGGAGACTCAGTAGGCAAACACGTTTGAGGGACAGGACTGGACAGTCCCTTCTGTTGAGGTTTTTCTCCCCAGTCAGCAGAGATGCTTTTAGGCTCCCAGAACAGCCTGGAATGCCCACTGATGTCAAAAAGAGATTTCATTGGACTCTTTCCTTCAAAGGAAAACTTGAATTGTCTGTGGTATCCTAAATAGCACTTTGTCTTTATTTTTGGAAAACCTCATTTGGTTATAGTGATTTCCTCTGTCCTGGTCGATATTGACTTTCCTGAGTAGACAGGTGATTATTTTAATTATGGTATTTGTTGGCACAGGGGAAGCCATTTTTTTCTAGAAAGTTGGTTTACTTGAGGTGATGTTTATATGCTGATATTATGTTTCTGGGAAAACAAATGTTGCCCCACTTTGTTTCCTGACATATAGTATGTGTAGATTATTGCTGTGGATGGATGGCCCTGCTTCTGCTCTGGGAACAGCTGTTCTTCTGGAAAGGAAAGGGGCCTTCCTCCTATAGTGATGATAGCCAGATAGTAATAATAGCCATATAGGAGGGTATATTATGGCTCCTTGCAAATAATAAAGGCTAATGTTAATGGCTACTTTGCTTGTGACATATTTATTACTCACAATTACCCAGCAAGGTAAGTCCTACAGGTTGGTTTTCCAATTGGTTTCCAATGAGGAAGCAGGCTTAGTGAGGGTTAGCAGGCTGCCTAAATCCACAGCTAGTATATGGCTGCACTGACACTCCATCCCAGGTCTAATCTGATTCCAGAGTATTGTGCTCGTAATCACTACACTCTCCTGCATCTCAATTTAGGGGTTATCTTATCAGGACATCACGACAGTAGTTCTCAAACTATGGTCCTCGGGCCACACTTGTTAGCATCACCTCGGTGTTTATTACAAGTGCAGTTTCTCAAACTAACTCAAACTATTGAATCAGAAACTCCGAGGGATCAAGCCTGAGTATTTCTGCTCCAAAGCGATCCGAAATGGGATTATACAACCTCGGTGCTGGAACTTCCAGCCAGAGCTCCTGCAGTCCCACAGGGCACTCATTCTGTCTGTTCTGCTTGTTTCACTTCACCGATTATTGGAAAGCTCTTCCTTATACTGGAGTACAACTTGCTTCTCTTCATTGTTCACTCGTTTGTTCTGGTCCTGCCATTTGTCCCATTGACAGGATAGCTGAATGTAGCTGATGAAACTCACATGATCAAGAGCAGGAAATTGCTCAGGTATTGAGAAGAGCTTGTCTGATGGAACATGGGGAGCTTGAATGCTAACTTCCTTTTTCTGTGCAGTTACCAGAGATGCTTTCTTCTTTGTCTCACAATTAAGATAGAAAGGGAACATTTTTGGTAAAGGGGGAAAAAGAGAGACTGAGGAGTCAGGGTTCCAGGGACTACTGTTTCTTTAGGAAGTTGTCTCTCTAGAAGCTCTGGACCTGGGAGATATTCCGTTTCCTCCAAAGTCACAGGTCAGGTGTAAAATCCCTCCTGATGAGCAAAGAGGACCACTGAAACTTGAGCAAGCTGTCAGAGCAGGTGGGACGCAGCGGGTTAGAGACGCATAGGTCGGAGTGGCAGGAGAGCTCAGAAGACCAGATCAGCTGGATCAGTGTCCATCAGCCTACTGGTGGGGTTCATGTACTCCTTTCTTCAACTGGCTACCCCAGAAAACGAAGCCACTCTACTATTCCTGCATTGTGTGCCATCTTGGGGAAAATGGAGTGAGGGAAAAGAGATGGGAGCCAGGGATGGTGGGAAAGTCAACCCAATAACACATTATTGAGTTGGCTTCTACGAGATACAACTATTTGGTTGATGCTGCTGGGCTCACCCTGCAAAGCTGGATAACTGCAACTTAAGACAGGTATTCTTGAGGGAGAAAGAGAATTTACCCCCCGCCCCGTTTCCATCTCCTATCTGTCAGAGGGCTACCTACAGAGTCTTAACATCCTCAAATTCTGGGTCATGGAGATGTGGGCTCCATGTTTGGTCCTACAGGGTCCCGTGCCTCGTGGTCAGCAGGACGGGAGGCAAGAGGCACTTGGTGCCGGCACGAGTTGAGGCACTATCAGATTATACCCGCACAAAATCGGAACCCAGGCAGCGCTGGTGGCCATGGTGGCTCTGACAAGAGTCAGGTGAGGCTGTAGGGCCTGAAATGGCTCAGAAGTTTCTGATACCATGCCCTTAAGGTAATTTTGAAAGAAAAAAGAATCCTTTTCTATTATAAGGTTGATATCTACATTTTTTCATCATTAGTCTAGATAATGGCAAAGGATATCATTTCCAGCTTATCCTAAATGTTGATTGACATTTAAAACAAAACTGGGTGCTGATATGGTATGATGAACAAGACTCTTCCTCCCTCCACATGGAAAACAACTGAAAAATTTGGATTTGGTTTAAAATAAAACCCCACTCTCTGAAGGTACAAGAGGGTAAACAGAGTGTATAGGCTCTGGTGGGAAGTTCATACTCGCCTGGAGAGGGAAGACTAGATTATGCAAATAAGTTCCTGTCTGGGGCTTTTTGCTTGGGGCCAAGTACAATCTGCATGTGGCAGCAGCGCATATGACACAACTTGCAATTTTTTAGGCCTAGAGAATAAGAAAAACATCAGGAAATGAAATACCAAAGGGAGTGGCAAGAATCACTCTTTTTGGAAGGGAAAGAACCAGAGAGGGGACTCCCCAAATGCTATCCACCCACATCTCTGACTGACTCCTGAGCTGCATATGGACAGAACAGACAGAGGAAGGTTTTATTACAAATGCACATCTTGAAACAGACGAAGTTACACTTTTTCAGTTTGTTCGTGTATTCTTGGATGCATATTATTGCTAGTGTTAGCTAATATTCCTATTTTCATAGGCATAAATATGGAGAAACTTCATTCCTATAAGTAAGTAGATGGAACTGAAAGAGGGGTTATATGGGTAGCAGTCAATAATTGTTACTAAAAATTATTCTTAATTATCCTTCAACTAAGGTTTTCCATTCTGTACAAAGCAAAGAATTGGAAGCCACTTGATTCGTAGAGTCTTTTCCCTGTCATTAGAGACACTCATTTCTGTATCATACATACAAATTCAGGACTGTCACATTCTTTGGTGTCCTGGGTTTCTTTTCTTTTTTACACTCTGGGGTAATACATTGAAGTAAGTTAGGATGGACAAGAGGTGAGTTTTTCTTTCATTAAGGTGGACAAGCGTGATTAGTGGTCAAGGAAAATAGCACGAGCAGCCACACTGTCACAATCAATTCAGGAAATTAGGAAATCGTATCAATTAGGAATTAGGAATCAGTTCAGACAGAAGTTGAGGGTCTGGAAATTGATTCTGTTGAAACTACACACCAATATATACTTCCTAGAAATGTTTTGTGTATGTGAATACATACTCCAGTTTGGAATCTTAGAGAATCAGGAAGCCAAAACCACCCACTGGGTAAAGGACGTTGGAGAAAGTTTAGGTTTAAGAATCAGGTTTTTTACGAGAAAAGGTAAGAAAAAAAAAATCTCAGATTTATACCAGCTAACAGATTCGTGTAAAACAGGGAAAACTTGGGCTGGTCCAGATTAACACAGTACCCAAAGACCAACTGACAACGGTGAAGTCTTGGATATCCCAAGATGGAGGAAAAAATAGTTTCTCATTTAAGCAGCATAAGGCAACGCACAACTGCACAAAAATGCAGAAAAACAAAGAGAGAACATCAGATTGATTGAACAATACCAGCAGCACTTGTAGTTAAGCATAGAAGGATATTTTTTTTTTTAGACGCTGGATTTGAGTGAGTGTGTTGGAGTCTGAGGAAGCCTGCGAAAGTAGCCCACTTCTAGAGATACTAATGATACCAGAAGAAAATAATCCGTTTGAGTGAGGTTCAATAAGGACTTCAATAGAAGGTGAAGCAAGAGGCCATTCAGAACAGAAGCAGTAGTGATGCTACATGACCGAGTTCACCAAGTGATCAAATGAAGAGTTCCTTTTGACAATACTGGTGCAGAAAGTTGGGCTCAGGCTTAGGCTATCCTATCCTTTCTGCATCTTCCTCTCGCCATGCCATGGACTCCTGCGTTGAAAGGAGATTCGACTGGATGACATCCTTCCAGTTCCAACATCCTATGAAAGAACTCTAAGCAAATGTTTGTAGCAGCATTGTTCATTATAGCCAAAAAGTGGAAATAGATGGAATGTCTATCAACTGATGATGGGTAAATAAAGGTGGTCTAGCCATTCAATGGAATATTATTTGCAACAAAACAGGAATGGAGTTCTGACATGTGCCACAATATGGATGAATCTTGAACACATGAGGCTAAGTGAAAGAAGCCAGACAGAAAGTACCACATATCGTGCGATTGCACACACGTGAAATGTCCGAAAGAGGCAAATCTATAGTGATAGGAAGGAGATTAGTGGTTGTCGCAGCTGGGAGTTGGGAAGAAATGCGGATGACTGCTAATGGGTACGGGTTTTCTTTTTGAGATGATGAATATGTTCTAAAATTGGCTGTGGCCATGACTGCACGACTCTGTGGATATACTAAAAACTATTGGATCGTACAGTTTAAATGGGTGAATTGCATGGTATGTAAATTATCTCAGTAATTTTTTTTTAATTATGAAAGGAATTTTAAGTGGAGAAAAAAGCTTAGATCCTGGCATAGACATAGGACAGAGAATTGAAAGGAGAAAAAAGCCAGGAGTCAGAGATAGTACCTGGGGAAGTGGGGGGAATGGAGACACCACCCTGTAGGGAGGACAGGGCAGTCAGCCAGCAGCACGAGTGGGTGTGTGGTGGTGGGTGAGGATGCTGGTGGGATGCCCCGAGATGGAAAGAGGAGCACTGGTTGAGAGCACTCTTCTCTGCTTCATGCTTTGCCTCTGGCCAGATTTGTTCTTGGGTATATCTTTCTAAATGGGTGCCCTCGCCCCCAACCCCCATACCCATATCCATGCAGCTAGAGGCACAATTCTTCTCTCAGTTCTTTTGAATCCTTAAGAAGAAGAAGCGTCTTCTTCTTCCCTAGCTTCCGCATCTTTTGACATAATGTCTTTCTCCTCTTTTTCTTTTGTGCTTACCAGGTACTTTCTCTCTCCTCGGCATAGGCTATGTCTTGTTATTAAAAAGTCAGCCTTGACTTTTAGATTTCATTTATTCTTCCCTTGGGTTCTTTGTGACCTTACCTTAAAGGATTATTACATTTAATGTGAAGATTCACTAATACGCTTAAAAAGAGGGAAACCAGTGTGCCAGGTGCTCCTGAGATGAAAAATTGTATGTGATAAAAATAAGGACAAAGCAGTTTGGCATTTTATTTTCAAAAATTCACACAATAAAGAACTTCAGAGCCTCCTTGAAAGATTTTTTTTTCTGTATTCTTATTTATTTTTTACGGTACTAGGGGCACAGATTTATGTCTTAGCCAGGGTTTTCCAAAGAATCCCCTAGCTTTTTACCCAATGGAAACTGAGGCTGGATTTCAAATTCATGTATCCGCTCGGCCAACAACTGCTGAGAATCCACTATGTGCTCGGCGCCTTGCTAGGTGCTTACAACACAGTGATGAAGGGGAGAGAGTGCTCCTGGCTCTCATGACACACGCAGTCCAGCAGGAGAGACAGATGGTAAGCACACAGTCACACAAATTTCCCAAATAATTATATAATTAAAATCATGATGTATTATAAAGGTTGAATTTGGGTATTGTTATAGGATTCCTTCTCTCTTGCCTTTCCTCCTACCCGTACTTGCTAAAGAAGCCCATGAAAAATATTGGAGGGGAATTTCAAATCACTGAATATTTGAAAAGATATAAAATTTCAATCTTTCAAGGAAGTGCTTTAGTGAACTCAAGTAGCAGTGGCCCTAGTTAGTGAACAGATCCCTCACTTGTAACAAGCAATATTTTTCTAAAAATTAGTGACTTTTAATTCAAGTATAACCTGTGTAGGGAAAAGTATAGAGATTGCATAGATACAACTCAATGAATTTTTACAAGCTGAATACACCTGTATAACCGGAACCTAAATCAAGAAACAGAATGTTACTGGAACCCAGAAGCTTCAACATGCCCGCTTACATTCACCGAAGTCATTTTACAAGAGGACAGTCTTTTGGAGTGCTTACTATGTGCCAGGCTCAATGTAAAGTATTTTACACATCCCATGTCCTGTGAAAAGCAATTTTTTTCTCTCTCGTGTATGCTAAATTATTCCCCGGGAATCTCGTTGACACCAGTCATTTAGTGAGCAAGCCCTTCCTTCCCAGAGAGCCCCAAAAGTACCCTTCAGCCCCCACACAGGTAGGCTTCTTGCCATTCTGCGCTCCTGGAGATTTTTCACAAGTGCCAAAAATTTCCATGATGGAGAGGCTTTGGAGCCCATCAACAGGAGCAGGCAAGTGGCAGTTTCTCGGGATGGCTGTGTGCCAGGGCTTTTTTCAATTTGCTGTTCTGCCTCTCCTTCTTCCCGGAGGAGAAATCTGTGCGTCTCTCTCCACTCCCCTACACAAAGTCGTCCTTAAGCATAACGAAGACTTGACTTGCTAATTTATCAGAGTAGTGAAAGCCACGCTACGGTGTTTCTTACACAACTGTAATCACTCAAAGCTCTGAAGACAGTCACATCTCGTAGTTGGGGCATCGTCTCTCTGAATTCTGGGGGCTTGTGGCAGGGGATGGCAGTGGGTTTTAAAGAGTCTGGCTGGGAGGGAAAAAAGGAATCTGAAGGACCCTGGGAAAAATAGAGACTGAAAGAGTCACTTACCGCACAAAGGCGGGAGGTGTGGCTTTCATGGGACAACGTTAAGCAAGTTAACTGGCGGGTATGTTTTCCTTTAGAGACCAATGTAAACCAGAAGACAGGAGCAGGAACCGGAGCCTTCATATTGCTATCAGCTGTACTAGGTGCCAGAGGGGACAAAATGTGTCAGCGAGCTGACACCCCCGGACCTGTGCTGATAAGACTTGTCTATTTAGAGGATGAAGTGGCTGAGTGCCTCTTATTATGGGGCCTGCGTGGTTGGGAGGAGAAGTGGGATTTTTGGAGGTTAATAAAGCACCAGAGGCAGCACCTCTCTTGGGCACTGGTGAAAGGGAAAGCCACCTCTCCGGTCTCGCCCAAGAGATAATAAAAATCCTGTTATTCGAAAAAACAAATATACGAACAAACAATGAGCAAACGACCTCTAGCTGCTTCAGGCAGAGTTCCAAAGCCCCCAAATTATTCACCTCGTTGTGTGAGGCACTGAAATCCTCAGAAACAATATGACTGTCTCCTCTTGGTGAGATCTCAGAATTTCTGACCAGACCTTCCCTATGCGGTCAAGCGTCCCCCCGGTCCTTGCGGCTGACTATGTATACAGTGATTTCCCGCCATGGTTTGTTCTCTCTGGCATCAGGAATGCCTGTGTCATGTGTTCTCTCCCTCCTCAAGCTCCAATCCCCATGCCCTGTTTCTTCCATTGTAGGGAGACAAGTTCGTCCCTTCCTTCGCTGAGAATTTGGAGGTCACCAGACAAGCCCTTCCTCATCTTCCCTTACTGTCCTTCCTCCCCCGAAGCAGTCTTGGCACATGTCCTTTGTTGATTTTCTCCTGTTCCAAAAAACAAAACCCCTTCTTGTGCCCCAAAGCCGTTCTCTGTGCTTCTTTCCTGGAACTGTGTTCCCCCTGTCACTTATCTCTTTTCATGTTTTTTGTTTTAAACTTTTATTATAACAGTTTTCAAACATAGACAAAAGTGGAGAGAATAAAATAATGGTTCCCCATGGACCCTTCATCCAGATTCAATGATTGTAATATTTTGCCACATTTTATGCCAATTCCATCATTGTCTAAAAAATGTCTTTTTACAACTGGTTTGTTTAAATTAGGATTCAAGTAGGGCTTACAAATTATATTTGATTGCTATGTCACTTCTTTTTAATCTAATCGAGAACATTTTCCTAGCCCCCTTTTATTTCCTTTCATGCTATTGACTTGTTGAAGAAAACAGGTCAGTTCTGTAAAATATCCCATAATCTGAATTTTTCTGATTGCTGCTTGGTGTTTAACGAGGTGCTCAATCTCCTGTATTTTCTATAACTTGGAAATCAGAACGAAAGGCTTAGATTAGCTTCTTTCTTCCCGACCCTCTTACTTCTATTTTGTGACTTACATCATGCCCAAATGGGTCATGGCTGTTCATTACAGAAGGCTTCTGCTGGCCTCTCTCCCATCACTGCTCCATTGTAGAGCAAGTAGTCCGCATCGATTTCCTCCACCCGTTCACATACATTTTCCCCAGCTCATCTCTGTTCTCAGCCCCGAGCGTGTACAGAAATAATGCTTTCAGAGATCGCTAAGTATTCTTGAACAACAAGCCCCATGGCTCCTTGTTAGTGTTCCAATTAATGCCATCGTCATCACCAGGTGCCAACTCCCATTTCCAGCCTTTTAACAATTTCAAAGTGCTTTCCGTCCATGATGGTTTTATAAGTATTGTTCTTTTCCATTCTTGGTCTCAGGACCCCCAGGCTTCACTGATCACCTTTACGTGATGGCTCTGGCGTCTGTGTCTGTGGCTCTGACCGACTCCCCTGAGTTCCAAGTCTGTCTCCTTTCTCCTCGTGAGCAATTTTATCTCTAAATGATTCCTCACACCTGGAACTCAGTCCGTCTCAGTCATATTGTCTGATCTCACTGTCAACTCATCCTGGTGGCACCTTCTCTAATCTTTCCAGGAAGAATTAATCACGAGCCTTCATGTTTCATACCATTGTGGTGTGACTTTCTACAGACCGACTCTTACTGTTGTGGGTTGTGTATGTGTCTGCTTCTCCTACTGACTGTGAATTTCTTGAGGACAGGACTCATGTTTCCTGTACCAGTTCATTAATTAATTCTATGTATTATTTATTGGCTATCTACTATTGTCAAGGCACTATACTTCGTAGCCTTTGGATCTGAAATAGTAAAACCTTGGAACAAAGAAGGGGTTAAGGGGCAGCAGCAATGGTACTTGCTAGCTAACACACTTATTGAACTTATTTCCTCTTTAAAACACTTTGCAAGTCTCTTCATTTGAGAATCGTTATAATCCTATGAGGGAGTTACTATTGTTAGGTCATTTTCAGATATGGAACTGAGACACAGGGTGGTTAAGAGAGCTGCCAGAGTCCCAGAAAGGGACAGGAAGCTGTCAGACAAAGTCATTTCTGCCTGGCCATTCAGTGGAGGCTGGCCTTCAGTAGAGTCAAGGGAAGAGAAGTATCTTTAGAAATCGACTGATAAGGACACTTAAACTAGGAAATTAGAGCAGTTTGGTAGCAGAGACTAAGAGTTTTCTTTAATTTTCTGTAAATTGTAATGTGATACGAACACGTTCAGCCACCCTCAATTGCTATTTCCATAAAGTCCTCAGCTAAAATACCCTTCAGATGTAGTTATAAATAGCTTTGTGAGTCTGTTGGGCTCACACTGAAAATTACAGTCAAAGTCTTATTCAGAGTGGGCAAATCAAAAAGCAGATCCACTTAGAGAATGCTGTTTTCAAAGAAGGATCGTCCTTCTCTGGGGGTGTTCTCTACGGCATCAGGGCTTGGGGCTGGGCAAGGTGGGGAGGAGACATAGAAGAGATTCCTGGAGGGATGGGAGTTTCGTCTTGTTTTGTTAAGTGTTCTATTGCCGTGATTGGCACATACCATGTGTTCAGTGAAGACTCGAATGAATGAACAAATGGATTCATGAATGACGAAGTACAGATAAAGCATGGAGGAAAATCTGTGTAACGGGTACTCATCAATTATACGCGAGGCTGAATGGAATAGACGGTTTACTTATGGGCTTCACTGAGGCACAAGATGGAGTAAAAACAACAACAAGAAGAGCAACAACAGAAAGCCCTGAACAAGGTAGTAAAGAGGTGGTGAAAGCCAGACCTGCTTCTCCTCATGGGTATCGGTCTATAATACCCTGTGGAATATTTTAAGTTCCGTTTCCAGCATAGAATCTCTTTTCAGATGCCGCCTCCCCACACCCCTTCCCAGTCTCCTCCCCTCACCCATTATAGGGCGGTTCACATGGAAAAATCAAAGGTTTTCACTCTCATCAAGTCTCATCAAGGAGAGTGGGTGATACCAGAAGAGGACAAAGACTCAGTCGTTAGAGAACCTGCAACAAGACTTCTGAAGGAGAGAAGAGATGGGAGCTTTCCCAGAGGTCCTGGGAAAGGAACTCATTTGGGAAATCCTCTTCTTTATTATTTCTAAGGTCACATGTCTTCATGCTACTACTGCCTATTTTTGCTGCTTGGGTCATTTTGCTGCTTGACCCAACTTGCCAATAATGGCTATGTATTTGTCAGGCTGGCATTTCCTATATATGTGGGAAGGTATGTCTGCACATAGAACAAGACTTTTCCATTCTCTCTTGGTGCCTTGCATGGGGAAACCTGTCTCCCTCCAGAATGGCTAGTGAAAGCTTATCCCTCTAAAAGCCCTTCTATGTGGTGTCATCTCAACTTCGAAGTCCTTGCCAGCCTATTCCGGTGGAATTAATGACACTGCCTCCTTGGCTCTCTGTTTTTTGTATACAATTCCATTTATTATTGCATGGATGGTTGAATGAATGAAAGAATGCAGAAATCTTATTCTTCTGGGTAGCTCCAGAAATTTGCACAACGTGGGACCCGATCAACACAATATCACAGTATATCCTGGAAGCTCAGTAAATGTGCAACAACACTGAACTTCACCTTCCTTTTCCATCTCTTCTTCCTGTTGTGATGATTGCAAGATATTAAAATTAGTGGGAACTTGAGAGATCCTCTGCTCAGTTCTACTACTCAATATAGAAATCTTCTGTAGAAGGAGTTTTATTGTCTCTTTGAACATCTCCTATGGAGGGATGCTCAGTATTTCTCAATATGGTATGGCTATTTTAGACCGCTCAAATTGTGAGCAATGGTTATATATATATATATATATATATATATATATATATATATATGAGCTTTAAATAGCCTTTCTGTAAACTTTACCTATTGATCCTATTTCTCCCCCCACCCTACACTGAGAACTATTTAAAATAAGATTGAGCTCCCTCCATTTGACCGTCCTCAAGTATTTGAAAACAACTGTCATCCTCCACTTAATATTCTCTTTTTCTAAACTGGCCCATTCTACGCTAAAGCAGACTTCCATAGCTCATCATATCACATGGCTTCTAGGCCTTTCCTCTTCCTAGTCTTTCTACTTTAACTTCTAGTTAGTCGATGTGACTTCTCCAACCTAGTACTCAGAACAGGCTCTACGGTGCCAAGAAGGTCAAAGTCATAGGTGTGATCACTGTTTACATTTTTGGGGCTTCTGAATGCCAGGGTTGTGCTAGGGACGGAGGACTTGGAGGTGGCAGGGCCTGCCCTCAGCAAGCACCTGGAAGTGAAGACATGCCTTACACTGAACCTCTGGTCTGAGACCCTGTTTGCCTGGGGCATATTTCCATGCGGGGACAAGGGGATTCTCTCAAAATCCTGGCTTGGATAAAGGGGTGTCTATTTCTTGTCGGTCTTTTTTTTAACTGAGTGCGCTGGAATGAATGAAAGTGCCCAGAGTGGGTGAAGGGCGGTGACATTGAGGCCTAGCCTTCACTGGCAGGGATTGCTGTGTGTCAAGGGATGCGGCAGGCTATCAAAGCCAGGGGATCCCTAGATGATAGGAGAGGTTGGCACAGCATTGTGTTGATTTCTGGAATTTGTTCAGAGTGCTGAGGTTGGGGCTTCTTCACCTTGAGAAAGATAACTCCAGTGGCACGCCCCGTTGGCTGTAGTCTGTGGTTACCTGCAGGTGTTCACCTGCACACGTAGGGAGACAGGTGAACAGTGCAGGGTAGGTGCCGGGTGTTAAGCCCTGAGAGGTGTGTGGGAGAAGAGGGGGCTTCGCTGCCATTCTACCCCCCCCCCTTAATATCTATAGCAGATGTGCAAGCACTCTAAGAATTGTACACGCTGGACAAGAACTGACCCAATCAAGAAATACTTTCAGAAAGGCCTTCCTTCTTTCCCAGCCTCCAGGTGAGGTCTTCCTGCCAAACCCAGAGAGGACCACATCTGCCCTCCTCTGAGCTTCCTCTTACAAGATCCTGGGTTGCTGCCCTAAATTTATTTTCAGGAATAGTCTATAGCTGGCAATATATTTCCCAGACTTAGAGGTAATTCTCAGCTTGGAGGCAAGCACAGTGAGAACCCTTAGAAAATGAAATAGGGTGACAGAAACAAAATGCAAACAAAGGAAGTAAGAAGTACATGAAAGGAAGCCGACTAGGCTGAATGGAGGTCATTTGATTAATACAGAGCACAAAGGAGTCATGTGTTTCCATGGCTGGGGCTGGCCAGGCGCCCAGAGAAGAACAGACCAGGGGCTGGAGGACCCTAGCGGAGGAAGGCAGGGGGAGAAGGCTGGGCAGGGACTCTGACAGAAGTGGTGGTGGCAGCCGCTGTGGTTGTCCTCAGTGTGTGTGACGCTTGAAGCCAGAGGCCCATGTGACAGCTCACGTGAACTCTGAGCAGGCCCGCATCCGCAGGGAGACATAGGGTTTGGGGTCGTGGGGTTGGGATGTGGAGCAGGGAGCAGCGGACTCTGGCTCTGGTTTCTCCTCGGGCACCTGACGGACGGTGCAGGTGTTACCATTACCCTGGGCTCCTCACCAGTAGGCGCATGCTGCACAAAGGGCCACAGCCAACTAAGTGACTGCCTCCACGGTCCGGCCTCCAACATGAGCCCTGCGGGGGCGTCGTTCGAAGGACCAGAGCCAGCAGCCGACTCCTGCTGGTAAAGGGCATGCTCAGAGCTGTGCTGGGCCTGCCCGAAGACCTCAGCAGGCGTTTTTACCTCTTCTCTGTCTCTGATTCTGAGTGGATTCTTTGTCTCTCTCACCCATAACACCATGAGCAAACATTGGTGGTTTGTGCAGTGTGTCCCCAACTAACAAGCCCTACAGCCCCTATGTGGCTGGATCAGTCTGATTGTACCTAAGTCAAGTAATCATCTAGTGTGGATGCCAGGTCCCCCAGCATCAGTTTTCTTTCTTGCCCACCAGTGACTTTTTTTGTGGGCCCTAAACTTGTGCCATCTGACCCAGCCTGCTTACTTATCATCCCTGCCCAGGAAGGTGTTACAAAGTTCTGGTCACTGCAGTTGAAAAGGGCAGAAAATAACTAAACTGTCTTTCAGCAGAACCTTCTGGTCTCGGTCTGTTTGGGTTTGTGGACCATCTTGCCCCACCCCCGACCATGAGACCCTGACCTACAGAAGAGCTTCATATATGAAAAGGGAGGTACTGAAAATCAAGAAGTGGGAATGCAAAGCACTGGGCCCTGTACAGAGTAGACGGGCAACAAATATTTGTTCTGCAAGGAGGGAAGAATGGAGGGTTACTCAACAAATACTCATTTGATAATTTTTTTTAGCTACTTTAAATTTGAGAATCCATTTAAAGAGCCTTGACCTCATAGTCTACAATAAAATAAATTGCAGGTTAGTGCAGAGAATCACAGGGGAAGGGAGGGAAAACGGAATGGGAAGAAATCAGAGAGGGAGACAAAACCATGAGAGCCTCTTGACTCTGGGAAACAAAATGAGGGTTGCGGAAGGGGAGAGGGTTGAGGGGATAGAGTAACGGGGTGATGGGTGTTAAGGAGGGTAAGTGATGTAATGAGCACTGGGTGTTGTAAGCAAGTGATAAGTCATTGAACACTACATCAGAAACAAAGGATGGGCTGTATGTTGGCTAATTGAATTTAAATAAAAAAATAAAATAAATTGTGGGTTAATTAAAATTTTAAAGTAAAAAAATCTTAAAAAGACTAGAAGAAACCATAGGATATGTTTATTTGATATGAAGAAGGATTTTCTAAGCTTAAGGCAGTGAATGGAATTACAAAAGAAAACATTAATTGATTAAACTAATTAAAACTTCTGTAGTAAAAGGAAGAACGAGTGGTAAGTTTGAAATAGTATTTGAAAAAATATTGTTGACGTTTTAGGGGACTCGTGATGAATATGTCTTTCTTTCCCTTTCAAGTTTGGAACCATTTTAGGAGCAGATAAAGAAATCAGACCAAGAGTTCAAAATGTCACTTTATTGGTGATAAAAAATAGATTCTGTGGTTTCGACTTGCGGCTGTAGCAGATTTCCTAATACTTTATTCCAGAAATAAATCTGTCTGCCTTGTCACAGGCAGAACAGGATGGCTGCAAACCTCCCCAGGGGGCAGAGCCTCCCTTGGTCGGTTTCTTCCATGGCCGAGAGTGGGCTGATCAGAGAGAGAGACTGAGAGACTGAGAGACACAGGAGAGATCAGAGCAGAGGATGAATGGAAAAGACTCTGTTCCTTCTCTAACTCCTAACTCACATGAGTCACATGAGTCAAGGGGTGGAAAGAAGCCATGACTGTTACTCTAGGACAGGGTTTCTGAAGTTTTTGGTGCCATGGGCCACAGTGGCAGTCCGATGAGGGCTACAGACTCCCTTTTTAGAATGGATTCCATAAAATACACAGAATGACAAAGGAAACCTGAAATTCAGTCACAAAAAATATTTCAAAATGTCTGTGGTATATAAAATACATCCTTCTTAATTAGCCCACCAAATATCATGATCTAGTGGCAGATCTAATAATCACTATAATTTTGATGTAGTCATGAGCATAAATTATATTTTGATATATGCAATATAATGTAAAAATGTCTATGGTTTTTCTCTGCTTGACTTATTTCACTTAGCATAATCTCCTCCAGTCCTGTCCAAGGTACCGCTAATGTCAATGGTTGCCTACATTTAGAGTTGAAAGAATCCTAATTTCAAGTAAAGAATAAAAAAAGTAAAAATATATATATTTTCCACTTAAGTTCAAAGACACTGCTCCCCCACCCCTTTCCAGACTTTCCCCCAGACCTGAAGGACTTCAGGTGAAGAATGCTTTCTCTAAAGAAAGTCCCTCCACCATAACATGAGGTCAGGAAATTAAAAGTCCTCCTCAAATATTAAAAATATAGACGTCTTGTACAAATTAACAGGAAGAGTCCAAGAGATGGATGGGCCAAGGACATGATGAATACAGACAATGATAAAACTTGACCAAAAAATTCAACTTCAAAACAAAGTAACAGAAATTCAATGTTTTGGCCCATTAAATTAGAGTAATACATGCATCCACATAAATACAATTCTGCCCAATTCTGACTATTCTCACTGCTCTTTGAATTAAAAATGGGTACAGTTGTTTTGGAAAACAAATCTTAAATTATTTGCATTTTTTGGAATCAACTTAATTTATTTAAAAAACTTAAAGTATTGTCTTTAAGCACTAAGCACTAAGCTTTTTCTCACAGAACTAAGACTACTCAAATTTTAAAGGACCCACTGGGTAGTATATCCCACCAGCTCCTTTCATCGCTAACAAACCAAATATTTTCCAGTCCCCAAATCATTAAACATAATAAAACCCACTGCATCCCATCGTGTAGGCCTGGGCCTCATGGGGGCTTATTGTGTATCCTTTAAATCCGCCAAACTCTGAGTATTGCCAGAGGAATGGCAGGTTGCCTAGGAGAGTGGTATTCGGGTGTGATGGCTAATTTTATATGTCACCTTGACTGGGCTATGGGATGCCCAGATAGCAGGCGAAACATTATTTCTGGATGCGTCTATGGGGGTGTCTCTGGAAGAGATTAGCATTAGAATTAGTCATCGGCAGAATGAGTAAAGAAGATTGTCTTCACCAATGCAGGTGGGCATCGTCCGACACACCGAGGGCCTGACTAGAACAAAAAGGCAGAGGAAGGTTGAATTCGCTTTCTCTGCTTGGGTTGAGACATCCGTCTTTTCCGCCCTCAGACTTTGGTGTCCCTAGTTCTCAGGCTTTTAGATAGATGGGGACTCACACCATCAGTCCCCTGAGTCTCAGGCCTTTGGACTCCTGGAATTATACCACGGGCTCTCCGGGTTCTACAGCCTGCAGACAGCAGATTATGGGCCTCTAAAACCACATGAGCCAATTCCTGTAATAAGTCTATAATTATACATTGTATATATTATATAATATATGCAATTATATATATTAACTATATGTGTACAATTTTATAATAATATGTAAATTATATATATATATTCATACATTATCTCCTATTGATTCTGTTTCTCTGGAAGAACCCTGGTTAATACATTGGGTATAGGCATTTGGGCACAATATTAGTAGCTAATATTCAATTTTGCCCAGATTGCTTTCTTTGTTCACATTTTTGCTATTGTCTTTGGTTTTCCTTTGGCCTACCTGCCAGTCCACAAGTCTTTGGCCTTGATCTTGGCATCATTGTCCCCTTCATTTAATACATATTTCTTGAACACCTATTATGGGCCAGGAATTGTGCTACCTGTTAGTGATTTAACGGGGAACAACATCGACTTCATTCCTGCACTCAAGGAGCTTATAATCTCTTGCAGGGGTCAGCAAACTATTGTTCACAGTTCCAAATCCAGCCTGCCTTCTGTTTTTGTACAACCTGTAGGCTAGAATGGTTTTTACATTTTAAAATGCAATAGAAATCACAAGAAGAATATTTTATGACACCCGCAAATGACACAAAACTCAAGTGTTTGTGTCCATTGGGAGAATTTGCGGGAATGCATCGCACTGTGTTGTGTGTTACCTACGGGGCTTCTGTGTCTGCTGTTTGCAGGAAAAGTTTGCAGATTCCTGAAATAGTGGGATAGAGAGAAAGGTACCAAGTAATCAAATAATAAATAAAATAATAGCGGCGTGTGGCAAGTGATACGAAGGGGGAAATGAGGCCAAAACGGAGAGTCCCGGGAGCACAGTGTGGAGAGGGTGGTCAGAGAGGCTTTAGGTGGAAGTGACACTGAGGCCGAGTTGGGCAGGGGGAGCAGGAGACACTATGCCAAGAGCAGGGGCAGCTCAGCTCCGGGTGCTGGAGATGGGGGGGGGGTGATGGCCTTAAAGGGACTGCTGCAGGTGAGATCCTGTGTGTTTGGGAACAGAGGAGCCATCGTAGCTGGGGAATAATAAGACTGGAGACGGACATATAAGTACGTGGGAACCACTAAAGAATTTTAAGCAAGAGGATGACATGGTTTGATTTGTGTTTTTATCAAACATCACTCCAGCTGCTCTGTGGAGAATAGATTGCAAGAAAAAAATGAGAAGGGGAGAGTGTTCAGAAAGTTACTGCACTAGCCTTCTCCAAAAGGCCTCTCTCGCACCTGCCTTCCTCCGTCAGCATGGACTATGATGGACTCCGTAAACCCTCCAAGAAGAGGTGCTTCGGGGTCTTGCAAGGTTTTGCGGTTATTCTTTTGAAAGTTAGTTATCAATGAGGTCTAGATGTGGAGAATAGCAACTGGCAAACATTTCTGAAGAAGCATGGGTTCGATGTCAGGTGTTATTCTAATAAGAACTCACTGAAGAATATTTTCTTGCTAAAAATACAGCTTTCAAATACGGTGCAATAGAATATGGAACAACGTTGCTGGAAACCGTAACTGGTGGTGGTAGCCACTTTTACCTCCTGGCAAGCGGCATAACTTTTCTCTGAAGGATATAGCCGTATTGGAGAGGAAGATGAGGTCAGCACTGATAGATGAACATCTGTTCATGAGAAGTTAATGGTAATCTGAGTTTGATGCCACTGGGGAGTAGAAGGAGTGTTTGGGGAGGATAAGATAGAGGCAGAGAAACGTAACTGTGGAAACCAGTGAGGAATTTCTGGAAAAGGATTAGCATGTGGACTTTTAAAAACTCTGGTATCTACTTTTCTTATCTTATTTTTTGAAATGCTGCCATGTTAAAACCTTCCATTTCCCCATAAACTTCGATGAAGGTCTTATACAGGCACACAGACTTGGGTTGGTGGTTTTCTGGAAGTAATTGAGGTGCTCTCTCACAAATATGAGATAGTACAGGAAAGCAATTACATGTGTGGGGTGGTCAGATGATCTGTAAAATGAAGTGATTTGGTGAAAGCAGAAATTCAAAGCCAGGTCAACTAGGAGAACCTTTCTCCAAAAAATATACGAATCCTAAGGAAGACCAGGTAAGAGAACAAGTTTCTCACCACAAGTCATAGGGATTTTGAGGTAATTTCATTTGACAGTTTAAGGACAATGTGGTTCTTGCTTACATGTAGGTTACAAATCATCTTGTTCTGTCTTCCCATTAATCTGTAATTTACATCAGGTCAAGTAATGTGTTCATTTTAGAGACCAGGAAGAGAGGCCAAGAGAGCGTACATGACATCCAAAGACCCTGACATTGGCAGGAATAGAACCCCTGGTGTTCCTCTGGCCCCTGGGGTCCTTGAGGAAGCTTGTACTTCTAGCTACTTGGTGGATGAGAGCCAAAGTCAAAGAAAATCAGACATGAACAAAAGTAACTGTTTATGGAAAAACACAATCTAGCATTTATAGGAAGTATTTGCTTCCTCCTCTATCTTGCCCTTTCTGAATTTTGGGTTTCCCTACAGGAAACAGTTCTATTTTTGGAACACACACACACACACACACACACACACACACACACACACAAAGACATGAGCCAGATTTTGCTGACCCTTTTTCAGCAAATACCAATCTGTTTCTGGGCCTCACATGCCAATCAGAAAGCTGGAACCTGGAGCCAAAGCATCCATATTTCTATAGGGTCTTCCAGTCACCTCCATGCCCAGTGGAAAGGTACAATCAAAAGCATAATGGAGGTAGGACACTTTTGTAGTTTTAGAAAGACTGGGCAATTTGTTGAGCATCCAAATAGGAACCCACCTAAATCTGCACAAGAAATAATGAAGTGTTTAGTGAATTCAGTCTCATGAAGAGTTTCTCAAAGAAGCCCTCCTACTTTTATAATCTTGGGGCTGATTGAAAGTCTCTTGGAAACTAGAGCGGGCCTCATGTTATTCAAGGACCTACGCCAATGGCCTTAGCTATGAGATAATGGGGTGCAGTGATATAGAAGACCTGCCAGGGCCATCTCCAGGGCCTTGCCTGGAATGGCCAACAAGAGCTGAACCACCTTACCTACTCTTTACTATGGTACAATTAAAGTTCTCATTCTACCAAAAACTTCTGGAAGAGCCCCTCTCCTTCCCACATATCTTGGATGAAATCCTGACCTAGACTCCTGGTAGACATGGAAACAGGCTACAGAAGAGGGCAAAAAGCCCTCCTTTCACAGACTCATAGAAATAGAAGCCAATGCATGGGTGAGCAATTGGCTTTGGCTTTCCTGACCCTGCTTTTCTCCATCTTGTGAGCTTCAAAAGAGTTTTCTTCTTCCTTCGCTCTTAGAATGCAAGAATGAATGAATAATTGTCTATAAAGCCTCTTGACTTTCTTGAAGAAAAGTACCATCTGAATATAAAAGTGAATGTGCTAGACATCTATCAAAGCTCGAAGCAAAGAAGGTCCCAAACTGGGAAGAAACTTGCAAAATATAATTTCACACCTCAAAGTCAAATCTTGTACAAGTGACTAAGGGGCATTTTTTTGAGGTCAAGAGAACCTGTAGAGGCCACAGCTCCCACTGAACAGTAGTAAGAACAACCAGTCCCTGTGCAGTGATTACCAGTTTGCAAAGCACTGTCATATACATGACCTCATTTCTCATAAATGAGACATGCACATGAAACAGAAACCTGTAAGATAATATCTCTTCTTACCATCATTTAAAATAAAGAGAACCTAAGACTCAGGGAGAGCAATTTTTACTCAAGTTCCTTTAGCTGTTGAGGGATAGAATCAGCAACTGAATCCAGATCTTGGGGTGCCAAAATCCAAGTCATTTCCACTACCTGGGACTGCTTCCTTGGAGAGCCAAGTATACGTCTCCTCTCCAGCTTCCTGTCTTGTTTGAGTAATTCAGTAAAGAATGATTCCTGACCTCTTCAGTGAGGAATCAGCACTTTGGATCACAGAACCAACCTACAGTCACCCACCAGTGCAGGAGGTAGTTACTTTTAAGATGACTTAAGTCTGGCCCTCCAGATCCAAAATATGCCTTCTTCTCGAAGCTTCGAAGTAAAGTAAGTTTCAATTTAAGTCACCAAGTAAAATAAGTTTAAATTCTAAATCACCAAGAAAAACTTTAGAAAAAGTTTCTTTTAGACAACTACTCCTTAGATATACTGTAGTTAGCTATGATTTATTGTCCCTTCCTGTGCTAGACACTAGCATTTTAATATAAGTTCCCTCGGTCACTCTTTAAGCATTTGTTTTTTGAATACCTGAAATCTTCCGAGCATACTTCTAATTGCTGCAGATATAGTAGTGAACAAGACTCAACCTCAGCCCTCCATAGGGAGAGTAGGGGATGGACTATCTACAAAATAAGCAAATAAGTAATACCTCAGGGGATGGTAAGAGCTGTGGATATACATAAAGTCCTCAGAAGGGAGGGTGATGTAGGAGCGGCCATGTGATACTGCTCTTGGCATGTGTTTGGGAAGGTCTCTGACTTGAGCAGCTCACTCAAGGACAGGGGGGAGTAAACCATATGGTTATCTGGGGACAGAGCTTTTTAAGGAGCAAGGACAGGGCATCAATGTCCTTGGGAGAGAATGCTGGGTGTGAGGAATCTCCAGTAGAACAGCTTGGCTGGAGCAGGAGGAGCAAGGGAAGACAGGTGGAAGACAAGACAGGGAAGAGGCATGGAGGAGAGGCCCAGCGGGGTTAGAGGTCATTGTCTGAACATGGGTTTCTAGTGAATCTTCACAAGTAAGCCTAACTACCTGTATTTTAAAGTTAAAGACATGCACAGAGAAGTTTCATACTTATTCAAGACAATATGGGGTGGTCAGGGGTTTAAACCCAGAATTTCTGATTCCAAACTTTGTATTCTGTCCTCTTTTCTCTCTATTCTGAGGAGCCTTCTGCTCCTGCAGTCCTGAGTAAAGACTTTAGACAAATCGCTGTGTTCATAACTAGCTAGTTCATAGCTAGTTTATAAATCTTGATACACATTTCTAAAGAATCAACATTAAGAAAAATTCATATTGGACATTGTAACGAGAGGCAAATTACATTCTAAGATGTTGCATTTATTGAATTGGGATTTGTAATCTAGACAATCTAATGCTTTGTCTGTAACAAGAGGAAGAAAGGCAGAAGAGAGGAAGCTGTGGCTACAAGTCTTGGAAATGCTGAACACAAGGGCATATTGAACAACCGAGATCAAAAAGGCCAGTGGAAATGCAGCCACCATGAAAAGCCAGGCCAATCCCCTTAGAATGATGGAGATGTTCTGCACCTGTTATCTAGAAAATCTTCTGGAATGCACAGAGTGAAAATGCTGTCCTAAGCTTTGGTTCAAGTCCCTTTGACAATGGCTATAGAAGCTGGAAAAACTCAAATCTCTCTTTCTCATGTTACTTCAAAATACTAGTAAAGATGGTTGGCCAGTCATAGCATGTCATCCAGAAAACACTGTCCCTGTGATCATATTTTCTAATGAGCCCTAGGACCCCTGCACACACTCTCTGGAGCTCGTTTCACTTGGTGTCTAGTCATTCATGTTTTGACTTCTGTGCCATGTGACATCATTGACATCAGGTACAACCTTCACGTCAGATACCTGCACCCTTAGATATGGGCCCCTGTAGATCCAGGCCAAGTCACCTGGTGTCATGTGGAAACAAATGAACAGTATATAGTTTATTGACCCATGCAGGCACATTGGATGTTTAGAAGACAAGTCTCACTCCCTTCAATGGAGCAACTTAATAAAATCTTACTGTAGCATCAGCTCTCAGAAATTATGGTGCTCTGAGGAATTCCAAGATAGCTCAGGAGTGCCATTAGAACAGATTATTTCTTAAGGTTCTATATGTCTTCATCCAGCTATCATCTATCCATCCATCCATCCATTCATCCATCCATCATCTGTCCATCTGGCTTCCTGACAGCCATCCTTCACAGATAGAAACCAAGTGAGTTCTGAGAGCACGTCCCTGGTGGGATTCCCTAACCAGCACAAATGTGGATGGCAATCTCAAGCTGATGAGAACAGCTAAATGAGAGTTGGATGTTCAAGAAAAAGAAAGGTGTCATTCCAGTAGGGAAGTCAGGGTGCTGTTGAAGAACCTGTCCTGATAGATCCTGACCAACACTCATGGAGTCTTGCCTGTGAAAGTGTGACTCGTGATTTCCTCTGTGGTGTAATTTCAGGAATGCCAAGAAAAAAACATCATGCTTTCAAAACACCTTCTCCCTCCTGATTGTGGCTGCCTAAAATTCCTAAAATTTACTTATAAGCAGAGGAGAAAGTATAATTTGAGGTAAGATAAAAAAACAAAAAGAAATTCCCCCCAAACCTAGGAACAGCCACATTGCAGTTTAAATTTTCTTTAGGGTGCAACTGACACTTCCGAGAGGAGGTTATGGTGGGAGTAGGAGAGTAAGATGGTATTCATTTTCTATTGCTACTATAAATCACCTTAAGCTTTTATTCTTATTAAAAGATTTTATTTATTTGACAAAGAGAGAGAGAGAAAGAAAGAGCAACACAAACAGGCAGAGTGGCAGAGGGAGAGGGAGAAACAGGCTCCCCGCTGAGCAGGGAACCTGACCTGTGGCTCAATCCCAGGACCCTGGGATCACGACCTGAGCTCAACACAGACACTTAACCAACTGAGCCACCCAGGCACCCTAAATTACCCTAAACTTAGTGGCTTAAAACAACACCCATTTACTGTTTTACAGTTCTATAGATCAGAGTCTGGGTGACTTGGCTGGACTCTGCTCAGGGTTTTACAGGGTCAGGATCAAGGTCTTGGCAGAACTGCATTTCCTACTGGATGCTCTGGGGGAGAACCAACTTCTGGATGCCTCAGGTTGTTGGCAGAGTCTAGCTTTTTTCAGTGGTAGGACTATGGTCCCCATTTCCTTGTTGACTATTGGCCAATAGTTGTTTGCAGCTTCTAGAGGGCTGCCGGAATCCCCTGGCCTATGGACCCCTTTCTCCATCTTCAAAGCCAACAATGCTGGTTGAGTCCTTTTCAAGCTTCACATCTCTCTTGCCTGTCCTCTGACTCATTCCTCCTCCTTTACCCACCACATCTCTCTGACTTCAGCTGCAGAAGTTTCTCGGCTTTTAAGGCTTAGGTGATTCAATTGGACCCATCACATAATTCAGGGTGATTCCCCTGTCCTAAAGTCTGTAACTATACCTATATCTGTCAAGCCTTTTTGCCCTATAATTTCATATATTTGTAGGACCCAGGGAGTAGAGTGTGGACATCTTTGGGAAGGAAGCCATTATTTGTTCTACCACAGAGGTGAAGGGCAAGAGAACAGGTTTTTAAGCATTATTTCTTTTAATCCTTGAAATTACAAAGAAGCACCAGAAGTGCATAAATGTTAAAAGCTTAACTCAGGTAATGTGGCTAAACCTCAGCAGTATTGAAGTCTGAATAGAACAATGTCAACTCATAGACAAATAGAATATTAGACCTAAAAGGGCCTTAGAAATGATCTAGACCAGAGCAATCAAAGATGGTGTCAGAATAGGAGAACCCGAGGCTCCTCTCCTCCCACAAATGCAACTAGATAAATATCAAATCATCCTAAACACCCTAAAAATCAACCTGAAGGCTGACAGAACAAACTCCAAAACTAAAGGGAGAGAAGAAGCCACATTGAGGAAGATAGGAAATGCAGAGATGTAGTTTGGGGAGAAATGGATCAAGGGTGCTTCAGAGATGGCAGAGCAAAGCAAGAGAGAGGAGTGCACAGGGGAATGTACAAGGAGAATGTTTCCCCAAAGCCATTGGCTTGGAAGGTGAGAGGGGCTGAATTCTTTTATTTTCTTACAATCAGTGGGGTTTAAAATCTGGAGTTTTAAAGGTCAGTGGGCTTGGCTGGGGTAGAGCCCTGAGTGCACTGCCCTGCTCCTAAAGAGAAGGTAGGAAAACAACCTGGGAACAGTGTGAAATAAAGAACACCTGGGGCACAAAGTGGGGAGATGATTTGCTCATCTGGGAAATTATCCCTGTGAGGCAGTGTTCACAGATATGCCTCTCCAGGAAGAGGGGAGCTGACCAGTGCCATTTTCCTTTCCTGCTCCTTAGCATAAACACAGAGCCATGAGTAAGAGGCAGCACAGAGCCAACATTGGCCCCCCACTTGTTTACACCAAGCCCCCCCCCTGCAGTGCTCTGGCAGGGCTGCCTATTTGGTCAATTTACCTCAATCCCAGTGCAGTGGGTCCCTTCCCCAAGAAGACCTGCCCAGGCCCCTGCCCACACCACATCTCTAAAGCGTGGAATTTTAAATGTCAGTAGGCTTGGCTGGGATAGATCCCAGAGGTTACTGTGCTGCTCCTGGAGAGAAGACAGCAAACAACCCAGGGACAGATAGCATGGAAACAGCAATCTAAAAATGTGTGGGGCATGTGGGGGGGAGATTATTCCGTATTCTAGGAATGCTTCCCTGAGAGGCAGTGTTCAGGGAGACACCTCTCCAGGAACAAAGGAGCTGGCTGGTGCCATATTCCTGCCCTGCCCCTCAGCATAAACACAGAATCACCTGAGGGAAGCAGCTCAGCCTGGACACTGGCTGCCTAACTTGCCTACACTAAGCCCCACCCTCCTGTGCTTTGGCAGGACTGCCTTTCTCAGTCAAGCTTGCCTTAGTCCCAACTCAGTGGGTCCCTCCCCTGGAAGACCAGCCCACACATCTCCCAACCAGAGATTTCTACAAGGCCTCAGTTCTGGTGGAGCTGGTGACAGGTCTCATTTCACAAGCAGATCAGAGCCCACCTAGTTAAAAACTCACCACATTCAGGCCAGTGAGCAAATGCTTCTCGCTGTAGTCAAGGAGAGCCTCTGCAGATGACTGGCCTAAAGGATAGAGCAGCCAAAACACAACAGCAGAGCTGGAGAAACTACCTGAAGCCCCAGGCCCTGGGCACTACATGACTTCTTTTTCATAAGGTCTTTACTTTCAGGAGTAGGAGACATACTGGCTTTTCAAAAGAAGGTAGATACTTAGACAAAATGCCAATATGGAGGAATCCCAAACAAAAGAACAAGATAAGTCCATGGCCAGAGATCTAAGCAAGACAGATATAAGTAACATGCTTGATAGAGAATTTAAAGCAATAATCATAAGGATAGTCACTGGGTTTGAGAAAAGATTGGAAGACGTTAGGGAAACCCTTATCACAGAGATAAAAGAGTTGAAAAAGAATCCATCAGAAATGAAGAATGCAATAAACAAGATTGAAAACAGGCTTGATACAATGAAAAGCATGCTGGAAGAAGCAAGGGAATGAATTAGTGAACTGGAAGACAAAGTAATGAAAAGTAATAAAACTGAGCAAAAGAGAGAAAGAATTATGTAACACAAGAATATACATAGGGAACTCAGTGACCCCATCAAATGTGATAACATTCATATTATATGAGTCCCAGAAGAAGAAAAAAGAGAAAAGGGGGTAGAAAATTTATTTCAAAAAATAATAGCAGAAAGCTTCCTTAATCTGGAGAAGGAAACAGATATCCAGATCCAGGAGGCACGGAGAACTCCCATCAAAATCAACAAAATCAGGCCAACACCAAGACATATTGTAATTAAATTTGCAAAATATAGTGATAAGGGAAACATTTTAAAAGTGGCAAGACACAAGAAGTCAGTAACTTACAAGGGAAGACCCATAAGGCTAGCTGCAGATTTATCAACAGAAACTTGGCAAGCTTGAAGAGAGTGGCATGATATATTCAAAGTGCTGAGTGGGAAAAATCTACAGCCAAGAATACTCTATACAGCAAGGCTATCATTTGGAATAGAAGAGAAAGAAAAAAATTTCCCAAACAAAACTAAAGGAGTTCATGACTACTAAACCAGCCCTGTAAGAAATATTAAAGGGGACTCTGAATGCAAAGGAGAGGCCAAATGTGACAAAGACAAGAAAGGATCAGAGAAAATCTTCAGAAACAATTAAAACAAACAAGTAATAAGACGGCAATATATACATATCTATCAATAAAATCTCCAGAAACAATTAAAACAACACAAAACAAAACAAGTAATAAAATGGCAATAAATAAATATCTATCAATAATTTGAATGTAAATGGATTAAATGCTCCAAGCAAAAGACATAGGGTGTCAGAATGGATTAAAAAAAAAAAAAAAACCCACAAAAAAACCCCCATCTATATCCCATCTACATGCTGCCTTAAGAGATTCATTTTAGACCTACAAAGACCTGCAGATTGAAAGAGAGGGGATGGAGAAATATTTATCATGCAAATGGATGTCAAAAGAAGATCAGAGCAGCAATACACACACTGGAGAAATTAGACTTTTGTTCTTGTACTGTTTTTATCCTGCTTTGTTATCACAGTAGTAATGGCCTCATGGAATGGTTTTGAATGTGTTCCCTCTATTTCGTTATGTGTTAAGATTTTGATAAGGACTGTCATTAATGATCTTTTTAATGTTTGGTAAATTCACCAATAAAACCATGTGTCTTAGACTTTTCTGTGCTGGGAGATTTTTGATTCCTAATTCAACTTTCTGTTATTGGCCTAACGTTTCCTAGTTCTTGGATTCAAGATTCATGATTGAATTGTGGTAACTTGTGCATTTTAGGAATTATCTTTTTTTTCCTAAATTATCTGATTTGTTAGTATATAATTGTTTATAGTAATCTGTTATCACACTATGTATTTATGAGGTTATCTGTTGTATTGTTTTCTCTTCCATTTCTCATTTTGGTTTTTGAGGCTTCTCTTTTTTCTTAGTCAGTGTAGTTGAGGCATTGCCAATTTTGTTTATTTATTATTTTTGGAAAAACTGGTCATTACTTTCAACGTTATCTTATTGTTTGTTCTGGTCTTTATTTTATTTATTTCTGATTTTTCTTTGTTATTTCCTCCTTCTACTAAATTTTGGCTACGTTTCTTCTTTTTCTAATGTGGTATGACATTAAGTTGTTTATTTGAACTTTTTTCCTTTTTCTTTCTTTTTAAAAAAAATATTCTATTTACTTATTTGGGAGAGAGAGAGAGTGAGAGAGAGAGAGCATGAGCTGTGGGGAGAGGCAGGGAAAGGGGTAGAGGAGGAAGCAGACTCCCTGCTGAGCTGGGAGCCCAAAGTGGGCCTCAATCCCAGGACACCAGGATCATGACCTGAGCCAAAGGCAGATGCTTGACCGACTGAGCCACCCAGGCACCCATGAACTTTTTTTTATTAATACAAGCATTTATAGCATTAATTTCACTCTAACATCTGCTTTTGCTGCATCCCATAGGTTTTTGAATATTGTGTTTTCTTTTTATTTTGTTTTGAGACATATTTTGATTTGCCATTTGATTTCTTATTTGGCCCATAACTTGTCAGTAGTGTGTGTTTAATAGTTACATATTAAATATTTAATATTTACAGTGTAGATTTTCCAGCTTTGTTTTATTTTTGATCTTTAGTTTTATACCATTGTGGTTGGGAAATATACCTGCTATAATTTCAGTCTTCTTAAATGTGTAATATTTGTTATGTCTCTTTTTATGTGATTTAACCAGGAGATCCCCCTGTGTGTACTTGAAGAAAATGTGTATTCTGTTTTTCTTGGTTGGGATCTTTTATAAATATATGTTTTAGAACCATGTATTCTGAAGTATGCTTCAAGGAAAAAAATATTCTTGTTGAAAAAAAAATAGCTTTGACTGAGGATACTCATTTAAAATGAAGCATACCAGGGATGCCTGGCTCATTTAGTTGGTAGAGCGTGTGACTCTTGATCTCGGGATTGTGAGTTCAACCCCCACGTTGGGTGTAGAGATTACTTAAAAATAAAATCTTAAAAAAAAAATAATAATAATATAAAATAAATCATACCAGAGAAGATGGGTGGGGGAATGAGTGAAATAGGTGAAGGGGATTAAGAGTTCAACCCCCACGTTGGGTGTAGAGATTACTTAAAAATAAAATCTTAAAAAAATAAAATAATATAATATAAAATAAAGCATACCAGAGAAGAGATGGGTGGGGGAATGAGTGAAATAGGTGAAGGGGATTAAGAGTACACTTATGGTGAGTACTGAGTATGATGTATAGAATTGTTGAATCACTCTATTGTACACCAGAAACTAATATAACACTGTATGTTAACTATACTGGAATTAAAATTTAAAAACTTAGTTGAAAAAACAAAAATAAATAAAATTGTATGAGTGATATGAAGAAAAAGAAAAAATGATCTAGACCAGAAATCCTTACCCTGGGTCTATAGATTTGAAGTCCATGGGTCCATCAGGGAATGCAAGAGCCAAGAGAAATTCAAAACAAGGATGGGCATATGTAAAAGCATGCCTGTTTGGTTTGGTTTGGTTTGGTTTGGTTTGGTTTGGTTCTGTTTTGAGAGAGGGGTCATGATTGTCATAAGAACCTCAGAGGGCTCCTACCCAAAAAAAGTATTAAGAAGCACCAATCCTCATGTTTCATTCACTGAGTTTCTTTAATCACCAACAACCAACTTTGTTGTAGTTGTGAAAATCTAATACCTGGACTCGGGCTTGGGAGACCTCCTTCAAAGATCTTCTCCTTACATCCATTGGCAACTTTTCATTTCTATCCTAACTTAATTCTATTTATTGATGGCAATGTAATCCTATAGGGAAGGGATTATTTAAAGATTGTTGGAAAGGTGACTAGATATTAGCATCTCACCTAGGGCTTCTCTATTGTTGTTATCCATAAATATTCATTAGCACTGGAACACTGGAGACACTTTGACAGAGAACGGAGACATAAGAAAAGGGGAGGGCTGTATAGCTGTGAAATCAGAGTGTAGAATTTCCCTCTCAAGGGTCCATAATTTTAACTTCATCTCAACCAGGACTTTTTAGCCAATTTTTTCTGGTGTTTCTTTGGTTTTCTGTGCCAGCCTCTACATTTCATTCATGGTTTACCTGTCTTTCTCTATTCTGGATTTCAATACCCTCAAGGTCACATCTACTCTATGCCAGGCACTGCACTTACGTTCATGAAACCAAATAGACATGTTTTCTGCCTCCATAGAGTTTATAAGCTCATGTTTCAAAAAACATTGTTATCTGAAACTGAATATTAAACTGACAATATGCAAATATTTGTTTTATTATTATTGATAATAAAGAGATCGATCTAAATTGCCAACCAGAGACTCCAACCACAATATTGATCTAACATCAGGTTTTAACCAATTCAGCTGAAGAACAGAAAGAATTAATTATTAAAATAATTTACTGATCAACGAGACGGAAACAGAGGGACGTATTCTATAGTTGTTCAATTATGGAAGCAGAGTGGGAAATATTAAAATGTTATGATCCTTATAACCAAATTTCAAGATAATATTATATACTAGGAGAATAAAAACAAAGTAGATTTTCTTTGATTTATCCTTTAATTGAGGCAGAATAAAATGGAAAATAAACAATGGGAGAAAATACCCTCTGGGTATATGAAACTAAGAAAAGTGAAAGCAAATAAGAATATCCATTCAAATAAAATCATCAACCACTACCTTTGCATAATGAAAAGTATATGACTTTAGACAGAACTGTATGACTTTGGACAAGTTACTTAAAAATTCTGAGCTCCAATTTTCTCATCTGTAGAATCAAGACAATAATATTTGCTTTACAGTATTTTTAAGAATACATTTTTTAAAATTAAATTATACTGTGTGCATTTGTAAGTAATTACTATTTAAATAAGAATACATACGCCATAGTAAAATACCTTGAAAACAGTAGTAGATTTTTTAAAGTATTGTTATTATTACACACATTACATTTTCGTTTAAAACATCAGTAAAAAGGTAACCATATAGGACCCAAGATTTATTATTGTTCTTAGAAAGAAACTGATGAATCACAGACCTGTACCCCTGAAACAAATAATACATTGTATGTTAATAAAAAGAAAAAAAGAAAAAAACAACAGCCACTCAAAGCACCTGCAGCAAATTGTACACATAGGAAGAACAAAGCCATTTTTTTTTTTTCAGTTTTGTTGTGATTTTCTGATGGAATCTTTGTCTTTGGGGATTGTGGCTAACCATTTGCCTCATACTTGTTTCTACCCTAATGATCAGGGTCCAGGTGTAAACACAGAAAACAAGTAATGAAGGGAGACACAGGGGAGGGTGGCTGGGATCTGCCTTCAGCAGAGGTGCCTGCGTTCTCATGTGCCATTTAGAGAACGGTAGTCAAGCATGGAAGCTGATGGAACTCAAAGGGCAGACCTGCCACACAGCCCGCAGAGAATCCTTTCTTGCTACTGTCACAGAGCATGGCAGAGGTGAGACCGTACTTCACACGTACTTGGGGAAGTGGTGACTGTCATCCCCATCAACACTGCCTCAAGAAATCACTTCCCCAAGGCATAACCTTGAAAAAGCCTGTCTTGTTCATAACGATATCCCTGAATTCTACTGCAGTGCTTAGCATAGCGCAGGTCTCAGTACACACTTATGGAGGGCACCTGGGTGGCTCAGCCAGTGAAGCGTCTGCTTTCGGCTCAGGTCAGGATCTCAGGGTCCTGGGATCGAGTCCTGCATCCGGCTCCCTGCTCAGCAGGCAGTCTGCTTCTCCCTCTCCCTCTGCCCTACCCTTGGCTCCTGCACGCTCTTCTCCCTCTCTCTCTCTCTCTCTCTCTCTCTCTCTCACACACACACACACACAAATAAATAAATAAAATCTTTAAAATAAAATGCTTGTTGAGTATATTACACATGACTCAGCTTCTATGTAATTATTTGGTTCAAGCGTATGGAGATAATAGCAAACCCGCTAGCTAAGCTGCAAAGTGCTTGATTTGTCAACACGGTGACATGGCAGAGAGCTCTGCTGGCCGCAGAGAAGGATACACATACTGTCACGGACTTCTATCAACATGCAGGCCAGCCTCTTTACAAAAGGAGAATGTCCCGTTTCTCAACTAAATTTTTTCTACGTTCACAGTCTTCCTAAGTTCCTATGTTTTCCTAGGAAAACTGGGAGGAAGGGAAAGAAAGAGAAGAGAAGAGAGACAGGCTGGTGCAGCTGGATAAGCCATTGCTACTGCCCTAGAGATGATCTCTATTTATGAAAAGGATGCCTTTGGGCCTTGTTTTCTTTTTCACAAGTGATTTTTTCCCCTGTCCTATTTTAACATGCCTTTAGGAAGCCCTCTGAAGGTCGGGCAGACCCAGGTTCTGTAACTTGCCATTCTGCATGCTAGGGCAAGTAACGCTGGGCTGTGATTTCTTCTTAGGTAGGGTGAGAATCCTCACGTTACAGGGAAGGGGAAGAGGCTGAGCAAGGAGAGTTTCCAAGTGGAGCCCCAGACTGACCCTGCAGGAGCGCTCCAGAGGACAAGTAATCCTGAGCCCGTAGGGGTGGGAGAATGCCAATTACCAGGCTCCAGTCACCTGTTGTGGGTCCCCTGAAAGAGAGCTCTAAGTGCCTCATTTAGACTCCTGTGCACTTAGAAGCTGGGAAGGAAAACCAAGAGGGGCCTAAGGGGACTTGAGCAGAGCCCCCAGAGCGTCAGCTCTTGTCTGCTTTGAAGGTTAGATGATGGACGCGTATAAAGCCCTTAGGATAGAACCTGGCACAGAGTAAGCACGTACTGGGTGTTTGCTACTGTAATTACTATTTTTATTACCTTCTCCACAGCATTAGAGTCACTATTCCCACAGCTGTCCAAGCAGACCTTATATGGGTAATGGAGGTTAGAGAAAGCGATGGGAGGAAGACCAGGAAGAGGTGGGACAAGTCAGCTGGGCACACCTATGCCGTCCAAAGCAAGGCATTTAAAATCAAGTGTTTACAAAACAAAGTGCACCCAAAGTCAACCCAAACCAAACCAAAACCAAAAACACATCTGGCTGGTGGCTTGCCAGTTTCTCATGGCTTGTTCTAGACCATCCTCATAGTCCCTATCCTCCAACACACCGCAGTCCCAGCAGGAAAGGACGCCGTTTGGCTGTGTGTTTGCTGAGGAGTGTTCCCTGCTGGGCTTCCTGGAAGCTAGGAGATCCTGGAGTGAGTTTTACCGGGTGGTCTGTCCTCTCCACCCTGGCCTCAACAGCTCCTGGTGAACTCCTCCCCCTTGTGAGGGCATGAACTTCATGGCCGGTTGGGTGCTGTGGTCTGCCCGACCTACTGTGTTTAGTCTGGACCAGGGTCTCAGGCGACACCACACAATGAGAGTGGGATTTGTTTTTTGCTTACTCAAGGAGTATTTATTAAGCACTACCGGTTCTACCCTAGGTGTTAGGGATCCTCGTGAGAAACACTGTCTGTGTGAGAGACAGACAGCAACAGAGAGAGAGAATTTCTTTCAGCTTAAAATCTGGTTCAGAAGATCCCCTCGCTTCTCTTGGAGGGAATACGAAGTCAGGAATAAACCAAAATTGCTTATTTATCCTTCTATCCTCATCGTGGGTCATTCAACTCGCCCAATTCCTAGGACCTCTTAACATACCCTCTGTCCTCACAATGGCGCTGGCCCTGCTAGATTGACATTCGACCTTTACCTGCGGTGCGTACGGCTCTGTGCTTAGTGGTTCAAGGTGGGGGTTTGCGTGCAAGACAAAAATGAGACACTGTCCTGGGGAACCAGGAAGAACATGCATTCAAAAGGCCATCAGAGACCTAGGACCATTATAATGAATGCTAACTTGTAAAGAAGAGACCATAGGGAAGTGTTGGAGGTGGAAAGAAGACAGACGACAGAAGGACACAAGATTGGGAAACTCTATGGTTATAACCTGGCTCTGCTCTCACCCATCTTGTATATTATACTTCTTTCATTTCTATTTTATTTTACATTAATATCCTTTTCATGGTTAAAATTTAATCTGTGTTCTTCACAGAAAACTCGAAAGAAAATGTAAAACCGTGCATAATCCTATTACCCAGATAGACCCACAATTAGCATTTTGGTATTTTTTTCCTTCTAGACATACACATTTTTACTTTGTTGGGACAATTCTATTTTGAAACTAGCCTTTTTTCCCCCCACTTCATACTTTATCCTTGAGCTTTTCCTCACATTGTTAAGGACTCTCATATAACATACTTCTTAATGGCTATATAATATTTTGTCACATTGACGTATTATAATTTATTTAAGCAAACTCTCATTTCCTCCTCAAGATCCATCTCCTTGTCTCATATTCCAACTAAAGCCAGACTTTCAAAGCAACCCGAGGGCCCCAGAACCCAGTGATAGATGGTTTGCTCTACTCCTTCCCAAGAGCTGCAAGAGAGACAGCTGTCATGTTCTATTGCCACGGCCACGGCCACGGAAGTGACACATTAGCCCGAGGCCACGACAGAGGTGGGACAGAAGCAGGGTGGGTGGGAGGCAGGGTGGATTTGGGCTGGAAGGATTTCCAGTGGCCAGGTTGAGAGAGCATGAAACCCTTCTCTCACAGGCTGCGTTCAGAAAGCAAAAGATACCAGCCCAACGCTCAGGGTTGTTTTGAAAGGCAAGGAGAATGGCACATTTGAGAACTGAATTTGGCTCCATTTGTTCAAGGGAAGGTGGGTGGCTTTCAGCTGCCTAGGAAACAGGCTTTGAATATGTGCTTCCTGGAATTCTTTATGCTTCTCTCCTGAAAGGGCTCCTAGTGTTCCTGATAAAGGAGCCTTATTATTTGGCGTTTTCAGGCAGCCTCATTTGGGCAACATTCTGTTCAATTCTTTGTGTTGGTGAGCTCTTGTAAAGCCCCATGTCTCCTCAGAGCAAGGCCAGAATTCTTCCTTCTCCCTGCCTCTCCCTTCTTCCCCCTCTCTGTCTCACTCCCACCTACCAACCTTGTGCACACGTTTACTTCATTACGAATCTGAAAGCCGAAACGGTAGCATTAGTTAGGTGAGGCTACACACAGCATAGCACATGTGCCTCCATGTTTTAGGGTGCTGCGTGGGATGGTAAATGGCACATGCAGGGCATGGGTGCTGTCTGAGAAACAACCATCGCCACGATTGGTTGAATGTTGACCATGACACGGAACACATGGTCAAGACCTCCAAGACCCTCTGGGAAAAGAAGCAGAAATAAACCTCGGCCTGTCCTTTTACTTCACCCGGATCAACAGTGTAGAACACAAAGGGGGATGGCGGAAGAAGACCTAGAAGGAACAGCTCCCTTCTTCATTCTCTCACTTGTCTGTTCATTAAATCTAAATTGAGCCTCTGTTTCAGTATCGTTCACCTGGAGAATCCAGGTAACCACGGGATACACTTTAGTTCAATCAGACATCTTATGGAAGTGTCCAGGAAGCCGCTGGGCACCTTGTAGGCATTTTATACATATTAATGATACCTAACATATTCTGAGCTTTCTAGTCACCAAACATCATTCGAGCATTTTATATACAATAACATAGTTAGCAATTAAAACAACCTTCTGGAGTAAGTTACCCCAGCTTGGCAGATGACGTGAAATACCATGTTCGATATCATTGCCTGACTTCTTTTTCTTACCTGTCTGTCGTGCATAGCTCAGGAGTCCTGCCCTTCTCAGCAGAGACTAGTTGAGCACTTGACCAGAGGGGGAAGCAGAACTTCCATAGAAAGGACAGGGCTATGTATCTTGCTGGGAAAAATAAGAAGAGGGACAGAGCTGTGACCCTAAGAATATCCCAGCAGGATCCTTCCCATAATCCTATCGGTTTTCAGCTTGCTGGTAGTGGAAGGTGAGCCAAAGGGGCCCAGCCTAGGGAGACATCTGTTGAGGATTCTATCACTCTGTCACATCTCTCTCACACACACACGTGTGCGTGCACACCAACACAAACACACACATGCACACAAACACAGAGTTCCTACATTCAAGACTCCTGAATTTTTTTGTGGATACAATCACAGATACATGAAAACACTCACATGGTAATACAAAACAACAATTGGATTTACCAGGCAAAATCCTCTATGGATATAAAAGTAAGTGTTTCTTTCCCTAAGAATTTTGCCATCTTTCCAGGAAGATAAGACAAATATGCAAATAGCTATACATAACTCTTCATTATAATGTGAACTTTATGAAAGCAGGAACTTTACTAATATTCATGGCAATATTCTCGGGTTCTTGACAACTCGGTTCAAATTGGCATATATATAGCAGACAACAAATGATTGTTGAGTGACTGAAAAAGTATAGTTGGCCCTTGAACATCATGGGTTTGAATTGCATGGGTCCACTTATTTGCAGATTTTTTTCATTAAATATATGTATCAATAAATAAATACAGAATGGTACTATAAGTATATTTTCTCTTATGATATTCTTAATAATATTTTATTTTCTCTAGCTTACTTTACTGTAAGAATACAGTATATAATACATACAACATATAAAATACATGTCAACTATTTATGGTATCCATAAGACTTCCAGTCCATAGTGGGCTGTCAGTAAAGATTTGAGGGACTCAAAAGTTACATGTGAAGTTTTGTCAGGGTCAGTGTCCCTATCCCCTGTGTTGTTCAAGAGTCAACTGTATATCTCTAAGGGACTGATTTCTTTCAAAGTGACTGGACTAAGAAGAAAAGAACAATCAACATAAAAGCTGCAATGTATATTACAATCTAGTCTCAGAAGAAACATGTTGTTACTTCTGCCATAGTTTATTGGTTACACAGACCCATGTGTGTGTGTGGGGGGGGGAACTACTCAAGAGCATATATTATTAAATAATTAAATACAGTTAGAAATTTGAGAGTGCCATTGTGAAAACAACTCCACTTGAGGCAGATGAATTGGATCTCCAGTTGTAAAGGCTTTGGGGGAAGTATGGCTCTGGCTATGGGCCGTTCCAGAACTCACACCCCAGCCAGAATCATTGGTCGATAACCAATCTCTTTGAGTTGAAAACTTTCTGTAGTTTGCTTGTGAACTCTGGTTCACTTGGATACATTTCTGTTCCTTTTGTGAGTTGTGTCTTTTTACTTTGAGAAAAGTCAGACAATGTGTATAGATGAGATGCTATTTTCTACCCATCAAGACTGGCAAAAATTCATAAGTTTGACAATATATTAGTGAGGCTGGGGAAGCAGGCACTTTCATACATTGCTGATGAAAACGTAAAATCTTACAAATTCTGTGCAGTGACTTTGTCAATATGAACATTTATTTTTTGACCCTAGGGTTTACCTTGAAGATACTTCTAACAATAAAAAAAATTTATATGCAAAAGATTACTTATTACAACATTGTTTATACTGCAAAATTTTGAAACTACCTAAATGTCCAGGTATAGGAGATTGATTGAGTAAACTTTGGTACACTCAACTCAATGGAATGCTGTGTAGCAGTAAAAAAAAAAAAAAAAAAAGAAAAGAAAGAAAGAAAGAAAAAGAAAGGTCTCTATCAACTGATATTGAGTGACTACCAAGAGATATTGTTAAGTGAAAAAAAGCAAAAGTGCCAGAGACCATATAAATATAGTATGATACCCTTTGTGTAAGAAAGAGGAAATAAAAAACTATATACATATACTTGTTTATCTTTACAAAAAGAAACACAGGAAGAATAAAGCAGAAAACAATGGAGTTGGCTATCTATCTATGGGTGCTGCAAGGGAAACGAGGTGAAGCGATACGAGAGAGAGGGACACAGAACTATTCCTAGAGAATACCTTTCTGCATATGTTTTGCCTTTTGGAAGCATGTCTATGTACCACATATTTTTAAAAAATATTTTATTTATTCATTTGAGAGAGTGAGAGCAGGAGCAGGGGCAGAGGGAGAGGGATAAGCAGACTCCTGCTGAGCAGGGAGCTCAAGGTGGGGTTCCATCCCAGGACCCCGGGATCACAGCCCCAGCTGAAGGCAGATGCTCAACTGACTGAGCCACCCAGGTGCTCCAGCCATATATTTTTAAAAAAACATATAAAACATATGTAATTAACTCAACAAAGGATGGGAAAGGGAAAAAACCTAACACTGAAAACAAACTGAACCATATAAACCTTAAGGCATTTCAAGTAAATTGCATAACCACACAGAATGGGAAAAAGATCAAGCAAGTGCACTGATTTAATTACCTTATGAATGTGGTATTTGATTATATAGCCTCAGTCTTGGGTGGGAGAGAGTAGCAAACAAACCCTGCACTTTTTTCAATAAGTTCCCTTTTATATTTGTAAGGACACAGAGATACTGAAACTACTTTAGATGTATTACAGGATTAAATGAATGAGTAATTGTATGTATTTTGTTGGGATCCATTGTGGAGAAGGAATGTACATGAAATGAGAGTAATCAAGAAAAACCCTGTAGGGATGGACTGTATTTAATATTTAATGTTAACCTTGTAAACTCATGATTTGTAAACTATGCATATGTAAATATAAATACACACACATTGACATACATGTTTGTTTATGTACATATATAAACAATCATATCTTTCCAGCTTCTTCTGTAGCAAGGATCTAGGAGCAAAGCCACGTCAATAGCACCCATAGCAATTAACTCACCTTGGTTTCTAATTATCGTTTTCCAAAAAAAGGAACAGTAAATCCCAGGGCTGGGAGAGGGTAGGTGGAAAATAAGCCTGGAATATTGTGTTACATTAGAAAGTAAGGAATTTACAACGTACAAAAAAAGACACTGTATCCAACTCGAAGTGGCTTTCACTGACCAGATCTGGGACAATTGCACACCAAAATAATTAAGGGCACTAATGAGTTCATGTTGACAATAAATAGATAAATAGTGAGAAGGGAGGGCTCTTGCCTACAGTAACGCTGTGCACTGACTGGAGAGAATGCTGGAGTTGGAAATCCGTCGTTTTGCAACATCCTAGTAAGGATTGGTTCAGGCAAGAATCAACAATAGACCGTAAATCGAGTGGGACATTTGGATAGGCCAGGCCTGGAGGTGGGGCCTGGCACTTCCACATGTATTTCATTGAACAAAACTCATTGACGTGGCAACACTGAATTTCAGGGGAGCTGGAAAATATATTTTTGCTGTGTGTCCAGGTGTTGGTAAGCACTAGCAGTCCTTGTCATAAGAACCTGCATGTTTGGTATTTATAGTATTTGTAGGATTTAGGAGATGTGGGCGTATTGGGGTATCGAACCATAATAGCTAGTCTCTAAGGAGGGTCCCCCAGTGACCGACCCCTCCCAGTACTTACGCTTTTAAGTAGCTCCTTACATTGTGTCTGGGCGGGCCTGGATTCGTGTTAATTAATAGAAGGAGGTAGAAGTGACTGCCCCAGTTCTAGGCCTAAACTTTAAGAAGACTGGTAGCTTCTGCTTCTTCTCTGTTGGAGCCCTCAGTTTTGGAAGCCGTGTGGCATCCTGTAATAATCCTGGCTTTCCTCTGGAGAGGCCACATAAACAAGAGACTTAGTACTGGGGGAGAGGGAGAGAGACCCAGATGTCCCAGAAATCCCAGTCAAGCCTCCAGATGATATTAGCCTTGCTGCTTTTATGCCTGCAACATGAGAACTGCCCAACGAGCCCAGTTGGCCTCAGAGCCGTGAGAGGAAACAAGATGGCCATTGCCATAAGCTGCTACATTTCAGGGTGGTTTTCTGTGTAGCAATAGATCATTGAACCCCGAGCAGGTAGAATTGATGATTCCAATTTAAACTGTGTAATTGAATAATAGGTGTCTGTGTGTGTGTGTGTGTGTGTGTGTGTGTGTGTGTGTGTGTGTGTGTGTTTTAATGTGAAAGGTAGAAGGGAAATTTTCTATACATATAAACAGTACTGAAGTATTAAGAGAACATAAAATTCACCACAGTAGTATTATTTATTGTATTTATAAAAGCCATCTAAATAGTTGGCAAGCTTCTGCTAATCAGATAATTAAAGTACTTACAAAGCAAATAAAATATATGAAATTGATGCATTTTTAATATGTTTACAGGTATTTAATCAACTAACTTGTAAAAGTATCCTTAAAAGTGTTGTTAAAGTTTTCTAGATTTATAATTAGAATAATAAAATTTGTATTTGGAAGTAACACACTTAAGGAACAATAGGTTTTAAAATTTGTTTTTCAATAAATCGAATATTGATTTAACACCTCAGAGTAACTGCAAATTGTCTTTTTGTGTGTGCATGTGCATAAAAACCCACTTTCAGGGACCTCTAAATTATTTCAGCAATCTTTGTTGAGGGCCTCAAAGGCCAGGAACTTAAAGCTAAAATAAAATTTCAGAATGCCCAGTTTGCGTGCCGTGCCTATTGCTGTTTTCTGTCTCACTAGGTGCCTAGCGCATTCAGGGAAATTAAGGACTAGCTTCTTCATCCAAGTCTGAGAAGTAGCTGGACCTGGTAAGATATTTCCTAGCTCTTTATCGTCCCTTCAATAGAGTTTAAAAAATAAAGAACAAATCAGGACCAAGGCAGTGACCTGGGCTGGGAGATCCATGCTAGCTCCGTTAACCCGGAGAGCTTCAGGACCTACTATTCATTGGTAAGTTTCTAAAGTATTAACATTGGCTCTTGGGCCACCTGGGTGGCTCAGTCGGTTAAGCATCTACCTTCAGCTGGGGTCATGATCCCGGGGTCCTGGGATCGAGTGCCGCATCGGGCTCCCTGCTGAGCAGGGAGCCTGCTTCTTCCTCTCCCTCTGCCTGCCGCTCCCCCTGCTTGTGCTCTCTTGCTCTCTCTCTCTCTGTCAAATAAATAAATAAAATCTTTTAAAAAATATATTCATTGGCTCCAGAAGGATCCCTACTCAGGCGGTTCTTCTGCCCCATGCAGAGAGACGGAGTGCATTCTAGAACGCATTCATGGACATTTCTCTCCAGTTTGTCCAAGGCACTCATTATGTGGCTGGTAAGTGGCAGGGGGTGGAAACACTCGCTTTTGTCCCTACTTATTACATGTGGGACAATTTGAAACACCCCTTTCGGGGAAGAATTGTATCTGCTCCTAACATGACATCCTTGTGTTCCTGGAGCAGTATTACTCCCACGGGTGATGGTGTTGATAGGAAGAAGGCCAAAAGCATAATTGAGACAGAGCTCTGCGCCCAGAAGCATGACAATATGTTTGGCAGATAGACTGTATAACAAAAAGAAAGAGAGAAATTTCAGAAACCTGACCTCAGAATTCCAAAATCCCGTTAAGGATAAGATTTTCCATGATGGAAAAAAAGAAGAAGAAGAAGAAGGAGAAGGAGAAGAAGGGGAAGAAGGAGTTGCAGAACAGATTGTAGACGTTTTAGTTTTCAATGTTATTAAAAATAATTTATTTCTGTACAGGGAAAATTTAGTCTGAGATGGACTCATTCGTACCTGGTAGCAACATACATGAGTATTAACTTTCACAACAGATATATCAATGGCCATAATGGTTAACTAAAATATATAATAATAATAATAATATTAATAAAGGTTAAAAAAATATTTTCCATGACAGGTTTTGTTTTTTCAGGGGGGAGTAAAGATAAGGCATGAAAACTCTTGAAATAAACAGTTTGCAAAGGCTTATTCAGGGACAGTTGAGGAGATGATCGATGTGCGTGATGCGTAAGTTTGTCCCTGTGTAGACTCAATCTCTGAACCGATAGAAAGATCCAAGCAACCAGCACCCCGATAAAGCAGGCGGGGAAGCCGGGTCCTCATCTCCATCCTCTGATTGGGTCACTCAGCCCCAGAGACCCAGATGACCCAATCCTCGCAAGCCATCAGGCTGATTATGAGAAAGCCTCGCAGAGAGCCCGTTATGAAAGGAGGGCACTGCAGACATCTTTGAGTTTTCTGCCAGTTTAGTAAAGTAGAGCAAGAAACCCTCAGGATGAAGTTAAATACTATAAAAAGCCCACTGATCGTTCAAAAGTGGTGGGGGTGGGGGTGAGAGCTGGAGATGTGCAGAGAAAGAGAAATCAAAGAGGAAGGAGAAGAAATAGGAAAGGGAAAGAGGAAGGAAGTTTTATGTTAAGGTCTGTCAATATCTAAATTTGGTGTCTGTTTAGACAGCCAATAATTTATTTCCAGGCCGGCAAAATCACTTATTCTGCCCTGCTGTCTATGTGAAATCTCAGACACACGGCACAGAAGCGGATGGGATTTGCCGCGGGATTGGGGGGAGGGGCGGCTAACCCACGCTCCTTGGCAATGGCGGCGCCAGTCTCTCTGTGTAGGAAGTACTCGGGATAGTAATTTAGTTGGGAAGGGGTGGTAGGCTGGGAGGCTTGCATTGAAATTGCACTTGAATCTGAGACACTTTTTTTTTAACTTCTACTGTATGCTTATTTGTGATGGGTTGGAAAGGGATTAAAGTAGCCCCAAGTCTCCCAGATCTCCCCCTCCCCGCATCCATGGCACCTCTCAGAATGGACCCCTGTCATTGCCAAGTGCAGAGAGTGTCTCTCTCTGTGTCCTTGGCTGAACTGGCTGACAGGACAGTGGATAAGCTGACCGCGGACTAGAAGCCATCCCCTGGCACTCCCAGGATCCTTGTTGGCTTGAACACGGCCCTTCCATCTAGTCACTGGGGTCCTTTATTCAAGCTACCCACTTCATTTCTGCTTTCCTCCAGATTCTTTAGCAATCTTTTCACTGTAGGGATGTGGATAACCTCAGCTTTTTACACATTTCACTTAGGTGGTTTTAAAAGGCCCCACAGCTATGTTGTGTCTAAGACAATGGGCAGTTTTCATGACTGGCTCCATCCTTGGGCGTCTTGTCCTAAAGTAAGGCTACTGCACAGGAGGTCGCTTGGAGGCATCACGCAGGAGCGTATCAGAAATGCAAAATCTCAGGCCTCACCCCAGATTTACTGAATCACAATCTCTGAGTCTGGAGGTCTGGGAGTCTGTGTTTTAACAAGTTCACCAGGTGATTTTCTTGCCGTCCTAAAGTCCGAGAAACAAGATTCTAAGGGGCTCCATTTGTCACTTTGTATTTTTCCCCCTCTACTGGTATTGTTTATTACTGATTGGAACCTTATTTTTGAATACGGGAATACAAAAGTACATATCTGCTGAAGCAAGGTGGGGTGAAAGGTGGCACAAAATTTTACACGCCCAAAAGACATCCGTGAAACATCATGTTGCCATGGCGTTGCCTCTGTTCTTGTTAGTTTCCAGTTTGAGAAGGAAAGAATGAATCTCTGATCTGCTTTAGACATCAAGACCTAGTAGGAAAGGGGGTTGTGTTATTTAGAATTTTGCTTCAGCTGCTGTAATAGAGAGATCCAACGTAATAATGGACACGGACTAATCATAGTAAAAGTTCATTTCTCTCTCATGTAGAAGTCGAGGTAGGCAGGATCATAGTTCCATAACCATTTTGAATCTAGGCTTTTTCTGTCCGGTTGCTTTGTCATCCTCATACTGCATCATTCATTTTATGATTCAATGTGGTTGCTCCAGCCCCTACCATCACATCTGCATTCCATCCCATAGGAAGAGAGAACAGGGAAGGGAATGATTCTTAAATAGTAACTATGAAACATTGTAATCAGAGCCTCGGAAGATGGAGATCCAAAGTACACTAGGTGCTGTGTTGCTCTCGGGTGTCCTTGACTTTAGATCCATTCCTCCTCTTTTTCCCGCCCTTGTCTCTTTTGTCAAAGGGCTGGTCTTGGTAGGCTGCATCTCCCAGGTTCCTCTCCTCCAGGTTCACCTGGATTCGGTCAACGGGAAACACTGGTGGGAGACGGGTGGGCAGGAGAAAGGGAGAACTGAGGTATTTCTTCCCACCTGCTTCTGTCTCATGCAGTGACTCTGAGGATGACTGTGTCTGTCTGAGGCTGCAGCTCCCACTGACCCATGGGCTCTAATAATGCTGCCTCCTTTCTTCATCTTTCCTACCCTTCGGTGGGAGTAGCTTCTTGCTATTGTTAATCTCTGGGTTGCTTCACCACCCCATTTGGTTTTTAGCTCTCCCTCACCTGAAATCAGTTCCTTGTATTGAAATCCCCCAGTTGTAAGTAAAGTGGTCAAATCTCAGCCATTGTAGGAGGGATTACCACTCTATCTAAAGACAAATTCATAAAGGAAGTGACAGGGTTTGCTGACTAATTTCCATTAATTAACTCTAATTTGATCTTCCTAGATCCTGGGTCTAGGGGAGACACAGAGAGAGAAATGGTTTGGGGCACAGATTTCTCAGCACAGGATTAGTGGAACCCAAGGCTATGAGTTACAACTGCTTCTAATGCCAGTTTCTTGGCCTCAATACTATTGACATGGGGCCAGATAGTTTCTTAGCTGTGAATTAGTTCTTAGTTCCTGTGTTGTGAATTGTGAGATGTTTAGCTGTATTCTTGGCCTCTACCCACTATATGCCATAGAACCCCCCCCCCCAATCTTGCTCAAGTGATGACAACACAGAATGTCTCGAGACATTGTCAAATGCCATTGATGGAGTGGGGGTGGGGGTTGTGGGTAAAATCACGCCAGTTTACAACCACCATTCTGTGTTGATGGCTTAGTATCCAAGCACTGTACTGGAGAAGCCTTTAATTCGAAAGGTCAGAAAGTCACTACCTTCCAGAAAGGGCAGCTGCCACCCCACCCTTCTCTTTCATCTCTACTTCCCTCAGCCAGCGAGTGCCTTTATTTCTGATAAATATTGTCTAGAGAACAATGATCCCTTAGTCTCTAAGGGAGTGTCAGGGCCAAGCCATTGCCTTCTTGCCAAGAAGTGATGACACAGGAAATGGGGAGTCATAAACCCATTACAATATTATAATTCTTCTCTGATTTTTGAGATGAAAGTTGCAGAGCTCTGAAGGATGTTTAATTTTATCTGCCGCGATCAACCTTTCCTTCATAAGACAAATTTTCTGCTTCTCCCACCCCCCCAAAACACACCTGTCATGGTCTACTGGACAGTAAAAGAACAAGTTAAAGTATGAATCTTCTCTGAGGAAAACAAAACAAAACAAAACACCCCTACTACTATCAACATTCTTAGCACAAAACAGACATTTTATATGCATTCCAATATATTTGATTAATCTTTGTAACAACCTTGCAATGTAGATATGATTTTTCCTATTTTATAGCTAAAGAACTAACTTGTCTACAGAAATACCCCTAATGTTGCTGAAGAAATCAAAAGTTCTCTTACCAGTTAAAGATACCAGCAATACCTTATGTCTGCATTGTATTTTCCAAGTCTTTATTATATTTTACATACATCATCTAAATTATACTTCTAGCTTAAGTACTATGGGAGAAGCTATACAATATTGAATGAGGTTGGAGGCAGTTTCACAATTAGGCAATGGGCTGGTCCCTAAAGATGACAAATGCCTGAGAGTTGTTGGGTTTATTGGTGGAGGTGCTAATAGAGGTTTATTTTAGATAGAAAACATGAGCAAAAACCCAGAGTCAAGAATCAGGGGGTGGGCAGGGGGAGCAAGGGACTAGGCTAACCCCAGGAGCAGATGAGTCATGATGGTAGGGAGGGAGATAGAATGGGAATGTCTAGCGGGATCAGATTATGGAGAGCCTAGAGATCCAGGCAGGGGAGTTAGGAGATTATGAGACACCCACTGAGAGATGTTGGAAGTTTGTAAGCAGTGATGAACATTTTGCATCTTACTCAGAGTCACTTCTTCAGAAAAGCCTTACCTAAGCCCCCTGATGTTCAGCAGTTGGTGTCAGTCTTATAGGATCCCGGAGCTTCCGTTGAATAGTCAAGGCCCTCCAAGACCACGAGCTCTTTGAAGACAGAGTTCTGAATTACCCACTTTGTGTCCTTTAGTCTGGCACGGAGGAGGTTCAAGTGCACAGCCTGAGCAATGAGCAAATGGACCCTGACAGCGCACCATGGCCCCTCTGACTCCTCAGTGCCATTGGAAGATGGATTCTAAGGACAGGAAGGCCCCTGGATATATGAGATCACAGATTTTGAATGCAGAAAGGTGCACAGATGGAATCCCAGAGCTGACTCAAAGAGGTTCACTTCAGGGGAACAGAGCTGAAGGGGAGATGAACTGAGGAACCTCCAGGAAACCAAGAAAAGTGAATGAGAATCACCAAGGCAATTAAAATGTGTCTGAAGTGTGACCATCTTCCCCTGTCCTAAAACATGGTACATTTCAGACACGGGCCTTACAACGATTACAACTAATGCTCCCTCCCCTTCTGTAGGAAATGAAATAGTCATATCCTTAATCAGAAAAGCTGAAAAAGGGGGCACCTATCTGGCTCAGTCGGTAGAGCATGAGACTGTTGGTCTCAGTGTTGTGAGTTTGAACCCCACGTTGGATGTAGACGTTATTTTTTTAAAAAGTCAAAAAAATTTTTAATTAAAAAATAAAATATAAAAAACTGAAAAATATACTTCCAAATGCTTCCCTCTTCCTGAATCCTCCATCCCCACCTGTTCACGTTGGCATGTGGATGTGTTCCTGCCAAATGAGTCAGTCAGATAGGAACATTAGTCTATTTGAGCAGATGTCACTTTAAAAAACAACATGGCACCATTACACAAAGCTTACCAATAATGCCTGTCATGTAGCAACAGGGCTAATATAAAGAAAAGGGGTAATTTTGGTGAATTCAAAGGAGATAAGATTACTGTAATTATGGGGGACTGCTTCTAAATAGTCTCCAGAAAGAAGAAAGGCTGTTTTGTATCTTGCTGAGATACGGGAAGGAGGAGGGAGGGGCCTGGCCAGGAGGCTGGCCGTCAGAGGGGAGGAGGTGGGGGATGGCAGTGTTTGCTGCTGGCATTCTCGTGCCTGACTTACTGTGTCTTGAGCTGAGAGAAAACAAGATCTTTGAAGGTCACTGGGGGTAGAATCCAAAGGCTTTGCCCAGAATAAACTGCAGCTCTCTGTCCTCACAGGCTGCCTAAATCCAACCCTTCTTTTTCAAAGCCCTGCTCAAATCCTTTCGCTCCTATGAAACCATCACTGTCACTCCACTCTACAGAAGCCCCTCCCTCCTGAACGGCAGTATCAGTCAGAGCGTGGCTCTCAGGACCTCAGTGTTGATGACCAACGTCTTCTTTATTGTTTAATCTTTCATGTGCTCGCATACAGATTTGCTAACCAGGTTGGCATCTCCTGGAAGAAGGCATGGTGCTCTGTACCACCCTAGGGTCCCTCATAATGTTGCCAGCGTGTGTTGATTGGTTGATGGGTTAGGTATTAACGCAAGTGGCTCTCAGCTAAGGTTGTCTACTACCTAAGTGATGTGGGGTCAAATGATTTAGAGAAAGGAAATTAATATCCATCGAGTACCAATAAACCAAGCCCTTTTCTCAGATTAGATTATCTCAATATAACCCTTTGAAAACACTGCGATAGATAATCTCAAATTAAGGTGAGGAAACGAAAGTGGGTTTCCCAAGGCCACAGCACTCAAAAGCAGCAGAAGCTGGGATTTACTCTGAGACTTGTCTGATCCCAAAGTCTATGTCCTTTTCAGATGACGCTTTAATGCCCCCAACATCTTAGTTTTGCCTTTGGCCAAGATTAGAAATTCTGGCAATTTTATCCTGGTAGCTTGAAACTTTGATACCTGTTAAACTGAAAACACTTCCAGGGTGAAGTGTGTAGGCAGAATAATGCCCCCCCACCCCTGAAGTGCCCATATCTTAATCCCAGAACCTGTGAGTATGTTAGGTTACATGGCTTAGGGCAGTTAAAGGTACAGATCGAATTAAAACGGCCAAATAGCTCACCTTAAAAAAAAAAAGACAGATATTACCCTGGATTATCTGGGCGTGCTTGCTGTAATCACAAGAATCATACTGATGGAAGAGGAAGACAGAAGAGTCAGATGAGTGATCTTATGTGAGGACTGGATGTGCCATAGTTGGCTTTGAAGATGGAAGAAAGGGTCATAAGACAAGGGATGGGGGCAGCCTCTAGAAGCTAGACAAGGCAAGGACATGGATTCTCTCCTGGAGCCTCTAGGGAGGAACAAATCCCTTCTGATACCTTGATTTTAGCCTGAGGAGACCTGCATCAAACTTCTGAAATACAGAACTGTAAGATAATAAATTTATGTTGTTTTAAGCTGATATGTTTGTGGTAATTTGTTACAGCTGCAAGAGGAAACTAATACATATGGCAACATATCGGTACCTGTTTCTGTTACACGTTTATGGGTGATTTGAGAACAGGTTTGAAGGGTTTGCAGAAGAGAACAGGAGTCCGCTGAATTTAGACAACAAGGTGGAAAGAAAGGGGAAAAAAAGCCAAGACGAAAAAGGGGTAGAGCAGAGGTGGAGGATGAGAATGGGAATTCCTGGAAGGCGGGGATCACACTCACCCACCTTGGCACCCCAGTGCCACCCAAGGATCTGAGATAGCAGCAGGTACTCTCTTCAAAAATTGTTGAGTCAACAGAATGAATGAATGGGTGAAGGAAGTGATGGAGGAAGAAAATGACAAAGAGAAGAAGAAAGTGAAGAAAGAAGGAGGTAAATGTGTGTGGGGTTGACTGGCACAGTAAGAGGGATACAGGGTGAGCAAACAGCAAGACTGAAGGTTCTGGAATATATTTACGCTAAGGCTAGCACTTCAGTGAACTGTGCAACCTGTTCTGAAAACCCAATAAATGGTAAAAATCCTAGCAAATTTCTCACCAGTATCATCACTGGCTCTGAGTTTCTCACCCCATTATTTCTCATCTATTATTACACAGAAAAAAAAAAAAAAACCAGATAGAAACACAATCCTTCAGTATGACAGTCAAAGGGGAGTGGAGGAGCAGTGCTTAAGAACAATGGTTTTGTAGACAATGGATTGGAGAGAAATGTGTTCTTTCCCTGACATCTCAACTTTTTGCACCAGTGAAACTTCATTCAGAACATACACTCTGGAGGATCAAATGATAATCTCCTTTTCATTTAGACAGTCTTCATTAACCTTATCCTTCTATTGGAGAACTTCAAACATGATGTTAAAACTAGATTCCTCATTGCTAATTCTTAAATCCTCTCAGTTCCCGTAAAATGGGAGAAAAGATCTCCAAGTCTGACAATTTTCAAATACAAGCGTTAAGTTACCTGCCTCTCAACATCCAGCCAACTTCAAAAAAAATGGATAATATTTATTGGCTTGAATTATAATATGAAAATAGCTAGTCTACGACCCATTTTCTCTGAGTGTTAAGATATTGATTATGTAAGAACCAGAGTCTCAAGGTCAGGAGATGAAAGATGTACTTTTTAGTACTTTTCCCTTGTTAATGTCTCTATGTTTTTAATATTTTCATATTCTCATTCTTCTCTCTTTCTTTTCTATAGACACAGACAGGTGCTTACATGCTTATAGCTGCATGTGGGCACACACACACACACATTTCTAAATTTTAATCTACTTACATTAAATAACCCATAGAATAATCATAGTTCCCTTCAACAGCAATTGAAATGAGATTTGTGGTCAACAGAGACACCAGTTAGTGATAGCAGAAAACCCAAATCCTAGGTCTCCTGATTCCCCTCAGACCCATGTGTTTTCCACTGCAATAAACTACTCCCAAGTGTAATAAACATGTCTGTGAAAATATTCAGGGCACCTCTACTATGTCTCTTCCTCCTTCTTCCCTCCACCTTTTCCCTCTGTTTAGATCACAATCTTTGTTAATAAGTCAGGTCCACCATCATTTTTAAACCCAGGTAGTTGGGGAATCAGATGTCTTATTGTCTGGCCCACTCCTGCATTAACCTCATCTGAGAACCTGAGGTTTTGCAGAGGTTCCCTTCCTTGTCTTTGAAAACCAGCCTGCTTTCTAGAGTTGTACATTGAACCTTGTTCATACCAGTACCTTATTTGTGGTTGGATGGCTCCCCCCGAGCTCCAGCGTGAGTCTGGCCTCTAGGTGTGGACAGATCTTCTACACAGAAGGGTGCCACTGTTTGGCCTGACCTCTTGCTGCAACTCCAGCTTGCCTGCAACCTGGAGTAGTTGGGTGTGGTTGGTTTCTGGAATTCAACAAATAATGTTACTGTGTCCCCTTTGTGTCCTGTGCCTGGACCTCCTATTGTTTTTCCCATAGTTACTTGTCAGAAGGCCAGCCTCCATTCCCTTCCAGACTTTTCCTATCCCATTACCACACCACATGATATTGTTCCTTAACATCTTCGAGCTGTTGAGGACCCATAAGGCCAAGTTATTCCATCAGACCAAACTTAAATAGAATGATTTGGCTCAGTTTCCCTCCGATGCATTCTTGAATTGCCCCTGCCTTCCAGCTGGACAGTGGCCCAAGCTGCAGGTGCCATTGTAAGTTACCCAGACTCGTGAAGAGCTTGCACTTGTCATTTGATCCTCTGCCCAGAAGAGACTGAGTGCTCAGATCTTAGGCTAGAGAACCACAGTGGCCCTGAAACACCAGAGCACCCCATTTCCAATGCAAGATGTAGTGGGACAGCATGTTGCCGTATCAGGGCAGCACCAGAGAGCAGAAAACCCTCTAGCTTTGGAACTCAGGAAACCTGGTCGTGAACCCTGGAAGCTTTACTCGGTGGGCTCATGTGGTCACTTGACCTTTCTGAGCCTAAATTTTTTTAGATGAAGGCTGAGAATACCCATTTTGCAAGACGCTTGGGAGGGCTAGAGATAATGTGTGTGTAAAATGACTAAAAGTAGAGCTGCTGAACTGGAAGCAAAGTTGCAATCCTAGAAGTCTGCCTGTGTGGGCCTCATGTAATCCCCATTCTTACCAGCACTCCATCTCTGGTTTGCCCAGAGCTCTGGCAGTGCACGACTTCTCCGGGCGGTGGGAGGGCCACTGCTCTAGTAACATGCAGTCCCTGACATTAAGCTCAGAACTAGAAGCCATTAATATGCCTTAATGCTGAGTCTACAAAGATGCCAGTGACCTCAAAGATAAGCGACCAACTGCCTTGGTGTTCCTAGGACTCTTCTCATTGGGGCACTGAATGTCCTGCATCTTCGGAAACTCCCCAGAACTAGGCCAACCAAGGCAGCTGGTTACCCTAAGAAGAGAAGTCAGCTCCAAGGTGGAGGTCAAAAGACAATGCCCAACATATTACAGAGAAGATTTGTATACAAGAATGTCAATCATCGTACTGAAGGTAGGAATAAGCTGGGGGGGGGGAATGAAACCAAATTCAACCAGAGGAATGGTTAAAATAATGGGATATTTATTCATGTGGTCACTAAAGACCACATTTTGAAGTATTTTTACTAATAAGAGCAATTTTCCTCATATATTGCTAAGTGAAAAAGCGTAGTGCAGAGCTATCTACAAAGCATAATGGCAGATATTACAGCTGATTTTTCTTCTTTATAAATTTTCTACTGTAAGTTTGTATTACTTTTATAATCAGACAAAAAGATCAATAATCATTTTATTATGGTAATGAAAGAATTAGGCTTATCAAGGGTAGCCCCAATTCTGAGGGCATCAGGAGCCCCAAGGATGCCACCTAGGGTGATTAATCATTTTAGTTTGCCTGGAACTGAGGGGATTTTTGGGAAACAAGACTTTCAGTGTGAAAACCAGGATGAGACGGTCACCGTAACACATCACTACCTTTCTCTACCCAAGCATGTCTTACAGCTTCTCTAGAACGGGTTGTTAGCAAGATGAGAAGCAGCTCAGACTGTTGATGATACACACACATTTATTGAGGTTAAAATATATATATATATATAATACATATATATGTTTATATCTATGTATAGATATATATACATATATAATATATATTACATAATATATACATAATATATTCATATACATAATATATACATATATAATACCTAATATATATACATAATATATACATATCTATTATATATACACATACGTAGACATATATAATACATATATATGTTTATATCTATCTATAGATATAAAATAAAATATGCAACTCTCAAGTATACAGCTCAATAAATTTTGACAAATGACCACACCATGTAACATCACTAAGGTCAAGATACAGAATATTCTTACCATCCCAGAAAATTCCTTTGTGCCCCTTTTCCAGTCAACATCCCACTGCTCACCAAAAGCAGCCACTATTCTGATTTATATTTCCATAAATTAAATCAGAATTTGATACCCTCAGAAATGTGGCTACAGAATTAGGAAAGAACTTGAAATACAAGAAAAAGCATTGTTCAGAGATGAAGACCAACTAGAAGAAACATGACAACGGCTAAACACAACGTATATAATGTCATTAGACAATTAGAAAGTGAAAAGGGAGACATATTTAAAAACCAAAAAGAAATGAAGATATAAATAGGATTTGAGAGGAAGTGACAAATATTGGAGAGAGGCAAAAAACAAACAAACAAACAAACAAAAACACCCCTCACATGTAGATACTAGGAGTCACCATAAGAATATTAGTTATTCACTTATATAATTATGTGCCATTTTCCTTGCCCCTCTCTGGCGGTTTCCCTGTCTTGTTTGAGTTCATGCATGACCCACCACAGGCTACATATTTCAAAAAAATATTTAAAATTGAGGAAAAGACAGAATAAGGAAAGAAAAAAGAAAAAAGAGGGAGGAAAAATTAAGGAAAAAAGGTAAAATCCCTTCTAACTCTGGATTTATGAATCTGGGTAGATTTGGTGGGAAGAAGAAGAAGGCTGGCTCTCAATGTTTCTATAACTTTATGGGTTGTAGTCCCTAGAAAGTAATCTGTATTTTAAAAAGTAAGAGATCCACACCAGGTGCACAGGGGCATTTGGGTTGCAGTTGTGTAAGACTTGTGCTATCGCAGATAATCCTTCTCGTTTTTAAGGTAAGTTTTGTGAGCCCTGGCTGTGCCCCCTGCGCGGATGCAGTGGTTCCAGGGCTTTGATGGATACTGCTGTCCTTTCTCTCAAACTGTCCCCAGCCTGTGTTGCTCCTGGACAATTCCTAAAGAAGATGCAGGGTGAGGACTGACAGGTGGACCCTGGCTCTTGGCTGGAGCAGACCACCTGGCCCCTCTCCTCCGCGCCATGGACGTACTTGCTCTGCTCAGACTGCTGAACCATTGGACATTCTTCTCAGTTTCCGCGGAGCCGTTTCCTCCTTGTGTCCCACTTTCTAATGGTGGAAACCCTCCTGCCCAGTCAATGTCCTGTGGTTACTGGTGGTGTTTCCGAGTCTCTTCGAGAACAGATGGTGTAGTGCACGCAAACAGATCGACCAGATCTGCATCTAAATTCCGGCTCTCCCATTGGCAAAAAGGTACAGATCTCAGTTCCCTCCCCTGTTAAAAACAAATGGAATAATAATTCTTACCCCTCGAGATTGTCATGGGCATTGACGCGAGGTCATGGATCTCAGAATTTAACACATAGTTGGCACTCAGTAGATACTGGTTTCTTTTCTTCGACCAGATGGGCTGTGGGCCTGTCAGTCTCTAGATGAGTTGATGTTTATAGGATGGCAATATCTGTGCCATCTGTAGTAATTTAATACTGATGAAGAACTCAAACAAAATGAAAGATACAAATGCATGGCGCAGATTTGGTTGGGGATTTTTAACATCCCACTTCCATTCTGTTTCAGATTTAGAAAATAAATAGGTTTTGTTCAAATCTAGACTACTTTTTAAATAAATAAAACCCCCAAATATTTAATTTAGGTGGTGGCATAGGACAAGAAAAATGCCTCCTTTTTGGAATTTGTATTGCTTTAGTTCACTTGATTTTTGGTTCATATGGAGCTTTTGTTTAAATCTCTGCCTCCTTTCCTTCACTTGCTCTCTCTCTCTCTACACACACACACACACACACACACACACACTAGTATATTGCCCAAAGCAAAACTGACTAGCTTTCGTATTCACCTGATGCCTCTATACAATGATCTCTAAGCCAAAAGGAGTGATTGTCTTTGGTGAAGTAAAGTCTGTATAATTTTTTTTTCTACCATATTTTGAGGATTAACTAGCTAGAGCCTGACTGCTCAGGTCCCAGGAAGAGGAATGGTCAGGTGGCAGGTGGCAGGGTAGCTCAGCTATCATCAGCCATCATTACCTGAAAATAGACAACTTCCCTATGACAGGGAAGTCAGACTGATACCATTGAAAGAGTGGTTCCAGTTCGGCTAATTCTATGACCTTGAGCAAACCTTATCACCTCTGTAAGCTTTAGTTTTCCATCTATAAACTGAAGCATGTGATGTAAATGGTCTCTAGGAGCTCTTCCAGCTCTGAAATGCCAGGGTTCCTTGACTACAAAAGTGGCCATACAACAAAAATCAACTGTCGGGAACAACAATGGAGGCCCGATGAGCCAGCCTGAGAACACTAAGGCAGCGAGCTTATAATGGGTCTGAAAAGCAAGGGCAGTGTTTTCTGGAAGCCGAGAATGGGTGAATCAAGGGATGGGGGAGATGCTGCTTCAAGCAGAACAATATATAATTGGTAAGGGGGATATTTCATCTTGACCTCTCTTCCAGCTTTCGATCTCTGTACTTTACTCTCCCTCTGCTGTTACAGAAGCCAACAAACCTCATGGGTTTGAAGAACGAGCCACTGACATACTGGTAAAGGGTAAAGTGTCACAGAGTATTAAATATGGGCGAAACAGCACATCCAAATAGGATAATTGGAAAAGAGCGTGGTTGGATTCAAATCGGGGAAGCGACCGTGAACAGTAAGGAGGCATCAGGAAAGACAAATCGTCAGGAAAGATAATTTTTAGAACATGGAGCAAATATTGTAGATCTTTTCCCACAAAGAAAGATGGGAGGTACTAAGGAGGCATCACAGAACACACGCATTACATGATATCTTCATAGTACCCATGGCAATGGCAATTCGGCTGGTAAGTGCAAGCAAGCATGTGTGCGCGTGTGCGCGTGTGTGTGTGTGTGTGTGTGTGTGTGCTGAGTGAAAGGACATCTCCATTAACAAAGATCTTCCCACCTCCCCACATTCAACTCATTTTCAGTTGAATCTGATTTTTAGGAAGTTGTTTCTTCTGTGGGCTAAAATAGAGATCTCTATAACATCTAATCATTGGTCCTTGCTTTATTTCCAGGACAACAGAAGCTGGAACGCGGAGTCTTTCTGACTTCGAAGACAGTTGGTATGCACCTTGGGAATCTCTTTTCTTCATTCATAATTTCTATCTCCCCTTCCCTTAGTGGTTTACTATCCAGATCCTTCACCATCAGCAGTTCCATTTACCCAAAGGTGGCCTTCCGTAGCAGTCCTAGGTCCTTTAGTTCTGTCTTCATGTTTGTCCCAGGTTCTGCTGGGGTTGCGTTTCCTTGCTTGGCTCCTTCATCACATAAGACATGTATACATGTGTACATGTGCAAGTCTTAGCCGGCAGATCACGCAGGCAAGGCCCACATGCCAGTCTGCAAGGTTGGCACTGCACTAGAGTCGATGAGCTCCAAGTGCTGTCTCCAGCATTTCCAGACTGAGAATGTCAGTTGCCCACAGCTTTCTTCTTGAAAAGTTCATAACACTTGCAGCTCTGACTCCACCAGGCAATGGCTGCCAGTCCCATTTAAATGCTTACTCTTGAATGATTCCACAGACCAGTTTGCCTGTGTCACCTCTAGCATTAGACTCGGGGAAGGAAACTCAGAATGTGTGATTAAAGGCAAATTTGTCCACACACAAGTATTGCTCAATATATCAAGCAGCTTGGGGCGCCTGGGTGGCACAGCGGTTAAGCGTCTGCCTTCGGCTCAGGGCGTGATCCCGGCGATCTGGGATCGAGCCCCACATCAGGCTCTTCTGCTATGAGCCTGCTTCTTCCTCTCCCACTCCCCCTGCTTGTGTTCCCTCTCTCGCTGGCTGTCTCTATCTCTGTCGAATAAATAAATAAAATCTTTAAAAAATATATATATATCAAGCAGCTTACTATAGCAGGAAGGCTATGGATTTGGAATCACGAAGAACTGAGTTCAAATTGTAATTCTGCCACTTACTCTGTAGTGACCTTTGGCTTTGGGAGGATTAAGCTAGATAATAAGGTTAAAATGTCTGGCAATGTCTGTGATACCTGGTAGTTGCTTGGCAACTCTTACCGCGCTTATTCGAGTCTCCATGGGATCCAATCCTACGTTATATTTCTCGAGACTTCTTGGGAACCTCAAAGCAACATGTTTTCATATCCTCATGTGAAATATGATTTTCTAGCTAAGAAATAGATCCTGTTGTCCAGGACACCTGCCTTTCTGTGCATTTCCTTAGCAGTGTAATTACTATTACCGGGGTGATTTTTATGCTTTGGGCATGCACGCAGCCTGGCTGCCCCCCTGCACATGCCATCAGCTCTTGTGCCTAATCATCTGTGTCACTCTCGTGACTCTGAACTAACTGCAGTGGAATAAACAGAAGGTTGTTTGTCATCTGGCCGAGGCTGAGCGAGCACTCCGAATGGGGGGCTGAGCTGGAGCTGCCGAATTCTCAAAGGCAAAATAGATTTCAGTTTTTATTTAATACTTTTATGGTCAAACAGGATTTATTGTTTCACATATCTGGTGTCTTGCTTCAAGTTCTGTGGTACCTTACAAGCACTCTGTTTAGTGTGGCTCAACGTTCAGCCTTGCCATCAAAGAGATGAAACCAGCCAAAAATAAGGAGGGTGATCTGACATCAATGGAAACTGGACTGATATCCGAAATGATCTGAGACTCACAGAAAGTAGGAAAAGAGCTCTTAATTCACCATGGTGTTGGACTCCAGTCTAGTCCTCTCTGCCAAATGGTATAACGTGGTGCTTAAGACAGAGGCTCTATGACCAGGCTTACTGAGGTCAAATCCTAACTCCAGCACTTACCTGTTGTATGACTTCGAGCAAGTAATGGAATCTCTGTGTGTCTCAGTTGCCTCATGTGCCAAATAGGATTAATAATACAACATAAAAATAATTAATAATTGTATTTATTGTATAATTATTAATAATTGTATTTATGTTGTGTTAATAATACAACATAAAAAATTTTTTTAAAAAATAATACAACTTACTTCCTAGAGTGGTTGTGAGAATTAAATGTAACAACATGTGGAAGATCCTCTGTTTTGTTGTTGTTGTTGTTGTTGTTTTTAATTTAAGTTCAAATAGCCAACATATAGCACATCATTAGTTTCAGATGTAGAGTTCGGTAATTCATCAGTTGCATGTAAGAGCCAGTGCTCATCACATCACGTGCTCTCCTTAATGCCCATCACCCAGCCACCCCATCCCCTCAACCACTACCCTTCCAGCAACGCTCAGTTTGTTTCCTATAGTTAAAGAGTCTCTCCTGGTTTGTCTCCCTCTCTGATTTCTTCCCATTCAGTTTTCCCTCCCTTCCCCTATGGTCCTCCATGCTATTCTTTATATTCCACATATGAGTGAAACAATATGATAATTTTCTTTCTCTGATTGAATTATTTTGCTCAGCATAATACCCTCCAGGTCCATCCATGTCGATGGAAATGGTAAGTATTCATCATTTCTGATGGCTGAGTAATATTCCATTGTGTGTGTGTATATACACCACATCTTTATCCATTCATCTATGGACATCTCGGCTCTTTCCACAGTTTGGCTATTGTGGACATTGCTGCTATAAACATCGGGGTGCAGGTGCCCCTTTAGATGGCTACATTTGTATCTTTGGGGTAAATCCCTAGTAGTGCAATTGCTGGGTCCTAGGGTAGCTCTATTTTTAACTTCTTGAGGAACCTCCACACTGTTTTCCAGAGCGGCTGCACCAGCTTGCATTCTGTGGAAGATACTTTGATAGTGCCCGGCACATTCAGTTTTATGTGTAAGATCCTATTATGGTCGAGCCTCTGGTACAATGCCCAGGCTCAGAGGGATGTGTTAGCTTCCATTCCACAATGGACCCACTCTCACCACTGAGCAGTTCTTTCTTACTTTTATGAATGGATTTGACCAATATTATTGATAATTTAGAATGATCCAAGCATTGTTGCAGATGAACAGAGGCAAATCATTCTAGCAGACTCCATGTTTTCAGTGCTCAGAATCTGTCTCCTTGTAAATTTCCCACATTAGCTCTAGTATTGCCGCATGAACCGTGTGGAATAAATTTGTTCCCTTTTCTGCATGGCTGCAGTCCTTTCATGTGAATGGTTCTAATGCCTTAGTTTTGGCTTTTCCGATGAAACAGGTGCAACTCTTTCAACTGCTCCTGATGTTGTGGATGATTGTCAGCTGTGTTTCTGGAGCCCCTTCAGCAGCCAGGGCGGCAAGGAGTGAGCTGGGTGGACGTTCACCAAGGCAATGCTGGGGCTCGCATCCTGTTCCTGCAGGTCTGTTAAGTTCTACCTGCCTTCACTCTTGACCTTCGTGTTTCTGCTCTGGAATTAGCATCCACATGTTGAAGCTTTACTAGGACTTTAGTTCAAGCCTATTCTCTAGCTTGATCAGCTCCTGCTCGCTTCTCTTCCATGCTGCCGCTGGGATCCTACTCAGGCTTACCCTACCTGACCCAATTGGGCCCAACCCAGCCCCCAACTTAGTGGGTTTTAAATCGCTCTGAGGTTTCTTTTCTTGTAAATGCCCTGTTTTCGTTGTCCTAAACTCCTTGGCCTTTGAGCTAGACTTCCTCATAACAGGCAAGGGAGTAAAATAAATGCCCCCTATGTGGATGAATCCAACGTGCCCTCGATTATAAGAGGCACCAATATTTTGTATATCTCACACACACACACACACACACACACACACACACACACACAAAGAGTGGTCAAGTAAACCATGCCACCATGCTTTTGTATCACTTAGAATTTTTATTTATATGTTTTGAAGGAACTTTTTTAGACTTTTTAGCAACAGACTTTCAATCCCATGCCACTCTCGTAATAAATAAAACCCAATCCCATCATGTTTCAAAAGCTTATTCTTTAACTGTTCACATTATATACCCATGAAAGGCGTCAAGAATCAACATACTTGGTGGGCTAGGTGGAGTTTCTGGACTTCTCAGTTTTATCCAGGACTTCATCAGCTCAGACACCATCTTTCCGATGTTCTCTGCACGCACGGCAACATCTCCGAGAACTATTTCCAGGCAGAGATGGATTCGTTTGTAGCTAATGAAGCCGAGGGTTCCCAGCTCCTTACCAGCAAGATCCCCTCCTTTTTCTGTATAGACTATGATATTATAGAATTTTGTCCTATGCAAATGTGATCAAAGGATACGTAGCCACAAAATCTAGGGAAACCTTTGAAAAAAATCATGTCAGGTATCTAATTAATAAAAACATCCCATTACTTTTTGGATTGCTGTATCTGTCAACTTTTTAAAATTTGTAATTTGTGAATTTTTAACATTTGTAATTTGTAACATTTTCTCTTTCTCAATAACTATTCACTGTGGTACCTAATTGTAGTCATAAATTTATACTGTTTTTCCTAGAGAGGAGTCTCCACGTTACATAAATCCAGGGACCAGTGATATCCGCATTTGCCCTATTCTTAGTTACAATTTTTTGGTTTAATCTAAACGTGATGGCAGCTGTCGACCATTGGCGCTACCCGCATCGTCACAGTGATGACGCTACTTTTTCTGACCCATGCTGTAGTTTTGATCTCTCTGGCTTCTTTAGTATTGATGGAATCATTCTGAGGCATGTTTAGTATCTCATGATTTCATTAGCATTTTCTACTTGACTATGCTCAGTTTTGTTTTTTTCCTGAAATTGAAAATGTTGTTGGAAGTGAAGGAGCTTCTCTTCAAAGTCAGCTGGAAATTTCGGATGAATTGATGTTCTGCCAGTGTGCGAATTAGTTACACTAGCCTCTCATGGCTTTAAAATCCTTTTCATGTAATCCCAGAGATGCGGACACTTTTTACTGCCTTTAGTTGATATATGATAGCCAATCCTATAACTTTTTATTTTTAATAATTTTGAGCTTCTAGAAAAGTGCAAAACTGGTGGTAAGAACTCTTGTATACTCTTTCCCTGGATGCCTCAATTATTAATGCTTTTACCACATTGATTTATCGTTCTCCGACTCCCTATATTTAGGCATATTATTTTTCTCAACTGTTCAAGAGTAAATGAAAGACATGATGTCCTACTGCACCTTAATGCTTTAGTATGTATTTCCTAAAAACAAGAACGCTCTCCTATATAACCACTGTACAAACACAAAAACCAGGCAATTATCCAATGCTACCATGCAGTCCATTCAAATTCTGCTAATAGTCCCTATAATGTCCTTCCTAAGGTCTAGGATCCAATCAAAGATGGCGCATTGTATTTGTTGCCATATTTCTTTAGTCTCCTGACCTGGACTGGTTCCTCAGATTTTCTCTTTCATGAACTTGATAGTTTGAGGTGTCCAAACAAGTGACTCTGGAGAATATCTTTCATTTTGGGTTTGTCTCATGTTTTCTCGTGATTAGATTCAGATTTTGCATCTTTAGGCTGGAGCATCTCAGAAGTGACGCTGGCTCATCTCAATGCATCATTTCAGGCGGCACATGATGCCTGGTGATATTAATTTTACCACTTGGCTAACATTGTGTCTTCCAGGCTTCTCCATTGTGAAGTTAACAAATATGTTTTAAGTTCTTATATGGATTTTGTGGGAGTGTACTTTGAGATTATGTAAATATCCTGTTTCTCATCAAAATTGTAACCACTAGTTTTAGCTGCCATTGAATGCCCACTGTTTTTATAAATAAACTTATTGGAACACAACCAGGCTTATTCTTTTATGTAATGTGTGTTGCTGCTGCTTTGCTAAAAAAGCAGAGTTGAGTATTTGTGACAGAGACCAAATAGTGCCACAAATCCTAAATATTTACTATATGGCTTCTTACAGAAAGGCTTACTGACCCCTTGCTCTTCTGAGCCTGGAATTCTGTATTTTAACAAGAGTCTTGATATTTAAAAACTTTGCTGCAGTGTGTAATTTTTTCTCTGTATTACTGTAGCCTATATTTTATTACTTATATATCTTCTAAGCCTGATAACTTCATGTGCCCTTTTATATCTTATTTTGTAAGAGTTATACCTTAATTTTACAAGATTTACAGAAGCAGATGATAATATTAATGTTTGTTTGAAATATCACTGTATAAACCGTAGAGTGGTATATGTTAACATAGATTTCCAATAAATTCTCTTTGATATTATGGTTTGTTGAAGAACTTCACAATTTGGAGGAGAAGGAACTGCAATAGTATTCATCATTTTGAGCTTGATTCTCTGACTCCCTAGTCCTCAGTCTCTTCAAATAATGCTATCGGATCAGGCTTTCTAAAGGACAGCTTTGAGTTTCTTATCCCTGGCGTCAAAATACAAACACAACACTTCACCATCTCCCCATATCCTAATTAACAGGACCACATTTCTCAGGCTGGCATTCAAGAGCCATCATGAGCTGGACCCGATGTATGATGAATAAAGGAAGATGTGGAGACAGAAGTGGTCTTAGGAAGCGAGAAATCCGAAGGCTTTTCCAACACGTTCTGCTCCCGGCCACCCCTCTCTCAAAGCTCTGGGCAGCTCAAACTATCAACTCTTTATCATAATAAGTACCCCGTAGTTAGGTTTCTCTTTAGATGATACATACACCCCTTTGGACACACTTTGTACTTTATCTGTATCTCTCTTAGGAAACTTACCTTTTTCTGTGTTGAATTATAGTTCGCTGTATCTGCCCCACTATTTTGTAAGATGGTTGGGGATACACTTTATATCTGACCTCCCTTTGTAGTACAATGTTTACCTTGGAACAGATCCTTAATTAGCAGTCATTGTGTGTGTGCACCCGCATGGGAACACCTGACGGTGAGTAGTGTAGCTCTGCGGACAGCTGCTATTTGTCTTGGGATCTTTGAGTTCCATTTGCTGTAAGATCTGAAGCTAATCTGAGAGGTTCCGGGCCGCTTTGTGGTCCTGCTCCCTGTGACTCCATCTCTGCAGCCATGTCACAAGAGCGTGGGGAGATGTGAGAGGTAACATCTTCACTGCACGGTTCACTTACCTTGGATCCCTTAAGGAGAAGATAGGGTGAGGTTAGGTTGACTCTTACTAATTCCTCGTGTTTCACGAACTGGAACAAGCGCTTTGCCTGCGAGTGGTTCTCCCCACTGTTATCGGCAGTGTTTTAATTTGACTTTTTCGAGAGGCGGAGAGATAGGAACAGGAAAAAGATACATTGTAGGTCAGGGGGAGGGTAATGAAGGCAAAATAGAAAAGAAAGAGACAAGCATCAGCATAGACAGACTTAGATTTCAATCCCAAATCTGCCAGTCACTGTGGAATGCTACGAAATTTACACGACTCTGAGATCCAATTTCCTAATCAGTGGGATGGGAATAACAGCCACATCATGAGGTAGTTACTAATTTATGTTTAAAACTTGCTGTTGTTCAAGGGTGCTTTGGAGAAACTGGCCAAAAAAAGGACATTTTTTTTTTAAAGGGGCCATGTTGATTGTGAACACACTAAAGAGAGATACTGTATATATAATTAAATAAATTAGTTTCTTTTTTAAAGTATTAAATTAAAATTTTTTAATTATGAAAACATGTAAATGGGAGCTGGAAGGGTCAAGATCCAGAGCACAGGTGAGAAATACTCAGATGACTAGAGAAAGACAACTTCTGCCTTCGAGGGGCAGCGAGGTAACAAGAATGGGCAGTGATGATGTGGGTAAGCTCGTAGGGGGCATGGCAAAGAATTGAGGGCACTTCTACTTCACGGCTTTTATATTCTCCACTAAGTAAAAGGCAAGGTCATCGGGGAATAATGAGGAGGGATGGAGGGGAGGAGGGTGATTTGATGTAGCCTACCAGAGGTTAAATAACAATGGATATGGGTAAATTCAATGTTAAGCTTTTACCCTGTGAAAACACTGAAAAGATAGTATGGTAGCGAAAGTTGTGGCAAGTGATCCGAGTGTTGGGATGTGGGATCCAGGTTGAATAAGGAAGGATGTGTAGACAACACTGGTCTTTGAAAGAGAGAAAGGATTAGAGGGCTTGTGAGGGTCCAGAACAGGTGATGTGCGAGGAATTGAATGAGAGAACCAGGACGGAGACTGTGTTTGGACAGTCACGTGTCTGAACTGAAGATTTCAAGAACGGAGGCATGAGTCCAGGGCGTGGCTGTGGGAGGGGGTGGCTGAAGTGGGTGGAGGGAGAGGCCCTGGAGACGGGGAGGCCAAGAAATTGACTTGGAGGCCTTGACTATGTGGATGCAAAAGTCATTCTGAAGAGCAGCACGATAAAAAAGAGCGTTAACTAAGTAAGAATTCTTAAAGGAACAATGACTATAGGGTGCAGGGGCCACAGGAGAGGCTAGCAGATGAAACAAAGAGGACAATTTATGCAGGTCAAGGGTCAACTGGATATTTAGAGAACAAAACCTGGGTGTTTCCAATGACACTCTGCCCCACCCCACCCTCCCTGCAAACAATCGTACTTATGTTGATGGATTTGGAGTCTGCCCGCACACCGCACACCGTGTCTGGCCTCTGTTGGGAGAGTAGATGCTTCCCTTTGCCCTAGATTCTGGTCGGTGAATTGGTAAATGTTCCTTCCAGGCTCTTGTGCTTGAAGTAATGACTTTTTGGTTTCTGATTTCTTCCTATCCCTTGAATCCAATACCATACTGGATTCTATCATCCACTTGCAGCCCAGGTTTGACTATAAATCCCAGTGACTTGTACTTGTTTGATTCTAGTACAGAAAACAGCCCCAGATCAAGACTTTTGTGAAAACCCTGGTACAGCACACACTCCAATAAATCCTCCTCTTGTGATGGAGAGGAAGGCGTGTCAATATTTGCTGAGGGTGAAAAACACTTCCCGGCAGGTGCATAATTACTTTATGAATGATGCCTGCGACTCCTTCCCGCCCATACTGCTCAGAAATGCCTCTCTTCATGAGCTCGTGATACACATCTTTGCACGAAGGTCATTTTGAACTAAATGGTTAGGATTATCAAATGGAAAAATTACTGGAAAAGACTCCGCTCATGTAATTGTTAACATAATAAAGTTTCAAATTAGATATCAAACAGCACAGCCATGTTTTGTTTCTTAAAATGATATTAACTTGCCTTGTGGGAATCTGTATATTTTCTTAATATGACTCTGTCCCATCTTGAAGATCTCTTTTCATAAGCAATTGTCCTTAAATATAGAAACAAATGCTTAAAGCGTGTAGTAATGGTTTTGAGAGCACTCAGGAGACTCTCACCAGGGAGTGCTACACAGTGGACACACTGATTTAAATGTAGTCTGTTTACTCCAAGGGTTCTACTTCTGACAGTCCACAGAGAACTGACTTCATCTCAGCTCTAAAGTCACAGGCACTGACCTGAAGGACTAATTCTCATCCTCTCCTTCACCATGAGGCATACAAATTCTTTGGAGCAGTCCATGTAGTTTGAAAAAGTGTAATCACTACTAAAATGTCATTTTTTTTATTGATCTCGAGCCCTATTATTTTTGTAACAAAAACTTCTGAGAGAAAAGCCCAATAAAATCCTTTTGGCTGGCAAGACTTACACAAGACTATATATCATTTATGTGTCAGTGACTTTCATGGACAAGAGGAAACTGGTATTTATTTATGATTTCTACTCTAGACTGCCCATTTCACTTTCCTTTGCCTTCAGCAGACCTGTCTGCTAGGTCTGATAGGGATTTGACAGGCAGGGTGAATTTAACCTTTATTCCCTACTGTCTACATATGATTATTGTAATTTTCTATTCACATTCAGTAGGTCCACACTGGTGCTGGCCAAAGAGTGGTGGATAGGAAAAACAAATCCAAATAAACAGTAACTCTATTCTAGTGAGGTTAAGTTGTTTCTCCCTCCATGAAAAATGGTATCTGATGTAATGAACTTGTTATCAGCCAAATGGTCCTTGCTGCATGGGGCCATACTGAGTACTTAGAGTTGACCACAGTAGTTAACAAATGGGACATTCAAGTCTTGTAGACTGCAGTCAAAGAGCAACATGTTGATGGCATCCCTCCACCTGTGTGATCTCTGGGTCATGGCTCATTGCTGTCCTACCTTTTTTGAACGGAACGTGCTCAATCAACTTCCTCTACCCTAACTCTGACCTATTAAATCTTGTTAACTTCAGAAACATTTCCTTCAACAAAGGATGGAAGAGAGAGCAAGAATAGAAGTTCAGTTCAACAAAAACTTAGTTCAACTTCTTACCCAAGCCTTCAAGCTACATTTGGGATCCCTGCAGTAACCTAACATGCATTAGAATGTTTTCTTGATATGGTAGCCCGTAGATCCTTTGTATCCAGCATACTGTGGTGATTAAACACCTGGTTGGCAATAGCCAATTGGATTAGATAGAGACTCGAAACTTAAAAATTCATTTTAAGTGAAAACTGTTCATCTGTTTAGAGGTTACACACTTAGATGACAGGAGGGCCATGCGGTGTTGCGAGTGACAAGGATTGGGTAGGAATGCGATTACCTGGAGAGCCTGTAGTACTCTATTTGAAGAGGCAGCTTCTCCTCACCTCCAGGCTCTTGCTAACAATGAACACGTGGGTCTAATGTTCGTGTTTCGACTATTTTTTTCTCAAGAAAAGACAAATTTGGACATCTGGGGTTTTTAATATAAAAAAAGAAATCTAACTCTTAACAGACCAAATAGGATATTGCGGAAGTCTAAACCCAGTCTGAGATCAACAATTTGTAACTTCTGATTTAGGTGTAAGAAATATGGCTAATAAGGAAAGAGCAAATTAGAAGATAGTTGTCCAAAATAGGTGAATGTCGAAAGAGGAACTATTTGCTACTTTCAACCAACATATTTCATAACTGCTGGAAAATGATATTAGGAATTGTGACTGAACGGATCCAAAAATTTAGAAATTGGCTTGTCATTCTATCTGAACATTATCATACATCATTGCCCTCCCAGATTTCTTCCTAAGAAAGGGAAATTTTGCTTTAGGAATTTGTATATTTCTCAAAGTCTGTTTTCATGAATACCCAAAATGCTTCTTTATGTTACTGCCATGTGTTTGTTTTTCATAAATTGAAGTTAGGTAATTTACCTGATAGAACATTGTTGTTTTCATAAATGTACCCCTGTGAGTCTTGAAAATATTCTTTTTTTAAATATGCATCTTTTTTTATTATGTTCAGTTACTCTTGAAATATTCTATTTCTTTTTATCCCTTTAGACTACTAAAATATGCTTGGTTATCAACTTATTCAACACTTTTATGTTTTTCAGATCTCATTTATTCCATGCAATTTTTGTGCCAGTCTGTGTGTCAGATGCTGAGAATACCACAAGAAAAAAGCATGGTCTCTGCTCCCAGATGAGATGCTTCTGATCTAAAAGGAGAGTTCGGCTTACTCAAGTCTGACTGTTAGGTAAAAAAGTATGATTTTTGGAAAGAGGCAAAGTAGACCAATAATGACATATATTTTCATATTCATGGATGCATGAATATGGCGCATATCCATTGTTCTTTACCAGATAAATACATACTTTGAAAAATCCAAATAGCACACTAAAAAAACAAGTCATTCTTTTCCTCTTTCCCCTAAAATAAAGTTCTATTGAGATGATATGTACAGAGATGGGTTATTATAAATTTATTATCACATATCCAATAAAATATATTACCTTGAAGATAAAGGTTCTTCTCATCTTCTCAGGCTTAGTCTTTGGATCTTTCTCTTCTCTGTTTCTTTCACTGCACTGGGCACTCATCTAACTCCATTGCTTTAAAGACCAGGTATCTATTTATATTTATGGCACTGTTGAATTGATCCCATCTAGGACAGTTATATGCAACAGCTTAATGTGCTATTGATGAGATTTTCTTCTTCACAAGGGAACATTTAAGGATGAAAAACCCAAGGCCGAAGGTAAGGGGTCTGAATCTCCGAGGGGTTTCAGATATGCTGAGATCGATGATACTTTCGTTGCCCCTGTATCACACCACACAGACAGAAATTCCATACTCATATCTAGATTTGCGCTGTTGCAGTCACTCCATTCATTCCTGCAAAAGTTAAGTACAGAGCCTCAGAGGGCAACTTTGGGGGGATTAGCTAGGGGTAAGTTGTCATTGTCTTGTGAATGAGTTTGAACGATAGACTCGGTCTGTCATTGTCTTAGGAACACAGTCCTCTAATAATTCTAGGAAGTCTTCCGAAATCCTGAAGTCTCCGGAGAGCTGGTCTGCTCTTCTGTGGTTCCTAGCACATTCATGGCACATAGGCCACATTTTATTTGTAAGGTGTGTTCCATATAACAAAGTCCCTGATGGGGGGAGCCCTCATGTTTCATGATTTGTGGTTTACCTCTTCACACCGCTATTCTGGTGGCCCTTACCCTTGAAAGAAAAGCCAACTTGGGAAGGAAATGGACTGAACTCATTACTAAGAAATATCGTTCAAACATTTGAATCTCAAACACAAGAGCTCACCACACCTTTACTTAATCTGTGTTGAAGGGCAAGTAGTTACAGAGTTCAAAGCAGTGCTTCATTAATTTACTTTGGGAAACAAAGGTGAGTGGATGAATTTCCATTTTTATTTATTTGGGGAAGTGAGGACCATTGTAACTATATTATTATGTAAGTAACAATTCAGTGGTCAAAACACTCTTTTGAGGAAAGTCTCTATATAAGCTTAAAAAGGTAAAAATGAAATGTTAGTTTTAGAATAGCAAGTAGAACGCTTGTTGTCCACCTGGCACTGTAGACGGGTAAGCTCTATGTCTAGTAATGCTCAGGGGCAGACTTGGGTTTTGGAGCCTGAAACAAAATGTGGGGAAATGATACAAAAATATACTACCTTTTGCAAATTTTACAGTTTATGACCATGTAAACACATTGCCAGGGTCTTTCTCAAGGCTTTGGCAGGGCCTGTGCAATGTGGCACCTGAAACTTGTTTCATACTGCCACTGGCAACCCTTGAACAAAAGTAGCGACACTATTCATTATATCTTCACTGTAGAAAGAGAAAGGTTTTGGGGATCCTGAACTCTGAAGTTCTCCACTGGGAGCCTGTAGGTTTCATATGTTCACAAGTGAGGTGCCCAGAGGGTCGATCAATGAAAAATTGCAAAATTATGACTCTCACTCCAGAGAGGTAGCTTGGAATCTTTTTATCCTTTTCCCAAAGGATGTGTTAAAGATAGAGTGGGTGGCCTCACTCATCAGCTACTCCTGGGTCCAATTCCTAATCTTGACCCTGGATATCTCACCACTTGTTGCAGAGAAACAAGCAAGAAAGAAAATTCAGGAGAGAGGATAACCACCTTAACCTCTTTCCCTTACACCTTCTCAGGGAATACGATTGATTCTTTGCTAAAAGGGAGGTAACCCCAGGCCCATCTTTTATTTAGTACAGAAAGAGAAAAACAATTCAGAGAAGAATGTTAGTCTATGAGTAAGAGTGCAGAGAACAGGCTTAAAAGAACATGCCTGGATGATGCAATCATTGTTCTCTATCCTGGCACCCTGTTTAATTTTCTTTGTCGTACAGATCCCTCTGAAATTGTTTTTATTTGTTTAGTTCATGCTTTTCTGTCTCCCTCGCTAGTTTCCATGAGACTATGGACCTTGTCTGTCTTGTCTAATGATGCAGTCCATGTGCCTAAAATAGTGCCTGACCATAATAAACCTTCCTTCCATATTTGTTCAGTAGTTAAACGATAAGTACCTTAATGCCTTTATGGGCTTAGATTGATGGGGCTGAGAAGGGAGAAACCTCACAGAACATCCCATATTCCATCTCACTGTGACCATTCCAGTCTCTGGGGGGATAACAGAAAACACATTCTCTGGATCAGAGAATGGTAAGAGATTTTACCCATCTCATGTTCACTGCTTCCATTATATCAAGCTTGACTCTAGAATAAATACCCCTGAAGCTGGTATATTTAATATATTTTACCACTTAGCTGTATCTTTAGTTCCCTCCCAATTCGTGTTCCTTCCATGACTAAAAATGTGCATCCCACAAAAAGCAGTGATTTTCACCTTGTGCCTCCTGGAACAGTAGGGTGGCTCTGGAGGCACCTCAGGGGCTACCAGAGAAGATGAGGGAAGAGGTACCCAGAACCCCAAACCATTGAGCCTCTCCTTTAATCAGGGAATTTCTGCTTTGAGTTGTTTTTATGTTTTGTTCTTCTCCATATAATTTGACTTGATGCCACATGATTTCAAGGTTTCAACAAAAAATTTGAACAGCATTCATCTTTGACATCACCATTTGGCTATGAAAATCCCAGATGCTTTTATGTAATTTTAAGTGTCTGAGTGCCCAGAAAGTCACTTCGAATTTGAATATTTCCTTCCACAATGTTTAGCCCTTGTGCATTGAAATCCAATTGATTATGTAATTCTATTTCACAGATAAAGGAAAGATAATGCACTTTTGCTTATTTGTACCTTAATCACAAAGGAGCTATGACCAGTACCAAGAAAAAAACACGATGTGTCTACATCAAAATTTAAAAAAAACGTAAGCGCAGACCGTGGGATAATACATTACCTAACACGAAAGTTCTAACTAGGGGAACAAAGCTAGGCAACAGAGTAAGAGACTGGCTTTATTTTTATCCATCATGGTGGCTTTTAGTTAGGACACGGAGGGAAGAATTCTGAACCATTCAAGCTGGAAGCCCAGTTGAGGTTATCGTAATTCTGATTAAGCATTTGCTTCTCACCGGAGGCCAGGTACTCTCTGACTCCTATTTTCCTGCCCGTCCCTAACATGCAAGCTCGATGTACTTCCTTAATCTACCAGTTCAGTTATCTGAATAATAAGGCTTTGTTTTGTTCATCAATAGCCCTTGTTTGTTCGCATCATGGAAAATGACTTATCCAAAATGTTAACAATTGGATTTGTTTCTAATAATTCTAAAATTTAAAATATTTAACTCTAAAAAAAAAAAGCACATGATTAAAAAAAGATGCTTTGGCACATTGTGTGTATGTGTATGTGTGTGGTTTTGTGTTTTATTTGAAATTCAATGCATTAGAACAGTTGGCATTCTTGCAATATATAGACAATAAAGAACTATCAATCTATCAATTGCTGATGCTATTTTTATGACGTTCTTGCACTTGTACCTTACACTGTGTGTCATGTAGTCTGTACCAAGTAGGTTGGTCTCCGTGGAATCAGTGGCTGGTCATTCTTACCTTAGCAGATTCTGTTTTCCCCATGCACTGTACTGTAGTCAATCATATTTTATTCATTGTACTGACATAACTTTGAAAGTGGGTGATCATAAAAATGTTCTATTTGAAACTATTTTGTCGTTGAATACTTCTGGTGTTTTCATTCCCATATAAACACTATTCTATAATATTATTATTCGATATGGGACTTTGATACAGCCAGTTTTCCTCGTATTGTCAATATGTCGGTATTATCTGTCAATCATATGTAAGGCCCTTGGCAGCAGGAGCCCAGGTTTCGATACCTGGGTAGCCCCCGCAGTGTCTAGTTCAAGGTCCCCAATTAATCAGGCTCGTGATGGGGTGGAGTTAGCCCTGTGATGTGCAGACATAACTACCAAGAGATTTTCCTGGTCTTCCTGGTTCTATGAGATGGGAAGGGAACATGAGCAAAGACGGAGACAGCAATACAGCCAGGAAGTACGGAGGCCAAGAACTACATGGGGGCAGTTTCAGATATAGGAAACATTTTGAGGAGGGGTGTAAAGGGAAGAAATTGGAAGCCAAAATGGGCCCAGTTGAGAGGAGACTGCAGAGGACATCCTGGGGTCAGATGGAACCAGAAGACACAGGAGAACCACTGTGAACTAGACCAAGGATGAGGACAAGCTCTGAAGCCAGGGACCAAAGTTCATCAAGCTGGTCATGGAAGAAGGCAGGTTTCGGGTAAGCCCAAAGACTGGGTCATAAAGGAGAAAGATCAATTCTGGGGGACTAGAGTGGGGAGTGAAAGAGAAATGAGAATGAACATGAAGAGGAGCCCAGGGGACAGTAGATAACTGAGTGCCATTCCAGCAACACTAATTCCTGATCATTGCATGCATCTGTCACTGAGACTTAGGGACACCAGGCAGAGCCTCTGACAAATGCGCATAATGAGATGCAGTTTCTGTTTCTGTCTCCATCTTTGCTTGCCCCCATTTGTTTGCTCAATCTCTTTCCCCCTCTGGCTCTATCACTTTTTCTCTTGTTCCCTCTCATCCAATAAGACCACAAAAATACAAGTAATATGCAATTCAAGTCATTATTATCATAGTTAAAGCCAGGAAGATGATACCATGGTGATGATAGCACAACAAACAGTAGCATGAATATAGGATACACAACTTGGTCCAGGATGATAACAGAGATAAGGAAAAATGGAGAAGTTGGGGGGGGTGCAATTTGCAGAGGCCATCCTATGGATTGAATGGAATGAATGGGAACTTACTACGGCCAGTCACCAGTCTGGTATCTCTCTGCATATTAATTCCAACCCTGAAATGGTGCTGGAAAGCAAATATTATTACCTCCATTTCTAACATAAGGATGCTAGGATTAAAAAATATGGATAATGTGCCCAAGGTCAAACAGCTCAGGGGCCAAGGCCATATCCAAGTCTGTGTTCCTCTGACTCAACATTCTTTCTGCTTCTTCAAAGGAAATTCTCTACTTTGGAAACACCCAATAGCTCAGAATCTGTCAGTCCTTTCTTCAGACCTTCTCCTTGATATTGATGAAGGCACAGCTAAAGTTTGGTCTTACAAATTCACCCTTGGCCATTTTGTGGTATCCTCCAGAGCCTTTCTTTCTTGACACATTTCCCCCCTTACTTTGATATTACAAATGAATTAGCGCAAATGAATAAAACAGTTTTTGATTAAAAATAATGTGCCTCAAAGAGCTTATGTAATGAGTCTTGAGTACATGGTCTGCTGCTTCCTCCCTGGCGCTGGATGTAATTCTGAATTCTCCTGCATTTGCAGAAGGAGAACGTGTGTAGCCACTATTCTCTGCCTCTGGCTACTTGTTTTCAACAGGAAGGGCATTTATAGAATCTTGAAGAGGATGAGGAAACTGCATCCTAGATCCCCATGTTGGCAGAGTCAGCAGTAAGCTGCTGGGGAATTGCCAAGTGCTGTTGAGATGATTGCTATGACTGATTCAAGAGGCTGTTTACTCACGAGGCCCAAATCTTTCCGGTCACAGGAAATACAAGTGATCCTTGGCTGAAGTCACTACACCAAAACCCCTAAGAAGTTATTCAGGATCTCATTTTGAAAGCCTCCCATGGTCATACAAGAAAAGCCAAGCACTGATATTGTATGTCAGATAAGGCTGTGTTAAAAACTTATCCTGGATCCAGATTTTGTCTGATCCTTCTGAGCTGCACTGTGTGGAAGGGTATGCCTGTCTGGGAAAAGAGGTCAGCCAGAAGTTGACTTGTGAGTCTGTGGGTTCCTGGTGGCCTTTCAGGCTTGCTCTCTTTATTCCCCATGGAGTGGTTTCTTTACCTTCTGATTGTATCTGTTGAGGATTCATTCATTCATTCATTGAACAATGTAAGGTGAGCACCTACTCTATCCTGGGCTCTGTGTAGAAACTTGAAACACAATGCTAAGCAGAAACAGATCCTCTTCCTACACTCAAGAAACTTACAATTTAGCAAAGGCAAAAGAGAAAGGAAAGAAAGAATCATAGACCTATGTAATTTCTAACTATGAGTAATTTGGAGAAAATGACAGCCAAGCTTTGAGAGCATATAACATGGATGGAATCAAGTCTGTAGAGTTCGGGTAGATGTCCCTGGGAAACGATGGCCACGCTGAGATTTGGGAAACATGTACTACTTCAAAAACCCTTGGAATTGCTAATGAATTAAGACTAGGATTTGACAAGCCTCTGGAAGTGTGCACATATTAAAATCTGAGTGATCAGCAGAGAGCTTGCTTGGTTTTTGTTCTTAAGATGTCAGCATATTTTGCCAAGGAAGGAAGAGCCCATACCTCTGTCTACACAACCTCATCCAAGTGACATCTATATTCTTTCTTCAAATCATCTCTTGACACCTGGTTTGGTTTGATTCAGCCAGTAAACTTTTTTGTTCTTTATTTGTTTTACAAATCAGTCAACTGGTCAACTCCCTCTTCAAACCCTGCTTCATCCCTAATGACTGAGCTGGCTCCAAGACTTGTTTTCTTCCTCTCCACTTTCCCGCTCTCCACCTCACCATCTGGCCTCCTCCTTTCCCACATTCATCCCAGTCTTCCTCCCCCTCTTGTGTTGTTGGCTTACGCACATCTTCGCAGACCTCTAGGTTGCAACCGTCCACAGGAATAGAGACAAGAGCCATTCTTGGGTTGTGTGCTCCTGAGAGAGAAATGCAGATGGTGTGTGATTTTACGTGGTTTTTTTTTCCCACCATATACTAATATCTGGGTGGAGTCAAATCACTTTTATCATGAGATTTGTCCAAATCTATTCTCCTATGGATTATCTTTACCTAGGAAATACGTGCTTAAAGAGGTATTAATAAAAGAACTGTAGTTTTCTTCCTTTATCACATTTCACTCAGGCCAGCAGAGGTGTGACGCATAAACTGAAAGTAAATTTAATAGGAAACTTAGGTTTCGTTTCCCTGGCAACGTTAATTCAGGCTCCTTACAAATGGGAACGACACTGGAGGCCTTTGTTTCTGCATTCCCAGCTCTACAGGGCAACGTGACATGCTGAGCACTCTGGAAACAGTGCTGTATAATAGCATCCTGCGGCATTTACTTTAGACTCTCCCCTCCCTGAATATCATACAACCTCATGGTCATTACGCTGTACTTGATACTCATCCTGTTTGCTAAAAGAAGAGGGACAGAAGAGTGGTGTTGTGACTCAGTACACCTGGGCACGTGTGTCAGCGGGCAGGCTGCATTATACAAGACCAAGGTCAGGAGTTCGGTGATTCGGGAATAATAGTGGCGGAAAGTTCAAGGTCAAAGGGGACAATGGTCCAGTAGCTCAGACGCTGAGCTGAAGCACTGGTGTGTAGGAACAGTAAACACATCACATATATGGAGACTTGTTTTTACCTCTCACATCTATTTAGGACATTTGGTAAATACTAGAGTTGGTTTCAGCAGGAATCCCGGAAAACACAGTAAAGCACCTTTATCCATTTAAATAATTTGCATTCAAGAGGCTTTGGTAAAGCAGCCCAAATGTCTGTCAATAGATGAATGGATAAAGAAGAGGTTGTGTGTGTGTATAGAGATAGATATAGATGTATAGATATAGACACACATATCTCTGTGTGTGTAGATATACGTATATCTATATACAGCGGAATATTATTCAGCCATAAAAGAAAATGAAATCTTGCCATTTGCAACAATGTAGACAGAGCTAGGGAATATAATACTAAGCAAAATAAGCCAGTCAGAGAAAGACAAATACCATATGATTTCACTCATATGTGGAATTTAAGAAACAAGTGAACAGAGGGGGAGAAAAGAAAGAGACAAAACAAAACACAGACTCTTGACTATGGAGAACAAACAGAGGTTACCAAAGGGGAGGTGGGAGGGGGATGGGTGAAATAGGTGAAGGGGATTAAGAGTACATTTCTTGATGAGAAGCACTGAGTAATGTATAGAATTATTGATCACTATATTGTACACCTGAATTAAAATGTACAAACTTAGTAAGAAAAGGTTTTGGTAAAATTTGATTTATTTTCTACATCTGGGAGATTTCATGCAAGTATTTCTGCTGGGAGGCTTTATGATATAGTGGTAAGTTTCTGGGTTCTAATGACAGACTGCCAAAATGTAAATCTTGGTTCCACCACTTACTAGCTGTGGGACTTGGGAAAACCTCTTGCTTTTCGGTGTCTCAGTTTTTCTGATCCACAAAATAGTCTCAAAAGTAGTTCATGGTTGTAGAGATAAAGACATTTCACAACGAACAGCGCTTACAGACTTGCAGCAGGTGCTTACTACGTCTTAGACATTGAACTGCCACACTCTCCCACCTATTTGCCATGGGAAGAGACAGTACTTGTCAGATCTTTCTGAGTCCTTGAGAAAATTTCTCTGGAATGAATAGAATATAATTTTCCCCCCAAACTAATTCCATGAGAATTTGTCCCTATTTTGTGGCTGCTCCTTTAACCATGTGATGGGGCCGGGACTTGAGATAATGGAAGAGAAGTAAGAGAAGGAAGGAAGGAAGGAGGAAGAGGAAAAGGAGGAGATGGGAAATCCCATGATCTTGGAATTGGAAGAAGATTGGCACCCACCATACCTGCTTCCTCCACCCCCTCCCCCCACAATGTTTGCTCATTCCCAGTAACTGGAGATCCTGCTTGGAACTATGAGTTGCTTTTATCCGGGATCTCAAAGAGCCAAGTCTGAAACATAACTCCTCCGTGTAACATTCCTCACAGGTTTTTGTGTAGTGTTGCAACCCACAGTAACAACACATAGCACAGCTCTGGTAACACACAAACCCAGTGTTTTGTGCGGGTGTGGAGATGCGAAGGAGGATTTTTTTTTCACCCTTAAGGTTAAACTCAGAAAAAACAAAAAGGACTAAATCCCTGTTTTTATCTGTCTTTCTTAAACTCTTACTTTGCAATTTTAGAAAATTAGAGGGTACGGTATTCATTTAAGATAGTAGTAAGACTTACAACCCAAATCAACTAATGTCAGGCAGAGAAGAACAAATGCCACAAATTCTCATTTGTTTGTAACTGAGGATAAATGTTACTTTACTGAAGTAATTGCTGGGCATTCCTCCCTGTCTGCCCATCCACATTCTCATGTTCCTGCACGATATCCTAGCACATGGAACATTTTGGCTAAATGCACGCTGCCCATTCTTGGAGAGAAATTCTGTCCTGAGCACAGACACTTGAGAGAGTGTACTCAGCTCCTCAGGGTTTGGTCCCTGGCCCTGCAGACAATCGCCCAGCATCTCCCCTCACTGTAGACTTCCCACCTCATTCCACAGCAGTACTAACCACCCTCGGCTTCTCTCATGTCTCAGGCCCTTTGCTCATGCTGATGCTTCCACCCTGAGTAGCTTCTTCTTCCCAAACGTTCACCTTCCTCTTGGCTTTTTGCAAACGCTTCCTTCCTCCTTGAGTTGCTCACTGAGCACATGATCGTTTTTGATACCCTCTCCCTGACGATCCCCAATCCTTAAGGCATTCTACTCACTGGAATCTACACAGACATGGTTCATATCTCTTGTTTAGCTCTTGTCATGTGGAATCCCATTGTATAAAAGTGTGTGGGGTGTGTGTGTGTGTGTGTGTGTGTGTGTGTGTGTGCACGTGTCTGTGTGTATTGGTTTCTCCTACCTTAAGGTTAAGGGACCAGGCCGTATTCATCTTTGCTTCTCCAGTTCCTAGAATAGTTTTTACACAGAGCCGATAGAAGTTCCTTATGTGATGAAAAGAATGAGTAATATCCTGGACTCCTTTGCCTCTGTCCTGCCTGGTACTGGGACCATAGGAGGACACCTCCCCCAGAAGTGTCTTTCTCTCCTTTGAGGTTCCAGATTTCCCTTCCTTCTCTCTTCACCATTCTTCCCTGGTCACCACAGACGGTTCCTGAGACTCAGAGTAGATTTCTAAGTCCAAATTGAGAGCAGCACATAGTCTAGAAAGCCCATAGGCCAAGGCAACAGTCTCCCCGCTGTCAACAGAGTTAACTAACTAAAACATTTGTGAGCCCTTCAAATATTCCCTTTCTCATCCTATCCTCAGTGGGGTCTGGTAGGCTATAAGCTTGGTAGAAGCTGGGAAGAGCAGAGAGAATCTCTCGTGCCAGCTCTGTCTGGAATCAGGTATTATTTTAGCTCTTTTAAAGCTTCTCTGTGTTGGTTTCATATTTTATGAGAGGTTCTGTCAATATTTTTTCATGGCCATTTTCACTGAATGTCATTAGTATCCATGGTCTTGACCAAGCCTGACTTCTTAATAGAAAAGATCGCATTTGTGAAATTCAAATACCATTACACATATTAATGTCCAATAATAGCTTGTGTTGAGTCCCAGCCTATTAGGTAAGAAGTTAATGACATTATTTGATTGGTGCCTCACTAGGCTAATTAATTAATTCCCTTGCTTTCTGCTTCTACCTGATACCCATGAAATCTCTATGGGATGAATATTCTACAGCAGACTTGTAGCTTCTCAAGTTTGGGATTTGTAGAAATCAGGAGCAGTGAGATTCAAGGACAGAGAAAAGAATGTATCAATCAACATGTATTTTTTATTCTCTGATTACCCTTTTATGAACTCTTCCAGAAATCATAAGGGAAGAAAAAGGCACACAGGTGTTTATGTTTTTTCTTTTTCTCATTTCTCTCTAAGTAAATAGTGTTATGTTGCTGAGTCTGGAGGCTGCAGACACCCCAATGAGTTTGGTATGGACTGTAAACATTGGATGCTGAGAAAAGAGCTAAATAGGAGGGTTTCGTGTCCTGGGCTTAAATGTAAACAGCTCCTTCTTGGTCTCTGTGTTGGCCACGATGAGGATAGTGGCAATAGCTAACGTTTACTGATGTTTATCGTTCTCAGTGCTTTATAGGCATTCTCTCATCTAAGTTATAAACTGTTAGGTCTAAACTATTACTATCCCCGTTTCACAGATGAAAAAGCTGCAATGTCTATTAACTAAGAAGTTGTCCAAGCTTATACAGCTGGTGCCTGTCAGACCTCGGACTCAAACCTATGTCCATCTGAGTCTGACAGCCCACCTCTCTTCCTAAGGCTGCTTACGTGGGACCTGGCTCAAGTGGAGGTCCTCTTCCGTTCTCAGGACTCCTGAGTAACAAGGGGGTGGCAGGGAGTAGTCAGGGACAGAAGAAATACTAGAAGATCTATATTTACACAGAAGATAAAATAAGGATGATCACTTGCATAAAAAGACTTATCATAGTGTTGCTTTGGGAGGAAGCTCTCCAGGAAGACAAAATATCAATTGTTGTGCAGAGATTTACATCACACATTTTATTTCAAGCACAGAAAGCGAAGCATAACTGCATTTTAGTATTGGACTAAGACACAGTTTCATGGTAGTATTTGTGTCCTGAAGCCATTCTTGACATTGTTGCTACATTTCTACAAGTTGTGTTGGTTTTCTGTGATAATTCAGTGAAACCATCCTGACATTCTTGTAGGTTTTCCTTGTATAGTCTAGAGTTTGGACTTGCCAGAACATTTATCCGTATCTTGTAACGACTGCAATATATTTCTTATTTCTCTTACTTAAACAAATAAATGCCTTGTGATGCCTATAATCATGGGACATCAAGTTGTACCTAATTAAGGAGTGGCTATTTTCTGCATGTGACCCTGTAACTCTATGACTCAGTTGCCTGGATTTTATCTCCGTGACCAGCCACCTAAATATTCAGTTCAAAAGATGGTGACTATGGACTCTGGGAAACAAACTGAGGGCTTCAGAGGGGAGGGGGGTGGGGGAATGGGATAAGCTGGTGATGGGTAGTAAGGAGGGCACGTATTGCATGGTGCACTGGGTGTTATACGCAAGTAATGAATCATGGAACTTTACATCAGAAACCAGGGATGTACTGTATGGTGACTAACATAATATAATAAAAAATATTATTAAAAAATAAAAACAAACAAAAACCAAAAGATGGTGATGGAAACTGAGGGTTTTGGAGGGGAAAGAGGTGGGGGATGGGTTAGCCTGTTGAAGGGTATTAAGGAGGGCACATATTGCGTGAAGCACTAGGTGTTATACGCAAACAATGAACCATGGAACACTACATCAAAAACTAAGGATGTACTGTATGGTCACTAACATAGCATAATAAAAAAAAAAGATGGTGATGGAGGCTTCCTATGTGTCTCTCCTGTTGTTACCTTATTTCATCCTAAACAGCCTCATTTACGTTAGGATTTGGCAGGTGGGAACTCCGAGACTCAGAGCAGGCTAGTGACTTGAGCAAGGTAATGTCAGCAGGTGGGACTCCAACTCAGATCCCAAACTTTGCATCAAGAACCATGCTTTTTATCACATCAGAGCTCTGTTCCCTGTTTCCAATGGATGTGTCTCTTCTTATCTCTCTCTAAACAAACTGGTGAATGCCTTGTAGTATCTTTAAAAAACAATTACATGAATACAAATCAGGTTTTACCTCATTATGTTGTTGATGTTCTCGGCATTTATCTTCAACATGACACTGGGCCTGTCATGCTCATTATTTGAGCTTGGTAATTATGAGCAGATTGCTTAAAGAACGAATTTGGAGGTGTCTCAGGTCCACAGCCCCTTCAGTCTCCATAATTATCCCTCTGAGTAATTGCTTTGTACCCTTTGGTGGAGGAAAACAATAGCCAAATTGAAATAATTATTTGTGTAAATGATGGTGGGATTCTTTTTAAGGTTTTATTTTTAACTTTCAGTCTTTGAAAAGAGCACATTAAGAAGATCATCTAAAACTGGGGCTAACATTTAACTGAAATGAAAATCTAGCCAACAGGATAATAGTTTCTTTAAGACCCTGTCAAAACTCTTGTCCTTTCTCTCTCCTTTTCAGAGTCCCACAGGATCCAAAGTGCTGTTGGCAGCCACCCCGGTAGTGGGTGCCCAGAGAGAGGCCAAGAGCAGGAGTGTCGAGGCAGTCTCCTTCCAGAGCTCACTCCTGTGCTGCCAGCGCTAAGTGGGGACCAGCTTTGAATGCAGGGGCAATTTGATACGCTATTTGGCAAACAATACAATAGAGTATGAAAATGAACAGCGCTTCCTTCTCCAGTATGAGTTGCCGGGTAACTGTTTTCTCTTGTGCACATGAATAACTGTCAATGCAGTTTTGGCAAGTTTGCTTGACTAATTAATGGTCCATATTCACAATCACAGATTTGCATATTCGATCCCTATATAGGCCTCTTAGCTTTCTTTTTTCTGTACTGACTGATTACGCTCCCAAATCTTGCAGATCTAAGGCCTTGATCACCAGGCCCGCCAGTTGAGACACTCTAGGAGATTACTTGCCACTCCATCTTTCTCACTGGTAAAGTAGTTCAATTCATCTCTCCACCCAGTGGTGGGCCTCTCTTTGAATATGAAGAGGGCATGTCTTCAGAAGCAATTTCATTGTTACTCTAAATCTCTGTGACGTATGATGAAATTGTCATCCTAGCTAAAACATGTTCTATGCCCCCAACCTTGAGTCAGAAATTGCACACATAACCTTGAGATGGCATTGATTACACAGGCTGCCTTTGTTTTTCATGGAACCCTGCCACTTGGGGCAGTGTGTGTGGGACGGGACTTTGGACTTTAACAGCACAGGCATCACCTGGCCACTGAAGTGCCTTAGTTGCATTCTGTCTCCACCTCTTCGTTAGCTACGAAAACGTGGGCAAGCCTTTTAACGTTTTCATTATCTAGAAATTAGGATCAGCAGTCAGTACCTGCCTCATAAGCCTGTTTTAAGAACTGTTAAAAAGTAAACCGAGACATGCTAAAAATACGGAGCTTATTTGAGCAAAACTTGATTTGAATTGTGCAGTATCCAATCTAGCAGACAGAAAGTAGCTCTGAAATGAAAGACTTTTATAGGCAAAATGGAGCAGGAATATGCCAGATTTGTTGGCTGATTGCTGAGTTACTTTCCTTTAGGGGATAGTAAGGGTCTATCAGGCAGACTAACTAGTGTTGATGAGGCAATTCCTGACCAGTTTAAGATTTCATTTATGGAGAAGCTGAACCTGAATTAAGTCAAGTCTCTGATAACATGGGGTTTAGCATAAGTGACTCCATTTTGGGCCTATGGTCTTGTTTTCTACAGGACAAAACAAGGTAATTTATGCAAAAGCACTCAGCACAGCGTTTTTAGTGTTTTGATATGTTAGTTTCCATCTTTGGAAGGGAAGATGAGGATGCAGGAGATGAAATAACTTGTAAAATGATCTTTCAGTGCTACATCTGAGTTGATGAAATATTAAGGTAGATTCTGGTTAAGATGGACTTCCTGCTATTGAGAAGCAGTTGAGATCATTTAAATAACACATTTAATATATGAGGAACAAATGGAAAAGAAGAGCCAGAATTGTTCAATTTTCATCTTTATTTGAGACTTATTGGCAAGAACCTCCACACGAACACAGTCTTCATAGTTTTGTTTGGCAACAGAAAGAATCCAAAGATTCCTTGGTTTAAATGGATCATTGACAACTAGAGGCTCATGGTGAGTCACTTGCTTTGAACCCAAGTTTTTCCATTGCAAGAAAAGAATAAGAAATCTTAGTTCACTGGGTTCTCAGGAGGGCTTGAGTAAGATTACGTGCGTAAAAGATTTTCTAATCCACAAAATTCTTTCAACATTAAATATTATTATTTTGAAGATGATCATGATGATGGTGTTTTTAGGTAGCTGAAGAGTTAAAGGATAAAAATGTTACTCATCTGTTGAGAACAATCCCAGCAATGCATGTTGAAGTCTAGTGCAGACCCAGCTTTCCTTTGTCCAGAGCCATATTATCAATCACCTACTGGACAGATGGCATTGGGTGGAGTGGGCCTGCCCTGGAATCTTACTGACAGCACTCCTACTATTCCACTTCCTGCTTGCATTGGCCACATATTACAGAACTACTCATAGGCTGAAGAAAGACTAATTTCCCCCTTTGGAATTGCCTTGGTCTTTTTTCAGGGAAGGTGTCTTTCTCCTAAGGAGTTGGAATCCATTTCTTAATATGGAAGTTATATGCCTTGTTGGACAAAAAATCTACTTGCAAAGAAAGCCTTACAAAGAAAACACTGAATGAGAGTGCATTACTCCTGCAGATTCATTAATGCAAAACAGCTGCCTCTCTAAACAGCTACAATGGGGCGAGGGTCCTCAGGGCACTTGTTTGGGATTGTGGGTGAAGTTCAGTATTACTCAACTTAAGTTAGTAAGGATCTTACATCCGCAGTTAGACTTTTCCTGTTTTGAAAAGAGAAAACTGAGGCCTGAAGCATGTTAAACGTCCTACTTACATATCCAGCTTCATCTCTTGCCATATCCCAGGTTTTAGCTATACAATATCATTTTCCTTTTAGTCTTTGTGGTGTCCTTTGCATGCTCACATCTCAGGGGCTTTGCACCTGTTATTTCTATGTCTTGAACAGTCACTTTCTCTCTCTCCTGCCTCCCTATGATGTCATATGATTATAGCCTACTCTACAGTGATTGCTATTGACAGCATCTATAATTTATTCATCCGTCTGTCTGTCTCCTTCACCAGATTGTAAGTCTAAATAGAAGGACCATTTCACCACTGCACAGTCCCCATTGTATTCTTTTTGTTCCAAGAGCCTGGCTCATTTTAGGTGTTCAATAAGTACTGCAGAATGCAAAAGTAGGTGAAGGTATGCCACTACTTTTATTTTTAATATTTTAATTTCTTATGGACATTTTTATGCAAGGGCATAAGATCCTTATATAGTACGTAAGGCCCTAGGATCCTTAAGCCCTTGTTCAATGAGATAAAACAACTAGGATTTACTATTTAAATTGGAACAGAGACCCAGTCATAAGCAAAACTGCTTCTCTTGATCAGCAAAGTATCACCTCAAAGATACATGAATATCAAAGAAATTATGGGAAATGTTGGCTTCCCATGGGGAGAAGGAAGACTTGCCTCTGGGAAGAGTTCTGGCTAAACGAAGGGAACTGAAATCCTAGCACTGAGATAGCGAATTGGTGCGAATTACTTCAGACATACGAGGTAATTGTCAGTTGAGAAAGATCAGTGGAAGTAGGAAGCACCCCACCTCAAGGGCTGTAGGTCTCCTGTTGGACACCAGTATACCACCCCTCAGAAGCCTTCTTTCCAGCTGAGGGAATAGCCTGGGTAGCAAGCAGCCACTTTTAACACTCTCGGTCTCTTGTCTCAAACTGAAGTGTTCCTGAGGGTGGGGACTTGTCTTGGTCATTTCTGGATTCTACAGGACTTGCACAGATGGTAGTATTGAGCAGGGTTTTGGTGAAGAATATTTTTGAATGACTGAATAAGTAGGAAGTGGTCACAACTAAGTGTTTTACATGTTTGGTTGTATATATGTCCATATGTACACTCTGATGGCTCAACAGTATAGAAAAAGTGACTGGCTACTTGAAACTGGGAGCCTGGATGCTTCCACTAGCTTACAGGGTGGACTGTCAGTAGAGCCTAGCAAGGTGCTCTACTAAGGTCTGAGCTCCAGTGTCACTTCTGTGGCTTATTAACTGTGTGACCTAAGGCAAGTCATCTTGACCTCCACTGTCTTTCTTTTGCAAAAGAGACTGTGGACTCTGAGAAACAAACTGGGGGCCTCAGAGGGGAGGGGGGTGGGGGAATGGGATAGGCCGGTGATGGGTAGTAAGGAGGGCACGTATTACATGGTGCACTGGGTGTTATACGCAACTAATGAATCATCGAACTTTACATCAAAAACCAGGGATGTACTGTATGGTGATTAACATAATATAATAAAAAAATTAAAAAAAAAAGAGCCTAGCAATACTGCTTAAACCTTAGGATGGTTATAAGAAATAAATGAGTTAAGCATGTAAAATACTTAGCATTGTATTGGTGCATAGTTGGCACTCAATACATATTAGCAATAATAACAATTTCCAACATTTATTGAGTGCTATTATACGTGTGTGTATGTATCGTGTGTATATATATGTATGTATGTGTGTATCTACGTGTAGTGTGTATATACATATATATGTATGATATATATATATGATATATATATAATCATATTCTCAAAATAATCCAGAAAAGTACTACTAACACCAATGTTTACAGACGAAGAAAGAGAGATGTTAAATAGTCTGTCCCGAGTATACAGATGGTAAGTGGTGGAGACAGTTTTGAACCTCTGAGTCTTCCTTTGGAAGCCTATGCTTTCTACTGCCTCTCTCCTATCAATATTGCTGGTTTTAAAAGGGGTGTGGTATGGGGACAGTGTGGAGTCTTACTCCGTCAGGCTCTGCTGAGGGCAGTGCGGTTACCTAGACACATTAATCAGCAAAACTTTTCCCCACTGAAAAGTAACCTTTAGCATCTGTCTTCATATAATCTAGAGGACCTAGAAATTCTCTGTTTAATTACTGTAGTTATTTCAGGAAGCCGCTGAATTGGAAGCAAATAAAGCCACAAAAGGAAGAGGTATAACACCATGTTAAGCTCAGATTTACACACACACCCCCCGATCATGATCTCAGTGGTGGCCCCATAAAGTGGTGTCATGCTGCTGTGCTTATGATATTCATTTCAGGTAAGTTTTATCATAATGTACTCTCCTTTATGAGAACCAAACCATAAGTAAGAACACCTTTTCAGTTAAGAAAAGTTTGCGTTAATGAAATATTGACAAATAGGAAGGGGAAAAGATTAAGCAAGGTGTACTTCACCTGAAGAATGGCAAATGTTTATTTTTAACAGATTAAATATTAACACATTGATCAGTGCTGGGGGAATCCATCGACTTCTGTTTCTTCTGAAAGTGGCCCTACTGTTGGAGTCAGACAGTCTGTCACTTTAGCACCTGGACCCTTCAATTCTCACTTCATTAATTGGAAGCAGGAATTATCAGCAGAGACCATTTACCATCCATGTGGAGTGATAATAGTTGGTCACTTTCCATCTGGGGTTTTTGTTACCCCTTTGCAGCTGAAACCATTGGAAGAAGGCCAGGTTGGAGCCTCTCTGCTACCTAATTTCTCCCTTAGCTGGGCCCGCTGCTCCCAGCAGAGGAAGTTACTGAGATTTGCAGGTTTGTGAAGTGGGAGGTTGAGTGGGAGGAAAGAGAGGGTAGGGAAGTATGGGCTGTGACAGCGAGAGTACTTTACAGGCAACCACTCTTTACTCATGGTCCCACATCAGCCAGCGTAGGACCATGGGTGGGAGGAAAACATGGTCTTGGTAGAGGAGGCTCGGGAGGAGGCTGAGGCTAACACTGACCACAGCTTCCGCCTGTTGAACCTAAGGAAACTGTATTTAGTTAGACACCACCACATCTATCTCATGCAGACTCAGGCCCTGCAGTTAGGGCCCGTACGCCTTAAAACTCCCGGCAGAGATGCAGATGGACGCCTACTCCAGGACAACCCTGAGGTAGTGATGGCAAATGGGAGGAGACAATGGCAAAGAAAATCCTGAATGGTGTAGTCAGCCAGAAAGGTTGCTCAGGAGCCCTCGGATTGCCCGCTGGAAGCTCTAACGTGGCCCTTCTGCCTAGAGTCCTCATAGCTCATGGAGGTCAAGCCCTGAGAATAGATGTGACTGAGCACAAAAGAAAAAAAAGAAAAAAAAACTAAATTTAACATCATCAAACCAGTTTGATGAGTCATATTTGCCTAGTGCTTTGACTCTTTTGAAAGAAACATGAAATCAAAGGGTAAATTATTGGGACAATACACAAAGCAGGTAGCTGGCTAGCAGGGCTTTAAGATAATCCAGAATCTTAGCAACTCTGTAAAAAGAACAAGCAGGCTATTGAAAAGACTTTCGTAATTTGTTTAGAAAGGATCTCATGTTCTAAGGAAAGGACTACATTTTTCTTGCTGGAGGTGAGCAAACACTTAGGTTCATGGCCATTAGATCAGACATAATTAATAGAATGCTAACTCATTATTCCTGAAACTAAATCCCCCAGGTGCTGAGTGTAAGAAAGGAAGTAAAAAGCCACTCAAGTGAGAGACTGTGGCTTATTAACACAGGGAGAAAACCACTACCATTTCTTCTCTTTGCTTTCCATGCCTTACTTTTATGTAGCAATGAATAGCTTATAATGCACTTTTCATTGAAACTGACAGCTTTGAGTACCTCAAAGGGAAGAAGAATGGATATTAATATCCCCGTTTGTAGGTAAGATATGGGGACTTGGGCTCCAATGCTCAGAATGAGTGTGTCACTTCCTCCCCACTTTGCAAACCTAGCCTTAGCCCCTCGTGTTATGATTGCTTCAAACTGGATAAGATGGAAATAAGCAGACTGATCTCTAAGAGGTTCTGCCCAAGTTACATCCAGGCTGTCTCCTGGGAGGCTCCCCGTCTGCTTAGGGGTCACTGTAAACAGGGGAGGCACAGGGCATCATATTCCGGAGTTTAATGGCACATAGAGTATGATTACATAGTAACTGACGAGCGTTGAGCGCTTACACTGTGCTAAGAACTTTTCATGTATTGTCTTCACTGTAATCTATGAAGTTGGTATTATTATAACTCATTGGCACAGATATAAAGCAATTTTTCCAAGGTCACACAGTAAATGTAAACCCACCTAGATCTGTACTCGTGGGCTTAGTAACTAATACTTTGTCACTAATTTGTTGTCAATGGCATTCTTGTGAGTTTGAAAGAATCTGTAAGAGCAATGAGTGCAGCCGAGAACAGCATGCTCAGAGTCAGGCCACCTGAGTTCTTTTTTTTTTTTTTTTTTTTTTTAAGATTTTATTTATTTATTTGACAGAGATAGAGACAGCCAGCGAGAGAGGGAACACAAGCAGGGGGAGTGGGAGAGGAAGAAGCAGGCTCATAGCAGAGGAGCCTGATGTGGGGCTCGATCCCACAACGCCGGGATCATGCCCTGAACCGAAGGCAGACGCTTAACCGCTGTGCCACCCAGGCGCCCCAGGCCACCTGAGTTCTGGTCCTAACTGCGCTACAGATTAGCTGTGTGTCTAGATCTCGCTTGACTCATCTTCGAAACTAAGGTTTGACTCCGTGTATTCTCTGGGGTTCCTCGCACATCTAATGGGGTATATTCTATTAAAGATTGTGTCCTATCTGAGTCTTCATTTCCCCAACTAGAGTCTGAAGATATTCTCTGAGCTGCAGCTCTGAAAGGTTGCACTAGTTACCTTAGAAAAACTATGCTTATAGGAGCTATTTTATCTAGTCCTTGAGCTTTGCAAAGCTCCTAAGAATGTTAAAAACTCATATTTTCATGCTGCTGCATGGGCTTGCACTGACTTTGACACCCGGCATCCAATGACTTCTCATGGCGATTCTGAGAGGTGGGTGGCCACTGTGGCCCAGCAGCAAGGGACAGCGTCCCCACCTCTCGAACACCTCTCTTTTGATGGCCTTTGGCAGCTAAAAAAACCACTTTCACAAATCATAGGTGTCCACTGAATCCTCATAACACCCTGGAAGGTAGGTGTTAGTTTTCTCATTTTACAGATGAAGAAAGTAAACCCCAGAAAGTGGTATGTCTCGACTAAGCTCTAAACACTTACAAGCAATGACCTGGGCCCTAAATCTCATTTTGACGCTAAATCTAGGTGTCTTTCCATTGCTTTTTGTAGGGGAGGCTGCACAGCATCGTTGGCAGGGCGCTACGGTGGCGGTTTGATTCATGACGCCACCCCTCACCATCCACGAGGTCTTGGGTGAGTCAGCCAGACCCTGCGCATCTCCTCTGCGAAATAGCTTAGTGATACTCACCGTGCAATGGTAGTGGCTCAGAAATGATACGCTCAGAATTACTTAATAGAGCAGCCAGCACAAAGTAGGTCCTCAAAATCACTATTATTTCCATTTCTCCATCTTTGAAAACTTAGTATCTTCTTTTGCTTCCAAGAAGTTTACAATTCAGTCACTGCAGCCTATGTAATTGCTATGCAAATAACCAATTGTTTTCCTATGGAAATAATCTTCTTGTCAGTAAAGAGCAAAGATGAGGATAAATTAGGAATTTGAAAATTTGTCAGTTTAATACATCAGAATAATTTGGGGTCACCGTTTTCTTGTTATTTAAGTCTGTTTATTCTTTTAGCTTCTAAATCTCAGCTCCCATCTTTTAAACTCAACTTTAAAAAGTGAAATCAAAAATGCTATAATGTATTAGTCAGGCTGCCCCCTCAGGCATTAAGCTCAGAAATGTAAACTCTAATGGAAAATCAAGCAATGGAAAATCTATATTCAGCATATGCAGCTGTGTCCATGGTGAAACATTTACTCATTCTCAATTTACAGCAGAATAAGCAAAAGACTAGTATCCAAATAGAATAAACAAGTCTCCAAGCTAGACTTTTCCATTTTTTATATTACTATTCATGCACATTTATTTTAAAAAGAGCATTTTATTTGAATCATCATTATTATTTTTCAGTTCCAGAAGTTGGGTGCTCTGCTGGTGATCACAATTGGTTCCTGGCAACGGAGAATGGAAGGCAAACTATCATTTCTTGCCCTATTGTGTGTGTAAGGCTCTCTGCATTATCACGTTTAATCCATTTGATCCTGCAGGGGAGAGTGCAGAGCTGCCCAGTGCTGGCTGACTCCAGAGTCTGTGGTCTGTCCTCTACCTTCCTGCCTCCAGGGTTCCCTTTGCTCTTTGTCAGGACCTGTGGTAGAGCAAATATGGGAATGGATTGTCAGCAATTTCAAGGTCTTGTCAACTGAGACAAGCCTCTCTTAAAGGGGAAGAGTAGGATACATTTGGCAGAGGAATTCTCCAGTTCAGGGAAGGCAGAGAGGTATAAGGGGAATGGTAGACTGGGAGCTGGATCCTTGCATTGAGTCCAATTCCAGAGCCATATCCCTTTCGGGCTTTAGGTAAATTCTAAATGCTTTCTGAGCCTCGGTTTCTCCTTGTATTAAAACAAAGATTTGGAATAATAAATCACCAACTTCTTTTCCAGCTTCAGGATCATATGGTCTAAAACAAGTTTTGTTTTTTTTTTTTTAAGTGAGTCTAGCTATGGTAAAACAATTCAGGCTTAAGAACAGTTATGTTAAGTCCCCTAGGTTTTTAAGAGTTCAATTTTGGTTATGGATAATAATGGGTTCAACAAAAAGTAGAAATGACAAAAGATGGGTAGCTGAAACCCTCATTTATCCTTGCCCCAGAAAAAGGATTGGCAGTTTGTCAGACAAAATTTATTTTCTAAGCAGCATACCAGCAAAATAGAATGGGGCTAGTAGCATAGAAGAGGCGGCCACTTTGGGATTCTTGCTTCCATATCGTGATCAGATTCTTATGGTCCCAATGAGCATAGCCTTAGAGTTGAGATGGGAACCGGAAAGCGATGGCCATCACCTAGCTTCAAGCCGAGATCGTTACTCAACAAGGTACCTCCTGCCAGGTGACTAGTGAGTGGCATGAATAGTTATGGTACGAGCAGGCAGAGGAGGGAATATACACATGATAAAGATGCTACAGAAGGCTAGAGGTTGCTCTGTAGAGGTGACTGGAAGACTGGACCTTCTCTGAAGGTTGAATAGGACCCACCCAAGTAGATGGAGAAGAATTGGTGGCTTGGAGGACAGAATGAGATAAAGAAGATAGTGCAACTGGGAAAAATGAACAATCCAGGTTTGCACAGGCAACTCAGATACAGAGGTCTTCTGAATCATATCCAGAATATCTAGGCTCTGAAGAAGTGTGGAGTTGTGATGAGTCACAGTAAATCAGACAGATGAAAATCTTCAATTCCACCCAGTTTTTCTTTGAGTGAATTTTGTTCACTGACAAAGTAGGTAGTTACCAAGTTGGTTATGAACTTGTTTTTTAAAAATAGCAATTTCACAGCGACCACTCTGGTGAAGTAACTTTGATACCTCCATAGGAATGTACTTGTCTTTGTCTAGTTTGCTACCATTAAGGTTTCTACAGAAAATAATGCTGTTAAAGGTATGGTGTGGCAATTGAGTCTTGTATTTCTTTTGGCATCAGCTGCTTCTATCAATTCATCACAAGAAATCCATGTTCTCCTTCTTGAACTCAATGAACTTGAAGTACAGGCCATCCTATTGAGCGAGTTGTGTGAGGCCATTTTCAAATCTAGAAGTGCTTTACGATGAATGCTTCCCCTTGGGTACGGGGCATGCCACAGGGGTCATATCATATCCCAACTGGGGATAATGGCAAAGGCCCACTGTAGCTCTAATTGCTGCTCTAGCCTATCAGCCTCTCCCTGTGCCTGCTCATATATACCAACCTGCTCATATATACCAACCAGAAAATAATTTGCATGGAAGATATTATTTTCCAAATTTCTCCGATATCACAAGAATCATCTACCATGGTAAAGGCTGTAAACGCCCTAGTGAGTTATTACGTGGGCACTTTGGGCTTTAGTTGGAAGCCTTTGTTAATCTTAACATTCTTGTTTCTGTCATAGCTAATATTTTCTAACTCTGAAACAGTTAATATTCATGAATAATCGATGTCTGTGCAAATTTGCTTTGCTAAGAAGAACTTCTGACTTTTTTTTCTGGCCTAGAATATTTAAAAATCAACTTGTCATCAGTAACTTACGGAACACTTTTCCGACACCCATTTCCATCATGCAAGATACTAAAGTATTTTAGAGCTTGAGAATGGCTCTTTAGAGCCAAAACACATAGTTAATGAAATAATCCTTTATTGCTTCCTTCTTCCCTTCTTGCCACAACATGTAGCTTCTGTCTATATTTTAGCAAGCAAGACCTGGGGAATCAGAGATAAATTATCTCCAACTCTCTGCCTTCAAGGGACCCAGAACCTAAGAGGGTTAGATAGAAATAAATAGCTGTGTAGGCCGCATATCAGCTGAGTTATCCTGTCCATTAAGATTCAAATAAGGCCAACTCCAATCCTAACCTAGAAGTAATGATAGCCTTGAGTCCCTTCCAGTCTTCTCAAAATAATTTTTAGGGAGGGAGGAAGATCGAGGGAGTAAGAGGGTGGTGAGGACAATACTTACATATCCTCCCTTTTCACCTCTGACTGTGTCTTACTGTTCCACCTGTCGTGTTCCTGCATCACATCGTGCAGACTGTGAACCATGGCCCCTGCACCCCCTGAAACCTGACATGTACAAGACAGCTGTTTCCATGGTGGACTTTACTGAAATTTTGAGGTGATGGGGGGATTTCACACGGTCCATTACTCGCCCCCACCTTTGTATACACCCTATTTCCTCACCTTCTAGGTCTTTATACTTTAACATAGAAGAGAGAAGCTTCACAGAATTGTAAAAGGGAAGGATGAAATGAAGCATGAAGGGTGAACAAGCACTGGCCAGATTGTGGGGCACCCGAGAGCAGTGTGGGAGTGTTCTTTTCCCGTAATCAGGCAAAGCCCTGCATCTCCTGCAACTCTCTGCTCCATGCTCTCCTATCCATGGACTCTGCAGTGTGTTTGTTCAGCCTGGGCCACCTATTCCTGCCTCACACTTCACTGGTACCAAAGGCCAGTAGAGGCTGAAATGTTCTCTTTCTCTTTCCACCTTCCCCATCCCTGTAAAGGGAAGGGAGTGCTGTATAGATTCACTGATATTAAATTATGTCACTTTCTTTAAAAAACAATCATGGCTGTTTGAAATGTTAGAATTTCCCCTCTATAATTGCAGGACAGTCCAACCTAGTCCCACCCTACGTCCGAGTGCTACTATATTCTCCTAAAATAAATAATGGATTCTTTACTTCCTATCTTAAGCCATGACTCTAAGCCATGTCCCACACCAGGGTCAGTCTCAACAGCTACTGGAAAATTCACTCCTAAATAACAACAAAAAAATATTGAATACCTAAATCTATCGCTGTTAAAACACGGTGTTATTTTGTTGAGATATAGTCAATACTCATTCACCGCTTAACAACACTGAAAGTAACTTTAGGTTAAAAAAAAAAAGAAAGTTTTGTTCTATAGAAATTAACATGCCAAAAGAAACTTGTTTAGTTCTCTTTTTTCCCAAGTTTTTATTTAAATTCGAGTTATTAGAATACAGTATAATATTAGTTTTTTCATGAAAAGAATCTAGTCATTCCTCACTTCCATACACCACCTAGTACTCATCACAAGTGCACTCCTTAATCCCCGTCCCCATTTTACCCAAGCCCCACCCCCTGCCTCCAGCAACCCTCAATTTATTCTCTATAGTTAAGAGTCTGTTTCATGGTTTACCTCTGTCTTTTCTTTTTCTCTCTATGTTCATCTGTTTTGAGAAACTTGCTTTCTGAAGTTAATCTTCTTATCCATCAAAATGACAGAATTACAAAGTCAAAGGAATGAAAGAGAAAAATTGAGACTTGAATAGCTTGCATTTGCAGTTCTCAAATGCTGATATTGTAAAGGCCATTTAAGAATGAAATGATAATGGAAACATATAAATCATTTCTAATCTTATTTTAGCCTTCAGGTTTAAACTTTTCATGGAACTGGTGCAGTGCTAGGTACTTCACTGAAAGTTCTCTTTTCACATAATCCTATTTACTCCATAAATGGAAATGTTTCTCAAGAGTCAAATGACCAAATTGAAGGAAGCTAAAGGTCTTAGGAACACACTTTAGTGTACTATTTAAAGTTGTTTATAATTCTAAGTTATGTTAGGCTGTTTCTAAAGATGACCACCATCAGTCCCTTCCCTCTCTGCACCTATGTGCCATTTCCACATCAAGAGGTAAAGTCAGATTTCCCTCCCCTTGAGTTAGGGCTGCCCTTAAGTTCTTGCTTGACCAATAGAATGAGGTAGAAATGAAAACAGCACTGCCAAGGTCATAAAAAGTCTTGCAGCTTGCACCGAGCCTCATGGAACACTCCTCTTGGGATGCTCTGGGAACTCATCTGCCATGCTGTGAGCAGTCTAAGCCAAATGGAAAGACCACATACACAGCTCCAGGAAACAGTCTCAGCTAAATTTCCGACCAGCAGTTGGCCATATGATTCAGCTATCTTGGCTGTTGAGCCCATTTGAGCCTCCAGATGACTCTTGCCCCATCTATCATCTGATAGAACCTACAAGGGAGACCTTGAGCAAGAACCATCCAGTTGAGCCTAGCTAACCTATAGAACCATGAGAGATAATAGTATATTGTTGCTTTCAGGCATGGAATTTTAGGATGGTATGTAAGAGACCAATAAATAACAAGAACAGAAATAAAAATATTTTGAATAATTAATGTGTTTTTTCTTTTTTCAACACTTTGTGTAGTTTCTTTGAACCAGGTCTCTGCTGGGTGCTGGGGATTCAAAGATGAATGAGGTATAAGATGTAAAGCCTAATATGTTTGCTTAGGAAACACCTAGTTGGTGAGACAGACACATGAACAGAAGAATATTATACAGGATGATGGGTGCTATTACAGAAATATGTGTAGATCCTGTGAGATCACATAGCCTTGGGAAAATGAATCTGATTTTTGGAAGGTGATGAACAGAGTGAGACTAGAAGACTGAAGAGATCACACGACATTCACATAGGGGGAATCACCTGAGCGCTAGCATGGAGAGAAGATGGCATGTGGAGTCTTCCTGGAATTGCAAATATTTAAGTAAGCCTGGGGCATAGATGTGAGGGCTAAGTGGCTAAAGATGTGGATGAAAAGGTTAGCAGAAGGTTCAAAAAAGGTCCTTGTGTACTGTTGAAGGAGTTTGGATTTCGTTCTTTTTTAATTTTATTCTTCCATGTTATTATCCTTCAATAATTAAATGATAATCAAGCTGTCCTAGTGTTTGTATTGAAGGATTTTGAGGATAGGCAGAGTCATATTATCCAATTTATAATTCAGAATTGTGGTATCAGAAATAGATTGGGGGTATAGTAGGGAAAGCAAGATTACATGCAGAAAGACGATTTAGGAGTCTATGCCAGTAACTTAGGCATGGCAGTGGGAGTGAGATTGGAAAGAAGGAGATGGATTCAGGATATGTGAAGCAGGTGGAACTTGAGTGCTGAATTTGTAAGACAAGGGAGAGGGAGGAATCCAAAATGAGTTCCAGATTTCTAACTTGGGCAAATGAATAGATGGTGATGTCATTCACCGAGCTGTGGTAAAGGGATAATGACAAACACTTTAAATGTGTTGAACTGAAGGCGTAAGTTAGGCATTGATGCGGAGATGCACAGTAGAACAGTGGATGGGGAGCTCTAGAGGTTAGGAGGGGAACCCGAGCTGAGGTCTAGATTCAGAGGTCATGCGTATGTAGAAAGGGTCTGACGCCATGGGTGCAAATGAGCACAGAGGGAAACAGGCAATATGTTAACAGGAATTCTGCATGGGACTTGCAAAGACTGGCCATATTCGAGGGAAAGTTAGGAGAAGCCTGTAAGGGGATTGAGAAGGAGTCATCAGACAGGTATGAGGAAATGAAGTAAGAAGCCGAGGATAAGAGAGGCACAAGAAGGAAAGAAGAGATGACGGCATAAAATGCTACGAAGAGGAAACATTCGATGAGGGAGACATTGATTAGCTTGGCTACGTCGGCGTCAGTAGATTTATGAGGGCAAAGGTCACGATCTGGTGGATTCAGGACGGCAGGGGAGGTGAGGAAGTAGAGTTAACGAAGGTAGACTGATCTAAGAAAGTGGAAGACTTTTGTTTGTTTATGTTTTTTACTGAGATATAACTGACACAACGTTGTATTAGTCCCAGGCCCATCACATAATGATTCCATATTTGTATATATGGTCATGTCTTTTTAGAGGTAATAGTGGTGTGAGTGCGTTTGTAAACATCCAAAAGAAATACATTAGAGCTGAAGAGACTGACTATCTGGATAAAAAGAGGGGGGGAGGGGCACTGAGTGCACAGGTGGGGAAACAGGCATTGGATGGGGAGGGGGACTCTTCCCCGCTGATATGGGGGGGAACTAGCCAAGAAAGCGCAAGTTTGCAGAGGCACGAGGGGAGAGGCCGGGGGCAGGCAGGAGTCCTCTGTGACGTACAGGACAGACTGACCACACAAGAAGGGTGGAGACGATGGCGGACAGGTGGCTTCTAAAAGAATGGCGAGAATCTGAAAAGCCTATTGTAGGGTAATAGGCTAAGGCTGGCTCAGGGCACAGAGAAGGACTGCCTCATGGCTCTCAGGACTGAGTTAAGATGTAAAAGAATGGATTTTTATTGCCATTAATGTGCATAGGTATGTGACCTTTTTCTCCCTAGTACTTGGCAACTCAGATGTGGCAGTAAGAAAATGAGCGATTGGACTGATCCACGGTTATGATTTTTCTGGGCAGGTTCACAAATTGACATGGCATAGAAGTTGAGGCTATTGACCACAGAGTGATGGGGATTTTAGGCCAGGGTCTAAGGAAAGACTGGAGGGCTCATTGAGGTGGCAAGATGGGTGTTAAAATGAGACAGCTGAAAAGATCAGAGGTTGTGGCTGGAAAGAGGGTCTGTACAGATTGGATGGGCTTTCCTTCCGAGCATGAAAGACACAGGTGATGCAGGACTTCTGAGCAAGGGGTCGTGTGCTATCAGTGACTGTGAGAACATTCCCATACCAGGAAATCAGAAGACTATAGATGACAAGGGAGGAAAATGGCAGAGCTGCACTGCATGAGCCTTAAAGTAAGTAAAAAACACAAAAGTGATACAAACAGGGACTGGGGGAACGGGTGATATCTGAGCTGGGCTTTTGTGGATCAATAAGAGTTCTCTAGGCAGATGAGAGAAGTGAGGGAGAGCCTTTCAGATAAAATCATTAACACCTGACAATGCTTAAGTTCTCTTCCGGCACAATATCTCCCAGGGGGTATATAGCTCATAAATATATACCCCACTTCCCATTTTTCCTTTTTTTTCCAGACCCTGACCATTCTAGAAATAAAATCTTCTCATGAAATTAAAAAAACCTTATCTTCAGGATAGGTAAGCAAATTTGATTCAAAACTTGCCTGAGTTCACCAGTTGTGCAGTCTGGATAACCCTGTTACCATTATTTTCAAGAGAAAATGGTAGGAATGATCTTTGAAGAGTGCCACTTCATGACTTAACAAATACCAATATTTTAGAATCCATTATTTGCCCATGACCTGTATTCCTCTTCTATCCTTCTTTGGAAGCTAGCGTGATTTGAGAAAGATTATGGGCTTAAAGGTCAGCCAGAACTGGTACTGAATCTTGCTAACAACGTATACGAGTGGCGTGACATTTAACAGCTTCCATAATCTTTCCTGGATGCCATTTCCTCCTCTGTGAAATATGGATGACATGCCTGTCTCCAGCGTGATGAGGATGAAATGAAATCATGTCAATAAGGACTATGACACAGGATAGACACGCAGTAAGTATCTTCTGGCTCTCTCTGAATTGTCCTTGCTTCTCCCAGCTCTGTTTTTCTGTGCCAATTCTTTCCACGTGCTTGGCCACTGACCTTTATTCTGTCTTTCTCTTAATCCATTGACTTCTCTATACTTGTCTATCCTCTAGCTGCCACAATTCACACAGATACATCACAGTTGCCTGAAAGCATTTTTTTCCCCTAGAATCTTGACTTCTAGCTTAGAAAGATCCAAGAAAAAAAAAAAACAAGAGGGGGAGGTGAGGGGAAACTCTTTTATACTAGATGGTTTTAAGAATGGAATCCTGGAGACGGGCAGAAAGTGATCACGGAACAGAAAACAGAGAACAAATACAAGAACATAGAGGAGACACCTTAACAATAAAATTTCCAGCAGTAATCCTTCTGCCTTGCTTTGCTGAAGTTGAGTGATACTTTGTTATAATTTCTTTGTGTCCTTACTACCTTCTGAAACAAATGTTCTTTGAATAGGAAGAGGAAAATCATTTAAAAACTAAATCTCTCCAATGGTTTGTCACATGTTTTTTAAAAAAAATAATTTTCACCAAAATGTAATCCATATTTAAAATTTCTCCTACTTGCCAGACTTGTTTTATATTTTGTCTCTTATAGAGGTCTGCAGCCAAGAACAACTACGGCTCTGTTCATACTTTCAGAAGAGAGTAGCACATTGTCTTTAGGGAAATGATGCTTTCTGGAGTTGTGCAACATTGTTGCCCTGAGAATCAGGGAAGCTTGGCTGGGTCTTCAAAGACTTAGGACACCCTCAAAGCTGCGGAACCCCATGGCTCCTTCCCCTTTTCCTGTTAATGATTATGTCACATGGTCTGTGCAAATTTCTTTACAGCTATGTGAATGCAGAAAAATGTACAAAAGGAAGTTTGTAATGTGTATGAGAAGACCCTTAAGACAAACAATTCATAAAAGAAATACAAATGGCCGAATGTTCTGCCTCGCTAGTAATGAAAGTAATGCCACTTAAAACACCAAGACAAGCCATTTGGACTGATTTGACATAAACATGTCATTTGGCATAAACTGACAAATGATAAAAACCATGTGGCAGAAGACAATAGCCATCGTTGGTGTGAAGGTGAGGGAAGCCTAGAAGAGAATTGTCCTGAATGGCAACGCTGGTTCTTACTGGGCAATGTGACCGTGATGATTCCTTTTTATTTTTTATACATGTCTGAACGTGCCCTATCTGGCCCCACTCTAATAGACACACTCATGTGATTGTCATATATCAAACTGGGAAAATACGGGTGCCTGGGTGGCTCAGTTATGCCTCCAACTCTTGATTTTGGCTCAGGTCATGATCTCGGTGTCGTGGGATCAAGCCTGCCCCTCACCTCGGGCTCTGTGCTTATGTGGGAGTCTGCTTAAGATTCTTTCCCTGTCCCTCTGCCCCCCCCCCCATCCTGCATGCATGCCCACGCACGTTTTCTCTCTCTCTCTTTAAAAAAAAAATGGGAAAATAAAAGGAGAATGATCTAATATAATGTGTCTTTAAAACTTTTAAATGAAAAATATTAAAATATACACAAATACACAAAACTAGTAGGGAAAACAGTATGATTATCCCTTCTGAAAACCCATCTCTAAATTCAATAGTTGATCAATATTTTTTCTGCCTCCCTCTGTTACTCCTTTTATTTTCTTATTTTCTCTGCCCTATTTTCCCTACCTCCCTTCCTTCCTTCCTTCCTTCCTTCCTTCCTTCCTCCCTCTCGCTCCCTCTTTTTCTTTCTTTCTTTCTTTCTTTCTTTCTTTCTTTCTTTCTTTCTTTTCTTTTCTTTTCTTTTCTTTTCTTTTCTTTCTTCCTCTCTTCTCTGCATTATTTGAAAGGAAATTCCTATCACATCTCATCTTAACCCTAAATATTTCCATATATATTTCTTTTAAAAGGGACATTTTCTCACAACCACGATTCTATTTTCATGTCTAACAAAATTAACAAAAATTCATTAATAACACCTGAGTCCAAATATACCTTCACATTTTCTCAGTTCTCTCAAAGAAGACTTTTTGAGTTGATTCATTTGAATTAGGACCCAAATGAGGTCCAATCATTGCACTTGCTTGTAATGCCTTTAAGTCTCTTTTAATCTGCAACAGATCCGCCACTTTCCTCCCCCATTTTTTGGTCCTTGACTGGTTGAATAAACTGTCTTCGTTGTCCTTTAAATTGTACCAAATTCTGGATTTGTCTATTTGTTCCCCCATTGCCCTGCAAACTAAAGGTTAGATCTAAATCTTGACTAAATTCAGGTTTAGCATTTTTTGGCAAGACTATTCATAAGTGGTGCTACGTGTTTCTTATTGCATTACATCATGCAATACATAATGTCTGGTTGTTTCATTTGGAGACATGCTAAAATTGATCAGTAGTTCACATAGGGTAGCCTGACCCTTCCATTGTGAAGGGTCCTGTCGTCCTTTTTCCTAATGGCTTTAGCATCTCTTGAGGTGCATTGCCTGACTCAGTATTTCATTAGTGGTTATAAAATGGTGATGTTCCAATTTTATTAATCCTTTTGCACTTAATAACTATAATTCTTCTTTAACAACAACAACAACAAAAAATCCTCATCAGCTAGGGCTTTTCTGATTATTTTGAAATGCAGCCATACAGGACAGGTCAGGGAAATGCATATTCCCTAGTCTTGTCCACACTGAAGTCCTAGAAGCAAAGACGAACCAGTAACAAGGAATATCCATAATGCCCACACTGTGGTCTCTCAGTAACATTCCACACCGAGAGGAATTAGGGTTTTGCAGAGAAAGGGCTGATCCCAAGTTGAGGCCGGAAATAAGGTGGTAATAAACGTGTGGTGCCCATAAACAAAGACTCCGTCAAAAGCAACCAACCAACCAAACAAAAACAGGACTTCATCATAAAGATCTCCCAGGAGCTGGTTTGAGGGAGTTCCTTTTGGTACAAGGTAATTTGAGAATCAAAAAAATTGCGACTGTAATTGATTGACTCATATTGAATATGTTTTATAAGTCTGTGAGTTCATAATGATACAGACAAAAAATACGAACAGGTTGAAAACCACAAAACCACCAGCTAAAAGGAAAACAAACCCATTGGGTAGCCACTGGAGGGAAGTAGGACACCAAGTCCCTCCTCGGGAAATTAGTACTTTAAAGTGAACGAGTGATCATGTTCTTGAAAGATCACGGTGGCTGCTGTGCGAAGACGAAGTTGTAGGAAGACAAGGGTGGGAACAGGGAGACTTGCACTGGAATCCAGGGACTGTGCAAATGCCAGAGGGAGACAGAGGAAAGGGCTGGTTTCTGATCTCTTGGAGCTCACATCTCCAGTGGGGTAGACTGCCTTGTGACAGGGCAACTGAAGTCTGGTGGGACGTGTGCACTAAGAGAGCAAGCAGAGGTGTGGATGGAACACACAGGAACGAAGGGTATCAGCTGCCCTGGGAACGCTGATCCAGAAATGATGCCCGAGCTGTCTCATAGGCTGAGTCAGAATGAAAAGCTTGTCCTACCCCAAACCAACTCCAGAGTCGGTTGAAACCTGGCGGTGGTGGTCAGTACTGACTCAGGATCCGGACAGGATTAACTTGGCAGGAGGAGGAAAGGAACATTGAGTACCTGCAGCGAAGGGACTGAGGAAGGTGGGCTGAAATGTGACCTAGCTTAGCCACAGAAAGGAGAGGGCTCCGATCACTCTCTTTTAGTTTTTATTTTAATTCCAGGTAATGTTATGTTCGTTTCAGGTGTACAATATAGTGATTCAACACTTCCATATATCACCCTGTGTTCATCACAAGTGCACTCCTGAATTTCCTTCGCCTATTTCACCCATCCCCCCATCACCTCCCCTCTTAGATCTCTTTCATATGATCTCCATCTTTCCATTTATATGATCATTGCTTGTAACTGGGAAGGAGGCGCTAGCTGGGCGGAATGAGAGGAGAACTACTAGGAGCGATAGGAATGGGGAGGCCCGCAGAATTGAAGGACAAATCACAGCTGTGCCATATAGAAAATGAATTTTGCTATGTTGCTGAGCTGCATTCTAGGGAAAGATTCGCTGTGTGGAAGAGCTTCCATATGCCATGTTGTGCTATGTTCAAGCCTTAAGCATTAGAGATGATATAAACATTGAAGATTCAAAGAACATTAAGACCTAACTAGGCAGACAGAAGTAAAAAAGGGAGAGGCTCAGGCCGAGGAGTATGGGGAGGAGGATGCCTGACTAGACCTTCGCACAACCCAGAGGGCTGCCTCCAATCCTCAGGAATGGATGCAATGGGCTCTACCCACAGGAAGGTGAACAACTTGGACTGGCTGTTTATACACAGATGGACAGAGGGGAGTAACAGCCCAGTACCAAGCTGAAGCGGAGGGTTTAAGCAACTATTTCAAATGATAATTAATGATAACCTTCGGTTCTGGCAGGAATGCAGTGAAACTGGTCCTTTCATATACTACTTTTGAGAGTTCAATCAGGACCATCCTCCTGGAAAACAATTTAATAACTCATTTAAGATTTTTAAAATGTTCTTTTTTCAACTTTATCTAAGTTACTAAATTTGCTAGCATACAGCTGTTTATACGCCCTTATTTATTTAACCTCTTCATGTCTGTAGGAGTTATAATGTTTCCTCTCTTGTGGTCGATATTGTCAGTTTATATTTTTCTTTGTTTCCTTCGGCTAGAGGTTTATCAGTTTATTTTATTTTATTTTTTTATCTATTTTTCTATTTTCTGTTTTCCATTGCTTTCTGTTATTATTTCATTCCTTCTACTTACTTTTGGTTTAATTTGCATTATCTTAATCATAAAAAAATCAATATGCAAAAACCAGATATGACTCCAAGACACACTAAAATTCTCTCTTTTTCAGGTATCGAAGTAAAAAGTTTCTGTTTGAATAAAGAAGAGATTCTCCCAATCCCTGAGGACTACTAGCAAATCTGTTAAATCAAATAAGTCACTATTTGCTTTCCTATAAACAAAAATTGCTAGAGAAGTTGTCTTTGGCACAGGGGGGCAAGAAAAACAATTTATTTTACTTTCTCATGTCAGTTTCTCTACTAAAGATTCCCAGGATATCTCATAAAAGTACTTTGATTTTCTCAATTCAGAAAAAAAAAAAAAAGTCAGGGTATGATCTTTATCGCTCACCTCCTGAGACCATCTCAACAAAAACTGATGAACAATTGTGAAGTGCCCTGTGAATACAGCTGTGAAGTGTAATTGCCAATATGCTAATGAAGAATTCATCAAGAGTGTCAACGTACTGGCATTGAGAGTCGCCAATTTACCCAGGAATGATTATGCTTCATAACTGAGCTGTTATCACTGTCACCTAAAGCAACAAATGTTTAGAGACTGTCTGCCTATGCAGGACGCTGAGCTAGCCAAGAGGTCCCTGCTCTGCAAGAGTTTATATTTTCAATAGGGGTCCAAGGCATACCTAAAGGGATAAGTGGTCCAGGTTGTGCAAAGCTAAGTGCCAAAGGAATGGTGCAGAACCTTAGAAATTCAAAAGGGTCACAGAATATAAGGGCTGTGATCTAAGATGAGGGCTTTAGGGACAATTTCACAGCCTAGATGAAATTTATTGGTACTTTAAAGGAAAAGTCCAGCTGAAACAGGGGAAAAAAAGGAAAGAAATTCATTTAGAAGGATCGGAGTAAGTAATTATGTAGAGGAAAAAGAGGGCTGATAATGTACTTCTGAAATAAGCAGAACAGCTCCCAACTGAGCCCCTAGAATAGTGACGTTGTGTAATAGAGAAGGGGAAAATAGTTGCAGAGAAATCCCCCATCCCCCAACGTGTGTTTTATGTGAAATGGTTTGCATGTGCTTTGCACATAATTGTTGGGCCCGTGATGCCTTTGCCAGGGTGCAGCAGAGAAATCTGAGGCTCAGGGAGGCAAAGGACTTGCCTAAATTCAGAGTCAAGCCAGCAATTCTAGTCTTTCAACCTAACTCCATGACACAGATTGGCAAGGACTTGGGAAAACAACCTAAAGGGATTTGGGTTTTATTGTGTGAGCACTGCAGGTACGCTGGTGGTTTGAACACATCGGAGGATATGCACAGTGAAGAGTTCCAGGAGGACAAATCAGATGGAATTTTGTAAGATAAATACAGAGGGGAAACAGACACAGGGAGGAGGATTGAGCAATAGCCCCAGGATAAAGCACTTACATCCCAGCAGAAGCTGTGGGGTTGGAAAGGAAAAGGTGTAAAACACTTTTCCAAATGTCTTGGTTTCAACACACTTTTGAAAGATTAAAATTGTATCCATTTTAAATAAAAGGAAAAGGAGGGAGGGTTTTGTATGTGTGGACACAGGGGTGGGCTGATTGGGGAAGAAACCCATTATATTTAATTTGGGGTAAGTTGAATTTGAGGAGCAAGTGAGGCATCCAGGCGGAGACATGGAGCAGGGCGCAGGAATCACTACAGTGCTGGAATTTACAAGTTTTTACAATCCTGAATGGAATGTAGAAATAGAGGTCAAGGCCAAGTAAGACTCACGGAGGAATTCTCTTACCATAGCTGATTCTTTCTAAAGGATTGGTTCTCCCTCTCCGTGCTCCATATAATTAAAGAGAAGTCAAGTATAATGCTCTGTAAAGGTGATCAAAAGGTTTGGAAAATCAGAGCTATGAAGGAAGACTTTACAATAGCCAGAGCGGCAACCAACATTAATTTGTTGAGCGCTTACAATGTACGGGATGCTTTTCCAATCCAGCCTCACACAGCAACACTGACAAACTGGGTAGAGATCAAATGATGGAGGCATCTTGTGACCAAATCACAGAGCTGAAACGACCCAGAGATCGGGCTAAATATTCCTTTTAGAGATGAGGAAACTTGGACCCGGGAAGGTTAACGGACTGACTTTCTGAAGAGTTAGAAATGGCAAGAGTATATTCTAGTTATTTTGATTTGATCACACTCCTATTCAAAGCCATAGAAGAGGTATGTTTTGGAATTGCATTTAGTAAGGACGAAAGGACCACCTGTTGGTTGAGGTTCCGTCTTTGGCCCTTCATCTACTCTTTGGAGTGTCTATAATAACACCAAGCCCATGGCTTCTTCTGGTACCTTGCATGCAACCACAGTGATCAAATATTTCTGCTTTTCTAAACAATGAGCAACTTTCTCCAGAGCCCCCATAGGTCAGAACCACATAGCCTATTTTGAGCTATTTACACGACTTAAGCTTCTTTTTCCTTCCAGATTAACATTTCCCAGACTGATTTCAGCCCTGAAGAAAATCTTTATTTTTGGAAAGTTCTAAAGAATATCTGTTCAGCTATTTTTGAGTTTTCGGAGTGAGGAAAGTCAATGTTTCATTGCTGCTAAAGGACAAAAAAACAAAAAGGTTTAAGTACGTTGATGCTTTGGATACCCAGATAATGAAAAACTGTCTTCTCATTGAAAGTTGTAACTTAGCATCATTGTAGTTCTCAGCAAAAACAGCCCTATGCAGAATTGGACAATATTGGTCCTGTTTTGGTTTTCTCTTGCCGTGGGAGCCAATTACCGCAAACTTTGCAGCTGAGGCAACAGGCGTTTGCTGTCTCCCAGTTTCCGTGGGTGAGGAGTTTGGGTACAGCTCAACCAGACCCTCTGCGCAGGCTTCACAGACTGTTAGCAAGGGGTCAGCTGGGGCTGGCCTGTCATCGGGGGGGTCCTTGTCCACGTTCCTTCAGGCTGCTGGCAGAACTGACTCCCACGTGATTATGGGATAAGGCCCGTGTGTTCTTGCTAGCTATCAGCCGGGGACCACTCTCAGCCACCGGAAACCCCTGCCCTGCTCTGTAAGCAGCTTACAACAGGGCCGTTTGCTGCCTTCCCTCAAAGCTGGCCAGAGGAAACTCCGTAGCTTTAAATCTGCTTTTAGGGGCACCTGGGTGGCTCAGTCGTTAAGCGTCTGCCTTCGGCTCAGGGATTGATCCCAGCGTTCTGGGATCGAGCCCCACATCAGGCTCCTCCACTGAAAGCCTGCTTCTTCCACTCCCACTCCCCCTGCTTGTGTTCCCTCTCCCGCTGGCTGTCTCTCTCTCTGTCAAATAAATAAATAAAATCTTAAAAAATAAATAAATAAATCTGCTTTTAATCACTAAAGGGATCAGCCCCTCCCAGGATCCGACCAACTCATTTGCAGCATTGGTAACAACAAAGATCCCTTTGCCATGTAAGGTGATAGAATCAGGAGAGTGATAGCTCGCATTCACAGGTTACCACCACTCCAAACGGGAGGGATGATACAAGGAGAACGGACACTGGGCACCATCTTAGAATCCTGTCTACCACAGGTCTTAAAATAAAGTTGCTTCAAATGAATAAGAAATCTCATTATATATTAGTCTATCAAGTCCTCTATCAAAATATTAGAGTCAGATTTGATTATACAGCTGAAGCAAACCACATTTAGTCAGACCTCACATCTCCCCTCCTTGTGCTCCTATAAAGAAGAGAACTACGACATATTTGGAGAGCTTCTTCACCCTTTCCAGACCTGCCATCCTTCCCTCAGTTTGGGCATCATTTTAACTCCTGTTGACCTGGTCTCTTCTGCAGTGAGAGAAGCACCTAAGAACAGAATTTGCAAGGAGTTAAGTCACTCCCATGTTATGGTTCCATGAGTATTTGCTTTTTAAAGAGAAGCACATACGCACAGCCGTATTGTACGCGAAGTAATTCATTCCCTATGAGAGAATGTCACCTTCACCCCAGCAGGAAGGGAGAGGGCAAGGGGAAGGAGTCTTTCTCGCATCCCTTAAAATGCTGCCGGACTCATCCCAGGGTAAGCAGAGATACTGAGCAGTGGTGACTCTGGGCATCCCCTCTAAACAGGAGGGAATCTCAAAGCCTATACCACCCACCCACCCACACCAAAGCCTCACATCACCTTCTATGGAGGGTAAAGGATGGGGTGGGTCAAGGAGACAATTAAACTACATTCCCAGATAGTGGAGTTTTCTCATAGTTGTACACGTTGGACTTTTCTGGAGTAAGTTTGTCTTTATTCTTTTAAAAACACATTAAAATACTTATTCTTCGGTTCAGTTCTCCATGCCTCTACTAGCATACGTCGTGATAAGATCCAGAAGGGCCAGACTTGGAGTGTGGGCATGGCTTGCTCTAGTGTATTCTTGGGTTAAAGAGCCAAAGGATCCCCTCCTCTCTGTGGAGGCCAGCCTGGCTCCCCCGGGCTCCATATAAGGGCAGTGGTACGTAAATCCTTATAGAAGTAGACAGCGTTGGGATCTGCCTGGAGTAGATTTTCTGTACTGCTTCCTATCAAGCCTGCATCAGACTTATCTGATAGAGGTCTCAAGGATTTGGAAAGTGGGTATCTTCCTATCTCTCAGTTCACCAGGGACACGACCCAGGCTGGCTCATTTTCTAAATCTTACTTCAGGGAAGAACACGTGATGCATGTGGGATGCACTATTTACAACTTGACTTACCTTGAAAAATATCAGGGTGTGTGTCTATACAACTATTAGGCCTTTCCTAGGTGGGATTGGAGTTTGACTTTCGGACCCATCTCACCCAGAAGAATTCGTTTCTGATGAAATCAATGGGCAAGCTTTCTGACCATTTTTTGCAAGTCTGTGTATGACTGAGGTATTCTTCTACCAGGAACCAACCCTTCTAGAGGCTTGTCTTCAAGGTGCCACGGTTTTTGACTGTTTTTTGTTTTTTGTTTTTTTCTCTGCCCCTGATGACAAATTATGAGTAGAGAGTTTCTATCTACCACTTTCTATTTGGGGTAGCTCCCTACTTTTAGGCTGGGAGTTGCATTTTTGGTGGGGTGCGGGTGAAATCTTGCATTCCTGCTGCCTCTGCCAGGTCTGGTGTTCGGCAGGAGTCTTTGACGTACAAAACATTCTCCTTGCTTTGGTTAGACTCCATAAACTGAGATCTGTACCTCCCTGTACAATACGGTTTGGGGAGGTACAGAGATCAATAAACCACACATCTCTGTCCCAAGTAGATTTTTCTTTTTAGAGTTGAGTGGCTGCTGTGGTTTTATGGGGAAATAGAAGAAACTTCTGCCCTTCAGGGCCCACCTCTTTTAATTCACTATTTGAATCAAGATGGCGTAGAATTCTGATTCCCATTTTACAGAGAAAACGACTGAGGCATGAGGGTCCCACCGCCCTTTCTCGTGAGTCAGCAATGACACTTAGCACTGAGTGAATGATTTGTCTGTCTCAGTAAGCTATGAACTTTTGTAGTTAAAAATTGTTGACTCATTTCAGCATTCCTCCTCAGCCAGAACACTAACGGGAACGTGCAAGGGTATTTCATGGTAGCTGTTGTTACCGTTGTTGCCTGTAAGCATTCCCACACTCATTGTGTACGTGACTCTCAACGCTGAGGGGTTTGGATGGTTCTATCAGAAGCACCGGATAACCTTCCAGTAACATGTTTAAATAAGGGGAGACCTCATTTCTGCCAGGGGGTCTTTTCAATCTCTTACCCCAGGCTCAACCCCCATATACAGTTGACCCTTGAATGACATGGGTTTGAACTGTGTGCGTCCACTTACACATGGGTTTTTTTTTTTTCAATAAACGTAGCACAGAACTGTGAACATATTTTCTTTTCCTTATGATTTTTAATAGCATTTTCTTTCACCTAGCTTACTTTATTGTAGGAATATGGATACAGTACACATAACATGCACAAATGTGTTCATCAACTGTCTGTGTTATTGGTAAGGCTTCCGATTAACAGTAAGCTATGAGTAGCTAAATCTGGGGGGAGTCAAAAATTAGAAGCAGATTTTCAGCTGCGTGCGGGGTTCGCACGCCTAACCGCCATGTTGTCCAAGGGTCACCCGTACATGGCCAAGATCTTCAGCTCTGCCCTGGATAAATTCTGTACCACAGCATGGCAGCACTGACAGAAGGCCAGCTCGGATCCATTTCCCCTTTGCCTACCATCTACTCCCCCTCACCTCCCTCTATTGAATAGAGGTCCATGAAAAGCCCTGGGGTGTTTCAGGTGTGGTCATTCCTCCAAGACCAAATTGCAAAGATTTCTGTTATGCCACCTACTTTGTGCCCGTTCTTTCTTCCCGACCCTAATTTAATAAAACATAAACCTTTTGAGAATATTCACTGCACTTCAACATTCCTTGTTTTTTGTTTTGTATTTTCCTAAAGGCAAATGAAAGGAACAGTATATCTATTCTAATGTTTTCTTAACACAATAGGTTAATTTTTTTTTTAAGATTTTATTTATTTATTTATTTGACAGAGAGAGAGACAGCCACTGAGAGAGGGAACACAAGCAGGGGAAGTGGGAGAGGAAGAAGCAGGCTCCCAGCGGAGCATGGAGCTCGATGCAGGGCTCGATCCCAGGGACCTGGGATCACACCCTGAGCTGAAGGCAGACGCTTAACGACTGAGCCACCCAGGTGCCCCACAATAGGTTAATTTCTAATTCTAGGAAATTGCCTCCTTCCACCTCTTCACTGCACACGCATTCGCCATCCCCGAGGGATTCTGGGAGATTTTCCGCAGGGTTTCTGAACACATTCAATTTAATTCAGCAAATGTTCATTAAGTGCTCACTAAATACCAGTCTCAGGGTTAGACTCTGGGAATGTGAGGATGAATTTGATGTATCTGGCCTAGACTCATAGTCTAGCTGGGGAAGCAGAATAGCATATGCAGTCTGCTAGGCAAGGGCACCTCAAAGCAAAGTTACGGAAGAGCCATGTGTGTAGACGATATCAGGCTGGAGGACTTGGGGGGAGTGTGGAATCTAGGATGGTGGGATAGTGGATATAAGTTTAGGACAAGTTATAAAGGGCCTTGAATGCCAAAATAAGTAGTGGGGATTTTGTCCTGCTGTTTATGGGTAGACCTCTGAAAGAAAAGATAGAATTTGTGTTATGGATGTGTTTTTTAAACATTGAGGTGAAATTCACATAATATATAATTAATTATTTTAAAGTGGACAATTCAGAGGCATTTAGTGTATTCACAGTGTTGTACAACGACCATTTCTTTCTAGTTTCCAAACTTTTTCATCAGCCCAAAAGAATGCCCAATATCTGTTAAGTGATCATTCTCCATTCCCCTTCCACTAATCTGCTTTCTGTCTTTGTGGGATTGCCTCTTCTGGATATTTATTTCATTCAGAAGGGATCATATAATTTGTGACTTTTGTATCTGACTTCTTTCACTTAGCGTAATGCTTTCATTCTTGTATTATGTATCAATACTTCATTCCTTTTTATGGATGAATAATATTCTACTGCACGTATATACCACAATTTATCCATTCATCTCTTGATGGGCATTTGGTTTTTTCCCACCTTTTGGCTATTATTAATAACTCTGCTTAAAACATTGGTTCACAAGTGTTTGTGTGGACACTTGTTTTCATTTCTCTAGAGTACGTACCCAGGAATGGGATTCCTGAGTCACACGGTGATTCCATGTTTAACTTTTTGAGGAACCGCCAAACTATTTTCCACAATGGCTGCACCATTTTACATTCCTACCCGCAAAGTACGTTATCTTATTTCTCCGGATTATTACCAACACGTGTTATTTTCTCTTTGTTTCATATAATTATCCCAGCAGGTATGGAGGGGTATCTTATTGTGGTTTTGATTTGCATTCCCTTAATGACCAATGGTGCTACCATCTTTACTTGTGTTTATGGGCCCTCTGTAGATATTCTTGGGAGAAATGTCTACTCAAGTCGTTTGCCCATTATGTGTCTCTATAAACAGTTTTGTTGAGACTTAATTTGCATACAATTCACTTACTTAAATTTTATAATCAATGAGGTTAATATATTGACAGAGTTGTGCAATCATCACCATAATCTAATTTTAGAATATTTTCATTACCCCCAAAAGAAACTATGCTCTTTAATAGTCACTCCTTATTCCATCCCCCTCCCAACCCCCGTCAACCATTAAGATGCTTTCTGTCTCTATCGATTTGCCTATTGTGAACATTTCAATAAATGGAATCATGCAATATGTGGACTTTGGTGATTGGTTTCTTTCACTTAGCACGTTTTCAAGATTTGTCCATGTTGTAGCATGATTTTTACTCATTTCTTTTTATTGTCAAATATTCCATTGTCTAGATATACCACATTTTATGCATCCATTCATCATTTTATGGACATCCAGGTTGCTTTCACCTTTTGGCTAGTGGGAATAGTGCTGCTATGAATGTGAGTATACATGGATTTGTTTGAGTACCTATTTTCAATTCTTTAGGGTTATACTTATGACTTATTACTGAGTCATGTGGTTATGCTAGGCTTAATTTCTGAGAACCATCAAACTGTTTTCCAAAGTGGCTGCCACACTTTGCATTCCCACTGGCAATGTATGAGAGTTCTAACATCTACGTATTTTTGCCAATACTTGTTACTATTTTGTCTTAGTGATTCTAGACATTGTAAAGTGGTATCTTTTATGATTTTGATTAAAATTTCCTTAATGGCTAATGATGTTAAGCATCTTTTCATGAGCTTATTGGCCATAGGTATATCTTCTCTGGAGAAATGTCTATTCAGATCCTTTGGCTGTGTTTTCTTTTTTTTTTTTTTTAATGATTTTATTTATTTATTTGACAGAGATAGAGACAGCCAGCAAGAGAGGGAACACAAGCAGAGGGAGTGGGAGAGGAAGAAGCAGGCTCATAGCGGAGGAGCCTGATGTGGGGCTCGATCCCAGAACGCCGGGATCATGCCCTGAGCCGAAGGCAGACGCTTAACCGCTGTGCCACCCAGGTGCCCCTTGGCTGTGTTTTCTTGAGTTATTTATCTTTTATCATTGAGTTATAAGAATTTTTTATATATTCTGAAATTTATATATTCTGAAAATAAATCACTTCCCGGATGTATAATTTCCACATTTTTTTCCCCATTCTGTGGGCTCTTGCTCATTTTCTTCAGGGTATCATTTGCAGTAAAATATTCTTATTTTTGATGAAGTCGAATTTATCTATATTTTCTTTTGTCACTTTTGCTTTTGATATTACATATATATATATATATATTTAAATATCATATTTAAGAAGGGTTTGCCCAACCCAAGGTCACAAAGATATACTGCTATGTTTCCTTCTAAGAGTTTTTTAGTTTAGTTCTTACATTTAGCTCTATCATCAATTTGAGGTTAATTTTTTGTGTACGGTATTAGGAAGGGGTACAACAACCCCTCTCCCTTTTTTGCATAAGTCTGATGTGTTTTGAGTCTATACTCTAGGGCAAAACTACTGATAATTTCAGTATAAATTGGGCTGAGTACAGAGAAGAGTACGAAGCATTGGAGGGGGCAGCCAGGGTTGTAGGATTGAGCTTTGTGCTATAAGGACAGTGATTCAGGAACGCACATGTGTCTCAAGCCAGGCCAATGAGATGTAATTTCAAGATTTGCTTGAACTATAGAGATAAAACATTGATCTTTTTTGTTAGGATTGCTGGCTGTATGGATGACTTAAGACTGAAGCTACCAGTCTCTTTAAGTAGATAGCCTAGTGGAAAATGGGCCAATAAAATGGAACACAGATGGGCCTGAATAGAAGAGCATCTAAGACCCATTCCAGCTCTCAGACCCACAAAACACTCAATATTAGGATTCTCACTGAAGTCATTTGTACCAGTGAACAGCAATGGAGGGACTATGGCCTTCTAGTTCTTAGTTCCAGGCTTCCAGACTCAATACACTGTTAACTGCAGAGAAAACATTGACATTAAAAAAAAAAAAAAAAAAAGAGCTCTTTTTTAATCTAAGAGAGTTTGTCTTTACTTTTCCCCCTTTTGTTTTTATTTCTTTAAATAACATGTTATGACCATTTTGTGGAATCCAAATCCTCTAACTGGCCCTGTAATCTGCCTTATTTTTTATTTTTAAAAAAGATTTTATTTATTTGAGAGAGAAGGAAAGAGAAGCAAGCTCCCCACGGAGCAAGGAGCCTGATACAGGACTTGATCCCAGGACCCTGAGCCAAAAGCTGACACTTAACCGACTAAGGCACCCAGGCGCCCTGTCTTATTTTTTAAAGGAAGACAATATGTACCTCTTGTCTAAAGAGACCCTGTATAGATGGGTTGTACAGTCAGAGAAGGCCAAATGGTATACTAAAATACCCCCTACTTTCAGTGGCTTAACACAATATGTCACTTATGTCACCTCCATTGAGGAGTGGCAGGGTTGAGGTTGGGCGTGGGGGTGGGTAGAGAGGTGGGACACACTGTTTCCATCATGTGGCCCCACGACATCTTCAGCTCCACCAGCACATGAAGAAAGGGACAGAGAAGGTGGAGAATTGTTCTTATGACCATTCCTACAAGTGTTATATCAATTTGACCCACATTACACAAACCAGAACTCAGATATGTGTCCCCACCTCTGCAAGGTGGCCAAGAAATGTAGTTTAACTGTGTACTAAAGATGAAATGAAAATGAGTTTGGCAATCATCCTGGGTCATCTGGGCATGGCAAAAATATGCAAGGGAGAAGTTTGTACAATATGATAGCTGTGCAGAGAGACATTATTTTCTATATAAAGATGGAAAAGACAGATGGGATTGGTTAGTCACAAGGAAAGCCCTAGTGGTGATTTTGATTTCAGAGAAGGGACTTAATGCAATCTCTCTTGTTTTATAGGCAAGGAAATGATGGTCCCGATAAGTAAAGTGCCTTTTCAAAGTCACCACAACTCAAGCGCTTAGTAGAAACTCTAACTCCCAGGTTGGTAGACTTGCTGGCATTCATCAGTAGAATCTCAAATGCCAGCGCTCTTCGGAGAAAAGCCTATTTGGCCTTGGCTTGAGACCAAAGTTAAGATAATCAACCTTAATTTTTTCTTTTGGTGGAACTGATATAAAACCTTTGAAGAAGTTCTTCAGAACTAAAAGTAGGTATTTAATGAGAGAGAGAGGGAGAGAAAGAGAGAAGGAGAGAGAAGAAAGCAAGAGAAGAACCACTCAGAAAGAGCCAAAGATCTATTGAAGAAGTGCTTTTATGACAGTTCACCTGGCCTATTAATTCTGATGGGTCTAGAAGATGGATTTTACTTCCAACTTTCTAATTCTAAAGAGAGTTAGCGCCTAGCCAAATACTGAAGGTGAAGGCTGTCTTTAGGCCTCCGGCGTGTACTCCTCTGAATAGCAGAGCTCCGGTAATGTCTCCCAGGCCCTCATCAGAAAGCAGTGCTGTCGTTCCATTCCCTGAGTAATTCAGTCTCTCCATCCTATTGTAATTATGTATAAAGTGCTAATTATATATATATTCATTGTCTCTCTTAATTCTTACATATATCATATGAGCTGTTTTATTATTATAATTTTATAGATGAGAAAATTATTGTTTCCAGACGCTTTATGTACATTATCACATTTCATCCAACACAAATCACGTTATATGTCTTCCCTTTAAAATACAAGGTGTTGATAGCAGAGAGGTTAAATAATTTTCCCAAGATCACCAAGCTAGCAAGATAAAGAGCTGACTTCTATTTATTTGTTTATTTTTAAAGATTTTATTTATTTATTTGACAGAGAGAGAGATAGCCAGCAAGGGAAGGAACACAAGCACGGGGAGTGGGAGAGGAAGAGGCAGGCCCAGGAAGAGGCAGCGGAGCAGGGGGCCGGTTCGGGGCTCAATCCCAGGACCCTGGGATCACGCCCTGAGCCGAAGGCAGACGCTTAATGACTGAGCCACCCAGGTGCCCCAAGAGCTGACTTTTAAATTTAGATCTATTTTGTTCCCAAACCCATGCTTTTCATGATGCTTAATAATAATAATAATAATTACAATGATTTTGTTATTTTTACTGTAATTTTTTATTTCATAGCTTTGCTAGAGAAATAATTCTGTAATGGGGTTCTATGATAAGATTCTTAGAGATGCAATGCTTAAACTCTATGATTGAATATGGTCATTCAGTTTATAGGATGCTTTCAGCTGCAAGTTTAAAAAAAAAAAAAAAGCCCAAAGGCACACACACAAAAAAACCAAAAAACCAAAAACCAGTAAACAACAGGCTGTTTCTTTTCTCTCTTAAGAAGAAGCCCAAAGATAGAGGAGTTCCAAAGCTGGTTCATTTAGCAGCTCAGTGATGTCATCAAGGACCGAGTATCCATCCATCTTTCTACTCCGTCAGCTACAGCAATTTGCTTTGTCCTTAGGCTGGCTTCCCTGATGGTACCAGATGGCGCTTTCATTGTAGGTGACAACATCCAGAGGCAGAAAAGGAAACTATTAAACTTGTGTCCCTTTTTAGGAGTGGGAAAAAGTTTCCCAGAGCCTCACCAACAGATTTCCTTACCTCTCTTCAGCCAGCATCATGCCATATGCCCATATCTAAACTAATCACTTTCCAAAAGCATGTTTGACTTCAACCAGTCAAGACTTAACGTCTTATGGCTTTGGTGTCCCCTGAAAAACTGGCTACTCAAAATTTGAACAAAATTAGAATTCTATTAGGAAGAATGGTCAAGGCCAAGGGGTGAGTGGGTAGGAGGCAACAGCGGTGATTACATCCAAACACCAGGGCTCAGTAGGCTAGGGAGAGAAGTAGAAGCTTTCAAGTGCAGAACAGAAGTCGCTTGCTTTCCCATAAGCCCAGCCCCTGCTATGAGACTGTTAGAAATAATACTGTAAGTGTTTGGGAAAGAATTTTCACATTTGTTTTAGGGAGTTATTTTGAAATTACAAAGATTCCAAGCTGGTTGATTGAAAACTATGTGGGAAAAATCCAAATTGTGATTTACTAAGGGTTACTTGTATTACTCCATTACGGACTCAGAGATTTCAAATGACTCTAGAGTCATTTAGTTTAATCCTCTGACCCCCTGTTATAATGCTAGGCTTCCTTTCACAGTGTCTTTGAGTATCTAGACTCTGCTTCCACACATTCTGTGACAAGAGACTCACTACTTAAAATCTCTTTCCCTTGGGGGCAATTCTTTTTGTTAAAAAGTTACTTTATTTTATTTTATTTTTTTATTTTTTGAAAGATTTATTTACTTATTTATGTATTTGAGAGAGAGAGCATGCACACATGAAAGAGAGAGAATCTGAAGCAGACTCCATGCTGAGTGGGAAGCCCCAAGTGGGGTTCCACCCCCCGACTATGAGATCATGACCTGAGGAGAAACTGAGAGTCAGCTGCTTAACTGACTGAGTCACCCAGGTGCCCCCAAAAGTTATTTCTTATTTTAAACCAAAATCACTGTAATTAAATACATGTATCTTTTACATAGACATAAATGTGCTTTGTAAAAAAAAAAAAACCAACCAACAAACAAAAAAACAAAACAGGTTTTGGAATCAGAGAGACTAAGGTTAGTATATCAGATTTGCCAGTGCCTGCGTATACGGTTGAGAGCAAGACTACCCGGATTCAGATCCTAGGTGTGCCGTATACCAGCTGCATAACCTTACAAAAGCACCTAGCTCGTCCCCCTACTCCCTATGTCTCTGTTCTCTATCCTGCAAAATGAGTCCTATAGTCGCATGTGCTTAATGGAGTTAAGTGAATAGATATATGTGAACCCTTAGTGCTGAGACAACACATGTTGTTATTATTAAAATTGGCTGTGAGGATCTGCAATTATTTAAACTCATATGACTAAATGAGACCATGAATACAGAAAACTAAAAAAAAAAAAAAAAATGAGTCCTTCTTCCCACATGACTTGCCCAATACCTGCCTGGAACGTAGCAGGTGCCATATAAATCTTGTCTGCCCCACCACTTCCCTTTTCCTCATGAAGGCAGAGAGGTGACGTTCACGGGGTGGGTGAGTCTTAGCCTTCCCTTGGATTCCACATGTCTTCCAAGGGCAATTCCGGCTGCTCTCAGGGTCAGGGCTCCTACCATTTTTATCTCCCAGTCAGTAGACCAGAAGCTTCTCAAAGGCAGGGCCAAATCAGAGTAACACTTGTACCTACAGTGCTCGACCCCTGGCATGAATTAGTGCTCAGCACATACTGATAACTGAAGTAACTTTTTTCTGGGCCTTTCTGTAGGCACTATACTCACAGTAAGCGCTCGTCAGAAGTTAGTTCATGATATGATTATTATTATACAACAAACTCAATTGTTTGTGCAGGTAATGAAGGGGCTAGTGGGGAAAACAACTATTCCAGACGTCTGCAGTACCTATTTCCCTTTCTCCCAAGCCAGAACTTCTAAAGTTTACTTTTCCACTCCCGAAATGCAAGTCATCCCCACAGAGACCAGCCTTCACAGTGGGCAGGGAGGACTGAACGTCTAGGACCTACTTCCTGCTTTTCTTCACCCTGGCTGGGGCCGCAGGTGCAGTTCACTATGCAGCGTGACGTTATGCAAACTGTATTTTAAGTGGATTAACTAAAGTCACTTTGATGATTGCTGCCTCTAAACACGTTTAGACCAAATCATTTATTTTGGCCTTTCAAATGGTAACCAGAAAATCCAGATGAACTATGGTACGTGAATTCAAAACATAGATCCATTCAACCCAAACTTCCGTTCATTCAACCCAAACTTCTCTTTTTTTTTTTTTTTTTAAGATTTTATTTATTTATTTGACAGAGAGACAGCCAGTGAGAGAGGGAACACAAGCAGGGGGAGTGGGAGAGGAAGAAGCAGGCTCATAGCGGAAGAGCCCGACGTGGGGCTCGATCCCAGAACGCCAGGATCACGCCCTGAGCCGAAGGCAGACGCTTAACCGCTGTGCCACCCAGGCGCCCCTCAACCCAAACTTCTGTCCTTGCTGCCATCTCAAGGTAAGGATCGGGGGAAAGCTTAAGAGTTGTATGGCATAAATTTAAAATACAAAAACAATTCTTCATAATCTCTTACGGATTCACTCTCATAGATTAATCTTAATCTTCCCTGAGTTTCTACCAGGGAATGTCAAGGTCCGTCCACAGTTGTTGGGATCCAGTTTGTGTTCTGACTATGGTCTTGTAGATGCTCCCCTACTTCCCGCCTCTGTCTCAGCCGACCCGAGAGCAAGTCTACAAGGTAGCTGTCCTTGGCTTTGTGGGGCCCCAGCTTTTAATATTGGTACACTTGAACACCAAATAACTTTTTCAGATCCTGCCTCCCTGGGAAAGAGGCACAAACCTTTTTCACTTCAAGACGCAGGAGGAGATGTAGGAGAAACGTGTTTATTTAAGAAGCCAGAAATCTAGGGGCGCCTGGGTGACTCAGTCATTAAGCATCTGCCTTTGGCTCAGGGCGTGATCCTGGCGTTCTGGGATCGAGCCCCACGTCAGGCTCCTCCGCTGGGAGCCTGCTTCTTCCTCTTCCACTCCCCCTGCTTGTGTTCCCTCTCTCGCTGGCTGTCTCTCTCTCTGTCAAATAAATAAATAAAATCTTAAAAAAAAAATAAAAAAATAAAAGAAGCCAGAAATCTAGAAGATTCACTTAACTATTCTTTCTTTAGGAAACAAGTCAAAAATCCGATGAGTTGACTCCTACTTTTGTTTTATCTTGGCTGGACGTCTGTATAAACAACCTTTCTTATGACAGTTTGGCAGTGAAACTTCTGGTCAGGAAGGGGAGAACATACGAATGTTTTTATTTCCCAGCCGCCATCCTTACCCACCCTCCCCTTTGCTGCCCTTTCCCTGAACCGAGACTAGAGTTGGATTGGGGCTTTGTTTTGTGCCTTGGGCAAAAGTTTTGGGTCAGCTGAGGTCAGTTCTCATTTTATCTAAATCAGTTTGCCCTCCTCAATCTCAATGGAAAAACTTCAACAAAAATACATTTACACGTAAGACTTCATTTTCATTGAGCTCTGTGTTGGCAAAGGAGGCCAGATCCTTATCCCTGGAGGCACTTAACTTCTTAAACAATGTTTTATTAATTTTTTTTCAAAGAACTTCTATTTCATCATAAATAAATTGGCTCTCTTGCTTCTCATGGTGACTCCAGAAGCTTGTGGACTTTTGACATTTCCTAATTTAAATGTAGACACTGTCTCAAACATATGGTAATAGAATAGCAAATAGAGGGTTGGTGGGTCAGGAAACCTGGGTTAGTCTGGACTGTGCCCTCAGGTGTGACCTTGGGCAAATTCCTAAACCCCATGGCTCCTCATCTCAATAAATAGGGGATTGGATAATAATTAATATTTCTTAACCTGAAAGATGTAATGACTTAGTTGATAGAAACAAAGAAATCCAAGATCCATAAATAAATCAAAAGACAGATATTAGATTTATTTTAGAAAGCCAAGACCCATAAGTAAGTCCGAAGAGAGATATTAGGTTTATTTTAGAGCTCACAATTTTCTGCACAGTTACCAAGCAAGGACTACTCCTTGAGTTATCAAGGTCAATGTGATGTCAGGGAGCATGTTGGAGCTGGAGAGAACCATGGAGGTTTTTCTATCAGATCCATCCCTTTTATAGATGGAGAAACTGAGGCCTGAAGTATTGCAGTGACTTGCCTAACATTGGCTGCAAAAAGTCACCCTGGGTTCTCTCTTCATTGCCTTTATTTTATACTATCTTGACTCTTTATACTGCTACTCAGAGGTATTCTTTATAATAAATGTCATTAGGACGGGTTTTCAATAATTCGTTTTGTCAGTTGATACATGGTATATATGTCCCAGGGATTTGAACACATAACAGAGGCATTTACAATACCAGCGTGTGAATTCATGTCTTTCATCCTTTTTGTTGGTTCTGTACGTACTAATTATCTGGTGTAGGCAAGCCTGAAAAATACCTTCTTGCCACAGTTTCCAAAGACTAACTTCACCCAAAGTATCTGGATAGCTGAAGTACAAGTTTATTTTGGAGAAATGAACAATCAGGATAGTCGGCTTTTAGAAGCTTATATACCGCATTAAAGAATACAAGATTATAGGTTTTGTATACATTTCCTCCCCAAATTTTATCTGTTTGCAATATTCCTCAGACAATAAGAATAACTCATCAAATTTTAGCAGTAGTCACGTTAGCTTCAGAGTTTGCAATATATAACCCTCTCTGATAATCTCTTGCTTTCCCCACCTTTGGGAGAGTGAAAAGTGTCATACATATGATTTTTTCAGGCATTTCATATCTTTATAAAATCACAGGCTAGTTTTATTTTTTTTATTTTTATTTTTTAAGATTTTTATTTATTTATTTCACAGAGATAGAGACAGCCAGCGAGAGAGGGAACACAAGCAGGGGGAGTGGGAGAGGAAGAAGCAGGCTCATAGCAGAGGAGCCTGATGTGGGGCTCGATCCCGGAACGCCGGGATCACGCCCTGAGCCGAAGGCAGACGCTTAACCGCTGTGCCACCCAGGCGCCCCACAGTGCTAGTTTTAAATTGATACTGTTTGATGGAATATTTGGTAAAATGTGTATCTTAAAATTTATTTGAGAGAGAGAGAATGGGAGAGGGAGGCAGAGGGAAAGAATCTCCAGCAGACTCCCCGCCGAGTGCAGAGCCCAACACGGGGCTCGATCTCATGAGATCATGACCTGAGCCAAAGCTGAGAGCTGGACACTTAACTAGCCACTCAGGAGCCCCAATGTATATTTTTTTAACACTAGAGTAGTTATAGATGTTTTTACATTTTTTAAATGATCAAGTTTCATTATGAACATCAATTATTATACTGTCCTGATAATACAGTAATCACTTCTGGAGCTATTGAAGTACATGGGGCCATTTGTATTTTTGTGGTCCTCGTACCGAATGGTCTGTTGCCAGTAAGGTCCTACCATGGATTGCATGACAACTTTTAGCAGCCCCTCGCTCTCCTAAAAACATAATGGCTTTGGGTTTTGCAACCAGATGACCAGATCTGTTAGAACTGTGGGAAGAATGAGAGAGACAAGAATCTGAGAGAGGCTTGCCAGACCTTAGTGCCTGGAATTTTACTGCTCAAAAGAGCCCTTCTATTTACTTCAGCAATAACTAGATTCTGGGAGGCATTGTCTCCCGGGCTTACAACCATATATTAGTTTCCTAATTGGAAGTTTGGGTCAGTTTGTTTATGTTCTCCTAACTAACAAAACTTACTTACGTCATTCTTGGATCTAGACAAGTTATGAATTATGAATGAGTGGGTAAATAATTAAGTAAACAGAACTCAGCCCTACACAGTACATTCTCCAACAACCCATTCCATTCCTGGGAGCAGCATAGTAAGAATGCTAAAGAGAACAAGCCAGAACCAGAGTAACTTAGGATCCAGTCCAACTTCACACTTTTTAGCTCTGTGACTTGAACAAGAAATTCACTCAACCTTTTTTCTTCATCTGTACAATGCATATGATAATAGTACATACCCCCTAGTTTGTGAAAGTTAGTTGTGATAACGCGTGTAAGGCATCCAGTACAGGGTCTGGCAGACAGCAAATAGTAAACCTGATTTCAGTGCACACCTTCCTGTTTTCCAAATCCCTCTCATCTCTTTATCAGTCTGGATCGGCCACCGCAGTGTACCCTACTCTGGGTGCTCAGCATAACAGGGGCTCACGTAACAGAAGCTTCTTTCTCATCCATGCAAAGTGCGGTCAGTAGTGGGCAGGGCAGATCTGTTCCACAGTCATTCAGAGACCCAGGCTCCCCCCGCCCCCAACCCCGTCCCAGGTCCCCATGACCACCTTGGGCATGATGACCTGTGGGTCACACCAGCCTGTTGCCTGTGTTTGGACAGCCCATGAGCTAAGAATGGTTTTTACCTGTTTAAATGGTTATTTTTTAAATAGCTATAAAAGTACATACATAAAATCCTTGATTTTGCCTCTTGGTCCACAAAGCTTGAAATATTTACTATCCTGCCCTTTAAGGGAAAGCTTGTCAATCCCTTTCCTGGGGCCCTCGAGCCGAATCCACTGCTGCGTCCTTTGCTTTGGGCCATCAGATGAAGGAAGGGGAGCATCAGGTCAGAGATTTTTCGAGCTCAGTTCTGGAAATGGCGTGTGTTACTCCTACCACATTCCTTTGGTCAGAACTCAGTCACATGGCCATACCTAACAGCAAGGGAGGCCGAGCGATGTGGTCTAGCGTATGCCCAGGAGGGAAAGGAGTGGATTTTAGTGATCATGACGCAGGACTGCCAGACCATGGTAATCATTAACTTCTCTCTGTGCAAACCCCACACCTCCCCTTTTCCTGTACCTTCACCTCTGACCCACCCTCCTCATCCCTAAATACCTCCAGACTCCCCACTCCCCTCCCTGCAGATTCCCTTGTAATGCACTTCGTGGGACCACTCTCTGTACGGTCTCCTTTGGACAACTTCCTGGTTTTGAATCCTTCTAATCTTGGGTATTTTGCAGCCGTTCTCTTTGTCTTCCCACAGTGACTTAAACCTATCAGCTCTCCTCTTCGACTTGTTTTCTGTTAGAGTTCTTGCTACCCCAAAAGGAGACACACCGGGGCTATACATTGGGATTATTCCTTTCTGCACCTCCTCCAAGACTCAAACTCGGAAATTCTCCTCTTTGGCCGTCTCCTATTCTCCCTGAGCCCTTCTTCCCAAGCACCCACTGCCCTTTGCCTTCATCACAACCTCTGGACCCCTGGTGTCTCTCTCTGACTCTGTCTGTGTCTCTTGGCTTCTCTGTCTCTCTCATACTCTCTTCCCTTGCTATTCTACTAAGCTTGGACCCAGCGCTCACCTATATGAACTGCTCTTTTCCTGACACTGAAAGACCCCACCCCAAATCTTTCTATTTTCCACCTCGAGTGTCTTCACTTCTGGTAGAGCAGGGACACTGTATATGTGTTTCACTTCTATTCCCAAATCAGTGAATGTCGCAAAAGAAATTAAAATAATGCACAGGCTGTTTTCTCTGAATATTCCTGAATCTCCGCCCTGGGCTGGGCCCCCAGATACTTAGCAATTCTTTTATTTATCTCCAATCAACACCCCGCTGCTACCTAAAGTTTACTCTTCTTGTGTCTGTATTTCTCCTGCAGCTACCACTGCCTCCTTATTTACTCTAGATTACTTTTAGTTTATTCAGACAGATGTAGTTTAAATGATTCACTCATTAATTCAGTGCATGTTTACTGAGAAACTATTATGCACCCTATTATGCTTTTAGTCTAATTTTTTCCAGCCATCGAATATAAGGGTCTCAACTTGCTCTTGATTTCAAAATGTCTCTGTATCTTCTTCTTCTTTTTTTTTTTTAAGATTTTATTTATTTATTAGACAGAGACAGCCAGCGAGAGAGGGAACACAAGCAGGGGGAGTGGGAGAGGAAGAAGCAGGCTCACAGGGAGGAGCCTGATGTGGGGCTTGATCCCATAACGCGGGGATCACGCCCTGAGCCGAAGGCAGATGCTTAACCGCTGTGCCACCCAGGCGCCCCTGTTTCTGTATCTTCTTACTCCTGTCTGTTCCTTCCTCTTCTCTCAGAGGATGAAGAATTTCCTCTTCTTTCTTAGGCTGGTACATTTAATCTCACTCCCTTTTATCTCTGTCAAACCAAATCTTATACATTTTTTATCTTTTATTCTGCATGTTCATTTATGAACCAAAAGTATGATTTAGTATCCTCTGTTCCAGAAAAGTAAATGCTTCTCCTGATGCCGCTGCCCCTTAAAAAAATATCCTGTATTCCACTTTTCATTTCTCACCATTTTTCCCCAAACAGCTACTTTGTATATTTTACCACAAATTAATATATTAATCTCCAGCAATTAGGCCACCTTGCCTTTTTCTGAAAATAGGTATCTTAAAAGTAACTACTGGGGCACCTGGGTGGCTCAGTTGGTTAAGCGTCTGCCTTCTGCTCAGGTCATGATCTCTGGGCCCTGCGATCGAGCCCCACATTGGGCTCCTTGCTCAGCGGAGAGCCTGTCTCTCCCTCTCCTTTTCCCCTTGCCCTGCTTGTGCAGGCTCTCTTTCTCTCTCTGTCAAATAAAAGAAACAAAATTTTTTTTTAAAGTAACTATTAACATACTAATTGCTAACGCCTCTTATCTTTTCTTATTGCTCATTCCTTCTGATCTTTACTGTAAAACTTTTAAAATTAGTAATACTCACAATAACCTATACAAATTATAAGTGTCTTTATAATATGTCCCAGTTTCTGGTGGTGTGTTTTCATCCGTCTTCAAGATTATTCAGATTAGCTATTTCTTTTTCTGTGGGTTTTGGCAGATTGTGTCTTTCAAGGAATTAGTCATTTCATCTAGGTTATTACATTTGTGGGCATGGAGTCATTCTTTATTGTCACTTGAATTTCCATGGGATGTAGTTCTCTTTCATTTCTTTTATTTCTGACATTAGTAATGTGTGTCCTCTCTCTTTTCTAATTAGTTAACCTGGCTAGAGACTTATCAATTTCATTGATCTCTTTGAAGAAATAGCTTTTGGCTTTGTTGTTTTCTCTTTTAATTTCTTGTTTTCAATTTCATTGATTTCTACTCTAATTTTTATTACTTTTTTCTTCTAGCTATTTTGGATCTAAATTGTTCTTCTTTTTCTGTTTCCTAAGGTGGAAGCTTAGATCATCAATTTTTGATCTCTTTTGTCTAATAGTTGCATTCAATGCTATAAATTTTCCTCTAAGCATGGCTTATGCTGCATCCCACAAATTCCATTAACTTGTTTTCATTTTCATTTGGTTCAAAATATTTTTAAATTTTTCTTGAGATTTTTTTTTCATTGACCCATGTGTTACTTAGAAGTATACTGGTTCATCTCCAGGTATTTGGGAATTTTTCAGCTATCTTTCTTTTATCGACTTTTATTTTAATTTCATTGTGCTCTCACAGCACACTCGTCATGATTTCTATTGTTTCAAATTTGTTAAGTTGTGTTTTATAAGCTGAAATGTGGTGTATCTTGGTGACTATTACATGTGACCTTGAGAAAAATGTGTATTCTGCTGTTGGTAAGGTAGTCTATTCTCATCTCTTACATCTTTGCTGTCTTTCTTTTCACTTACATATAAGCATACTCCATTGAATATATATTGAATATATTGCCTCTATTATTTTGAACAAACTGTTATCTGTTAGATCAATTAAGAAAAAGAAAAATAGGGGCACCTGGGTGGCTCAGCTGTTAAGCGTCTGCCTTCAGCTCAGGTCATGATCCCAGGGTCCTGGGATGGAGCCCTGAATCAGGTTCCTGGAGAGCCTGCTTCTTCCTCTCCCTCTGCTGCTCACTCCCTCTGCTTGTGCTCTCTCTCTCTCGCTCAAATAAATAAATAAAATCTTAAAAATAAAAGAAAATTAAAATTTTTAAATTTTATCTTCACTTAACCCTTCTCCAATGGTAGCTTCTAAGCACCATGACAGTTCCTGCTCAATATTGCAGTTGGTTTTTGGCAATCGTCTCCTCACTGACCACAGTAGATACTAAGCTTTTCAGAAGTCGGAACCAGAGACTACTCGTCGTTTAATGCCCAGTGCTTAACCTAGTGGCTGCCCTATTTCAAAGAAATATTTGTGGAATAAGTTAGATGAAATCAACATAATTGGACTGCAATGAGTATCTATTTTTTGTCAACATTTATGGAGCCCTTTCTATGCATCAGGCACTGAGCTAAGTGCTTTATACACGTCATGTCCTTTCCTTCGATAGAAACCCAATGAAATAGGTACTATAACTCTATATAACCCTATTTTACAGATGAGGAAATGAGGTTCAGAAGGGTTATACAATTTGCTCAAAATGACACAGATAGTAAATGACGAAGCTTAGTTTCATATCCAAGTGTGTGTAAATCCAGAACACAGAGGCTTACTTCCTAAAATGGAGACTGGCCGATTCTCTCAGTTACTGATTTCTGACAGTAACCCCCTCCCTTTCCCAGCCCCATCAACAATTCCCTAGATTTGAACACTGATTACTATGTTGTCACCAATGCAAGGGTGTTTCTGGATCATGGTAGCCCTCAGTAAATCCTTATCAAATCATTAAGAATATAAACGAGAAAATAAAATTGTCACCACGTCTGAGTTTAGCAGGCTTATTTCTGAGTCATCCACTATCCCCAGGGCATTATGAGAATTAACATAAAGAAATGTTAATGCCTATTCTCCTCAAGATCTAGGTGTGAACTCGACTCTTGGAGACAGAACCTGGACTATTTTAGGCCATTTGTGTAGGACGCTTTAAGTGAATTCTTCAGACTGCTGATTAGTGCCAATGCACTAAGCATGGTGGTCTCCCTTTTCTGGAAGGATGATATGGACGAAAGCCTCTACATGCAAGTCACAGAGGAGCCTGATTTGCATGCAAGCGCTGAGTAGTTCCAAGAGGTTGCTGAATCCCAGGCAGGACTTCCTTCCTCCAGGTGCTGTGTTTGCATTACAGGCCGTAGGGTATGCCTTTCGTGATATCTCGGAGGCCTTCTCGGCTGAGTGGGAGCTCTCATCACTGGAAAGCACATACGTGATATGTTGAATGTGCATCTGTGGCTCGGCAGGGACACTGACACTGTCCTTGGGCAGCCTTTCGGATGCAGTCTCATCCTCGAACCTGGAAACACTTCTTAGCTTCAGCCGCAGAAGCAGGGAGGGGGTAGGAAGTGGGAGGGGCTACCGCATGGTGTCCTTCCAGCGTGTCCTTGTCTTCAAAGGTTACTCCTTCCATATACAGTTCATTTCAGTTCTAGCTCCAGCCTCCCTGCAGTATTACGCTCCTCAACCAGAAAGTCAGAAGGCAGATGGCACAGGTGGGAATTGCCGTTTTCTGGGAGTGAGGCGGCTTCTCCTCTCTGAGTATGAATGTGGGAGGGCTTTGTACATGGAAAGATGCTATGCAAATGCAGAACATTACTATATTATTATTTGAGGGGTAAATGTCGAGTTGCAAAGTAATGACCCCGGGCTTCCTGGAAAGATGCCTGTGACAAAATCAACCATGCAAGATAGCCCTGGTAATTTCACAAGAGGTTAAGAGAATTTAGAAATTGAGACTGAAACGAAAGGAAAAAAGAATAAAAATAGGTTTGGGAGATTAGGAAGGACGCATTTTAATTTTTATTTGTTGGAGGGTGTTAACTCACAGTGATACTACAATTTGCACAACCGGCTTTATTTTTAAAGCGCTTAACGTATCCCTCATCTGATTTGATCCCCATAGTAACCATACGAAGAAGATAGCAATGTGACCCTTTTGTTCAAATGAGGAAACAGATATCCAGGCGCCGTCCATTGTCTATGACCTGTTGTCCATGGGCAGTCCAGGTGAAGCTGAGACTTGCTCTTCTGGTTCTAAGTCCTTAGTCTTTCTATTACAGTGTAGAATCGTGATCTAAACTCCCTGGGTGTACTTGGAGTACAAGGTTATTATTGTATCAGTTTCTTTCCACTATGCTATACTTCAGACAAAGTGGGAGAAGGGTATGGGCAGTGAAGTTGTGTAGGCTCCGGGGGTTTTGCTGTTGACTTGGGGTTCTTGCGTAGTCACATGCAGTCATCCCTGGGGTCGGGTTTAATCAAGAGACAGTGATTGTAGGTGCATCCCAATGCCCAGAACTGCAGATTTCCACAGACGCAAACACGGCCCCATGATTCAGCCTTACCTTTCCTCCCCTGACAGTGGTAGAGCAGATTTTGTCAACAAGTGTGCTTTGGGCCACGTGCCACTGGGACTAGAGTAGAAGTTTGCTACAAGATCTTTGCTCCCCAGAGCCTGAAATCTAGACAAAATAAATTTACACACAAACAAGTGTGTGGTACCAGTTCTCTTTGAAACAGCATTTCAGAGAAAGGAGACCCCGGTGAGAGCAAGGGTGCTGCAGGAAGCTGCAGGAAAGAAGTGTCACTTACAACAAGCCAGACATACATGAGCAATTACATAGACGGAAGTGGGAGCACTTGTTTCCAAATGGAGAGACAGCAAGAGCAAAAGCTTCAAGGCAGGAACAGCTAGGGTATGTGTGTAAGACAGTGAGGAAGCCATTTTGCCTGGGGCAGGAGGGCAAACCACTCATTCCGTCTCCGTATGGGAAGAAAAACACTGAGGGCCAGGCCAAGCCAGAGGCAGGAACAATGAGAAGAGAGTTAGCTTTGGTGATGGTGTACCAGGGACTCCATCCCCTCCCAGCTGTGTTCATAACGTTGACCAGGATGATCCTTGGTGAGAACGTGATTTTGTGAAAGGGGAGGTGTAAGGAAGGTAAGAGAGAAGACAAGGAATTCTGTAAGGTGAGGGGCATGGAGGTTTCTACATGAACCCAGGGGCCCGCAGGAAATTGTTTTCCACGAGATCAACCTCCTTCCTTGTCTTTGCAGGTTGATTCCTGCCAATAATCTTCCTTTGGGAGAGTTCCCATTTTCTCTCCCCTTTCCTGCTTGGTACATACTTTTTCTTCTTATGGTGGATTTTGTATTTTTAGCCCAGGCAGTTGCTGTGGCAACCACTAGAGCTGAACATTTTGTTTCCCAAGAACAAATGCATGTTTAAATATTCAAGCAATTTTTCCGTTGTTCAAAGGAACTGAGATTTCAAGCATATTATTCAGACTGTATGAGATAAATTGCATTTTCTCTCTTTTATTTTAAGGGTTCCCACAGTGTTCACGCTTTTCCAGGGTTGGGATGGAGGTCAGAATTAGTGTTTACATCAAACATGGAAATCGCTTTTGGAAAGGATAATAAGGAATAATTTTATGATGTTTTATTTCCCTCTACAACTTTTTTTGGGAATATCTTAGCCATGAGTACTCCAGACAATGAGGAGAGAGCACTCATTTCCTCCCTCCTTGGGAAGGAAAGATTCAGAAAGAGGCACTTTTTCAATAAAGAGATGCCATCGCTTCTATGTCTGACTTACACAGACAGGGCTGGCATGGCAATATGACTTTTATTCGCTCTTTTGACCTTTCCCTAGATGAAAGAAATTGTAGAAATTGCATTTACTGTGTCTGAGTATTCTTTTCTCCCTCAGATACATATTATAGATTGTGGATTGCAAACATGTCTCTATTTTAGTAATTGAGCTTCTGAAGCTTATCCCAGCCTCCAGATTCCTTTCAAGTATATTGGAGTGTGAAAATGGATCTCCCACACATCTAGGCAAGTTCTTAACCTTGGGTCCATGAACTTGGATGGAAAAAATTACACCATTATTTTTACCATCTTCTTATTAGGGTTTATCATTTTGTTCCATTATGATTGTTGGTAGCAAATGACAAATCACCACCGGAACCCCAATACATGACGATTGTTGAAGAGTTATATCCAAATTCTCTGCAGACTCATCACTACTTTGAAGTTACCATAGTTACTAGATATCCAGTACAGCCCAATGTCATTTCTTGAGTTAATAAATAATATATACATATATTCATTCAAATCACAAATTTGATTTTAGTATTCTGAGAACTGTATTTAAATTGCTTTTCTTTGTAATAAATTACATTTCATTTTATGCTTTTAAAAAAGCATTGAGAAGGGGATAAGTTTTTCCAGACTGCCAAAGGGGTGCATGACACATGAAAATTAAACAACTTCTAATTAAAAATTAAACAACGTCTAATCTACACATTTGGACCCTAGTGTTACCGTCTTTGTATCTAGGCTAGCTGGGCCTTAACAAGCAATTTGATGAATCCTTTTCATTTTATTTTTTAAAATCCCTTAAATACTGACCCATGTTCCCCAGTAGCATGATTTAGACCTCTTTTAGAGAACAGGTGATTTCTTTGGTTTTTGTGGGGTTTTTTTAAGTTTTTATTTTAATTCCACTTAGTTAACATACAATGTTATCTTAGTTTCAGGTGTACAATATGATTCAACACTTCCGTACGTCACCTGGTGCTCATCACAAGTGCACCCCTTAATTCCCATCCCCCCATTTCACTCATCTTTCCACCCACCTTCCCTCTGGTAACAATTAGTTTGTTCTCTATAATTAAGTCTGTCCCTTGATTTCTCTCTCTCTCTCTTTTCCTTTGCTTGTTTGTTTTGTTTCTTAAATTCCGCACATGAGTGAAACCATCCGGTCGTCTTTCTCTGACTTACTTTGCTTAGCATTACACGCCATAGCTCCATCCATGTCGTCGCGAATGGCAAGAGTCCCTTCTTTTTTATGGCTGAATAATATTCATATATATTTGTGTATGTGCACAGTATATTTATAAATATACATGCTACTTCTTCTTTATCCATTCATCCATCCACGGGCACTTGAGCTGCTTCCGTATCTTGGCTATTGTAAATACTGCTGCTATAAACAGGAGTGACTGTATCCCTGTGCATTCGTATTTTTGTATTCTTTGGGTAAATACCTAGTGCTATGATTGCTGATAATAGGGGAGTTCTATTTTTAACTTTTTGAGGAAGCTCCTTACTATTTTTCCCAGTGGCTGCACCAGCTCGCATTCCCACCAGCAGTGCAGGAGGGTTCCTTTTTCTCCACGTCCTCCCCAACACCTGTTTCTTGAGGTTGTTGATTTTAGCCGTTCTGACAGGTGCGAGGTGATATCTCCTTCTGGTTTTAATTTGCATTTCCCTGATGGTAAGTGATGATGAGCATCTTTTCATGTGTCTGTTGGCCATCTGGATTGTCTTTTTTGGAGAAATGTCTGTCTGTATCTTCTGTCCGTTTCCTAACTGGATTATTTGGTTTTGGGGTGTTAAGTTTCATAAGTTCTTTATATATTTTGGATACTAACCCTTTATCAGATATGTCATTTGCAAATATCTTCTTCCATTCAGTATGTTGCCTTTTAGTTTTGTTGATTGTTCCCTTCACAGTGAAGAAGCCTTTTATTTTGATGTAGTCCCAATAGTTTATTTTTGCTTTTGTTTCCCTTGCTTCAGGAGACATATCTAGAAAGAAGCTGCTATGGCCAATGTCAAAGAAGTTACTGCCTATGTTGTCTTCTAGGATTTTGATGGTTCCCCGTCTCACATTTAGGTCTTTAATCCATTTTGAATTTATTTTTGTGTAGGATGTAAGAAGGTCGTTCCAGTGTCATTCTTGGGTGTGCTGCTGTTCAGTTGAAACAATACCATTTATTGAAGAGCCTGTCTTTTTCCCATTGCATATTCTTTCCTGCTTTGTCGAAGACTAATTGACCATATAGTTGTGGGTTTATTTCTGGGTTTTCTATTCTGTTTCCATTGATCTGTGTGTCTATTTTTGTGCCAGTACCGTACTGTTTTGATTACTACAGCTTTGTAATATAACTTGAAGTCCGGAATCATGACGCTTCCAGCTTTGCTTTTCTTTTTCAAGATTGCTTCGGCTGTTGGGGATCTTTTGTGGTTCCATACAAATTTTAGGATTGTTTGTTCTAGTTCTGTGAAAAATGCTGTTGGTATTTTGATTGTATAGAAATGCAACAGATTTCTGTAGATTGATTCTGTGTCCTGTGACTTTACTGATTTGTTTATCAGTTCTAGCAGTTTCTTGGTAGAGTCTTTTGGGTTTTCTATGTATAGTATCAGGTCATCTGCAAATAGTGAAAGTTTTACTTCTTCCTTACTTATTTGCATGCCTTTTATTTCTTTTTGTTTTCTGATTGCTTGGCTGGGACTTCCAGTACCTTGTTGAATAAAAGTGGTGAGAGTGGGCATCTCTGTCTTGTTCCTACGTTAGGGGAAAAGCTCTCGGTTTTTCCCCATTAAGGATGGTGTTCCATGAGGGCTTTTCATAGGTGGCCTTTATTATTTGACGTATGTCCCCCCTAAACCTACTTTGTTGAGGGTTTTTAAAGATTTTATTTTTATTTTTTTGAAGAGATAGAGACAGCCAGCGAGAGAGGGAACACAGGCAGGGGGAGTGGGAGAGGAAGAAGCGGGCTCGTAGCGGAGGAGCCTGATGTGGGGCTCGATCCCACAATTCTGGGATCACGCCCTGAGCTGAAGGCAGACGCCTAATGACTGTGCCACCCAGGCGCCCCTGTTGAGGGTTTTTATCATGAATTGATGTTGTACTTTGTCAAATGCTTTTTCTGCATCTATTGAAAAGATCATATGGTTCTTATCATTTTTCTTATTGATGTAGTGTATCATATTATTGATTTGTGAATATTGAAACACCCTTGCAATCCAGGAATAAATGCCACTTGATCATGTTGAATAATTTTTTTTTATGTATTGTTGGATTCGGTTTGCTAGTATTTCATTGAGGATTTTTGCTTCTATTTTCATAGGGATACTGGCCTGTATTCTCTTTTTTTAGTGGTATCTCTATCTGGTTTTGGTATCAGGGTAATGCTGGCCTCATAAGTGAATTTGGAAGTTTTCTTTCCTTTTCTATTTTTTAGAAGAGTTTAAGAAAAATGTTTATTAATTCTTCTTTAAATGTTTGAGAGAATATATTTATATATTTCTAGGAATATATCCATTTCTTCCAGGTTCCCCAATTTGTTGACTTATAGTTTTTCTTAATATTGTTTTATGATTGTTTGTATTTCTGTGGTGGTGGTATTTCTTCTCTCATTTGTGAATTTATTTATTTGAGTCCTCTCTCTTTTTTTCTTGATAAGTCTGGTTAGAGGTTTATTAATTTTGTTGATCTTTTCAAAGAACCATTTCCTGGTATTATTGATCTGTTTTATTGTGGTTTTTGTTTGTTTTGTTTTGTTTTTTAGAGTAACTTTTTATTTTTTTTATTATGTTCAGTGAACCAATATGTACCACATCATTAGTTTTTAATGTAGTGTTCCATGATTCATGCGTTGCGTATAACACCCAGTGCTCATCACAACACATGCCCTCCTTAATACCCATCACGCATCCACCCTATCCTCCCACCGCCTCCCCTTTGTAACCCTCAGTTTGTTTCCCAGAGTCCAGAGTCCCTCATGATTTGTCTCCCTCTCTGATTTCTTCCCATTCGGTTTTCCCTCCCTTCCGCCATGGCCTTCCACGATATTCCTTTTGTTCCACACATGAGTGAAACGATATGATAATTGTCTTTCTCTGATTGACTTATTTCATTTAGCATAATCCCCTGCAGTTCCATCCATGTCGATGCAAATGGTGGGTATTCATTTTTTCTGATGGCTGAGTAATATGCCACTATATATATAAACCACGTCTTCTTTATCCATTCATCTGTTGGTGGACATCTGGGCTCTTTCCACAGTTTGGCCATTGTGGACATTGCTACTGTAAACATTGGAGTGCAGATGCCCCTTCAGATCACTGCATTTGTATCTTTGGGGTAAACACCTAGTATAATGCAATTGCTGGGTCATAGGGTAGCTCTATTTTTAACTTCTTGAGGAACCTCCATACTGCTTTTCAGAGTGGCTGTACCAGCTTGCATTCCCACCAACAGTGTAAGAGGGTTCCCCTTTCTCTGCATCCCCACCAACATATGTTGTTCCCTGCCTTGTTAATGTTAGCCATTCTAACTGGTGTGAGGTGGTATCTCATTGTGGTTTTGGTTTGTATTTCCCTGATGTCAAGTGATATGGAACATTTTTTCATGTGTCCGTTGGCCATTTGTATGTCTTCTTTGGAGAAATAAGTGTTCACGTCTTTTGCCCATTTCCTGACTGGATTATTTGTTTTTTGGGTGTAGAGTTTGATAAGTTCTTTATAGATTTTGGATACTAGCCCTTTATCTGATATGTCATTTGCAAATATCTTTTCCCATTCTGTAAGTTTCCTTTTAGTTTTGCTGACTGTTTACTTTGCTGTGCAGAAGCTTTTTATCTTGATGAAGTCCCAAAAGTTCATTTTTGCTTTTGTTTCCCTTGCCTTTGGAGATGTGTCTCGAAAGAAGTTGCTGTGGCCGATGTTGAAGAGGTTGTTGCCTATGTTCTCCTCTAGGATTTTGATGGATTCTTATCTCACATTGAGGTCTTCCATCCATTTTGAGTTTATTTTTGTGTATGGTGTAAGAGAGTGGTCCAGTTTCATTCTTTTGCATATAGCTGTCCAATTTCCCCAGCACCATTTACTGAAGAGACTTTTTTTCCATTGGATATTTTTTCCTGATTTGTTGAAGAATAGTTGACCGTAGAGTTGAGGGTATATTTCTCGGGTTTCTCTTCTGTTCCATTGATCTGTGTGTCTGTTTTTACGCCAGCACCATGCTGTCTTGATGACCACAGCTTTGTAGTATAGTTTGAAGTCAGGCATCATAATGCCTTTTTTTAGTTTCTGTATCATTTATTTCTACTCTATTCTTTAGATTCCTTCTTTCTGCCGGCTTTAGGTTTTATTTGTTGTTCTTTTTCTAGCTCCTTTAGGTGCAAGGCTAGTTTATTTGAGATTTATCTTGCATCTTGAGGTAAGCCTGTATTGCTATAAACTTCACTGTTAGAACCATTTTTGATGCATCCCTGAGATTTTGGACCATTGCATTTTATTTTTATTTGTTTCCATATCCTTTTTTATTTATTCTTTTATTTATTCTTTTATTTTTTGTTCATTCTTTTATTTGACCCATTCATTGTTTAATAGCATGTTATTTAACCTTCATGTATTTGTGGTCTTTCCAGGTTTTTCTTGTGGCTGTGTTACTTTCATAGCATTGTGGTCAGACAAGATGCATGGTATAACTTTGATCTTGAATTTGTTGAGGGCTTGTTTTGTGGCCTAATATCTATCTATTCTGGAGAATGTTCCATGTGCACTTGGAAAGAATGTGTACTCTGCAGTTTTAGGATGGAATGTTCTGAATATATCTGTTAAATCCATCTGTTCCAATGTGTCATTCACAGCCATTGTTTCCTTGTTGAATTTCTGTTTAGATGATCTGTCCATTGATGTAAGTGGGGTGTTAAAGTCCCCTACTATTATTGTATTATTATCAATTAGTTCCTTTATGCTTGTTATTAACCTTTTTATGTATTTGGGCACTCCCATATTGGGTGCATAAGTATTTACAATTGTTTTATCTTCCATTTTTTTTTCATGCTGAACACAGTTTATTTTCAATTATTTGCTCTCACAAACCATGCTGCAACAAATACCCTCATGCGTATGTCCGCTCTTATATGTGACCGTATCGCTGTTGGATAAATTCCCAGAAGTGGAATTTCCAGGTAAGAAGAAAACACATTTGTAATTTTGAAATATAATGCCAAATTGCCTTTTTTTTTTTTAAAGATTTTATTTATTTATTCGACAGAGATAGAGACAGCCAGCGAGAGAGGGAACACAAGCAGGGGGAGTGGGAGAGGAAGAAGCAGGCTCATAGTGGAAGAGCCTGATGTGGGGCTCGATCCCAGAACGCCAGGATCACGCCCTGAGCCGAAGGCAGGCGCCTAACCGCTGTGCCACCCAGGCGCCCCCCAAATTGCCTTTTTTAACTTTTCATTTCTGACTTACAACTATCTTACAAATTCCCCTTGTAGCCACTAACCCACACCCATACAGAGAATGAGATTTGGGGGAATGTAGTTCCAGCTTAGCTAATTTGCCAGAATGTTTGAATTTAATGGAATCATTAATATTGTTCTTTTTTTTTACAGGTTTTTATGTGAATAGAAGTTTATTCATTATTCTGGTTACATGCCCTAGAGTGCAATCGCTCGGTTATATGGTGGTTGCATATGTACTTTCTTTTTTTTTTAATGCTTTTTTATTATATCATGTTAGTCACCATACAGTACATCGTACTTTAGGAAGCATTGTTGACAATCTTTGCTATTGCAACACCAAGGAACATGTTTCAAAGAAGGTTATCTGGAAGCTACTGGACAGTGTCACATCTACTTTCTTCTGAAGTTCACACAACTGGGTAATGCTGCTATAGGAAAATTCATGGCTCTGTTTCTCCTCTGCTTTCCAGATTTTTCACTTGCCTTTCTGGAACCTAACTCAGAACACTGGGATTCTGACAAATATAGATCTCAGGCTTCTAGTCTCTAGAAACAGAGGCAGCATAGGGGTGGTGAGTAGGAAGTAGGGAGCAGAGTCACCCACAGACACTCCAGCATACAAGTCAGGTGGAACGGTGCTATAGTGGAGACAATGCACGTTTGGATGTTGTGATGTCTGAGATCCAACCCTGGCTGTGTGACTTTGGGTAACTCACAATTGTCTGTTCTGGCACCAGCTTTTACATTTTCAAAGGTTGAATTTTTAAACTAGATCGCATTATGATTGGGGATTATGGACTACGTCATTCAGGATTTCAGGCCGGAACCCCAGTGGTTCTGGAAATATGGCTGCATGAAATCCAATCCCTTAATATGAAGATTGACTTCCCTGTTCATGGGCACTGATGAGTGAGTGGGCCTGTGGGGAGAACCTTCCAGGCCACGGGCTAAGGAATTCTTGAAGGATTCTTAAGGTTCGCTTGTTCTGTAGAAAGAGGTTGCCTGTCCTTCCCAATGCCACCTTGTACATCTGCTGACCCCACCTGCTGACATCTTGCTGCACAGCTTATATAACTTACCAGCTGGAAAGTAGTGAAACTAATTCCACAAGCTGTACCGGAGGGTTTGATTGCTTTATCTGAGTCTCCTGACTCTGGTGCATTCACATGGGAGTGTTTTCGAGATAATTTCTTATTCACCCAGAGGCATCTCTGTGTGATATAATCAACCATCTCAAAGAGTCTCCTGCTTATCTTGTTCATATTCACCTTTGCCACGTCCCCCATTCGCTTCACCTCCTCAGAGTCTCATCCAATGTAGGAAACAAACAAACAAACAAACAAATCAAGGGTACAAATGTCTCAAAAACCCCAAGCAGATCAAAGCAGTCTGTGTTGGACAAGAGACATTTTGTTGCTGCTTCCCAGAGGGCTCTGACTCAAGTGTTCTAGGGAAGTCCCCCTCCCTCCCACAGGCTAGGGTATTCTGGAGACCAGAGCCACTATAATCAGAGGGCTGAGCTCATTACCCAGAGGGACCTCAGGTGCCATGTTGTGACCAATCAAGTCAAGGCCAGAGGGAGGAGGCTTTGAATGGCCAACATGAATTCTCTGAGCTTATTTCCCAACGTGAAAGGATTATGTGCAGATGAGAGAACTGGTTTAGCAGGAATTTTCAATAATGAAGGGACTTAATATTTGATTTCATGCTTTACAAAGGGCAGGCCTTGGTTTCCATAGCATGTCAACCATTCTGCCCATGTCCTGATGTGGGGGCAGGGGGTGGCGGCTCTGGGAAGATGTGGGGGAAAACCAGAGACCCAGGTTTCCTGGTGTCCTTGGCTTTATTGAGGAAAATATGCTGGCTAGATAGCTGAGGCAGAATGCAACTTGGGGGATCTCTGCTTTACACTGCCTATTTTCAGCCCTAGAGTGACTAAGAGGAAATCAATTGAATTCACTTTTAAAAAGCATCTATTGATCACCTATGTTTAAGGATCAATGCTGGAGCTCTTGGGGATTCAGGGGTGCAAAGTACATTGTTTCTGACTTCAAGATTTCATAAGCTGTTTAAAATGGCTAATGCTTCTAAATAACTTTGATATAACTCTGTGATGACTGTTAAAGTATGGTCACAAACATCCTTTATGGGAGAGAGAAGTTCGTCTTCCTCTGTGAATCTGAAAAGGCCTCTTAGAAGATATAAGATTTGAGTGGACTCTGAAGACAATGGAGAAGTTTGATGAATAAGTAAGTGACGGGGGAGATTACCAAGGGGGTAAAACCTTCCACAGAGAACAAAACTTAACCTGAGGCCCAAAACAGAAGAGTGAAGGACATTATTTTAGAAATAAGGTGGAGAAATCTCTGATAGTTTCGCTGGTGGAGTGGAGAAGGTGGAGAACGTAGTTAGAGGTCGCTTGTGGAAGGTGGGGCTGAATGGTTTCGAATTTATCCTGTAGAAGGTATGGAGTCACCAAGGTTTTTGATCAAGGCAGTGACATAATCAAAGCTGTTAGTTCTGGTGGAAATGTATGGCTTGACCTTGGAGAAAGGGAGAGACTGGAGCATAAACTGGAGATGGAGTTATAAATGGAAAGAGGGAAATAGGTCTGAAAAGTGTCACAGATGGTAGAGTTGATAGGACAAAAGGATTGGCTGCCAGCAGTCAACCTGTCTAAGCCAGTAAACCATAGAGTCATATACCTGTCTTGTGAACTATGAGGGCTGACTTTTTTTATTTTTAATTTTTTATTATGCTATGTTAGTCACCATACAGTACATCCTTAGTTTTTGATGTAAAGTTCCATGATTCATTGTTTGCGTAGAACACCAAGTGCACCATGCAATACGTGCCCTCCTTACTACCCATCACTGGCCTATCCCATTCCTCCACCTCCCTCCCCTCTGAAGCCCTCAGTTTGTTTCCCAGAGTCCACGTTAGAGATAATCTAGTCTTTGCTTTATCTGACAAGAAACTGAGGCTCAAGAAGTCAAATTCCAAATTATAACGTATTTTAGCAAAACTGTTTAATTCCTCATGTTCGTTCTTCAAATAACCTGGAAAGGCGATTCTAATTCAGAATAAGTTCTTGTTTTATAAAAAGGCCAACTGAAGCATGAGCAGTTGAAAAAGGGGCTTCCAAGCAGATCCAAGATATCCAAAAGGGTTCCTTCTACCGTATCATCCCTCAGGGCAGAGAAAGATCAGTATGATATTTAGACATTAACATCAACTGTCTCCCTTATTCATTTTCCTTTCCCATCTTGGTGTCTACTGTTTGGTGTCTGTGTTCTTTTTTATCCTAGGAAATATTCTGGTGCAAAAACGGGGCCAACCTGTAGTTGTGGCCCCTTGAATTCCATAGATCAGTCTCAGTGGAATCCAGTCGAGAATTTCTGGTTGAAAACCAGAGACAGGCCTTAGAGATGGTGTGTCCAGCATACTGAGGCGATTAGGCTAGACTCTGATTAAGGATTCTTTGTTCCATTACTGCTGTGATCCCTGGTTAAACCATCATTTTATTTCTTTCCATCTTCTTAACCGTGGGCCCAGCTTTCATGTCCTCACCCGGCTAAGGAAAGCAGGGATTGGCCCACGCGGGACCATGCGAGATCACTCAGTTCTGAGCTGTCCCAGGAGGAGGACTTCGCTCTGTAGTTTCACTTCTGCAACCCCTGCTCCTGAGACAGATGTAGGGAAAGGGGGAGAAGATGCAACTTCAGCAGTTTCTGTTTACAGCAGGCCATGGACACTGGAACATTTCAACTCTTGGCAAAAGCAGAAATAAGGACATCTTGAGAAAACAGAACAGCTCTTATCTGTGTTTTCAGCCTAAGAGGAACACAATATTTAGAGGCAAAGAGAACTAGTAAGAATAGAAATTCATGAGACTTCAAGATTTGTGGCATGGCCTTAAGAAGCTGGTAGAGCTTAAAGCAACAGAGCAGCCCAGAAATGCCCTTCCGATTTGTAAGATATACCAGTTAAAATTGTTATAGTTTAAATTTGTGGGACACTCGTTATGCACCAGCCCACTAGGCCAAGGTTTTCTTTCTTTTTTTTTCTTTTTGCATGTTTCAGCTTTCAAGTTTGTTGAATTGAAGTATAATTAACAAATACAATCATAAGATATTTGAAGTGTACAATAATTCGATACACGTCTACGTTGTGAAAGGATTGCCTGCATCCATACCACCTTACACATTTGCCTTTTTAATTATTTTTTTGGTGAGAACATTTAAGCTGTACTTTGTTAGTCCACTTCAATTATACAATAAAGTCATCAATTAGAGTCACTATGTTATATATTAGGTCATCTAAGTGTTTCTTAATCCTCACAGCAGCTCTTTCAGGTAGGTTCTATTAAAACCCTTATTTTTCAGATAAGAAAACCGAGGATCAGAGATGTCAGGTAAATAGCCTGAAGTTGTAAATGGCAGAGATGGGCTTTGAAACCAGGCAGGCAGGCTTCCGAGCCCGTGTTCTAACGGGAAACTACATTGCATCATCTAGACACACTCTGTCTTCCATCAAGAAAATTAATGGATTAAAGAGTGATGAAATGTTTCGATCATTTAACAAAGTCTGCCTTAAGCATAGCATGACAATAAGGCATGAATCTGAGGTTTGCCAAGTATAGTCGATCCTTATAATTGATGGTTCTATATTTGCAAATTCACCTATTTGCTAAAATTTATTTGTAACTCCAAAATCAACACTCATGGTGCTTTCACCATCATTCAGGGACCTGTTCAAAGCTGAAAAACATTTGAGTCATTCAACCCACACATTCCTTGAGATCAAACAAAGGGTTGCTCTGCCTTTTCGTTTTCGCTCTCATACTGTACGTGTGTCCTTTCTGCTGTGCATTTAGTGGCATATTTTTGCATTTGGTGCTTTTTGCTGGCAATTTCTCTCTTCAAAATGGCTCCCAAGCATAGTGCTGCAGCATCGACTCGTGTTCTGAGTGCAAGACTGTGATGTGCCTTCCAGAGAACATACATGTGTCAGATAGGTTCATACAGGTATGAGTTCTAGTGCTATAAGCTTCATGTTAATGAATCAATAATTAGCATTAGGTAAGGCATCTTTAACAGAAACACACATAAAACAAGATTATGTATTGATTGGTTGACAAAAATATTGTGGCCAGAGGCTCATAGGAACCTAACCCTGTATTTGCCCTAAGAGAAATGGGTTAGTATTCCATAATTCATTGTTTACAGAGACTTTATAGGGCACAATTTTGGTGAATAACAAGAATCAACTGTGTGGGTCATCCCTGCACGAGACAATAACACTAATAATTGCTACATTTAATTACTAGGTACTGTGTGTGAGGCATAGTGGAAGGTGTCAGAGATACAGTCAGGAAAAAGAGACATAGACACAGTCCCTTCTCTCAAGGACTTTGTAGTTCCTGGGGAATATGGATACTAATCTACTCATTACAAAAGCAATGCGTATGATGAAAAGGGAAATACAGCATGCTGTGGGAGCACATAACAGAAAAAAACTAATCTCCCCATAAGTACTATCCAAGGCATGGGGGCCTTGAGGCACGGAATGGATAAATAACATGTCCCGAACTCCCCCTTTCCCACTTGCCATCACTGCCTCTAGGGGTGGAAGATGTTGGGACATTGGAAGACAGAAATGATGAGTCGTCTTACTGTTAACAGAATCTTGATTTCATTGAGGTTCACTTTAAGTACATGGCGGAGAAATGCAAAGTATCAGAAGGCATTGCAAATGAAGAGAGAAATGGAGAACGTGCAATGCTTCAATTTTAAGAGCTGTTAGGGAGATGCAAGTCAGATTTCTAAGCATTTCACTATTCACAACTTTTTGGGTAAATCTGCCACAAAGAGCAAGGTAGTTCTGTGCAAATCCGTTCCAATCTCTAAAATAGGAAATTTGTCATAGAGAAACATTATCCCTTCTCCTTTCTCCCCCTGCTCCCCTCTGTCCAGCTCTATTGCTTTTTCTGGGGATCCTGGTTTCTCAACCAAGCTGTATTCAATTTTATGATTAAGTTCGGTATTGATATTCTCTGGTTACTGAGGGTAGGAAGATAGAAGAAAGAAAAGCATGTAGTGAATGGTTTCTTTATAGAGATTTAATTTGTTTCTGATAACGGGCAGCAGCTCTGCAGGGATCTTGGTGACGCATACACTAGAAATGGAAATATCTATAGGGAAACATTTGTTTTCCTTGTTTATGTGAACACAGCAGCACCTCTCTGGCCTTGGGCTTAAAGGAAGTGGCACTTCCCAGTGACAAGGTACGGACATTAAAGGGGAAGGAAATGAAAAGTTCTCCTGCAGGGACAGAGCCTGCGGTGGGGCATAGGGAGAGGGTACCTATTGGGTAAAGGCCTTAATGAGCAGTCTGACAAAGTAGCCCTATTTCTAGACCAAGAAGGACCACTTCAGGGTCCTTTGAGAGGGCACAGATTCAATTCACCTCTTCTCCTGGCTCATGTCCCTGTTCTATTTTTGTGTTTTGGAAATCTCTGTTGTTTCAACTGTGGTCCTAGAGCCCTATCCATTTGTACGTAATATGCTGTCCCATTTCACAGCACTGCAGTCTCTGACGTGGGTGGGAATGATTACCCATAGATGTTCTGATGGGAAACAGACTCTTGGAAGAGAAAGTTATTTTCCAGGGCTCTCTAGCCAGTTAGTAACATAGCTGTGACTTAAAGCCTGTAACCATCAGAGGCCACAGAGCAGTCAGGAAACACAGATAAGGAAAAGTCCCTCTCTGAACATTAACTTCCTAACTTACCATGTGCTGAAGGCTCAGTCACCTTCCTCTTAAAATCAGGTGCCGTATAGGATGTCTGAAAACCCTATACTCTACTGATGTCACTGAGGACATGGGTGGTTCAATCTACAGGAAAGACAGACGAAACAAAAATAATGTCTAGAACTCAATTGCAGGACTGAACCATTAGATTAAAAAATTCCTATGCCTTGACCAGAGCTTCTATATGAAAATATAGCTGAGCTGAGCTTTCTGGTTTAAAATAGGACACTGGCAAAATCAGATCTCCACATATGTGGGAGACTTTTCACAAATGACTATTACTGTTCAAATTAGAAGAGGTGGATCCAGCGTAGGGTCGGTTGCCAGATAAAATGCAGAATGCCCAATTAAATTTGAATTTCAGATACACAACAAGTTATTTTTTTAGTATAAGAATGTGCCAAATATTACATGCACCAAAAATTTCATGGGACGTACTTATGATAAAAATTATTTGTTGTGTATCTGAGATTCAAATTTAATCTAACTTTAATTTAGTGGCCTGTATTTTATTTGCTAAATCTGACAACTCTAATCCAGTGACTTAAAACCAAAAGCTGGTGCTAGATATCAAAAGTATAAATAGTATCATAAGTATGATACCTCCCAAAAGCATTTGCTCAATAAATAATTATATAATTTAAATCAAGTAGACCATCTTCGTATACAGTAAATATATCTGTTTCACAATAACTCTACAAAGAAGTTATTTTTTATCTTTGTTTACCATATGAGGAAACAAACTCTCAGAGGACTTACTGAATTTTTCAGGGTCACACAGTTCATAGGAGGCACTGATGGCATAGTTACCAAAGGTCTTTCTGTCTTAAAAACCCATGACTTTCAATACAAAAATCCAGAAACTTTGAGATATCTCGGAATCTGAAGGAAAAAGGTTTTAAGATGATCAAATCAATCTTGCAGCAGAGACTGGAAACAAAGCTCATTGGGCCAACTGGAAGTTCACACTGGAAACTCAGGCTAAACCATCAATTTGAGTAGCTGGGGCACAGCTTCAAGAATCTTGCAGGTGGGGGCACCTGGGTGGCACAGCGGTTAAGCGTCTGCCTTTGGCTCAGGGCATGATCCTGGCGTTATGGGATCGAGCCCCACATCAGGCTCCTCCGCTGGGAGGCTGCTTTTTCCTCTCCCACTCCCCCTGCTTGTGTTCCCTCTCTCGCTGGCTGTCTCTATCTCTGTCGAATAAATAAATTTAATAAAATATTTTTTAAAAAATTTAAAAAAAAAAGAGTCTTGCAGGTGTTTCTCTGCCTGTACTTAAAACCTGTAGGCAATGCACCCAGGTAGAGTGCTGCCCAAACTCTAGCTGGAAGACGACGGAAATTTAATTGAGAGAGCATCTTCATTCTCCAAACACAGAAAATTTGGATAAAATATGCCAATGCGGGTTATACTGCTAAGCTCAAAAGAAGGGAAAATCCACAGGGAGCGGAAATACAGAGAACCTCAAAGTCAAGAGAGGGAGTGATCACCTGAAGCTGCAACTGGTTTTGGAGACAAGTTTTAGGGGACGGGGAATGGGGTTTCAGGTTTGCAGAGGATGGACTATTAGATCTGAAGCCACTTGAGATAAGCAGCTATAATGCAATCTTTCCTATGTATTGCTAAGATTTTTTAAAACATATGCTGTCCATGGAAAAGGGACTGATTAGGACAACGACACTAACCCAAGGAACTGACAAGGAAGTAGCTCCCCACTGAGCCCCTGGATGAAAAAATGTCTCCCATAAGAATTCAGAACCTCAAAATTACATAAGGAATGGGTGAAGACTCGAAATTTACCCTAGTGGTGCAGGAACCCCAGATTTAGAAATTAGCCCAAAACTCAGCCAGCTCTGGCGAAAGCCCTGAGGTCCTGGCAGAAACAAATGGGAGAGTGCTTTGTAGATGCCTTGCCACAAATCAGCACAATAGACTCCCCACTGAAACCATCTCCAGGGATGAGGAATTCGGGGATAAAATTATCATGAGCACAAGCAAGACTTAGCAACAACACGCACAGAAAACAGTCACTTAGGCAAAAGAGAATGAGAACACAAATGCATTTAGAATGTTCGTTTTAGAACATTAAACAAAGGAAGAGAAATCAGAAGGCAGAAAAATAGTAGAAGAAAAGAAAGCAAAAACAAATATAGTTTTTAGAATTAAAAATTTTACTCATTAGATTAAAATATCAAAACATGGGTTAAACAGTAAAGAACATGCAGCTGGAGACAGAATTCACTAACGGAAGATAATTCTGAATAACTCATCCAGAATGCAGGGAAGAGTGGTAGAGATGGGGTCCCCGGTAAAGAGATGAAAGATGTGGACGTTACAATGAGAAGATTTAATACATATCAGCTAGAAAGTAAGGGAGATGAGGTAATATTCACAAAGATACCTGCTTGGAATATTTCTGAGCCGAAGAAAGATTTGAGTCCTCATATTAGAGTTGCCCAAGGAGGATGAAATTCATAGTGAAACTGCGGAATAACAAAGACAAGGAAAAATAAAAATTTTAAGGCATTGGAAAGAAAAGACAGATTACCCACAAGGAAATTTTAAGGCATTGGAAAGAAAAGACAGATTACCCACAAGGAAAACGAATGGCTGATCGTCTACTGCAGTAACAATAGAAGCCAGAGTAAAATGGAATAAGAGGCTCAAAATATTAAACTACGTCACCGTCGAAAGATATGGCAAAATAAAACTACTTGCACACAGAAGGAGACTGAGTTTACTAATCACGTTCACTGGAAAAACTACAAAGGTGAACTTCAGAAAAAGGAAAATTATTCCAGAAGGAAGGGGAGAGATGCAAAAAGCAATAGAAAGTAAAGAAATTGGGAAGCTGGCTGGTAAATCAAAATAATTGTTGATAGTATAAACAGCAACACAAAAAGATTATTTGGGGAAGCTTAAAAACAAGATGGAACTGATGTAGAATGCCCTGAAAATAGAAGAGGTATGGGGTTAAAGCATCCTGAGTTCCTTGTATTGGTCAATGAGAAATATTGATTAAAATTGGACTGTATTAGGTATCCATGTTAAAGAATAGAAATAAAATTACCTATATATTCAAAAGGATAGATTAATAAAGGTGGGAAAAAAAGAAATTTTGGTAGTATGCAGTACAAGAGGAAATAAATTGTTCAACAACGTGGAAAATAGGAAACATACAAAAAAGATGGAAACATTAGCCTGGATATATCAGTAACCGCAAATAACAGGGGATTTAACTCATGCTAAAAGGCAAAGAAGTTCGAATTGAATTATAAGGATCCACTATTCATATAACAAAGAGGTAAGAATAGAAAAAATTTTGAAATAAAAGATGTACCAGGAAAATGGGAAACTGTATTGCAATATTAATATTGGGCAAATAAGACAAAACTATTAACAATTACAAAAGGGGTTATTTCTTAATGATTGAAAGAATAGTTCATCAGGAAAATACAATAATCATTACATATTATCAAGAGAAGCTGACGAATAAAAGATCGAGCAAATAACAATTGGTAAAAAAAATATTTTGATATTAGTATTAACACTTGACCCATCAAATAGAGAATTTGACACATACTCTTCATCTTATAAGAACTTTTTCAGAGAAAAGTAAGGGAAAACTTCTCAAGCCAATTCATGACACTGTCCTCACTCTGATGGCAAAGCAAGACAAGAACAGTTTTAGAAAGGATGCTTGACAGACTGAGTGCTTCAGAGGGGAGGGGGGTGGGGGAATGGGATAGGCTGGTGATGGGTAGTAAGGAGGGCACGTATTGCATGGTGCACTGGGTGTTATACGCAACTAATGAATCATCGAACTTTACATCAAAAACCAAGGATGTACTGTATGGTGACTAACATAATATAATAAAAATATTATTATGAAAAAAAAAAGAAGTTTGATCATGAGACCATCACAAAAAAAAAAAAAAAGAAAGAAAGAAAGGATGCTTGAGGGCAAACTCACATTTATAAATATAAATACAAATTTCATAAAATATAAGGAAACTGAACCCAGCCATTTATTATTTTTTTAAGTCCATCATGATCAAGGAGGGTTTATTCCAGAAATTCAGGGATATATAAACATAAAGAAATCTATACTGAACTGTAACTTGCCATATTAACGGATTCAAGGAGAAAAATCAGACAAGCTACTCCATAGATGTGAAGAAGACATTTGATAAAAATCCAACCACTCTGTGGTTAAATCCAACAACATTTAGCAAACTATAAAATAAACAGAAGTTCCTTGACATGATTAAGAGAATCTAACAAATGTATACAGTAGACATCACACTTGCAACCTTAGAATCTTTTCATTTAACGTTGTAGTGAGAGCAAAGATGCAAGCCAATGTTGTTTCTACCCATCATTGTCCTGGAGGTCTCCGGCAATGCAAAGAGGAAAGAAAGTGAAACAGGAAGAATAAGGATCAATTTGGGAGAAACAAAATTTTCTATATGTGGATGAGCTGTTAGAACAAGTACGTGAGATGCTTTTGAAAGTATCGTATAACTTCGTAAGTCATAAGAGCAACGTGCAGAAATCTGCTTGAAGGTGGGGAGAGGGGGGCACTTTTCAAGATGTGGGTCTCCTTGTGCAGACATGTAGTGGTCTGAACACACCCCAATTCCCACCATTCTTGCTCCAGACCTAGGTTTAGTTTGGTTACTCTATGCAGTCTGTCATTTTCTGTGATAGATTCTCTCTCTAGTGCTCTTCCCCCTGCATAGACCACTGAATTGCGTGTTTCCCTAACACGTTTCTCCCTGCATTTTTACTACAGATGTATAGTATAATTATGGCAGGACCGTTAGAGAATTTGGGGCCACCACCAAACAGAGAGCAGAATTTCATGGTCCAGCTAATCCCTACTCTCAGTCAACACACTGAAGGATTTTGGGTCCCTGTGTTCTTCAGTGAAAAGAATATTACCGAACTTAATAGGAGGCTCAGTATTTTTATGATTCCCTTTCCGGGACTAATGACAGAGACACTGACAACACATCCTACCCTGCTGTGAAACTGCAGGCAGAGGACCTAGAGAGTGAAATTTATTTGCTCTGATTGAATGACTGTCACAGCCGGAGGATATGCAGGGGGAGAAGACATCACTGTCCCGGGAGGGAAAAGCCAACAGATATTAAATAACATTGGATCCAATCACCACAGACTGAGGTAGCTCATAGAGTGGGGGTATTTTTTTCCTCCACTTGAGAGTTATTTTATCGTTTTTCTCCTAGATTTTCTAATCTTCTTGGTGGCCTTGGGAATACGCACTTCTACAAAGTAGCCTCTATGAAATAAGCAAATAAGTACCAGATATTTACAAAATGTCTTAGAGTTTATAAAGCAATTTCACATACATTATCTCATTAGATGCCCACAAGGTCCCTGAGAGGGAGGGGTGCTGTCATTCCTGTTGGGTGAGGATACTGACTTTGGGAAAGGTCAAGTGATTATCCTCAAAGTCATACAGCTCATTCAAGCCAGTAGGCTATCTGATTCCAAATTTAGCGTGCTTCAGCCATGGATTGGAACTCAGTGAATGACAGAACAAGTAGCAGTAAACGAGACATCAGAAGCCGTATGTTTGAGGTCATAGCTTTCCCGGGAGCCCAGATCTCTGCAAGGGCAGAGAGAGACAGGAAACGATCTCCAGGGAACTTTCCATGGATTTCAACTATGCAAAGGGCTCTAATTGGGTCCCTTCAATTTTCGTCTTGACTAGTCCACTGTGTTTGAAATCTTGGGCTATTTATTAAATCTCTCTGGTCTTAGTTTCTCTATTTATTAAATACCGTTAGTAACAATTACCCTAATAACATCACGATTATTGTGATAATAAGGTAAACAATAAACAACATCTGAGAGATCTTAAAGTGCAATGTGCACATGAGAAAAGTGTTCTCTTCGACAAATAACGTAATAAACAGCACAGCAAGCTTTGGTCTCAGTTAACGTTTGACATACACTCCCGGCTTCCCAAGTAAATACTGAAGCAGCTGACGGATATTACATGCACTTATTTTCTTACTTTGAAAAACACCAGTGATATATCAATATAAAATCATCCATATTTCTAATATTAAAAATTGATCTAGAGTAAGACTTTAAAGTCTCCTGGGCTCCCCCGAACTCCCCCTTCCCCTTTGCCTGTCGGTCTGGCCCTCAGAGTTCATCACTGTTGACTGCTTCTTGTTCCCTCCCCTTTGGTTCCTTGATTTTCCTGAATTGTGCTGCCCTGAGAAATAATACTGCTGTGCAAATGATGACCACACCTTAACATCACACAGGGCGTTCCGGTTTCTGAAACACTTGCTAAATATTGTCTCCTTTGAGCCTCCTGAGAGCCCTCGAGAGCCGCTTACTCCTTTGTGTTGTAATTCAGACAAGCACGCATGGCCATCATTTATGCAGTGCGCGCCATAAGCCAGACGCTGGGCAGGCCCGGGAAATCCAAGCCACGAGCAATGAAGGAATCATAGTTTATTAAGGGAGATAAAAATGATATATATTGACATCTCTATGATACAAATCCATACAGCACACAGGAAGACCACAGAAGAAAGAGTGAACTAATTCTGTCTGGGCCTGATAAAAAAGAAAACTCGGGAATATTTTATGTGGGAGAGACTAATAAAGCACAATTTTGAATGATATTAAAATCCAGAGAAGTGGAGAGGACTGAAGGACAGACCCCTAGAAAAGACTCAAATTCAGATATGGTGGTTCCAAGTCCAAGGTTCCTTTTCCCATACACTGCTGTGCAATTTATGGGTTGGCCCATTCGAAACAGGCATGTGTAATGTTTAACCAGAGTTAATTTTCCTCGGTTCAAAGACATTCAGTACAACCAGTGGAGAAATGTGATTGTCTGAATGGATTCTAAAGTTCACAGGGTTACCAGTTACTGTAAGAATAACCTTGATTTATTAGGGTATGGAATGGTGCAAAACAGAGAAGTAAGTAAAGTTTGCTTTTGCAGTATTTCCCCTCAAACCCTTCAGGATTCCTGCATCCTCTTGCTGTCCCTGGCTTCTCAGAGGCCACACTGTGCTAACACACCCAAGAACACCCGGGCCGTACCAAAGGGTCCGTTAGCAATGATGAGCTGGTGTCTCGTAGTGATACTCACTCATCAGGCTGCGATGTTAGCGTGATGTGATGGTAGCTAATAATTGGGGCGATTTAATGTGGCTAATGTTTAGTCCATTTAAGTATGGGATTTGTAGAAACTGCAATTCCTTAACTCAAAAAACGTAACTTTCTAAAAGTACAATGTGAGGTATCATGCTGCTGAGGGAGGAAGTATTCGCAGCTGGCAGTAGGGTGTAGAAACTACCAACCGAGCGTGTGCGTAATGCTCGGTCTCCCAACAGCCGCAGGAGCTCTGACTGCTTAGCTGGCTCGTGTATTTCCTATGCTGGGGTGACTGGCTCTTTTGGTAGGGAAGCAGGAGAAGAGGCTTTGTTGTTCTAAGACAAGGACAACCCATGGAGCATTCAGCCCAGAAGGGTTTGTTCTCCTTGGCCTTGTGTCTTATCACCCCTCTGGCAGGAAGGAAGAGCTTGCTGGGCTTGAGGGCTTTGGCAGAACCACCTCTGGTTTCCTGTTCTTTGGACAGCCCCAGCGGCAGGGGACAGGTAGCCGGGGGCGTGGAGGGGGGGCCACTGGCTGCCAGAGCAAGGGTAGACTGAAGAAGTCAGAAGTTAAGAGAAAAGAAGCCAGCCCTAAACACATCCTGTTTGTTTCTACCAGCAAGCATGAGTACTTGGCCTACAAGAGCTCAGAGGCCCTTCCAAGGGAACCTTCAGCGACTATGACTCATACGAAGAGAAAGGGCACCGTGAGTGGCAGTGGGGAGTTTTTGCTAAGCGAGCCAAAAGTTGGCTCAATCTTTGCCTGTCCCCATGACACCCTTTATTTCCAGGCCTTCCCATCTCCATGGCAACCTGCATGGTTTAGGCTCCGGTATAGCACTCAGTCCAGTGCGGGACACAAAACAGAAAATCCACAAAAATTGTGGAGTGACGATCTACATGAGGTGAAGTCCCCTGAAACCACTTTCTTCTTTACATTCTGAAAAATCGGTCAGGCTTACGCTTAGGTTAACAAATAAATAAAACTTGTGCATAGGAAAAAAGGCTGGAAGGAAAAATCAAAATATTGATAATAGCTATCTGGGAGATATAACTATGTTTATTTCTCTCTGTTCTGCTTTTTCTAACTTTCCATAATAAAAAAAATGTTAATTTTTATAATGAAAAAAACCCTGGCAAACTTTAAAAATGTCAATAAACCCTTTGTTGGAATCCATATTTTTCTGAAACAATAACATCGATCTACTCTAGTGTTTGGGTGGGATGGAGCTGAGGGTGTGTTTATGTGCACGTGTACATATGGAGAGGTATACAGTGATATATGTACATATATGTATATATGTGCACTGTTCCAGCAGAGACGATGACTCATTCTTCCAAACTCACAAAATAAGAAAGCCAGGGGATGTACTTGGTAAGTTCTTCCAGAACAATATTCTTCTAGGAACATTTGCAGAAGTGACCCTCAGCTGATTAATTCTACAGCCTCATCTCTTGTGGGACCCATCTCTCCACCACCTTTCCCCTCTTCCCTCACTCCTGCCGTACTGGATTACTTGGCACCCCCCCTGATGAGGCTAAGTCTTCCCTGTCTTTGCAACTTTGTCCCTGTCCACCTGGGAAATAGCTTTCATTCAAGATGCAGCTCCCTGGAGTAGCATTTACTACCTGAAACCCTTTCTGACTCGCTTCCCAGCCCCACCCCCCACTTGTAAGGACAACGGATGCCCCGTCTTCTGGGCCATGCTTATACCCCTTCTCAAGCCTGCAGCCCTGAGCTGTGCTGACCTAGTCACAACTGTGTCTCCGCTAGACTATGGCTCCTGATGGCCAGCACCCAGCCCAGTCCTTGGCACGTGGAAGGCTCTCAAGAGGTGTTTGGTGAATGAAGGAATGAATCTAACTGCAACTTCTCAGTCCTAGTGACAAGGAATGATGCCAGTGAGAGGAGACAGCCATGTGGGAATGCAGGTTTAAAATTATAATATAGGTAGAGGAAAATGAGGATTCTTTGTTGCCAACTTTGGGAGATACAAGAAGACTTACCACTTGTTTTGGATCTCCCAATGCTTTAGTTTGTTGTTTTTGTCTAGGAATATCATCTAAGTGTACGCTGCTTGTATCTGGTGTACCACAAGTTCTATGGTTTGGTGGTAAGAATCCAGAAACTGGTTTTTACGCTGCCATGGCAGTCACTGTAAAAAAATAAAATAAAATAAAATAAAATAAAATAAAATAAAATAAAATAAAATAAAATAAGCAACTTTTCTCCTTGAGTCCATTTTTTTTAATTTTTTATTTTTTTAAATGTTTTTTTTATTACATTATGTTAGTCACCATACAGTACCTCCCTGGTTTCCAATGTAAAGTTCCATGATTCATTAGTTGCGTATAACACCCAGTTCACCATGCAATACGTGCCCTCCTTACTACCCATCACCGGTCTATCCCATTCCCCCCCCCCCCCGAAGCCCTCAGTTTGTTTCTCATAGTCCATAGTCTCTCATGGTTCATTCCCCCTTCTGATTACCCCCCCCCTTTCTTTATCCCTTTCTTCCCCTACCTATCTTCCTAGTTCTTGAGTCCATTTTTAAAAGCACACCTTTGAGATGTTGCCTAATTAGATGTAAAAGTTCATGCCAAATACTTCAAGATAATTATGATGATGATAAGAGTGTAATCATCAGTTACCAGACACTGTGTGTGAATGCAGGCATGGCTCTTACCATGGGGACGAGGGGCAAAGGGTCTTTCCCACCATGGTATTGTTGTAATGGAGCTGATCTTTTCCCCCCACCATCCTCCCATGGAGCACCACGCTCTGACCCCAGTCGGAGAAGGCAAGGACATTTTACCACTATCGGAACCAGTGGAGGAGGGCAGGCTCTTCCCCTTTCTCAAGGTCTCTCTAACTGGTGAGAGATGCACCAGCCATGGGACTTCAGATAATTACGTAGAACAGGGCTTCCAGCACCAGTGCAGGAGTGAGAGAAGAGGCTTTCGTATGCTGAAGATAGGGGGAGGGACAGTGAGACAAAAGATTTGAGAAATGGGAATTGCAAGAAGGGGAGATCAAGAGGAGAAATGTGTAAAGGAAATGAAATAGAAGAAGATGGAAAGAGACAAATGTACAGATGGAGACCAGGGAAGAGGTGGAAGAGAGCTGGAACCAGAGAAAACGTGGTGAATGGAGAGAGAAGAACGGGGCAGTTACTGTGTTGTGTCTCGGTCATGTGCTCTTCTTGGGGAACATGGGACCTCACTGTTTAGACACTTAAACCCAGTTCAAGATCCATGCCTGCCTTTCCTCTTCCGACCCAGGTATTTGTCTTATTGTCTCTTATCTTTTTTGCTGCCACTCATTGTCTTTCTTCTTGAGGCTCTGGTCCATCAAGGAGTGGCCATGGTTTAGCATGAAGATTTCTCAATCACTCCCCATTCCATAGTCCTTTTAGTTCCATTCAATTCAGGGAAATGAAGGAAAATCATTCATTCACTCGTTGATTTATTTGCCAAATGACAGCGTATCAAAATCTAAAGAAAGTTCCTCTGTGGGCAACTAGGGCATAATATGTCTCCTGACTCTCTCCAACCCCATTTCCTACTTTCATCTCTCTGTTCAGTCCATACTGGGTTTCTGGCTGTTTGTCAAATCCACCAAGCAAACTCCTGCATGTGATGTTCTCTCAACTCTAACACTAGGGTATTCTTCCATCCTTGAATGCTCTTGAGGCAGATAATTACATAACTGTCCTTCAATTTATTCAGGTCTCTGCTCAAATATTACCTTCTCCTAAAAACCTTCCCTAACAAAGTGGCTGAAATAGCTTTCTTTATCACTCTTCATGGCCGTACTCTGATTTTTCCTTTCATATCACCTATTACTATCTAGTTCCATTCATTCATTCATTCATTCATTCATTCATTCATTCGTTCATATTTTTGTCTTTTCACTAGAATAATGTGTTGGGAGACATTTAAACATGAGTCTCTCATGTTTCTGCATACCCAGATTATCTTCCCTAGTACATTTGGAAGACAGAGGTAGTGTCTTCCTCTAAAGCAAAAATCAGGAAAGTTTACTGCACATAAGAAAACATACAGGTGCCCTAAGCTCAGGGCACCTCTTTTGTAATGCAGTCTACTGCATGTGTAACTGTCACCTGGTACCCTAAATCTCAGTCCCCATAGGGTGATAGCCGTGCAAGAAAATGCCTATTCTCCTGTATCCATGAAAATGTGGCAGGCTTACTTTTGGCTTATAAGTTGGGCAAAATGATTTCCTTAACTAAACCTTTTACAAGAGTTAACAGTCAGCTATTTGTTTATATCTTGGTATAGCCCTTCCTGCACGTGCGCGCATGCACACACACACACACACACACCCCGCTACCTGTGCTGGATCTCCATTTCTTTATTAGGCACATCAGTGTCTAACAATGGATGGAAATCCGCCCTCAGGGAAGCATCCCCAGACCTAAGCGGGACACCCTTCTGTGTCATAGCTTAGGGAATTTCCCAACCAATGGGCCCAATCTCAGGTCTCCCACTTCCCCAGCTTTGCACATAGAACGTCCATTTAGGTAATCCCCCAACTTTTACCCAAGGCTTGCAGAGATTTGATTTGATTTGTAAGGGTTATTTATAGAGTTTTCATTGTTCATAGGCAAGACTGAGAATTTACAAGTTTGTTTTTGGTGTCTCTCTGGTCCTCAGCTGCCTTGAGAACATTTGATTCATAGGGCAGTGTCATAGCTGATGATAAAGGATCAGTCTGTGAGTCTGGACTGCTATTTTGCCCGAGTTAACCTATGTTTTTAAAGACATATAAGTATTCACATTGGTAATAGAGGTGCATGCAACAAACATTATCCCCAAAGGGCCATTAACTAAATTTTGAAAGATGAAATTGTATTTTCTCATTCAATTACATCATAATTTTAGAGATAATAGTGTTTATCTCTGGATATTGCTTAATGGCCTACGGTTGGGAGTGATTACTGCCTCTGTTTTTATTCTCCAAATGTTTATTGAACATCTATTATATGTCCAAAGGATTGTCTCCGGTAAGCAAGCACACCCTAAGCAAATCAGAACATAGTGCATGCCTGAAGTATAAACAAACTGGTAAGTATTAGTATAAACAAAATGCTGTGAAGGTTTCAGAAAATGGAGTGATCAGGAGTCTGCTCAGTGCTTACGGTAGTGAGCACAGGGCCTGATTTAGAGTTGCCCTCCGCAAACGCTTGTCTAACTGAATACAGGAAAGAGAATATTTTGTTGGGAAGATCAACTGTTTTATGGAAGAAATATTATCTCACATAGATCTTGAGAAACAAGTAGGCTAATGCAAAATGTCTGGAGAAGAGTCCAGTCTTTTAGTAAATGCGTATGAAAGTGATCAGATGAATGGGGCACCTGGGAGGCTCAGTTGGTTAAGCATCTGCCTGCGGCTCAGGTCATGATCCCAGGGTCCTGGATTGGGTGTCTGCTTCTCCCTCTGCCCACCCCCCACCATGCTTGCACTCACTCTTCATCCGAAATAAATAAATAAAATCAAAAGGAAGGAAGGAAGGAAGGAAGGAAGGAAGAAAGAAAGAAAGAAAGAAAGAAAGAAAGAAAGAAAGAAAGAAAGAAAGAAAGAAAGAAAGAAGAAAGAACGAACAGATGAAGTTTTCTGCCTTGGGTCTCTTTATAGTAATTTTGCATGACTTTGTTCTCTCCTTCTCTACTTTTTACTAAATAGTATGAGTAATAATATTAATGATTTTAACTAGCAGTAATTATTGCTAATTAGGGACATTTCTTATCATGTTACTCATTGTTGTCTTTTCTTTTCCAAAGAAACAATTTTCATGATGACTAATGTCTTTTTTACATTTTTGAAGTAAGTTGAGAACCAAGTCCACTCTAAGCAAAACTGTGAAGCAAGGAGTTTATCATTAGCTTTTCTTGTTCAGGCAAACTGTATATTCTGGAACACAATATTGACATTAATAGAGACCATTCTTGGGTCTCATTTCTTTTTTTTTTTTTTTAAGATTTTATTTATTTATTCGACAGAGATAGAGACAGCCAGCGAGAGAGGGAACACAAGCAGGGGGAGTGGGAGAGGAAGAAGCAGGCTCATAGCGGAGGAGCCTGATGTGGAGCTCGATCCCATAACACCAGGATCACGCCCTGAGCCTAAGGCAGACGCTTAACCGCTGTGCCACCCAGGCGCCCCTTGGGTCTCATTTCTTAAAGAACCCACTGTCTGCTGATGTATAGCTAATTTGCTTGATAAACGGCCAAAAAATTATACTGTAATGAGTTGTTTGTGTCTAGGGTTACACGATTAAGGGAGGCAGCACCTGGCCGATTTGAAACTCACGGTCATAAACAATGGTTCAAATACTGGGAATTCTGTTCACTGTGACAAGCTGGTAATCAAAAGATGTTATACTTCATGCAGCTACATTCACGTCGCCTCCTACGGAATGACCGAATTTTAAAGCTGAAAGGGATCTTGGAAATCATCTAATCTGATACTGTCATTTAAAAACAAGGAAACTGGGGCGCCTGGGTGGCACAGCGGTTAAGCATCTGCCTTCGGTTCAGGGCGTGATCCCAGCGTTGCAGGATCGAGTCCCACATCAGGCTCTTCTGCTGTGAGCCTGCTTCTTCCTCTCCCACTCCCCCTGCTTGTGTTCCCTCTCTCGCTGGCTGTCTCTCTCTGTCCAATAAATAAATAAAATCTTTTAAAAAAAAAATAAATAAATAAATAATAAAAACAAGGAAACTGAGGCCTGGAGAGGTAGAAACAAACACGCAGGTAAGCAACTAAGCAAACAAATACAACTTACCCAGATTCATGAATCATGCTCGTAGCCGAGAAGCCCCAAGTTACATGAGACTAAAATTTAAGTCTTCTGATGTATAGGCCATAGTTCTTGGTAATCTTAAGAATTTCACTTATAGGGGCGCCTGGGTGGCACAGCGGTTGAGCGTCTGCCTTCGGCTCAGGGCGTGATCCCGGCGTTATGGGATCGAGCCCCACATCAGGCTCCTCCGCTATGAGCCTGCTTCTTCCTCTCCCACTCCCCCTGCTTGTGTTCCCTCTCTCGCTGGCTGTCTCTATCTCTGTCGAATAAATAAATAAAATCTTAAAAAAAAAAAAAGAATGTCACTTATCTACTGTTCTAAACTAATTTAATTTAATCTTGAAGAAATGATGTTAAACTGACAGTTAATGGGTCTCACTATATGAAGGGAAAAAAGCCTGATTATTAATTGTGAACCAATTACATCTTACAATCTTTTTCTCAAGTCACTTCAAAAAGAGAGCAATTTCCATTCAACAAAATAGAAAAACTAGTGGGTTCTAGGTGAAGTGACTGATCTAAGGTCACAGAAAATATCTGCGGTTCAGCTGAGACAAGGACACAGATTATCGGCCTTCTCCTTGAAGTCTTCATCTTGCATCCCAGAACTTCTTCAGTGGGCACTTATTTCATACAATATTCCCACCTTTGGGTAAATTTTAAACTAGTAAGTTAATCCATGCTCAAGTATTTATAAATGTCTCAAGATAATTGCCCTCTGAGATACAAAGAGGGGCAGGGTCTCTACCACCAGAGTTTCCATCTGTCTGGGAAGAGTCTTAGTGTATGTTCCATTCAGGATCAAGGGGGGTAGATGAACATATGATTTGTAAGTTTCCATAGGTGGTCTTAGGCTTATGATCTTGATATGTACACCTTGAAGCAAAAATAATATGTAACAGTAAAATAAACAAACCAGAGCAAAGCTGTTGACTTGAGGTTCTAACTGCTCGCAGGTTTTCTGTCTGGCATTTTCACTCCTTTCAAACCACATATTAATGATGCTGACCTTTTTAGTAATTTGATTCTGACAATGGCACAGCAGCAACAGAGCTCAAAATCTGACAGCCTGATGTGGGCAAGCCAAGGAAGTAATTACTGCTTTAAATAAAAGAACTATCTGTGTCTCCATAGCGGGCAAATTTTATCCTCCATCCTCCACACCATATCACACCCACCATCTTCCTGTGGGTTGACTTCCCAGAGCTCAGAAAAATTGGCTATTCCATGGGGGCGTCCAGACATAGCACACACGTTGGCAGCCATTTTGTTTTGTCATTGAGTCTTAGGTTTGGAAGAGTTCACACCAATCATTTCCTCTAACTTTCAACTCTAAGTAGTATTAACTCTGAAAAAAGGACCCCCAGACTGCTTGGATTTTTCCAGTGATGGAAAACTCAGCCCCTGGTTCAGTCAAGCAAGGATCCCATGAATATGCAGTCTCAGGCAGGGCATTCAGGATAACCTTGCATAAGTAGAGCTCAGAATCAGAGCTTCAGTCTCCTTTTCTTCAGTTCTTTCTTCTTTCCTCCCCATTCTCTTCATATTCTTCCTCTTAGTTACAGAGTTTTCTAAGTATCCACTGAGCATCCAAGATGCTGATTCACAATTAAATGAAGGACCGTATGAAAATGTGTTTTGCCCACCTAACCAGCAGGCCATAACTTGGATAAGAGGGGAAAGGACACATTAAGATTATTTTTAGCTTAAAATGTGTAAGCAAACTCAGTTTGCAAAGGGCTCATTGAATTCTCTGTCTACCCATTCCTTATTTCCCCATGGCATTGTACTTTTCCTGGAACAATTACATCAGGCTGGAAAATTTAGCTTTTGGTTTGTGACCAGATTCATCTCCTATCCCTCATGTGTTTTATCAGAGTTAGCTTTTAAACAAGGAGGGGAAATCTCATTTTCTCACACAAAGAGCCAAGATTTTAAACCATTTTCCAAATATCACTGACTTGTCCAATGATCACATTCACTTCTTGAGCACTGTGCTGGACTGTTCTAAATTATCCAATTTCTTGTATCTATGGACGATACATCCAAGGGGGCAGAGACTTGCTGAACTTCCTCGTTCATGGAGAGTAATTGATAGTTAATTCCTATAGGGCCATTATTAACCTTTGTGCAACTTGGCAAAATATTCCATCTAGAGGAGAGGAAATCGAAGCTGTATAACTCGGCTGGCAGAAAGAGACTTTGTGAGAAGCAGAAAGGCATTCCTTCCTCTGAATAGATTTTGCCCTGTGCCATGCCTGTGCTTTGGCTTTGCATAATAAGCACAGAAGTGGTAGGTAAGCTAATACTAGCTGCTGTAACAAACAAGCTAACATTTACCAGTGACTTATTACAATAAAAGTTTGCCTGTAGTTCATATTAAAGTTGGTCATCAACCTCCAACAGGCAGATGGGAGAAGACAGAGAATGGGGAAAGTCAACCAGCTTCTTAACCTTTCCAGCCTCGCCTCTGTTTATATTCTGTTGATAGGAACCAGTCACTTGGAGCGACCTAGGTAAAAGGGGAAAGAAAAGCTGGGAAGTGTGGTTCATACGTGGGGAGCCACTTTTCAGATACGAAGAGATTTCTGGGCCTGATGATTTAATAAAATGTATTTTGAGCAAGTCAAGGTATCATTGTGCAGAATCCTCTCATGTAAGGAAGCCAAGGAGCTGCTACTGGCCAATATGCGAAGCTCAACTGCGATTGCTTTCCAGACCCCAATTGCTTTGGGTCATAAGTTCATGTGAACATGGACTTGGAAGTCAGTCAGGACTGGATTTAAAAATCTCATAAATTGTTTAGCCACTCATTTTCTGTTTTCTAGCCTATAAAATACAAGAGAGAGATTAAAAGAATTTCAGTTAAGCATATGAATTGAATGACTTGTTTGCTTCTGTTCCTTTCTGAAATCTTAGTAAAATGGGTATGAAATGTAAAAACATTATAATCTATGCACCTAGGAGGAGAGCGACAGCAGGTGAGAAATGTCAATGCAATTTTAGATGATAGATAGTGAATTCATGAATAATAAGTGATTTGATATCACAAAGCAAATAAAGCTTCCCAAAGTAAGATGGGGTGAGGAAAGGCCACAGCAAGCAAACTGATTTATAACATAGAACCCCATAAAGGCTCAGGATCGGAAGTACCAATTACTTCTACAGGGTGGACTGAAAACAGGGTTGTCTGAAAACACCCTGGGAGCCAAGGAGGGTGCAATGCCATACAAAACAGGAGGTTAAAGAAAAGTCTGCAAACTGAATGGTAAGATGCCCTGCATGGTTCGCAGACTTCAAGAAGTCACGATTATTTTTCTCTCCTTTCTGGAGAAACTTCTGGGCAAAAGAAAAGGTCTACACATACACTGTTAGGAGTGTATTAGTACCAATTGCTGCTGTAACAAATGACCACACACTTGTCAGTTTAAAATAGTAAAAATTATAACCTTTCAATTACGGAGCTTAGAAATACAAAATGGGTCTCATTGGAATAAACTAAAGGTGTTGGCCTTCTGGGCACTCAGGGGAAAATCTGTTTCCTTGCCTTTTCCTGCTTCTGCACGTTTGCCACATTCCTTAGCTTCTGGCCCATCTCTTCCATCTTCAAAGACAGCAACATCAGACCAAGTACATTTTTTAAAATTAAAATTTAATTTAATTAACATATATGTATTATTGGTTTCAGAGGTAGACTTTAATGATTCATCAGTTGCGTACAATGCTCGTTACTTCAAGTGCTCTTCTTAATGCCCATCACCCAGTTGCCCCTTCCCCCACTACCCTCCCCTCCAGCAACCCTAAGTTTGTTTCCTATGATTAAGAGTCTCTTACCTTTTGTCTCCTTCTCTGATTTCATCTTGTTTTATTTTTCCCTTCCTTCCCCTATGATCCTGTTTTGTTTCTTAAATTCTACATATGAGTGAGATCATATGATAATTGTAGTTCTCTGATTGACTTATTTTGCCTAGGATAATACCCTCTAGGGCCATCCACATCATTGCAAATGGCAAGATTAAATTTTTTTGTGACGGGTGAGTAATATTCATATATATATATATATTTCCCAGTATATTCCATATCTATATGCATACATATATGTATATAAATATATATACCACATCTTCTTTACCCATTCATCTGTCAATGGGCATCTGGGCTATTTCCATATTTTGGCTACTGTGGACATTGCTGCTATAAACATTGGTGGCAAGTGTCCCTTCAGATCACTGTGTCTGTACCTCTGGATAAATACCCAGTAGTGCAATTGCTGGATCATAGGGTAGTTCTATTTTCAACTTTCTGAGGAACCTCCATACTGTTTTCCAGAGTGGCTGCACCAGCTTGCATTCCCACCAACAGTGTAAGAGGGTTTCCCTGTCTCTGCATCTTCATCAACATCTGTCGTTTCCTGACTTGTTAATGTTAGCCATTCTGACTGGTGTGAGATTGTACCTCATTGTAGTTTTGATTGTATTTCCCTGATGTCCAGTGATGTTGGGCATTTTTTCATGCATCTGTTGGCCATTTGTATGTCTTTGGAGACATGTCTGCTCATGTCTTCTGCCCATTTCTTGACTGGATTTTTTGTTTTTCGGGGTGTAGAGTTTGGTAAGTTCTTTATAGATTTCGGATACTAGCCGTTTATCTGATAAGACATTTGCAAATATCTTCTCCCATTCTGTCCGTGTCTTTTGGTTTTTGTCGACTGGTTCCTTTACTGTCAAAAGCTTTTTATCTTGATGAAGTCCCAATAGTTCATCTTTGCCTTTATTTCCTAGCCTTTGTCTAGCAAGAAGCTGCTATGACCGAAGAGATTTCTGCCTGTGTTCTCCTTTAGAATTCTGATGGATTCCTGTCTCACATGTAGGTCTTTCATCCATTTTGTGTCTATTTTTGTGTATGGTGTAAGAAAGTGGTCCAGTTTCATTCTTGTGCATGTGGCTGTCCAATGTCCCCAGCACCATTTATGGAAGAGACTGTCTTTTTTCCATTGGATATTCTTTCCTGCTTTGTTGAAGATTAGTTGACCATAGAGTTGAGGGTCCATTTCTGGATTCTCTAGTCTGTTCCATCGATCGTATGTCTGTTTTTGTGCCAGTACCACACCATATTGTCTTGATGATTACAGCTTTCTAATACAGCTTGAAGTCTGGAATTGTGATGCCTCCAGCTTCGGTTTTCTTTCTCAACATTCCTTTGGCTATTTGGGGTCTCTTCTGGTTCCATACAAATTTTAGGATTGTTTGTTTCAACTCTGTGAAAAATGTTGATGGTATTTTGATAAGGATTATTTTGAATGTGTAGATTGCTTTGGGTAGCATAGATATTTTAACAATATTTGTTCTTCCGATCCATGAGCATGGAATGTTTTTCCATTTCTTTGTGTCTTCCTCAGTTTCTTTCATAAGTGTTCTATAGTTTTTAGAGTTTACCTCTTTAGTTAGGTTTATTCCTAGGTATCTTAAAGTTTTGGGTACAATTTTACAAAAGGGATTGATTCATCGATTTCTCTTTCTTTTGCCTTACTGTTTGTGTATAGAAATGCAACTGACTTCTGTGCATTGATTTTAGGTCCTGCAACTTTGCTGAATTCCTGTGTCAGTTCTAGGAATTTTGGGGTGGAATCTTTTAGGTTTTCTACATAAAGAATCATATCATCTGCAACGAGTAAAAGTTTGACTTCTTCTTTGCCAACTTGGATGTCTTTTATTTCTTTTTCTTGTCTAATTGCTAAGGCTAGGACTTCCAGTACTATGTCGAGCAACAGTGGTAAGAGTGGACATGTCTGTGGTGTTCCTGACCTTAGGGGAAAGCTCTCAGTTTTCCCCAAGACCGAGTCCTTTTCATGCTGCCATCTGTCTGATACTCTCTTCTAATTCCCTCTTCCAGTTTTAAGGACTCACTGGGTGCTTGTGATTTCACTGGGGCCACCCAGATGATCCAGGATAATATACCTTATTTTAAGTCAACTGATTAGCAACCTTAATTCCACCTACAACCTTAAATCCTCTTTGTACATAACATAGTATATTCACAGGTTTGGGATTAGGACATAGATCATAGTTACCTTTGGGAGCCATTGGATCTCCATTTGTATCCCAATCTGATCACCCTGTGAGTGAGCCCTACCAACTCAGAAGTTCTGCCCTTGCAGAGAGAGTTCCTACTTGACTTTTTAAAGCCTCACCCTTCTGTGTGAACTCACAGTCAAGGACCATCAGATATTAGGAGAGTGTTCAGAAGTTAGAGACACATACATGGACACATACAGGCACATAGCGACAGATCCATATACCACAACATACCACACCAACACATATCTACACTTATAGCCCTCTCACCCCAGTACATGGCCCTACTGCACATAGAGGAGATGTCCTTTAGGTACATTGGGCCATTCTAGAAGGAGGAGAGCTTGTGTTATATTCTCCCTCTGATCCCCTAGAGTGAGAATAGAAGAAAGGCCAGATCCACTTATTTATCAAAGAATAGGTGAAACTGTGGGCCCGCTGGCCTGGGTATCTGGGTCTTGTGGTCCCAGGTCAGGTACAAAAAAGGTCCTTGGAAGTCCATGAAAGGAATTTTCTGGCAATAAGTAAAGAGGCTGGGTCTGGTTTAGAATTGGAGTATCTAGGTCCAGTTGGCTACAGACAAAGGGACGAGGTCAGAAAAATTGTTGGGTTGTTAGGTAATACAAGAGAGGCTGGGGGCATGGCTATGTGCACAGTATAGGCTCTAACTGTATCCCTGCTACTCTTTCCCTTCATTCCCTTCTGTTTTCCTTCCCAGTCCTGTTTAACTTTTTCCCTATTTAACTTTTTCTCTCACATTTTCTCCCTCTTTCTCTCCTCTGTGCTTTTCTATTTATTACTTAAAGTCCCCATATTATGACAATATCCACTCATTTTATACATAAATGTATACTAGAGTCCACATGCATTTTTTCCCAGTTGTCCTGACAATTAGTTTGATGGAATATTGCCATGGCTGGAATATTATTTTTCCTGTCTTCTCAAGATTTCCAAGCAATATGTGAAACTTAGGAAGGACTTTTAACGAATGTAAAAAAAATGCTTCCTTTTCATCAGATGTACCCTGAGAAAGTGTGCTAATGGAAGAGGTGCAAGTGTTGTTGGTTTTAGTCAATAAACCTAATTAAAACATTCCAAATACTCCTCGGTTTTGCCCTGGGTTAGTGTAATCTCTTGGCTACAGTCATTTTGGTAGTGATGATGGTATTAATGAATGTTAAATGCTAGTGGAGGGGTTGGGGTTAGCTCAGAACATTCTGCTCCTCTGTTGATAATTCATACGCCAGTGCACGCCAAGAGGAGAGCTTTTCTGTTCTAGTTTCCCAAGCTAAGCATTTCCTAGAACCATCAACAGCGTCCCAATAGGCAAAAGAAGAAGATGACAATTTATGATTTCTCTTAAAAATGAAAGGAAGAAATTAGATGTTTTTCAAATATATAATTAGATTTTGATTTCTACACCATCATGCCTAATTGATATAAAAGAAAAAAAAAACTTGCATCAAAACTTCTTAAAACTCCCTACCATTAAACACTGATGTACTTGATTTGATTCACAGTTTTTAATTTTTCACGTGTGTCAAAATAATATGTGTACGTAGTCCAATATTTCAAGCAGTGTTTTAAGGTTTTTAATAAAAAACAGTGGCTGTCCGCTCTACATTTTCCCATTCTTGATTTCTACTCCAAATATGTGACCTTTTAATTCTTTAACTCTTTCTAATTATTTACCTTCCATTTTGCTAGAAAAAATATTTGCACTGCTATTTCTTGATTTTTCAATTTTACTTAGTTGTTTTCCTACAATAGAAAATGAGGACTTAACTCTTTTACTCCCTGTCCCCTCTCCACATTTACCCTTCCCCCATTCCCTTATTCTGAATATATTATTGTCACAAATTTGGTTACATCAATATCCATGTCTTACAGGGTTATGATTATATTAATAGCTGGACTACTTGAAGTCTTTACATTATATTTCTCATCCAGATTTTTCTATGTCAGTGGAATTATCACTTTTGTAATTATTTCCTTAGTTTTCAGTGTCCTGTTACTAATTCACTTCCAAACCCTCTACCAGATCTGTAAGATTCCTTTCATCATAGTCAAGTATATTACAAAATGTGTAAATATTTTTTTTCTGTTTGTGTGTGTGTGTGTGTGTGTGTGTGTGTGTGAAAACATCACCTGCGGAAACTTTCTCCTTTTTGTTCCTGTGTGTACTGGTTATTCACTACCCAACTAAATAGCCATTTTCTTGGGCCTTCTCTTCATCATTATTGTTAAAATGTCCTTTGCTTTTTTCCTCTGTTGGATATTGCCTCTTGTCTTCTAAATTCCTGTCCCTCCTTATTTTTTGCCTGTTCTTCTTTTTAATGAAAAACATTCTTTAAAAACTGTCTTTCTTTTTTTTTTAATATTTATTTATTTATTTTAAAGAGAGAGAGAGAGACAGAGAGAGAAAGAGAGACAGCACAAGTGGGAGGGGCAAAGGGAGAGAGAGAGAGACTCTCACGCAGACCCCATGCTAAGTACAGAGCCTGATGTGGGGCTCAATCCCAGGACCCTGAGATCATGACCTGAGCCAAAAACAAGAGTCAGATGATTAACTGACTATGCCACCCAGGCGCCCCTCTTTAGCAACTTTCTAATTAAGAATTTGCTATTGACCAAATACTTGTGTCTCTTTCAAATTCATATTAGAAATTTATACCCAATGTGATGGTATTTGGGAGTGAGGCTTTGGGGAGGTGATTAGGTGGGATCTCATTTTGGTGGGGTTAGTGTCCTTATCAAGATACATCAGAGTGCTCCCTTGCCCCTTTCCACCATGTGAGAACATGGCAAGAAGGCAGTTGTCTATGAACCAGGAAGCAGTTTCTCATCAGACACCAAATCTGCCAGCATCTTCATCTTGGATTTCCCAGCCTCAGTACTATGAGAGTGAAATTTCCAGTACTATGAGAGTGAAAATTCCCATACCATAGACTTAAAATATTTTTATTAGAGCAGCACAAATGAACTAAGACCAGGTCCAAGGGGGGATAAACGATTTGAAACTTTGCACATATATGAATATCTCTTTATTCTACTCTCTTTTTTTAGTGATAGTTTACCTGCGTATTCGACTGCAGGTTGGAAATTTTCTCAGTCTTCAAAATGCTTTTCTCCATTATCTTCTAACTACTGGATTTGTTGTTGATAAATTACCTTTTTTGTTTGTTTGTGTTTGTTTGCTTGTTTGTTTACTATTTCAAGAAGCACTGAGGATGTCTTTATAGTCAGTGTTCTGAAATTCCCTAATAATGTGTTTTGATGTGAGTTCTTTTCCATTCATCATAAAGGGACCTTCATAAAATACAGAACACATATAAAGCATTACCAATTACAATGTGAAGGCAATAATAAAAAGACTTAACTTTCATTGATTACATGCTGGGCACTGCTCTAAGCATGTTGACATATTACATTATATTAGTTTCAGATGTACAACATAATCAATATTTGCATATGTTGATATGTACAAATATAATATTTGTGTGTATATATATGGTATATACATGATCACAATAGGTATAGTTAATATCCATCACCACACATAGTTCCACATTTTTTCTTGTGGTAAGAACTTTTAAGATCCACTCTCTTAGCAACTTACAGATATACAATACAGTATTATTAACTACAGTCATCATGCTACACATTAGATCTCATGATGACCTATTTATTTTACAACTGAAAGTTTGTACCTTCTGACCCCCTACACCCATCTTACTAACTTATAACCCCCTACCTCTGGCAACCACCAATCTTCTCTGTTTCTATGAGTTCTGGGTTGTTTTCTCCCCCTACTTATAAATGAGATCATATTGTGTTTGTCTTTTTCTATTGGAATTTTTTACTTATCATAATGCCCCCATGGTCCATCCATTTTGTTGCAAATGGCAGGATTTCCTTCTTTTTTATGGCTGAATAATATTTCATTGCATGTGAGTGTATTTTTTATATCCATTCATTCATTGAGGGAGACTTAATTTGTGACAAAAAAGCCAAGAATATACAATGAGGAGAGGACAATCTCTTCAATAAATGGTGTTAGAAAAACTGGACAGCCACATGTTAAAGAACTAAATTGGACCACTACCTTACACCATACACAAAAATTAACTCAAAATGAATTAAAGACTTGAACATAAGACCTGAAACCTTAGAACTCTTAGAAGAAAACATAGATAGGAATCTCCTTGATATCACTATTGGCAATTACTTCTTGGATTTGATACCAAAGCAAAGGCAACAAAACTAAACTAAATTGGAAAAGTGTCTGTTCATATTTTCTGCCCATTTTTTGATTTGATAATTTGTTTTTTGGGTGTTGAGTTTGAGAAGTTCTTTATAGATCCTGGATACCAAGCCTTTATCTGTAGTGTCATTTGCAAATATCTTCTCCCATTCCCTGAGATTCCTTTTTGTTTGGTTGAATGTTTCCTTTGCTGTGCAGAAGCTTTTTATCTTGATGAAGTTCCAATAGTTCAGTAAAAAAGAACCCCAAAAACCTAAACTGAAAGGCAACAAAAACTAAACAAGTAGAGCTACATCAAACTGGACATCTCTGTAGAGCAAAAGAAATCAACAGCAAAATGCAAAGGCAACCTACCAAATAGGAAAAAATATTTGCAAATCACACATCTGATAAGAGGTTAATATCAAAATATATAAAGAACTAATACAAATCAATAGCAAAAAAAAATGTTTGTTTCAATTAAAAATTGGGCAGAGGATTTGAATAGACATTTTTCCAAAGAAGACGTACAGATGGCCAAGAGTTACATAGAAAGATGCTCAACATCACAAATCATCAGGGAGATGCATCAAAACCATAGTGAGTATCACCTCACTCCCATTAGATCGGCTGTTCTCCAGAAGACAAGAAATAACAAGTGTCAGTGAGGATGTGGAGAAAATGGAAACTTGAGAGCTGTTGGTGGGAACGTAAATTGGTACAGCCACTGTGGAAAACAATATGGAGATTCCTCAAAAAAATTAAAAATAGAACTGCCATATGATTCAGCAATTCTACTCTGGATGTATATCCACGGGACAAGAAAGCACTAATTCAAAAAGCTATATGCACCCCTGTATTCACTGAAGCATTATTTATAATAGCCAAGACATGAAAGCAACCTAAGGAACCGTAAGTGGATGATGGATAAAGAAAATGTGGCCTGTATACTATATACAATGGACTATTATTCGTTTATTTCTTATAACAGCACTCTGAGATAAGAACTAGTATTATTCCGCATTTTATATATGGGGAAAATGAGGTGCCAATGGCTAAGTAACTTGTCAAAGGTCGTGCAATGAGAAAATACAGCACTAGGCTATGACACATGACAGGCTCATAATCACTATGCTGCGGTATTAAGAGACCAAAACATAGAAGGGAAATTTCAGAGGCTTGTTTTATAATTAGGGAAAACCAAAAAATATAAAACTGGAAGACAATCAACAGCAGTATATTAAAAAATGCAAAGTGTGTCGATTATTTAAATAATTGTGGGTAAAAAAAGCAACTAGAGGAAATAGAGAGACATGGTTAATCCAGAAAGACTTTCTAGAACCAGTAAATTTTTCAGCCAGAAAAAAAAAAATGGTTTCAGAGATTCCAACTAAGATTCAACTATGGTAATTTAGGGACAATCACAATGTGAATACAAGTTCTACACACCCACTCTGCACCCCCTTCTCCTGTCTTAGCCTAAACAAATCATGGATAATAAGGAAAGACTCTCTAAACAGGTTTGGAATTCAACCAGGCAAATCTTTCCACCCCTCCATCCAATTATGTGTTTATTATCTTAGACCCTAGTGCACAAAGATGAATAAAACGTAGTCCCTCTCCACAAAGACTTGGTAGAATAATGGGAGAGACAGACACCTAACCTATGCTGTAGGGGTAATAAAAAGAGATAGACATCAGGACTTACAGAAAATAGAAGAAGGGGCTCCTGGGACCTCGGAGAGTTAAGGAATTCTTAAGAGGAGTGATGTCCAAATTAGGTCTTAAAGGATAAACTGAAGGGAGACAAGCAGAAGATGGAAAACGAGATAGAAGAGGTTACAGATTAGTGGTGCTAACGCAAAAAAAAGTACACCCCCTGAGGACTGGGGCCATACCCATCATGGAAGGCCATTTATGCCAAGCTGGGAAGCTTACGTGTTATCCAGGTGGTAAAGAGAAGCCACCAAAGGCTTTTCATCACTGAAGTTCATTCCAAAACCTTCTACTGTTAGCCCCAGTACGTGGCCTCTCATCTTTGTGTGATAGTAGAAGGTACCCTTCCAGGAGAAAGGAGCTGGATTCCCCTTCTGCTAAGTCATTTCCATTCAAATAGCTTGTTCACCCTCCTTTAGACAGCCTACAGTGATACAGGCAATTGACATCCTAAAATTTCTTCTTTTAATGCTGCTTTATGGAGCTTCTTGTTTAAGCCCAATACATCAACAGACAATGAAGCATATCTCCCAAGCTCACTGCAATACATACATGAATGTCATTGCTCTTCTTTTCTTACAAAAATAGCAGAGCAATCTATTACATCTTATATCCCTCACTGACCCTCATGGTTTCCCATTTATTTTTTCAATCTTTATAAATTGCCCAATTAACAAACATAATAAACTAATTCGTTCTAAGGAATGGACAATCAATAATAGTTTACAATATTAACTCTTCCTAAATAATATATTTGCACATTCACTACATTCTTCAATTCTCAAGTGGGAACGGGAACCACATAGCAGGTCATTGGCTAAGGACTCTGTGGCTGGACTTTCCATCACATGTTCCTTCAGTCTTACCATGTGGTGTATGTCCCATACTGTGTTTATAGTCAGAGTCAGACTGGCTGAGTTTTCTCTATCAGGATGTCTGCGAGGGCTCATGGCAGCAATCCACCATGGGGACGATAACTGACCTTCTGAAGATGGCTGAATTCAACCCAGATCTTGGCTTATTAAATTGACCATATCCACAAAAGAATTTCTACAACTATGGGTTGCATTGCAAGCCTATCTGCCGCTGGGATACTCAAGATAGAAGAGTCCATTCATTCCTAGGTTCATATTCTGGTCTCCTAATGTGACCCTTCATCACTCAAAGTGACCACAAAATGACGTCAGAGGAGGTGGGCTCTTCCTTGCTGGAAGGGGACCAGAAGTTCAGGTAGGAAGATGGTGCATGTCTTAGTGCATGCTGGCTGCCATAACTGTTACAACAAAATACTACAGGCTAGAGAGCTTACGAACAACAGAAATTTATTTCTCACAGTTCTGGAAGCTGGAAGTGCCTGCATGGTTAAGTGAGGTCTCTCTTCTGTTATAGAGATCTTGTTGTATCCTCACATGGTGGAAGGAAGTGAAGGATCTATCTGGAGCCTGTTTTATAAGGGCATTAGTATCATTTATGAAGGCTCTGCTCTCAAGAGCTAATCATCTCCTAAAGGCCCACCTCCTGAGGTTTAGTATTTCAAAGTACGAATTAGGCAGGGGACACAAACATTCAGATAATAGAAGGGTAGCAAGTAAACCTAAAGAGGTGAGAAATGAAAGGTATTAAGGCCTCTTATCATTAGAGAGTTAGGGGTTTGGAAGGTACCCGAGTTTCCTAGTTTACTGGTCCAAATAGTGACACCAATTTACAGAGTAGTTTTCTTTGATCTGCTAAACATTTCCAGCTGAAACTTCTTAATTTCTGAAATCTAAAAATTGCCTGGCAACCAAAGTGAATATATCCTAACTTAATTGATAAATGTGATTCTAAATACTTTAGTTATAAATAATTAAAAATACATTTAAGGAGCTTAACTTTTCATTGAAGCATTCTTTCTCTCTCTCTCTTTATATATATATATATAATATAGATACATATATTGTATTTATAATATACACATATATATTTTATAGATTTTTTTAATATATTATATTATATATTATATATTGAGTGCATACATATATATATTCAAGCCATTAAAATTCCATAGATATATTATGTATATATGTATGTGTTATGTATATTTTACATATTACATAATGTATAACAGATATATATTATATATACATTATATATACAGATATACATTATATAATAAGTATATGGAAATTTTTTTTTTAAGATTTTTTTGTTTATTTATTCGACAGAGATAGAGATAGCCAGAGAGAGAGGGAACACAAGCAGGGGGAGTGGGAGAGGAAGAAGCAGGCTCATAGCAGAAGAGCCTGATGTGGGGCTCGATCCCAGATCGCCGGGATCACGCCCTGAGCCGAAGACAGATGCTTAATTGCTGTGCCACCCAGGTGCCCCGTATATGGAAATTTTAATGGTTTAAGTAGATATTTTCTTAGCCCACAGAATAGTTAAATTCAAATAAGTAATCTAGAAGAGTGGTTCTCAACTTTGGCTTCAAATTTGAATCTTCTGGATATTCATTTAATAGACATGGGGTGCAGCCTAGGCATCTGGGCTTTTAAAAACTTCCCAGTGATTCTTGTGCACAGCCAATTTGAAATTACTGATCTAAATCATACTTCTACCTCCATAATAACACTATCAGTGACTATATATCCATAACAACTCCATTAGTGACTGTATATTACATGTCTTCTTGTGATTTCATTATTATATTTTAAATAGTGAAATTCATCACCCTACTGCAAACATGACAGGCATGTATTTTCCTCTTCATTTGACAGATAAAGGAAACAAGGCTCTGAGAAGTTAAGGAACTTGCTCAAGGTCACATGACTAGTTAAGTGGCAGAACTTGGAATCTAGGTGGGGTGGGTGCATTAATTGAAACTGGGGCTGTCTGATTCCATGCCCAATGCTGTTGCCAGCGTGTCACATGATGTCTTCTCTTCTGCAAACCCCTCAAGGTGCAAAATTAAAATTTTAAAGGCTATGAGAGAAGATGATTCCACAACACAAAAAAAACATTTTCTTCTTATGTAATTCACATCTCTCCCATAACTTTTCTTGTGGCTGTTCAAACCCATTGGTCGGGGTCTCACCACTTGTCCTACATGTTCAAGGCCATCTTAAATCTTGGAGGTTTTCCTGGATGGATCTACTTAGTGATCTCCACTCACAAGATCAAAGGACAAAGACAAGTACTCGCGTTCTTGGTCCTAGCCTTCCCTTATCACCCTCTACCGATCACCAACTCTTCTGATAAAAATGAAGCATCTGATTTTCCGCCAGTTTCTTGAAGTCCTGCACTCTTGTATTTTGGGTGACAACAGGAGGTTGGAGGCACACTCCCAGGTAAAAATAGTGCAGGGGAGTGTAAGGAAACATGAAAATATTGCTTAGCTGGTGTTATGGATTGAATTGTGTCCCTAAAAATAAATAAATAAACAAATAAATAAAAAGAAAAGAAAGAATATGTTGGAGTCCTAACTCCCAGGACCTCAGAATGTGACCTTATTTGGAGTCAGAGTCTTTACAGAGATAATCAGGTTAAAATGAAGTCATTAGTTTAGGCCTTAATCTAATATTTCTGGTGTCTTTATAAAAAGGGGGAATCTGGGGGCACCTGGGTGGCTCAGTTGGTTAAGCAGCTGCCTTCAGCTCAGGTCATGATCCCAGGGTCCAGGGATCAAGACCCATGGCAGTCTCCTTGCTCAGCAGGGAGCCTGCTTCTCCCCCTCCCCCTGATTGTGCTCTCTTTCTCACTCTCTCTCTGTGTCAAATAAATAAATACATATTTTTTTTTAATAAAAGGGGAAAATTGGATAGAGAGACACAAGGGAGACAAGGTGAAGGAAAGGAAACAGGGAGAAAATGGCTGTTTACAAACCGATGACAGAGGCCTGGGAACAAAGCCTTCTCTCACAGCCCTCAGAAGGAAACACCACCACCAACACCTTGATCTCAGACTTGTAGCCTCCAGAACTACGGGACATTAAGTTTCTGTTGTTTAAGCCACCCATTTTGCCATACCTTGTTGCAGAAGCCCTATAACACTAATACAGCGGGTGAGTGCAAGGTGGTCACGCTCCAGGAGAGCAGCCGGATGGGACTGACGTGCTCTGCTTAGAAAACATTAAAGGCAGGGAATGGGAGTCTCCAGGGAGGCCCCACAGAGCTCTGCACGTGTGGGACTCTCCCCTTGGATCACTGAAGGAAAAGGCTTCTTGCCTGAGCCGCCAGCATCTGGCTCGGCTCCCTGTTGCCATGCCAACCAGGGAGGTCAGAAAATCCAGGTGCTCTCTCTCTTCTGCCAAAAGGCCACCATTGAAGCTCTTTATCCATCAGGTAGGCTTGCTGTCTTAAAATTTCCATTCTAAAATGGACAAGCCATAACTTTCTCTTTTCCCCTGATTTCAAGGATATAGTCTATTTCTATTGCCAGGAACACTTCTTTGAGTCTTGAAAAATTCACCATGGTGTATTAGGGCAAGGTCACTAACTAAAGTGTTTCGGTTCTTTGTTGTACACAGAAAGGTGATACTCCCTCAGGCTTTGAGCCAATAAATGCACTTCTTTCATTACCTGACATCACACACACACACCTCTCTTTGATTCTCTCCTGCCTGCTCCACCCTCCCCCATCACCTACCACACCACCACAGGTATTCCTGTGGGAGCTCAGGTGTCAGACTTCAGGCTGCTTATTTTATCGCTATGCTGATGACAGGGCCATAGTTATTCAAGTCTAGCTGCCTGAACAAGGGGAACAGACAACACATACTCTGTCCTTGTGTCCATAAAGCACAGAGACATCCAAGCATATGGGATATAGGACATGATCAGGGGTCATGACTGAGGCTTTCTAGGGGGCCTTAGCAGCTGAATACCCAGGCTTCAAGGAGATGGAGTAACATCTGTGATCTGATGAAATTCATGTGCACGGTGACTATGAGCATAGGTCGTGTTTATAAAGTTCTCAAAGAAGGATGCATTTAAGACATTTATTGACTGAAACAAGAATAGTGGGAGGCACGCAAGCAGAGAAGTTCCACAAGAGTGTCACCACAGCAGCCAGAACACCCAAGATGGCAGGGGTGACTTACTCCTTACCTCCTTCCTATCTCCCGTGAATGCCAACCGAACTTATAACCACTACAGCCTAGAAGGAGAGGACAGCAGAAGCAGTGAGTGTACTTGTGCCCAAGTCATTTGACATTTGTGCTAAATAAAAGACCACTTTTCTCCCCAACTCTTCTTTCTATTCAGTTAGTTTTGGAGAAAGGTATAAAATTACATGAACACTCTCAGGAAGACAGCATAATGTAGACAAAGCTAAAAAAAATGGGACACCATAGGGCTGGATTGTGAATCTTGGCTCTACTGTTTTATTAGAGTCTGTGAAGTTGGGGCAATTTCTTTGATTAGTATTTTGGGGAAGGGATCTAATAAGGGAAATTTGCAGATAGATTGATAAGTTATTTAAAAAAAAAAAAAAGCATCCCCCGTTCTTCTCTTCCAGAGTCTTTTCTCCCCTCTCTGAACCCATGGGCATGACAATAAATCTAATCATCCAAAGGAAACGAACAATTGTCTGTAAAAAAAAAAAAAAAAAAAAAAACCAAGTTTTTCTTCAGAAAACAATTTAGGAGTTTTCTAAGTTTTTCACTTGCTGACTTAGATACAGTGCATTCCTGCTCTCCTTCCATACTCGATTCTCCTCCACACCTTCTTCCCTCCATTTTATTCTTACCTCCTAATATGCTGTGTGTGTATATAACTTGTCTGTTCATTTTTGTTATTTTATGACTTCTTTACTCCAACTAGATTAAATTTCCATGAGAAATAAATTTTTAAAATGTTGCTGTTCTGCTTTTGGGGAAGTGGTGTTTTTTGAACTGTCCTTTGCAAGGTCTAAAATTCTCGGTATACTTCACCTGCTTCTAAATGCTTCAAGTAGGCCCATATATCTTCCTTCTTGGTAATTCTCTCTCTCATTCTCTCTCTCTAAAAAATCACAAAAACAAAAACAAAATCAAATTAAAACAAAAACAAATGCATACCACACCCCAAATATCTCAGATGACATTACCTCTGAGCCTTGTTAGACAATTGGCTCATTAATTCAATTAAAATATTATTCATGTAATTTGCATAGTAATAATTTAAAGTAGTATTTATATAATTCATATGTAAATAAATTATACAAATAAACCATATAATTAAAATAATTAAATATCCTTATACATTTAATTAACTTTTTGTGTATGTTTGATGTTCTTTGTGCTGTGTTCATTGGTATTATTAAACTTCTTGTACCGACACATTTCCACTTTTAATAACTATTGTCAATGACCCTAAATTAACCTTTGGGAACTTCAAGCCCAAAGGCAGGCAGATATTTTCTGAGCAGTGGAAGTGAATGAATGTTATACTTATGAATGGTAGTGAGTGAGTTCCCCACCCAATGTGATACAAGTGCACTAAGGAGGGACAAATGGAATTCAATTAATTAAGGCTTATGACAGGGAGGTCCTCATCGGATGCAGGCAGCTCCGAGACTGCTGACTAGTAAACGAACTGTTAACTTTGCCCTATCAACAGACGAGGAGGGGGCCCTTCCTCCTAGCGCTTTTGAAAAGCGTCTGAAGCCCACCTGGGCTGGTGGTTTACAAGCGAAAATATGATAGGATGCACAGGGAGTTTGGAGCTCGAGTCAGAGCTCTGAGCTTGAGTTATGATTCTGTCACATAGGATCAGTGGGCATCTATGTCTTCGTGAGTAGAACGGGACTAATCTCACCTCTTAGGATTTTTTGTGAGGATTAAACTCTGGTTTAATGTGAAAATGTGTAAATGCCTATCGTCGGAACAAACATTATGGTAGCTGATCAGAAATGTTAGTCATATCTGGGTCTCATCTTTTTAATTCATTACGTTTCAAAGCTGTGAAGCACAGATCCTGGCACTGCTAATGAACCTGGCAAAACCTTCATCTTCTTCACATTCCCACACAGGAATGTCGGTGCTCAATTTACCAGAGTCCACACTCCGAGTTGGGCTCCAAAAAGCTCACAGGTCCATTGATCATGTAGATAAAGAAAAAGAATTAGCTTGTTTTTGTTGGCAAAGACGAGCATGAAAAGCGAGGGGTTTTTTTAATGTCTAAACAAATATGCAGAAAATTCCAGAGAAGAAAATGCGGTCTGTGTATCTCAAGTTGAAGAATAGTAAAACGAGCCTTCACTTGCCACATTGAGAAGGAAAGGGGATATAGATTTTTGATGATGGATATGAAAGGAAATTTCTAGGTAAATGGTGACAAGCCAGCAGAGCCAAAGGGTGAAAGCAGTGAGAGGATCTTGACTCTGTACTTCTATTTAGTCACTGAGCTCCTGAAAAACCAGCATGTAGGCGCGCCTGGGTGGCTCAATGTTTAAGGGTCTGCCTTCGGCTCAGGGCATGATTCTGGAGTCCTGGGATCGAGTCCTGCATCGGGCTCCTCTGCTGGGAGCCTGTTTCTTCCTCTCCCACTCCCCCTGCTTGTGTTCCCTCTCTCACTGGCTTTCTCTCTCTGTGTGTCAAATAAATAAATAAAATCTTAAAAAAAAAAAAAGAAAAGAAAAGAAAAACCAGCATGTAAAATGAATCTGTAACATGAAGGAAGCACTCTGCATTTAAAGGAAGAGCTTGAGGGGAGTTACATATAAAGCAGATACTTTTCTTTCACTTAGGTTGTTTGGTAAATATGAATTTTTGATATTAAATGGGCTTTGAAAGCAGGGTAACCCTCTGCCTACATAGAGAAGGAATAAGCACATGAAAATCAATAAATGTATTTTGGCAAGGATCTTGGATCCTATTGGCTCAAGATCATAGCCAATAGGAGCCCAACGGTACATTAAAAGGATTATTCACAATGACCAGGTGGGATTTATTCCTGGGATTCAGGGGTGGTTCAACATTCACAAATCAATGTGGTAGGACACGTTAATAAAAGAAAAGACATGAACCATATGGTCCTCTCAATTGATACAGAAAAAGAATTTAACAAAATATAACATCCTTTCTTGGTTAAAACACTTCAAAGTATAAGGATAAAGGGAACACACCTCAATATCATAAAAGCCATCTAAGAAAAGCCCACACCAAATATCATACTCAATGGGGAAAAACTGAGAGCTTTTCCCTTAAGGTCAGGAACATGACAGGGATGCCCACCCTCACCACTACTGTTCAACATAGTACTGGAAGTCCTAGCCTCAGCAATTAGACAACAAAAAGGAATAAAAGGCGTTCAAATTGGCAAAGAAAAAGTCAAACTCCCTCTCTTCGCAGATGACATGATACTTTATGTGGAAAACCCAAAAGACTCCACCCCAAAATTACTAGAACTCATACAGCAATTCAGCAACATGGCAGGATATAAAATCAGTTGCATTTCTATACACTAACAGTGAGACAGAAGAAAAAGAAATTAAGGAATCGACCCCATTTACAATTGCACCAAAAACCATAAAATACCTAGGAATAAACCTAACCAAAGAGGTAAAAGATCTGTACACTAGAAACTACAGAAACTTATGAAAGAAATTGAGGAAAACACAAAAAAATGGAAAAACAGTCCATGCACATGGATTGGAAGAATAAACATTGTTAAAATGTCTATGCTTCCCAAAGCAATCTATACATTCAATGCAATCCCTATCAAAATACCTTTGACATTTTTCACAGAACTGAAACAAACAATTCTAAGGTTTGTATGGAACCAGAAAAGACCCCGAATTGCCACAGGAATGTTGAAAAAGAAAACCAAAGCTCGGGGCATCACAATGCCTGACTCCAAGCTATATAACAAAGTTGTGATCATCAAGACAGCATGGTACTGGCACAAAAACAGACACATAGATCAATGGAACAGAATAGAGAGCCAGAAATGGACCCTTGCCTCTATGGTCAACTAATCTTCAACAAAGCAGGAAAGAATATCCAATGGGAAAAGAGACAGTCTCTTCCATAAATGGTTCTGGGGACATTGGACAGCCACATGCAGAAGAATGAAACTGGACCATTCTCTCACACCATACACAAAGATAAACTCAAAATGGATAAAAGACCTAAATGTGGGACAGAAATCCATCAAAATCCTAGAGGAGAACACAGGTAGCAACCTCTTTGACGTTGGACATAGCAACTTCTTGCAAGACACATCTGTGAGGGCAAGAGAAACAAAAGCAAAAATGAATTATTAGGACTTCATCAAGATAAAAAGCTTCTGCACAGCAAAGGAAACAGTCAACAATCTAAAAGACAACCTACAAAATGGGAGAAGATGTTTGCAAATGACATTGCAGATAACGGGCTTGTATCCAAGATCTATAAAGAACTCAAATTCAACCAAAAAAACAAATAGTCCAGTCAAGAAATGGGCAGAAGACATGAACAGACACTTCTTCAAAGAAATATACAAATGGCTAACAGACACATGAAAAAATGCTCCACATCACTTAGCATCAGGGAAATACACATCAAAACCACAATGAGATACCACCTTACACCAGTCAGAATGACTAAAATTAATAAGACAGGGAACAACAAATGTTGGTGAGGATATGGAGAAAGGGGAACTCTCTTACACTGTTGGAAATGCAAGCTGGTACAGCCACTCTGGAAAACAGTATGGAGTTCCCTCAAGATGTTAAAAATAGAGCTATCCTACAACCCAGCAATTGCACCGCTGGGTATTTACCCGAAAGATACCGATGTAGTGAAAAGAAGGGGCACATGCACCCCAATGTTCAGAGCAGCAATGTCCACACTAGCCAAACTGTGGAAGGGGCCCAGATGTCCTTCAACAGACGAATAGATAAAAAAGATGTGGTTCATATATATAATGGAATATTACTCAGCTATCAGAAAGGATGAATATCTGCCATTTATATCAGCATGGATGGAACTGGATGAAATTACGCTAAGTGAAAGACAATTATCATATGGTTTCACTCATATGTGGAACATAAGGAATAGTCCAGAAGACAATAGGGGAAGCAGGGAAAACTCAATGGGAAGAAATCAGAGAGGGAGACAAAGCATATAAGACTCTTCAACTCTGGGAAACTGAGGATTGTGGGAAAGGAGGTAGGTGGGGGGATGGGTTAACCAGGTGATGGGCATTAAGAGGGCACATGTTGTGATGAGCACTGGGTATTGTATGCAGCTAATGAATCACTGAACAGTATATCAAAAACTAATGATGTACTATATGTTGGCTAATTGAATTTAAATTAAAAAAAAGAAAATCAGTAAATGTGATACTTTCTGTTAACAGAATGGACAAAAATCATATGATTTCAATAGATGCAAAAAAGCCCTTGACAAAATTTAACATTTTTTCATGATAAAAATTCTCAACAAATTAAGCATAGGGGAATGTATCTCAACTTAATTAAAGCCATATATGGCAAGCCTAGAGCCAACATCATATCCAATGGTAAAAGCTGAAAGCTTTTCTTCTAAGATGGGGAACAAGACAAGGATACCCACTCTCATCACTTGTATTCAACATCATACCAAGACTCCACCACAAAACTCTTAAAACTAATAAACAAATACAGTAAAGTTGCAGGATACAAAATCAGCATACAAAAATCAGCTATGCTTTTTATACATTAACAAAGGATTATCTGAAAGTGAAATTGAGAAAGCAATCTCATTTACAATAGCACCAAAACCAATAGAATATACTGTCCTACTGTCTCTCCCCACCTCCTCTACACAGGAACTGGCGGCTACCTGGCAGTGGAGAGCGGTATAAGGAAGAACCGGGCCTGAGTGTATCGCATTTCCAGTGCCATTTGCATTTTAACAAGAGGCTTCAGGAGATGCAAAAGAGTAATTCAAAGGAACATATCTCAACTAACTGAAGAGAAATCTTTTAGGAACTCCCCCAAATAAATCACCTGGGGGAAAAGATTAGTTAATGCACTGCGTTAGTCTTTCTGTAACACTGAAATTTAGAAAACATCTCTAATAATTTGAATAATGAGGACCAATCAGGGCTAATCAGTTGATTGAATACTTGCTATTTAAACTCCCACTTATGTAATCAGAAGAGGGAATGAAACATGAGAGACTATGGACTATGAGAAACAAACTGAGGGCTACAGAGGGGAGGGGGGTGGGGGAATGGGATAGACCAGTGATGGGTAGTAAGGAGGGCACGTATTGCATGGTGCACTGGGTGTTATACGCAACTAATGAATCATTGAACTTTACATCGGAAACCGGGGATGTACTGTATGGTAACTAACATAATATAATAAAAAATCATTTAAAAAAATAAAAAATAAATAAACTCCCACTTATGTAGAATATGGGGCTGAAATAAATCCTTTGGTTATAGGGTTTTATTATTTTCACTCAGCAAATATGGTACACCTGCTATATTGCAGCCACTGCTCTAGTCTCTTAGGACACATTAGGCAACATTAGGCAACAGTGGGTTCTGTCATTAGGGAGCTTACATTCTAACTGGGGGCCAGACAGTACACAATACACTGAATATATATATTCGTAGTTCTAGTGTATGTAAGAAGAGAAATAATAGAGCAGGATGAGAGGGCTTGGATGTGTAGAGGGGTGGTGGGACTGTGGGTGACAGGTTATAGTATTAATAAGGTGGTTAAATTAGGGTTCATTGAGCAGGTGAGGGAAAGGAATGGGCCAATGAGATATCTTAGGGAAGAAGTTCCAGCATATAGAAGAACTAGCACATATCCCTAAGGAGGAAGCATTTTTGAAGAAAGCAAGATGATGAGAGTTGATGAAACAGTGGCAACTAGGGGAGAGTGACAGGAGAGAAGTCAGTGAGGTGACATCTGTAGAACAGCTCATATAGGCTGGTGGGGCATGGTAAGGACTTTACCCTCACTCTGACTAGAAAGGGGAGCCAATGCATATTTCAATTAGAGCAGTGACATGATCTGATTTATATTTTTAATGTATTACTGCTACTGCTCTGCTGGGACTGTACAGAGGCAAAGGTAGAAGCAACGAGAACTGTTAGGGGAATTGCAGTATTCCCAGCAACTGATGATGACGGCGAGGGAGGACCATAGTGCTGGAGGTGGTGAGAAGCGGTGGAGTCTGGATATGTTCTGACAGTTGAGTCTATAGTGCTACCTGACGTATTATTTAAGAGTAAGAGACAAAGAGGAGTCAAGGTTATTTCCAAAGTTTTGCTCCACCCACTGGAAGGAGAATTGTCAAAACTGGAATAAGGAAGGGCACGTGCACCGCAAGTTTGGGGGTAGGGACTGGGAAAGACTGGAAGTTCCTTTTGGATGTGTTGACTTGGAGATCTCTGCGGACATGCAAGATGTTGAGCTGGTAACTGCGAGAGAGCCTTCAGAGCCTCCCCAGTGTATTCCTGTGCCTCTCATACAGTGGGTCAGCTCTGCCAAGAGGCCGGTGATCGCACAGTTACTTCCGATGAAAGGTGGTAACTTTCCCGACTTGCAAAACCATCTGGTGTCCGATTTCATTCCCAGAAGAAATGTCAGCAAACAGAAAGAGCAAGGGACTTGGATAGGCCCCAAAGGCATGAGCACCACTTATCAGCTAGAGTATAAGTTGACATAAAACATGTGCAACCGGCTAGTTCCTACCAGGATTGTCTTCCCTCTGCTGGAGTTAGACGCACACTTACTGACCCACAGAATACCACAATCAGTACTTCTAAATCTCCATTTTACTTGCTTTTTTTATGTGGTTAGACTATTGTGTTAGCACATTCAAATAAAAATATTAAGGGAAAAATCATGTATAATCTTATCACTCTATTAGGATGACTTCTTTTTAAATTTGTTTTAGTTTCGCATCCTTTTCCATTCCTTTCCAATTTTATATAAACACATTGATAGGATATTTTTCAACCATAGGACTCTCCTCACTGTGCTGGTAAGCCAGAGGGGCCTTTGGGGGAAACTGTAGCAGGGTTCAATACACAGGGATAGAGGCAATTCGAGCTAACAGTGCAGATAAATAGAATTGGATTCCACTGAAACATCTTTCTGTTTTAATAATTTTCAAAAATACATGGAAGATTTATTTTATTTCTGCCAGTGATAGCACCTACTCAGGAGAGTTTTGTGTTCATATATGCATGAGGTGTTTGCTTTGTCTTGTATTATTTTTTACCATTTACTCTGTTTACTTTTTTACCCAAATACTTTGTCCATACTCACACATTCTCATTTTATTCTTGATTTTATAGCTGTAGTACATAGGTAAAATAAAGGCCCCTAAGATAGCCCAGGATCTTGCAATACCTAATCATTTTTCACTTCCCCTACAAGTCCTAAAGTCATTCAACTCAGTTAAGAGTCCCCAATAAATTATACCTTCCTCTATATTTTTGAAAGTTAAATAGCTGAAGACCTAGCGCCTAACCAAAAAAAAAAAAAAAAAAAAAAAAAAGGACAGTGACAGATTATAAAACACCAATAGATACAGGTGGTATTTTTGCAAAAAGTTGATCGATAACAAGGAGAAAGAGTGGCCAAAAGACACGACTCGGGAATCTGAGGAACTTTTTCAGAAACAAAGAAAGATCCTCAACAAGAAGTGTCTACATTAACTTGAGAAAAAACCCCAGTGATCTGCAAACTTACTTGACTAAGCATCCCTATTAATAAAAATGCTTTAGGTTGTTCCCCCCCAAAAATGTATGTATTTATTTATAGTCCATGTACAATTGTACTAATAGACTATGTATCATAAAATATACACAAAACAGAAATTAAATGTAAGTTGATGTAAATACCCTCCTAATAATCTCATCCTGCACCCTCCTGGATCATCTTTACTCTTAGGGAGCAGGCACCCCACTTGAGAGACCACTGAACATAGCGATTGAATGCGGTAGGAACTTTCCAGCTAGTGGCAGCCTCTCTCGGCCTCACTGTGTTTCGGCTCCAGATGCCATAGGGCTGCACCAAATACAAAACCCCTGTGGTCTGCTCCTGTCACAGTGGCCTCAAAGTGACCACCCCAAGCGGCCAGTCAGTCTGACACTGGAGACAGGGAGGCGTCATGTCAGTTTTAAAGGACTGGAAGGGGATAAATGCCAGAGTCCCAACCAGCTCCTGCCAAGTTCAGAATACGCCAAGCTTTTTGTAGGGCCTTTGAGCAATTTGAATGAGTGTCCACCCCTGCCAACAGCAAGACAAAAATTGCCCCTCTCCGAAGCGACACTTTGATATTTGCGCAAGGCATTCTCTCTTCCAGGAAGGTATTTCCACTCGACCTTCTGCCAGCCACCGGCAAGCTTATGATTACCTATACAGCCACCGGGTCCATGTTCCTTGGTTGTTTCCCACCATGGGTTCCTCACATGGAATCTGCCCTCTTTTCTCCTGGAGAGAACGTGTGTTTCAGTCCATATGTGCCCACATGCATTCATGCTGTTCAAGGAAAACTGATACCCGGAGGAGGAAGTAACCAATTATGTCTTTATTTTAAACAAATGGACAGCCTACATAATTGGCAATAGAATAATAGAATTCCTCTTTATAAAATAAACATAGACACCAAGTTATTGACAAGGCATCTCATTCCTGGTCTCAGGACAGCGTCATGGTGAGTCCTTGGTTTTATCCTTTTCAGTGATCTGTGTGGTGGGTGATAGATCAGCTGAGCTGAAACATCCAATGGCAGAACCAAAGACCAGAAAAATGAGCTGCTTAGAAGGTTTGGTTCCTGCGTATGAATACTCTTAAAGACAAAGAACAATCCGGATTATAAATCTGGACCATAAAGGGCCTTTATTTACATCTGAATACGAAGAATAATAATTTCTTGGCTTAAGTCCCTGCAATTATCACCAAGCTTCAGCAAAGTAAAGTGCAACTTAACTTTCTACCTGGTATGAAATTTGTATTAAAAAAATTAAATATGTTACTGAAACACACTGCCATTTTATAGCAATCATTGTTTGTTTTCTATCTCAATAGAACCTTACAAGAAATTATTATTATTGACAATTTAAATGTTAATAGAATTTTAGTTAATAAATATTTGAATTTTTTCTTGACAAAAGCCATTAGCAAATTTTCACCTTCTTCCATATTACAGATTTAATCAGAGCATCTTCCAAGGCTAAGTAAAGGAATTCAAAACAATTTTTTTAAGTTAAAAAATATAGATTTGACTCACTGTGCTGGCACATAAGGGTATTCTGGATAGCTAGTTTAGTATCCTGGCATATACAAAAATGTATTATGTACTATTTAGTATGAGTACCGTATGTGTGTTTAAATCTACAATGTTCGTGTTGCAGATCTGTGAGGTTTAATTATCATACATATTCACACTACTTGTCCTACTCACAAACACTAAGAGTTAAGATATATAAAGGTACTTATATCTGTGTCTCCAAATCGCTTTGGAGACTAAGAAATTGTTAAAAAGAATAGAAACTACTTTATAGAACCTTCGAGTTTTAAACAGGACTTAAGCACCATCTACTCCACTCCATTTATTTCATGAAGAACTTGAGGCTTGTTCCAATGACTCACAGCTAGTCAATGACCAAGACAGGACCAAGATACAGAAGGTCTGACTCTTTCCAATTCTCTTTAGTCTTTAACCAAAAATGGGCCTAACCATGGCTCCTTCCACGTAAACAACAAAGAAGGAAATTTTGAAGTTTAATAAAGGTTAAAAGTTAAGATTTCCTTGGTATAGTTGATTCACTGTTAATGTATATTCAAATGCACTATAGAAAGCTATACAGCAGTTTTCCTTATGGGCTTATATTTATTCTAATAGTACAGATGTCCGAACTCATTGTACATTCCCAGTCATGGACCTCCTATTGCCACCAGACGATCTAAATTATATGAACTATAAGTCTGACCTTTTATTTGTGTGATGAAATTTTTTCAGTGGACTTCCATTTTCTGCGCAGGTCAAGGACTATGGTCCTTCACACGACCCTGTCCGTATTTTCAGCCCCATCTCTTGCACCGATTGTCTCTGTCTTTATCTTCCAGCAACACAGCTGTTTGTGGCTCCCGTACATCTCATATTGCTTATTAATCTGTGCATTTGTTCCTGCTCTCACCGTGCCACCCCTGCCTAAAACACCCTCCTCACCACCACCTCAGCCCCACTCCACTCTATGGCTCATGATTGCCCACCCTTGGCCCTGCTCCACCAACTGGCTCCTGCTTGGGGCTCAGCACTCATGTGATACCTCGTTCAGGAGGCTGATATTTCCTCCATTAGCTGTTCCCAAGATTATATACCCTTCCTCCATGATTCTGTACTTCTCTCTGCATCTTTAATCACTGTTTTTAAACAGATCATCATAACACATTGTGTTATATGTCTATTTCACCTAATTCACTCTGAGTTCCTTGAGAGAAGGACAATTTTACAGCGAGCATAGGGTCTGATATCTCATAAGAACTCAGTATACGCTCAACAAATGTTACTGAGATGATTGAATGATTAATCATTAAATGAGTTAGTATGTGTAAAGTTCACAGAACAGTACTTGACATATAGAACATGAGGAATGCCAAGGAATAAATGAGTGAATACACTTTAAGATCTGCCACAGTCCTCTGTTCTTCTGACTGGTAAGCATCATGCTTCAATACAAGTCAGATGGTAGGTGGATGATCGCGGGAATTTGCCGGAGGAATTGGGAAAAAATGTTGATTTAGGAAACTTCTGTGAAGCATCTCTAAGAGTGTGTGTATTTTATATTGGCTCTGCAAAGAATACTAAGAATGAACTGCAGAAAAATCAGACAGCCTCACCAAATAGTTTCAAGAAGCTCTTTAGTATACAAAGAATACTGCTGCTAGGTGGGTCTCCTTTCTGACTCCTTGGCTTTCATAATGTTTGCCTTTAGTTTATGACTTAGATTTTATGCCTGATTTATCCACTAGGGGTCAAACTTTTATGCACAGTCTCATCTCAATAGTATTGCTGGCCTAAGGGAAAATATTTCACTTCCTTCTTGGTTTGAGTAAAAACTGCTGTTTTGTGTGTGTGGGATGCAGAGTCAACCAATCTCCTGTCATAATTTGTGGAATAGGAATAAATCAAATTTTTTTTAAAGAGAATGGTTTTCCTTCTGTCTTACCTGTTTCTGTTCTTACCAGAAATGGGTGACCGGAGCATTGGCAATTCAAAGACTATACACTTGTATATAAGTTGCCACCTTCAAGCAGCCAGTGGACTCAATCCTCTCTAGTTCTGATTTAATTTCTTTTCTATTTTATTATTGTTACATATCCATTGCATGCTATAAATTTGGTGCATTCATGAACCTTTACTTCCCCCTTAAGCTACGTTAATTAATTTATTTCTGAATAATTAGAATTAATATTTCATAGTCTTTTATAGCTGACAAAGTATTTTTACAACCATTGTGCTATCTGATCTTGTAATACTCCACTTATTTGGATAAGGAACAATAATTTTATTACATTCATTTTATAGTTGAAGAAATTAAGATTTCAGTGGTTAAGTGACTTGCTCAAGATCACACAGATAGAAAGCAGCAGGTCTAAAATGAGAGTCCCATTGGTGAAATAGGATACCTGTGACCTTACTCTCTTGAAATGCACTTGCAGTATCAGTTTATATTGATTTCCAGTGTCCTTTAAAAAGGTCACCCTAAGAAATATTTTTCATATGTATTTCTCTTCATAAATTAATAGATTCTCAGAAAGAAGAGTTCGGGGGATAATCTAGTGTGATCCACAATCTCTGGGAGGGACAACATTTGCAAACCTGTGAAAGGAGTCATTTTCTTCTTGAAGGCTTTAGGCACAAAGCTCTAAATTAACATATTTTTATCACAGTGATTATTGAAAAGTTATTCCTCACATAAAACAAAAATTCACCCTGATTTATCACTATTTTCTCATGCCTACACTTCTGATATAACAGAGAACTAAACATCGATCTTTTCTGTCCTGGAAAGGAAAAAAAATTCTTCCCCATTTTCTTTTTTCTTTCTCCTTGTCCTCATGCCAGCTTTTATTTCAAATATTTGCTGGCAGCATTTCTCATCTCATTTCTGCATGACCATTGTGGCCTTTCCTGCCACATGTGGATGGCAACCATGGACAACCTTTTATCAGGCCTTCCTGATGGCAGAAATCTCTGTGTATCATAATCAGATTGCTTCAAACTCATGACATAGAGAAAAATGTGGAAACACCCGTGGCATGGGGAGAAGGCATATTATGTACAGAGAAAAGGACAGAAGGCTTCTATTTGGAAACAAGGCAAGTGCAAAGACAGTAGAGCAAATCTTCATTGTACAAAATAAAAACAAGGAAGCCTGGGAGGGGAGAAGTGGGAGGATACTTCCATTGGTAACACTCTATATGAAATGATATAATATTACTAGAATGTTTACTTTGACAATTTAAATGTAAATACTATATGAAATGATACAATATTACTAGAATGCTTACTTTGACAATTTAACTGTGAATACTATAAATACTACAAATGTGAATGCTATAACCAAAATAATAGCAAATTTATAGCCAATAAGCCAACAAATGAGATAAAGTAAAATCATAGGAAAATTAATCCAAAAGAAGGTAGGAAAAGAGAGAAATGGGGAAAAAACAAACGAGACAAAAAGAAATCAAATAACATTATGTTAGAATGAAAACCAACCATATCAATACACATTAACTGTAAATCAGCTAGAGATGCTGACTAAGAAGCAGAGATTGTCCATCAATAGACAGATAAGGAAGCTGTGATATATATATTATTCCATTATACATTATACATAATATAATGGAATATTACACAGCCATAAAAAAGGATGAAATTGTGCTATTTGTGACAGCATGGAAGGATCTAGAGGGTATTATGCTAAGTGAAAAATGTCAGAGTGAAAAAGACAAATACCATATGATTTCACTCATATGTGGAATTTAAAAAACAAATGAATAAGCAAACTCACAAAAAGCAAAATCAGACCTAAAAATACAGAGAACAAACTGAGGGCTGCCAGAGGGGAGAGAGGTAGGGGCATGGAGAAAATGCGTGAAAGAGAGTGGGAAACACATGTTTCCAGTTATGGGATGAATCAGCCATGAGAATAAAAGGTACAACATAGGAAATAGAGTCAATGATATTGTAATTGTGCTGTATAGTGATAGATGGTAGCTACACTTATGATAAGCCTAGCATAGTGTATACGGAAGTGAAATCACCATGTTGCATACCTGAACCTAATGTACCATTGTGTGTCAACTCTACTCAAATACAAAAGAAAATAAAATAAAAAGAAGCAGAGGTCGTCAGGTTGTGTTAAAAAGCAAGATTCAACTATTTGTTTCCTATAAGAAATCCACTTTAAATATAAAGACATGAATAGGTTAAAAGTAAACAGATGCGTAAGCTTTACCTTATAAACTCTGCTCAGAAGAAAACTGGGCTGGCTACATTAACCTAAGACAAAGTGGACTTCAGAACAACAATATTACTACGGATAAAAGTTCCATTACATAAAAAAGGAGTCAATTTTTCAAGTGGATGTCAAAATCATAAATATTTATGCACCTGGTAACAGAGGTTCAAATTAAACAAAGAGCTTCAAAAGCTGATAGAACTAAAAGTGAAAAGAGACAAATCCACAAGTATACTCAGAGATCTTAACATCACTTTCAATAATTGATAGAACAAATAGGTTGAAAATCAGCAAGAATATGGAGGACTTGAGCAGCACTATCAGCTATTGATGTGATTGAAATCTATGGAACATTCCAGGGACACCTGGGTGGCTCAGTCATTTAAGCGTCTGCCTTCGGCTCAGGTCATGATCCCAGGGTCCTCAATTCCAGGGACTGAGTCCCACATCGGGCTCCCTGCTCAGCAGGGAGTCTGCCTGTCCCTCTCCATCTGCTTCTCCCCCTGCTTGTGCTCTCTTGCTCGCGCTCTCTCTCTCTCTCTCTCTCTCAAATAAATAAATAAAATCTTGAAATCTATGGAACACTTCAGGCAACAACAACAGATGATGCACTCTTTTCAAATGCACAAAGAATACTTACCAAGGCACACCATGTTTTAGTCCATAAAACAAATCTCAATACATTTGCAAGAATTCATATCAAACAAAGTACATACTATGACCACAAATGAATTAAATCAAATAGATAACAGAAAGATCTGTGGAAAATCCCAAATATTTGTAAAATAAATAATACAGAACAGAATATCCAAGGACTGCAGGACGACTACAAAAGGTATAACATAGGTGTGATGGTAATATTGGGTGAAGAAAGAGAAAAAGGAACAGAAGAAATATTTGAAATAATAAGGACTAATAATAATTTCCCCAAATTAATGCTGAACATCAAGTCACAAATCTAGGAAGCAAACATCAAACAGGATAAATGCCAAAAAAACATACTAAGTTATATCATCAAAGATAAAGAAAAAATCCTGGATCCAAATAAGAGCAAGGATACCTTGTTTTATTGTGCTTTGTTCTATCGTGCTTCACAAACATTGCATTTTTTTACAAATGGAAGGTTTGCGGCAACCCTGCATCAAGCAAGTCTATCAGCACCATTTTTTTAAAAGCATTTCTCACTTCATGTCTCTGTGTCGCATTTGGTAATTCTCACAATATTTCAAACTTCTTCATTATTATTATATTTGTTATGGCGTATGGTATGTATGGTATATAGTATATAATTTACAGTGATTGCTGATTTTGACTTGGCTAAAAGCTCAGATGATAGCTAGAAATTTTTAGCAAATAAATATTTTTAAATTAAGGTATGAGAATTGTTTTTTAGACATAATACTATTGCACACTTGATAGACCGTAGTATAGCGTAAACATAAATTTGATATGCACTGAGGAACAAAAAAAATCATTTGAGTCCTTTTATTGCAATATTTGCTTTGTTGCAGTGGTCTGCAACCAAACCAACAATATCTCTCAGATTTGCTGTCTAAGAAGAACTATATGACACAACCAAGTGCAATTTATCCGAGGTATGCAAGCCTGGTCCAACATTCAAAAGTCAGTTAACATAACCCATCACATCAACAGACTAAAATAGAAAAATCACGTGATCATATTAGTAAGTGCTGAAAAAGCATTTGACGAAATCCAACACCCAATCACGGCAAAAACTCTCAATAAACTAGGAATAACAGGAACTTTCTTAACTTGATCAAACTATCTACAAAGAACCTACAGCTATCCATCATACTTAATGGTGACAAACTCAAAGCTCTCCCACTAAGATACGGTACAAAGCTATGATGTCCACTCTTTTTCAACACAGTATTGAAATACTGGAAATCCTTGCTAATGCAATAAAGCAAGACAAGGAAATAAAAGGTGTAGAAATTGGGAAAGAAAACATAAAATATCTTTGTTTACAAATGTCATGTTTTTTTATGTAGCTAATCTGAAAGAATCAACAAAAACGCTTCCAAAACTAATAAGCAACTATAATAAGGTTGCAGGATACAAGATTAATATACAATAAGTCAATCACTTCCTATATAACCATAATGAAAAAGTAAAGTTTGAAATTAAAAACAATAACATTTATATTAGCACCCCCAAAATGAAATACTAACAAATATATACAAGATCTATACGAGAAAAACTACAAAATTCTGATGAATGAAATCAAAGGACTAAATAAATAAATAAATATTCCATGATCATGTATAGGAAGACTCAATATGGTCAAGATGTCAATTCTTTCCAAATTGATATATAGATTAAATGCAATTCCAATAAAAATCCCAGAAAATTGTTTTGTGGATATTGACAAACTGATTCTAAAGTTTATATGGAGAGGCAAAAGCTGCAGAATAGCCAGCACAGTATTGAAGAACAAAATTAGAGGACTGATACTACTCCACTTCAAGACTTACTATAAAGCAACACTAATCAAGACTTAATATAAAGCAACACTAATCGACACTAATGTGGTATTAGTGAAAAAAGAGACAAATAGGGCAGTGCCACAGAATAGTGTCCAGAAACAGATTTGCATAAATATAACCTACTGTTCTTTGACAAAGGAACAAAGGTAGTACAATGGAGCAAAGGTGATTTTTTTCAACAAATCGTACTGGAACAACTGGACATCCATGTGCAAAAAAAATGAATGTAGACACAGAACGTACATCCTTCACAAAAATGGATCATGGACCTAATGTAAAATGCAAACCTATAAAATTCCTAGAAGGTAACATAGAGGAAAACCTAAATGATCCTGTGTATGGTGATCCCTTTTTATTTATTTATTTATTTATTTTTTTTTTTGGATTTTTTTTTTTTAATGATTTTTTATTATATTATGTTAGTCACCATACAGTACATCCCCGGTTTCCGATGTAAGGCTCGATGATTCATTAGTTGTGTATAACACCCAGTGCACCATGCAATATGTGCCCTCCTTACTACCCATCACCGGTCTATCCCATTCCCCCACCCCCCTTGGTGATCCCTTTTTAGATACAACATGAAAACCACGGTCCATGGAAGAAATGATTGATAAACTGGACTTCATTCAAATTAAAAACGTTTGCACATGCACCCCAATGTTCACAGCAGCAATGTCCACACAATAGCCAAACTGTGGAAAGAGCCCAGATATCCATCGACAGATGAATGGATAAAGAAGATGTGGTTCATATATACAATGGAATATTACTCAGCCATCAGAAAGGATGAATACCTACTGTTTGCATCAACATGGATGGAACTGGAGGAGATTATGCAAAGTGAAATAAGTCAAACAGAGAAAGACAATTATCATATGTTTTCACTCATATATGAAATATAAGGAATAGCACAGAGGACCATAGGGGAAGGGAGGGAAAACCGAATGGGAAGAAATCAGAGAGGGAGAAAAACCATATAAGACTCTTTGACTCTGGGGAAACAAACTGATGGATACAGAAGGGGGGGCGGGGGATGCGGTAGCCAGGTGATGGGTAGTAAGGGGGGCATGTGTTGTGATGAGCACTGGGTGTTATATACACCTAATGAATCATTGAACACTACATCAAAAACTAATATGTTGGCTAATTGAACATAATAGAAAAAAAAAACTTTTGCTCTGTGAAACATACCGAGAGAATTAGAAGACAAGCCATAAACTGGGAGGAAAATAAAAACCAAAACAGTCTTTTATCAGCCACACCTAATACAAGACTGTTATCCAAAATATACAAGGAACTCTTAAAACTCAACAAGAAAACTAACAACTCAACTATAAAGTGGGTCAAAGATCTGAATAGACACTTCACCAAAGAAGAAATAGAGATGGCAAATAATCATATGAAGAGATGCTCCATATCATTTTTCATGAGGGAAATGCAAATGATAACAACAAGATACCACCACACACCTATTAGAATGGCCAAAATCCGGGATACTGACAACACCAAATCCTGGCAAGAAAGCAGAGTAGCAGGAACTCTCATTCATTGCTGTTGGGAATGCGAAATGGTATAGTCACTTTGGAAGACAGTTTCACAGTTCCTTATAAAATTAACATACTCTTACCCTACAATCCAACAATTGTTGTATTTGATATTTACCTAAAGAGTTGAAAACTTTGGTCCACAAGAAAATCTGCACATGGATGTTTATAGCAACTCTATTCATAGTTACCAAATCCTGGAAGCAACAAAGATGCTCTTCTATAGGTGAATGGATAAGCTGTGGACCACCCAGAAAATAGATTATTCAGTGCTACAAAGAAATAATCTATCAAGCCATGAAAAACATGGAGGAACCTTGAAAGCACATTGCTAAGTAAAAGAACCCAGTGTGAAAGGCTACATAATACATGATTCCAAGTATACGACATTCTGAAAAAGGCAAAACTGTGGACACAATAAAAACAGTAGTGGTTTCCAGAAGTAGAGGGAGTGAAGTAGGGAGATAAACAGGAAGAACGGATGATTTTTAGGACAGTGAAAATACTCTGTGTGATATTATAATGATGAATACATGTCATTATACATTTGTCCAAATCCATAGAATGTACAACAGCAAGAGTGGACTTTAAGGTAAACCATCAACTTTGTCATAGTTTGTGATGTGACAGTGCAGATTCAGCCTTCGCAAAAACAGTACTATTCTTGTGAGGGATGTTGGTAATGGGGGAGGCTATGCATGTGGGGGCAGACGATACGTGGGAAATCTCTGAACCTTCCTCTCAAATGTGTTGTAAACCTAAAACTGCTTGAAAAAAATTAAATCTTGAAAAAAGTCACATACAGTATTAATTCATTTGTGTAACCTTTTCAAAACAAAAAGTTTACGGAGTTTGAAAACAGATGAGTGATTTCCAGAGGCCAGAAATGGTAGGGAAGGTGAGCGGGTCTGTCTATAAATGAGTAGCATGAGGGAGAGCTTTGTGGTGACGGACTAATTTTGTATTTTGGTTGTGGTGGTGGTTGCACAAACCTGCATAAGTTATAAAAAGACAGAACGACACATAATCATTGTACCAACATTATATCTGTGATTCGGATATTGCACTACAATTACATAATCATTGGAGTAACAGGCTGAAGGACACTCTAAAGATTTTTCTGTATTATCTTTACAGCTTCCTGTGAATCTGTAATTATTCCAAAATAAAGTTTTAAAAAGATGCCAATTATTCTCAAATTGAAGTATAGATTTCATAGGATCCCATTAATCTTGGAGGTCTGTTTTACAGAAATTATCAAGCTAATTCTGAAATATATATGAAAGTTCATAGGACCTAGAATAGCCAATACAACTTCGGACAAAGTCAGATGACATATACTACTTGATTTTAAGATTTATTATAAAGCTATAGTTGTCAAAGTAGTATTGATGAAAAGATTGACAAATAGATCAATTAAACAGAGTCCAGAAACAGACCCATATATACATGGGCCATTGATTTTTGACAAAATTGCGAAGGTAATTTAATAGAAACGGTAGTCTTTTCTGTAAATGGTGTTGGCACAACTGATTATCCAAATTAAAAAAAAAAAGGAACTTAGATCCAAATCCCTTAGCGTATACAAAAATTAACTCAAAGTGGATTATAGACCTAAATGTAAAACTACGTCCATTAAATCTTCTATTAGAAACAAGAGAAAATCTTCGCGAACTTGAGTTAGGCAAGTATTTCTCAGATATGACACCAATAACTGATTCATAAAAGAGGGCGATTGATAATTTGGACTTCATAAAAGTGAGAAACTTTTATTCTGTGGAAGACATTGTCAAGAAAATAAAAAAGACAAGGCACAATCGGAGAGAAAATATTTGCAAATGAAAATCTGATTATGGCTTTCTATTCAGAATATATAAAGAAACCTCAAAACCCAATAACAAGAAAAACAAAAAGCACAGGGGAAAGACCTACACAAAATTTCATCATAAAACATATACGGATGGCAAATAAGCACATGAAAGATGTTCAATACTGTGAGTCACTTGGGAATGACAGATAGAAACCACAATGAGATTCCACTGCACATCTATGAGAATGGCTACAATTTTAAAAGACGGTCCATAGTATGTGTTCACACGGAGTGGGAGAAAGGGAACAGGGTTGGTGGAAGTCTACAATGGTATAAGCAATTTGGGGGAAAACAAATCACCAGTTTCATCAACAGTTAAACATCTACCGACACCTATTGCAGTCATTGCAGTCTCAGGCACTTACCCAAGAGAAAGAAGAACATATACCCAGCAAACACTAGTGCGTGAATATATTCGGAGCAGCTTTACTTGTATTACCCTCAAGCTGGAAAGTACATAACGTCTTTCAACAGATGAATGGATAAACTAATAGGGGTACATCCGTGCAATGGAGTATTGCTCAGGACTAAACAGGAATGAACTACTGATACATGAAATAGAGGCATCTCAAGTTATCACGCTGAGTGAAAGTGAGTAAGTGAAGCCAGACAAAAAAAAATAGTACATCTAGTAAGAGTCCATCTATAGAAATATCGAGAAAACACAAATGAATGTACAGGGACAGAAAATAGGTCAGCGTTTGCCTAAGTAGGCTAGGGTATAGGGGTGGGGGGCTAGAAGGAGAAATCACACAGGGACCCAAAAAAGCTCCAGGGGTTGATGGCAAATGAATCACCTCATTCTGTTCATTGTCTTGCTTGTGGTGATGGTTTCGGGGGTTTATGCATAAGTCAAAATTTATCCAATTGTACATTTTAAGTATGTACAATTTACTGTATGTCAAGCCTACCTCAATAAAGCTGTAAAAACAAAACAAAAAGGTTAAGTGATGGCAAACAGACAATAAGACAACAATAATAACAATAAACCTAGCTAAAGGTAGACGCTGGAAGTGCCACTATGAGGTCCCCTCACCTCCCCTGTTGCTGCCTTGTTCCCTCCTCTGGGATGGAAGAAGGATCTCCTTTCCTCCACTGGTACTCTGGGACTCATCCCTTTGACCCTGGTCAGAATTTGCCTCCTTAGCCTTCCCTCTGTCTCCCGTCACCCACCTTTTACTATCCTTCCCACCAGAGCACAAATGGGCTTTGCTCACCTTACATTAAAAAAAAAAAAAAAGTATTTTTTAACTAAATATATCCTTCAAGATACTGCCCCCACATTCATGCGCGCACACACACACACACACACACACACACACAACATACCATCTCCCAAATCCGATCACAACCCTCTTTGCAATTTCCCCCAAACTTTGTGAACTTGAACATGACATCTCTGCCACCTAGTAAACTAATGAACTAAGAGAAAAATTAATATAAAATACTTATTCTGTTAATACACACTTGCTGTGGGTTTGGAGATCAGATAGACCTAGTTTTGAATTTCCGCTCTCCTGCAGCCAGATAATGTAACTTTGAGTAGATTATGTAACTCCCTTGAAAGTGTTTACTACCTGTAAAATGCATTGCCGGTACCTGTGTGATCTGTTTCAGAAAGCCTGTGTCGGGATTAAGCGAATTGTGTTTCCGTGTGTGCCAGCAACCTGCCGGGAATACATCAGACTCCGTCAATATTCAGTTGCTAGACTTCGGCCGGCCTTGCCTCCAGAGACACGGTCCTCCTCCAGTTTCTCGGGCCCCCTTGCTTCCAAGGGGTTCGTTTGTTTCAAGGTGCGTGAGTCAGCACAGCTCGCACCTCACCCGGATTGCTCACCTCATTTTCCTCCAGTGCGCCAATCTCTCTTCGAGCCCAGTGAGCATTGCTAGGCAGCACGGCTCGCCCCCACATCCACCCCGGGAACACTTGCTGGGCAGCGAGCACGCAGCCCTGGCTTGCTCAGAGCTTTGAAATAGCTCTCATTCTCAAAGCCTGACTTAATGTCTAATATCTCCCCAAAACACTCATTTCTTTAGAGCAACTTAATCTCCACACCTTTTAAAAACCACCTTCCCTGCAGCCAATCAATATAGCAACAAATAAAATATAAACAAAAATAAAAGCCCTACTCCTATAGTATTTATTATGTGTATCTCACAGTAGGGCCTCTGCACCAGTATTCTCTTGTATTAATCTCCTTCGGTTTATGTTCATGTTTCCCTGAATACTGCAGAATCCTTGCGCATAAGAGCGGTTTTCTTTCGAATTATGTAAAATGACTTAATACAGTGCTCAATTTATATCTGTTCCCTTAATTATGATGGTACCAACTGGAAAGTCATAGATCCGCAGACTACCACCTATTCTCCCTCCTCACAGGTTTCTTTACTTCTAGATTTCTCCTCTCTCTGAAATTCTTTTCCTTTTCATTTCTATTCCAGAAGGCAGAGGCTCAACTTAGATCACACCTCTTCGTTGAGACTTTCTTGTATGGCTTCTGTTTAAACTACTCTGCCCCCACTCCTGTCCCTCTGTCGTACTGGAATGGGATTTACAAGACCCATCGGCCGATTTCTAGCTGTGGGAACATGGGCGAGACATTTAATCTCTCTGAGCCTTGGTTATCTGGGACTCTAAAATGACAGTAATGACGCCTATCTCATAGAGCTCTTGTGAAGGTCAAATGAGGTAATGTACGTGGAATTTCTTTGTAAACTGAACCAGGATAAACAAATGAAAGGGGCAATTATCTGTATTACGGCTCTTATCTTGGTCTGTCCTGTATTGTACTTACTTGTCCGTGGATCTGTCTCCCGAACTGGTTTGGGAAATCCTGAAAGAGTGACAACTGTTTTTCGCATCTTCATAACTCACGCTGTGCTGTGCGCGCACGGGTGCACGTTGAAGTGTGTTGAATTGAACGTGGTAAATGCGCACTGGAGCCAGGCCCTCCTTCCTACAGAGAAGCAAACGTCCATCACAGCATTTGTAATTTTATAGATAGCAAAAAAAAAAAAAAAAAAAAAAATCAAAACCCAAAAACCAAACATATTTGCCCTTTCTTATGCACCAAAAGATGCTTTTCAAAGGGGAAAAAGGGAGTCATTTCCCCTGATAAATGCCACATGTTCAAAGACTGCAGAATAAGTAACTAACACAATTCATCAAATGAAATTATAGGAATTCAGGAAACAGCAAGTCGTAATTAAACCAAAACAACCATCCACACCAGATGCACACTCTAGTTTCAAGCTACGGTCTTGTATTTTAACATCCCACAGGGTTTTGGAGTCAGGACTTGCAGCAGAGGGGTTGAGCTGGGAGCCAAGATAGGATGATGGGACAGCGCTTGTGGAGGAGTCTACACTGGAATGTCAGATGTCCATATTCAAAGTCAGGGATATCTTCCAACCGAAGAGGGGATGGTGCTCTTCATTGAGCGACTGATTTGCTGGATCCAAAGATGAAGGAATAATGTTAATTCTGTTACGTGGGGCACCCAGGTGGCTCAGTCATTAAGCGTCTGCCTTCGGCTCAGGGCGTGATCCCGGCGTTCTGGGATCGAGCCCCACATCAGGCTCCTCCACTGGGAGCCTGCTTCTTCCTCTCCCACTCCCCCTGTTTGTGTTCCCTCTCTCGCTGGCTGTCTCTCTCTGTCAAATAAATAAAATAAATCTTTAAAAAAAAATTCTGTTACAAATATTTTTCTTTCATATAACTTCTTTAGGAGGTCTCTTCTGACCCTCTGGCCAGAGTTGGGCCATTTCTGTGTTCGCATCAGTCTGTGTTCATGTAGCCATAATTACTGTTTGGGAACAAGAATAGTCACCTGATCCATGTCGGGCCAATCAGACTTTCGATGAGGTTTTGCAAAGAGACTAAATTAGTTAGATGATGGTAAGCTTAAAATCCCCAAGAAAAATGTTGACTAGACTAGTGGATGTGACTTTGGAGACTTGAAAAGAGCTGTGCGCTGAAAACATACATTTGTTAATCATCATCATACAGATGGCTAGCCATGTGGATGAAATCCTCCAGGGTAAGAGATCATGCAGGTAAGAGAAGAGAGGAGAGGAAGGGAGCCAGGAGGCCTCGAGACTCAGATTTACTATTTATTTACTCGACAAGGGACTTTAGGCAAAGACCTTGATCGTCCTGAGTGACAATTTCACATTCTGAAAAAGAATTATTTATTCAGTTATTCATTCATGTAGCTGACAAATAATTTCTAAATGCTTATCATAAGCCAGGTGCTGTGCAAGATATTAGGTATACAGTGGTAAATATGACACAGACTTTGTCTTAGAGTAAGTATATAAATCCAGAGTGAGACAGAGATCAGGGACAGAGACGGAGATCAATGACAGAGACTGGGTGGTTTTGGTGCCCTTTCAAGAGGGAAGCACCCTAGTGCTGGGGGATCAGGAGAGGTTTCTGGAAGAAAGCCATCTAAGAGGAGACCTGTGTTATCTGGGTGAAGGTTAGGAAGTGAGAAGTGAACAGGACAGAGGGGACAAGGGCAGAAACCCACAGACAAGGGAGGACATGGGGACATTTGAGGTGTAGCATTTCCATATGATTCTGGGAAGGAGTATGCCATGAGGAGAGATCAGAGAGGCAGGCTCCATCCAGATTATGCAGTGTCTTGTAGGCTGGCTGTAGGAGGCTGACTTTCATCTCGAAGAAAGCTAAGCAGGGGTTTTAACCACAGGAATTCTTTTAATAGAATTGTGTTTCAGCAGTAGAATTCTTGTTTCACTGGATTGGAAATAGGAAGGTCAGTTAGGAAAACGTGTTTAAATAATCTACATAAAGCATCATGATGCCCTGAATCAAAACAGTGGTTATAGAGATGGGGGGGGGGGATGTTTGGATTTTAGAGGCAACGAGAGGGCAGGACACAGCAGCTGCTAGGATTCCTGGAGCCAGCAGAGTCGGGAGAAAGAACTGCAGCAGTGAGCTCGCCTTTGCTGTAAGCTTAGCAATCAGGAGCTACCACAATGACCGCAGACTTCCATAAAGTTTTATATATATATATATGTATGTATGCATGTTCACTGCAAAAACCATTGACCAGAACACCCTCTGCTTTCCACCACAGAGACTCTGAATTTACTCATGTCAGCCTTGCCTCCTGTGCACCCTAACTCCAGTCCCTCCTCTATGCTTTGGGCCTTCCACTTTTCCCTTCTTAGGAACAATTTCTCTTCTGTCTCTTGCACATTCAGACCCTTCCTCTCAATGAGATCCTTCCTACCAGCATTTAAATAGGCTCATGTCTTTCCCGGAACATTGGGCTCAGCCCTGATCCTTCTCCCAGCCCAGTTTTCCCTTCCCTTTCCTACCAAACGTCTTGCAAGAACGGTCCAAACTCATTGACCCCCTTTCTCTCCACTTCACCTCACCATTCAGTACACATTAGTCTGATGTCCGGTCAGATTTCTTTTTATTTGTGTTTACAAACTTTTTCATATTGAAAAATATAAAAGAGAAGCAAGAATAACAAGGACCCGTGTAATCAACAAGAATTTTTAAAATGTTAACAGTTTTCACATTTACTTCAGAATGATTTTTTCAAGAAATCAGACTGTTGTTAACACCACAGTCCCACCCCTTCCTTCTCTCTTCGCAGGGCGGGTGGTACCAGGGACTTCACCTGCGGCCTCCCTGTCCGTGTCCTGCCCTCCAGGGCCGGCACAAACATTGTCGAATTCATGAAAAAAAAGAATAGTTTATATTTAAGTGCTTAGGGGCAATGGGGAAGATTGTTATTTTGCTGAGAATAAGATGGGAAATGGTAAGTCACCTGGGGGAAATACTTTCTTGTAAAAGAAGCAAGGCCTCAGACTCACCTTTGGGGCTTCAGGCATGGTTACAAAACCCAAGCTTTGGGTTAGAAAATCCAAGCTTTCTGGTATACGCTTCAGTGACGGGTGAAACATTGCTTCAGAAAGTAACTCATTCCACACTCCTTGCTTCGACAAAAGATTGTTTTTTTACTTTGAGATCTCTTTTCAGGTATTTCCATAGCAACCACTACACATGACTCATGCTTGGCTAAAATAGATGGATTTTCTCCTTTCAAATAATGATGACATGTCTCAAGATGGGGGGACTTGAAAACATCATGCCCGTGGTAAAATGATGCACCAGAGAGAGCAAGGAAGGGAAGGGAAGAGAAAGGGGGAGAGAATGTGCGTGAGGATTAGTCACAGAGGTGCTCAGGTTATATTCTTCAATACCTACCACTTACACACACACACACTCACATATACATGTGTACATACACACACAGATGTATACACATAGGGACAAATGTGTGCAGTTAGGGGGGAAATCATATTTGGGACTCTATACCTATTCCTAAACCCTGTGTTTCAGCAAAGTATTCTGTATGCCTGCTCGTTGCTATGGAAATACTCGGAGGAGCTTGCCACATGCCTTGTGTCTAGCCTCACGAGGGAGACGCTCAGTAATGCAAATAACATATAGGTTTAAGAAGAGATTAGAAAAGCAGGGTGGCCCGATTTCATTGCACAGACGCAAAAACTTCTTAATGCTACATATCCAAAGAGTCTACGTAGCCACAGATAGGAATAGATTTTTCACTAGTTTTGTAAGTGAAAGGCTGCCAGGCATCCTAATTTAGCTAGAAAATAGCATCAATCTATACAGTTTTGTGGGCCACGAAGTTTAGGAGAAAAGAACAGACCATAAGACAGGAAGTCTGTCTTCTAGTATCAAATCACAACTATGTACCTCTTTGACCTCGGAAGGTCAGTTCCCCCCCTGTGGGCCTCATTTTCTCAATTCTCTTTGTAAATCGAGAAGAAAGCACTGGGTAATTCCAGCAGATTACATCATTTAGGAGGCTTTAGGTTGTAAATGACAAAAAAAAATTCAAATTGGCTTTAAAATAAAGGAAACGTATTGGATCATGAAATGGAAAATTCCAGAAGTGATCTGGCTGCAGATAAGGCTTAATTTAATGCTCAACAATGTCACCAAGGACCCGGTTTTGATATCAACTTCACCCTGAGGCTAGTTCCAAGATGGTGGCCAAAGTCTCGGAGCTCCAGGGTACCCCGTGTAACGGGAAAGAGAATGTGTTTGTGCTGGAATGCCAACGATCACTCTGAAAGTGACCAGAATTGAAGCAGCTCAGCTAGCAAACCCACCACTTTAATCATCACAATGGCCTTGAGGATGGAATGTATTTACTGCCTTAATGTAGGGCATACATGCTCCAAATCTGGCAGAGACAGGACTCGGTTTCCTTGGAAATACATGAATCTTTAAATGGAAGTCAGAGACAGTTGGGGGAATTCTGAGGAGACAATCAACAAATGTCTACTCCGGGGTATCTCCAGTTCTGATATATTTTATTTGCATTTTCTGTGCTAGTGGAGAAGGAAGTTGACTCTGAGCCTGAAAGGAGATGCCATATGCAAGTGCTTGTGCTTGGAAGTTCCTACTGCCTTTGAATTTTGCCCTAAAACTAACCCCGAAAGAAAACTACCAAATAACGTCTCAGTTTGAGGTTCTTTAGTCTTCAAATAGTTAATAAAAATGAAACATATAGAAGAGGAGGGAAAATACACATACACACTTCATTCTGAAGCTATTTCCATTCTACTACATAGTACTTGTCCTTTCTCTGTTTTGCATTTCTGGTCTGGAAAACTCATCTGAAATTTTTCTCTATGCAATTATAATTCTTTGAAGCTATTAACTTTCAAAGGATTTTGATAGGAAGCTTGATTCTTGATGGCTAGAGACACATTTCTCCTTCCCGCATTGCCCCTTCAACACATACAGACACACACACACACACACACATAAACACATACACTAGGGAAGAGAAACCAGTATCTGCAAGGATGAAAAGAAAGAGTTTTATCAGTTCGAACATTCCAGGTGGAGGTAACAAAAGGCCAAATCCAAAATGGTTTAAACATAAGGAAATAGAAATCTAGAGTTAAAACAGGGCCAAGTTGGTAAATTCATCAGCTTGACTGTATCGTCAAGGACCTGGGTTCTTTCTACAGCTCCACCATGCCTTCCTCAGCACGCTGGCTTATCTTTTTAGGGTGACTAACCTCATGGTGCCAAGATGGCTGCGACAGCTATAAGCATCATATGATGATGGCAAATCCAAACATAAGAAAGAGTAGTTTTTCCTCTTGCTTTCTTTTTAAAAAACAAAACGAAATCTTTCCCTGGATCATTACCTCCTTCCAAACAGAATTCCCCAAATTATAACTCTTTGGGCAAAATAGTGCCACATGCCCATTCTTCTATATCCCTGGAAAGGTGAATTACCCCAGTTGGTTACCAATCAGGTTGGCCTCCAGAAATATATGATTGCCTATTACCCGATGCTACCTGAGTCTGCTACATTGGATTTTCAGAAAGAAATGCTCTAGGGCAGAATGCGTAGTATGAAGCCTTTCTCTTAAGCCCCACTCTTACCCCGCAGTAGACTTTTCCTCATGTCTCATTGGGCAGAAAGGGGTTACACTCTTGTTCTGAAATAGCACTGTATTACAATACCAAAAATATGTACTGCAATCTTTCCTCTGTTAAAATTCATGTTCCTCTTCTTATTACTGGCCACAGGAATAAGGGCAAATATTTTATCATCACTGTGCCTTAGTTTACCCCTCTATACAATGGGAATAGCATCACAGCATTAGCCTCACCATTGGCTTTTGAAGACTAAATGAAATGGCACATAGATATGCTAGTATTTCATGGATAGTATTTCTTTTCCTGTTTTCCCTTTTTTTCTTTTTGTTTTGAAAAACTACTAAAGCTATGAAAAACTACTAAAAGTTTAATCAGGGAAGAGGCATGATCTGACATATGTTTTGGGAAGATAAAACTCAAGGTGGATAAAGTGAGGATTTGGGTGATTTTTCTCTCTTTGTGGATACTTTCCCTAAGCTCCTCCAATACCACTTATTTTATTAATTGTTTAAATTTAGAACTATTAAAATGCTTTTGGGGGAATTATTAAAATATATCCTTCAGTTATTCCTACTCTGCATTTCAATTTCCCATCCCCAAAAAATGTTTAAATAATTTAGTTAGCCAAGGTTTTCCCTGACAGAAAACAGGCTACCTTTCTCTAAGGAGGTTATGCTTGCTTGCTTCTCCACAGTCTTCTCCATTTATCAGAGATCCTATGTCCTTCTTCAAAATGGAATTGAGACAACTCTTCAGTCCCGTGTTGGAAAATGTCCTGTAGACGTCCTGCTGTGGAGTTGTTGGTAATGTTTTCTGGCGAATGGCTAAAGTTTTAGAATGTCACCCTTGAATTCCTTCAAATTTTGGGGTGAATTCCACATAAATTCAATGATTTATTTACATTAGTTTGACAATTTGATCTAGAAAGTCCTGTTTATTCTCAATCTTTTTCCAGCTAAGTATCGGTACTTAGATTATCTTCCCTTCATTCTTTGAAATTAACATCATTTGGTGGAGGGAATGTAGCAGCTGGGATCCCATCAAGCCGTGCTCTATAAAACACAGGAGCATAAATACAGTATTTGAACCTGGGCTCTCTTGGATTAACTGCTGCCTGATACATTGCATGGAAATGGAAAGGATCATCAAAAAAACCAACAGATGAGGTGACCAAAGCAATCAGACTGGGAAATGCATGGCTCATCTGTTCTTGACAATCTGAATGACTAAATTGAATCTAAGAGTACACAGTCACCTCTCAGAAGCTTAAAGGAAGCCTGAAGCTTGCTTACTGAAAGACTCTTATTTATCATACTTACTGTGTAGCTAATTTAGTGCTAAACTTTTAGATTAAGTTTCTGAAGGGACAACTGAGGTCATGTATGTGTGCAAATTCCATTCATTCATTCATTCATTCATTCATTCATTTTATTTACTCAGTCACAAATGTTATCTGTTATGTGTCACATACTACATGAGGCATAGAGAATATAACCTCAAACATGATGCTGTTCTAAAGAAACTTAGATATGTAGCATTTTATCATGTTAAACTTGATAAAGATATGAATATGGGCAAAGAATATTGGTTGCTAAGGAACAACATCAGAGTCACACTGAGGGATCGGGAAATGTCTCCTAGAGAAAGCAATGATTGTATTTGTTTTAGAGGATGATTAGGAGATGGCTTGATTATGAAGGTGGTGGTGCTGGTGGGAGAGGAATTACAGCCAAGGGAATGTCACAAAGCCATGTGAGGTAGGACCGCAGAAGCACACGAGTCTCTGTACGAAGGCGAGTGGAGGGTGACTGGATTGCAGTAGGTGGTCCGGGAAGAAATGATAAAAGATAAATGGAGGTTGGGATCAGACTATAAAGAGTTTTGTGTTCCAAGCTAAAGCACTTCCATTTTACCTGAAAAGACACTTCCTTGGAAAGTTCTTTTTGGCTTCTGTGATGAGGTCGAACTTCTCTCGTAAGTGCTTATAACACCATGAATCTCTCTTATGTGGAGCTTATTCCAGATGTGATTTTGGTTCACCTACACGATCAAGTGTTTGATCCATACCTTTCTCCTTGACCAGATTCTAAGCCCGCTGTGCTTCTGCTTGTTTACCACACATACCTTTGTTTATCATGTGTCCTCTACTCTAAGCTCCATGAGGGCAGGGACTCTGTTCATTCCTTCAACTTTGTATTTTCAGAATTACAGTGCCTGGCATGTGGTGGACATTCCGTAAACGCTGGCTGACTGACTGAACAGACAGATGAATGGCAGCCATGGGGAGCCATTGACAGTTCTTATGATTGGCTAGATTACATTTCCATCCTGGAAAGATCCCATGGGGAGCAGTCTTGAATGATGAATTGGAGGAGAATCAGACAAGAGACTAGCGAGGACTTGGGGGTTTTACTGAGAAGGAAGCTGGGCTCAGATGCAGCATCATGAAGGCCTCAGCCTAACCCTATGAAGAGCTCTGAAACTGAGATAGCCCTTCAAGTAGGCCTGAGTCTGAGGAGATGCTGGAATTTTGTATTTCTGTATCAGTCATTCGCTGAATGAAGACTGCCCCAAGAGAGCAGCACAACCTTCAGCAAGGCAATCCTCTTCAACTCAAGCAAGTCTGAAGAGGCCTTATAGGGGTCCACCAACAACACTTCAGGAGTTGGGGAAGTACATCTTTCAGTCGTGAAGGAGAACCTGGGTGGCACGTCAGAGCCAAGACTACAATGAATCCCCATTTTGAGCAACTGAAAGGACACTTAAGGGTATATTTCAAGGGTAAACTTTTTTTTTTTAATTTTATTTATTTATTTGACAGAGAGAGACAGCCAGCAAGAGAGGGAATACAAGCAGGGGGAGTGGGAGAGGAAGAAGCAGGCTCCTAGTGGAGAAGCCTGATGTGGGGCTCGATCCCAGAACGCCGGGATCATGCCCTGAGCCGAAGGCAGACGCTAAACGACGGAGCCACCCAGGCGCCCCTCAAGGGTAAACTCTTAATTCCGTTTGTGAATATAAAATTTAAGGTCTTTGGATCACCTGTAAAGAACTGCCCCAAAGGTCTGCGTTACAGCTGTGGGAGTCATTACAGTGGAAACAGTGGTGAAAGACAAAAGAAACAGAGAAAACTGGTCCTGAGCAAAGGAAGGGAAAAGAGAATAAGGCCAAGGGAAGAAAGAGTCTCGGGCAGAAAGAAGCAAGCCACCATGCCTAAACCTATGAGGATAAGAACCCAAAACCATATGCTAAATTTAACAAAACTTGCTGACTTCTGCCAAAGCTTCCACAGAATGGGGGAGGGCAGAAACATGGCTGTGGCGTATGAAGGCCTGCACGTAGCAAGGGCCATTGCTGTGTAAGGATGGGGAAGGCTATTCTCTGGAGACCCTTGTCTGGGAAGGGAAGCTGTATCACAAGGTAGTAGCTAGAGGGGGACACGATAGTCAAGGAAGGTTTGTTTGGTTTTGGTTTGTTTTAAGACAGGGAAGGTATACAATATCTTTATGCCAAAAGAAAAACAGCCATTAAAAATTTGAGGACCAGGAGGAAGGGGTCAAGGAGAGCACATCAGGAGATGTGAAAGGATGCGGTCAAAAGCAGTTGGAAGGGGTGATGTTTTAGGAGGGGGGGAGGGAATAAGGCAAGTGGTGGGCACGTTTATGGAATTGTGAACTCACGCCTCAACGTTTTCACTTATAGGAGTAGGTAGGAATGTCACAAAGGTGGTGATAGAGGTCCAGAAACAACAGAGATGATGAAATTAGTGAACAAGAATGTTGAAACATCTTCTATAAAAATGTTCCATATGTTCAAGGATGTAAAGAAAATCCAAACATAGTGAGGAGATAAATAGACGATATAAAAAGAACCAAATGAAATTTCTAGAGATGTAAAGTGCAATATCCAAAGTGGAAATGTAACCAAATGGAACTAACAGTGGCTTAGACCCCAAGGAAAACTCACAAGACAGAGCAACTGTTCAAAGTCAATCACAGGGTGAAAAAACAAAACAAAACAACACTGGAGAAAAGGTAAGGAGGTTTCCAGAGCCACAGGGGAAATGTCTACTGGGAGACGTTCAAGGAGCATAAACCTTGAATGACCTTCAACTTGACAAGACAGAGATGGGAGTCAAGGAACACACGTGAAGAGTGTGTCCCTAGGGTACGTGGTGGAGTGCGGCCATTCATTTTCTTAGTTTTAAAATGCTTGCCAAAGCTGCTACCATTTGCTGTGTGCTTTCTCTGTGCTATACTTTGTCCTAGCCCTAAGAGATACAAAGATGTATAAGATGGAGAAGATTATAGTCTATATAGGGAGGCAGGCAAGTTAGCAGGCAACTGCAGAACGGGTGCTAAGTACAAGCACAGGTGTGTGGACACTTAAGGAGGTCGCTGCTTCCCAGGCCATGCAAGCACAGAGTCAGCACCTGGATGACCGTGAGTGTGAGCGCCTCCTTAAATTTCACACCCTAGGTGCCTCTCTGATCTTACCCTTTCTGGGTGCTGGGTAGGACAAGTTAATGATAGTGGCAATAAGTACTGGATTTAGGATTCAACCACTCACAGTTCCTCCTGTTGGTCCAGTGTTACCGCCCACATTATCGCAGAATCCAGCATTTGAGAAAAGCCTGAGCCTTTGACTTCTGGAGTAGAACTGCTCATCACTGCAGCTTCGGAGACGTCTAGAGGCCTTCCCTAACAACACCACCACTAACAAAAAGTTAAAAATAGAGCTACCCTATGACCCAGCAATTGCACTATACTAGGTATTTACACCAAAGATACAAATGCAGTGATCTGAAGGGGCATCTGCACCCCAATGTTTACAGCAACAATGTCCACCATGGCCAAACTGTGGAAAGAGCCCAGATGTCCATCAACAGATGAATAGATAAAGAAGATGGATATATATATATATACACACACACACACACACACACACACACACACACACACTGGAATCCTACTCAGCCACCAAAAAATTAAATCTTGTCATTTGCAACAACATGGATGGAGCTAGAGGGTATTATGCTAAGTGAAATAAGTCAATCAGAAAAAGACAATTATTATATGATCTCACTCATGTGGAATTTAAGAAACAACATAGAGGATCATAGAGGAAGGGAGGGGAAAATTAAACAAGACAAAATCAGAGAGGGAGACACCCCATAAGAGACTCTTAACCATAGGAAACAAACTGAGGGCTGCTGGAGGGGATGGGATTGAGGGGTGGGGTAACTGGGTGAGGGACATTAAGGAGGGCACGTGATGTGATGAGCACTGGGTGTTACATGCAACAGATGAATCACTGAACTCTACCTCTGAAACTAATAACACACTATATGTTAATTCATTGAATTTAAATTAAAGTAAAACAAACAAAAACAAATAAAAGGTTAAATTTCATTCATACCTTCCTCCTTTGATCCAGCACCCCCTTTTTATAGTCTATCTTCTCACTAACGACACTATATGACATGTGTGGTCTTTCCTACTGAACTCTGAGCAACCCGAGGACCAGGAATATCTTATTCAATGTTGTGGGTTGTTGTTGTGTTGTTTTGTTTGGTTTTTTTTTTTTTTTTGTAAATCATTTTAATTATTGCAGTAAAACATATGTAACAAACTTTCCCATTTTAATCATTTTAAAATATATAATTCAGGGCATTAATTACATTCACAATGTTGTGCAACCATCGCCAGGATCTCTTTCCAAAATGTCTTATTCAGTTTTTGTATCCTTATCACACTGCATGCCACAAGTGTGATTTTAATCAATATTTATTAAATGCACTGCCGAATAGATGCATGAATTAATCTGAGAGTCTAGAGATTGACTATAAATACACAGCAATTAAGATTTCCTTTTCTACCATGCGAAACAATGACAGAATAGAGGCTATACAATTTAAACAAGCTGTAGTGCCTAGAAGTGTCTCCATCAAAGGGAATATTTTAGAAAGAGAACGGGTGTTAATGAGGAACCAGGGCAGGCTTCTGATGAGGAAACTACGCAACAGAAAGCATTGACCTCCACAAACAGGTGACAAATCCCTTTGCTAAGAAATACACTTCCAAAAGAGGTGGGCCTGTTAGCCTTTTGCAGGGGGTGTGACTCGTGAAGATGTTTGCAAAGTACTCCAAAGATTTTCACGTTGAATAAGTGTGTTTTTTTCCTCTCCTCTCTAAGAGGAGGACATCCTCGTTCTGTTACTGTCTTTGGACATGGAAAATAGATTGGTGGTAATAACTCTCTTCTGTGCTTCAACATGCGATCGTCAGGACACTGGGCATCGAATAGAGGTAAATAGTGGCTTGATTTCACGGTGATGGGCCAGTTCTGTCTAGAGGCGGGGAAGGAAGGGCAGAATAACAATCAGATATCCTAGGTCATATGGAAAAATCTATAAAGGTTTCTTTTATTCTAGTGAAAACTTTCCATATATGTTAGGCATGCTGTCTAATTTGCTAAGGTCCCCTGCTTCACACTGTTTTGTGAGGAACTTATTATCTGTCACCCAGGAGGGCCTGGTGTGACCCAGTTCCAAGGCTAAGGAGCAGCAATGACCCGCAGGACACACTTGTCAGCGGGGCCCAGTGGAAGGGGTCAGAAACACAGCTGTAAGTCCCCTCTCAGCCTCCTACTGGTTCGATGAATCTTTTGTGTGTATATGTTTAGACTCATACAAATGTCTATAACTGTTACCATAATTATTATAAAGCAAGCGCCATGAATTAATGTCCGACTAACTTTTTCTCCCCCTTGAAGTAACTGGTCTACTCCTAACCCCCAAACAAATCTCAAAAGAGCTCACAGTACGTCCTTCCAGGGGCAGCAGTGTGCAGATGTGGTTCAGGGAGGAGAGCCTTAGTTTAACCCATGTGAAAGCTTTTCCCACTGTGGCAGGAGAAAAACAAGCTTCACCCAATGTGTTCTCAATTACTGGGTTCACTTCTTGACGGGAAAAACCCCAGTAATTATGGGAGTTGCTGTCAAGGGAATAATGGTAACTAGGAGAAAAGAAGCGGTCTTTAAGGGTTTTGTCAAGCAATCCATCTGCATTAAGTAAGAGCAAATGACCAACTGATTCCCTCAAACTTGGGTTCAGGAGACTTTTTTTAGTAAAACTCAACCATCTACTAATTCTTTCCCTTTGTGTATTTCCCCACTCCTGTTCTCAACTAACTCATAACTGCAGTACTTCAGAGAATGTGAATCAGGGATCCACACTAAAAAAAAAAAAAAAAAAAAAAAAAGATCAGCTTAAACTTACTAAAAAGATAACTTTAATGTTATTTATAAGTTTAAAATCCGGCTCCTGTAGGCATTAGCAAATATCCTATAAATGTATACAAAGGCCATTTATAGTTTCTGTAGCTCAAATTACCGTCGTCCCTGAAAGGGTCCTGCGGGAAGACACAGGGCTACTTAGAAGCCAGACAGGCGTAGGCCCGGGACTTCCTTCAGGGACACACTGGTGGTGGGGAGGTGATTTTAGGAGCTTCCTTTGAAATTTGACCTTTCCTTTGGTTGCTTTCAAAATGTAAATATTTTATTTGAGAAAGTCTACTAGTTAATTCATTATTACTCACTAAAGTTTCAGCACAGTTTTTTTCCTGTTTTTTTCTCTCAGAGAAAGAGAGAGGCAGAACCTGAGAAAGAGACAGAAAAGCAAAGAGGGTGGGTGAAGGTTACCTCAGAACAGGTATGTTCTGCAGGCTGAGGCTGAGAGAGGCCTGCGTCCAGGGGGCGGGCGCTGGGGCGACCTGCCAGCTTGAGAACATGGTAAAGTTTAGGAAGGGTAAAGGCCCCGAATCAACTTCACTTCAGGGTTTGGGGCTGGAGCAGCCCCGGCTCCATCACCTTCTCTCCCCAGTAGCTCCCACTGTCCAGCTGTCTCCCTCACCCAGGCTCTTCGCTGGAGCTTTCTCTGCCCAGGGAAGGGCCCTTGGTAGCCAGCTTCTCCCAGGTCCTGTCTCTCTTCAGAGAGGGTGTGAAAGAAAAGAGAAAAAGGAAAGCTGAGCCATGACCTCCCCACCAGCTGGCTGCCCGGGCCTCCTCACCTTGCATTTGTTACTCCAAAGGTTCTAGAATCTGGAAGATGTGGGCCAGGGGTGGGAGGCCTCGGAGCGCAGTCTTCTCTGGCTTGGGAATAAGTCCCCTCAGCATCTAGGAAAGGTGGGCCCAGGGAGGAGGGGAGTTAAGTGGACATGGGCAATGCAGTCTGAAGGACACTCAAGAGCCCTCTGTCCCCACAGTCCTGCCAGAGACTCTCTTCCCCAGCAGACCCGGCACCGTGGGAGCACAAAGACCAGAAGCACATGGTTTCGGCCATGTGCTGCCTCTCTCCCTGGTCCTGTTTCTGTATCATGTACATAGCCTTGAGAGGGATCATACCTGAGTCACTAATACTTTAGTATAAACTAATCAGAAAACTCTCTCAGTCACGGGAGAAGGTGTCTAAGCGCTCTAGCTGCAGGGTTGGGGTGCTGTGAAGTAGAGAGTCACAGGGGACAAAAGGAAAGGACAGAGACAGTAAAAGTCAAACACCCTCACTGACAGGATCTCTAGGCCCGCAGTGGCCAGGCTCCTCACATCTCTTCCTCCCTTGTCAGGGCCGCACTTCCTGGGGCCCATTATCTGCCCAGGGCATGTGTGTGTGTGCGTGCGTGTGTGTGTGTGTGTGTGTGCGTGTGTGTGTGTGCACGTGTGTGCACATATTCTAATATGTAGGAAGTCTATAGTGTGTAGTAAGTATACAGCCTATAGAGAGTATTCTAGAATTCTGTTGTGCTACAAATACAAGTTTACCTGTGACCCAGTGCAGGGTGGAGCTCAGAAAGTGCCTTTCATCTCACTTCAGTAGCTGCTAACAGCTACCAATTTTCTCCCCCAACTTCTAAACCAAGAAACTTCGTTTCTCTCACAAAAGATGAAAATTGTATCCACAGAGGTGACCTCAAAACAGAGTTAACTGTTGTTCTGGAAGCAACCTGACATATCTTCTCAGATCCTAGGACATAGGAACCGTCAGGTGTGACGCCTCTGAGGGCCTATCCCAGGATATAACGTATAAATCCAATTTGGAACAAAGAGTTTTCCTGCAGCCGAAGCCAAAACGCCTTCTTTGCAGGGGTGGGGGAGGGGGAGGGAGAAGGACTCAGATGACACAGCAGAAAACCCAGAAGTAGACCTCTGGGTCCCCCTGTTTCTTGTCTATTAGTGTCTCCTAGGGCTCCTTCTTGCTCTCTGACACCTTCAGGAAATTCATAGGCCCAGTTTTGCATTTCACATTTGATGCTGCCATAAAAACCCTGTGTGTCCCTAGGCAGAGATGGCGTCCTACAGCAGAGCCTTGCAGACACAGCTCCTTAGGCTGGGGTGACCCAGACTATCTTGAAGCTTCTATTCATCTACTTTTATTCCACACGCAGGTCTTGTAACTCCACTATGCTAATGGTTGACTATTTTGCTTAGGCAGAAAAACCCGTGCTCTAAAATTTCTCAACTCTGAAAACAGTGTCTTATATGTTTTCTAAACTCTCTTGGGCCTGGAGTCCATCAATCACACCTCTTTGCAGACTTAGACCTAAATGATTTAAAGTAATTTGGGATCTTCCTTGATATGTTATGTAAATGGAAGTCCCAGAAATGAGAGTAGATTCTAATTCATATCTCCTCAAGTGAGTATCTGGATTAGGAGTTGGCACTTTTCCTGTAAGGCCACATGGTAAATACTTTAGGGTTTCAGGCCAAATGGTCTCTGTTGCAAACACTCAACTTTGCCCTTGTAGCTGAGAAGCAGTCATAGGGCCTAGACAAATGCATGTGGCTGTGATGTAATCAACCTTTATTTGCAAACACAGGCAGCAGGCTGGACTTGGCCTGGGCCGCGGTGTGCTGACCCCTGAGCCAGGTGGCTTTCTAAAACACCTCCCTTTAAAAAATTTTATGTACTCCCTATTATCATTATCTGAGAGTTAAGAAAGTCCCTAAACTTGCGTAAACTATACATTATATATACACGCAATGGAATATTACTCAGCCATCAAAAAGGATGAAATCTCGCCATTCACAAGGATGTGGACAGAGCTAGAGGGTATGATGCTAAGTGAAAAAAGTCAGAGAAAGACAAATACCATATGATTTCACTCAGATGTGGAATTTAAGAAACAAAACAGATGAACATAGCGGAAGGGAAAGAGAGAGAGAGAAGCAAACCATGTATGACTCTTAACGACAGAGAACAAATGGGCTGGATGGGTGATGGGCGTTAAGAAGGGCACTCATTGTGAGGAGCACTGGCTGTCACATGTAAGTGATGAATCACTAAATTCTACACCTGAAACCAATTTTACCATATGTGCGAATTTATTTATTTATTTATTTATTTTTTAAAGATTTTATTTATTTATTTGACAGAGAGAGACAGCCAGCGAGAGAGGGAACACAAGCAGGGGGAGTGGGAGAGGAAGAAGCAGGCTCCCAGTGGAAGAGCCTGACGTGGGGCTCGATCCCAGAACGCTGGGATCACGCCCTGAGCCGAAGGCAGGCGCTTAACGACTGTGCCACCCAGGCGCCCCCATATGTGCGAATTTAAATAAAAACTTGAAATTTAAAAAAAGATTTAAAAAAACCTATCTGTACATTTATGTGATTTTCTTAAAATCACACCATAAAAACGTACTTTTCAAAGCTTTTTTGTCATAACCTTACAGATAAAAAACACAATACATTCCATCTGACTTAATGCCAATTCTTTCTTTGAACACACGAACATTTCTTACTTGGTTATAGTTCATACGTGTGTCCCATTTGCTATGTTGTCACCTCTTGTAGAACCACTGTTATATACTGATCCATTCTGCTTAGTTTTAAAGATTATGCAATAACTATTTCACTATACTTACAAAGCTGGCTTACCAAAAAGTCTCCTATTGTTAAATATTTGGATTTTTTTCCCATTATTTTTCCATCAGCTAAATAGGGCTGCTATACAAATCTTTGTACAAGAGTCATCCAAGAAGGTTAAAATCCAAATGTAAAAGCTATGTTCCTTCTGCTAGCTCTGCTAATTATTATGTTTGAGACATGGTAACATTATACACTAAAAAATACAGCCGGATAATTATTTTTTTTTCAGCAACCAGATTGTCAATTCACCGAATTGCCCTTCTTGTTGAGTGATGTCAGAACACTGTCCTATCCAACATTTTCCAAGAAATGTGACTTGATCTTAAACACATTACTTTCATTCTGTAGTACTTTACAGCTATCAGATACTCCTTCACAGATCCGATGATACATCTCAATATTACCGTAGAAGTTCACCTGTGCCAACGGCTTAAATACTTCGGTCTGTGTTCAAATCGGGTGCTTTAGTATTCTAAATGACACAGTTTCATTAACGTCGTCAACAACTACATAATATTCAAAATGTCACCTTTACAAAACACAATAATTATCAGAAAAATAAGTAAAAAATAAGACATGCAAAATACCAACCCCCAGTTGTACATTTACTGTTAGAGACAATTTTTATTTGTTATTATTACAGTTAATACAAATATAAGTATTATAATTATATTACAGATCATATTAGATTAGAGTTAAATGCAATTAGAACAAACATAGCAAGGAAAAATTATAAAAACTGAACCCATTTTTCATTAAAAGTGTGTGTATTGATGAATAATACAGACTTTACCTTGCTCAGCATAAGCTAGTCGAAGGCCCAAACTTACAGCAGTACCATCTTCAAAGGTCTGGGCTTTAACGTCAGATAGCTGGTGTTGTCCGTCTCCCACTGGCTGTGTGACCTAAGACAATGTACTGTCCTCCCCTCCACTTCTTCCTCTGTAAAGTGTAGATAAAAATACGATCAAATGAGGTTGTTGTGAGAATAAAGTAAGACAATATGTGGAAAGTTCTTAGGGTAGCATCCAGCGTAGTAAACGCTGAAAAATGATCTCCAGCCTGTTGCAGGTCAACCAGCATGAAAAAGCTTTAAGGAGATTGAGTGACAAAAAATGTAAAGAACAAGCACGTGTCTGGCTTCAGAGTAGCACCTAATAAAAGGAGTCAGAGCTGCAGTGAAAACCCACCGCATAATCGACATCTGAACTAGAAAGAGTTCAGCAAGCCTGCCAGATACAAATTCCATTTACGCCACCCATAACCAACAAGGGGCTGTAATAAAACACGAGCTGTCACTCATAACATCAAGAATCTCTCAAGTTTCTAGGAATAGAAAGAAAAAGGAAAGCATGTAAGTTTATGGATAAATCGTTCAAATTCTATTAAAGGCGTAGAAGAGGACATGAATAATGAATGAATGGAATTATCTGATATTATAAATCTGTCAGTTATCCCTTAAATTAATCTATGTATTCCATATGTTCCCAAAAAGCTCCCTGAGAAGTTTTTGAGACAAACTGATTCCAAAGTCTACATTGAAGAATTAAGTTTCACAAATAGTTGTCAATTTTATGTGCACGCGTGCACACACAGACACACACAATGTGCGCACGCACAAAAGAGCAAGGAGAGGAGAGTATATACTAGCCCAGCAGCAGAGGAACGAAACATAGAAGAGATAAGAATACCCAGGAATAGAGATGTGTGTAAGGAAGACGTCTTACAGAAGTGGGGAATAGATAAATTGTTTAATATACGGTGCTAAGAAAGCTGGCTCCCTAAAACTAGTAAGGAGAAAATATGCCCAGACGGTGGAAAGAGATTTTTGCAACAAGACCATATAAGCAGAAAGGATAAGGTAGAGTGTTTGTTCTGACTACAGAAATGTTACAAATCTCTATTCAACACAGGCACAGAAAGTGGTGGTTAATAGGTGTGTACCATACCAAGAGAATGTTCAAAGTGTCAAATCAATGGGGTTAATGTTTAGATTAAAAAGGAATTCCTAGTTGGGTGCCTGGGTGGCTCAGTTGGTAAAGCATCTGACTCTTGATTTTGGCTCAGGTCATGATCTCAGGGTCATGAGATTGAGCCCTGCGTTGGGCTCCATGCTCAGTACAGAGTCTGCTTGAGATTCCCTCTCCTTCTGCCCCTACTCCCTGCTCGCACTCTTGCTCTCTCTCTCTCTCTCTCAAAAAAAGAAGAGAGAGAATTCCTATTAATCATTGAAAAAATAGGAACATGGATAAAGTGTATAAATAGGCAATGCACAAAAGGAAGAAATCCGAATGGCTGAAGTTCAAGAGATTCTCAGTCTCACCCATAATGAGAAACATCAACATTAAAACAACAATATTATGCCACTTAATATCCACTCAATTGGAAAAAATTAAAAATTAGAGGACTGCAAGATTTCAACAAGTTGAAAGAAACCAGAACACATATGCTTAGCTGGCAGGGGTGGGACTGGCACAGTCTTTCTGGAAAGTAATCTGGCAGCTCTTAGGGGAATTAGAGTCTGGGTATCCTACAATACAGCAGTCTCTGTCTGGAGAACCTGCATAATCTTGCATGAGAAAATCTTGCATAAGCCCATAAGGCTCTGCAAAGAAAAATGTACACTGCAGGCTTATTGATAGCGGCAAGTAGCTGTCCATCATCAGACGGAATATTACACAGCTGTTGGAAGCAATACACTAGTGAGCATACATTAGAAGGAGTAAGCAAAAAGGTAAGAAATATAATGAGACATGGTTAGGGAAGCTAAAAGCACATACATCCACAAAATACCACTACACGTGTCTCAGATACATACATATCGAGAATGTCTATTAAACATCCTAGAGGAGGTAAGTACTTAATAGTAGTGAACATTAATGGGAAATGAGGGATGAAAGGGAAACAAATAAGAAAGAGACCTGGTGGGAGTAAACGTCATAGTGCAGCATAGTGCAACATCAGAGAGCTGTTCGATTAAATCAAAGCTCTGCACCTAAAATCCAAAGAGTTAAAAAAAAGAAAGAAAGAAAGGACATACACAATATAGAGCAGAGTGTTACGAAAGGTGCTCTTGGATCTCAGTAGACACTATTCCTGAGCATGTGGAAACACATGAGCCCCACGGGACTGAAAATGCAGATTGAGTCTCTGTTCTTAAATTCATGAACCACGGTTCTTCCAGAATGTTCTTCAATCTCTTGAAGTTCTTTCCCATTCTGCGACATTAGTGAAGATTAGCCAGGTGGGGAGCAGAGGGCATGGTTTCTCTATCCTGAGAAGCTGGTGACAAAGCTCCTTCCTGACTGAGGTATCCTAGAAACGGTTGATTTGTGTTCTTGCCTGAGTGATAGAGTCCATGTTTTTCCTTTACATGTTGGCAGTAGCAAATGTCTTTACCATGGCTGCCGTCCAGAGAATTTGAAGCCAGAGCTTTGCTCTGGGCGAACATCCAGAAGAGTAATTTGGATTCCATAGCCGAAGAGCCCTAAACTTTAAGGAGGACCCAGCGGCTAAGCTGACTGCCTCTTCCAGCCTTTCTAAGTTGAAGAGGGAAGCAGACTGGCAGCCCTCAGTCATTCGCAGGTCTCAGCCTTTCCCAGCCATCGTGCGCTGGCCTTACTTTGAGTTTTGTTCTTTTAGAGGAGGCCCAGGGGCTTAGGAGGATTTCAAAAGCAAGAGGTGAAACATTGCCCAGGATAGTTTATGTTTTCGTTTTAGGTCTCGTGCTACCGCCATACTAGATATGATCAGTTCAGTAAAATCTTCCCCATGAGTGTTGCGTTGGTGAGAACTTTTCAGTGTGGGAGAAACACCACCCGTGGTCAGAGCAGGCAGGTTCCTCCATGAGGTGGTTAGAGGCCTCGGAAGGCCTGCCAATCCCACATCCAACGTTCTTCTATAAGCTGAAGGGTCCCGTTATTCTTACCAATTCTATTCTTCACCATTTTCTCTATCTTAGTGTAGTAAGTTGTTCATAGACAAAATCTCATTTCACAATTTTAACAAAACTGCTAATTAACTACTATCATTCCTAGTTTACAAGGAAAGAATGGTCTCAGAGAGGTTCCCGCCTTGCCCCAGGCGACACAGCTAAGACACAGCAGACCCAAGAGGCAACTCCAGTGGACGTGGGCCCACGTGGGGAGCCTTACGCCCTCCATACTGGTATTTAAAGCTTCTGTTAAGATACAGATGTATTTTATGCAGCATTTTGGAAACTGAGTCATCCTCAGTACCTCATTCTTATTCATTGGTTCAGATCAGGCAGATGTGTCCTCCAAAGCAGGACCTTGAAAGAATGAAGTGCAGAAAAATAACAAGGCTCCCACACTTGGGACACTCACCACCTAAGGACAGCAGCATCCTGGCCAGCACACAGGAGACATCAGTCGGTAAAACCTCCATCCCTCCTGCCTGCCACAAGGTGCCCCAGGGAATGTTAGGGAGAGAGGGCTGGACACCAGAGACTGGATTCCAGAAGAGGTGGCAACAAAAAATTGCAGGCACTCAGGAAGGGTGATAACAGACTGCGGCAAACATAACCTATTTTTCCAGTCACACTACTCCCACAAAGGCTGTTCTCTGTGCCATTTTTCTAGCTGCGGCTGGTGGTACCGAAGCAAGGTACAGGTTTTGATGCCGGCCCACCTCTTCTAAGTCTGCCTGAGGACCCCGTGAGAAGGAGCCTGTAGCTTGTCAGTGTTAGGGGTCAGGGATATCGACTTTCCATCGATGGCCTAAATGCCCTGTGCTAACAGGTAATAATAATCGTACTTGCAGTGATAGCAACAGCTAGTTAGGCCCTTCCTACGGGTTAGATGCAGCACCAAATGTTTTAAAAACATCTCATCTCACTTGATCCTCCAAACAGCCCTCCAAAGTTACCATTACTCCTACTTTATATAATTAAAACTGAGTAGAGAGGTCAAGCAATTGGCCCATGACCACCAGCTCGTGCATGGTGGTGCTAAAACCAGTTCAGTTCAAACTCGAGACACCATACTCTTGACCCTCACATTGCACACCTTGTTACTGTTATCCTGACCATCTATGATCTGGGGAAACTGAGGCACAGAGTGTTAGTTCATTAAGGTAACAGTTGAGATATATTTATGACTTAAAAATACACATTTGCTTAATTGTCCAGCCATTCATTTTGTTAATATTTATGGTCATAATTAATATAATTAGTACCTGCAGTAACTATGGTATATTATTAATAAAGAAAAAACAACAGTACGTGCAATCATATCATTTGTCAATTCTTTCGTAACTTATTGCCTTCTACTTAAAAGTCTTCTTTTACTTCCTCTAAACTGGGGATTCTTAATCTTGGGTCCCAAAGTATTCATGGATAGAATTCTTGGATGGAAAAGGGCGGATAAACATAGATTTGAATTTGAAAAGGGAAAAAATGACATTTTTGCTTCACTGGCCTCTAACTGAAATGCAATATATCTCAGTTGTAAATATTGTCACCAAGCTACTGTAGCATATTTAGAAATATCTAACTCCATCACCAATAGAAATTGCACATTTTAAAATATTATTTATAGGTATGAAAAATATTTTTAAATACCATTTATGCTTATGTCTACTTGGAAATATAATAGTTACTAGATCCATTGCTAGACCTTTTATTTAATATTTTAATAAAGAGGCATATGAGTGGAATTGGTGCCTTCTGCAAGATTGAAATCATGGCAGGTCCAGAAACTGATGCCCACAGGGCGCCTGGGTGGCGCAGTCGTTAAGCGTCTGCCTTCGGCTCAGGGCGTGATCCCGGTGTTCTGGGATCGAGCCCCACATCAGGCTCCTCCGCTGGGAGCCTGCTTCTTCCTCTCCCACTCCCCCTGCTTGTGTTCCCTCTCTCGCTGGCTGTCTCTGTCTGTCAAATAAATAAATAAATAAATCTTTAAAAAAAAAAAAAAAGAAAGAAAAGCAACCAATTCCATTTCACTGGTATCAAAAAATATTTCAACTCTTATACTCACAGACAGAATGAATTGTGTACTGGCCACATACAGAGGCATTGCTTTGATGAGCTGATACTTCAAGGTAAGGTCTAAAAAACACCAGCTGTGAAAGCAACATAAAAGGATTTTTACCTGTACCTCGTCTCTTAAGTCCCCATGCCTGGAGAAGCTAATGTCAATTCATCATGTGATACTCAATTTGTACAATAAATCATGACCCTGGGGAAAAAAGAAGCATATATGTATATATTACTATATCACACATATTTTAATATTTTAGTAAATGCATTTCAATATAATTTGTCTCTCTTGTAATCCCATGCAGTTTATTTTATGTATTTGAAACATTTAAGTATTTGAAACATTTTGGACTTTATGATAGAAAGTTTGAACTGCTGCCCTAAGCCATGCCTTAGAGGTACATTTTCTTACAAGTGGGGCTGGAGTCCAGAAAGGGTAAGACTGCCCAACCTCAGCAGAGCAAGGGGGCCTGACCCTCAGACCATCCCTGATCAACTCCTTCCATCTACCTCGCTCCAACCAGATAGGTTTCTCTCTCCAGTTGGCTTACATCTTCATGATCCCAGAAAGCAGCAGGTCTTCATGGACAGAAAGTTCAGCAATGGGTGTCTCTCCAAATATTGACTTGAGGCTCAGAGCCTGCAGTGCTGGCTGGTCATTCAAGAGCTTGGCGCTGATGCCTGGGTCTTGTTGAGCCTCCTGAAAGACCATAGGTTGTATTACCCATTATACACTGTTCACTTCCACTGCACAGGAGGCTTCGAGACTCTACCACCCCCATCAGACGCTGAGGTCCGTGAGGACGGAGTCCACATTGACATTCTTCACGTTCTCAGGGGTCAGCACCATTCGGGGCAAGGAAAGGCCCTCACTGAGTGTCGGTTGCTGACCACAGTCATGCTACCAATGCAACAGCCCGGGCTCCAAGCAGAAACAGGGCTAAGGCTTTGAATTTAGGGCCCACTCTGCTTTCTCCTTGTTTGAATTCTTTGAACCAAAGTAGACCTTAGGTTTAACATAAATAGAGAACTAAAACAGCCAAGGAGGATGCTGTGATGTTTACTACGGGAGTCAATCATCAGCTGACAAATGGAGAGAGGTAAGAGTTCACAGGCATTTATTACTAAATTAATTAAATGCACAGCTGGGCACTGCAGCACCATCCCAGCAAATATAATGAAGTGAGCTATACACCTCTAGCTTGTTAATTTAGGAGCTCATAATTCGTGATATTAAACAATGAAGATTGAAGCCGCTAAGTGTCTGAACTACGATGTTTCTGGAGTGGATATCTTACTTTTATGTCACACTTTACAGTACAAATCACTTTAATTTGCATGCCATCTGAGTCTCACAGCAGCGTTGCGGAGTGGGTGGTATTATCTTCATTTTTACAGAGGCAGAAACGGGAGTGTAGTGAATTCCATCACCACTTAAGGATATACAGCCAGTGTCTCTGGTATTTATTGATGTGTAACAAATTGCCCCAAAATTTAGCCATTTAAAACAACAAACACTGATTATCTCACAGTGTGTGTGTGTGTGTGTGTGTGTGTGTGTGTGTGTGGAATCAGGACACAGCTGAGCTGGGGGCCTGTGGTTCAGCATCTCTCCTGAGGCTGCGGTCCAACTATCGGTCCAACAAATGGAGAAAGGCTTGGAGAATTGGCTTCTGAGCTCGGTCTGGGGCGAGACTGAGTTCTTTGCAGGCTGTTCCTCACCAGCTGTTGGTCAGAGACCTCCCTCCATTCCTTGTTAGGCCACAATATGGCAGGGACCTCCACCCATGAGAGAGAAAGTGAGGGAGAACACCCAGCACAGGGCCATGGTCTTTCACAACCTAGTCTGGAAAGTGGTATCTGTCATTTCTTCCAAGTTCCATTCATTAGAGGAGAGTCGGGACATCTGGGCACACTCAAGAGGGAAAGGTTCGAAAGGGCTGTCAATACCTGGGGACGGGGGTCACTAGGGATCATCTTAAAGGTTGCCTACACAGTCTTGAAGACAGGACTCAAACCTAGGTTAGCGTTTTGTCTGATATACCATGTTGCTCCAACACGGATCCAGTTAATTCTTCAAGTGCTTATTGTGGGGACTATTCTTGACACAAACGATGCAAAAATAAAATATGTGACCTGAGGAGAGTCACAGTATATGACCCTGAAGGATTACAGCACTTGGGGATGAAGGCTGTGCTGGCGGAAAGCCCACGGCATGGTGGGAAACCTGCAGGAAGACATGCAGCCCAGTCCTGAAGGGACTGTCCTCTGAGACAAATGCCGACAGACTGGAAGGACTGGCCAGGTTAGGTAAAGAGAAGATGTGGAGAAAGGCCTTTGCAGCACCTGGGAAGTGCAGAAACCTGAGAGAAGATCCGCCATGCATCCCAGTGCAAAATATTTGCAACGGCTAAGAGGCGAACAGTTCCTGTTGAGGTGGGAGAATTTATTGTGTGCAGTAGTTCTGGGCCCTGATTTACATTAGAGCCGGCTGGGAGCTTTTAAAAAGGCCTCTACCTTAAGCTGAATGAAGAAAATCAAAATCTCTGGGAATAAAGACTGAGCATTGGTACTTTTTTTTTTTAAGGATTTATTTTACGGCTGCCTTTTTAATCCTCATACCCATCCTATGAGATAGATACTACTATTATCCTCATTTTACGGATGATTTACTTCTGCATACTTCATTTTACTCCTCAATTTAAGTTACATGGCACCAAACGTGTGATTTAAATACGTTTGTGTTTCTCCAAAGTACCTATCACAGTGCCTTGCACTAATGAATTCAACTTCTTCTTTATTATGTTCAGTTAGTCACTGTATAGTACTCATTAGTTTTTGATACAGTGTTCAAAGATTCATTAGTTGTGTAAACTTCTAATGTTTACTAAAATAATCGCCGCACTCAAGGTAGTCATCCTTGGGTTGCTATAAAGTAGTGATAATAAAATATGAAATACTTGGGCAGGTTAGTTCTCCAGACTCCTCCATGGACTAAATTCTGGCTATTAGGAATGACTGGATGGTGCCGGTAAAAGGTCCGGTTCAGGATCACTGGGAAGGGCTGATTCAGCCCAGAGCTCCTCCAGGATCAGCTGAGGCCTTCGTTGAGACCGCGCTGTGATTCACCCGTCTCCCTTTACCCATTCTGCTTCCTTTACTCTCTCTCAGGGCTTGATCTCAAGGACTCTCCCCAATAAACTTCCTACACACAGATGTCCATTTCTCCATGTTGAAGGGCCCAACCTAAGACAGGAGGAGCCTAAGACAGAAGGACCACATTTATTAACTTTATTTTGCTTTCATAAACATGGTATCTCAGGGGCGCCTGGGTGGTGCAGTCATTAAGCGTCTGCCTTTGGCTCAGGGCGTGATCCCAGCGTTCTGGGATCGAGCCCCACATCAGGCTCCTCCGCTAGGAGCCTGCTTCTTCCTCTCCCACTCCCGCTGCTTGTGTTCCCTCTCTTGCTGGCTGTCTCTGTCAAATAAATAAACAAAATCTTAAAAAAAAAAAATAGGTATCTCAGAGTGGAAATTGTACATGATTTATGATCAGAGAGATCAATGCTTATCTGGTATCAGCTCAGAGAAATTACTTAATCTCTCTGAGCCAGTCTGCTCATTTCTGAAGAGGGATCTTACTAGGATTAAAGACAGTTCACATAAAGCACCTATCACGAACATCTGGCAAAATATAGGCACCCAGTCCATGGAGGCCTATAAATTGGTGAAGAACCAAATACCCAGGGCACATCTTCTAACTTCCTCCTAGCACCACCACACTGGTATGTTTTAAAACATTCTAGGTGACGCCAAGATGTCAGGGTAAGAACTACTGAGCTCAGTCATGAAAGAGCCTTGTAGACAATGTTAAGAAGTTTACATTTTATTTTGAAAACATCAAGGGAGATTTAAAGGAGGGCAGGCAGTGACTTGATTAGATTTGTATTTTAGAAAAATTCTGCCTATACAGTCTAGAAGATGGGATGGAGGAGAAGACACTGGAAAGTAGGAGTTAGGCAAAGAGATCTCGGCAGTAATCCAGCCTGGAAATGATGGTGGTTAGAAACAGCGAACCAAAACAGTAGCAGTAAAGACACAGGGGACAGGACCGATTGGAGGACATTAAGGCCATAAACAGATTGCCTGTGGGATGTCAGGGGGAGGTTGAGCTAGAGGTGAGTGCAAGTTTCTGGCTTGAAACAGTGGTGAGCCAGTGTGGTTTGCCAAGGAGAGAAATGCAGAGGAGCAACAGGAATGAGTGACGACATGGCAGAAATGCGAGTTCAGTTCAACAGCCCATCTCAGTGGAGATGCACGACAGCCACTGAAATATGGCCAGGAGCTGAAAAGAGGGATGTGAGCTGGAGATAATTATTTAAGGACCACGAAGCCAAGGGAGAGTATGAAATCAAGAAAGTGAAGGATGGACCCCTGAAGGAGAACAACATGTAAGGGGTAGGCAGAGAAAGGGAAACTGACTTCGAAGACTGAGAAACAGCACCATAACACTTGAAAAGAAATCCAGAAGCATCTAAGGCAAAAGAAGAGAAACATGCATAAAAAGGTGGTAATCAACAGGGCCAAATGCTTCAGAAATATGAATAATAACTAAACTTTATGAATAACCCCTCGTTTGAGTAGCAGTTTTGTATCAGGCACTTGATAACTTTTCCACTGAGGAATTTTTGGCAATAAATCAGAACAGCCCAGATTTAAATCATAAGAACATCTACTATTCCACACAGCAAGCAGTCTACGGAGGGAAGATCCAGTAACAGGATGCCAGGACTGACCGAGACTTACCTCTGAGCTGGTGCAGGGTCACCATCCAGGATGATCTCCAGCCATCCATGAAAAGTTTAGTTTCTGTGAACAAGTAGGAAGGAGGAAATGAATGTTGGGAAGCCAACCAATAGCGTCCGCTACACGGGATTTCTTTAGATGTCCTCCAAACGATTGTGCAAGGGAAGGATTATTATCTCCTTTTTTATAGATGAACAAACCATGGAAAGCAGACGGAAGAAGCTTCCGAAGAGCACACATCTCAGAAGTGGCAGATCCAGGATTCAATTCAAGTGAGTCTAATTCCCAAGCCTGTGGGTTTTAAACAGCTTTTAAGGAATGATCCTTCTATAGCCGCCCCCGCCCCCCACCAACAGGAGGCACGTTCCTCTCTTACTGCATTTTTTTCTTGGGCATTTATTTCCCGACTCATGTACTAGAAACTGAGTTTTTCTACCTTGTTAGCAAGTTTGCTGTGGCACAGCCATATGTCTTATTGTTGATAAGATAGGCTACATTTATTACTTGTTTTATCTATAGAGTAGCTCACCCGTCTGCCACAGAACAATATTAAACTGGCTTACATGAATGGTTTGCAAAGCCGGTTTGTTATTATGAACACCTGCAATTGTCCATGAGGTAGCAAACTCATCATCTGTCTTTCTCTAGAGTCTTTCCAAGAAACCAGGTCACGGTGATTGACCGTGCCCACGAACTCTCTCTTTGCATTCTCCTGTTTCCCTACATCTTCTCTCTTCCTCTGACGTTTGCAGCTAACCTTGTATTCATTCCCCAGAATTTCTTCTCCACAAGAGGGTTAGCTAAGCTAGCCCTGAGCCATGCTCCGTGATGGAGTAGGCACAGATCTGAATACGGGATTTTTGATGGATTATTAATCCTCCAGCTTCTACGACCCATGACATTCATGAGTACGTCTGTTCCACATTCCAAAGGGAAAAACAGGGCAAATGAAATGGGTGGGCACCAAATCTAGCATAGTTTTAAAGTAGTATCATTTGCTTTACGTCCCTAAGCCCCATCTGCCAGTGATTTGATCCTTCCTGCTCACTACTTTCATCTTCTGCTCCATGGGCATGCAGGATATTTGCAAGACCAATGGATGGTAGGAAGATGCTGATATCAGGAGAGATGATGATAGCTACATTGATTGAGTGCTTACCATGTGCTGGGCACCGTGCTCAACATTTTCATCCACCATGACTCTTTTGATCTTTATAACAACCTGTGAGCCCTATTTACAGCAGAGGAAACTGAGGCCTGGGGAGCTTAAGTAATTTACTCAAGGTCAGCCAGGTAGTGACAACTTGAAATTCCAGTCCAATGTTTTCTGTCTTCAGAGATGGGAATTCTTCACCGTTCTGCTACTCCATCTCCCAAAACCTTAAATAAGCAATAGCTATCTCCTCTTGATTCCTTTCACTCATACATACTGAAATTTTGTTACTGTGTGCCCAGGACTTGGGTTTAAAAATGTAATCACACTTTATGTGTTCCCTTGGGTGCATTCATTCTTAATCCCCCAAATGTCCCTTCAAAAAGTAAAGTCACCTTGATTTATGACAAAGGAAAGAGGTCTGGGGAAGTCATGTTGAAGAGGAAGCTAGCTCAGTTCTCCCCAGTCCTGGACTGACGGTAGCTGGAGACAGGGCCTGCCAGGAAAGATGGGACATGAACACTGGGTTGCCTGGGCAGAGCACAAGAGGAAGATGGGGCTACCCAACACGTGTATAAGAAAGCAGCTGTGTTTCTTTAATAACTCATTAGAGGTCAAGTGTAGGCTACTAGGAAAGACGGAGACTCTGGGAACCACAGACACTAGGAATTTCCGCCCACTCAGGATTCTTCACTAAGAACATCCGCTGGGGGCCATGAGCAGGGCCGGAGGCAGGGCCAGGGGCCAGAGAGCATCGTTCCGCAGTGGTGCAGGCCAGCTGCAGACGAATCATGAAACATCACTCAGACCCTTTCCCCTAAGGAACAAAAGCCTTAAGTTGCCTGTGGGAGGGCAGCTATCCCTGTCCTCCCCAGATCCGAAGTGAAGACGCATTAGGGCTGGGAGAAGGGGAAAAAAGCTCCACCCCTGGGTAAAGGAGAAGGAAGCATCCACAGCAACATCAAAAGCTAAAGTGGCCTGGGTTGCATTTGGGCTTTCCCAACCTGCAGGCTCACGTCAATCATCAGTTCTTAAAAATGGCGTTGCCTCCTTTCCCTTTCCATTCTGGATCTGCGATCCTCAGCTAGTCATCTAGCCTCCATTGTCCATACTTTGGCGTCTTCCATTCCACCCTGTGTCTGAGCTGCATCCTGGCTCATTTCTGCAAATCGCTCCTTTACGTCACTTCTCCTTCCAGCTGCACGGAATCTGCTGCTTCGCCTGCCCGTGAGCTTGTAGGTTCCAAACATCACCCTCTCTTCCAGAGAAGTTCTATATGCTCTTATTTGACTGTCCCTTGTCATTTCTATAGTCTCTTAATCCTTGCTCATACTTCTGGCACTCCTTTTACGTATTTAAACATACCAAATATACCCATTTTATAAACTGCGACGAATAAATCCAGTATCTGAAGTCCTTGTGGGTCTGATTCTACAATCTTTCCGCTGGCTCTCATTCATGGCACCTCATTTATTCCATGCTTTGTGAGTGAATTCTTGTTTGATTTAACTTTATGGGAAAGAGGGTCCTGCTGAAAGTATATTCTTCCATAAAGAATTTGTGTTGCTTTAGCCAGACGATGGTGGCTACTGATGGAATACCACCTAAAAATAAAATTTCAGTGTGAAGGGGTTTTTTAATTAAATAGGTAATATAAATTTGGTATAAAACCTTCAAGAAAGCCAGCTTTCAGTTAAAAACTCTCAGGGAACAAAATTTTTTTCCTTCTCCAGCTATGGCTAAGTTTAAGGCAGATGACTTTCCTTATGGATCCTCTTTGTGAAGTTCTTTTTTTTTCTTTCTTTCTTTCTTTCTTTTTTTTTTTCCTTTTAACCTAGTCTATTCTTTCATTAAGAATAGGTGACCTTTTAGCATTCTGGCTTTCTTTACCTTCCTCTGTTGAGTGGGTTCCTACAACATGGGTAGTCACCAAGGCCACCAGGAATGAGCTGATTGTTCCAAGATAGCTGGTGGTTTAAAAGCTTAGTCTCCTTTTGGATTCCTGTATTTAACTTGTTTTCAACAAGCTGAAATTGCTTATAAAAAATAAAGGAGCGGAATGTCCTAATGGTGCCTGTTAGTCTATTCCTGGGTTTGAATCCCAGGTCTGCTATCTTAATTATTGTGCAAGCTCGGGTAATCTATTTGCTTTCCTGAAGTTGTTTTGTCATTTGTAAAACATAAATAAATAATACTTAGCTGCATGTTTGACTCTCATGCAGACTCAGGAATAATAGATGCAAAGTGCCTAGAACAAAGAGATCTTGCCTGGCACTTAACCAGTGGCTGTTATTACAAGTTTCGTTAGCAGACTCCCTTGGGATAAATGTCCTGAAATCTTTAAAAACTACACACTGGCCATTTCCAGACAGGCCTGCTGCCCACTCAGTCCAGAGTGAGAAAAACAAAGAGGAGGCATAGTTTGGAGTCCACAGGACCGTTACTTCAGGAGTGAGAGTGGTGGTAAGGGGATTTATCTTCTTCTCCATCTTCTGTATATCATTCTGTGTCCCAATCAGAAATGATCTAGTGGCAAAAATGACACCCTTTCAGATGTACAAATGATTGCCTCTGACAAGAAAATAATAAATAGGGTAGGGAGGAGCTCAACGAAAGAGCCAACTACTGTCATTAAACAGAACCTTGAAAAACAACAAGAGTATGAGCTCAGTGGTGTTTGGGCTGTGAAGCAATCATTCTCCATCTGCCAGGTGATGGTCCTAATGATTACATCCACAGCGTCCAAAGGGTAATTGAATTCACATATTCCTGATCCACTTACACTAATGTAATTTGAACCTGGCCTGATAGACACCGAGTCATGCATAGGCTACCCTCTCTCCTTTTGCTTAATTTGTCCAGATGAAAATTAATGAGAACTTAATGTCCGTTCGAAAATTGTTAGGTGTATTGGATTTCACAGGTGGCAAAGCATCTCTAAGTTTAAAAGATTTTTTATGTTTGTTAACTGATGGTTACGGGATTATGGTCACTTTGGCCTTTTTTGTTTACTGTGCCCTGCAGCAATCATTCGGAAACCTGTCTTTCAAAGAAATAACGCATTATGGCAACATCATTGATTGGTGGCTGTCCTCTACCTTATGAAATGTTCCCCTGTGAAACTATGGAAAGGGGCCATGGTCACCATTCCTGCTCCCCCCTTGAGGGATATTTAGATTAAATGGAATTGACTCTATAGGCAGATTTACCTCCGTCCAATGCTCATTCGGACTTCCACAGACACTACGTGACCCCTACAATGAGAGTCTTAGCTTGAGCTCCCTAGGAAACGGACTGTGAAACAGAGATTGACGGGCAGGTTTACTGAGAAGAGCTTTCAGGTTCAGCATCCATAAGTAAGGAAAGCAGACCTGGGCAAAGGGAGAAGTTGAAGGTTGATGTGATGTCAACCAAGGCCCCACCTGGCCCCCCAGAGTGCTCTGGAGCGGAGGATGGCCCTTCAAAGTTGTCCGAATTTGTTACTGGGCTGCAGCTGTGGAGGGAACAAAACTTTGGGCAAGGACCTTTCTTCTCTCGAGGGCTGTTCCTGGGGAGACACTGGGCGGTGGACCAACAGCAGGCAGCAGTCTCGGCCGCTGGGGGAAACGCATGCCTCCATCCTGTGGCCGGGCCTGGCTGGTGCCTCCCAGCTTCCCCTCACACAGCAAAATCAAACACAGTCCCCGGCTCCGTGGAGCTGACAGTCTAGTGGGTATTCACAGCATTTCTCAAGTTCCTTTGTCTTGACCTTGAAAAGTCACCATTCATCTTGTCCCTGGTGGCCCTGTCCCCACTCTGTCTTATTCCAGCTTACCCCAGCTTCCTTTCACCCACAGACTGGGGAGACAATTACGATCATAGTTGTTGCTGTTTGGGTCAGCGCTGGGGCACCTTCCAGCATGAGCAAAGCGTTCTATTAGCTCAGCGGTCTGTTCCCAGTGGTTCGGCTTCCTGAAGTCCTCAGTGTGCAGTGCTAAACGGGAGGATGAGAAAATGACTCAATTGATGCTTATCCAGAACAATTAGCTCGGAGAAAAAGTAGATAATTATTCCATCATGGCCGAGGATGTGTATCTGGGTAGGCAGAATGTTCCTCCCTTAGCCACTGAGGGGCCCCAGTCTTGTACAGTAATCAGGTACAATATCTTATAAAGCTTTTGTAAGAATGGATGAGACAGGCAGGGGACTCGGATTATTCCCATTCTACGGAGGAGGAAACTGAGGCACACCACAGGCACAGACGCCCGCCTGAGCCACACATCAACAAAGTAGTGGAAATGATGAAAATAGCTATGAGTTCTCGAGAATCCACTATTCCCCTCCCTAGGCCAACATTGTTATAAACAACATCACTGCTTTTTACATTGACTCTGGGAGGTACATAATAGCACACGGAGGTTCAGAGGTTAAGTGACTGGCCCAGGTCACACAGCAGTTGAGTGACAGGATTTGGGACCTGCCTGTCTTATTCTAGAGCCCAGGGTCTTTGCACTACGCCCTGCATAGGCATTCCGGTCTGCGGTTTGGAAGGTGGTGCTCTGAGGTAGGGAAACAGCACTGGCATTTGAAAGAGTGTGGGGATTTCAGGGCAGAGGCCCCGGGACATGGTTACAGGTGAATTTTGCCTCAGGGGAAGGCTGCTGCCGAACCAGGTGTTCCAGTGTAACAAGTGTCCTGGACCTGCAGAGGGACGCGGGTCAGTGAGGAAGGAGCATAGGGCCTGCCCCTGCTCCGGGGGATGGATCGTGCAAGGACCCAGCGCTCAGCTGGAGGACTGGGCACCACCGTCCTCCTGTGAGCGTCCTGCGGGGAGAGCATCAGGGAGAGGGGGAAGCTAGCGTGGTCTTCACATCCTGACAGACCAGGCGTCCGTCTCAGACCAGCTTTCTCTAGGGTGCACCTCGGCTCTATGACCTCACCTACGTGAGACAGGGCTTCCCCCCTGAGAATCAGGGACGTTCTGACCATCTTCCCAGCAACACGACAGAGATGAAGTAAGAACGCATGTTTAAAGCGCCGGTCCCGAGCCGGTATTGACTCCCACTTTTGACCTTCCAGATCCGGAATGGCTGGGACTCAGAGAGCCAAACTGCTTCGCTGGGGTATGAGATGTGACCCAGGGGCAGCCCAGGCCGGTTTGGTGTCACCGGCACAAGCCAGACCCAGACCTGGCGCTTATTGCTCTGTGGGAAGGCTGGGGGTAGGGTTCTGGTTCACTGGCTGGTTCGGGCAGTTTCCACCAGGCTGGCTTAGAAAAATGAGGCCGTGAGAACAGGAACTGCCCGAGGCCAGATGACTTCCCCATTCCGGGCACAGGCTGCCCTGCTGTGCACGAGACAGCAACGTGCTGGTGGGGTCTGGAGAGGCCTGCAGGGCCTGGGAAGGGGTAAAAGGGAAATCACACCCTTCTCAAGGCCTCTTGCAAGACTTCGGTGCTCCCTACGTCACCCAGTTTTGAGCAGCGCATCAAAGCAGTCCCCACCCCTGGCAGATGACCTCCTTGTATGTCGCCTGCTGAGCCACCTGCCCTTGTGGTACAGCTTTAGAAGAGCGAGAGCTCTTAGTCTGATTCCAGACTAACTGGAGCTGACATGAGAGCCTCCACATTCATTATTCCTCGGGAGCCTTCAGCTCCACTGTAATTTGCAATTAATATGGTGCCCTGTTTGTCACTTGTCAGTGACCTTGACTGAGTGCCCTCTGCCTGCTGAGCTCGAGGGGCGCAGCCCAGGGCTCCGGGGTCCTGACTGAGCATGCAGCGAGCAATGGAAACCTGCTGCCCTGCTTACTCACGGGCCCCCCTCCAGCCCCCTGAACTTCCGCTGCTGCATCTGTAAAATGGGAACACTGAATGTGCATGTGGGGTTTGCTCGGTGCTCCATAACGGCCACTGGCACAATGAGTAGGAGAACAGCTTTATTATCAATGTGTCATAATGAAAAGAAAAAAAAAGTGTGTGCATGTGTGTGCGGGTATGTGCGTGTTAGAATGAAATTCAGAGATTCCATGACTAGAGAGAACCACGAGATGCAGAATTATGGAGAATGACCTTAAAGGCATTTCTTTCTGACAGATGGCCATCCTGGTGCCGATAAAGTCAGTCAGCTCTCAGGGGCCTCAGCTTTAGAACTGCATTTTAACGAGAAGGATTTTTAACTTAGTTATCATATGGCTCAGGGGTGTTGGTGATAATTTCATTCATTCCACAAATATTTTTACTGCCTACCATGTGCAAAGTTTTCAAAATAAAATAGCTGCCACATTCAGACGAGAGCGGTGCATACAATTTCTTGTTAACCGGTCAGAATCATGTGGGTGATGCTAAGAAGAAGGCAGATTGCCCCGTTCTGTGTGTACTGGTTCTCCCAGAATCCTCCTTGCTCTGGGAGCCCTCTCCGCCCACCACATCCCCTCTCGGCATGGAGGTCCACGAGGACTCGGAAGGTCCTCGCTCATTTCTTAGCGTCTCCCTGCCTCCCTCATGTAAATCAGTAGATGCTTATCCTTGCTCATCCTATCTCTGGTTTCCTCAATGTTTCAGCCTCAGCGAGTTCTGAAAAATTAAACTGAGAGAAGATATTTCACATTATAGTAATGATTAATATAATCCCACTGAAGCCTTAATCACTCCAGAAATACTTACAGTATAGGGGCGCCTGCGTGATGCTGTCATTAAGCGTCTGCCTTCGGCTCAGGGTGTGATCCCGGCGTTCTGGGATCAAGCCCCACATCGGGCTCCTCTGCTAAGAGCCTGCTTCTTCCTCTCCCACTCCCCCTGCTTGTGTTCCCTGTCTCGCTGGCTGTCTCTCTGTCAAATAAATAAATAAAATCTTTAGAAAAAAAAAAAAGAAAAGAAATACTTACAGTATAAAGAAGGACAGGTTGGACACTTAACACCTTGGCCGAAGGAACTGAATCTAATAGGATTTCAGACAGTACAACTGAAGACGAGGTATGTATAGATATTTTTGCTTCCTACTCTGACATTTTTGCCAGAAGATGGGAGAAGAAGGAAGAAAAGAATTTGCAGGAAGAAAATGGGCCAGATGCTGACTTGGGCTTTGGAAATAATTACATGAATGAGACAGTCTGAACACATTTTTAAGTAGGAAAACATGATGTGACTTGAACGGTGCTAAGATACCTAATGCATTTTTCTCCGAATAGAGACTTGAGCCAAGTTATGATTGTGACATTTTCTTGACATTTTCGCCTCTGCTGAAACCTCCAGGGCTTGTCATCTCTCACCTCCTACCTGACTTGTGTCCTGTGTGACCTGTTGGATCGATACTTAAAATGCTCCAGTTCACTAAGCAGATTTTTACAAGGGACTTTGTGATTGTGTCAACATCGTGCTTCGTTAAGTGGTCATTTGTGATTGTGTCAACATCGTGCCTCGTTAAGTGGTCAATCCTTAAGTCTGTTTTCCTGACATTTTAAAACAATGGTCACATGGAATGGTTCCTTCAACCAAATCAGGCCAAAGGGGTTTCACAGGAGAATATTAGTTTCCATCAAAATGTGATTATTTTATTTGTTTATATTCATAGTCTGGGGTCAAAATATTTTTTTTCCTGGGGAAATCTTTCAAATCATAATACAAGTAGAGAGATTGATTCATTAGGAAAATTTAATTTAATTTAGAACTATACAGAAAGAGAACTAAGGCTTATAATCTGAACCTGTTTGACTAAAATTTTGTAATACTATCTGGGCTAAAAATCAGGAAATAGCAGATTTTCACATTTTAACCTGATATTCTCTGGAATATTGAATTTGAAATCAGTGTCTTGAGGGCAGAGTCAATGCCCGTGCAGTTTACTCCCTCTTGGAATGAATTCATGGTCACGAAACATTAGAAGAGGAAAAAACAATATTAGGAGAGAATCCTTTAAAGCAGGGACCCATGGTCTGTGGGTGGATTCAAAGTGTCCACAAATTCCCCAGAAATGTATGTTAAAAGTCTAATGCGCATGTTCTCTTCTGGAAAGAAAGTTTGGTGTTTCCATCAGATTCTCAAACTTATCTATGACCTTCCAAATGTTAAGAATCACTGTCTCGGACGTAAGCTACATCAACCCTCATGCTACCAGCTGGGCAAATGCTCACCGCCTCCCAAATCTGGATAGTTAAACAACGTGCCTAGCATTCTCTACGACTGTAAGGCAGACCCCAAGCTGGACTGTCAGGAACATAATTAGAACCACCCCCATCAGCACCAACATCCTTGGCCCTTTCAGGCAAACAATAGATATTAAAGTTAGTTCTCAAAAATATCATTTCCACCATACTTGTAAATGGCCCACTAATATTAATGGGGAGCTGGGACCAGATCAGTGAAACACTGCATTTCTTAGGTTTACCATCACCCCGTTTGGTTCTGGTTTAGGACAGGGGCTGCACAGGTCCTTGAACAAACACTCCCCGCTCCCCTTCTCAGGAACTGCATCCTGCTCACGTGTTTGGTGCCTTGGCAAGTGTTTGGTCTCCTTTGATGACTGGGGAGATGCTGCCTGCCTTGGTTTCATGGAAAAGTACTCCCACATCTGTGCTGACACCTGAAACCTCATACCACAGCTCTCATCCAACAGGTCTTTCAGGCGTGAGGCCTTTGCAAAACAGTCTGTTGGATAATAACGGAGAAGATAAAATTTCACAGATAAGGAGGAAGTGGCGTGAGTGGAAACCTACAGGGGTGAATTTGCACTCTCTTCTCCCCTCCCCTTGTCTCCACCACCCTCCAAGTCTGGCCCCAGGTCGCCTATCTGCACAGGTTCCACGAACTGCAGAGTCTGCAAATACAAGCTGTGAGCGATCCACCAGGTAACACTTCCTCTGCCTGCACAAAGCGTAAACTGCTTTGTCTCCAGCCAGTTGGGAGGAAGAAAAGTCGGATTTGAAAGGTTAAACTACCTGTCAGCCTTTGAGGGACCTCGACTCCCTTCTCGGGCAAACCTGAGAAAAACGACCCCAATCACCCACCTCAGCGTGCTCTGAACAATCTGGTTAACCATCATTAACCTGGAGTTGATAAAGTCCTTTCATTCCAACGTAAGTATTTGCCTCGATGTTCATGTAAAATACAACTTTTCCTTGCAGGCTTCAATCAGTCCTCACTTGCAGCCAATTCCCTGATGACCCACGTCAGGCGACTGTGGAACATGACATGCTTCTTGCTGTTTCAGTTGGTGTCTGGGGGACATGGCTCCCCTGTTCCTCGTTACCATGTCCGGCAGCAGGAGTTTTCTGTTTTGATTCATCATTGCAGTTCTGTTCACCAATGGCTTCTGAGCCTTTACTGTGTACCTCCACTGGTTGCGAGGAACTCTGAGCTGAAACAAGCAGTCTTTGTCTTTAAGGAGCACACGATATTGTCTGGAAGTCTCGTGTAAGCTATTAATTTTAGCACGTGGCAACGTGACAGTTTCATGCTGGAAAGACAGGCAGGCAATGTGTTACGGCAGCTCAGAGAACGATTGCATCTCAGCTGTGGGATCAGGAGAATCTTCAGAGAAGAGGATGCATTTGAGTTGAGGTCTTATTGCCTAAAATAGTTAATAGGTATCATTTATGGGGTGCTGACTACCAAGCATTGTGCATTTTCTCATTTCGTACTCACAACAGCTTACGAAGCAGACTTACAAGTGGGAAAATGTAGGCTTACAGTTCAAATAACTCCCAACGACCGAAAGCACTTCTCGTTGACTCTAGAACCCCTGTCCTCACCACTCCACCACGCCTGCTTAGTTAAGTAGGCTTTCCAATCTGCAGAAGATGGAAGGTATTCAAGGCTGTGTTTCCATGTTTATCGGACGGACAGCAGAAATGCAGTTCAGAGAGCGGGACCGTGGCAGCCTGGAAAATACTATAGGAATACCTCTCGAGCCCAGAGCAGTCCCTCTGGGCCAGGCTTGCTTGAGCACTTCAGACACAGTTATTATCTCATCCTCATAATAATCTTGAGAACTGAATATTATTATCCCAATTTTTACTACTGGAGAGACTCAGAGAGCTGAAATTACTTCCTTGAGACTCAAAGAATGTCAAAGAGCAGGGCCTTGACCTGAAGTCTCAGTGATTCCTTTTTGACCTCCCTAATCCATTAGAGGAAGACGAGTATCCACAAACCTGATCAAAGACCTCCAGGCTTTTAACCACGGCTACACCTTTGCCTCCTTCCTTTCTCCAACCCAGGACAAGAAGACAAATTTAAAAAATCCTAGATCCCTTCCATCAAATTGCCTTCCTATTGTTAGTTGGAATATTATAGGTTAGATTATCCACTGACAATGAGAAAGAAACAGGAGTAGATTAATTCTCACCATAATCTCCCAAAATGTACATAGGGAATGTACCTATGTTACACATGAAAGAACTTATACTCAGTGAAAAACCTTGGTTAAAATCAGAGAGCCATTATATAGAGTCAGTAGGGATGGATTCATCGGTTACAGAGATTAGCAACACATAAGATGCTTTGTGTTCAGATATTTATCCCAGTCTCCTCTGGACCTTTCTTTTAAAGGATGCAAAGTCAGAATTTGTAGATGCATCTCTTTCCTCATAGTTTGGATTTGGGGTGTTCTATTCCTCGTGGGGTTTGGGGAGCTTTGTATTGGACTTCCCCTTTACAGTTCTTTGCTGAAGTGTTACAGCAGAGCCCATCGGAAGCCCCTCTCTACAAAGAGGCCATCTCTACAAGGGGGCCGAGGAAGAACCCCATGATTCCATGGCCGTGGGGAGACTCTGCAAAATGTGCTTTCTTCTCCATCCCAGAAAATAGAAAACAGCATGTTTCTCAGCTGGTCATAGGGTAAATGTCCAAATGCCTGTTGGCCAGCCATGCCACGCTGGTGATTTATGGAGTGGCTCTCTAAAGAGTGTGGCCCTCAGAGGAACCAACTCACAACGACAAATGTGAAGATCTTACTCGGAGGAACTAAACTCCTACATAACTATTAGTGATTGAAAACTGCTCAGCGTTTAAAATTCTATAATAGCAACAATACATGTTTACTGAGCATCTGTTATTGGGCCAGATACTCTGTAAGAAATGGGATGTAAGGGTGAATAACATAGAATTTCCACCTTACAATCTAGAAGTGTCTAAAAAACAAACAAGCAAGTACACTAAAGTTTGGGATGTGGCAAAATAGGGGCACTTAAAACAGGAATGCCCAGGTGGGGCACTATCCAGATGGGAGGGTCAAGGAAGGCCTCTCCAGAGAGGTGCCCCCTGAGCTGAAGTCTGCAGGGTGCAGTGGGATGGGCCAGGTGAATGGGGAAGGGGAGATGGAGGGTGTCTTTCCTGTGCCACTGAAAGACTGTGCAAAGGCCAGGACATAAGAATGATCATGGTGTTTTTAGATAACTGGTAGTCATTTGTGTGGCTGAACCATACAGCTCTGGGGAAGAAGTGGGGGGCAGACTATCAGATGACATCTCCTATGACATCTCCTATCTTCTCAATCACTGATGATTTTCCATAACCAATAATTTAATGGTGGCTTTGAAGTTTTAGAGACAGAAGTTTTGTCAACACTAAACAAAATATTTATTTTTTTCAAGATTATATTGTAAATATATTTCCAGATTGGAAAGGGCCTCTTATTCAATGCAATCTCCTGTTTAACGTGTGAGGAAACTGAGGCTCAGTGACTTATCCAAGGTCCTCAACAAGCTTTGATAAATGCTTTTACTTTAGAAATGTACAAGTGTATTATGTTCCTGGATGGGAAGACTAGGTATTGTCAGAGTGAGTACTTTTTCCAGATCTAGGTATAGCATTCATACAGCCCTAATTCAGCTCTTGAATGGATTATTTATAAACAAGCCAACAAAATCACTCTAGGAATCAGTCATACTAAGTCATCCAGTCATTAGAAGTAATTGTCTATTCGATAGTACATTCTATTTATTTGTTTCTTTGTTTGAGAGGGAAAGAAACGCAAGCGAGTGGGGGAAAGGGCAGAGGGGGAGGGAGAGATAGTCTTAGTCAGACTCCATGCTCAGCACATAACTGGACAGGGGGCCTCCATCTCACAACCCTGAGATCATGACCTGAGCCAAAACCAAGAGCCCATTGCTCAACCTACTGAGCCACCCAGGCACCCCTCCATAGAACATTCCAGACAGAAATGTAGAATAGTAGAGATATGAAACCTTTCCTCCTAACACACAAAGTACTTTCTCGTATTATATCCCACTCTTAAGGAATGTGAGTATGTTAAGGACACGCCTCCCAGGGGAAATATTCTCGTCCTTGGCACTGTCCATCAATCTGACTGCTGGCCGGCAAGCTGGCTTGCAGGTGAGCCTGTGCTGATGTCTGCCATGAAAGGAAAGCAGCAGAGGTGGTTCATGTGACCTCTGACAGAAAGCCTTCATCCAGCCCTTGAAAATACTGTATTAGCTCTTCTTCCTTCCAACTGCAATAATAATGAATGCTTGTATAATGTCTTTTATCCTAGGAGCTCTGAGGGATTTACTAACATTACAGTGCTTAGTTCCTTTTTGATTAGACATGGGAAAATGTCAGTTCTTGTGCTCAGGAGAGTTACTGCCCCTCCCCAGACACCACACACAGGCTAAGTCATCATCCCCAGGCCAGGAGAGGGGGTTCCTGCACCCTGAAGGCCAACTAAGACAGAGACAAGGAGGGACCTCCGTAGGCTGTAGGACACTGTGGCTGAGGCGGTAGCATTGACTGGGGCACTGGCTCCCCACAGGAACAGTGTGGGGACAGTCTATTGTTCAAAGACCTGTTTCCAGAACTATGCAATCTCATTTGCAGGGTGCCCATGTGGTTGGAGAAAATAGATGACATCTACGGGGAAATTAACATTTCAGACTCCACTCCTTGGGCACTTTCCCATCTTTGTAATCAGCATCTGGTTTTGGTGTCTAGACTGTGAACTTGGAAGTCAGAATTCTGGAGTTCAAATCCCGTGAACTCTACAACCCGGCTGTGTGATCTTGGGCAATTTCTTGGCTTCTTTCTGTGAGTCAGTTTTCTCACCTCTACAGTGTGTACAATCCCATCCCGAGGGCTGTTGTGCAGATGAAATGTGATGATGAACATCAAGAGCTCAGCCCTGCATCCAGCATGGAGCCCTGCGGATGGCAGCTTCTATTCCATCCATATAGTGGTTGCTGCTGATAGACTTGCTCGCAGAGTGAAGCCGAGTACCCTTTGCTTTTGTAAAAAGGAACAGGAGATTTTTTTCTCTGTTATGATAATCAGGATTTTTATTTGTTTACTTATTTTAATAATAGTTTTTATTATGTTATGTTAGTCACCATACAGTACATCCTTAGTTTTTAATGTAGTGTTCCATGATTCATTATTTGCGTATAACACCCAGTGCACCAATAAAAAAAATCTTTATAAAAAAAAATTTTTTAAATCTCTATAAAAAAAAGGAGGGGGGGGCGCCTGGGTGGCATAGCAGTTGGGCGTCTGCCTTTGGCTCAGGGCCTGATCCCGGAGTTATGGGATCGAGCCCCACATCAGGCTCCTCCACTATGAGCCTGCTTCTTCCTCTCCCACTTCCCCTGCATGTGTTCCCTCTCTCGCTGGCTGTCTCTATCTCTGTCAAATAAATAAATTTTAAAAAATCTTTATATAAAACACCCAGTGCACCATGCAATACGTGCCCTCCTTAATACCCATCACCCGCCTATCCCAGAAATTATTTATTTATTTATTTATTTATTTATTTATTTTAATGTTTTTTATTATATTATGTTAATCAGGATTTTTAAAAAAAGACTTATGAACTGAGATCAAGCAAAAACAGTATTTACTCTCTCAGGTCCTTCGCCAGTAATAGCTCTTCCCCCACATGCTAGCTTTCTATCTTTTGTCTTCCTTTTTTTTTTTCTTCTTTCGCTGACATCTTTGAAGTAAGATATTTATATAATTATCAGATTGTTCCTAAAGGATTAAAGTTCAGTGGAGAATTCGTATTAGCTTGGTATCAAAACCCAAATCTCCTGATAGCCCGTAACCGTTAGTGTTACTCATCTCTTATTACGCACCTGGCAACTCTCCAGTGCTTTAATCTGCCGACTTACTTGACTCCCGCACTAATTGTATGAGGTAGGAACTGTTAATTTTCCCATTTTACAGAGGAGGAAACCGAAGCACAGAGACATTCGTTGATTTGTTCAGGTTATGCCACCATGTTTTCCCAGGGTTGGCTAAAACTCAGAGGCAAGCACCAAAAGATTCCGGGTTTTGCAGGGAATGCAAACCAGAGTGACCGTGAGATGAGATGAGGTGAAGCATGGGCAGGCATGTTCCCTGGGAGTCTAGACTTCTTCAGAACGTTTGCAGGAAGAAAGTGTACCTCAGAGCAGTCAGTGGAGAGCATTCACTCTCCTTTGATGGAGGTGCCCCCTAGCCTGCAGGGCTCATTCCCCCGCGCAGTCCCTCAGCTCAGCAGCTGCTCAGGAAACCAACACTGTGATGTTCCATCCAGGTGACAATGTGGAGCCAAGGGCCACGTGGGGCAGGTGGAACGCCGTCAGACAGAGAGGAAGGAGGAGGAGCTTGAGAGAAACTGAGAAGGCTGGTGGTGATCGTGTCTCCTTCAGCGGTACAAGGAGGGCAACTATCAGCACAGTGGCAGAACTCCTAGAATCTAGAGGTATTTTTTCCCTAGGACAGCCACAATAAATAACCACAAACCTGGTGGCTTAAAACGATGGAAATTTATTATCTCCTCATTCTAGAGACTGGAAGTCTGAAATCAAGGTGTCATGATAGCCATGCGCCCTTGGAGGCTCCAGGCAAAAATCCTTCCTTGTTTCTGCAGAGCTTCTGCTGGCTCCCGGTGTTCCTTGGCTTGTGATGCATCACAATAGTCTCTGTCCCTGTCTCCACATCACCCTCTTCTCTGTGTCTGTGTATCCTCTCTTCCTATAGGGACACCAGTCATTGGCCCATGGCCCCACCCTAAATCCAAGATGATTTCACCTTGAGATTCTCAACTAATTACATCTGCAAAGACCTTTATTCCAAATAAGGTCAAATTTTGGGTTTTGGGATGGACAGAAATTTGTGGGGGAGTACTATTTAATCCACGTCACCAGGCCTTAGGAAACCATCACTGCTGTTGGTTTTAGTGAAAAAATGGAACAAATATGCCCCTGCCTCAGACAGAACAAGGTCCATTTGGTGCTCTAGAAAGCAAGGAGTCATATGCTTAAAATCAAAATACCTCAGAATATATGGATAATTTGGTTTACTCAGCTTGTCAGAATAAACCACCTGATAGCTACTAAGAATTTTGAATTAAATTACATATTCTTTGGCATTCCCAACTGTGTGACATAGCCACACAGCCACAGAAAAATGGATACCTTGATGTAGAAGTCATTTAAGTGGGGTATGGACACGTCTATACACACATACACACACAGAAAGATAGGTAGGTAGATAGATGATAGATAGATAGATAGATAGATAGATAGATAGATAGATAGATGATAGAATAGGTTTGATATGACATTACTCCCAGTATTATTATATACAAGCAGATAAAAAGACCCAAAGTTCTTTGCATTTCTGCACAACGGGAGACTTTTCTTTCAGTTGATGCCATTGGTTACTTCATTTTACAAAGTGTGAAACTTTGTTGTCATGCCACAGATTATATTGTGTCCTAAGTCCATCTACTTTTGGAATTTGCCACAGGGTGTGCTTAATATTGGTGATCATTTTCTCTGTAATGTCACTAGCTAGATGGCCACATGATTTCCAGTTTTGCTTCCGTTACTCCTGGAAGCATTTTTGAGGGATGAGAAGTATGACTTGAGGAGGGAAGAGTAGAGAGCGCCTTACTTCATTGACATTGGCCTATTTCACCTCATCCCTGTGAGAAAATGTTGATTCAGCCCCCACAGTGAATGCACCAGACCCTGTACTGGGCTCAGCACCCGCACGTATGTCCCAGCTTTTAGCCGGCTCGTCATCCAGCTCACCAGACAGCAGCTGCCTGGATATCCTCAGACAACGGTAAGTCAGGAAAACCATAGTTTCTGAGCTATGTCTTGATCTGAATTTGATGTCTCGGGAGGCTTCAAACCAAAAAAACTCACCCCTTGTTCTTAAAGGTATTTATAGGGTCAAAGGCTAAAAGGGACTTCAGGGAGCGTTTGATCCAGACTCCTGATTTCAGTCAATAGACAGCTGATAAATATTTGTTGAATGTCAGCAATGTACAAGGCACAGTGCTAGGCCTTGCAGAAACAACAGTGGGTAAACCCGGGCACAGAACTCACCCTCCTGGAGCATATACAGTCCGGTGGGAAAGGTCAGACATTACCTAATAATTACACAAGTAAATAGGAAGTTGTGAAGGTGATGAAGGCTGTGAAGAAGGTGTGTGCCGCGTCATGAGAGTGAGACGGGAATCGTCTGAGTCTAGGCGCTCAACAAGTCTTCCCAGGAAGACTTCAGCTGGGGTCTAACAGGAGAAGCTCTGCAGAAGCCGGGAGGAGCCTCCTGGGCAAAGGGAGCTGGCAAGCTCCCTGAGGACCCCCAGGCCCGCAGCAGTCAGCGAGGGGCCAAGAATCTGTACTTCTTGCGATTTCTCTCTCTGATTCTGATACAATCCTGAGAGAGTTGTCATTCCGAGAGCACAAGCTCTTGTGTTCAAACGGACTTGACGTGGGTGACCTCGGGCAAGCTCCCCTCTAAAAGCGTGGCAAGGCGTCCCCGAAGGAGTACGAAGATGACATCCAGTATCGTGAGTGTAAACATTTTGCACAGTCAGACCTGCGCCTGTAAGTATGCGGGTCAGCCAGATGTCATTTCCCTTTGCTCAGGAAGGTCTCCAGGGACAGACAGTGGAGAAGCCTGACTCACACACATAAGGACAATCCAAAGGGAGGGACAATGTGTTGTCAGGACAAGATTTGTCCTTGACCTCCTGAAGGGAACAGGTTGCAAAGCGGGGCATATGGATGCAGTGACGTAAGAGTCGAGGATGGAGGAACCATGGGTGGAAGTCCCACTGGCCTCATACTGAAGAAGGAACCTCGCCAATGCTTCCTGACATCACCCAGCTGGTGAGAACATTCTTCTCTCTGGGAGTAGCTAACAACCACAGCAGCTGGAGACTGATGTCCAGAGCTGGGGGCAGCCACATGTTTCAGGATCTTCCCTGTACTGAATCCAGCCAGTTATCCTTAGATTAGTCAGGTCCTGGCAGGAAACAGGTGCACACACTCGAGAGGGGTGACTGGAGAGAATTCTGAAAGAACTGTGTACAAAGGTAGGAGCAAGGTTAAAGTGGAACATCCTGTAGCCAGCTATGGCTACAAACTGCTGAACACCACTCCAGGCCTGAAGTGGCAGGGCGAGGGGGGTGATGCTGCTGGAACCTGGCCTTGGAAGAGGGACCAGCCAGCAGAAGCCAAGGCTTCATGGAGAGAAGCCCAGCCACTGCCAACCAGGGCTTGGCAGGCAGGGAGCCAGGGGCGTTAATAATTTGAGCCTCTCCTCCCATCCTTTAGCATTCCACTGGTGCCTCCCATTGGCCAAGCCCCAGAGGCACATCCATGCAGCACATAAATCTTCCCCAGCACAGTGCAGATAAGAGGAAAGATCCAGAAAGTGAAACATCTTGCAAAATGGTGAGCCTCTCTTTTTTGAGTACCTGACTCTGTTCAAGCACTTTCCACGTATTTCCCTATTTAATATTCATGATAGATGAAAAGTATCATGTGTGTATGTTTATGTGTGGGTGCGTGTGTGTAATACACGCACATAGACAACATGCACACAGACACACAGACACACACACACACACACACACACACATACACACTGCAGGGCTTCGGCAGCAGCGGAAATGCTACAGCTCTGTTAGTGCTTCTGTTTAGGCGAATCAAGCCCACAGTGGAAGAGACTCGAATGATTTGGGTAGGTGTTAATACTGCAGCATTTAAAAAGCTGGGATAGAGAATGAACGCCGATTAGCTCAGCGGCAGACCGTTGCTGGGGATGGAAGGAGGGTGGAGCTGCCCTGCTCTGTTCCGCCCTGTCACTGTGTGCCTGGTGGAGCGTGAGCAGGAGGCAGTCTGGGCCCCACAAAAGCAGGATTAGAGTGGAGGTACAGGCTTCCAGCGTAAGGTATAAATTTGTCAAATCACTATGTTGTACTCCTGAAATTAACGTACCATTGTGTGTCAACTATACTCAAAATTTTTTTAAGTGGTTTTGAAATGAAAAAGTAAAAATCCTTGGAATGCATAAGAAAAAAAAAAAAAGAGTGCAGAACGCTGCGCACTGCCCATGTGCCCCAGAACCAGGGGCACACCTGGACCTGGACCAGTAGCTGGGTACTTGGCAGAAGAGACTTGCCTGGTTCTGCCTCATACTCGGAAAGAATACAAAATCAGAAACATTCTCAGGGAATGAAAACGCACCTTAGCCTATGGTTCCAGACTTTGGAAAGCGTAAGGGTCACAGGGAAGAGCTCATTGCACACATGGATTCCAGGGCCCCATCTGCAGGGATTGTGCTTCGGCAGGGCTGACTTCAGCCCATCCCTCCCTGGCTGTGATGCTGCTGCAGTCTGTGGATCTCACTCAGAAATGCTTATTTGCAGTGGGCACGTGTTCTTAGGCCTGGGAAAGGCAGTGGGCTTGCTCCAAAAGCCAGAGGTGAGGGACTGATCAACGCCGAATGGAAGCACAAGTGTGTAGTTGCAGCAACGGGGGCAAGAGCATGGATCTTAGTTGGAGAGTAGCCAGGCACGATCAGAGGCAGCAGCAGACAGGAGCAGTGCTGGGGCAAGCACCGGGCAGAGACAGTGGAAATACTGTCTCCTCTGGAGAAGAAGGGCACTTCGGGGAGGCTACTTCTGCTGCTCAAACCCAGCCCCATAGCCTTCAGAATGGTCAGAGAGAAGGACTTGGTGTCTGTAACTGATCTTCCAAAGCCGTCTGGGATGGGTCACCTTGCTTCCTTGCAAGTCAGGTTCACGAGTCTCTGCCCCATCCTTCAGCGCCCTGAGAAACCTGGCAGGGCTGGCGGGGATGGTCAGAGGGACGGGTGCTTAAGGATCCTCTATGTGGATGTGGGAGACACAGGTTTATATCCACATGCTGTCACCCGGTATGTCTGTAACTTTGGACATGACTCCACCTGCCAAAGCCTCCATTTCAAAATTGGTAAGAGAACCGATCTTCGAAGCCAGCTTCCCCACCTCCATCAATGCAAAGATGAACTGATTCTTGTTGGAGCCCTGCAAGTAGAGAAGAATAAATATGTACGGGGGGCCTCCCACCTGCTAGATGGCATGGCTTATATACCAGCGCTGAGCTTTTTTTTTTTTTTTTTTCATTTTCTTTTATTTTTTTATCGTTCATTTATTTGACAGAGAGAAAGAGAGACAGCCTTCGAGAGAGGGACACAAGCAGGGGGAGTAGGAGAGGAAGAAGTGGGCTCCCAGCAGGGCAGGGAGCCTGATGCAGGGCTGGATCCTGGGACCCTGGGATCACACCCTGGGCGGAAGGCAGACGCTGAAGGACCGAGCCACCCAGTCGCCCTTATCTCCAAGCATTTATAAAGCAGATTTGAAACAAGGAACTTTGGCTTGGAATGACATCACTTAAGATCTCCTTCCCCACCATGAAGGCTCCTCCTTCTGCCTGTCACTCACAGACCTCCCGAAGTCTTCTCCCTCACCCCCTGCCTTTAGTGCCCAGCCCTGTCCTCCTGCCATCTGCAAACTCACTCTCTCGGTGACCTCTACCATCCACGCCCCTCCGTGCAGAGTAGTGGGGCCCTGAGTGGTGAACCAGTGCATTCCCAGCTTCACCATTCCCAAACGATTTCCTCCCGGCACTCATGTGCTCAGGAACTCTCGGCTGCCTGCGGAGCCGCTGCTCATTACGCTAATGGGCATGACGAGCCCCTCTGCTCCAGCGTCTAGCGCTTCCCCAAGGCAATAATGACAACCTGCATTTGTGTCAAGCTTTACAATTTACAAAGGCTTTGCAAGACCATTATTTGGTATGATTCTCCCAGCAATCTCACGGCGGTGAGAGGGGCAGGTGCTGTGATTATCCCCCATCTTACAGATGATCAAACAGGCTTTATCTCACTCAGGGGTTCTCAACCAGAGATGATTCTGTCCCCCAGGAAATGTTCAGCCATGTCTGCAGGCGTTCTTGGTTGTCACACACGTTATGGGGAAGGAAGGGAGATGCTGCTGGCACGTAGCGAGTGGATAGAGACCGGAGACGCTGCTTAACATCCTACAACATTCAGAACAACAAAGAATTCTCTGGCCCAAAGCATCAGTAGTGCCACAGTCAGGAAACCTGACTTAACGTCATGTTTACTTGTAGAACCAGGATTTTGACCCAGGTATTTGGATACCGGCCACCTCTGCTCATCATTTCGTATCTGCCACGCTCTGAAGTCCTGCCATGACCGTTTGGTACCTGGGATGATAAAATCCCCTCATTAAAAGAAACAGACTGATGAAGTCGAGCCCCCCTTTGTGCCTTGTGCCAACTATAACAATTGGGGTGTTACCCATCCTCTCTCAACCTCATTTTCTTCAACCACAAAATGGTTATCCTGGAACTGAGGGAAGACTAACTGGCCAATCGCATGTCAAGTCATAGCAGAGTAAGAAGCACATAGTAGGTGCACTGTGTTCTGGCCGGGAACGGCCAGCAGTCCCTGTACTGACGGATGAAAGGTGACTTCCAAACCTCGCTGTGAAAGGCAAGAGAAGGTAAGGGGGTCAACGCTCAGAGGCGAAGACCCTTTGCTCTTCTTTGCTCCCGCTTTTATTGGCCCTTCAGGATAATCACAGATCCTTATCTCTGTTTCTCAAGTACATGGTGTGTCACAAGGGGTCTTACTGGAACTGGGAGCATCTGTTTACAAGAAAGATACGATATGCTAATCTGCGTGGTCTGCGAGTTCTGCTCAAAACAGCCCAAGGGGCAATGCCTGCATCTCTTAGATCACAGCGTGGCTGTTTGGGCTAGCGAAGCTTCGGGAAGGCAACTCCCCACGGCATTCCAACGGCAGAGTGGTCATGCAGGCCTGGGCATTCCAAAGGCCTACGCCCTTTTCTGAAACCTTCCATCGCCCTCAGTGGCCTCCGTGTTCCATTCTAGCAAGCCAGGTAGTATGGCTGATTTCATGCTCTGCATTCACCCCAACAGTTCTACTCCTCCCCATCTTCCCTCTTCATTCTCCTTAACTTTGGTTCTCACTCTTTCTTCTACAGCCTCTAATACAAGCATTGTTAACCTCACGGGTTGCTCTCAGGGCTCACCTCAGATGGCATAAGGTGGGCGCCCCACCGATCTTCGGAAAACAGTGGGTCATGCAAACAGTGGCGAGCTTGAGGGACAAGAGGGCAGCCTGGGTATGCAGAGACTATTTAAGACCTTCCTCAGCTAAACTCTGAAGCTGGGAAATGTTCTTTTTGAGGAGAGAACATGGGGGTTCGGCAGACACGTGGCATGGAGCCCCTCCCGGTGTATGTGTAAAGACCCTGTACATAGGGCCGCAGCTAAAACCTGATTACAGGCCGTAGTTAACAGGGAAATAAGAAAGTGTGCAAAAGTGGAATCTTCCCATAATTTCCAGCCAATATTTTAGGCTAAACATCTGCTCATCTGGGGCTCCCAGGTCCATGCAAGCGCTGCAGTGAGCCGTGCCTTCTGCCTTTCCCACAGCTTGTCCATGGAGCCAACGGGTCATACGCAGAGCACTGCGGTGGATTCGCTCTGCTCGAAAGTGACACCATGAGTACACACTGTTTTTCCTGCCAACGTGCGACAAGATCCGCTCCAATCCAGAAAGTGTAAAAATAACTCACTCAGAGGGGTAGGTAGATTCTAGGATCATTCTGGGGGCTCCCCCCTGAGTTTAGGCCAAAACCATATATTCAGAATTTCTCAAGAAGGAATTGTATCCCTGAGGAAGCTACCAGGTTGGAGTGGATCCAGACCCCCAAAGGGTCACCAGAGTAGCTGTGGTTTTCCACAGCTTTCGGAAGAAACCAGGCCTCATAAAAGTTTTGGTGATAACCTAGAGAAATTGGAACCCTCACACACTGCTGGGGGTTCGGCTGTTTTGGAAAGCAGATTGGCAGACTTTCTTCAAAAAGTTAAGCGTGGAGTTACCATATACTCCAGCAGTCCCACTCCTGGGTATATATCCAAGAGAAATGCAAACCTATGGTCATTCAAAAACTTGTACAAGAATGTTCATAACAACGTTGTTCATAACAGCCAAAAGGTGGAAACAAGCCAAACGTTCATCAACTTATGAATGGATAAATAGCATGGGGTATATCCATATAATGGAATATTGTTTGGCAACGAAAAGAAATGAAGTCCTGGCACACGTTACAACATGGAGGACTAAGTGGCAGACCAGTCACAGAAGACCACAGGATTCTATTTACATGAAGCGACCAGATTAGACAAATCCGTAGAGACAGAAGGTAGATTCGTGGTTACCCAGGGCTAATGGGTGGGGAGAAATGGGGAGTCATTGCTAATGGGCACAGGATTTCTTGTTGGGTGACAAAAATGTTCTAAAATTGTGGTGACGGTGGTACAATGCGAATACACTCAAAGCCGTTGAATTTTATGCCTTAATTGATGAATCGTGTGGTATGTGAATTATATCCCAACAAAGTTGTTAGATGGAGGAGGAGGGGAGGAGGAAGAAGAGGAAGAGAGGAAAAAGAAAAAGAAGAATCATCCAGGCTTTGGAAAGCTCATTGGCTGAGTCTTTCCAAAACATCTCAGGTTCATTACTACTAGGAAATGAGATAGTCTGGTGATTACGGTGTGGGTTCTGGAATAAAATGAATGATTTGGACTCAGATAGGCTTCAGTATCATTCAATTACTTCTTCCCAAGTGACTCCTGGAATTTGGGTAGATTTTTCTGAGATATCCTCCGTGTGTGGGGTAGTTCTCACTCAGTGTGCATCAGATTACCCAGAGGGCTTGTTGAAACACAGATTGCTGGTTCCCACCCCAGAGTGTCTGATTCATTAGGTGTGCGGTGGGCCAGAGAATTTGCATTTCTGACAAGTTCCCAGGTGACACTGATGCCGTGGGTTCTAGAATCACACTTCGAAAACTGCTGATCTCATCATACTTAGTTCTTGAAAGTCCTCAGATCATTGAGCACATGTTGCTAATAACAGCAGAAATCCACAGTGCAAATTAGTTGTGCATGTTCATATAAATAACCTCAGAAGTATTTTATGTGGCGATTCATTCCAAGTGTGGACTTATAGTTAGTGACTGCAGTTTTGATGAAACAAGGAATCACAGAATGGAGTCAAAAGACCTGAAGATCACAGCCTGCCAGCTCTAGGAATCTGAGCCAAAATGCTCCCTGGCCACAGTTTCCTCATCTGTAAAAAATGAACTCCAATAATGCTTCACTAATATACGCTATAAGGTTATGAGAAAGATAATAGGATTCCCTAGTTGCAAATGCAAAGATGCACGTGTGTTAAACAGGTTCCTAATGCCCCCTCAGGAAAGCTATTTTCTGGGATGGCTCCAGCCACTCACTCAAAGCCCTCAGTAGTTTCTGGAATCCCCTGAGCCATTGCATAAGCTGGGATGCCTTCAGCTCTAAGTAACAGGATTCTACACCCAAACTGGCCTAAACTATCAAGATGTTTACTTCTGCACATCGCAGGGAGTGCAGCCATGGTATCTCTAAGCTGTAAGACAAGAGAGGTCTGCCCAGAACAGGGAACAGGTGGGGCCTGGAAATGGTTGGGAAATGAATGTGCAATAAAGATAAGTGCTTCAATGACTTGCATGGTAGTCTGGGAATTCTTTAAGGCTTGAGATTCCTCCTACGTCCTACCCAGAACGCAGGATGGAACTCATGAGCATCTGGAGGCCATAATTTAAAACCTCCAGGGGAAAGGGATGGAGGAAAACCAGCCAATCAATCAATCAATCAGTTCTCTCTAGTAGTGGTTCTCAATGTTGACCATATGTGAGTATCATATAGGAAGGTTTTAAAGGGTGCAGTTGTCTGGCCCTGCTCAAAAGCTTCTGGTCTGGAGGGTGTGGGATGAGGCTCCCCGGGTAATTCTTGACTGGCAATTTTTGACGGGGTTGAGAACGAGTGGTCCAGCGTATTAAAAATCAAAGTGGTCGCCCTAAGCTTAGAGGATGCCAGTTGCTAGCGGTGGGGAGTTACTTAGGGATAAAGTGGTAGGAGAAGGTGATGCTAAAAGCCAAACTGAGGCTCCTTTATCTGTTAGGCCCAGAGCCTCTTCCCCTCCCTTGAGTAACTATAATCTCAGAGCAAACTGCATGCCCAAAACACACACACCCAGACACACGCACAGACTCGCGCAGACACAGCTGCTTTCTTCCCATGTGGCACATTCGTCCTCCTTCAGGGTTATCTCGATTAATCTAGCCTGAAGGCCGTCTGGTAAATGTGCTATAGGTCGGACAAGATGTGGGATTTAGAGTGGGATTTCTTTTTCCCTAGCTCCACATTCCTTTAGGAAAGTTGTTCTTAGGGGCGCCAGGGTGACTCGGTTGGGTAAGTTACTGCCTTGGGCTCAGGTCATGATCCCGGAGTCCTGGGATCAAGCCCCAGGGCAGGCTCCCTGCTTAGCAGGGGGTCTGCTTCTCCCTCTGTCTCTGCCCTTGCTGCTCATGCTCTCTCTCTCTCAAATAAATAAATAATAAATAAAATCTTTAAAAAAAAAAAGTGGCACTTAAACTTGAATAAGAATCACCTGGGAAACTTCTTTTCTTTAACTATAGGTACTTGGGCACCCCTGTGAGGTTATGGTTTAATAGGTTCTGGAGTGAAGCCCAGGAATCTGCATTTTAACAAGCTTCGCAGGGCCCTAAGAGATAATTGGTCTACAACCACAATATAAAGAAACTTCTTTAAGAACAACCTTGATGAAAAATGAGACATACTATGCACTTAGGAGACACCCAAAGGGCTCAAAAGATCTAAATAGCTACATCACCAAAGAAGACATACGGTGGCTGATAAACACACGAAAATATGTTCAAAATCATTAGTCATTAGAGAGATGCAAATCAAAACGTCCCTGAAATGCCACTAGAAACCTATTACCCTATTAAAATGGTTAAAGAAAGAAAAGGCAATTTTCTGGTAGGGATGTGCAATGGCTCAGCCACTTTAGAAATCAGGTGGTTTCTTATAAATTTAAATATATACGTACCTTACGGTCCAGCAATCCCACTCCTAGGTATTGCCCTAAATGAAATAAAAATTTGTTCACACAGAAAAAAACCTGTACATGGATGTTTACAGCAGCTTCTTTTCACAATTACCAAAAACTGGAAAAAAAAAAACCAAACATCTTTCAGCTGGTAAATTTCTAATCAGCCTGTAGTACAGCCATACCATGAACGCCACTCAATGTGGACTAATCTCGAAAGCATTATTCTAAGGGAAAGGAGTCAGATGCAAAAGACTAATTATATACGACTGCATTTACTTGACATTCTGGAAATAGCAAAACTATAGAGATCAGGGATTGCCAGGAACAGGGTGTTAGGGAAGATTTGACTACCAAGGGTTATAAATGGGATTTGGGGGGGAGGGGGTGTTGATGGACCTGTTCTATGTGTCAATTATGGTCCTGGTTAAATGACTCTATGCTAAATATTTTAAAAGATGAATTTTAGGGGTACCTGGGTGGCTCAGTCAGTTAAGCATCTGCCTTCGGCTCAGGTCATGATCCCAGAGTCCTGGGTTCGAGCCCCGCATTGGGCTTTCTGCTTAGCGGGGAGCCTGCTTCTCCCTCTCCCTCTGCCTGTTGCTACCCCTGCTTGTGCTCTCTCTCTCCCTCTTTCTCTCTGTCAAACAAATAAATAAAATCTTTAGGAAAAAAAAGATGAATTTTATTATCTGTACATTATACTTCAATACAAAGAAAACCCCCAAAATACTGAAGGATGAATTCAGATTATTCAGATGAAACTCATTACACACTTAGAGCAGAGCACAGCTTGTAGATAGAGCTGGGTCCAATTTCAGCAGCTCAGAAGGATGCTTGAGTGCAGAGATAGTGCCTAACTTCTCTTCCCATGGGCCCACAGCACTTCCATGTGTGACTTAATAATCCACAGAGCCGCCTTGCAAATGGGCACACCATACGTACACTCAGGGTCAAAAGACATTGGGCTGAGAACTTAGAAGAAACCAGGCATCTAGCGCCTCAAAATCCTAATGACCCTGTCCCTTCATCCTATTACTTTGGTGTTTTGGAATCACTGTGGGTATCTGTGGGGTCCCGGAAGGTGAGTTTGAAGAACAAATGCAGGGGTTTGCTGGGGGAGGGGAGCAGAGGGAGGGAAGGTCCTGAGAGAGGAGGGGCGGACAGAGGTTCTCTCAGGTGAAGGCTTTTAAGGGGTGTGAAGCTGTTTGCTCTTATAATCTATCCGCAGAGTTGTTCTTTCTCCAGGGAGTTTCTTTCATTTGTCTGTTCCTTACGTTTTCCTAGAATTCCACCTTAAAACAAGCTGGATGGACTTATGGCCAGGATCTCCACGCCGAGAAGTTTTGCTTCAACGATGACACACTGCAGTTGGAGCCTGCTTACCGACATCTGGAAGCCACATGTCAGCGGCAGCTGTATAAAACGGTCCGCCCGGCAGACCTCGGGTGACAGTGTTTGCCAGAAGCCCGGGCAGCATGGACCTCACTCTGCTCTGGGTGCTGCTGCCACTGGTCACCGTGGCCTGGGGCCAGTACGGAGACTACGGGTACCCGTACCAGCAGTACCACGACTACAGCGATGACGGGTGGGTGAACCTGAACCGGCAGGGCTTTAGCTACCAGTGTCCCCACGGGCAGGTGGTGGTGGCCGTGAGAAGCATCTTCAACAAGAAAGAAGGCTCGGACAGACAGTGGAACTATGCCTGCATGCCGACGCCGCAGAACCTCGGGGAGCCCACGGAGTGCTGGTGGGAGGAGATCAACAGAGCTGGAATGGAGTGGTAAGGGCAGCCTGCGCTCTCGGGCGGGGGCATGGCCATGGCCGCACATCCCTCCCCTCCCCCGCCCCCGGGGCTGCTTGACCCCAGCCTCTAGAGACGGGGCGAGGAACTCATTCTCTGGGGGGCAGGGCTGCTGCCCAGCAGCCTACATGACAGGACAGAACCCCAGGATGGGGCGTGCCCACGGCAGATGGGCTCCTCTGTGCTTCTGTCCCTTCCAGAAGCAGCCCTCCTCTCAATTTGGTCCACGGACTACCGGGGGTCTACAAAATGTTTACTAGCCTGTAAAAAGATAAGTACAGAAATTGAAAGTTTTTAAGATACTTTATAGCAATGTAATATTGTTGTGATGTCCAAATGGCATTTTTGTCTTGTAGTCATTTATTTTTACTGTTTTACAAAGGTATTGGCCCACAATCGTTTGGGGGCGATAAGTGACTGGACCCTCACTGTGGACAGTTTGAGAAATGCGGATTTAAAACAAGCGAACGGGGGAGAGGGGACAAAGAAATTTCGGCAAAGAGAAGGGAAATGAACTACCTCTCTGCTGCCCTGTAAAACGTGCTTTCTCTGGGTTATAAGGACCGAGGTCCTTCTCTCTGTCTGAATTTAAAGTGGGTTTCACTGCCAGAAAATAGTTTACTCAAGACTTTTAGGGAGAAGTGCTGTTCTCGCCTGATGGGGCTCTGCCACAGTCAATGGCATGGAAATGGTCCAAGCCAGTGCTCTGCTGTGGGGTGTGACGTCCCAGCCCCAGACCTTGGTCAGCAGCCCATCCCAGTACTACTGCCGGCGAGGCTGGCTATTCATGCAGCCTGGATGGGGCGGCAGGACCCCTGGGGGTCTGGGGAGGCTCTGGGGGAGGCAGGTCCAGGGAGGAAGAAGCTCAGCTGATAGACTGCTGCTGGGTTTTCTGTAGAGCAGGACTCTGAGGGTTCCAGCAGCACGTGGCGGAGAGCGGGTTGGGGGTGGTCAAACTCTGGGGGACCACGCAATCGGCAGACAGCACCGTGATGAGACCGTAGAGGGAAAGACACTGACGCATGAGTGGAAGAGCCAGGCAAGAGAGGCGACTTCTGAGTAGTCAAAACAGCCATTTCTCAGGGCTTACCCTGAGCTAGACCATGCTGATGCTTTATATGGATTATCTCACTAATGCTCAAAATAAATCTAAGTCGTTTTATGGGTAGACAAACCATGGCCTAGAGACCCAAGTGTTTCCTCAGCCTGAAAGTGGTAAAGCCAGGATTTGAATCTAGTGAGTCGTAACTCCAAAGTGTATGTGCGTGGCCACAGTGACAAGCTGCTTGAGTTCCTGCTGCCCCCGCCTGATGTGGGCTGTCTGTCAGTCCAGCCAGGGGCCAGGACTGGACTCAGGGAAGTGCTTCATCCTGGAAGGACAGGAGCTGGGAGGGCACAGTGGCAGCCCAGCCCTGGAGGACTGGGGGCTAGCTTGGTTACCGTGACTGAGGAGGGGCTCAGCCAGCCTGGGGAAGGGATAGGGAGTGGGTCAAACAAGCAGCTGTGGGGGGGGCAGTTGCTTACTGGGCCTTCCTTGTCCACCCCACTGCCTCTGGTGAGCAGATTTAATTATCCAAAACTCCATCTGATACGTGGCCAACTCAGAGTCCAGCCTTGCCTCAGAGAGTCCCACAGCCAGGCCCATTGCCTGGCATGGGACACAGGACCACCTAGTCCTCCCATCTAGGGGGTCATTATACGGGTAGGGCCCCTTTCTAATGCCCCTTTTTAGAGTCATATAGAAAAACGGCACTCGGAGATGATTTCTTAACCCCAGAGGAAGAGCCCTGGGCTCTGAGTCAGAAGGCCTGGATTCGGATCCAGGTTCTAAAGACCACGTGACCTTGCTCCAGGGGTTCAACTCTTTAGGCTCTCACCTCATCTGGAAAATGAGTGGTCACACTACATGATCTCAGAAGAATCCACAACTCCAATACCCCATGCTCTGTTTGGCCCTGAAAATGCACTTGGATTTTTCTTACATTCTGTCGATCCTTGTGTTCATCCCTGCCAGGGAGAGAAGGCAAATGATGTTTAGTTTTAAACTTGCCAACTTGCATCTGGTTTGTCATTAACTGCCAGACTGTTTGAAGAAAAGCAAAAGAGGAAGGGAGTGGACATAACATGATTTTGTTTGGCCAATGGGAGCCCAGTGAGAGGCTGACAGGCAAGATCACTCTTCCACCTCTTCCTCCACATTTTGGGCTCTGCTGACTCAAACGATTTTCCTTCTCCCTTTCCACCCTCTGTTGCCTCCTACTCTGCTAATCACAGAGTAAAAAAACGCACGAACATGAAAAACAGCTCCTTTACAGTAAAACTCAGCTGCCCCAGGTCTGATACCAATTACCCCAGAAGCATTTTTTTAGATGATTATTGCTTTGGGTTTAGACTTCAGTCTCAGTGAAAAATCTGGAAGGAAAGAGTGCTCAGAGGCTGAGGGGCACTTACACCTCCCATGGGCTGCAAGCTTGTAATCTGCTCTGGGGGAAGAGCTGCCGACGGTTTCGTGAATTTGGCTGCCTCGTAAAACTGAATCAGCTTGCAGGTTTATTTTAAGAGAGAGGAGGAGTCTCAAACACAGATCTGACAACAATACATGGGATCTACTAAAGGCCTTTGCTAATTGGAGCACAGATTTAAAAAGGGCTCCATGGGGCACCTGGGTGGCTCATTGGTCAAACACGCGACTCCTGGCCTCAGCTCAGGCCATGATCTCGCGGTGCAGGGATCGAGCCCCGCATCGGGCTCTGAGCTCAGCACGGAGTCTGCTTCAGATTCTCTCCCTCTCCCCCACTCTTGCTCTCAAACAAATAAATAAAATCATTAAAATAAATAAATAAAATAAAAGGTGCTCTAAGCATGGCTGAGTGTCTCATAACACTGCTGTTCACTGTAGTTTGTAGAAAACTGCCAGATTCTGGGACGTGCATGCTGACTTCCCTACCGATGGCCACCAGGAGGCTTTCCCAGAGTCCCAAGTGTGGCACTTTGCCATTTCAGGGCATGCCTCGGTTGTTCTCAGGGAATCTCTAATGTGACGTGGCACGGGCAATAGGACATGTGGGTCCTGTGTGGAGCAAAATGAAGCTGGAATTTTCTAGTGAGGCAGAGCTGCCATGTGGTAGAAGGAGCTCTGGTCTTAGAATCAGGAAACCTTGATTCACAACTCCTGTTTCTATCATCTCTTCACCCTGTGGGTTTGATTCCTCATTCTCCAAGAAAGGAAGGTGTGGCACCTGCCTCAAGCAGGGGGCGTCACTGTGTGCGTGCAGGAGAAACGTAAGAGGGACTCTAAGTCTCGCTGTAAACAAGTGCTTGGCACATCGCGGGTGGTCAATAAAGGTTTAGTGAATCTGCAATTCGATGGGGCTGGTTTGGGGCAAGCCAGGTTTACATGGGGCCTGAATTCAAAGGAACAGCTTTCTGTTTATGGGCATCTACTTTCCTCCCAACCCCTTGGTGGGGGGCTGGGGGGGGGGGAACCTGGGCTTCAAAGGATCTTGGCAAGGTGTTTATAAATGGCAGCTTCTATTAGAGCTGACAATTTAAATTTATGAATTCACCAAAGACAAGCGATGTGACGGAGAAGAGGAGAAAGGAAAACTGTCCCACAGAGCTGTGTTAGCCTCAAGGTCAATCTGAAGCTAAGAATAGAGGGCGGGAACGCGGTTTTCCATAACCCGACTCTACTGGAGACCAGGACTCTGTGTCGTACAGAGCGGTCCTCCCTGATTCACGGTTCTGAGCACTCAGGACACACAGCGCCCACCTCCCCTGAGAGTCTTTCTCAGACCACCTTGCCTAAACCCACACTTCCCTCCCACCCTCCACTCCCCAATCTGTTTTATGTTTGTTGTGGTGCACCTGTCATTAGCTGAGTTGTATTTGTATAGTGTTTGCCTCCTTCAAAACAAGCTTCACAAATGTAGGGACTTTCTCTTATTTGACGCTGCATAGAATATTCCCCGGGGCCTAGAATAATGCCAGTGCATAGTAGGACCACTAAATATGTATGCAGGTCTAAATCAGACTAGTGAGTGCTTTGGACAGTTCAAATCCCAGCCAGTGTCCCCACCACACTCAACAAAGACGCCCGCAGATTTTCCCGTGAGGGAAACCACTTTGTTCATCGTTTTGGTTCGCGGTGTCCCATTACGTATAATAGAGAGCCCAGCTTCATCGTTCAAGTCTCATCTTGGCCAGTTGCATTTGCTGCCCTGCAGGATGGTCTTCTGAGACTTCCTGAAGCTCTCTAAAGCACTCACATACGGTGTTGGACACACTTATCCCAGGATGATTTCTTCATTAGATTCCCATCCTACTATCCCCAAAACCTACTGTCCCAGTAAGCTTTCAAAAATGCAATAGTGAGCTCTTTATCTCAAAAACCACACGGGCCAAATGCCACATGGTATTCTGGTTTGGATCTTGGGACCAAAAAAAAGGGCATTTGAGGGAAAACATGAAGTCCAAATGAAGTCTGGGGTTTAGGGTTGTACCAGTGATCATTCCTTAGTGGTGATCAAGGAACCGGAGTTCTGAAAGATAAGGTCAGGGGAACGCCTCTTCGGTAAATCTAAAATTACTTCAAACGAAAAAGGTATAAAAACGAAGGACGCAGGCTAGTAGAGTGCATGCTGGTGGTTTAAAAGGCAAACAGCGACAGAATCAAAGAAGCTTGGTGTCAGGAGGGGCCCGGAGAATAATCCAGAGCAACGTCCTTGCATCGTAGTTGAGGAATGAAGGAAAGAGGGGCAGCAATTGAAAAACCCATGAAATAGGAGCTTTCCATGCAGGTGCTATGACCCTAGGCCTAATTGACGTGGTGCTTGGTAGCTTATAAACACTCCCCATTTATATGTCCCTTTGCTCATTCATTCACTACCAAATGCTTATTATCACAAATTTTGCCAGACTCCAGGAACATGAAGAAGAATGACACACGGTCTACACCCTTGAGTGACTCGTAGTCTAATCTTATTTGAGCTTCGCGGTGATACTGGAAGGCGGACCCACTATTTCCCTGTTGTGCAGGTGAGGGACTGTAGCTCAGAGCGTTGGGTGACTTGCCCGCTGGGAGCTGGTGAGCAGCAAAGGGCGGGGCCCAAGCGAGGCATTCTGATGCCCAGCGCTGCTGGCTGACGGGAAATGTTCTTGGATAAAGCTTTCATGAGTGTTGGGCTAAAGAAGATATCACATCCATGTAAGAGTGACTTCTGAGGGCAAGAAGGCGAGTGTGGGAGAAGGGTTATGGCAGCTCCAGGATTCTCGCCAACTCCCCGCCGAGATCACTCTTCTAAGTACTAGAAATCAGTTGTCTGGGGAACTGGAGTTTTGCAAAAATGGCTCTTGGCTGTGCTGACAAGGATGGCAAAGGTTCTTTAATCCCGGGAGGCAGGGGATTTGCTTCGGTGGGGGTACCTGCCAGACATAGTCTTCCTAATAAATAAGAGATTTCCACAGAGTTAGGATATCTTCCTCTGTGTGTGCGTGTGTGTGTGTGTGTGCACATGCATGTGTGTGTGTGTGAGTTGTTCAAGTCATTTTGAAGTAACGGGAAGATAATTTTTGGAGTCAAACAGGACAATTCTCAAAATGCCACCCCACGACTGCTAATGCAAGTTATGTCAACTTTCCAAGCCCCAGTTTCTACCCCTGCCAAGACAGAAGTGCTGTGAGAAGTAAATGGGATAATATATAGGCATTACTGGCTGTGAGTCCTTGAGAGAATCACGTAATGTCTCTAAACCCGTTTCCTTACGTATCACACGCTGGTGGCAGAGGGAACTGGTTATGCAAGCCCATTTCATGAGATTGTTTTGATGACCGAAATAATGCACACAGGTTACGATGCTGAGCACAACTCTTGGCTTGGCACTCGGTGAGTCCCTGACAAAGGCTGCTTATTTTTACTCTTATGAACACGCTGTAGAAACTGAAACTCAAAGAGATACGTATCACACAGTCCATTTTAAAGCTGGCCCTGAAATATGAATGGCTACATTACAAAGGCCCCTGATGTGTACCATCTTGTTTGGGGAACAGGTAATTCAGTTATGATCTATAAAGATTTAAGCGTACATCATGAGTGTCTTGGATATTGGTCATGTTTTCAGATGGACATTGAGGCAGTGTTCGATCTCTGGGTTCACAAATACTGTGCTAATTGATGTTGGTGGGCTCCTATGGCTGAGGCTGAGATTCCCACGTGCCCTGGATTTGCTCTCAGGCCATAACTGTGATGTTATTACATCACATAAGATAACCTGGATCTTCTCAGACGCCTTTGGGATGGTGTCTACTGCTTGTATTTTTCCAAAACAGGGCAGGAGTTTGTATTTTGGGGAGAATTTGTTTTTCTCCCTCTGTCCTGCTGTGTTTTGTTTTTTTTTTTTTTTAATCCAGAGAAGCTATCCAGCAGGCCATTTGAGCATCACCATCTGGAAGCCTGGTAGACATGAAACCAGACACGGAGAAGACAGGAGGACTCTCACTCCGATGTGGGCAGGTGGAGAACAGACTGCGTACGGCATAGCACTATTCAGATTGTTCGCGTCCCCACCTGTGTGGCAGAAGGCCCAGCGCTCAGCAGTGCAGTGCTTACTTCCAGAAACTCTGCACTATCGCACCTTGCCCCCAAACTGGGTTTGTCTCTGCCTCTTGCCACTTCCCTGTCCCAATGTCCCCACCCAGTCTCTTGCTTCTCTTCTCTGGCTATAGTGCCCATCTACTTCTTCTCTCCAATATCTGTATTGCCATAGCGTGTCCTAACTGGTACAGCCCTCTGGAAAGGAACCCAGACCAAGTACAGTACCAGGCAGAAAGTAGGTTCCGATGCATATTTGTTGGAAGATTTAATGAACATTCTAAAACCCTATGGACTATGTTATAAATGCCTTAGAGCAACTCAAAGGATTATTCTGGGGAAAAGAGAGTTAACAGGAATCAAAGCTTTATTCTAAAATAATGAATCTCTCTTGGTGGAACTTAAGCCCTCATCAAGCTGGACTGGGGGACAATTTTGGGGGAGTAAAGGAGGCTGTGTCACATGGTCTCCCCAATGCAGAGAGCTCTTATTCCATCTCTGCTATGTGGTTGGAGACTGGCTAACAGGCCTGGAGCACATTGCATGTCTGTGGAACTGGGAGGAAAGAGACCAGCACAACCAGCCCACCCATTAGATGTGACTATGAAAGCTTGACCAAGATGGCGCCGCTTTACCCTGTTCTACGCCAGACCCATTGCCATTAAGACTCTGGACTTTTTTATAAGTCTGGACCAAAACCAGCAGAGACTGGAAGGAGGGACTAAAATTCCACAGAAGAGTTCACCAACAACACCAGACACGTGCACACTTTCCAGTGCCAGCCGCCATCACTTGGCCTGACCTACCGCCCTGGACCCAAAGAAGACTACAGGAGACAAGGAGAAAACATGGCCAGAGGGTGGACCAGAAGCAGAGGACAGTCTTGGAGCAACTCTTGTGGTCCCTGATAGCTCATGTATGAAGCTTTGGCCTCAGAAAGATCCATTTGGATCCTGTTCTTCCAGGTTCCACCTTGGCCAGGAGTGACTTAGACTTGGCTCCACACAGTGTGGTAAGGACAGGATGGGGACAGAACTTGGGTCTGCTGCTTCCTCAACAACAACTCTTCCCCTGCTCCCTGTCACTTCTTTGTTTTACTGCCGCAGACACAGGAGAAGGTTTTCTGTCTTTGCTTTCCAGGGGACAGCCCCAAGATAAGTCCCTTTGAAAAGGCCACCCTCTCAGAGAAGGTCCCTGAATATTGTCAGGGGAGGGATAACTAACTGCCTTGTGATTTGCCTTCTGGACAGTTTCTTCTGTCAGGTGGAGCAGGGCCAACAATGATCCAGTTTGTGAAACAAAATTGAGCCTTCAGCCTTCAAAAGGGATGATGCGAAAGAAAGTCTGCCCTCTGAAACGGGGAGCAGACAGCCTCTGAAGCAGGACACCCGAGGACTCAGACTCCGTGGGGACGTTCTCAGGGAGTCCATGCCCACGGCTGCGCTGGGCTTCCATCACAATCTACCCCGAAGCCTGCAGTCCTGGGTCCATACTCTTCTGCAGGCCCGTTCGGGAGCATCGAGCAGGGGCTGAGAAGTGGAACAGAGCCTTCAGGGTGTCTTTTCATCACCAGCCACTTTTTAAAAATTGAGTCGGAGTCCCTTCAGCGATGCCAGCCCTCTCCTGCTCCCCCATGCCCCTCGTGTTCACAGCTGCCCTCACCCTTCCTCTCTCCTGCCTGCTCCCATGTTTGTGATCCTGCAGCTTGCGGCCAAATGTCTAAGCGAGTCTTCTCAAATAAAGCACTTTTACAGAAAGGTGATCAAAAGGGGCAGGAACGGAAGGGAGGAAGGACCGAAGCTCTGCTCATTTTGTGCCCTCGGCCTGAGCAGCCTTTGTTCCTGAGGGAGAAGGTGGATGTGGGGAGATGATCACTCACTCCGGATCCTGGAAACTTCTAGGGGGAGTGTCAGGGCCCTGTCTGGATCTGAGTGATGGGCTCTTCAATGTCAGCTCTGCCTCTGGTGATGGAAGACTCCTGACCAGTCATCCGTTCGTTCGTTCTCCTGTTAAACATCTGCTAGACCCATCGTGTCGGGAGCCATGGGGAATTCAAACTGAAGACTGACTGATCTTTTCCCTTAAGGACTTTACCATCCGCTCAAGTATCTGTGCTACAAAGCGGGTATGTGTCAGCACCTAAGACAGCCAATCTCCATGAGCTTTGTTTCAGGGGAACGGCAGCTCGGGGAATACAATGGAGTCTACCCGCTTTCCTCTGACTGGAGACTGGGGAGCCAAGGCAGCTTTGGCGGAGTACGCTCCCAGTTGGGGGTGGACAAGACGAAAGTGTGATGACAATAATAAATAGTTTATTAAGCACCAGAATATACATGCATTGTCTTATGTGGTCTTCGCAGTAACTTAAATAAGTACATGCTATTATGATGCCCATTTTACAAATGAGAAAACTGAGGCCAATAGAGAGTATGAAGCCTGCCCAAGGCGACACAGCCGGGAGTAACTGGAACACCAGTCCAGCGGCATAGCCCATGCTCTTAGCCATTCTGCTCTACTGATCCCCACGTGAAATGTACCCCAACAAAAATCCAACTCTGGACGGAGTCATTTCATTGTGTTGGCCGCATGCACCACAACCTCCAATGGGATGGCCGTGGGACGGAAGCTAGGAGAGAGTTCTGCTTGGTTGTCTGACTTTCACCATACGTTCTCAGGCCCTGGGCCTGTAGTGTCAGATAATCTTCACAGGGCCGCGTTATCTGGGGTGGTGCGTGAGGGAGTGACGCGCACACTTCCCGTACAGGGTCGTGGGGCCAGCTGCCTGGCTGACAGCCGGCGGGGAATTCATGGTACTTGGATCGCCTTCCGAGCGGGTACCCCGTGAACAGGTCAGCTTATCTTGCTGCACTTATTTTCACTTAAGTCCAGGGAACACTGTCCCCTGTGGTGATCCGAGCGCACAGGACAAACCCCAGCAATGGAACAACAGCCACAGGGAAACCGCAGCCTGGCTGGGGTTTGAAAGGGCCGTTTTAGAGGAAGCCAGAACTGTAGTGATGGTAAGAAGGAAGATCGCAGAAGCTTCGTTTACAACTTTTAGTGCTTTCTCTCGCAAAGCTCTCCCTCACGCTGCTAGAATTAGGATATAATAGACTGTCTTGGACTATCCACTGTCCTAGATCTGAGCCCTCCATTCCCATCCCACTCCCAAATGTGCCAGGTGCTTTCCAAAGTGGCCCTACTCCTGATGAGCCGTGAGCGGTGGCAGAACAAAGAAGCCTAGCGCGTCAAGGACGTGGGTCTCAACACACATTTGCCTCTATATCCATCCACTTATGCCTTCCTCTAACTATAAATTCATAGAAGTTTATCAGGAGCAGCGCTCCCCAATTTCTTTCAGCTGAAATATTCTCAATCATTTGAAGTTTAAAGGTGAGCATGTGTTATTTCTACAAATATAGCAAAGTCTTTATTATTTGGATTAAAACGGAATAAATAGGGGCACGTGCGTGGCCCAGTCGGTTAAGCTTCGGACTCTTGATTTTGGCTCAGGGTCCTGAGATTGAGCCTTGCGTTGGGCTGGGCATGGAGATTCTCTCTGTCCCTCTCCTCTGTCCCTCCCCTCCCTTCCTAAAATAAAAGGCATACGTTGTCAGGAATCCAGGTCAACCAAAGCATGGCCTGGCTCAGGAGCTGCGGGAGCTGGGGTCTTGCGGGTCCTTGTCGTGAGTTCACTCAGAGTTGTTCTCTTCTCTTCAGGTACCAGACGTGCTCCAACAACGGGCTGGTGGCAGGGTTCCAGAGCCGCTACTTCGAGTCCGTGCTGGATCGGGAATGGCAGTTCTACTGCTGTCGCTACAGCAAGAGATGTCCGTATTCCTGCTGGTGAGCCTGGCAGCCAAACGCAAGGCCTCAAGATGCCTGGGGCTGGGGGGACGCTCTGGCCTCTGTTTCTGACCTCAGATAAGCCTGGGCTGTCACAAACTAAGCTTGGAATGCAGCGGGCAGCAGATAGGAGATGAATGCATAAAAGCAATGAAAAGGTTTGAATGATATTCACGCTGGGAGGGACCTCAAGGCTCATCAACCCAATACATCTACACCCCTCTTTTGGCAGGAAAGAAACAAGCAGACCATAGAACAAGGAAGTCACTTGTCCAAAGTTAGACAGCTATTTCATGGGAGTGCCCCCCCCCCCCCAGCTGAGATGTACTGACTCTTGTTGCAGTGCTCTTTCCCTCAACCACAATAACTGCTCATCACATCCAAAGCTGCTGGACCTGTTTGGGAACCTATATTTTTCTAGTCACAGGTCACAGTAGCAAACATAGTATATAATTACAGACCAAAGGAAGAGGCTAGTGTTTTCTAGATCAATTTGTAATTCCAATTTGTATAATTTTGCTCCTTCCCTGCTCCCTGGGCTGATGCCAAATATGCCCTGACCTAGCTTTCAAATTGACTAGGAGAATGTGTATATATTTATTTACTTGGATAACTTCCAATGGGTGTTGACAACACAACTTGTCCCAAATTCTTCAGTCTAAAACCAAGCCAGGCATTTCTGCCTTGGACAAAGAGATCCGAAAGTGTCAACGTTTGAAGTTTGGCTCACTCAAGGGATTTATCTCTCTGCAGTGTGGCGCTGGAAAGGACAGCCTTGTGGGTTATGCTTTCTTCTGCCACCAGACAGTATTACTCGACTGACGCCCGGGCAGGGCACGTGGCTGTCGGCATGGGCAACTCCAAAAGCTAACAGTTTTCTGTTTAGAGTAATGATAAATAGTAAATTCAGAGCTCAAAGCCAGTCGATATCTGTAGCTGTAGGACAGAGCAGGGGTTTACTCTAGCTCTCCAAAGCTGCCCCTACAAAGCAGTTCTTACCCCACCACGGCAGGTGAGCAGTCATGTTTGGGGTGTTAGGATCGAACTGTGACAGATCCCAGAGAAAAGACCTAAAGCCTGCACCTGCTGGGGTGGCCTGGAAGAAACACTGAAAGGACAAGAAACTTGAGTTCCTGTCTCTGTATTGACCCCTTCCCTCTTCTCCCTCCCTCTCCTCCTCCCCCTCCCTTCCTCCTCTTCCACGGTAACTGTGCTGTCTCTAGAATGTCATCTTCCTTCTCTTTGGGCCTCAAGTCCATCACTTAAAATGATGGCCACCTCTGTTGGGTCTCTGATATTTTTGAGAATCTGATGAAAGCTATAGATCTTGTCTTCGGGAAAAAGAAAATGCACTTCACCATATTTAGACAAAAATTTACACAGAATTTCCAGGAGCCCTCAAACTCCCCGAAGGCCACCAGAAGATCTTTGAGGTTGTTTTGAGCCCTAAAAATTCCTTGACGCCAAAGGTGCTTTTGCAAGAGGCAAGCCAGATGCCCAGAACTGATTTTAAAGACAGGGTGAAGGTCCTAAAAATGACTGGGCCCCACCCAGTGGGGAGAGAAGGTAGGAGCCTGCCCGCTGTGTCCTGAGAAGCACGACTTTCCCCAATGTTCCTGCTAACAGAAAGCATGGGGAGATCTGCCTCCCTTTTTGAGAGGCATTAAAAGTCAGTTAAAATGTAAATAAATTATCCGAAAGAGTAACCAACAAACTAATAGTCAGTTAATCCATTACCACATTAGCAAGACTTCCCCTTAGGCTCCAAAGGAATCCATCAGGGCCGTGGGAGGCTGGGTGGTCTCGAGGAGCGCGTTCAGGAGAGAAGGGTTACAGAGAAGTCAGCCCTGAGCTGCTGCGGAGGGGGAGGATGGACGGCCTAAGGGCAGTGCAAGGACCAGGTGTGGGGGGCCCTTCTGCCCTCACGGATGCCTCTTACAGCTCTTAGTGCTTGAACTGTCTAGACTGGGAACATCGGGAGCATACAGGGAACTCGTTGATCTTGTATCCCCAGTGCCCAGTGTAATGCTTGGACCGTAGTGTCTGCTTGATAGTTATTGAATGAATGTTTGAACAAGGGATTCTGAAGGGCATGCAGAATAAGGTGAAGAGGCCCAGAAAACATAATTTACTCACTTACTCTAAAAAAATTTTTTTAATCTGTTTTTAAATCCCACTCTCCCGTCCTTGCCTTAGAATAAAAGCTCTGTACAAGCAAAGATCTTTATATTGATATATTCCAAGCCCTTGCCTAGTGCCAAGCACTTATTAGGCACTCGATAATGTTTGTTGAATGAATGAATAACTTTGGCCTACTTCCTAATTCTGTGAGGATAAAATGAGATAATATACGTCCGTACTGGCACTGGCTATGATCACACAGAGCTGACCTGTCCTCTTCAACCTTCCCGGCTTCGGTGTAGACCTGGCCTCCTCACTAACAGACAGGCCTTTCAAAGGCTGACTCTACCCAAGGTCATCACCGTCAGGGGTGGGATCGTCCTGCAAGAAGAGAACCAAGGACTGGAGCTGGTTGTGCCGAGAAACAAGAGATGGTCCACGTGGACCATCTACTGGGGGGGGGGGGGGTGACTGACTCATTGCTCCCCAGGCAGAGGAGGAGGGAGTGGGGTAGCTGCACATCCCATCGCTGGAGGACCAACTTCTCTGCCAAGACAGGAGGGAGAGTCTGCCCCCCTAGTGGTCACAGTGTCACCGGCTGGCCACCTGGCTTCTGGCCAAACAGAGCAATACAGGGCATGGACGTAGGGCCCAAGGCTTTTGGTGACAAGGCAGGCAAGAAACAGTCTCATTCATGTTAGAAAAATTGTCTAACAGCAGAAGTGGCAGTGAATGGAGGTAAGGGTGGGAGAAAGGGGAGCTATCTAATCTTGCCAGAGTCCCCATCTCTGTGGGATCTATGATCTGCATCCCTATCCTGACCATTGTTGCTTGAAGTTCACCGTTTCTTTGAACGCTGACACCCAAAAGACATCCAGGTCTTTATGTCTCAAAATTCCACTCATTTTCTAATGATGCTTCAGACTTCCATTCACCATTTGGGGGCTGGTTCCAGGTTCCTCCGGCTCCCCACAAGTACTGGATGTCCTTCCTCTCACGTACTTTAGAAATGACCTCAGGTTCTCTTAGATGCGGCCCACCAATTGTTAGATGTTAAGAATTTAATGAACATGGAGGGGCGCCTGGGTGGCACAGCGGTTAAGCGTCTGCCTTCGGCTCAGGGCGTGATCCCGGCGTTATGGGATCGAGCCCCACATCAGGCTCCTCCGCTATGAGCCTGCTTCTTCCTCTCCCACTCCCCCTGCTTGTGTTCCCTCTCTTGCTGGCTGTCTCTATCTCTGTCGAATAAAATAAATAAAATCTTAAAAAAAAAAAAGAATTTAATGAGCATGGAAAGATGCACATAGGAACAAAGTCCTGAGGTTAAAGATGAGCCACTTTTCCTTAGTTACCCGAGACATTCAGGGACCCATGGCCAAACTTGGTCTGCAGTGGCCTGGCCCCTCCCTCCCCGCACCCCACCACCCAGACATGTCACTGATGGTCAGCAGAACCCAAGGGGGGAGAAGAGGAGAGAATTACTCAGAAAGACACAGCTAGTCCACTTGGAAGCAAGTCCCCCCGAGGAAGCTGCCTCTATTTCTGACGACACAGTGTCAGAGCTGAGAGCCACTGCGGTTGGCCAAGGAAGTGGTACTTTTTCAAAGGGAAACTTGGAGAAGCAGCAGAATGAGATTGCAGAATGCCCCATGGTATGCAGTGCATGACTCACTAGCCCCTGGGGTGTCTAGACATTGCAGCGGCATCTTTAAATTGCCTGAGTCATGACGTTGTAATATATGTCTTTCTAAACTCCATGAAGCGTCCAGGGCAAAAACTAAGTCTTATTTCTTCAGCATCTCAGCATATTGCCTGGCACAAAATAGACCCTTAATAAATCTCTTGAATGAATGTTGCAGCCCGTAGGAACAGTAACAGTGGTGAAACCTGACATTGATAAGATGATGTTGTACAGCTGAAAACGATTCTTTCACGAGCATTGTTTTATTTGATCCTTCTAACAGCCCATCAGAGTGAGAAGTGTTTTCCCACACCTTCCCACAGTGAAAACTGCTGATAACGTTCCTATTTGAAGACTTTCCTCACATCACTGAAACTGGCTTGAATTACCTCCCAGGGAACTGGACGCATGTGGGTGGGGACATTTTTCTCTCCCACTTTGAAAGCCGTTCTGCGGCACAGAGCCTGGCCGTGTTTTGAACTAGCTCAAGGAGCAGCTATCATCTTTGTGTTTGCAAACATTTAAGGATTCAGAAAGAGCACCACTCTTGCAGGAAAAGACAACAGATCGTGCAACCAACTCCCCAATGAGTACGAGACTTGTTTGGTGGCCACCAAGGCGCTGCTCTCGTTTCCGACTGAGAAGTTTCTCGTTGGATATTATAGCCTCGCTGAACTCTGGCAAGAGAGTGAATTTCTGATAGATTAGACGTGCTGTCACTAAACAGTCCCCATGGGCTGTATACATATGTAAAATTTACACGTATTTATTTATATATGAGAACTTAAATTCTTTAGTCCAGTCATCCGCAAACCACAAATACATGTCACTGAAGAAGCACAACCCTTCAGAGCCTGTTTGTAATAACTCGCCAGTCTCCAAGCAGCTGTAGCCGCTGCCTGCCACGCACCAGACCGCCCCCCATCAGCCTGCGAGGCGTGGCCAGGCACAGGCTCTGGGTCCTGGGAACCGAGGGTTTTCGATTGAGCATCGACTTCCTTTTCCATGGTTCTTCTCCAGACCTGTGGCCTTTCATTAGATTCATTACATATTATGTTTTGATGGGAAAAAATGTTATTTCTCAGAATCAACATAAATGACATGTCAATTCTCCTCCAACCTTGAGATCCCATGACTCTTGCCTGTCACTTTGTCCCCTGCCTTTCTCCCCTCTCTCCCTGAAGCTCAAGTCCTACACAAGAGAATATTTTTCTTAATTCCTAGGTAGCCCTATAATCAGTTAACTAGAACATTCTTCTCTTCTTTCCACCCCAAAGCCTCAATCAAAGCTCATCTTTAACCCCTCATCTCATGGTTCAGATGTTAATACAAGATGGGTGGTGTTTGCACGACCAGTCCCCCATGATATCATGGCAGGGACAAGAATGACGTCATAGGCACCTCCACTGTGGTCTCTCTCACCTCCCGCCCCTGGTCAGGTGCCGCTCAGCGCCGTGCCCAGAGGCTGGTAAGAAGGGCAGCTTCCATCCTGGTACCTCTGAGCAAGTTGGAAGCTGTTATTACAGAGATGAAGAGAGCCACACTCCGTTTTAGCGAGTCTACTTGCCTTTTCTGGAGTCTAGAGACAGCCACTCATTTCTCCATTCATTAATTTATTCAATCAGCCAGTCAATGTGAATGTATGTAAAATAAGTACGATTTATAGACTTTGATCCCGCCCATTCCCTGTAATGATGACGATGACACCTGTATTGATCGGGCAGCTAGCATGTGCTCGCGTGTTAGCTCATTTACTTCTCACACAGCAAATATGCCACTTGGACCCAGATGAGGGAAGTGAGGCGCGGAAGTTGGGACCCATGCAAAGTTCCAAGCTCTGCTCAAACAGATCTATCCGCCTCGCAGCCGCATGCCTTCCGCACAGTGCTGAGCTCTCTCAGTCCAGAGGGGAAAGGAAGACGCACACGGGGGAAGTGTCAGCTGGCAGCACAGGAGGCATCTGGGAGAAAACAAGGAAGAAAGGGGTTATTTTAGCTGGAGCGGAGATGTTGGAGGTGGAGCTGTCCCCATCAGGGTTTAGGACCAAGGTGACCATGATGCAACGTGGCTGATGAAAGCCAGTAGGAATGGAAACAAACGTGCTTGCGAACCAGCCCTGGGCGCGGCCAGTGAGCTAGAAACTCGGTTCCAAGAGAGCAATTTGGAAAATATTTAGAGGTTTTCCTCCTTCTAATTTCAGTCAGAGATAGCTCTGGAACTGTTTCCCTGTAGGGTGACACATATTTGAACCATTTGAAATATCAGTCTCCCAAATGCTGCAAGAAGACAGACGTGAACATCCAAGGTTCTTTCCCATTCCCCCGGAGTCTAGGGTCTCTCCACAGAGGACGTACTTCGGTGGCTACAGAGACCCGGTCCTTCAGCCCCACGGGGTCAGCTCCCCAGCTCTCTGGGAGGGGAAGTCGGGTGGTTGCTCCTTTGCAGGGGCTTTCCTTCATGCATAACTGCCTTTGGGTCTTATTTTTCTCATCTTTGCAAAAATAATTCAAACAGGTTCTGATGCAGCTCCTATCGGGGATGCCAGGCCATTAGCAAATTAGCTGACCTGAGATATGCTCGCTCTTGCTAGCTGCCCTGGAAAAGCAGTATGCAAGAGGATTCATCATGAACAATTTAAAAACTTCTCACTGATTGGCCTGTCCGAGAGGGACATACTCCTTGTAGCTGGAAGTAGAATGTGGGCCAACCTCAACACATCAGTTCTACAAATGCTGGATTTCTCGTCCATGCCACTGTGAACGAGATCATTAAGGTTTATCTGCTGCCAGGTACCACTGAGCCCTTAAGGAGCTCACCAGATTGGTCCTCAACATGAAACAAGATGCTTTAACGGAATCCTGGGGGGAGGGGGGGTGTTGTTTTTGTTTTGTTTTGTTTTGTTTTGGTGGGGGGAATCCTGTTTTTTTTTAATCAAATACTATATATTTGGTGCTGACAAGTAACAGGACATTAGAATAGGATGTTTAAAATAAGGTGCTGATTGGGAAGTGGAGAAAATAGGGGCAAAACAGAATTAGAGGTTGGATTGACCAGAAGAAGCTTCTCGAAATGTTGTTTGAATGTAGATTGCTCACCAAAGAACGGGTCAGAAAACATCCTCAGTTTATACTAATTTAGAGAAAAGCCGAAGCTTCCTCAGGCACCCCCATTCTGGTTTGTTAACGTGTAAATGATGGGTGTTCTTCTGGTTGCTACAGGAGGGAGGCTGTGGTGTGTGCTTCTCTGGTGTCCCAGAGGCGGGAGAAGGTTGAGGATGTGATCCTGGCTGACTATAACCCAGTTGTCCTCACTGGCAAGCAGATCCTGGTGCTACAGAGTGTGACGTCAGGTTTACCTGCTCTGTAATCAATAATAGAGGTGGATTTGGGTACAATTTTACGCTGAGTCACTCTCTGCTGAGGAAGAGATTTAAAACCCTGTCTTTCAACTATTAAAACTGGTCGTCAACCAAACCTCTGACAACAAGTAATCTGACCTCTTTACCCAACTACATTGTATCTCTACTCCCCTTTCTAAAATGGGTGGGAGAACACATACCGGGGCTGGCTCTCTCCCACTGTCACAGCACAGGGACATCTCTCCATGGCGGCTCTGATTCTGATAACGGACCGCTCGGCAGCCATGTTTTGATTCTAGTCGGATCTGTTGATAATTTCAGTGCTTTAAGAATCTTAGATGAGAATATCTTCTATCAATCTTAAAAATCGCTTCAGCTTCACAGGGTTGTCTTCAGCCCCTAATTAAGATGTATTTAATTTCCTTCCATCTCCTTCAACCCCATCTAAGAAGTCGTACAAGTGGTTCTGTGTTATCAAGTTCCTGCTGAGCTATTCTCATGCACTTTTCAAGTTCTCTGTCTGTCTCATCTTGCCTGCAGATGGCAGAAAAAGTATTATGGGATGAGAAAGTGTACCGAAATAAGTCACTCACCCAGCAGTGATAGGAGGAACACACACACACACACAGTTCTTTGTAAAGGAGTACGTAAGGATCCCGACAGAAGAGCTTCAATTATGTAGCCATTTCAGTGCATTGAATAAAGGCGCCTTACTGACTGGTCCTTCCCTTCATCCTACCAAGGTGAAGGCTTGTTTGATTGTTGTAATTGGTCTAGGAATGTATGGCAATGCTCAGTACGGAGTATGCTTTGCCAAAAAGCTGCCCGAAGTGACCTAGTAATTGACAAGGAAGCTGGAACCACCCAGAACTCTTCTCCACCTGCACTCAGGAAGCCCAATGCCACCGCTTATGAAACCCCAATCTTCTGCTTCCTTGTGGCCTCTTTTAATTTCCTGACAAGTCCCTATGCCCCTGTCTCGGTGTCTAGCTCTGATGGTTTAAATTCTTTTTTTTCTTGGAGGAGCTGTTATTGGGGTTTTCATTTATTAAGACATTTTGTGTGGGCATGATGTCATTAAGAACTAAATGGAGATAGAGTTATCTGGTTCCCAAACTCAGAATCCTAGATCATATTGAAACAGCAGTTCCCTTTATGGATGGTCTTTGGGAGTTTCACTTTCTACTAATGATTTGGGCCATTTCTCCCTCTATATTTTTAGTTTCATAAAGCCGGCACAATTGCCAACAATGTCCAAATTCCTTCCCTGACCTCCTTAATCCAGGGTTCTGCAAGATAATCTAAACTTATCTTACGTTTTGTAACAAAACAACAACAACCAAAAATCAAGTGGAACAAAAACCTGGCTGGGACCAAGATGGAAATGTACCAGTGAGCATGCATTATACCTTCTCCAGGGCGATCTAGAAATCTACTGAATAGCCGTACCCTCCCCCGAGAGGCTTCCAGACCACCTGTCCAGTTAATTGGGGGACCTATATCTGATCACCACCAAAACTCAGGCAAAAGAGAATGCCAGTTAAAGTATTGGGTAAATTATTCCCCTTCGAAGCTTAAAACTTCATGATTTTTTTAAATGCAAGCCTCTCTTTTCCACTTTATTCCAAATTTGTTTAACTAACCAAGTAATCTGACATCAAATCAGCAAAAACTTAAAAAATAAATATCTAGACTGATTATTTCCAAATAATTTTAGCGATTGGATTTGGCTTAGTGCAGTTTTGCCATGTGTAGATTCTTCCTTAGAACATATAAAAATGTTTGGCAATTAGCTTTTAGACATTGAATCCCAAGAGTGCTTCAAAGTTCTGGAAAATATTTTGTATTCCCTGAAGTAAGGAAAACACCTCCTACCCCATTTCTCTTAATCCTAACTTGCATTATTCACCTTTCCAACCAATGCCTCTTTTTTGGGTAAACTTTAGTCTAGCACTTGTTAGACTCCTCGGGGATCACAAATCAATGGGGTCCAAATGAGGCCCGATTACGTCCATTTATGACTCATTTAACACTTTCGTTAGAACGAGGAAGTCCTTGTTCGGGGTCTCTTTAGAAGCACAAAATAGATTTCTGAATTAGCAGAGCCTTATTTCCCTTCATGAACACATTAAGTGAAAACACGTGTAACCCACTCTGGGTTGGGCTTGGCATCCTAATGAAGCATAACTGTGTCTTGAGAAAAGTCCCAGAACAAGGAGGGCTACATGTGGCGAAGGAACAATTTAAGCCTAGAGAATGGGCCTTCAGGGCTCTAGCTAACTCCACGTTATCTTGAGCTAACCATTGATCTTGCTGCATCCAGCACTGAGATCCTCCCAGGAAAGCTTCCGGTTCATAAATCACTCCTTTTTAAGATTTCATGATAATCCTTGCAATATTAAGTCTACATAGTGGCACATCTTTCTATCATCAACATATGTACAGCAACATGCAATGACCTGGTGAACCCAAATCAGCTGAAATTACTGACACTTACTAACTGCCTTGGAGATACAGATAAAGACTTTGGCAGACCCATTTCACACTGAAAGGACTATTTTGATCCCAAAGATCCCCTTATGAGAATCAAAAGATTCTAAATTTATTCCAGGTAGACCACTGCAAACCTACTCAGAGAGAGGCCTGGGATTGAAATTTTGGAGGGGAAAGAAAGAAAAGGAGAAGGGGGAAGAAGAAACAAAATTGCTCCTATGATTCACCTTCTATCATTTACACATCACGCATATCTGTACTAGTCCCAGTAACAAACCTATAACGTAACTTTCATTCCTCTATAGACCAGGAAACTGAGATTAGGCAATTTATTTATTCAGCAAATACTACGTAGCAGGAACTGTTTCGGGTGCCATAAAACAATGGTAGACAAAGAAAAGGAGGATTTTGTGGGGATTAAATATTACTTTAATATTTTTCATACACTTTAATCATGTCTCAAAGTAAAAAAATACATATTAAACTATCACGCCATACATACATCATAAATACACATATACAGTACATTTGAAACAAAGTTTTTACACACATACATAAGAACTTATCTTTAGTATGTGCTCTGATATTTTCTACTCTATTTTTTCTTCTTTAACGTTTATTTGGTGATAACCGATCAATTTGATTTCATGACCCACTAATAATCACAATCCACGGTGTGGAAACATGATACCAGCAGACTTGAATGGCACGAACTAATACCGATATTAATTAATATTTCCTCAAGGCCTGGGGAGTTATCTTTATCTTTTTCAGTGTGTAGTTTAACAACAAGAAGAAAGGAGAAGCCGGAGCAAACCACCCATCTTTCACAGCCTGAAATGGTTTGGTGGAGTCCATCTAACTCTGGCTTGGGTTTCCCGTGAAGTTCAAATGCCATCTCTTCTTTGTTGTAATAGTGTTTTATCTTTTTCCTCTAAACATTTATTCTTCCCACGTAGGCTGACCACGGAATATCCAGGCCACTATGGGGAAGAAATGGACATGATGTCGTACAATTACGACTACTACATGCGAGGAGCAACTACCACTTTCTCTGCAGTGGACAGGTGAGCCTTCCCAGGGGCTAGGAGCTGGAGGAGCCAGGGGCCAGCTCCGGGCAAGGACCCTGTCAGCAGGAATTTCCACTGGGGATTTTCCCTACTTTATTTCCGACTTGGTCTAGAATTAACTGAGAGTTGCGTGGATGGTGGAAGGCCATGGGAATGGAGCTATTCTCATAAACCCATTTCATGGAACAGCTCCCCCGTGGAGATGATGATGGGCTCCAGGCCACTCAGAGCAGAAAAGCCTCAGCTTGGTCTCCTGTGATGTTCCAAGCTCTGCCCTTCCCTCAATTTCAAAGAGCACTTTATCTGACCCAATGTCAAGAGGAGAGGACAAAAATGGTTGAAGGAACAGCAACTGTCAAATTGGACCCCCATGGATGCTGATGCTGGTCTCAAGATGACCCCCATCTGGGGTTGAAGGGAGGGAGAGAAGAGAAGGGGAGGGGATCCCATCATACTTAGAAAGGAAAGGGAAGGGGCGCCTGGGTGGCACAGCGGTTAAGCGTCTGCCTTCGGCTCAGGGTGTGATCCCGGCGTGATGGGATCGAGCCCCACATCAGGCTCTTCTGCGATGAGCCTGCTTCTTCCTCTCCCACTCCCCCTGCTTGTGTTCCCTCTCTCACTGGCTGTCTCTATCTCTGTCGAATAAATAAATAAAATCTTAAAAAAAAAAAAAAAGAAAAGAAAGGAAAGGGGAGGATTTACATATAGCCTGAAGGCAAAACAAATTTCTTCCATCTCCTTTCTTAATAAGCGCCCAATCCTATCCCAAACACTCAAAACAATAAGAACATGAGATCTCTTCTCCCAGCTAGTATAGACAGAGGGGTCGGTAAATTCAGGTACTTTCAGTCAGGTGGTAATCGCTTTACACAGCACAGGAATATGAATTCCTGAAAAGTCACCAATAAACATTTTGCAAACAGAACAAAACTTACATTAACTCGTTGATAATGGACTATGATAACTGTGAGTGTGACTTATCTTTCAGAGATATCCGTGTTTTTAAATGAAATGATATCTCACCTAACTGAAGTTAACATGGCCCAGAATTTAAAAAACAAAAGCAAAGCAATAGAATAAACATTAAACAGCTCTGAAAGGGCACTCTACATGTGCCGGCTCCACAAAGACCTTTATGTTTAACCCTAAGAGAGTCCCTCATTTCTCACACATTAGTCATTTTTATTTTAGATCCATTTTTAAGTAGCTTGGTTATCTATTTTCTAGAAGCAGAAAACTAAAAAATGAAAATGAAAATAGTATGTAAAACGAAACTCTTTGCCAGTGAAAATAACTAAATGACATAACACACACAAAAATATATTTAAGAAAAGAAAGGCTTAAGAACTCAAAACCATGGGGGCCTGGTGACAATTAGCAGGTGTGTCGCCCCCAAGGGCAGACTGGATAACAGTGCAGTAGGGCGTTCAGTATTCTTAATGATGTCTCCAAGTCCACAGGAAAATTAGTTCTGTATTGCTGGTTTAGAAGGCAAGAAGGAGTATAATAAAGAAAGAAAACATATATATATATATATATATATATATATATATATATATATATATGCAGTCAAAATATCCAATTCCTGTGGGGTTGAAATTTTTCAGTTATGTGGATTAACCCAGAGCCTTGGAAAACTGAAATATCATGTCATGCATTTGTTTAAAATGAACATACCCATGTGATTTTGCTGCTGTCGCTAATAATCGGTGGCTTAAAGATCCACAGCACGTATTCCTTCAGCTCTGCTGAAAGATGCTAAGGCCACCGCCTTGGAGAAATAGCACCAGGGCAGGGCCCACGGGGCAGGTACTTTCCCTCCATATGCAAATCATAGTGCGTTCCTCCTGGAACAGAGTTGCTCACCCTAAGCATTATTGACATGGGGCCAGATAAGCTCTCTGTTGCAGGAACCTGTCCTGCCTGTCCTTCCAGACGTTTAGCGGCATCCTTGGTCCTGATCACTAGATGAAGGTAGCAACTTCCCCTCCCCCATAGTCGTGACAACGAAAACCCCCCTGGGGAGCAAAAGTGTAGCTGCTTGAAAGCCACTGTCCTGGAAGAAATCAAAGACTGAGCCTGATTGAGTCCCTTGGTTCTCTTAGGACCAAGTCTAAAATTTGCTCAGCATCAATGAACAGCCTTTTAAAAGAGTAGTGTGAATGCCTGGCTTAAGAGTCTAGTTATGTCTGTTGGTATACAGATAAATAAGACTTGTCTACAGTAATGAAATTCATTTGATAAACATGCATGCCACCGATTTGCTTATCTCCACCTAAAAGAAGCCATGTCTTCTGTTGACAACTGCAGGAATAAATACTAATACATAGCTGGGCACCAAGACTCTCAGGACTTGCACCAGGAGACCCTCCTCCTAATCGTTTTAAACAAATGACGTGGAGCAGCGGACTCAGCACTACAAAGCCTGACTTAGCTGCCTGGGGACCAGCATGTCCCATAGCTGCTGGCGAGAGGTATCTCCCAGAGCTAAGTGTGGTCAGTCCCACCTTCCAGATCAGAGGCTGGGTGGAGACCTTCTCGGTATTGGTTGTGGTTTAGGATAAACCAACCTAGGAAGAAGCCTTGCGGGTTGAAAGCGAGGAGGAGAATTCGAAGATTAAATGACCCAGCTGTGCTTTGGAAGGATTTGGGTGATCATATATGGAATGACCTTTTATTTTGATCCTTGGTTGGATTTTGCAAAGGATGTGACAGCCATGTCCTCTGATGGGGTTATGGGCAGGTAGTTATGGGGGTACTGTGGTGTAAGAGAAAGAGCAGGAGTTCAGTTCAACACACTTGGAATCTGAAGTTGTCACCTCATTATCTTAAAGAAAGTCACATGTTTGTCTGAGTCTCCTTCTCCGCCTAAATCGTGAATCATTAAATGAGCCCACTTGTGCGCCGGTGCCATGCTGGACACACTGAACTCACTCAGAGCATAGTGCTTGCGATCGACACATGGCCGTTAAACGATGTTACACCGGAAAAGCACCATGCAGAGTACGCACGCAATGAATTTTTGTTCATAGGCTTACCCCTAGCAAAGAACATTCATTGAAATGTATCCACACCACATTTTCCAAAACGGAGCAATTCTACGTACTTTCATACCCGTGCCTGTCCTATGCAATTCGATTTCTGTTACTCATGAATGGCAGGCATTTTCTTTTTCACTTTATGGGGTTTTAAAGTTGTTTCCCTTCCCTTCATTTCCCTGTAATAGTGTTTTCTGGAGGGATACCCATCATGTATAGGGTGGCGCCTTGAACATGGCAAGTACTCACTAGAAGAATAAATGAGCAAATTGGTGGTCTGTTTAAGGGAAGATTCTCTACAACGGAATGGAGACCATGTTAAAAAAAATCCTTTTATTTCAAGCTGTTAACCTATTTGTCCTTGAGGTACTCATGAGACAGAGTAGTGCCAGTTGACCCCGAATGATGGATAGGACCTCCACATAGCCAGTAACCTAGTCAGTCACCTGCAAAGTGCCACCTGCCCTGAGCGAGGAGGTGTCTAGGACTACTGACCTCACAGATGATTACCTGACGGTTTTCTAGAGACTTCCTACAGACCAAAGGGAGATCAGGTGCCCTTTCAGTTCCTAAATTCTCTAAAGGTTCACTGCTTTTCCGTCAGCAGTGACTTTTCTCACTGGCATTGGCTTTCTGACCCTCTCCCCACAGGGATCGCCAATGGAAGTTCATAATGTGCCGGATGACTGACTATGACTGTGAATTTGCGAATGTTTAGATCTGCCACTCACCAAATCTATTGAGGGGAAGGGGGCCAGGAGACCTGAGGATGTCCGCATACGTCAACATCAGCCGGAGCTCCGACGTGGTTTCCGCTGCTCTCTTCTTCCCCCTGAGCTGGTTAGCGGCTGCAGCGTCAGCTTTCTGGGCCTTTCTTACTAGTATCACACTTACAATAAAATCCACAATTAAATTGCATTCTCACTTTCAACATGTTCCATAGCAACCGTTTTATATGACTGACAATGGCTTTCTTGCACACGGCATGTACAGTGTGTGTGCTCACAGCCAGAAAAAAGCCGGGTTCCTGGAGCGTCTGTCACAGGCTTGCTCTTGCTTTTGCTACCAAACGAGCCGCAGGCAGGCCTGGGGCTGAGCGGTATCTGTGAAGAGGTTCAGTGTCGTGGAGTGAATGGCAGAAACTGAAGAAGGTGGCAATGAAGGTTCTTTGCAGGTCAGTGTGTTTGAAGGAAACCCAGGGTCCTCACCAAGCCTTGAGGGAGCATGCTTCCCCTCTCCCCCTCCACATCGGCCGTGCTTATCTGGAAATCCGAAGTGCAGAGTTCTGTGCTCCAGGAGGGAGGAGACAGGGAAGTAAGACGGAGACATAAAAGGGTCTGGGCAGAGCTGAAAGCCTTAGCGTTGGAAGAATTCCCTGACTGGAGGGGAGATTGTAGGCATACCCAGTAATGCATGACGCAGAAATCAGAGAAAGCTATGCAAATCTGGCTCGAATCAGACAGGAACAAGGAAGAAGACAGACATTGGGACTTGAGTTAGGAACTTGGAGGGAAAGAAAGAGTGGCCAGGTTGCTTTGGGAACAGAAAAGGGGGTCTGAGTCACTGGCACCTGGAGATGTGTCCAGGACTCCTGGGAAGGCGGGCATATGCCCTGGAGCCATGGGACTTACTGGCAAACTCACCGGGATTGGTCCCAATTTTCCGGCTGGGAAAGGCCTCTCCGAGACTCCACTTCCCATCTCTGCATAGTTTAGGGGTGTTTTTTGCAGAAGTGACACTGTCCTTCCTCCTCCTGTGATGTCTCTGTCCCCAGCCCTTTGTACTCTCTTCATCATAAAAGGAATAAAAATGTTAACATCACTGTGCAGCAAATGTGAAGGGTGAATTTTTGCTCTCTACCCCTCCCCTTTCCAATTATTCATCCCATCCGTTTGGAAAATGTAGCTTGCATTGTAATTTGTGCCAAGCACCGTGCAAGGCCCCAGGACTACAGAGACGACGAGGACAGAGTATGGTTGGCCAATCTAATGATTAAAACAGAAAGTGCCAAGTGTTTTTACTAAGGACTGGACAAAGGGTAGAACCACACTTATTTGGCATTGAACCTAACCTGATTTGCCATCAGGGTCCTCCAGCCCTCCTCCCGCTAGCACGCCACATGCATTGCTGACACGGGAAGCCCCTGTTCTCTGTATCCGCACGGTTTACCTTTTGTTTTCAAATCTGTGCTGCTCTTCCCTCCTCCTCTCCCCCAGTGGACCCAGGAGAGCAGGTAGCCAGGCAAAACCACAGGGATTATCTCCCTTGTCATGCACCCCATCCAGGTGGCCAAGACGGTGACCCCAGGCCAGTGCAGGTGCGTTTCCCACAGTGACAAACTGGGACTGTGAAAGGGAGGGCAGAGCCAAGATGTCCTCCTTTGCCTCCTCTTTGCCCTGTAAGGCAATTTTTACATGATGGCTTTGCTTTGTCCATGTCATCGTTTTCCACCTCCCCGGCAATTTTAATTTACAACAAGCTTTGCTGTGTTATTTTTCACAAAAGGAGCCATTAATGTGTTAGCAATTGCAGCACTGGTGCAGGACGGCAGCCAGGAAGTGGCCGTGGCCGGGTGTGTGGGGCGCAGCTGGAAGGCAGCCATGAGGAAAACAGAGGGCTGGCCGGTGAGCGCAGCTGCAGGGGAGGGGAGTGCGGGCTGGAGGGCTGCGGCTGGGAGGGACAGTCCAGGGAAGAGAGCAAAGATGAAAAAACACCCGATAAAGCCACCAGGTAAGTGCCTGCGCCAAGTAGAATAAATAGATTTTTACTAAGAAAAAGCTACTCTTTGCATATATGCCAAGGATAATGATAGTAAAGACATTATCGCCTTGGTTCAAACCTGAATAATTTATATTTTATATCATATGTCAGTCAGGAAAAACTAAGGGTCAGCCTGGGGCTAACTCTGTGTCCTCATCGTTCCAATCTTTCTACTCACTTGCTCCATAGCCTTGGATAAGCTACCTCCCCATTCTATGAGGACATTATTTCAGGTAACCATTGTGGTTTCTTGCAATTCTAGAATTCTGTGAACTCTATCCCTGGCCCCCAAATTGTTTAGAAGGACCCTTGCTAAGGCATTTTCTTCCAGATTAGAAGCCTGGAATATGAGTCGAAAATTGAAGTCCGACCCCTGACTCTGACAGAGGGTGGCCTTGTCAGATTAGACAAATCCCCAGGCCACCATTTCGTCATCTGCCTGGTTCGGACGGGAACCCCTCTCCCGACAACTTCACAAGATGGTGGCCACACAAAGTGGAAAGAAGAGAGACCGGATTCCAGCCTCCCAGGGCCTACAGTCCTAGTAGGGAGAGATGAGAAAATGGACGATGAAGTCACAGGTGTAGGCAAGTTTCCTGAGGAAGCCAAGTCTCTGCCTGGCCCTGAGGGACAAGGAGAACTGCCGAGGTAAGTAGAAGAGCACGTGGGATCTTGTTCAGACTGTTCAGGCACAAATCCTGGCTCTGTCACTTCCCAGCTTCATGACCTTGGCCCAGACAACTACCTTTCCCGATTGATTTTCTTACCAGTAGAGATAATCATTGGACCTGCAGCCAGTTAGTTGTAAGGATTACATGAGATTTCATAGTCTTGCGCATAAGTACCCAGTAAATATAGTAAGAGGAATGGAAATATTATTAGTATGTATTAGAAAGAACGTTCCTCAGGTAAGTGGACGTTCATAGAGGTCAACAATAGAAACGGTTTACCAAAGAGGTGGAACTTCCATTTTGCTCTCATTCATTTCTTCATTTATTTTGTCTCTGAATCAATAAATTATTAAGTGCTAATCATATACCACCCGCTGTTCCAGTCACTGTTCCTGAGTTCCAGGGGATTATACGCTAAGGGAGCCAGACAAGCAAACAAACCATTCAAGTCCAGGTCAAGAAGTCAAGGACAGGCAACACTTCAATAGAGAGTGGTGAGGGGTTGGGGTAGAGAGGGGATTGTGGAATTTCAGGCAATGGAAACAATATGATAGAAGGCACAAAAAGATGGATGGGCTTGGGAAAGCTTCCCCAGGAAACCCTGACGTCACCAACAGAGTCTAGCAGGCCCAACACACAGTCATGATGACCTAAGGAGGGACTGGTAGCTCACACGAACACCATGATGGATTCCACTGTTTGGGCACATGAACTGCAATTTATTGTCTCCATCGGGAACTCAGTGTTCAGCCGGGGCTTCCTACAAATCTAGGGAGTGGGAACTCATCAAGTGCTCCCTCCTTACCCCCCATTCCTTCCTCACACACTGTGTTATGGCCTGGGGAAGTCCTCTCTCCATGCTGGGTCTTCTTCAATACATCCTGTCTTTATGATCAACTGTTTTGACCCAGACATGAAACTCAACTTTTTTTTAGGTCCTTCAGAAGAATATATTCTTACAAAAGCATTAGTGAATGCACAAACTCAAAAAGGTAAACCTAGACATTCCCTTCGTCCTTGTTTTTTTCTTATTTGCACGCAAACCCTCGCTATGCAGGGGTTTTCCTCTCTCTAGCTCATCTCCATTTGGCCCCGAGCCTGCTGGGCTCTCTCCTCACCCTCCCCAACTTCCTCCCTCTATGAACAAGGGAAAATGCTGCTTCGTGCAGCCCACACCCAAACAGATGGGCCAACACAACCAAGGTCATATATAGTCAATAGCATCCACTCTCCTTACAAAGCCTCAAGTCAATTTCAATTAAACCACATCTGTTGAGTTCTGTTACATTAAAATACTTTGTTAAGAAGTGACAGCTAAATCTGGTTACCATTCTGGGATCCAGAGTCAGCAAGGTAAGTGAAACCTTTGCAAAACGGTGCCCAAGCCTCCGTGGGCGAGTTACCCTTTACTTACTGAACTGCTGAATTTCTTTTATCAGTTTATTCCTTTTTGTAAAGCAAGGATAAGAAATATGCCTACTTCAAAAGTCATTTTAATGACTAATAATAATATAGTCACACATAGCTCAGATTTCATGGAATTTACAACTTTCGAACAGAATGGAATGTCCATTGTCTCCTTCAAACTAAAAACGAACCAAAACTCCCCATGTACTTTAAACCTATTTATTAGAGTCTGCTGTGCCTTGCGAACGCTGGAAATCTACCGATGTGTGACCTCTTTCTTCCCCCGATGCATCCACAAGGAGCCAGTTATCAGTGTGAATGATCGTGTGTCTGTGTCAGTGAAAAACACAGCCTAGAAAGACTCGTAAATGCAAATTATGACATTGTCTGCACTGTGCCATCACTCTTTACTTCTTTGTTCTTTCCTTTCCTGCCTTTCTCAACTTTAAAAAACAATTGCCATTGACTGTGTTCATAATCAAAAAAGAAAAGTAATCTTACAGAACAAAAACAGTCACCAACTGCCGAACAGTTCAGCCCTAGGACTCGTTCCAGCCAAAAGGTGAACATATGGTGACTTCATAGAAAGAGATTATAAAACCAAACCCTTTCATCTAACCAGCCGCCTGGTGGCTTATAATTTAATATGCAGAAGTAGCCGTTCTTTCCAATGCTGCTCACCATCCCCAGAGACCACGGAACAGGTGCTCCGTCTGTCAGATGGCCAATAGGAAACCATCATTTAAAAGTCCTCCACTCACCAAAGTCCTTGGCGCTCTTCAGGGCCAAGCACTCAGCTTCCTCAGAAAACTTCTTACTCCTCCTAAGACCTGCCCAGGGTCCCTTCCTTGCTCCCGCAATACTGTCTTCCTTCTCTCTCCTGTCTGTCATGTTCACTGGTGAGTTTCCAATGCCTAGTGAGGTGTTTTACACATAGTGGACATCCAAGACCTATGTTTTAAAATTAATCTGAATTTCTGATGGATTTTCAGTTTCTACTGGGAAGACCTCTGTCGAAGCTCTAAGCAATGGATAATTGAAACTATGTGTAAAATCACTTTGAAAATTACAAAATTCTATTAGGAGGCACGGAATGATGATGATGGTTTTGATGACGGTGAATGCCATCACCTGCTCTCTTTCTCCAGCATCATTAGGTGACCATTAATTTTATCCTTTAAAGAGCTACTCACTAATGATGGGTGAGTTGGAAAACCCACCAGTCAGTCACAATTGTCACTTACATGTTCAGAAAGTGTATGTCTCCATCCTAGGGACCTGAATGCCAATTTTGTTGTTGTTATGACCTCTGAACTGCATTGAAATCAACATCAGATCAGTCAGCGCCTGACTTGGCATTTGACGAGCGTGGCGTAGAGCCTTGCCAATGCCCCTGAGGCGACTGGGACACTGAGGGGGCAAAGAGGTTCGGGTTGGTTAAACAGGTGCAGCCCTGTATTAAGTTAGATGCTGTTTTTAAGTCTAATGACAGCATATGAGTCCAGGGGAGGTAGAGTAGTGATTTTTGTTTGACGTACCCATTGCACAACAAATATTTAAGTAATCAATACAAAGAGAGCCCTAAGACAAACCCTACCATAGATTATGACTTCATGAATATAGACGTCGTGACCCTTGCTTTTTGTTTTACTCCCAGTAAGAGTCTGCTTTTGGAATTAGCTGCTGATTAGCTGGACCCAATGAGTAAAATTGGTTTCTCAGAGTTAGGTGGTTTCCTGTTTATATGGTTGCCTGGCAGGCACTCCTAGCCCACGCTGGCGCCCTGCATCTTCCCTGTCTGCGGCTGATGGATTTCCACGGATCTGGGTGTCTCCGTGGGCCTCTTTTGTTGGCAGACTCAAAGGTGAGCTCATTAGCCATACCCCCAGGAAAGATGTTCTTGGAAATCAACCTCACTCTGAGTCACATCTGCCGGTCCCCTACAGAGACTGTACAATGTCTTGCAGATTGGTTCTGCCCACAGGCTTCCAGGAGAAAGGAACTGAAAATCTCTCATGGACTAAAACAGCACAGTGTCAGTTGGAGAAGGACTTCACTCCACAGAAATTCAGAGCAAAGGCAGGCTTCTAGTTCACGGCATGCATAGGTTAGCCTTGATAAAATGTGCAGGTCTCTGCAGAGAGCTGTTAAAAAAAAAAAGGGGAGGGGGAATTGGTGAACAAGTAGATTATTGGTGAAGAAGAATCAGACTCAGCTCTTCCCAGAATGGTACCATTCCTTGTTCTAAATTCAAAACCCCACACGTCTGCGCTTCTGTGTACATAATGCTGACTGTTGCTTCAACAAGGTGTCATTAATCACCTATGCTGTTCCCGGCACAAACTGCAAGAAGCCAGAGGTGTAAAGCACACTCCTTTACTCAGGGAGATTGTGTCCTAGATAGGGAGACAAAAACTAAAATCTGGAAAGTTCCGTAAACAAAATAAGGCAGCTTATAATCAAGCGTACAATGAGTGATGCAGGAAATCTTATACTTTTGCTGGGACAGGAAGATCACCGTGGGCTGATGAAACAGGAGACGCTGCGACAGGTGTAAGGAGACCAAGGTCCAAGCCAGTAGCGAGCAAACCTATGCAGTAGGGATGCTCACCCGGAACCTGAGGGGGATCTTGGGGATCGTGAGACCAATTCTTGCATCTTACCAATAGGAGGCTGAGCCCACTGTGGTACATGACTTATTCAAGGACACTCCGTGCGTTAGGGGCAAAGCTAGGTCTAGAGTTCCAGGCTCTTGGTGATGTTTCTCCCGGGTCTCTGTACAGCACGTTAGTCGGACAAGGGAGAGGGAGATTTGGGCCTTGCACTCTGTGCTTGAATAGGTTTTCCTGTTCACGGCCTGCAGCCAGCTATTCTAGACAGGCTTGTTACGGACATTCTAGAGATGGCTTCAGAGGTTTCTGAAATAGGAGGTAACTTGCCCAAGCTCACCCCGTTGGTGGAAGTGAATTTTGAACCCAAGTCTGGCAATTTTCAAAGCCCAGTTTCTCTCTGCTCTGTCAGCCTGGAGTCAAGAGTTTCCACTGAGAGCAAAGAGAGAAAGTGTTGACACTTCGTATTTTGCAGCTTCATAGATGAAATTCAGGTGCACAATATGAAGAAATGATTCACATACTCCAGTAGTTTACATACGCCCTTGAGGGAAGAGGCGGCAATGGGGAACATCGTTGGACGTCCAAAAGGTAGACAAGTTGTCTGAAAATCAACACGGGGCTGCTCTACTCTCTCACATTGTCGTAGGCCCTACCCGTGATCGTAAAATCAGGAACAGATTTAACATCTCCCGCAGTTACGATAACACTTGTTGTCTACCTTTGAAAAAATGTTTCCTACAGAACAAACCCTCAATTCCACGAACTCGGTCTAATCCAAGTAAGCAGAATTGCTCTGACAACTGACACAATAATGCCTTGGCTTGGTCCCCCAGCCCCCACTACTGTTTTCGCTCTCCACACAGACTCACAGTCTTGGTTCCCTAGCTGTGTGAGCTCTGGGAAGCTTTCTGCCTGGAGAATCCGTTAGCTCAATAAACCCCACTGTCCTCCCCGGTTGATTATACCTTAGGATACCCTGTCTGATAGCAGAAGTGTGTTGAGCTAACCTCAAATCTCTAACCCACCTCATCCCACGAGGCTTTCTTCCAATGTTATTTTAGGGTGTGCATGGTACCTGCATCATAAACCAGACCGATCACCGGCATTGGCTAATGGCAACCAATTCAATAGACACATACATTACTTTTCATTAGCTGTAATACCCAGGGAGGAGATGGGCACCTAATCTAAGAAAGGAGAATACTGTGTTCTAGTTTTATTAGACATGGTAAAGATCTCACTTGTGGGAAGTGGAAAAGTAAGCAAATTTCCAGAATAGTGGCCATGTTGAGGTCCCTCTGCATGAAACCTGTCTCTATGGCCATTAAGGAAGGTGCTTCTTAGACCACGTGCAGCTTCAGTCCACACAGGCCTCAGAGAATTCAGAGCAGGTCTCCATTTTCTGAGCTAGCCAGGTCTTTGGTTTACCTACGGCTGTAGATATATGCATCAGATGATGACGATGAGACAATTAATTATTTTTATGCATACTCTGAGCCAGGTATCTTACTCCGCCCTGAAATGCACCTCATTTGAACACTCATAGCAGACTTACGAGGCGGTTGTCATCAGCCTAATTTTACAAATAAAAAAACTGAGACTCAGGTTGAATTATTTTCTCAAGGCTACACACCACACGTCAGAGGAGAGTCGGGCTTGGCTGAGCCCAGAACATGAACAGTCCGATACAGACGTTGCTATGATGCCTTTCATAGGCCATAAACGCCAGCGGCATCCTGTCTCTCACCGTCGGAAGCCAGCATGGGCACCGGATCAACTTAACCTCAAGCTCATCTGAAACCACCAGACCAGTCAATCCCTCCCGGTACAAATGGTTCATTAGTCAATGGGTACAATGTAGTCCCTTCACCTAGCGGAGTATCTAGTGTATTGTTGGAGCCAATGAATGACTTCCTTGGTTGGTTACTTGTGGCTGATGCTCTATGTGACAGCCACTTCACTCATCTATTCTCTCCCACATTCTTGATTCATATTCTTCCAATCGTATCCCTTCACTGTTGCTCTCATCTTCACATCCCCGAACATTCCTACCATCTAGGCTCCTAGAACTACTATCCCGTGGCTCAAAGTCATCCTAATCCTAATCACGCACCTTCCCTCTTTTCACAGACTCATGCCTCACCTCCTGCTTTTATGTCAATCTTGTTTGTGCCTGCAGCCCTCTCAGGTGGGGACATGCGCTCACATAGGCTCTGAGTACTGCGACTCATCAGAATAATTTCCGCCTCCTAAGCAAGTCTTGAATTTGACCCCTTTTATTTATTCTCCAACTACCACCTTTTTTCAGACCCTGATCACTCCTCCATCTCCTTAGCTATATTCTTTTCTTCAGGACCTCCATCCATCTTTCTGAACATAAATACAATATGTTGCATCCCTACTTAAAATCCTTCTGTAACCCACAACAATACGGTCAATTAGTCTTGGACAAAGCAGGAAAGAATAAGCAATGGGAAAAAGACAGTCTTTTCAACCAATGGTGTTGGGAAGACTGGACAGCTACATGCAAAAGAAGAAAACTAGACCGCTTTCTTTCACCACACACAAAAATAAACTCAAAATGGATTAAAGATGCAAATGTAGATAGGAAACCATAAAATCCTACAAAAGAACACAGGCAGTAACTTCTTTGACTTCGGCCATAGCAGCTTCTTTTTAGATATGTCTTCTGAGGCAAGGGAAACAAAAGCAAAAATAAACTATAGAACTTCATCAAAATAAAAAGCTTCTGCACATTGAAGGAAACAATCAACAAAACTAAAAGGCAACCTACAGAATGGAAGAAGATATTTGCAAATACATATCCAATAAAAGCTTAGTTTCAAAATTTATAAAGAATTTCTACAACTTAACATCCAAAAAACAAATAGTCCAATTAAAAATGGGCCCAAGACATGAACAGACATTTTGCCAAAGAAGGCATCCGGATGGCCAACAGACATGAGAAGATGCTCAACGTCACTCATCATCAGAGAAATACGAATCAAAACTACAATGAACTATCAGCTCACACCTGCCAGAATGGCTACAATCAATAACACAAGAAGCAGCAGGTTTTGGCGAGGATGTAGAGAAAGGGGGAACTTCTTGCACTGTTGGTGGGAGTGCAAACTGGTGCAGCCCCTCTAGAACACAGTATGGAGGTTCCTCAAAACATTAAAAATAGAACTACCCTACCCTACAGTCCAACAATCGCACTACTAGGTATTTACCCAAAGGAAAAAAAAATGCTAATCTAAAATAATTCAAGGGGATACATGCACTCTGATGTATACAGCAGCATTACCTACAATACCCAAATTATGGAAACAGCACAAGAGTCCACTGACTGATGAATGGATAAAGAAGAAGTGGTATCTATCTATCTATCTATCTATCTATCTATCTATCTATCTATCATCTATCTATCTATCTATAATGGAATACTACTCAGCCATAGAAAAGAACGAAATCATACCAGCTGCAAGGTCATGGATGGAGTTAGAGAGTATTATGCTAAGTGAAATAAGTCAGTCAAAAAAAGATATATACCATATAATTTCACTCATATGTGGAATTTAAGAAACAAAACAAATGAGAAAATGGGAAAAGAGAGAGAGAGAGACAAACCAACAAACAACTCTTAATTATAGAGAACAAACTGATGGCTACCAGAGGGGAGGTAAGGGGGGGATGCGTTAAATAAATGATGGAGATTAAGGAGGGGCACTTATGATGAGCACCGGGTGATGTATGGAAATGTTGAATCACTATATTGTACACCTGAAACCAATATTACTCTGTTTGTTAACTGACTGGAATTTAAATAAAAATTGAAAAAAAATCCTTTCATAATTCCTAAACACATTGCAAGCAAAACGCACATTCCTTTCAATGACATGGTATCCTTCACACTCTGCCCCCCAACTGCCTATACTCCAGCCATGCAGAATTATTCACATTTGCCTAAAGAGACCAGGTCGGTCATATATGGTTTCCAGTACCCAGACGGCTCTGTACCAGAACCTTCTTTCCTGGGCAGACTTGCAGCGCTCTCTTTCCTGATTCCCAGGGTGAGTTAGAAGTCCCTGGCAGGTACTGTCCTAACACCTAATTATACCCACCTCGTAGCCACGGCGTATGCGTGCGTTCTCCTGTTTTGCCAGAGACTAAATGTTCTCTTGTCCCTTTCACCCAGTGATCAGCATCAGTACATATTTGCTACCCATTAACTATTCAAAGGATGAAAGAAGTGCCTTCCAACACCTAAGAGTCTACAGTTCCACGAAAAGTAACTACGCGCAGAACTCACCATCTCTTTCCCAAACTACTGCACCAGCTTTCTGCCTAAGCTCCTTCTCTCCGTTCTTCCTTGTCTCTGTCAAATCCCAGGCACACACGGCCACCAGAAGAAGCTGATGGTGATCTTTCCCTCTAATCTTGCACTCCATGCTCCCCATAGGGCATGGGTTTACGTCCCACTTCCTCATAAAGCATCAACGCTCTCCATGGGGGTGTCCTCCGCTTCTCCTGGCCCCATTTCCCCACCTTCCTTGATCCCTCCCAGGCTGGGTTAGGAAGCTTTCGTGGGAGAACCCACCATACTGTGCACAAAACACCATCACTATCTCTGCCACAATGCCTTCCGGTAACTATTTAAATCATGTTCCCACTGCCAGATAGTAAACTCCTCGAGGACAGGAACTGTGTCCTGTTTATCTCTGGATCCCTGGTCACTAGCACAGTGATTGACTGATAGCCGCTGCTCAGTGATGGGTGTTGAATTACTAGTATCCAGGCTGGCAAGAAAGTAGTGCAAGGAAAAGCAAACTTTTGGACAAAGAACAGGCCGTTCAGCAGACTTTAAATTTGATGTATCTCAGAATGTTCAGGAACTTACATTGTTCATCAAACGTTTTCAGCGGAGGATAATATTTCATAAATACTCTTTGGTGCAAATCAAAAGCCAATTATATCATAAAAGATAAGTCGAAAATAAACATGCAGATAATCTTCATAAAATGCAGTGAATGTCATACAGCAAGACGTTTTTAATACACATTTGCATAACTAACGATATGTAGCACTCACAGCATTGCACGCACAGATAGCGTCACAGCGGCTAATTGCATTCTGCTCTGTGCTCTGTCTCACTGTTCACCAACGTCTGATCACACCCCATCACCAGTCGATGGGTCAGCAAGGATTTATTGAAGATTTCTTGTGAGGATAGCACTGATGTGGGAACAGAGGCAAGAGGAGGACAAAGCAGAAACTGCCACCCCGCACAGCCCCCCCCCCCAACGGGATGTACATGACATTCCTGAGGCACTCCTGGCTGCCTTAAAGGAAAAAGAAACAGTTAACCTATAGAGACCACAATCCTGCAAGACTTGAGCCTCCCTCAGTTTACAAATGTCTTAGCAATCTACAAGAACAAAGCATTTCTATAAGTAACCCAGCTTCCGGAAGGGAATGTAAATATAATTGAATGTCTTTGTAACCTGCAGCCTCCAGGAAGTTCCCAACTGTCTTCATGTTAATTCCTTACTAGAGGGGTAAACAACCTTAACTTGACCAGGGCAAGGCCTCGGGTATCCTGTGAGTCTTCTTTAACATATGAAAGTCCTTTCTCAACCTCCCTTTTTCCTTACCTCCTCCAACCCTATAGTGTATAATCAGCCAGCCCTCACAACCCGGGGGGAAGCGGCTCATTCTGCCCACGGGTCCTGTCCCTGTGCTTTAATAAATCACCATTTTGCACCAAAGACGTCTCAAGAATTCCTTCTTGGTCGTCGGCCCCGGACTCCACCCCACTGAACCCCACCTGTGTTCCACGACCTCATCAAGCAGCACACTGGTTGCAGTGGGGGAACAATGGAACAGCAGCTTTCCGACACTCAAGCTGCTCACAGTGTGTTTGGGTAGGACAGAGACACCCAGGGGCAATACAGGACAACCTGTGGACATAGAACTCAAAAGCTGACCGCTGCAGATCTGATGCGGGGCCCGGACTGCGGGTGAATGGAGGGAGTGCAAAGGCAGTGGAGAGCTCGAATAGAGAGAAGGCTCCTACAAGGTCGGAGGGTCAACACCTGCCTCATTGTTTGTGTCTTCATTAAAACTGAGCTTCCAGTCATCGCCATCTCTGGGTGCCGGTTGAGTCCCAGTCATACACGTTCTGTTCGTGATTATTACCATGAGCACTGTAAAAGGAGACTTCAAAATGGAGCAAGCAAGCCTAGCTAGGAAAGTCTCTTTTAAAATAGGGCCATGGGGCACCTGGGGGGCTCAATCAGTTAAGTGTCTGCCTTCAGCTCAGGTCATGATCCCAGGGTCCTGGGATCGAGTCCTGTGTTGGGCTCCCCGCTCAGCTGGGACTCTGCTTCTCCCTCTCCATCTCCCCCTCCCCCAGCCTCAAAAAAGTAAATAATAGCTTTTAAAAAAATAAAATAAAATAATAAAATAGGGTACAGGGCGCCTGGGTGGCTCAGTGGGTTAAGCATCCGACTCTTGATTTCAGCGCAGGTCATAATCTGAGGGTCGTGGGATCAAGCCTTGCGCTGGGCTCACACTGGGCATGGAGCCTGCTTAAGATTCTCTCTCTCCCTCTCTCTCTGCCTTTCTCCCCCCACCCCTTCCCCCCTCTCACACACACTCTCTCTCTCAAAAATATAAAATAAAATAAAAGTAAAACAATAAAATAAAAGAGGGTGGCGAGGCCGTAAGAGAGGAGGAATTTATGCAGGTCCTCATCAGGGGGACTATGAACTTTTGCCAGCTCCAGGTCCTCAGCCTGGCCTCACCTCCCTCCTCACCCAGACATGGAATCTTTTGTATTCTTCACTTGGAAAGGAGCCAAGGTGATTTGGCAAGTTTTGATCCCTCATTTGCATATTAATCCAACCAATCCCAGTTAACCCAGTTTCATAGAGGACCTAAGTGAGACCTGTACTGATGACCTTTTGCCTTATAACTCTGCCCCCTCTTTGTCTTCCTTGGAACACTGGTCAGGTTTCTATGTCTCCTGAATTGCAATTCTAATTGCCCAAATAAATGGCTGATAGCTTTAATTTTCAGGGGATTCTTTCTCTGTCAACAACACAAACATAAGAAATAACCATATAGCTCTTCTACAGACTTGTGTGGTGGGTATTACTGCCTCTATTTTGCAAATGAGCAAGTGGGCACCCAGAGATTGTGACTTGCCCAAGTACACAGCTATGAGACAAGACTAAAGCTTGAATTCACGTCTTCTGACCCCCAAATCCAAGCTCTTCCCAGTATGGTGCAAGAGGCAAATGTCAAATGTTGCAAAAAGTATCATTAGTACTTCCAAACTCCTTCCAGCCTGAGATTTTTATAGACGAAATCTATTAGGGCAGATTTGGTTACATATGTGGGACTAAGAAATCTATAAAATATCTTCTCATCCAAAAAGTACACAATTCTCTCTAGATTGTATTTATAGACACCGTCAAAGCTGCCATAATTCAGCCATTACAATTGAATTGTTCCATCAGGCAACCCATCAGGGCAATGAAGAGACAAACAATATATCTGATTTATTTAACCAAGTGATTTAAGAACAATGGTTAAACTGCTTAAGAGTGAAACAAAGCCAGAGTCTTGGCCAAGATTAACAGGACCTCATTCCTCCAGTGTTATATAATACTCTGGATGTCTGTTTCTAAACATCCCTATACCTTCATTAAACTGCGTTTTGTGTATTAGAGACTCTATTAAAATTCATTTTGGCCATTCAGAAATATTCATATTAGTCCCTTCTGGCTTCCTTCATATGTCTATACTCTTCCACAATAACCTATTGTTTATTTTTAACATTAAATTGCTGAATGTATTATTGCTATGATTTGAGCATTACATACTTACATGTTCACAGAATTCTCCATTTTTCTATGACACTCAAGACATGTCTTATTTTTTCAAGGTATGTCTTCAACTATGAATCTGAATTACTAAAAAGAGAATCTTCTGGAACTTCTAATTTTACTTTTTTTTTTCCTTGCCTGGAAGACAACGTCCACTGTTAGACGCAAATTTTCAGCTTTCGTCCAACTCTTGCATGGTAGATCTTTGTTCCCGTGGTAAACCCCTAAAAAGTCAGGGACTGTGGCTTGCTTCTTCAAAGTGCCAACAGGAATGAGAACAGCTCTGAAATATCACAACGAGCGTGAGCTCCTAAGTGCAGCCCAGGGACATTAGCCTCTCGGCCTTCAGCAACTCTGTAGGATGTGCCAGCTGCATTCTGCCTTGCCCTGACTTCTGCCTTGCCCTGACTTCAAGCCTGGGGACCCGGTGTTAACTGCTAAATTCCAGGACAAACAACTTCTCTAAAGAACAACATTTTACCTTAAAATGCAAACAATTGCCCCTAACCAGGACCACAAGTCTTATGTATATTTAGTTCAGATAAGAAAAGCAGGAAAGGAATTTCTTTTACAGGGAGAGCTCTTGCTTCAAAGGTGCAGTATGACATCTCCTGCAGAGGGTTTGGCAGGGAAATATTTCATTAAATTGGGAAGGCAGCAGTGCGACACCATTGGGAAAGTATGGGATATGGAGTCAGGACTCCTGTAGAGTCTCATTCTGCCCCTAAAATGTTCAGTCTGCACAACTTTGAGCGGGTAACTCAATTCTCATGAGTCAGAGCCCGTCTCTGTAAAATAAAGAGAGCTACCATAATTCCTCCCTTCCTTATTGAGTTGTTGTGAGGATCAATTTAGTTATGGTAAAACATACTATAGAAACCATATGCTGATTCATTATTAGCATTAATCCCACATTCACACCTGCCCTTTGGGATTGCAAGAGTAAGTCCTTTTAGGATTCCCTAAATACCTTCAGCTTTGAAATAGGAGTTTGTAAAGTAAGTATTCATTGAGTACCAAGGGTGGGTCCCATACTGTCAGGAGCTGCAAGAATTAGCAATAAATAAAGGAAAGATAGATATATAGTAATTGACGTGGTTTTGGAATATGGGTGAGGTTCAGTGGGGTGGAGTCCGGAGCCGACGACCAAGAAGGAATTCTTGAGGCATCTTTGGTGCAAAATGGCGGTTTGTTAAAGCACGGGGACAGGACCCGTGGACAGAAAGAGCCGCTGCCCCAGGTTGTGAGGGGTGGCTGATTGTATACTATGAGTTTGGGGGAAGTAAGGAAAAAGGGAGGTTTCAAAAGGATTTTCATATGTTAAAGAAGACTGATAGGATACCAGAGGCCTGGCCATTGTCAAGTTAAGGTTGTTTACCCCTCTAGCAAGGCATTAACATGAAGACAGTTGGGAACTTCCTGGAGGAACATCACTTATCCCACCCAGAAGTGGGGGGGGTGGGGGAGGGAGCGGGGTGCAGGCTTCTGCTTTGTCTTCAGCCAGCCTCTGCTCGCTCATCATTGTCACGGAGAAGATATGGAAACAAAAGAAATGAATACTGAAAAAAATCAAGATGACATAGATTTAAGGCCACTAACGTGAGACCTAATGGATGGATTCGTACATAACAGGGGTGAAGGGTAGACGGCGCTGAGGCAAGGTTTTGTGGAAAAAGGTTCACAAGCTGGGCGAAGAGGTGGACATCTGGAGAAATTAAGGAAACGTTCATCCCCTTAATTGAGCCACTCTTAAATTGAGATTGGTGTCAAAAGAAACTGAGGCATGTTAAAATTTTTTAAGAGTCTCAGCAAAAGTTGATTTGAATTGACCGATATCTGATCTAGAAGATGGAAAGGAGCTCCAAGGAGTTGTACAAAAGGAAAGACTTTGATAGGCACAAGGGAGCGGGAACAGGAAGTGATGCTAGGCAAAAAAAAAAAGTGGGTTGTTTATGACAAGGTTACTTTCCTTTAGGGGATCACAGGGGTCTAATAGCAGGCAGATTACCTAATTCTTACTAGGAGACTCCTGATTGACTAGTTTAAAACTCCATTTCTGGGAGAGCTAAAACTGTAATCAAGTTAAGTTTTGGTTTGGTAATATGGGGCTTAGCATACACAACTCCATTTTGGACCTGTTGTCTTGTTTTTACTACCAGAGAACAATGACAAAGTAATGGAAGGGACACAAAAGGATGGAATCCAAAATTTAGATCTTAGCGTAAGGATTCCTATCTGCAAGGCAGAATAGAAAATTCTAAGTGTTTTGGTTGACAAGCTTGGTCAAGAGGAGGAGCCCTTGAAGAGGAACCACAGTGAAATACTCATGCATGTAATTCTACAGGAAAAAATATCTTACTAGAAGATCACATTTCATGTTTTCAAGTATCCGTGTCTTTTTTAAAATGATGAACATTTTCGAGTCTATAACACGTACGAAATAAGTATACTTGCAAAGATCAAGTCTTTACGAAAGTCCCCTAAATGGATACAACTCCCCAGTGAGCTAACTTTTTGTATCTCCATTTTACAGATGATAAAATTAGTGCATTAGCGCCATGGACTCACTTGCCTACATAAGTGGCAGAGTTAAGATTCCAAGAGGCGTGCGGTCAATCTTTTTTTCTCTTTTTCCTTTTCATGAGCACCTTGTTCATGCAAGTGCTGATCATTTGCAAACCTCCTATGGCAGAAATGGCGACATTTGGCATCTAGTCTGTAATTTTGTTTTCTCTCTGAATTGGAACGTAATCCCCATTGTTCTGTTTTGGTAACTGATCACTTGAGCACTAAACATGTGAATTGTGGAATGTGGAATGTTCACCGTAGGATGTTGGTTTGAAAACCACTGCCGAGCAAGTGAAAAGCTTTGAGAAAGGTAAGAGCAAGGATCCTTGTTTGGCACCAGGAACACTCCTGGCAGCAAGTTAACGGGCTTTCTCTAGCAAGTTTGCAATGTTCAGGGTTGGGATCCCAGGCAGCCACAAGAACACGGCTGTTGGACTCTTTGGGTGATTCAATCACCATTAAAGACAGGGGGATAAAATATGTTTTAACAACCCCAACATTTTTTTTTTAAAACATTGCCCTGAGTTCCAGCTGGCAGCTCTGAATATTTCTGCCTCTGTTTTCACAACCAAACTGAACATCTTTCAATGTCGAAGGTAAACTCCTGGCCCCTCCCACAGCAGCTCTTCCTCTCCCTGAGAGATGTGTGCAGCCTGCAGGAGCCTGGGCAGCCCATATAATGGAGACGAGGGAGGTCACAGCCTCTGAGGCTTACCAGACAACATCTTCTCTTTCCATTTGATCCAGACTCTGTTTCTCATCGCTGGAGGGACTTCTGTGTTCCAGAAATGTGCTCATAGGTCATGTTGCAATTCTGTGTGCCTGAAATATCATTCAGGAAATAGATGTGCTTGTTTTGTTGTTGTTCTGATTGCTTAGTTTTGTTTTTGTAGAAATGTTGAAAGATTCGCAGAACTCTTTCATTTTGCTGGGAGCACCTTAAAAATAAACAACATTGAAAAATGGGGAAATTCAGACAGCAGGTCTTTCAGGCAACGTCTACTTCCCCCAAGACAAGACCAGTGGAGATATTAAAATTTTAAAATCCTGAAATAGGATGTACTACAAGTCCCAGAAGTCCCCATTCGGGCTTTTTGTTTGCTTTTTTTCTATAGTGTAAGCCTCTCAGTCATAGACAGCTCGAGGAAAATGGACCTATGCGGCAAAATTTAGCTCCTCACTCAACGGATTGATAGGTTCCAGGGCTCCAAATGCCTGCTGAGATTGTGCACCTGCAGAAAGGGAGGGGGCTGAGCCGTGAAGGGTGAGTCATCACCACAAGTAAAAACAAGCGAAAAATAGAGGAGGAAAAAGATTAGAAGAGACAGTGAATGCATACAACAGTAGCCTAAACCAGCTACACCTTAAATTCAAATAGCCCACCGGTGGTCACATACCACACTCTGTTCTGACTCCAGGAGTGGAGGGAGAGGATTTGGAACTCATCAGTGATGAGGTAAGGGGAAGTTCATTTTTGGAGATTAGTCTCCAGGACCGCTGTTGTAGGCAGGCCCTTGAGAAATAATAAATTCCTTAAAAGATGCAGGGAAGGGAAGAACAAAGATGATTCCTAGAACAAAGAAGCCAGAGCTTCTTACTTTCCATGACGCCTGTGAGGGAGAAAGCTGGTGTTTCAGAGAATTCCTGTTCTTTGTTGGCCTCGGTTGGAAGATTTCAGAGGCGGCTCTGGCTCAGAAACACAGGCTTCTTCCTTTGCATATATTCAAAAGTACGGAAGGGAGTAATGACCAGATCTCCCATGGCTCATGCCCACGTCTCCCTGGTTTCAAATTACCAACAATGATAAGCCTCTGGATTGTGCAGATAATCACCTCAATGCTCCATTTCCATGGTGAAGCTTACTGTCCACACTTTACTTTTGCCTCAAAAATAAATGGCCAGCCAAAAGTGTGCTGAGAGGGAACAACAGAGTGGAGAGAGAAGTGGATTCCTTGGGAAAGCCATTGTAGAATCTTGGTGAGAAGAGACAGTCACTGCAAATTTAGAAGAGGGGCCTCACAACCTGCATTGTCTACTAGCTAGAGCATTGACCCTTTGGAGTTTGTGGACCTCTTTATAACATAGGATGGCCAACCATCCCAGTTTGCCCAGCATTATCCCAGTTTTAGCTGAAACTGTCTTATCTCTCTTGGGTATATAGAAAGTTCCAGTGGCCATGGATGTGGAAAATTAGGGGAAAAGTACAAAACCCATACAGCAGCCCAAACAATAGGGCTGAAACTACACGGTTTCTGGTGTCCAACGACTGCCACACAGATTACCCACCTTCTAGGGTGGCCATCGCTGCTTTTTTCCCCATGATTCTGTCCTCGTCTGGACTGCTGCGACAGGACGCCACAGGCTGAGTAGCTCATAAACAGCAGAACGTTATTTCTCACACGCCTGGAAGCTGGGAATCCAAACTCAAGGCACCGCAGATTCCGTGTTTGGTGAGAGCCCACTTCCCAGTTCCTAGATGGTGTCTTTTCTCTGTCCTCACGTGGCAGAAGAGGTGAGCGAGCTCCCTTGGGCCTCCTTTATAAAGGCGCGAAGGCCATCTAGGAGGACTCCCCCCCAAATCCTAACCACCTCCCAATGGCCCCACCTCCTAATGCCATTACCTTGGGAGTCAGGTTTCAATATATGAATTTGAGGGGGACACACACATTCGGACCTGATGTTGGCAACCATTGCTTTCAGTTCACTATACTGGACCATTCACTGTTGCATTACGCCGAGGGATTAGTGTGCAGTTTCAGTGCCTGGTAATCATGAGCCTTAACTAAGTCCACTTTTTACTTTGCCCCTCCATCACTCATTGTGCTTTGTATCAAAATAAACCTAGTTTAATTTTTTCACGTTGTGACTATTGTGATCATGTTTTCTAAGGGTTCAGATAATGAAAATGAGAGTGATTACAATACCTACTGCAGCATGACATGGAAATGACTAGAAAAGAAAGCGAAATGACTCTGCTATTTTAATGACAGATGGAAGGACAGGTACTACGGGATTGGGGGACTGAGTAACCCAAACAGAGCACACTACATAATCTGCTGCAAAGAATTTGGAGTTCGTTATGGCAAAGGGACGTTTATGGTGAAAGGCTGTCTTGGAGACCAAATCTCGTAAGTTCAAGATGAGACAGGCACGTATTTCTTTCAGTGAAGAGCCTTTTTTTTTTTTTTTTTTTTTGGCCCCTAAAAAGACACCGATGCTTGGTTGACAAAGCACACCACACCAGTGAGTAGACATTGTCATATCTTTCTCTCCACATCTCTGTGAAACTGAGTAGTTGTATGTTTTGACTTGAGTTACAACCAAAGTGTCTGTTGTTGAATAAAAGAAAATTTTCATAATAAATGTGCTGGCCCCTTACAGTTTAGAGTTGATTCTGTCAGATCTTTCCAGTGACCATGCTTTCCACAGTTAATAAAGTGTTGAGTCGAATTGAGGCAACAAAAAATGTTCTTTCTCGTTCCTCAGAACTTTGGTTTATAAAATGAATTTTCCAATCATTCTCTTGAATTCTGTGAAGACTTTAAAGAAACCACGGAAAACATAAAACAAAAGAGTCTTGATATCTACACACAAACTAGACTTAGCAAATCTGCATATTTGGCAGACATGGCAAATGTGAATCGTGGTAAATTCCGTTCAGTCTACACACTTCGTACAGAAGAAAATGGGAGATTTAGTTGCTACTGTCCAGCACACCTGGTACACAACCCCACTAAGAGCAGATGTGATTTACTTTTCTGTGAAATTGAGGCTCTCATAATGAAAGCTTCTCCTCTCAGGAATTTTTCACTTCCCTCAAAATGTGCAGAAGCCCATAACGAGGTGTTGTGCAGAAATGAAAAGAGATAGCCTCCTCACACATGTGTCTAAAAGGTGGCTATCATTCTTACAAGCCCTCAATAACGCAGCCCAATATTTTTTACACCTGTTGTATGGTCTCCTTTCAGCAGATGATGTGGAAGTGGGAGTTTAAAAAACATGTCCAGGGGCGCCTGGGTGGCTCAGTTGTTAAGGGTCTGCCTTCAGCTCAGGGCGTGATCCCGGCATTATGGGATCGAGCCCCCCATCAGGCTCCTCCGCTATGAGCCTGCTTCTTCCTCTCCCACTCCCCCGCCTGTGTTTCCTCTCCCATTGGCTGTCTCTCTCTCTCTGTCAAATAAATAAATAAAATCTTTTTTAAAAAGTTAAAAAATAAATAAAAAAATAAAAAACATGTCCAGAACATTTTTGATACACTTCCTTTTAAGAATGGAGGTTCATTGCCCTCCCCTGAGAGACAGCTTTGCCAGGTAAAGCATTCGCGGTTGGCAACTTTTTTCTTTCAGCACTTGTGTCTTAGAGAGGATCTCTTTATGTTCTGTGGTGACCTATGAGCTTTAGGAACCTGAATATTCAAATCTCCCCCCAGATTCAGGACATTCGCAGCCATTTTTTTCTTTCTATATCAACAACCATGTGATCCTTGGCCAGCACAGGGATGAGTCTGCAGTGGCTAAAGGGGCTGTTGGGGTCCTCGGTGGTGCCTCCAGGTTCAGTGGCCAGAGACCACAGCAGGCAACAGTGATGGCCGGAGCTGGTGGTGTGCACAAATGTGCCAGCTACGGGGGCCTCTGCAGTAACAGAGCCATCTGTAGACACACGTAGTGATGGGGCCTGGGCCAGGGCCAACGGCAGGCATGCTGGTAACTGCAGGAGCTCTGAATTTGGGGTGGGCTGCTGGGTTTTGTCACGGGCGCATGGCAGTGGGGGCTATGGACAGAGGTCAGGCTGGGACCGTGCAGGTGCACGGCTGGAAAGGCTGGTTACAGATGAGTGAAGTCGTGCGGGTCAGTGACAAGGACAAGCCCCACAAGCAGCTGTGAGGGCTCTGGCTATCCACAAGTGCCTATGGGATGAAAGCTGGCAAAATCTGCAGGGGTCTGCTGCGGCTGTGCTAGTCCTTGGTTTCTTTAGAAATGAAATCTGTTGGGTTTGTCTGCAAAGCCGGTCACTGGGGACTGCGGTAGCTGCTACCGGCAGCCCCTGCTTCTCTTCCTTTTAACGAGCTTTCTGTGTAAGCCTCAGCTTTGCCAGTCTGGGTGGGCTGAAATCCAAGCAGGACTTGCCCTGGTGCCCAGAAAGGCAGGGGAAGCTAGCTGCTCACCTCAGTCTTCCTTGCCTGGTGAGGGGAACTCTTCCTAGCTGGAACGTTCCTTTTCGGTGCTGAGCAGTGCTGGCTTGGGGATGGGATAATGCAGGCCAAACGAAGCTGACTTTTCTCTCTTTTGGGGTGGTCATTCTCAGGGTTTTTTTGCTCCATTGTGTTGCCGAAGTTTTTTAAATGGACTCCAGAGCTGTCCCAGCATCATTTTTGTTTGTAAGAGGCTCCCTAATTGTTGAACTTTGCTGGGGTGCAGAGGTTGGGGTCGCCTACGTCACCCTTTCTCGCCTGAGTTGAGCTCTGAGATGACTGCAGGTCTGACTGAGGGCTTGGTGACAATCCCATGAAAGACCGTGAACCAGAGGCGCTGAGCTAGGTTGTGCTGACCCACAGAAATGGTAAGACAAAATATCCCTTGTTTTAAGTTGCCAAGTTTGCAGTTTGTTACATGGTAATAAACAACTAATACAATGTGGTAGCTTCTCTAAGTCTTCCTGCCACTGAGGCCGCTCTGTAGCCCATCCTTTCCCTCTTTCCCCTTGTCACAGGTGGAGAGATGTTCCACTAGTCAATTCAAATCACCCACCGCTGCTCTGAGCCCATCTCCTTCTGCCTCCTCGGGACCTCACCCTACCCATGAGTCTTGCCTCTTTCCTGACTCTGTAGCATCTTCCTCTCTGCCTCTATTGTCACATTTCAGTGTTCAAAACTTTCTCATAATGACCCCATCCTCAACTGGCATTTCCTCTGAGTGACTTCTCGAGCCTGTTTCTCTTCCTTCAGAGCTGACCTTCTTGAAACAGTTCTCTTCATTTCTTCACGTTCTATTTACAAACATCACACCATCTCTGTTTGAGAGATTTTCGTTCCGATCTCATTCCAGAATTCCATAAACTTAACTCCAGCGGCTTATTGTGCGTCTTCCATCGGATGTCCCACATTTACGTCAGACCTGGTATGCTCGAAACTGAAATCATCTTCCTTCGCAAACCTGGTATTCGTCTTGTTTCTATTTCAGGAATGATCCCAGCATTTACAGTACCTGAAGCCTTGTTGTCATTCTCTCTCTCTCTCTTTCTCTCTCTCTGTCTCTGCCACCTTGTGCCCGTCCTAACAATCACCAAGCTAAGCCCCATCCACCTCTTTACGCCTCCATCACACGCAGGACTCCAGGCTTATATAACCATTCAGTCTCTTGAGTACACTTTCTATATTCTCTGGCTTCTGAGATTTTGTACATGCTCTTTTTTTCACCCCATCCCCTTCCCCAACTAACTCTTAACATTCTCAGAGGCTTTCCCTGAATACCCTAGACTGGGTTGGGTACGCCCGCTCTGCATTCCTGTAGCTTCTTGGGCTTATCCTTATCATAGAACTTATCACGTCATGTGGTAATGACTTAATTTTGTTTCTCTGGTATATTTTACAAATGTATTTTGCTCACTGTTATACCCCCAGCACCTAGGACAGTACCTTTCACAAAGGGCAGTCATGTAATAAATGCTAATTTGTGTTTATAAGTAAATGATCTAAGGCTATATATTAGTGTTTTAGAGCTATCCTAACAAATTACCACAAATCTCGTGGCTTAAAACAACAGAAATATATTCTCTCCCAGGTCTGGAGATCAGAAGTTGGAAACCAAGGTGCTAGCAGGGCCATGCTCTCTAGTGGAGAATCCTTTCTTGTCCTTCCAGCGCCTGGCATTCCTTGGCTTGTGACAGCAACATTTCATTCTCTAACTCTATCTTCACATAAACTTCTCTCCTGGGTCTCTGTGCCTCTTCTTTTCTGTCTCTTACGAGGTTACTCATCATTAGATTTAGGGTTCACCCTAATCCAGGATGAGCTCCTCTTAAGATTCTTACCCTAATTACATCTGCAAATACCCTTATTCCAAATAAGGTCACATTCTGAGGTTCTGGATGGACATAACTTCAGGGGTCCTCTATTCAACCCACCACATTCTACACTCTGGCCTCTGATTTCATGTCCATTCCCCGTGAAAAATATATCCACTCCATCCCTACATCCCCAAAGTCTTAACTCATGACAACATCAACTCTAAGTCCAAGGTCTTCTATAAATATTATTGGCTCAAGAGGTTCCCAGTTGCATCACCTAAATCATCTGAGTCAGGTATGAGTGACACTCTAGGACCAATGCATCCTGTAGCAAAATTCTTCTCCACCTGTGGACTTGTGAACTAGAAGACAAATTATCTACTTCCAAAATACAGTAGTGGTACAGGTGTAAGGTAGGCATTCTCACTCCAAAAGGGAGAAACTGGAAGGAATTAAGGAATCACTGGCATTAGACAAGATTCTCCCTGAATAACCCCATTTCTATCCCAGAATTCTTCTGAGATGGCTAATTGGATCCAAGCCACATACCTAATCTCTTCAACCAAAGGTTGTCCCGCCATACCCTTGGCCCTTTCTCCAGAATACTTTTTCTCAACAGTGAATTTCCTGATTTTAGCATCCTTTGCAATCTGTATAGTTTGAGAACCTCTCAAATCATCAAATGCTGGTTCTTTTTTGTTTAACATTTTTTCTCGCAAATTCTCATTCTTCTCTCATTTAAATATAAGCAACACGGAGAAAACAGGCTGCACCTTCATACTTTGCTTGGAAATCTTGCAAAATATCCAAGTTCATCATTAACAAGTTCTGCTTTCCAACCAACAGCAGAAAGCAACCCAGCCAAATTCTCTGCTACTTGATAAAAACAACTGTTTTTCCTCCAGTTTCAAATAATATGTGCCTAATTTCTTTCTGAGATCTCACCAGAAACACATTTAACTTTTGTCTTTCTACCAACAGTCTCCTCAAGGCAGTCTGGGCTTTTGCTATCATGCTTCTCAAAATTCTTCCCTTACCTATTACCAATTCTGAAGCCACTTCCACATTTGGGTATTCGGGACAGCAGCTGTCCACTACCCCGGACCAAAAAAAAAAAAAAAAAAAAGGCATCATAAGGGTTCTAGCAGAGAAACAACCAATAAGATATATATCTCCTGACACTGTGCTGTGGTCTACAGGCAGAATTTCTTCTAGATTTCAGGGAAATCTCAGTTTTGCTCTTAAAGTCTTTCAACTGATTAGATGAAGCCCATCAGATTTTCAAAGATAATCTTTAACATCAACTGATTGTAGATGTTAACCACAGCTACAAAATAGCTTCACAACACCACCTAAATTAGTGCTAAGTTAAATAACCTGAAACTATAGCCAAGCCAAGCTGACATGTAAAACAAGTATGTCATTACAGAGGTAGAAAGTAGCACAGAGGATTTAATTCTCTCTGGCCTGTGTGGTCATTTATATAATAACGTAAAGATATTGACTCACAAAATGAATATGTTAGACTGCAAATTTGATAGAAAACATACTTAAAGAGAGCCACGTATGGAAACGCACACTTTATGATTTCCTTCATGAAAGAATAGAGGACCCCACAGCATTATCACTTACTAGTTACTGTTACCGCTTTGCACTCCTTCCCCGGCTGGTGAATTAAAAGAAGTGAGGAGCACGGGGTGAAATGAGGGGTCAGCTCCCATACTGTCCCTCGGTTACTTGAAATGGTGCCCCAGTGAAAATGTTACGTCCTGTGCATTACTGCCCAGAATACTGCGGCTGAAGCATTCCTTTAAATTCAAACAGACCACTAGAGAGAGTGTTTCCATATGTCTTGAATTATGGTTGGAAGTACTCAATAATAATAGTACTCGTAGTTACCAGAACATTATCTTCGGACAGTTCCTGCTCTGCTTTGTATTTTATTTATTTATTTATTTATTTTAAGATTTTATTTATTTATTCGACAGAGAGAGAGACAGCCAGCGAGAGAGGGAACACAAGCAGGGGGAGTGGGAGAGGAAGAAGCAGGCTCATAGCAGAGGAGCCTGATGTGGGGCTCGATCCCATAATGCGGGGATCATGCCCTGAGCCAAAGGCAGACGCTTAACCGCTGTGCCACCCAGGCGCCCCTGCTTTGTATTTTATTAAGGTGGTTTTGCCTAAGAGTTTTCCTTCAAATTCTCTGATTTTCACTTGGTTATCATCACTTTAAAATATGGGCTACATATGTGTCCTGATACAGTTAGATAAGTAAGGGCAAGGACTACATACAAAGAGATTTTGACAATGTTAGGGGAGGCCACTTGTCACTCAGGGTAAGTCAGCCCACTTCCCCGACAAAAACCACAACAAACCAAAGCAAACCCCTTCCTCTGGGGAATTGTCTATAGCTCGGTGCCTGGCTTTCAGCTGCATGGGCACAGCGACTCTCCCTCTTCAGTGTCCTGGAGCTGATTTAACGTAAGAAGCTGAGTTAAGCTAATGAAGTTCACAAGAAAAAAGCCAGAACGTCAAAGTACTAATTTAAAATAAAACTACACTGAGCGGACTAGATGTGTGCACCCACCTGACTATCCCTTTCTTTGTAGAAAAGTTTCATGACTCTCATAAAATGAGATCAAGAGAAACTGAAAAATCAAATACTGAAAGGACTCAAAGCTTTGCTAAACTAATGTTTCCATTTCTACAACAGGGGTTTACCGGTCAGAAAAACCAAAGGCTTGCGTCTGTCTGTCTAAACCCCTCTTTTCCAGAAAGAGCTTCAATAGGCCATTGCCAATATAGAAATCCAGGGCTCTGCTTCTACATTACTAAGGCAGCTGACTTTCACACACAAACTAATTGACATATTCTTCAGGTAGGTTAACTTTTTCCACGTGGTTACAGCCAACAGTCATGTTGGCCTGAGAGCCAATCATTTTCTTGAAGATGGGCTAGTAGTCATTATAATGACCCCTTCTGAGCGCATGCCCTTCATAGCCTCCTTGAGTTTGGGGGAGATCATGTGACTAGTTCTGACCAATAAGTTTCAAGTGGAAGAGTCATGTGTCACTTGTAGACTGGAACATTTAAATGCCAGTGTAAAATTCTCCTGAGTTCCCTTTATCCTCCAAGATACCCAGCTGTAGACAAGGGTCCAGATAAGGTCTGCTCTAGGTCCCAAGAAGAAGAAAATGGGGAACACAGGCCCTCAGAGAACTTGAGAAGAACACATCTCATGAACAAGAAACAAGCCTTGATGTGTCACTATGGAGATCTTTTTTTTTTTAATTTTAATGTTTTTTTATTATATTATGTTAGTCACCATACAGTACATCCCTGGTTTCTGATGTAAAGTTCGATGATTCATTAGTTGCGTATAACACCCAGTGCACCATGCAATACGTGCCTTCCTTACTACCCATCACCAGTCACTATGGAGATCTTTAAGCTGTTTTTCACAACAGTGAAATCTGGCCTGTTCTAACCAGTAAACTGGCTAGTAGGTTATCTGTGATACTAGGTTTTATTTGTGATAGTATGTTATCTCTGATAATTTGATGGTAGGTTATCTCTGACAATTTTATTCCCTTTTTCAAAGTTTTATCTGTGATAGTAGGTTATCTCTGATGACAATTTTACTCCTGTTTTCAAAGTTTTTGGCAAGCACCTCACTGTAGTTTATCTCCATGAATCACCTATAATGTCATAAATAAATGAACCCTATGTATGTAGTGTTTATGAGGAAGACTACTTACCTATCCAGCCACAGTTCTGTATATGTACCCTGAACGGCCACGGAAAACCCATTATTTCAAATATTTCCACCCAGTCATGATTGTTAAATAATCTGAAATTCTCAAATCAAGCCTCAGCTTCATTTACCATGTTCTTCTATTGAAAGAACTATGAGGGGTCTGGGACTACGCCCAATTAGTATTTTATTTGTTTGTCTGTTTCGGGTTTGGAAAGATTTGAAAGCAGTTAGATTGGTTCCTCCTATCTTGTATGTGACATAGTTCCCTTCCTCTCCGGCCACTAGACTTGACCATCAACCCTCATCCTCAAACACTGGGAAAGGTGTCCCGAACCCTGATCGTATCAAGATTTATCCTCTAGGGAAGGTAAACTCCGTGCATGCAGATAATTAAGAAAGGACACTTGAGAGTCTCTTTCCCTTCTCCGTCCCCCGTGGCAGCTCAGCACCACCATCTTTTTCTCCTCTGGTTGTGAAAGAAAAAAAAAAAATGGGGATGACACTTGGAAGGAACTTCCAGATCAGAGACTCTAATTTTGCTATAGTTGAAACAAGATACTGCTCTGACCCTTTTTTTTTTTTTTCAAGAAATGTTCAGCTCTCTGGATAGACGAAAGAAGGATATGAAGGCATTTTGGATAAAGCACTGACAACCTGTGGGGACTACAGAAATGTTTTTTCTCCTTTTTAGGGACTGTCAATTCATAAGTCAGAAATATAATCAAGATATACTTCAGTGTATAATTTTCAGTGCGATGGTATTTGAAGTCATAATTGTATAAGGGAAATTAGCTTCTCCTTGTAGCTTCTTGCTTTTCTTTGATAAATTCCTTTGAGGTGACTTACTTACATGCTCCAGAAATTAAGACTATAAATAACAATCACCACAGAAGAGAGGACTGCTGGACGTAAGGCCTTGGGAACGTCGCCACCAAGTCACCAAGTCCTTCATCTGTGTCTCTGGTCAGCATCCAGCAGACGTTGGCAGCGTGCAGAAGGCTCATTGCTTGTCTCATTACCATGCTGTGGCCTTTAAGAGATGAGTCAAGGGTTATTTTAACCAATTCCTGGGGATCTGTAGACTAAACACTATTTTTTCATGATTATGAAATACAAATTTAAGGGTAGAGTGCACCAAAGATCCAGAAAATCTTGAATTACAAAGGAAATCAAAAATCATCCAGACGGGGCATCTGGGTAGCTCAGTTGGTGAAGCCTCCGACTCTTGGTTTTGGCTCAAGTCAGAATCTCGAGGTCATGAGATGGAGCCCCACACTGAGCTCTGTGCTCAGTGGAGAGTCTGCTTGAGATTGTCTCTCCCTCCCCGTCCCCCTCCGTCCCTCCCCCTGCCACTGCTCACATGTGTATGCACACATGCTCTCTCTCTCTACAATAGTAATTGTTTAAAAGATTTATTTATTTATTTATTTGAGAGTGAGACAGAGACAGAGATCACGAGAGAGAGTGAGCATGGGGGGTGGGGAAAGGGCAGAGGGAGAGGGAGAAGCAGACTCCTCACTGAGCAGGGAGCCTAATGTGGGGCTCAATCCCAGGACCCCAGGATCACCGCCTGAGCCAGAGGCAGATGCTTAACCGACTGAGCCACCCAGGTGCCCCAATAAAACCTTTTTTTAAAAAAAATCCTCCAGACTAGTCTCAGCCATTGAGAAATCTCCACAGTATCCTCGATCAGGTAATGTGTTTAGGGAATTGTGCTTTCTAAGCAACAGTTAACAACTACAACGGCTATCATCTACTGAGTTATTATAAACTAGGGAATGTGTTCTCGCCAAAATCCTATGCGCAAAATACTTTTAGTGCCTCCCTTTTACAGATGAAGGCCTGGAGGATTAGAAGAGCTGAAGAATTTATCCGAGATCTCAGATTACTCAAAGCCAACTCTAGCACTTTCTAAATTTCATGATTATAACCCTTACTTTATATTGCTCCTAACAGGTAACTATTAAAGACTTTGAAGTTGAAAGTGATATAATGAGGCTTTTGTTTTAAGAGATAACTTTAATAGCATAGAAAGAAGAGAGTTTCTACAGAGTCTCTACTGTCAAAAAAGGAGAGAAAACCAAACTAATGCATCATATCAAAATCTAGGTGAGAAACCAAAAGGAAAATAAAATTTGCACAAAATCTTAAGATGAGAGTTTAACAATGAGTAAAAGGAGACCTCACTGAAACATATGCAATTGATTTTTGTAATTCATATGCCTGTGTATTTTCCATTGACCTCATTTCCTTACCTGGTATCATTCTTGTTCATCATTGTAAACTCAATGCCTGGCATCAACCCAAGTGAGACAGACACAAAAAGTTGTTAGTTGACAAACGATTCGGTGTGGCCTTTAGTTCTCTATTGTTCTTTGGTTGTTTGATTTTTTTTTTTTAACCATCATTCTGTTCACTTCCAAGAACACAATATTGAAGCCTTACTCGGAGTAAATACTAACTCACTTATATTTCTAAATGATCTTTATTAGATCTTACTCTCATAACTGCCAAAATTGCTACATTGAAGACAGATTTTTTTTTTTTAACAATTCAGCTTCAGGCCCTTCTTGCTGATGACAACAAATAAGTTAGGAACATTGATAGAAAACAGGAGACACTGACAATTCTCCATCTGTGCCATTGGGCAGTCTCAGATTGCCCCAAGGGCCCAAGTTCTCCAAGGACTCTGTTGTTATCCCTCACACAGCTGAACACGTCAGACTCTGAAGGGTTGTTATATGTCTTTCTCAAATGTATATATCAAAGGAAAATAAGCAATTGTAAATAACTCTAATCAGAAACAAGTAATAAAATTCAAGGCATGGGGTGCCTGGGTGGCTCAGTCATTAAGCATCTGCCTTTGGCTTAGGGCGTGATCCCGGCATTCTGGGATCGAGTCCCACATCAGGCTCCTCCACTGGGAGCCTGCTTCTTCCTCTCCCACTTCCCCTGCTTGTGTTACCTCTCTCACTGGCTGTCTCTATCTCTGTCAAACAAATAAATAAAATCTTTTAAAAAAATTAAAAATTAAAAAAATAAAAATAAAATTCAAGGCATATACCCTTTTGACATGAGGTCAGTATTGTCATCTCCGTTTTAGGAAAGAAAACGTGGTAAGCATCACCTTTCCCCATGATGCACAATTCATGCATATGAATAGGGAGTCAGCGTGGTCAACTTAACTACCAAAGTGTGCAATGACTTTTCATGGTGTTAGCATCTACTGTTTGGAAAGGAGGATTGAATAAATGCACACTCTCAAGAGAGAAGCTAGCCAAAGCTTCTGGAATCACTATTAAGTTGTGAGTCACTCAACTCATATCTAAGTGATAATTTTGATGTTGCAGGCTGCTATGATATCTTATAAACCCAGAAAGAAGAGCAGAAAATCATTTCCCTGGAGACACCAAGATTCAATATGGTAACTGATGCCTTTCGAGACCCATAGTGCTCTAAGAAATAAATAAAGCCCTCTCCAGCTCTCTTTCCACTAACAGATCAAGCGTATAAAAAACTTTCTGAAACTATGTTGGTTCAGCTAGGAAACATTTGACCTTGTCCTCATGAATTGCTTGTTCTGTCGTCCTCATGTTTTAAAGAAAATGTTTGCTTTTCCTAAATGATTCCAAAAATAAATGGTTGATTTGACCTATTTAACTAACTAGCAAACTTAGTGAGGAAACATCAAAAAAAAAAAAAAAAAGAATATTTGAACAAGTAGTGAAGATACCTATGCAGGAATTACCTCCTTCAAGTCCCTTGTCTCATTCACATGAGTATAAAGGAAGTTACGAAACAAGTACAAAGAAATCACATTCCCACCTGAGCACAGGGTCTCCATTGTCTCCACAATCCCACAGTCCCCATACTCCCATCAATCAGCTGTTGCAACCGCAGCTGATTGGTCCAAGGGTAGATAACTGTCTCCTACCAATGAGTCTATTTCTTGGATTTCGTCATGTACTTGGGACAAACCAGTCCCTTTCAGGTGACCAGTACTGAAATGCATAAAACTAAAAAACTAAAAGCCATATTTTCTCATCTGTGGAAAGACTGACCTATGGTGAAAGAGGAGGGAAAAAAGCTGATATGTGAAAAAAAAAGCAGGGTTGAAAGACAGAAAGAGCCCTGAGCACATTTCAATCTGCAAACTCAGTTCCTTCTAAGGGTCTGATGCCTTCAAGTCCTTTAACGGTTTTTTATTGTCGTTCGACTTTCTCTTGTGACCTGTTCGATAACCCAGCATGTTTGCAATACAGTCTTCTTTTAATTTAACACATTCACAAGTTAGTTCTTCCAGCCCCAATAATAGTTTTAATTTCTGTATCAGTAAGTACAGAGTTTGCTGAAGTAACATAGAAACTTCAAATGGCTTTGAAATACAAAGTTCAAATTTTGTTTTCATCTCTTCACTGTAGTATCCAGGCTGATTGAACAGCCATCATCTCTAATATTGCTGGTCATGGTGGCAAAGGAAAAGAAAATTTTTGAAGGTCTTACTTTGTTTAGTGCTTCTGGATGAAAAATAGTCATAGATCTATCCAGCCACCAAGGGGCCTGGAAGTTCACGGGGAGGGGCGGGGCTGGAAATATTTGGAAAATATCTCTAATCACCACCATACCCACATCTCAATGTTATCAGCATGAAAGCTGAGATTATTTCCATCAAATACACTATGTGTTGCAGCAAGGAGAAATTGCTTGTGGTACTCATATTGCTGTGGGTACTCATTTTGTTCAGCTCCTCAACCATCAGGTCAGTTTTGCTCAATAATTCAGAACTAAGGTTTGCTAATTTAAAAAATAAGATAGTTCCAGCTTCTTCTCCAAGAAAACACCAAACGGCATATAACACCAGTGCTGCACCAGGAGCCTGGAATGGGAAGCCCCTGGAATGGAAGGCCACAGGGACTTCCCTAGGGCATCCGGGCTGGGGTGGAGGAGGGATCGGAGTGAGCCTGGGTGGGGCAGAGGCTGGGGGCTCGGGGAGGCAAGGACATGGACAAGGAGTGGATCCCTGTCACCAAGCAGGACCAACTGGTTAAGGATATGAAGATCAAGTCCCTGCAGGAGATATATCTTGTCTCTCTGCCCATCAAGGAATCTGAGATCTTTGACTCTTTCCTGGGGGCATCCCTCAAGGATGAGGTTTTGAAGATTATGCCAGTGCAAAAGCAGACCCGTGCTGCCCAGCAGACCAGGTTCGAGACATTTGTTGCCACCAGAGAATACAGTGGACACGTAGGTCTGGGTATTAAGTGCTCCAAGGAGGTAGCCACTGCCATCCATGGGGCCATCATCTTGACTAAGATTTCCATCATCCCCGTACAGTGAGGATACTGGGGGAACAAGACCAGTAAGCCCCACACTGTTCCAGGCTATATGACCAGCCTCTGGGGCTCTGTGCATGTGCACCTCGTCACCACCCGCAGAGGCAATGGCATTTTCCCAGACCCTGTGTCCAAGAAACTACTGATGATGGCTGGGATTGATGACTGGTACACCTCGCTCCCACCAGGGGCTCCACTGTTACCCTGGGCAACTTGGCTACAATCACTTTTGACTCCATTTCTGAGACCTACAGCTGTCTCACCCCTGACCTCCGGAAAGGGACTGTGTTCACCAAGGCTCCCTCTCAGGGATTCACTGAATGTCTTGTAAAGACCCACACCAGGCTCCAGCTGTGACCACCACAGAGTTTTATAGGAGAAAAATAAAGTGAATCAAAGCCTGTTAAAATAAACAAAATTCAAAAAAATAAATAGTTTCAGCTGTGAATTTTCTACTTATTTGAATGCAGCTAGTGATAAGGTTAAAAGTGAAAGGAAATCGTTTAATTAATTTTTGTGTTTTGATGCCCAAGTGCTTGATATGTAGACAACACAACTGATACTAAGGTTGAAAATTACATGAGATACACAATAACCATTATTTTGGATTGCAGAGGACAAGAAGCACCCCTCCACCCACCCACCCAATCTACATTAGACATACAGTGTGAACAAAAAATAAAACTTTGTATTTAAAAGCCTTTTGAAGTCTTTTGTTAGTTCAACAAAATCTATACTTTCTAGCTGATTCAGAAACTGAAAGTATTATTGGAGACTGGAAGAATGCTAACAGGGACAAAATATTTAATAAAAATGCTGCCGATTATAACTTGGAAGGCACATGAGGTCCCTAATGAACTTTCACATATCAGAGAAAATGCTATAAAAAGGGTTAGTAGGGGCGCCTGGGTGGCTCAGTCTTTAAACGTCCAACTCTTAATTTTGGCTCAGGTCATGATCTCAGGGTCATGGGATTGAGCCCCACATCAGGCTCCACACTGGGCATAGAGCCTGTTTGGGATTTTTCTCTCTTTCTCCTTTTGCCCCTCCACCCACACCTTCCACGCTCTCTCTCCCTCTCTCCCTCTCTCAAAAAAATAAAAAATAAAATAAAATAAGATATTAGTAGCATGTGTTTATTTACCTGGCTGAACTTGACAAGGCACAAGAAAAAGATAAGCCCAGAGAAAGAAATAGAAAATATCCAGGAATTTGAGTATGGGTAGGGATAGAAAAGGCTACATTTTATTATGCTAAGCAATAAAAGATAAAACTGTGAGGATCTTTGAACCAACTAAAATTCAGCCTTGAGTAAAGGATGGAATCAGGGGCGTGACCATAACACCCATTTGTCAAACCTCTGAAGGAAATAAGGTGTCTGAAACCAGAGATCCATTTAATTTCATGGTACCCAGTATATGCCTGCAACTGAGCAAAATACTTCAGAGAAAAGAGATCAGACGTGTGGTTCTCCCACTGAAGCCTGATAGACTGAGAAACTCATAGATGATTTGAAAGAAAGTTACGAGTTAAAGGAAGCATAAAAGTATAGCAAATGTAAAAAGTGTCTGGGAAAGAACTGTAGGTGTGGCTATTGGCACATAGAACTGAGTAGGAGCAAGTAGATAAGGATCTCAGTGAGTTTTTAAAGAGTTATATTGCCAAAGAAACTGTGAGCCTGGACTAAAAACGTTTACGGTATTCAAAATTCAAAATGACACTTGGATCTCACCAGTCTATGACTGAGAAAGCTGTTCAGATCTCAAGAAGGCCATGTTCTAAAATACCACTGCAGGATTATGGGAAAACGAGAATCTCCCCAAGAGGTGGACGTGGGGAAGATCCATGGAGAACATCAGGCGGGGGAACTACTCCAAAGCTATGGGTTAATCAAGAAGCATTTCCCACTCTCAAAATAGAAGGCCATCACAACATCTGCGAGGTAAGAGTTCAGAATTGCTACAGACCAGTGACTGGAGAGTCTCACATTCTTTTTACTTAGGAACCAAAGTGTTTATTTCAGTTATCCTGTCTGTTTTCCACTAATGTATATTGGGCATGGGGATGGGAGCATGTAATGGGTTGAATGGTGGCCCCCAAAAACAGGTCCACATTCTAATCATCAGAACCTGTGAACATGACCTTATTTGTGAAAAAGGGGTCTTTGTACCTGTAATAAAAAATAACCGACATGGGGCGCCTGGGTGGCACAGCGGTTAAGCGTCTGCCTTCGGCTCAGGGCGTGATCCCGGCGTTATGGGATCGAGTCCCACATCGGGCTACTCCACTGGGAGCCTGCTTCTTCCTCTCCCACTCCCCCTGCTTGTGTTCCCTCTCTCGCTGGCTATCTCTATCTCTGTCGAATAAATAAATAAAATCTTTAAAAAAAAATAACTGACAGCTTGTACTGAAAGGGACAATGACAGAAAAAAATGAAAGAAGGCCGTGAGACTTTCAAAATTCTACAGTCAGGAAATTGGTTGATAGAGCTACTCAGCTGTGAACACATGTTACCCCGCAAAATAGGAAAGATGGCGGCAAGGGCAGAGACATAACAGGTGGCACAGAGACCAGTCCAGCCATCACGGGTCCAGAGGGTGGAGTCTTGCCACAAAGGATTACTCTCTGGCTTTGGAACCTAATAGAATTTCCCCTGCTGGACTTAGACCTTGTGTGGGACCAGCGACCTCTTCATTTTCTCCAGTGCCCTTCTGGATGGGAATTTCTGTCCTATGCCTGTCACACCATTGTGTTTGGGGAGCATGTAGCTTGTTTTCCAGTTTCATGAGTCCTTAAATAGAGAGGAATTTTTCCCCCAGGATCAAGTATACTCAGAGTCTCATCTATAAACAGATTTAAATGGCTCAGGGCATGACAGTGGGGATTTTTGAACTGATGACATGGGGATAAGATTGGGACTTACAGCTGATGTTGTTGTTATGGGCTAAAAAATTGGAGAGTTTGGGGACGGGTGAACGTATTTTGCTTGTGGATGGATGTGAGTTTTGGCCAGAGGAGAAACTAGAGTGACCTGCAATTATAGGTCCTAAAAGATATGTCCATATCCTAATCCCCCAGCCTATGAATGTGACCTTATTCCGGAAAAAGAGTCTCTGCAGATGTAATTAAATTAAGACTCTTGAAATAAGATCCTCCTGGATTTTCCGAGCGGGACCTAAACCCAATGACGAGTGTCACCTAGAGAAGGATGCCCACACGGACAGCAGAGGCAAAGCCACGTGAAGATGGAGGCAGAGAACAGAGCGGTGCAGCCACACATTACAGAGCACCTGCCGATGCCAGGCACTGGAAAGGGGGAGGAGGGAGTCTGTCCCAGAGCCTTGGGAGGGAGCACAGCCCTCCTGACACCTTGATTTTGAACGTCTGGTCTCCAGAATTGCGAGAGAACAAATTCCTATTGTTTTAAGCCACCAGTTATTGGTAATTTGTTATGATAACCATAGGAAGCTACTACAGGACATTAAGACCTGTCCTTTAATTTAGTTCAGAGAGCTGCACATCAGGGTGAGTCCCAGCCAGATCTGACGTGGACGCCGCTGAGCGTTACCATCTCATACAGAGACTGAATGCATCCCCCCAGCCCCTAGACTTCCAGCTGGTGACTCAGGGAGTGTCTACCTGGAATTTTTGGTTTGTCTCCCATAGGGTGGCATGAGAGTACTTTGCCTGTGGGAGGGAAAATGTGCCAAATGTTTGCTAACCAGAAGAGTGCACTGTGATGGTCGTAAGTGTTATTTCCCAAGGTTTTCCTGTGCTTTGGTTTCCAGGTACATGGTAGGATTTCATGTCTCAGTTCCCTTAGAGTTGGATTGGGCCATACAAATAGTCCTGGCCAATGAGCTGGGAGCAGGAATGACATGTCATTTCAAATGCGGGACCTTGAATAAGAGCAGCTACTAATATTTGAAGTGGTGACTGCTCCCTCAGCCTGGATCCCAGATGAGGACATGAGAAGCAAGCTCCGGGCTCTGGGTCTGTGACGGAATCTCACTAACAGAAGACAGTAGGATTTGTTTTGTTGTTGCTGCTGGTGCAACATAACCATTCTTCCTGAGTGTCTTAAAGATGCAAAAATTCAAAGGCGTGCCTGCTATATGCTGGTGGGAGGGATGGCTATAAAGCCAAACAAAAAAGCATTGAGTCTTTTCAAGTCATTTATGATCTGGTCAAATGTAGAGCCATGGAGAGCTGTGGCATCCGTAGTTGACTGCATCAGAACTACCCAGGGAGCTCGTATACCCCACCACAGACCTACTGAATCAGAATCCCTGGGCAGAAGTGGAAGGTTCCAGCAGGGCATTGGTGTAGTGGAATGGGAGCCACACGTGCTGTCACAGCAGCTCGGGTCAAGACATGCTGATCAAGACCAATTATTATCAAGTGCTTTTGTCGTAGAACTCCTAGAGATGGCATCCTACTAGAAGCTCAGGATGTAAACAGTAAAGGTAAACCAGCCCTGGCCAAGTGGAGTGGAGCCCAGAGCCCCAACCTCATGCTTCTCTCATCCCTAGCTTGAGCCCTGAGATAAGGAACCCCCAAGAGACTATAGAGAGTATAGTTTTTAAAAGTGACTAACAGAATATGATAAACACAGTTAGGGTAAAGTGTGGTGTCTGGGAGATTCAGAAGAAAGTTTAAGCGTGCAGGGCTAAAACGAAGAAGGCTTCATGGAGGAGGCAGCATTTAAGACAAACTCTTAAGACTGGAACGGCTTCAGCACGTAACAGTAGAAGGGTGGTGAGCAGGTAGTGGGTAGAAATAAGTCTCCTCCTTATGACCATGCATTTATAAGCTGCTAGACTCAAGCTCCACAAGAGCAGAGACTTAATCTGTTTTGTTCACTGTGGTATTCTCGGCACCTGCAAGAGCAGAAGGCGTGTTCAGTAAATATTCATTAAATAAAACGAATGCTGTCTGCCAAGTGTCATGTACCTTTAGCGGCATGCCTTCAGCCACCAGAAGCTGGAAGAGGGGAGGAAGGGTTACCCCTAGAACCTCTGAAGGGATCATGGCACTACCGACATCTTTATTTCAGCATAGCAATACTGAATTCAGACTTCCGATTGGCCTCAAGGACGGTGACAGAATAAATTGCCATGTTTGTTTCAAGCTACTAGGTATGAGGCCATTTCTTACAGCAGCACCAGGAAACTGACACCAAGCCCAAGGAGGTTCCGTGACTCGGTTAAGGACTCACAGCTAAAGAGGAGTAGACAGAAATCAAATGCGTAGGTCTTTGTAGAGCTCTTTCCACTGCAGCATGTGGACTAAGGGGATTTTTATTAGAAATTCGAGGGCTAGAGGTGGAAGTGGGAGTGAGAGGGAATAGCGATGAACTGATTAGAAATGATCATTCTGGCACTTCCCAGCTCTCTGCCATAAACATTTGGTGGCTTTTAGGACCCCAATTTCACAGTGAGAGAGCAGGTTTCTAGGACACTGAACTGGCATCCACTTCTCCAGCCAAGAACATGAGTCAGCCCACCGTGGTGAGCATCGCTGGCCAAGACTTGATGAGCCAGCTGTTCGTCTTTTCTTTTTCTCTGCTCCAACTTTGCAAGTGGATCAGCATATTTTTCAACAGAAGAGATTCCGGGGTTTGGCAGACAAAATCTATAGAGATTAATGGCCTTTTAGGCTGGAACCTAATTAATTACTATAATGAATGTGGCAGAGAGCTGTGCTTTGCTGTTGCGGGGCTCACTGGGCATGCTCGCGTCAAGGTAATCTTCATCGAGTCATTGGCTTCCCAGCCAGGGGAAAGCATGTCGCCCTTGCTCTTTCCAATTCACAAGGATAGTAGGACACATTCCATTAAAAAGCTCAGAATCTAAGAGCCTCTGATTGGAATTCCAAGCTTCTTATCCCCAGGGGAATCTGAGGAAAAGGGAAATCATCAGCCTGGCTCAGAAGTACCACAGTGCATACCAATGAGGGAACAGCTAGAATCTCCAAGCTCCCGAACCCATGTATCCCTACACATGGGACTCAATTACATCAAGTGACTGAGGGTGAAAGAGCACTGTGCTAAGAGTCAGGGGAACTGAGGTCAGTCCCAACTCCCCAAAACTTGGCTCAAGCATTCACTTGGCACATCGGAACCTTAACTTTCTTACCTATGAAAAGGTAAAATTAGGGTCTTTAAAGTTCTTCCTAGGGAACCCTCATGCACTGTTGGTGGAAATGTAAATTGGTTCATTCTCTGTGGAAAACAGTAGGGAGGTTCTTCAAAACAATAAAAATAGAACTACCCTATGATCCAGAAATCCCGCTTCTAGGTATATATCCAAAGGAAATGAAAGCAGGATATTGAAAAGATTTCTGTAGTCCCATGTTTATTGCAGCATTATTCACAATAACCAAAATATGGAAACAGCCTAAGGGCCCATCAATGGAAAAATGAATGAAGAAGTCACACGCCCACGCCCACGCCCACACGCACCCGCACACGCACACTGGAATATTATTCAACCAGGAGAAAGAAGGCAATCCTGCCATTTGGGATGATATGCATGGACCCCAAGGGCATTGTGCTAAGTGAAATAAGTCAGACACAGAAAGAAAAATGCTGCAGAGTATCACTTACATGTGGAATCCAAAAAAAAAAAAAAAAGTCAAACTCATAGAAACAGAATAGAAAAGTGGTTGCCAGGGACCGGGGGTGGAGAAAATTAGAGACGTTAGTACAAACTTTCAGCTGTAAGACGAACAAGGTCTGTACACCTGAAACTACTAAAACATTGTATGTCAACAACACTTCAATAATCCGTTTTTTCAAAGATGAATAAGGACTGAGGATTTCAGGTAAAACGTGGGACTAGAGTTGACAACACTGATAACTGCAATCTGTTAAGGGAGTACGACTTGAATATTCTCACACACAAAAATACACACGTGAGGTGGCCGATGCGTTAATGAACTGCATGGGGGGAGGCCCTTCACAATGTATATGTGTATCAAATTACCGTGATGTACACTTTAAACGTACACTTTAAATATCTTTAAATGGGCACGAGGTATCCCAGAGTCCATAGTCTCTCATGGTTCACACACTGAGGGCTTCGGGGCGGAGGGCGGGGGATGGGATAGGCTGGTGATGGGTACTAAGGAGGGCACATATTGCATGGTGCACTGGGTGTTATACACAAGTAATAAATCATGGAACTTTAAAAAAATTTTAAAAATTAAAAAAAAAAAAGAATAAATGGGCACGACGTAGACAGGGACTGGGGACTCCCATGTGTGTGACTGGAGTACCAGACACAGTGTTCTGTGCTTTGCAGCTATTTCTGAATCTTATGAATGCATATGCATTTGCTGTTTCCCAGCAGAGCTGGGCTGTGGTGTGTATCACCACTTTATCGATTTTAGAAGCATCTCTCTCCTCGGCTGGAAGAGAGAAGAGACATGAGTATTAAGTGAAAGCCTGAGGGTCTATACAGATATAAAGAATTACCGTCAAGAAAGCCCCGCTTTCCTAAAGTGATAAAATTTTAAATTCTATACTCCCCTCCCTAGATAGTGTAAGGAAATTCTCAGCAAAATGCAGTTTGGTGTAGTAAAAACAAATAAACAAGAAAACATACAGCCCCATGCGATCAGTAGGCAAATGAAAACTTGGATTCAAATTCCAAATGTTCATTTTAGGAAGTCAACAAGTGAACCCCAGTTTGCAAGGGGAGATGTTCTAGCGATGTAGGGTCAGTGGAGGACATTCTCGACTTGAACCCCAGCTCTTCCATGCACTAGGAGTGACAGTGGGCAAATTAAATTAAATTTCTCAGACTCAGTGTCTTTATAAAATGGGGATAATAATGAGTTCAGGATTCAAAGGAGGTAATCAATGTAATAGACCTTCTGTAGCGCCAGGAATATCTACCTTCTCGGTAATCAGTAGCTGATTTTGCCAAAGACGGAGGACAGCATGGGTAATGAATATAAATGGAAAGTGTATTTAAATGACTATTTCAAGTCGTTTGGCTAAAAAGGAAAGGAGAATAGACAAGGGGATAGGGGGATGTGTGGAGGTAGATGGTGTGGCTGACGCGTCGTTGTTATTGTTGTTGTTTGCTTGTCTGGCAGTTACTGTGTTTTTGGTCTGATGGTAACTGATGGAGTAAGGTCCCAGGGGTCAGGAGCGATAGAATCCAGTAAGTTTAACAGGAAAAGAGACACCTCTTCCCCTGAAATATGGGGACAGGAGAAAAGCAGAAACAGTAGATGAAAAGAAGCTGTCTGGACCCCGATGGTCATAGCAGCAATGTCCACACTAGCCAAACTGTGGAAGGAGCCAAGATGCCCTTCAACAGATGAACGGATAAAGAAGATGTGGTTCATATACACAATGGAATATTACTCAGCCATAAGGATGAATACCCACCATTTGCATTGACATGGGTGGAACTGCAGGGATTATGCTAAGTGAAAAAAGTCAAGCAGAGAAAGACAATTATCATATGGTTTCACTTATATGTGGAACATAAGGAATAGCACTGAGGACCACAGGGGAAGGGAGGGAAAACTGAATGGGAAGAAATCAGAGAGGGAGACAAACCATGAGACACTCTGGACTCTGGGAACCAAACTGAGCATTATAGAAAGGAAGGGGGTGGGGGAATGGGGCAACTGGGTGATGGGCATTAAGGAGGGCACGTGTGGTGATGAGCACTGGGTGTTATATGCAATTAATGAATCATTGAACACTACATCAAAAACTAATGATGTACTGTATGCTGGCTGATTGAACATAATAATGAAAAAATAAGAAGAAAAAAATTTTTTTAATTTTTAAAAAAGAAAAGAAGCTGGCTTGGTGGAGGAAGATGGCAAAGGTGAAGGTTCCCTAGCCTTCAGCGTCCCAAGAGCTGAAGATTATGGTTCTTTGGAGGAACTGGCTGCTGGAGGCTTGAGGACAGTCACAACCATTCCGAATGTTGTTAGGAGAACAACTCCTAACAACACCAAAAAATGAGTTTGTTCGTTTGTCCCAAGAAAGTTCACCTGGGACACATGAAAGACTTTCCAGGTAAGACCAAAGACTCAACAGAGGTTGAAAACTGAATTTGTAGGACACAATTCTATATTAACTTTTTCCCAGCAAAGAAAGAGAGAAAGTCTTGGCAACCAAATATATGAATACAGAATATGGGTCATCCGGGTGCTTCAGGAATGGTTTTTGGCCGAGTGATTGGAGGAAAATGACAATAATACTACCAATCATACCGTCAATGCATACGCTTCTCCAGAGAGTAGTTTAGTGTGGACAGGATTCAGAACATGCAAGTTTAGGCATCTGTAAAATGGGAATAATAGTGTCAATAACAGGACAGTTTTTGTTCATCACTATTACTGTCCTAATGCACAAAAAACCTTAAAAATGGGGTTTGCGTTAGCTGTTCACACAAGTTTAAAACGATATTTTAAATTTCCCTATCTCAAAACTGCTCTTCCCTGGGTCTTTCCCATCTCCGTGGATGATATCACCACTTACCTATTTGCTGACACCCTGGATTCCGCTTTGCCACTCTGCCCTCCCGCCTCCACGTCCAATCCCATCCTGTTACCCCCACATCTGAAATAGCTTCTGAATGTACCACTTCTCGCAATCTCCTTGGCAGACTGTTTCCACAAGGGCCAGACTTGGTCCCTGGGCCATCACATGCCTCGCTGTGCTGCCATGGAGCATGTCTCATCTTTATCATCTGTCTGCCTCCCACAGTCTTCCTGATTTGACTTTTGCTTCCCTGGGGCCCATTCTTATAGTAGGAAGGGTGACCCTTTTGAAATAAAAATCAGATAACCTTGCTTAAAATCGTGCAATGGCTTCCTGTTAACTAGAACAAAGCAGTCTCCTGGCCTCAGGAGCATGCCATGATCTGGAGTGACTTCCTCCCGCACCTGCTCTCCCTTTCACTAACCCCGCTCTGCTTACCCTGTCCATCTGTCTGTCCTTTGAATTCCCCTAGCCTCTTCTTGACTCAAGCTGAGCCGTTTCCTCTGCTAGACATGGACTTCTCTGGGCTGATCCTTCTTTCTCATTTACACTAGTATCGCCTCCTCGGAAAAGTCTTTCCTGGTCCACCTGGCAGACACACTCTTGTCCCAGCAGGCACACCCACACGTCCCAACCACTCTGCGCCCCTTAGCCTGTTTAGCTTTGCCCAGCCCAACAATGGAGCTCAATCCATTTATTTACTGATTTATTTGCATACTAAAGTCCATGGGACAGGGTTTTGTCCCATTGTTGGTGTATCTGTGATCTCTGTAATATTCCTGGCAGGTCGCAGGCACTCAAAAAATACCTAAGTGAAAGGAAGAACGAGCAATGCATGAATGATCAACGTTCGATGGTTTGAGGATGACGTTCAAAGCCCAAGGTCTCTCTCTGGCCTCCCGTTGCTTTTCTGCACTCTCGCTGCCAACAGGCACTTGAAAACCTTACAAAGGTTTGCGGAGCTACACTGCACACCGTAAAGTCTTCATCAGGAAAAAGATGCCATGCTAATAATTTTGCTCTCTAATGAGTGTCTCCCTTTCCAGTATCATCATTGCCATATCTTAATTCAGTCAAGGAGTGAGCCTAACTTGGGCAAGGACAAACTGTGGAGCAATTGTAAGGGCTTGCTTTTTGCTTGTTTGTTTTTGTTTTGGTCCTATGGGTCCTTGAGGATTGTTCAAAATCAAGAGAGCCTGCAGTCATTAAGCGTCTGCCTTCGGCTAAGGTCATGATCCTAGGGTCCTGGGATCGAGCCCCTTGTCGGGCTCCCTGCTCGGTGGGAAGCCTGCTTCCCCCTCTCCCATTCCCTCTGCTTGTGTTCCCTCTCTTGCTGTCTCTCTCTGTCAAATAAATAAATAAAATCTAAAAAAAAAAAAAAAAAAAATCAAGAGAGCCTATTGGTGCCAGGACAGAGTCAGGAGACCTCAGCTGAGCCCTGGCCTGTCATTTGGTGGACGTGGGACCACAGACAAAGGACTGAGCCTCCCACACATTCCCTTTCATCAGTGGCAAACCGGGCTGAAGGGAAGATGGCACCGCAGATGTGCTGTGAGGGTTAAGCCAGTTCTGTCCGTAAAAGCGCTCTGTAAACTCAAAACTGCTGTCGAATTGCAGTTGTTTTTAAAAGTTTGCTGCCTTTGCCCAGGCGGTCTGTGCTGTGCAGACCCCACACAGGACTGATTTGGTCTTCAGAACACAACAAGATCTTTGTGGATTTTAAATGTGTTACTGATCTGGGGCACACTGGCTTTTATTAGGAGCCTTCGATTATAGGGGGGCTAAAAAAAGAATAAATGAAAGGCTGGGAATTTTAGGTACCACCTAATGAGGGCAGGAGAGGGGGATGTTATAAACAGCACAAGTTCTGGGGTTAGGCCCTAAATCCTGCTTCTGCCATTTCTTAGTTGAACGACCTTGGGAAAGTTACTTAGCTCTGAGTTTTGGGTAACCAACCTGTACGGGGAAGATAATAATTCTTACTTCAGGGATTTGTTAAAAAGATAAAATGAAAACATAATGTGTAAAAACACCTGGCCCCATGGCCAGCGCATAGGAGGAACGGAGAAATTTTGGTTCTCTTCTTTGTAATTTACAGTGGGCAGGATAGCAACTGCCAGTTTTATTCTGGAGAAAAAAGAGCCCAAAAGAGAATATCCTTCAAGAACCTTTGAGCTCAGTTGGGGCACCTGGGTGGCACAGCGGTTAAGCTTCTGCCTTCAGCTCAGGGCGTGATCCCGGTGTTGTGGGATCGAGCCCCACATCAGGGTCCTCCGCTATAAGCCTGCTTCTTCCTCTCCCACTCCCCCTGCTTGTGTTCCCTCTCTCGCTGGCTGTCTCTATCCTGTCGAATAAATAAATAAAACCTTTAAAAAAAAAAAAAAAAGAACCTTTGAGCTCAAGTGGGATGACGGAGGACTTCAGCCACGGGCTGATGCCCAGGGCGGGAGCATCCGGCTTCCTCAGGGCAATCCCCCAGGAGGATGGACGTCCTGTCTGAAGGTGAAAGTACATAAGCAAGAAAGAACAATGTGTTTATTCCATTCAGGTGGTTTGCTCAGGTAATGATTCGTACTCATGATGATAAAATTCAAACAATGCAAAAATAAGTCCCGCTTATACCCCTGCCTCCCAGTTGTCCATATTTTTCCTCTGAGAAATCCAATATTGCCAGTTTCCTCTTTTTGTATATCCTTCAAGAGAGAGCTTATACATACAAAAACATGCTTTAAAAATGCAAATGGCCTGGGGCACCTGGGTGGCTCAGTTGGTTAAGAGTCAGACTCTTGATTTCAGCTCAGGTCATGATCTCAGGGTCCTGAGAGACCTGCATTGGGCTCCATGCTTAGTGGGGAGTCAGCCTGAGATTCTCTTCTCCCCCTCTGCCCTTCCTCCCCACTCTCTCTCTCTCAAATAAATAAATTTTTAAAAATGCAAATGGAAGTGTAGTATATACACTCTTCTGCATTTTGCTTTTTTTTTTTTCATTTACTAATCTATCTTGGAGATACTTTTGTGTCAATGGGAGATCTACTTTATTCTTTTTAATGGATGCATTGTTATATTAAAGTATACCCGTTACAGGGATGTACTGTAATTTAACTTGTCCAGTATTGATGAACATCAAGTTTGTTTCTAGTGTTTCCAGTATTTTGCTATTATAAACAATGTTGCCTCTTGTACGTTGGAGTGGGGGTAATTTTGAGCAAAAATGAATTTGGTCAGGATCTCAGCCCTTAATTCGTTGGTCAGTTGCCTGTCTCCACAGTGTGTGCCAGAAAGAGCATCAGAAGCACAAAAGATTAAGCTGTTCTTACCCACTCCCTACACACAAGCACACACAAACAATAATTAATTGATAATAATAATAACAATAAAGAGGATGAAAGGAAACTTTGGAACATAATGGGTATACCTTGGCCTTGATGGTGGTGATGGTTTCGTGAGTGTATACTTATCTCCAAACTCATTTTTCAATAGGTGAAGCTCTTTACATGTCAATCGTACCTCAACAAAGTGGTTTAAAAAAAGGAAGTGTGTAAAGATGCTCTGACCGAATGCATGCGCTCCAGTGCTGGGGTAATAAAGGGCTTACAAAGACGGCTGCAGTAATCATACCCGCCCCTGTGTGCACACTTCTTTGCAACGGCCTTCACCATTCCCCGCATCCTGAGGGACGGTCCGTTTCTCTATGCCTTCTATCTGACCTCGCCCTGTGATTGTTTCCTACCATCGAGGGTAGCAAATGTGACATTGCGAGTTCCAGGTCCCAGCCTATTGCCAGCGCTGTTCTGGGCTAGGAATGCCCGAGGCCCTCACTTGGGCCATACTGAGTCCTAGAGAGCCCCACATGCATGTCCCCAACCACCACTGGGGCCGATCTTATGTCCTCACCTGCCCTTGTAGTTCTTGTTATGATTCCAGTGTGCACCTCAGCAAAGCCATCTGGGGCCTTTGGAGAGCAAGATTTGTACTCATGGGTCCTGGAGGATAGATGGCATGCCCAAGGGCCACACAGCATGGTCTCAGCTAAAGAGTGGGGGGAGGGTGGACCTGGGGCTCTGCCTCTGTTAGGGTCCGAGGGTGGGGTAGTGTTTCACAGGCTGACTCTTCATTGGTGAATTTAAAACATAAGAGCAGGAATTAGGGCAAAACAAGAGAGACGCTGGGTTGGTCCTGAGTTAGCTAGGTTCCCCAGGGCTTTCTAAAAGGGGAACTTCATGCAGGGGCACAGGGAGGAGGGGGCGTCCTGCCTCCTTATCTAGTGGTTTTGCTAGCAGCTGTGTCCCACAGCTGGCACATGTTAGAGACGGACGGCTTTGACATGCATGCGTCTGCCGTCAAGAGCTTAAAGTCAGGCCATGCCAGGCACTTACACGCTGCCCCCTTGCAGCTTCTCCGGCTCGCTGGAAAGCCTGCCTGACACCATGGGGAGAGCCGGGTGAAGCCTACTGAAGGCGAGAGGCCACATGCGGGCCAGCCGGCGGCAGCTCCAGCTCCCAGCCATGAAAATGGTCCCTAGATGTGCCACTAAGTTAGGGGTTATTTGCTAAGTAGCAATAGACCACTGATCCTAGTGGGTAAGCATCCGCCCCAGCTTCTATCTCGGGATGTGCATATCATGGGCTCTGGACTCCCCGTGACAACCGTCTGGACTGTTTTAAAAAGGAAGATTCCTAAAATTCTCAGGTTGGGCCTATGAATTTACATTTCAGTAGGTTCCCCAGATGGTTCCTTTTTAATGTCGTATTGGATGCATGACTTCTGTGCTATCTTATGTATTATATGAGGTTGTGAAGCAGGATAAGAAGCCCCAATAAACCCTCTACCATCCTGAGAATTAGAAAGTACCAACACCCTGGTATCTGTCTATACTCTCCTTCCCTGTCCCCCTCCACTGTCTCTCCAACTAAAGACGCAACAGCATTCTGAATTGGGAGTTCATTATTCCCTGTGTGTGTGTGTATTATGTATATATAACATACATATGTTATAATTATAATATAATTATTTCTAATATGTTATATATATTATTATATGAATATTCTCATACTACGTGGGGGGGAATACATGTGTTTATATGTGTGTGTATATAATACACACACACATTCACACACACATTCACACACAGCATAGATTTCGTTTTGCTTATTTTTAAACTGCATTTAAGAATTGTACCACAGTACCTGGCCAAGCAGAAGATTAGAGTGTTAAGGGTACGGTCTCGGTGTTAAGCTGCCCGCGTTCAAATTCTAGCTCAGTCACTTAGTAGCTGTGTGACCTTAGGCAATTTACTTAATGTCTGCATGACTTGGTTTCCCCTTCTATAAAATAGGACTCATAATAACATCCAACCTTTTAGGATCTTGGTAGGAGTAAACGAGTTAACATATGGAAAGTACGTAGACCAGTGCCCCGCACGGCGTAAGCGCTCTGTCAGTACTACGATTTTTATTTTGAGATGTTCTCGTTCCGGCTGGTGTTAAGTGTGTGGGATTCACACGCGCTCTGCGTGTCCCTGCGGTTCCTTCGTGTAGAGTTGCTCTAAGCATCACTGGGGTAAGTAACTGGACCACAACTGATTTACCCGTTCTCTACTGATGGGTTATCATCATCGCCTCCACTTCTTTACTTTTGCAACAATACTACCATGAACGTCCTTCTACACATCTGCCAGGAGACGTGCAGACTCTCCTCGGGGCTGTGCGTGGAGGGCAGGTGCTGGGTCACAGATGACGAGGGTGGGGCCAAGGGCTTTCTGCAGCACCGGTGCCCAGTCCGGCCTAGACACCTGTTGCTTCCCATCTGTGCCACTATTTGGTTTTCTCAGACTCCAGAATTTTAATGCATTTATTTTTGAGGCTTAGAGAAACATTCTGGCTCAAGATTTTGGTGAAAATGAAGTATACCTTAAAAAAAAAAAAAGTTCAATAATTTGACTTCATTGACTCCACACTTGAGGAAACCTGAAAGCCTTCCCTCACTCCTTCTCAGACCCTCCCTCCATCACCCCTTCCTATTGCTGTTCTTCTCTACGCGCCCCCCATGCTGTACCATGTGTCCCCCCTACTTCCCTGACCACTCTCTCCTTTCTCCTCCCTCTCTGCTGATCCTCCGCGGCCCTTACAGGCTGCCTGGCTTTGAATCTTGACACTTCTGCTCCCCACTGTGTAACTACAGACGAATTGCTTAATCTTGCTAGGCCTCAGTTTCCTTAGCTCTGCCTCACCTGGTAGAGTGAGCATTTGATGGACAGCACCCAGACCAGGGTCTGGCATGTGCCAAGTGCTCACTGATGGTCTTGATCTCAAGTCAGCTGGGCAGCAGACTCTGAGAGCGGCGTGCAGGAGGCTTACTGCAGTGTCCTCGGTATCAGCACCCTGGAGGGCGGTCAGGGGCAGAGAGCGCAGAGAACCACGACACAGTGACTACAAAAGTCTCCACCAGTCCTGCAGGAGCTCTGGAGCTGGATGGCCTTTCAGACCCCCCCCCCCAAATTGGGGCCAGAGGTCAACTCTATCATCCCCCACATCCGCCAGTCACTGGTCTGGAGAAGGGACAATTGGACAAGCCAGCCTTCTTCAGCTTTTTTGAAGATTGTTGCCCGAGATCTCTCTAGTTGAGGGTCGTTGACTACTAACGCTCCCAGGAGCTGAGAGACAAGGGCTTCTATCCTAAAAGGGTTGGGGTCAGGTGAACCCTGCAAGATCCACTATATTTCCTCTGTATTTTTCTCCCATGGAAACCACTCTGGTTATTTCTTGCTTTTAAATTGTATTTGATTTTTTCCCCCTTTGTCCCAGGTTGTCATATGGTATCAAAAAAACCATTTGTCATTTTGAGGACAAAAACAGTATAATTTATTTGGCATTTTAGGAACTAAAATCTGTTGCAGGTTGACTTCTATTTGTCAGTTATGGTGGTATTGTATGGAATTAGCCCAAGTCTCCTGTGCTATGGGTCTATGCCGTATTCGTTCACAACAAACAGCACAAAAACATACAGGCCTTCTACAAAGTTGCTATTTATCGATGCCGAGCCATCCCAACCTATTGTGGATCTTCCTGATCAAATTCCAGAGGTACCATCACAAAGAAAAGTTAAGACTGCTGAGAGTCTATGTTCCTCATCTATCGGATGGTTAAAATGTACCTTTCTCAAAGGATTCTATGGGGAGAAATGTACCAAAAGAAGGTCCAGGAAAGAAATGACCACTGTCAGCGAATGGTGTTCATGCATCAGAGCTCGTGACGACACCACCTCGGTGGCACATTTATAAAAAGAAGACCTTAAAAATCTTAGCAGCTCAAAACCGTCGTGACCACCAGCATAGATGGTGACTTCAGAGGCCACTCAGTGTCAGAAACTTTCAACAACAGACTCGTTTATTCACCCTCGTTCAGGAAGGGAAAGTCTATATGAATACTCTCTTTAAGAAAAGAACAGTTCAGCTAAATGTCAGGTGCTTGCCATAGCCAGAAGCTGATTAAATATCGAGTGCCTATAATGCAATTTAGAGTGTTTGCTCACATTTTGTGCTTTCTAGAAACTGATCAATAAAAACAGACTTTGGGTTTTCGTGTGTGATCACAGGGGATTTGGGGACATACTTTGATCACGGGTATGCCAGGCGTCCTCTGACTTTTGCTGATCTGCATTGTACCGAATGGCTAGCCTGAATAGGCAAAGTTAAGTCCTCCTCACACAAGAAAAGAGCAAGGGCCCCTCTATACTTGAAGGGTAGGAAGGAGCAAGTATGATGAAGCTATAGGTCTCTCAAAGGCTTTCTTTCTACAAACCCACGTATGGATGGTGACAGACAGCGATGGGACATTTGTTTCTTCCTCTGTCTACATCAGCACGGTTTCTGCACATAATTTTCTCCTATATTTTTTTTCACATGTCCCCATTTTCTCTTAAATAGAGAACAAAAATTAATTCCTTTTTTAACAAAACGCAACACAGGAATGAACTGAGAAGAGGTCTCTCCCCAAGAGCCTGGAAGACCCCTTCATCTACCTGCGGAGATCATACCTGCCTCGTGGACCACTGCCCCCACCCCATGCTTCTTGTCACTGTCATAGCATCTGATTCTCCTCTTTCCTGTTGTTCTTTTCCTTTGCACGTTGAGCCAGTGAGGCATTTCTTTGCCGGAGCACTAAAGGACACAACCAAGGAAAATGCAGTCGATACAGCCAAGCTGCTGAATGAAGGACAGACTCCTTTAATAAGTAGTAAAGTAGCTGCTGACTTGCTGTATTCCAGCAAAACAACTGCAACCGCATTCCAAGAACTCTACTGAATTATTTTCTTTTTCTTTTTTTAAAGATTTTATTTATTCGAAAGAGATAGAGACAGCCAGCGAGAGAGGGAACACGAGCAGGGGGAGTGGGAGAGGAAGAAGCAGGCTCATAGCGGAAGAGCCTGATGTGGGGCTCGATCCCATAACGCCGGGATCACGCCCTGAGCCGAAGGCAGACGCTTAACCGCTGTGCCACCCAGGCGCCCCTCTACTGAATTATTTTCTATTCCCTGCTTGTTGCCCTGTGACCACTGGAATCCATTTGTTTCCCTTCACCCAGGGCAATAAGCCACCTGGCCAGCGTCTATTTTACAAGGGCTACTCAAGCCACCTTAAGTGAAACCTGTGTTCAAACATCAGTTACCTGACCAGGCTCCGCCACTCAGCTTCGGTCTCTGCTCTGAGAAACACCCCTACGAAACAACTGACAGTGACAACCAACATTCTCCAGTGACAACGCGATGAGAACTTTCCTGGAGTCGTTTGTGGTCTCTGCCAAACCACGTGTCTTCTGTGAAGACTCAGGCAGTTCTTCTTAAAATAAATAAATAAATCATTAGCCTCCCAAATGACTACTCATTACCATTTCACAACATAATCGTCATCACCGTTCATTGGACACTTGTGTGCCAGGCCCTACCTTACAAGCTGGCCCAAGTGGTGGAGCTCGGGTTTGAACCGCGATCTCTGACTCTAAGGGCCGTGCTTTCAAGCACCACATGCTTCCTCTGTCTATTTGCTAATAATTAGTACATGAGAGACTGTAAATGAAGGGGCTGGCACGATACAAAGCTCACCAATACTTCTAGTGTCTTCTGCTCACCTGAATCATACAATAACGAGACGATATGTGAGCCAGGTGTAGGAAGAGAAACATGAAGCCCCAAATGATATATGAAGAATTAAAAATAAGTTGGTCACTTAGTTTAGTGAAGGGACACTAGTGTGTTGTTTTCTTTCATCCTTAAGCCAAGAATAGATTTAAATGACTTTGGTGCCTGAGAGTAGTTAAGGAATACAATACAGGAAACAGGTATTCCTAAATATTTGTCGAGTATTACTTATTCTCGGTGAGTACATAAGTAGCTTTTCTTCAAGGCCAGGCTTAGTCAGATTACTAATCATAGTAATTATAATGATTAACTTCATCAAGCATACGTTATGAGCCAGCTACTGTTTGAGACATTTTACATACTGTATCCGATTTAACCTTGAAATAAAACCCTTTGAGATCAGTTGTATTACCCCTGTTTTGCATAAGTAAACATGAGGACTCTATGAAGGTAAGGGTTTTGACCAAAATCACAGCAGAAGCAGACAGGGATGGTAGAATCAGAACCCGATGTGCCTGAGTCCAAAACCTTTCCTCTTTATATGTCCTTCACTTGAAATTGATTGACAGCTATCTCGGAGCGCCTGCTGAGTGTCACGCATCAGGCTAGACTGCAGGGATACCATACCGAACAATACAGATTGGATACCAGCCCTCACCGATTCCGCAGGCAGGTACAAAACCGATATGACAAATATTAATGTATGCTAAATGATGCAAAAGAGGCAGATGGAGTGTGATGGGAACCTAATTACAAAGAAATATCTAACCTAGTTTAGAAAGTCAATGAAAATGAAAGAAACATTTAATTTGAAGCTTGAAGAACGAGTATGAGACAGCCAAACAAAGGGGAATAAAAGAATACTGGGGCAAAGGCAATAATAGCATGTTCGAAGGCCCAGAAGCAAAATGCTATGGCTCATTGGAGGAGCCTTGAGGTCCAATAAAACGGGAGCACAGAACTGCTCTATTACAGGCACTGGCAGGGAGGAGCTGCTATCAGGGAGCCGAGGATGAAGAATAAGGAGACAAGGACCAAATCACCATATGCATGTTAACGACCATAAGGATACTGGACTTTATGCTAAGGACATAAGGAGGCATGTAAAGGGTTTAGGGGAAGAGCAGTGATGTGCCTGGAGGAAGGGCAAGAGTGGACAGAGGGTGCTATGTTCTGCCTTAGATATTATACAAAGTCACAGAAAAAGAGAAGACTTTTTTTCTCAAGGGATTTGGACTCTAAAGAAGGATATAACAATCGGTAACACTTACTGAGAACTTCATGCCATACATTGAGTTGCAGATATTTACTGATCACGACTTTGGTGCCTGGCACTGTTCTAGGCACCGAGGAAGCAGCAGTGAACAAAAATGCGCCAAAAAATATCTATGGTCGTGGAACTTACGTTTGAGATTGGAGGGCCAGACACTAAGTACTTTACAGATATTAACTAGTTGAGCTTCGCCCCAGCCCTATGACGTGGGGTATCAGATTATTTAACCTCACAAAGATATAGGGGCAGGGCGGTCCAAGACTGCCCAAGATTTGCATGCAGGTCTGTCTGGTTCCAGAGCTGTGGGATAAATGCAAGAGACAGACAAGAACTCAGGGAGGAAAGCCTAAAGCACGGCACCTAAAGGGACTGTGGTGATGGAGCACCTAGGGGTCCCACAAGCACTGTATACGCAAGCTTTAATTTCAGTCTTGCAAAAGTGATTTTAAAGTTTTCCATGATTGGGATGACGCCCAGGTGGCTCAGTCAGTTCGGCCTCTGACTCTTGGTTTCGGCTCAGATCGTGATCTCAGGGTCATGCGATCAAGCCCCACACCTGGCTCTGTGCTCAGTGCAGAGTCTGCTTGTCCCTCTGCCTCTGCTCCCCCCCACCCAACACACTGCTTTCTCTCTCTCTCTTTCTCAAATAAAATCTTTAAAAAAAAAAAAAAGCTTTCCATGATCTTTTGTTTTGTTTCGCAACAAAACCTTCATTGCCTTATGGTATTTCTTTCCATTAGTAAATTCCATCCTCTGCTTGGCCCAGAAATTAGCTGTGCCCTCGGGAGAGACAGTGTACTGGGTGGACTGGCTCCACGGGGCCCGGCGCTGGGATGGATCAGCTGCGTGGCTGGCTGACAGGAAGTCAGTGCCCGCAGCAGCCCACTGATTTTCCTTTCATCCCGTTCTCCCTTCTCTTCACTGAGTCTTTCATGAAGGAAACTGCTTTGCTTTAAAATCAGGAACCAGATCCCCTGTTTGTTCTCCCTACATCGTTATGCCCTTGAGCTCCTCAGTGATCAACACCTCTCAGGAACTAGGATCAAGAAGCCATCTTAACATTGGTTTCTGGAAGAATGTGTTTTGGGACGCTTCCCTCAAACTCCTAGTAAAGACAGTGGCAATGAATGCCAGAATCAGATGACTGTTTAGTCCATTAACAGGCACAGCCTGGCCTGAAAGATGTTTCCCCTCCATTCTTCAGGTCCCTTCCTCCCCCCATCTTTTTCCCAGCTGAACTGGTGTGGATTCCCTGACTTTCTTCAGACCCTTTAAGCACGTCATGGGGTACCTGGGAGAGGTTTTCAGTATCAGGTGAGTAAAAATCACTTCTTGGTTTGGATCTGAGAAAACGGGGAGGAGGAATAAAAGGACAGGCAATTTGCCCATTGTAGTCAAATCAGGCAAGAGTTAATTCTAATTTATACCTGAACCTCCTTATAAACTCCCCAAAGATGCCACTCCCACTGCAGGACGGTTTTACATGGCTCCCTATGTCAGGAACAAAACTGTCCCCAAATCTCATCCAAGTTCCTGTCCTCTTAGCAGTTCTCTCCCACTCATTCGCCTGCTCTCAGTCCCACCATGAGCCCAGGCAGGTGGTGTTCTTCTGACTTTCACTCTCACGGAGTCAGATCGCTTTCCTCCATGACAATTGACCCTCCTTGTGTTCATGAGCTTGTGAGGGTCTGTCATTAACTCAGTATTCCTCCTCCACCAGACCACGACAACAGGAGGGTTTTGCCCTTGGCGCAGTGCTTGACGGTAGGAGAAGCTCCAAAATATTTGTTGAATAAATGAATGAAGCCGGATTGTCAAAATGGGAGTTTATTTTCCCAAAAAAAGGCTTTAATTGGTCATAAGAAATGGATAGAACTCTGTGGGTTAGGGACAAATGGAGCTCTCCCATGAGAGTCTGAGGACAAAGAAGAGTTGGCCTTGAATATGGTCAAACTTTCTTACATTCCCATGGTGTCCCTTACGGTAGCCCCTCAGTTAATGGCCGTCAGGCTCTCCACCGTTCCACTTACATAAGCCAGCAGAGGTAAAACTCATTCTGCCAACCTCTGGAAAAATCCAATTTGATCAATTAATTCATGCATCAATAGGTATTTAGCACTGATTAGGTTTTCAATAGCAATTCTGTAAGGAGTATCCTGTAGGGGGTTATAAAGGAAGTGTTAATATAAGCATGGCCCCACTCTCAAGGAGCTCCTGTGACGGTGTATGGGCTTTAATTCGAGTTTGGTTAATTTGCATCTGGTCGGTTGCAGAGTGTCAATTCACTGGGAATGTAAACTTGAAACCTTCATTGAACCTTCTTATCCAATTGAGTAGTGAGGTCCTGGGACAGCTTCATAGCTTAATCTCCTAGCTTCCTGAATTCGGTGGCTATTAGAACGGCCCCAGTTTAGCATTTAAGCCTTAATGCCATTTTATGTATAAATCTTTTACATCAATTCAAGAATCATCTCCTCCACATAAACTTCAGTGCTAGCTAGATCTGTCTTTGCTTTGCCAAACATCTGCCTTAACAAGCGCTGCCCACTCCTGGGTTAGCTGCTCGTGCTCATCGTCGACAGGATGCATCATGGTTCGTGAGAGCTACAGTCGGCCCCACGGACAGGCTTTGCTCCTGTGCAGATCTTCTCTGCACTAGCGATCCCCTGCCAGGCTTGGCCTCCTTAGCCGTCTCACCTCCAGCTTTATGCCACTACCCACTGATGTACGTACCCCGTTGCCCCAGCTCCAGCTCCCAAAACCTATCAGCAGTTTTAAGTTCCCCAATAGCATCTTTCTGCCAGAGTCAACATCTCCACACTTTCTGGGAACTGGGCCCTTGAAGGGAGCATGTTGGCATCCTTCCTGGGCAGACCCTCCCACGTATCATTTTTTCCAATGCTGTCTCTCCTATTCAGGTGCCACAGGGCAGGTGAAGAGTCAGCTGGCTAAGCAGAAACCAGCCGAGGAATGAAATATCAATAACTTCCTTTCGTGCAGAAACCACCAATCTTTACAATTCTTGGACAGTCTTCATTTTCTTGACTTCAGGGAGGGAAGTGCCTCCCAGGGGCTGGAAGTGCAAAGTCTCTCTCTACGAATCGTGCACCCTAAGGTGACCCTTCTCCACTCTCAGTCTTTTGACCCTATTATTCTGGCAAAGGGGGGAACAGAGGTTGGAAGGAGGGCTGGGATCTGAACTGGTTCCCAGAAAATGATCCGACAGATCCTTGAATTTAGAATGTCAGGCGCTTAGAACCTTTTTCTTCACCTTTGGGCTTTAGCACCAATGCTGGCCTACAGAAAAGCTCACTCAGTGTCTGGTCCTATACACCGTAAAGGAAGAGCAGATAAGGCACGTGACCTTGAGGCGACCAGGTGATCGTCATGAGTGTATCTGTCCATTTCCGTGGTTCTCTGTCCTTATGTTCATCTTTTCTCCATTCCCACTTAAACCAAAGATGAAGTTCCCCTTTCCAAGTCTAATCCCTCCTGCCAAACTGACTCCTTCTCCTTCAGTTAGAAGATAAATCTCCTTTCTCAGGATCCTTGACTTCACCTATGGCCATGTTTACAAATTCCCAATGTCAGTAAACTTTCATTCAAGCCACACTGTTGAATTATTCGAGTGACCTTCTGATATCTCTCTTCACTTTTACCCCAAATTCTCACATTTATCACTAACTTCCTTCATTTCCAATTCCACTCAACACTCAATCCTTTTCAGTTTCACTTCAAATTCTGCTACTATTCAGAAACCCTTCCCTTGAAGGTCCAGTGACCTAACTACCAAATTCATTTTGTTTTCCTTCAGTCTGTAGGAAAAAACTGAGAAAAATGGATATAACTATAAAGGCTAAATGGGTCAAAGATGGGGCTGAGGTTAAGATATTTTAAAAACTCCTAGCTAAGTGGAGATGAGAATGGGAACAAAAGCAGGTCAGGAAGAAACAAGGACAGGTCCTAGGGAAGCATCTGCATGACCACCTGGTGACAGACCCATACTTACGGCCAACAAATATGAGTGCGCAGGTGGGTCAGATTAGACTGAAGAATGAGGAGGAAAGCGTCCTTCCAAGCCCTCAAATTCCATGGTTCCTATAACTCCTCCGTGTCTGGAGAATATTGTAGAAGTCAACGCACGATGAGATCCCACTACTCTGGTGACTAGTCAATATTCCACATACTTAAAAATCTAAGAACTATATATCCTTGAATTTTCCCTCTTTAAAGAAAGTAGACGCAAGAACTCCTTGGCCAGTGTTTCCCAAAGTGTGTTCCATGATCTGTCCCTATTTAGCAAGACTCATAGGGGCTACTGTAATCCCCAGGGCTTAGAAAAATACCTGGCTCGGGTATTCGAAACTGTCTGTCACACGAATAAGAAAATGAATGTCACATGCATACACATACGCCTACTAGCGTTTTTTTATGTGTGACGTTTGAAAAAAAAACTGGGTTAAATAAAATTTCTTCGCTGCAGGGCAGCTTAGAGCCTTTACTTACATAATTATGATATAGTACAGGGCACTTCTCAAATGTTTTCAAACAGAAGACCATTTCTCCCCACACAGCTTCCCATCGTATACATTTTGAGAAAACGTCCCTAGATATTGCTGGTAACACGCTGCCAGGGCCAACACACTTCCATCTTCAAGTCACCTCCCCTTCTCCCTTTATAAGCATATAAGAGGCCTGCCAGCCTCTGGAGATGCCGCATTCTTCCGAAGTACATGAAACACAACTACACAAGCTAAAGCAGGTGAATTCAAACAGCTGATGAAGGCACCATGAGAACAAGAGGGTTTAAACTAACTGCCTCGTTGAATGACCCAGATCTCCTTGTTTCACCCCAAATGTCTATGTAAACAGGCCGCCTTGGGCAAGAGTACACCTACCACTTAGAACGAAGTACAGCATTTACATTATTAGCACTTGAAGTTTGTGTTTTGGTGTTATTGAAAACTTCACAAGTCCATCGTGAGAACTGAATTACATTACAGATATTCCAGCATGCAGTAGCCTTCAAAAACCAGATGCTAAAACCAGGTAGATCCAAAGAGAAGAAGGTGGTAGCAGAGTAGGAGGACTGTAGGCTCACCTCCTCCGATGAACACAGCTAGATAACAACCACATCTTCCTATATAGCCCAGACACTGAGCTGAAGACTAACAGAGCAGACTCCACAACTAAAGGTGAAGAAGAGGTCACGTAAAAGAGGGCAGGAAGTGCGGACATGCAATTTGGGAGAGAAATGACCAGGATGGCTGCAGTGGGGAGGGAGCCACAGTCACAGAGAAGGGTGAGAGATAGACTAGCACAGGGGGACTCACAGGGAAACGAACCCCCATAGCAATTGGCTTGGAAAGCGAGAAAGGCCAAATTTCATGACTTCTGGCAACCAACAGGGATTAAAGCCTGGAGTTTTAAAGGTCAGCGTGCTTGGCTCTAGGAGGCATTGCACTGCTCTTAAAGAGAAGGTGGGCAAACAACCCCCGGACACACAACATGGAAACAGAAATCTAAAGAGCCCCTGGAGCACACAGAGGGGAGTTTATCTGCTCAACCCGAAGTATGTCCCAGAGAGGCAGCATTCGTGGAGAGACCCCTCTGGGTCTACAAAGGAACTGGAAGATGTCATTTCCCTCTCCCACCCTTTGATATAAGCATAGGGCCACCTGCAGGAAATAGTGCCACTGGCTACCTAACTTGCTTACACCAACCCCTACCCCCTGCACTCCAGTGGAACTGCCCTTCATAGTCACACTTACCTCAGTCCCAGTGTAGCAGGTACCATGCCACAGAAGACTTGTCCAAACATCTGCCCACACCATGTCTCCCAACCTGCGAGTGTTGCAGGGCCTCAGTTCCAGTGGCGGTGGAGATAGGTCATACATCACAAGCAGACCAGAGCACACCTAGTTAAAACTCACCACGTTCAGCCAGGGACCAAACACTGTCCATGACAAGCAAAGAGAACCTCTGCAGACAAAGGATAATGTGGCCAGGACACAACAGCAGAGCACACACAGTACACACTGGGGACACTTCCAGAAGTGCCAGACCCTTCAGGGCACTGCACCACCTCTTCCTCATAACCCATTACCCTCCAGAACAGGAGACATAGCTGACTTCCAAACACACACAAGGAGGCACAAAGATTTAGACAAAATGAAAAGACAGAGAAATTTATCACAAATGAAAAAGCAGGGCAAGACCATGGTCAAAGATCTAAGTATAACAGATATAAGTAACATGCCTGATAAAGAATTTAAAGTAATGATCATAGGATACTCACTTGCCTCGAGAAAACAGTGGAAGACATGCCTGAGTTCCCTTAACACAGAGATAAGAATAACATAGCAGAGATAAAGGGCTCAATAAACAAAGAAATACACTTGAAGGATTGAACAGAAGGCTAAAAGAAGCAGAGGAGTGAATTAGTGACCTAGAAGATAAAGTAATGTAAAGTAATCAAGCTAAACAAGACAGAGAAAAAAGAATTATCCAAACAAGAATAGACTTAGGGATTTCGATGACTCCATCAAATGTATTAACATTTGCATTTAGGAATCCCAGAAGAAGAAGAGAGAGAAAAGGGGACAGAAAATTTATTCGAAAAGGTAATAACTGCAAACTCCCCTAATCTAGGGAAGGAAACAGATATCCAGATCCAGGAGACACAGAGAATCACCAACAAAAGCAACAAAAGTCGATCCACGCCAAGACATATTGTAAGTAAAATGGCAAAATATAGCGATAGACAGATATTAAAAACAGCAATACCAAAAAAAAAAAAAAAAAAGTTACCTACAAGAGGCAACGCATACGGGCAGCAGAGGATTTTTCAGCAGAAATTTCCTAAGTCAGAAGAATGTGGCATGATATATTCAAAATGCTGAAGGGGAAAAATCTGCAGTCAAGAATACTCTAGCCATCAAGGCTATCATTTCAGAACAGGAGAGATGGAGGGTTCCCCAGACAAACAAAAACTAAAGGAGTTCGTGACCACTAAACCAGCTTTGCAAGAAATATTAAAAAGCACCCCATAGGTGGAAAGGAATGACCAAAAGTGACAGTATAAAGGTTGGAAAAACAAAAGCAGTAAATATTTTTGTAAAATATCAGTCGAGGAACTCACAACATAAAAGGACGTAAAATACGAGACTAGAATGTTGGTGTGGGGGGGAGAGGAGTAAAGAATGGGTTCAAACGTATATGATCACCAAGTTAATATAGACTTCTATACGCAGAAGAGGTTATATACAAACTTAATGGTAACCACGAATCAAAAACTACTAATAAATATGCGAAGAAAAGAGGGCCATAAATACAAATAAAAGAAACCAGCAAACCACAAAAGAGAGAAAGACAAAAAAGATCAGAGAAAATCTTCAGAAACAACCATAAAACAGGTAATAAAATGGTAACAAATATATATTTATCAATAATTACTTTGAATGTAATGGGCTGAATGCTCCAACCAAAAACAGAAGGTGAAAGGATGGATAAAAAAAAACAAGACCCATCTATACATTGCCTACAAGAGATCATTTTAGACCTAAAAACACCTGCAGATTGAAAGTGAAGGGATGCAGAAATATCTGTTCTGCAAATGGATGTCAAAAGAAAACTGGAGTAGCAATACTTGTATCAGACAAACCGGACTTTAAAACAAAGACCATAACAAGAGACAAAGAAGAACACTATAAATAATAAAAGGGACAATCCAACAAGAAGACATAACAATTGTGACTATGTATGCACCCAACATGGGAGTGCCCAAATACATAAAACAGTTCATAACAATATGTCTATACTACCCAAAGCAATCTACAGATTTCATGCAATCCCTACAAAATACCAACAGCACTTTTTTTAACAGAACTAGAACACACAATCCTAAAATTTGTATGGAATGACAAAAGACCTCACATAGCCAAAGCAATCTTGAAAAAGAAAAGCAAAGCCGGAGGCATCACAATTCTGAACTCTAAGTTATATTACAAAGCTGTAGTAATCAAAAAAGGATGGTACTGGAACAAAAATAGACGCAAAATTTCTTACACCACACACAAAAATAAATTCAAAATAGATTGAAGACCTAAATGTGAGACTTGAAAGCATAAAAATTTCAGAAAAGAGCACAGGCAGTAATTTCTCTGACATCAGCCATAACTTTTTTCTAGATAGGTCTGCTGAAGTAAGGGAACAAAAGCCAAAATAACTACTGGGGCTACATCAAAATAAAAAGCTTCGGCACAGTGAGAGGCAAAATCAAGAAAACTAAAAGGCAACCTGCAGAATGGGAGAAGATATTGCAAATGACATATAACTAGTAAAGGGTTAGTGTCCAAAACATGTAAGGAGTTCATCAAACTCAACACCCAAAATATAAATCATCCAATTAAAAAATGGGCGGAAGACTTGAACAGATATTTCTCCAAAGAAGACACCCAGGTGGCCAACAGACACACGAAAAGATGCTCATCATTACTTATTATCAGGGAAATACACATCAAAACTACCATGAGATGTCACCTCACACCTGTCAGAATGGCTAAAATCAACAACACAAGAAACAACAGGTGTTGGCGAGGATGGGGAGAAAGGGGAACACTCTTACACTGTTGGTGGGAACGCAAACTGGTGCAGCCACCGTGGAAGAGAGTATGGAGGTTCCTCAAAAACAACAGAACCACCTACGATGCTACAATCCTGCTACCATATATTTCCTGAAAGAACACAAAGGCACTAATTCAATGGGACCCCTGCACCCCAGTATTTATAGCAGCATTATCTACAGTAGCCAAGATATGGAAACAGCCCAAGTGTCCATCGGTTGATGAGTGGATAAAGAAGATGTGGTGTATAGATACAACGGGATATCACTCGGCCATAAAAAACATGAAATCTTGCCATTTGTAAGGACACAGCTGGAGCTAGACAGTGTCATGCTAAGCAAAATAAGTCAGTCAGACAAGGACAAATATCATACGATTTCACTGATATGTGGAATTTAAGAAACAAAACAAATGAACAAGGGGGAGGGGAGAAAGAGAGAGACACAAACCAAGAAACAGACTCTTAATTATAGAGAACAAACTGATGGTTACCAGAGGTGGGGGGAGGGGAAAGAGGAGATGGAGACTGAGTTGTGCAGTTGCTGTGATGAGCGCTGGGTGATGTATGCAAGCCTGGAATCGCTATATCATACACCTGACATTAATATAATACTGTAGGTTAACTAACTCGAATTAAAATAAAAACTTTAAAAAAACAGGTAGATCCGAAGGGCATATTGTGGAGATCATAAAGAACATGAAAGAAAAGAGTTCTAAAAATACAGTGAATTATGAAAAATTATATATGCCTGTTTGACAAGACTGGATTCCATTGATATGAGAAATCACGCTTCGATGAAGGTCAAAGGAATTTCACTAAACCATTACTCAGCCAGCTGCCAATGTGATAGAACACTTCATTTGTCTTTGTCAAAAGTTAGAGATGGAGCACTTAATTTATTCCCCATGTTGGTTAGAAAGGCCGATATAAAGATAGTTATTAATTACACCTTTTGTCTGAAAATGGTTTTCATCATAAATATTTTTGCCTTTAATTTTTTTTCAGTCACGTTACTTTAGCCAGAAGATCTAGGCATTTGGGGCAAATGTGGTATATCCTTCAAGGCTTACTAAAGTTGGCCCATTTACCCAAAAACATTTAACTCATAAGCAAATACTTATTTTGAGCACTTACTATAGACAAGACAATGTGCTAGTTAGTCTGAGGATACAGGATGGGTCTGATACGTGTTTATTAACTCCTTCAGGGTCTTCTAAACAAGAAGAACAGAAAAGCCTGCACAAATAGATGATTTCAAAGTAGAAATTTATTTTGTCATAACTAATATGCTGATAAAAAGTTATTAGAACTCGGAGTAGCAGACATTTCACTGTATTTTAAGTTTTAATTTATATTTCAGATTTCCCTAGAAGGAAGGGTAGGTTTTATCTGTTTACAAATCTATAAGAACGGACATGTAATAGGCATTCAACAAATATTTATTGAAGGAATGAAATGAAGGAATGAATGAAACTAAGGATTCTGGCACGTTTTCTTTTCAAGTAATGCTATTACAGAATCACCCTTCATTTGTATATTTCATATGAAATAAACAAATATTTCCTTAAGGCAAAAGGCCATACCATGGCTCATTTTATATTCTTCACAGAACTTGGTTGGTACAATTAATGCAGAATAGAATTTTCTGTATAAAATGAGTTAAGTAATCAAAAAGCATACTTGAACAATGCACAACAGATAAACAACTCTAATGCATTTGTCAAAACTCATAGAATTCTATGCAAAAAAAGGATACATTTTAATGTATGTAAAATTACTTCAATAAACTTACAAAAAAAAAAAAACTCTGAGAGGTTTAAGTAAGAAAATGTGTTATGCCACAAAGCAAGAACTCTATAGACGCGGAGTGATTGCCAGTTCAGTTGATTTAATGGCTCCACAACAGCATTAAGGATCCAAGTTCTTTCTCTCTGTTCTGCCATTTTGGGTGGTTCGTGTTGTCCTCAGGGTCGTTCCTCTCTCATGGTTAGAAAAGTCTACACTAGTTCCTCATGTAACATCATCCAAACACTAAAACATTCAGAGGAAGAGAAAACCATCTCCTCTGTGTTTCTTTTAAAAAACAAGTTAACTTTTCTTAGTCGGCCCCCACAGACTTTTCCTCATGTTTTAGAGGCCAGGTTTGTCTTTTGTCTGCGTCCAAACCAAAGACTCCTAGAAGATGGACCTGCTCTGATTGGCTTAGAACATCAGTATGAACCCCTCACCCTCCATCCCAGAGAGGCCCTGGGACCGGGCTTCCCTAGACAAGCGGCTCTCCCGAAAGGTTAGATATAACAAAATCGCTGAGTCTATTGGAAAGTAAGGGTGGAAAGAAAGGATGTTAAATCAGCAACCGAGGGGCGCCTGGGTGGCACAGTCATTAAGCGTCTGCCTTCGGCTCAGGGCGTGATCCCGGCGTTCTGGGATCGAGCCCCGCATCAGGCTCTTCTGCTGTGAGCCTGCTTCTTCCTCTCCCACTCCCCCTGCTTGTGTTCCCTCTCTCGCTGGCTGTCTCTATCTCTGTCGAATAAATAAATAAAATCTTTAAAAAAAAAAAGATTTAAATCAGCAACCGATAGTACAGTACAACACTACGTGGAACGCTTTCTAAGCACTGAAGTAAATTTCCATTTAGAATAAGTCTAGAATCTCAGATACCAAGACAAAGTCTCAGGAGAGTGTGAACCCAGGTAAAGTGAGTTTTTTACTTGCTCCCCCTTCACTTCTATCGCAGATGACCCTCACCCCCTTCAGATGTTCTGCCCTTAGCTAATTGCCAGTTACCGGGGACCCCCAAGATACCTCCTTCGGGCCCCTACTCCTAGAACCAGGCCTCATCTACACCTTAAAGCCACTATTTCTCCATCAAAAGTTACCTAGACTCCTATTTGTTAGGGTTTTATCCTCAGCAATCTTACCACTCGTTTTTTGTGTTTTGTTTTCCCCATTTCCTTTTAAACTGTTTTCAGGAATCCCAGACACACTACCTCACCAATGAAGTGCGGTTTTGCAAGCTCCTGTGGAGTAAAAATGGCCTCGATTCAAAAATAAATCTCATCTCCGAGTGCAGTGTATGACTCTGAGGCAGACTGAAGAGGAAAAATCAGGGAAGAGAAGGTTTCCTGGAGGCCGGCTCGCATGCATACCTCATTGTCTTTCTCCTTCCTGGGCTCTGTAGGGTCTGTTCTTCTTGTATCAAGAGTGGGTGAGGGGCGCCTGGGTGGCTCAGTCATTAAGCATCTGCCTACGGCTGGGGTCATGATCCCAAGGTCTTAGGATCGAGTCCCGCATCAGGTTCCCTGCTCAGCCGGAAGCCTGCTTCTCCCTCTCCCACGTCCCCTGCTTGTGTTCCCTCTCTGGCTGTCTCTCTCTGTCAAATAAATAAATAAAATCTTAAAATAAAAAAAAAAGAATGGGTGATATATCATATCAAATGTATGACATTTATGACAGCTGGAAAGCTGTGGAGAGAGGGGTAAAGAAAGATGAGCCATGGGGAGCAAAGTCTCAGGACCTTAAAGGCAGCTGCCGAAGCTGTGGAATGGCTCAGCTCCCCCTACAGGACGCTCGGTGACATAGCAGCACACACTTGGAAGGTGCCATTTTGTTCATCTCCTGGCCCTCCCACGCTCTCCTGTAAGAGCACCCAGGCACAGGCACTATCTCCAGCCTTCCTATATCTCCAGCCTTCCTATACCAGAAACCTTTTCCTGGCCTTCCTTAACCTCTGCTAATAGTCTCAAATATCTGGCAGTAAAATGTTTTTCAAAATTACAAAACGAACTCCAAACATTCCCGAGTGGGAAGTTGAACTGAAAAATGTCCAATGTCTCCTTCCATCTCTAAGATACTATTGAGCTTCCTGTCAGATTACAAGCTGTTCATGCAGCAGGCTCTGGCCTTAGCTCACGTATGACCTGTAAAAACTTTAGCACCTCTGTCATTAGATAGAAAGGCAACTGCTGAATCTAGGACATAGGGGAGAAGGCGTGTGTGTGTGTCACTCTGGAAATCTCCAGAGAGCCCAGGACTAGTGACTCCCAATTGTTTATTCTAAGGAAAAGTTCAGCAAGGTTGTGTGCACACACACACACGCAGCCTCCTACACATGGGTGTATCAGAAAGAAAGCAAGGACAAGCATGAGAGAGAAAGAGAGAAGGGAATGTTCTCTATTTTGTGTTGTGTTGCACTTAGAGAAAACACAAGCAGCCAGGGCTGAATTTCTTATTCTAGAAACCTCTTTCGTCACAGCCAGACGACTGTTACTAATTGGGCAGCTGACGGAGTTACGCTAGTGCCATCTAGCTCTCTCTACCACAGCCTGGCATCCTACTCCCAGCCTGCTGAGACGTTTGGAGTTAGTCACAGCCCAGTGGAACTCAGCAGATTGCTATTACATGACGATGAAAGCGAGCTAACCCCCCAAAAGACATTTATGTTTAATACTAACTTATATCTAAATTATTTGTCTACATTTCATACCAAGTTTCCACTAAAGAGATCAAGACAGTTGCCCTCAGTTAGTTTTGTTGACCAAACTTCCACCGACTTTACGTTGATTACCTCCGATCTTCCTCGGAAAGCTGTCAGCAGACAGTGTTACAGATTATAGATCTAAAATCAACAGATCACTGGTTTTGCAAATTCCCAGGGCATTTATGAAAATCTCTACAGGACGGTGGTAAATTTTTATTTTAATTCACGCACATTAAATAACAGAGTTTTTCCACACAGCATCTGTGAGGAAGAAATATGGGGGCATCATATAAAATATCAAAATAGTAAATGGGTGTCATTCTTGTGGAAGATCAAAGATTCTTGTTACAGGCATTATCTAGAAACTGTCTAAGAAACAACTTTTATGATGCTTCCAGATAATAGATTCTTTTTTTTTTTAAGATTTATTTATTTATTTATTTATTTGAGAGAGAGAGAGCACACAAGCAGGGGAGGGGCAGAGGGAGAGAGGGGGGAAGCAGACTCCAGCTGATCGTGAAGCCCAACGTGGAGCTCGATCCCAGGACCCTGAGATCATGATCTGAGCCAAAACCAAGAGTCAGATGCTTAATCGACTGAGCCACCCAGGTGCCCCCGATAACAAATTCTTTACTAAAGTAACCAATTGCAGCGAATTGTGCCTGCTTCCCACCCCTAATGCTGACCAGTTGGGAGGGGGGAGGCAGAGGAAGACACTAAAGGTCAAGGGGGCAAGACCAAGCAGCATTGGATTTCTTCCCTGCAATAAGTAGGTATCACAGTGAAAGGAACACGACCTTTGTTTGGCTTTACAGACTTGGAATCAAGTATTCACACAGGCACTTTCTAGATGTTTGGGGAAATTAGCCTTCCTGAGCTTTCCACTGTTACTGTAAAAAGTAGGGGAGATAATGTCTGTAAAATATCTAAACCTGCGTTTCCGATCGTCTTTATTATTCTGTGTAAATCCTCTTGAAACATCAAAGAGGAGCGCAAGTGTGCCCTGGCGCCTTTACAGGTGTCATCACGCAGTCTTTGGGTATTTGTATCTCTCGTAATCTGGGTATGATTTGAGTCAGTGATTTACAAGGGGCAAAACGTTCCCTATCACATTACCTTTCCTGTGCGTCATCTGACTTCCAAAAATAGGGACATGGCATCTTTTAGCAGAAAGAGATGTCTGAAAGAGCTGTTAAACTGTCTGCGTGTCAAAGTCTTAAGGACGAGGTAAATTAGTCTGAAATAGAGCTGTAGCAGGAAAGAATCAAGTGACTGTACTCAGCAACGGGAACGGGGTTGAGGAGCAGGATTCTTTCTGGCTCCGGGGAGGTCAGTTTGGTAGGGAAACAAGCAACAGAGCTCCTGCTCCAAGAAGCCCAGTGTGCCACACAGCCTTTCCATGTACCAGCTGTGTGGATTGAAACAAATCTATTCTCTCAGGAGCTTAACTACCTAATTTGTAAACCAGGAGTTATATTTTTACTGCCTCTCAAGGATTGTTGTCAAAACAAGAGATAATGTATCTGAAAGTCTTCCACTGATCTTGTTTTCTATCTCAGGGATCAATCCATCCCCTGTAGCAGTGGCTTAAGCCAGAATCCAGCAGCTTCTCCCACTCTTGTCTCTCTCTCTCCCACCACCCACTACCTCCAACCCATCTTCAAAGTCCATTCACCTCTACTCCCTAAGCATAATCAGCGTCTGTCCACTCCTTTCCATCTCCACTGGTATCACCCCCAGCAAGGCACCACCATCTCTCATCCCCACTACCACCACAGCCTCCTAACCAAAGTGCCCCCTTGGCCTTTGACCTCACTAAAAAAACATGGTCCAAACAGCATTCAGAATGACCTTTTCAAGATGTAAATCAAGGGACAACCGAATGCTACATGCCTCCTTCCCAAAATATTCAACAACTTTATAAAATACTCTTGACAAATAAGTTAAACTTAACACCTCTGCTCACTTCAGTAATGCCCAGCTCCTCACCACCCTCCCCTACTGGGCTCCAGCCTCCTCGGCTGGACCTACAGCCACTAAGATTTCCTTCTCTTTTTTCTTCTGAAAGTTTTACAGTTTTAACTCTTACATTTAGCCTATGATTTTCCACATCAAATGTATTTTTATATCTGGCATGAGGTAAGATTTGAATCTTTTTGTTGCATATGATTATCGATTGTTTTCACACCACTTTTCATAAGATTATCCTTTTTCCATTGAACTCCTTCGCCACTTTTATCCAAAATAAGTTGACCATATGTATGTGGATCTATCGCCGAACTCCACTGCACTCTCGCCGGGCCGTGTCGTTTTTTGTAAATATGTTGGCACCAACTGTCTTGATTATTGTACCTTTATAAGTAAGTCTTGAAATCTGGTAATGTTAAGTCTTCAAGCTTAATAAAGCTTAAAAAGAATACTTTTTCAAAAATGGCTTTGGCTTTTACAGGTCTTTGTAGTTCCATTTAAATCAACTTGTCAGTTTCTACCAAAAAATCTGTCACCGAAGTCACTTTCTATCCCGTTGACTGATTTCAATTCTCTGGATGACACTTCACTTTTTTGTTTATCATGTCTCTTCCCACTGGAATATAAGCTTTATGAGGGGAGGAAAAGTACCTATTGTTTCCCTTTTTCTCCGCTGTATCTCCAGCTCTTGAATGAGACCTTATACATAATAGGTTTGTAATAAGTACTTGCTCGATAAACGAACTCATTAGTCTAAGGACTTATTTTTCTCATGACAAACCCTATTGTCTATGAATGTCTCCCTTGCCATTGAAGGACTCAGGGGCTGATCCTTCTTCCGTGGTGTCTTCTTGAATGAGAGTTTTCAAGGCTATGACTATCCCCTCTGTACCTACAAAGACTGAGAACAGCCAAAATGTAATGGAAGGAGCTTTGGTCTCAAATTTAGAAGATTAAAAGGTCTAATTCTGCTCTGCCACTAACTAGGAGTTTGACCTTGGGAAGTCACTTAACCTCTCCAGACCTCTTTTTTTTTTCATCTGTAATATGGTGGTAACGACGCCTATACTTTATATGTACATTACGAGCCTTCAATGAGATAATTATGTAAATCATTTGGTATATTGCCTGTCATAAAACAAATGATTACTATGTATTATTGTGTTATTATTTAGATGATTACAACTTTTAGAAGCTTCTTTAGGGCTGTTTCAGGACACATTGAAAGCTGGCGGGGCGGAGGGGGGAGCAAAGGAAAAAACCCCAAAATAACGGAAACTACTCCAGAGGGAGGAACGGGGGAATCAGTAGTGACTCTGGGCCCGGCTGTCTTGGGTGTCACTTGGTACCACTTGCTGGTCTGAAATGAAGCTGCTTAGCTGACTCAGGCCTCGTTACAACTGGCACTCCTCACCAACAAGCCGCCTTTCCAGAAAGTAAGATTTAGATCTTCACCTACAAATGTTTTTTATTCCCAAAGTCTTTTTCATTTTACCCAAACTTCTCTTCACGGCATTACCCCTGGACCTGGCTCCCTCAATGTCAAAGAGACATGTCAAACCAACAGTTCATTCAGGCATATAAGTCATAGTCATTTAAAATCATGTGAAGTGGGTGGTTTTCCCCATTAATGTCATTATTTGCTAGAAACAGGGGGAGATTGAACAAGGTGGGAAGAAAGGCTGGGAGATGCTGAGTGAAGGTACAGCCTGCTTTATATGTGGGGGAGGAGGAGAAGGAGGGAGAAAGGGAAAGAGGGAGGGAGGGAAAGAGGAGGGAGAGAAGGAGGAAAGAAGAGAGGGGGGAGGAAGGGAGGGAAGGAGAAGGGGAGGGGGAAGGAAGGAGAGAGGGGGAGGGAGAGAAATGGGGGAGGGGAAGAGAGGAAGAGAGACGGAGGGAAAGAAAGAGAGAGGAAGAGGGAGAGAGAGGGGAAGAGGAAGAGAAGGGAGAGAAGGAGGGAGAGAGAGAGGGTGAGACACAGGGAGGGAAAAAGGTAGAGAGAAAGGGAGGGAGGGAGAGAAAGAGAGAGGGAGAGAGGGATGGGGAGAGAGAGGAGGAAGAAAGGGAGGAAGGGAGAGAGGGAGAGAGAGACAGGGAGGGAAAAAGGTAGAGAGAAAGGGAGAGGGAGCAAGGGAGAGAAGAAGGGAGGGAGAGAGGGACAGGAAGAGAAATGGAGGCGAGAGAGGAGGAAGAAAGGGAGGGAGGGGGAGAGGCAGAGAGTAAGTAATAAGGGAAAGCACCTGTACTGGCAGGACTTGGAACTGGAGAAGACATCAGACCATCTCTTCCTTAAGGACTCTTTCAGGGACTCAAATCTTCCTGTGTCTGCTCAGGATAGGGTTGGAACCCAGAGCCCCAGACTGGAGGGAAACAGCAGCTCTGCACTGCGGTCAGGACAGGGTAGACAGGATGACTGGCTGAGTCTGTTCATGTGTTGACTGAAGCATTTGGCCTCAATCAGCTGTATAGACAACACAGGGTGGGCTGGTCAACTGAAAGGCATTCAAGTAATGTGGGAACAGGGCCTCTCTCTCCCAGGGTCCAATGACCTACGCTGACCTTCACCACGTGAGGGGTGCAAGTAGGGCACAGGAGTCTTGATAAGAAAGAAGGCACAAAGCCCTATGTAGGAAGCTTCAGAACTGTTCCTATGAACCAGGACTGTCACTGCTAAGCACTGATAAACTGCACAGGGCAGGCGAGTGGACAAACCCGCCCCACAGAGGAGAGCAGGCAGTGTGAGAAGAGGTGGCTCTGGTCCGTGGCCCCACCCACTGCCTGTGCTCAGCCTTCCAGGAAGAGCCCTGAGTGCCACAGAGCAGGGGCGCGTGTCACTCCCCACCCAGCACCCAGGGGATGTGGGACATCACTGAGAATAGTCCCAGTTTCCTCCACAAGGGATCACAATTAAACTCCACGCAGACTAGAAAAACATTTTTTCTGACAGGGAGGGGAAGTGTATCTCTAATGTCTGCCCTGCTTCCTTGATTCGCACTTGCCAAGCACTAGTCCAGCACATTCTCAGCTTGCTTTCTCTGACAGAGCGGGGTGCTGGGCAAACCAGAAAGTGGAACCCAAGAAAGAGAAGGCAAGAGAAACTGACAAAAACTTGTCACCACAGACCACCTTTAGGATGGCTGGAAAGTACAGTGTGCTTGGAGGAAAGCTGCTAGATGAGAGGACACGATGCTGCAGAGACAATACTTTAGAAAATTGAAGACAGTGAGACCCGGAAGAGCATCCCCCAGTTACAGTGCTCTGAGTTTGCAATACGGGGTGAACCATCAGAGCTCAAGGAAGGTAGGAAGACTTACCTGGTTCCATCCTCATTGCAACAAAGTAGAGGAGAGCAATTATGCCCCATGTACCCGAGAGAAAGCAAAAGGAGGGAGGCTTAGAATCCTGAAGGCCTGCCAACAAACAAAAGTCCAGGACCACATGGCTTCACAGGCAAATTCTACCAAACTTCTAAAGCAAAATTAATACCTCTTCTTCGCAAACTATTCCAAAAAATAAAAAAGGAAGGAAAACTTCCAAATTCATCCTATGAGGCCAGCATGACCCTGATACCAAAACCACATAAAGACACCACAAAAAAGAGATCTGCAGGCCAACATCCCTGATGAACACAGAGGCAAATATCTTCAACAAAATACTAGCAAACTGAATCCAACACTACATTAAAAAATCATTCACCACAACCCAGTGGGATTTATTCTCGGTTGCAAGCGTGGTTCAATACTTGCAAATCAAACAACATGACACATCACATCAGTAAGAGAAAGGATAGGAACCGTATGATCATCTCAATAGACATAGAAAAAGCATTTCACAAAATACAACATCCATTCATGATAAGAACCCTCAACAAAGTAGGTGTAGAGGGAACAGACCTCAACATAACAGTGGCCGTTTATAAACAACCCACAGCTAACATCATCCTCCAGGGGGGAAAACGAAGATCCCCCCTTCCCCCTAGGATCAGGAACAAGACAAGGATATCTGCTGTCACCACTGTTATTCAACACAGTACTCGAAGTCCCAGCCACGGCAGTCAGGCAACAAAAAGAAAGACAAGGCATCCAAAACAGTAAGGACGACGTAAAATTTTCAGATGACATAACACTATATATAGAAACCCAAAAAGACTCCGCCAAAACACGGCTAGAACTGATACACAAATTCAGTAAAGTCACAGGATACAAAACCAATCAAAGCAGAAAGAGAAATTAAGAAAACAATCCCGGGGCGCCTGGGTAGCGCAGTCGTTAAAGCGTCTGCCTTTGGCTCAGGGCGTGATCCTGGCGTTCCGGGATCGAGCCCCACGTCAGGCTTCTCCGCTATGAGCCTGCTTCTTCCTCTCCTACTCCCCCTGCTGTGTTCCCTCTCTCGCTGGCTGTCTCTCTGTCACATAAAAAAAAAAAAAATCTTAAAAAAAAAAAAGAAAACAATCCCATTTACAATTGCACCAAAAATTGTAAGATACCTAGGAATAAACCTAACCAAAGAGGTAAAAGAACTATACTCTGAAAACTATAAAACACTGATGAAATAAATGGAAGAAGACACAAAGGAACGGAAAGACACTCCATGCTCATGGATTGGAAGAACAAATATTGTTAAAATATCTACACTAGGAGAGCCTGGGTTGCTCAGTCATTAAGTGTCTGCCTTCGGCTCGGGGCGTGTGGGATCGAGCCCCACGTCGGGCTCCCTGCTCCGCTGGGAGCCTGCTTCTCCCTCTCCCACTCCCCCTGCTTGTGTTTCCTCTCTCTCTCTCCCTGTCAAATAAATAAATAAAATCTTTTTTTAAAAATGTCTATACTACCCAAAGCAATCTACAGATTTCATGCAATCCCTATGAAAATACCAACAGCCAGTTTTTCACAGAACTGAAACACACAATCCTAAAATTTGTATGGAATGACAAAAGACCTCACATAGCCAAAGCAATCTTGAAAAAGATAAGCAAAGCCGGAGGCATCATAATTCTGGACTTCAAGTTATATTACAAAGTTGCAGTAATCAAAAAAAGATGGTACTGGAACAAAAATAGACACAGAGATCAAGGGCAACAGAATAGAAAATTCAGAAATAAGCCCACAACAGTATGGTCAATTAGCATTTGACAAAGCAGGAAAGAACATCCAATGGGAAAAAGTCTCTTCAACAAATGGTGTGGGGAAAACTGGACAGCGACATGCAAAGGAATGAAACGGGCCCACCCTCTTACACCATCCACAAAAATAATTCAAAATAGATTAAAGACCTAAATGTGATACCTGAAACCATAATAATCCTAGAAGAGAAGGCAGGCAGTAACTTCTTTGCATGAATCGTAGCAACTTTTTTGTAGTCATGTCTCCTGAGGTAAGGGAAAACAATGGCAAAGATAAACTATTGGGACTTCATCAAAACAAAAAGTTTCTGCCTAGAGAAGGGAACAATCAACAAAACTAAAAGGCACCCTTCGGAATGGGAGAAGATATTTGTAAATGACGTATCTGATAAAGGGTTAGTATCCAAATATATAAAGAACTTATGCAACTCAACACCAAAAAAACAAATAACCCAATAAAAAATGGGCAGACATTATGAAGATATTTCTCCAAAGAAGACGTCCAGATGACCGACACATGAAAAGATGCTCGTCATCACTCACCATCAGGGAAATGCAAATCAAAACTTCAATGAGAGATCACCTCGCACCTGTCAGAATGGCTAAAATCAACAACACAAGAAACAAAGGTGTCGGTGAGGATGTGGAGAAAAAGGAACCTTCTTGCACTGTTGGTGGGAATGCAAACTTGTGCAGCCACTGTAGAAAACAGTATGGAGGTTCCTCAATAAGTTAGAAATAGAACTATCTTATAATCTAGCAATCCTACTACTGGATATTTACTGAAAGAATGCAAAAACACTAATTCAAAGGTTCACACACACCCCTATGCTCATAACAGCATTATTTACAACAGCCAGGATATGGAAGCAGCCCAAGTGTCCATTGATTGATGAATGGATAAAAAAGAAGTGATAATATAATTTCATTCAGCCATAAAAACAAATCAAGTCTTGCCATTTGCAAGGACATGGACGGAGCTAGAGAGTATAATGCTAAGCGAAATAAGTCAGAGAAAGACAAATATATGATTTCACTGATATGTGGAATTTAAGAAACAAAACAAGCATAAGCAAAAGGAAAAAAGAGAGAGAAATCAAGAAACAGACTCTAAATTATACAGAACCAACTGATGGTCATCATAGGGGAGATAAGTAGGGATGGATGGGTGAAATAGGTGATGGAGATTGAGGAATGTACTTGTATTGGAATGTATGGAACTTTCGAATCACTATATTGTACACTGAAACTAATATAGCCCTGTATATTAACTAACTGGAATTAAAATAAAAACTTTTTTTAAATTAAAAAAAAATGCCTGAAGAATCCCCCACCTCCTGGGCTAATCTAGAGACCAGCAAAACCATCACTGAAACAGACGGTTCCTCCTACAGTGGGTCGGAGTCTAAATTTTTTTTAATTGAGAAAATTGAGGTGCGGCAGGTGGTGCTGACATTTCCGGCAGTAAGCCTCCTGCTTCTTTGTAAACGCACTTAATGGGTAGGGAATTCAAAGAGAAGTGGATCTCCAGAACTTCCTTCAGCAGATGGTCAGCAAAACCTTTCCAGTACGAGGGACTCTAACGTTAACTTTTTAATTTGGCTTCATTGCTTCTCAGGGACTCATATTAATAACATTTTCTGTGATGCCAAATGATGGAACACTGTCAGGATAAAATTTTATTTTGGACCAATGGATCTGTTTTCTTCTGCAGGAGAAAGTCTATGCAGTCTACCCACCTGTATCCCCATTCCAGGCTCTGTAATGTCATACGTCTCCAAGGTTGCCTTAGAACTTGGCTAAAATTGCTTGATTTTTCTCTGGAACTTCTGTGAAGATGCTGTCTGAAGTATGTATGTAATTTCTCTTTCCTGGGTATAATTCAAGAATCAGTGACTTCTGGTTTGTGTCACAAAGAGTTAGGTTTTGACCATTGACCATTGACACTAGACTGGCATTACTCCCAAAAGTCAGGTTCTCTACCTGCCATCATCTGTCACTGTTTCCATGGGGGTCAGATGCATCCAAGTATATTCTTCTACCATTGCCTCAGCTCAGGGCACGCTGAGAACTTAGCTAACGCGCTTACTAGGATGTGACTATGTACAACCTTTCACCCCACATCTGGTACATAAGATGCTGAGGCCTGGTGTAAACCAGAATGAGATTTCATTAGATAGAATGCTTGCTAAGGACATTGACAAATAAGGTTGGGATGAATGGAGATCATCCATCATCATTAGGGCTTACTCAAAGAAAGGCATAGTAGGAGACACAAAAAAATAAGACTTAAGTTGCTTCTGGAGAAAAAAAAGCTTTACAGTTCACATTAAAATATAACAACACTGGGAGAATTTGATGTTCTGAAATCTAAGGTCATTTTCTTACTACATGCCAAGGCCAACGTGCCCAAACCTCCCCATGCTGTTTACCCCAATGTCTTCTTCAGCCCAGAAACTTAGAGCCAAACTTGGTTCTTCAGTTCCCCCACTCATACTAACAAATAGGAACTGATGCGGCGCCTGGGTGGCTCAGTCGTTAAACGTCTGCCTTCGTCTCAGGGCGTGATCCCGGAGTTCTGGGATCGAGCCCCACATCAGGCTTCTCTGCTGGGAGACTGCTTCTTCCTCTCCCACTCCCCCTGCTTGTGTTCCCTCTCTCACTGCCTGTCTCTCTCTGTCAAATAAATAAATAAAAATAAAAATCTTTAAAAAAAAAAAAAAAGGAACTGAGGATTGTGGGTAAACTAAATTTAACCTACCGTATGCGGGACACTATGCTAAGAATTATGGCAGGAGTATGGACACATGGCCTCTGCACTCAAGAAATTTACAATCTAATGAAGTAAATCCCATTATTCTACTTAGTAAAAATAATCAGCCAAACTACAGTGTTTCTTTTGCATAATCCAAGCATCATTTGCATCAATGTATCCTGAAACGCTTAATTCAAATGCATATCTTCCTGAGCCCCATCTGAAACTTCTGATTCAGAAGCTGACAGATGAAACCTGGGAATCCATAATTAACAAGTTGCCTGAGTGCCTCTTACACCTATTAAACTTGGAGAGCCACTAAGAGATGAACTCATGAGAATAAGCACCATAGAAAAGTCCCACGCAGTCCCTCTTTTGATGCAAAGAGTGGGGGTTATTGCGGAATGTTCCACTATCAGTATCTGAGTCCGTGTCTGATGAGTCTACAGAAGAAAAGAAAGAGTTTAGGGAAGGACGCATACAGCACGGTAAGCCCTCCAAACGGCCTTGAAGAATCCAGGAGGTCTCGCGCACTGCTGGAGGGAAAGTGACTGTCAGCTTGCACAGCCGCATTTCCAAAGGCACTGGAGAGAAGGCAGGCTTCGCGGCACCGGGCCCCACCCCCACCCCAGGTGCTTCCATACATGATGTTGCTGAGGTCTTTACTGCCTTCCTCTCATGTCACCGATCCACATGGCACTGGTGAAAGAGCCCCTGCCCTGGCCCCTGGGGCTTGTCCCTGGAGCACTCGTTGCACCTGCCCCCACGACTGGCCCTAAACAGCACCATGAGGCTTGGAGCAAATGTTGTTTTTACCTGTTTATCTTTCAGGGTCTTTTACTCCTCTTTATGGCTGTTGTAATTTCTTTAATTAAAAAGAGAAGTAATTTGAGAAATGATTTCACATAAGATGTTAGGGATTTGATGTTCTGACTTCTCTCGAGAACATTAAATTTCAAGGAGGTTGACTTGAATAGTTATTAAGGCATTTTAGCCCCTGAAATGTCAGACTGGAAAGGAAATTCGGGGCTTCCCAGAAGAGGCCTTCCTCCCCACTCTGCTCTTCAAGTCACGGCCACGTAGGGTGATTTAGGAAGCGGTGGGAAAAGGCAGAAATTCATCTCTGGCCATCTTTGGGCGCTTTGAGGAAATACTCGAGAGCTGGAATCAGTATTTAAGCTTGACATCTAGCAAGGGCATTCGCTTTCAGTCTTTGCCCTTGCCCCTCCCACTACTGCTTTCATCCCCTGAAATAGCCATGTCCTTTCCTCGTCAGCTCTTCTCATAGTACCCCTGCCTTGTCCCCAGCTTCTCATTCCCAGAATGGTGTCTGGAGAGACTCTGGGGTCAGAAGAGCTGGGCTTGATGCGCTCTACCGCTTGCTAGGCGAGAGACCTGGAGTTTCTCCCTCCGCAGGGAAAGGTTATTGGGAGGGCTGGATGATGTGCCGGGTGTAGGCTATAGCTTTGTAAACATATAAAGCCCAACAGACACAGAGCTAGACAAGAAACCATTCTGCTTTAAGTTGCTGACTACATGATAGTGACGTCTGGGCACAAACACTGCAGCTGGGAGCACACATGCCTCCCAGCAGCCACTGCAGAATGACCACAGAAGGGTCTGTCAGAGATGATGGTGATTGGGGACCCACTAGCGACTGTCTCGGGCAGTCTGGCGCACAAAGAGGTCAGCACTTAAAAATGGGAAGAAGTCAAGCAGAGAAAGACAATTATCATATGGTTTCACTTATATGTGGAACATAGGGAATAGCAGGGAGGACATTAGGAGATGGAAGGAAAAAATGAAGGGGGGGGGGGAAATCGGAGGGGGAGATGATCCACGAGAGACTATGGACTCCGGGAAACAATCTGAGGGTTTTGGAGGGGGGTAGGGGAATGGGCTAGCCCGGTGATGGGTATTAAGGAGGGCACGTATTGCATGGAGCACTGGGTGTTATATGCAAACAATGAATCATGGAACTTTGCATCAAAAACTAAGGATGTCCTGTATGGTAACTAACATATCACAATAAATAAATAAATAAACAAACAAACAAAAAACATGGCTAGAAGAAGCAGCAAGGCCAAAGACTAAGCAGCCAGAAAACGAGAATGCAGGAACAGGGAGAACAGCGAAGAGGGGCAGAGCTGGCGCACAGAGACACACCGGCGTAGAAGTCAGCCTACGCTGAGCCGGGAGGAGACCACCGGAGTGTTCAGGCCACACCAAACCCTACACGGCCCAGGTCCTGAGCAGCGCTCTGTGAGGTCTGGCATTCTGATGCTTCCCTTCCTTCATGAGGCCCATGCAACCACCTCCTATTTTCCTCAATTCCCTGTGTATACTTAAAACAAACCCAGTTACCTAAAGAATCCCCAAGAGACCACTTTCTTCCAGCCTAAAAGAGACTAACGCCCTGTTTTGTGCGCGTCTCAGCCTATCAAGAACCAGTGTTGTGGTTGGACTCACCCTTGTGCTTCTTACTATGATTGCACGGCCGCCTTCGGCAACAGTCACCAGGAAACTGAAAAAATAAACGTTTGTTACTTACAAGACCTGGGGCCGCACAGCGAGGCTGCTGATAGAGGGAACAGGAGAAACAGCACACGGGAACCAGGAGTTCTGCTTCTGTTGGGGTCAAGGTCGGGGATCTAGGGTTTTGCAGGCTCACTCTGGTGAACTCAAAGTGTGGAAGAGAAAAAATAAGTGGCCCAAATAGTCAGTTAGGAAAATCAACCAGGATCTTTAAAATAAAGGAGCCTCAGCGCTGGGAAGGTGGCCCGGCTCTTTATCTAGTTGTGTGTCTGATAATGTGTTTATTCAAGATAGGGTCTTTGAAGTAGATGCTTCTTTGAAATGGATGTCTCAGAAATCAAAGCTTAAGTCAGACACGTGCATTACAGAAAAGAAAGAAAATAAAACTGTCAGGGCTTACACTACGCTCCCAAATGATAAATTTCATTTGAGGTCACGATCCTCTCTCTTTTCTTTGGCCCAAAACTTTTGAACCATTTACTAATAGTCATTAAAAAAAAAAAAAAGTGTCTAGCGACACTTCCTGAAATTAAAAATATATACATATAAATACATATATATACTAAATAAATAAATATGATCATAGCTAGATTTGAAAAAGTGATATCCATGCAATGGAAAACACACCAAAAAGATAATATTAATAAACTCTTTGACTTTCAGATCTGCCTGAGAAAGCTCCAGACCTGTCACTGTCTCAAAATACTGTGCGTGAATACGGAAAGCAGAATACGCTAGGAGGGGAGTCCGTGGACGGGCTTTAGGGAATCCATGAACTCCTGAGGCTGCACAGTTAAAATGTACATGCTCGGTTTTCATCCGTGGATTTCATTTAATTCTCAAAAACCCCTGACTCAGATGTTCCTAAACATCTTCCTTCTGGGACCTCTTTGACTCCTGGGGATATTTTACTAATTTAATCTTTATTGGTCATACCACAGCTTGAGTTTCAGTCCTAAACAATGATGCTCCTTTCCTATCCTCTCCCCAAGCCCCTTTTGTCCTTTCTCTTTTCTGCTCCCCTCCTTTTCCGTCCATCTCTTTCTTTCTCCTTTTCTGACTCCCTTCCCAGTTGACCTGTTTCTCCTACCTTTACTTTGGCCCAGTGACTCATCTCTCAGAGCTGAAGAGGGTGCTACCTCCCCACTTAAAATATCCCACCTAAATCTCAGTCCTTCTCCTCCTCCCTCCGTATCCTTGTCCATCAATTCCCACCCCTCCATTCCCACCCCTCCATTCCCACCCCTCCCCTCCAGCAAGTGCCTGGAGAGTCACACAGTGTGAGTCACTGTGAGATTAATAATGTCCTTCGTGTAGGAAGATGATGTCACTAATCTCCCATCAGTGGGTCCTGTGCTCTTGAGCAATTTTCTCTACAGTAGGAGTGAGTGGGCATTGATTCTTCCTACGTCCCAGCTCAGCGACCCTAAGAACAATTTCAAGAATTTTCTAAGCTGAGTTTGGGGCACAGAAGTGGACCCAGAATAGAAAAAAGCCAATACTATCTCTTGAGGTTTTGATCCACGGCAAGAAGAGTCTTAGGAGGCCCACGGCCAAAACCAGAAGCAGTCAGAACATTTCAACTGAAGCTGATGTTGTTTATGGTTAGTTAGTTTTGATTCTTCTTTTCAAATTGAAAAAGGATCAGGTCGCTGGTATGAGAGTCCTTCTTAACAATGAAATTGCCGGTTAGTGAGCATGGGTGTGTTATATCATCTCTAACCCCCAACCACCCTTGGGAAACAAAAATTCCCTGCGATTAAGTCACTTGCAAAAGCCATAGAGCTAGTAAGTGATAAATTCAGGACTGAATCTCCTTGTCTTTCCATTACACCGCACCACGGCCGGTGTTACAGCTGCATTGCCTCTCCTCTTAGATGTTTGCTAACTTGGGCCCAGCCCAGTTGTGGCAGAGAAGAGCCCAGTGGCAGCTTAGTGACCACGAGGTCCTCCTCTGACCCTGCCTTTAAGGTCACTCTTCCACATCAAATCTGAGACTCTCTCAGTCCCTGGCGATCTGGTGACTAACACCTGTCCGTAGAGTTTCAGGTGTACATCTTCATACATCCGACCTTATCCCTGGCACGGAAGAGGGATCCATATTTTGCTTGCCTTCATCTGCTCTAATTACTTTGATCAGCTGGTGCAGGAAGCACCAGGAGCTACGTACCAACAGTTTGCTTCCTTTCTGTCGTGCTTGGGGAGTGATCTTTTCTTGGCTGGAGCCAGCTATGCCGTCCTTGTGCTCCAAGATCAAGCGAGGGCTGGTAAATATCATTCCGGTACTATGCTCCGTGGCATTACGCATGTGTCCTCTTTCCCTGCTGAGATTACAAACGGGAAAGATGTAATTGTGTGTTAGTGAGGATGACGGTAGCTGGAACAACAGTAACCATAATAAATGGAAAGCATAATATTAGCTACTTATAACATGCCAGGCAATATGCTAATTGCTGAAATGGCATTCCAGAAGAGGTCTACTGACCTCAGAGACCAGAGACCACACAATTAGTCCCTACTCTATATTGTTCTCAAAATTCTCACAGAGGAAATTTGGGAAAAGAGAGACTGTAGATCAGTTTCCTGGCTTTGAAGATTAAAGCGAACTCTCAATTAATTCTATAAACATTTGTTAGATGCCTACGACATCCTGGCCTTTCTGCTAAATGGTAAGAAAATTCAGAGATGGATAAAAAAAATTCTTAAATCTATCTCAAGAGACAGACATGCGAGAAAAAAGACTTCCAAGATGAATTGGGGGGAGGGGAAATGATGCAAAGTGTAACAGGAGGCCAGAAGAAAAACAGATTTAAATCTGACCTGGAGAATCAGAGAGGATTCTTGCAGAGGCTGGCATCAAGCGGGGCCTGAAAGGTAACGATTTCTGCACATGGAAAAGAAGAGGAAGGATTTTCCCATGTAGGGAATCCACCGAAATTACTAGTTAGCACAGCTACCATTGTTGGATATGTACTATGCACCCAACACTATTCACATTACATTATAGATGATAGATAGATAGATAGATAGATAGATAGATAGATAGATAGATTTATTGAACCCTGATAATAGTCTCAAGGGTAGGTATTCTTTTCTTTAGCTCACACAACAGAAAAGTGAGGTTCTTTAAGTTAAGTGGTTTGGCTGGGTACCTAGGTAGCTAAGGGGTCCCTGGCTGGCAGCCCCACGTCTTCCCACCACCCAGCGTTACCTTCACATCACATTTGTGTTGTGCTTGATAGACGTGGATATCAGCTTTGCATATGACCAGATTAATTAATCTATTAATGTTTGTTATTTGTTTAAATAATATTTTCTTCACCATCTGCAAAAAGACACAGAGACAACAAGCAGTTCGTCCCTAGGCAAGACATCATGATAAAATAATAATTTATCAGCATTTTTTAATAATAATTTTTTATTATGTTATGTTAGTCACCATACAGTATATCCTTAGTTTTTGATGTAGTGTTCCAGGATTCATTATTTATCAGCATTATTATTATGTTTTCTAACATGTGTTGAGCTTTCATATCTGCCAGATACTGTTCTGAGTACTTTATGGATATGAATGCCAAACTACTTTATGAAACAATTATGCCCAGCCTTCAGAGATGAGGACATCAAAACATATCTACATATCTAGCTTATAGGCTAACCTCCTATCTCATTTACTTTGTGCAGTTTTGGGTTTTTTTTGGGGGGGGACATTTTCTCTGAAGTCTATTTTATTTAAATCTTACACTAACTTTACTCCTCCCCCAGCTGTCTCCTTCCCTGATGCCCCTCTTCCCTTTAACAAAAACTCCAAATTTGTCTGTCTCTGAATCCAATCTATTCGTGTCCCTGGGCAAATGGATTCCATTATGATGCAGACCAGGCTGTGCTGAGGGAGGATTCCAAGGGTCCCTTAGTCCCCTCTAGGGTAAAGGGAAATGGCATAGGCTGCATAGAAGGGCTGCCAGTCTGGCTTAGAACACATTTGGATGCTTAAAATACCAGGGCAGTAGAAGGCTGGCCTGCCAGATGAACACTGACTGGCAGGAAGAACAGACATTCCAAAGAAAGGGCTGTTTCTCTTTAACCCCCAGCTCTCATCTGGGATTCACCTAGGAGTCCAAAATAAATCGCCAAGAGCTTCAAGAGTTTTGTTTGTTGCAAGAAAAAATGAGAAAAGAAAGAGAGCTGGTGGGCCATCCTTTCCTCCCTGAACCTGAGCCCAGCTGGAGAAAATACACAACCACGCTAACTAGTGTCACTTTCAGCGGATAGCCACTAACCTCCCTGAGGACTTCGATGGTGCCCTCCCATCCTATTACATATCTCTAGTTCATTCAATCTCCTTCTGTCCTGGACCAGAATTTCACACCATCTCCTGCCACCTTAAATCTCCAACTACTCCTCTCGTTCTTGGCTGATGACATTGCTTCTGATTTCCTATAGAAATTAGGAATAATCAAAAAAGAACTTTCATATGCTTCCACCTCCCAACCTACCAGCAGCTCTACCTATATGAGCCATCATCTTCCATCACAATGTATGAACTATCCATGGTCCTAGCTGAAGTCAACCCCGATACTTGTCTCTAGGATCTATTCCCTTGTGCTTTCTCAAAGACTTTGCTCCCTCCAATGTTTCATCTCTTTCCTACATAATGAATGTTCCTATCTGCACAGATAGGAACAGATAGTTCCTATCTGTTGTTTATCTCATTTTAAACCCATCTCTCAACCCCACTTCTGCCTTCAGCTATGTCCTATTTCTCTGCTCCCCTTTATAGCAAAAGTCACCACAAGTTGTCGGCACACAGAATCTTCCCTTCCATTCTCGGACTCACTTCAATCAGACCTTCCTTCACCGTATGCTCTTGTCAAAACCCCACCCACAACACACACATGACCAAATCCAGGACTTAATTCTCACACTTCATGTTGCCTGACCTAACAATATCACCTGACCATGAGGATCATGATTTCCTTCCTGAAATATTTATTTTCTGGAACATGATTCTTGGTTCCTTACCATTGGCTGCTCCTTCTCAATCCTCTTTGTTGGTTCCTACTTGTATCTCTGCCATCCAAGTGTGCACAGGTCCAGGGCTTACCCTTCAGGTATCTTCACCATATGTACCCACCCCCTTGGTGATCTCATCCAGGCTCAGAGACTTAAATACCACATCTGTGCTGATGATCCCTGGTCCGTACCTCGAACTTAATCTGTTCTCTAAACACCAGCCTCATAAACACAATTCCCAGGAAACATTCCCCTGGATTTTTAATAAGTATCGCACGTTTATCATGCCCCCAAATTAAACTCTTAATTTCCCATTTGATCCCCAAATCTGCTCACCTCATAGCCTTCCTCATTTCAGTAAATGGTAACTGCATTCTTCTAGTTGTTTGGGCCAAAACCTTAGAGTAATTCCTGACTCCTCCTCACTTATCCCTCATATCAACAAATCATGCCAATTCCTCCCTCAGTTTATAGTCAGAATCTGACCACATCTTATCACTTCCACTGTTCCCATCTTGGTTCCATCCACCATCACCTCTTATCTACATTATTATAAAACTATCTCACTAATCTCCTTTCTTCCATCCTTGTTCACGTATAGTCTCTTCTCTATCAGCAGAATGATCTTCTAAAATGTAAATCAGATTGTGTCACTCCTCGGCTGTAAAATCTCCATGTTTCTCATCTCCTTCAGAGTAAAATCCAAAGTCCTCACCATCTGCAGTGGGATAGCAGGATGGTCTGAGTTTTTTTTTTTTTTTTTTCTGTGTGATGTCCCAACTTGAAAGAGTAGCCTTCACCAGTATTCTCCCATTTATTCAGGTCAAAACCTTGGGATCACCCTTGACTCCCATCCTTCTCACATTCAACCCCCATTCCATCTGCAAATCCTGTCAATTCTGCCTTTCAGACATCTCCAGAATCTGTCTTACCATCTACATTGCTGCCATAGTAGTTCGAGCCACCATTTTATCTCAAAAATATTTTCATAGCATTCTCATTGATCTTCCTGACTTAACACTTACACCTCTCAGAGTGACCTCAATAAAGCACAAGTTGCTTTATGTCACTCCTCTGTTCACTGCCAACCTCAGAGAAAAATCCGGCTCTTTACTATCGATCAAGTGGCCCATGGATTTGGTGATAGAGAGATAACCGTCATAAGAGTAGTTGCAGGGAAGTAGTGGGAACAACAATCTTAGGAGTTAAAGAGTTAATTAGAGATGATAAAATGCTAACAGCCAGCTTAAACAACTGCTTCAAGAAACGTGGCTGTGAACAGAAGGAGAAAACAAGATAATAGGTACCAGGTGGCTTAGGACTGAGTGGGAACTCTTCCATACGCTAGAAAAGATAATGAGCATACTTTCACATTTAGAATAGTTACTGGAAAGGGTGAGGTTGAAGATACAGTAGAGAGAGATCATATGTGGCCCCAGAGGAAGCAGAAGGAACAAGAACTTGGAGGCTCAGTTGAAAAAGACAGCTTCAGACAGGAAATAAGACACATATTCTAATGAGGCAGAAAAGGAAGAGAGGATTGACATGATGCAGTCATGCTGTGAGTGGTAGGATAAAAGTCAAAAAATAACGAAGAGATCCATATGATTGGAAAGTTTCACCAATATTGATCATACTCATTGAGTAAGCTAATGTATTTTAAAATCAATCTCAAATTTGTAGCAAACAGATACTATTACATTAAAAGTGAATCTAATTCTGGATGGATTTTCTTTTTCAAAAAAATGGTTCTCAACGTTACAGCTCTGGAGCACACATACTAATTTGATGTCAGGTCTCCATTACAATGAGGAGTATCAATATTTTTATAATGGTGGTTTGCAAAAGCCCAAGGGTTCAAAAATGGGTTCCAGCGAGTTAATTTTCTTAAAAACAGTAATGTGTTTTGTTTCCATTGATATTTTAAAAGATCAATCAATAAAATAATTATTTAAAGTTTTTTCATCATAAAATGGAAGCTTAAGTGATATTAAAAGAGATTGTAAGGCAGTCAGTGGAATTCACGAGAGCACGCTAATGACTCAGTCCGCTAGTTCATCACTCAGCTGAGCAAGACTAGCTACTGTGGAGGTTTCCACTGGTGTATAGATTCACATTTGTCTATTCTTAGTCATATATTGTTTGATTTATACACATAATTATTGTATACCCATAATTAACCGTCATGAGGACAGGTCATTAAGTCATGTTACAGCTGAAAGCTGAAAGCATATATAGCAAGTTACTAGGAGCATAAGGAATTATAAGAAGTTTGTGAGTTTCCCCAAGATGTTTTTCACTAGATACATGTGGGATGAATTTGATCAGAATCCTCTTGTATTTCTTATCTTAGCAAATGGTACACTATCCATTCAGTCTTTGGACACAGAAACCTTTGAATCTTTTTATTCTTTTCTCTCTCTCAATCCCCATATCCAATCAATCAATGAATCAATCACATCACCAAGACAGCCGAGACTCTTCTATTAACACCTTTAGGATTGAATCTTCGACCCTCCTGCCAGTCTCAGTGCTCTGGCCTCCTCACTTGAATCACTACCATCCCTCCCCAGTACTCAGCTCTCTGTGGAATCCTCTTCCAACCCAGAACCATGCTTCTTCTACGGCTCCGATTCCAATCCTTTGAGAGTTCCCTAGAGATTTTAGGGTCAAGCTCAAACTCCCAAGGAAGACTAGACCATGAGGCTCTGAATGGTGTGACTACTGCCTGATTCTGACCTTATTCCTCTTTATTTTTTCCTACTTCTCATTTTACCTCAAGCGTATTCATGTTTCCGTTACAATGATGAACGCCTTATAGTGCCATGGCATGACCAAATGCGATTCCCTTCACTGGAATTCCTTCCACCTCCTATGTTTTTAGCTAACTCCTATTTATTCTTCAAAGCAGAGTTCTGAACTTAATATATACTTTGAGGGGTCTGTTTCAGTTTTTGTTTCCATAGCAGGAGTACGTTCGTCCTGACATAATCCTACTCTTCTCCCTGATCACTCTTGATTTAGCAGTTTATACATAAAAAAAAAAAGGGGAACAATTGAACGCTTCTTATGAGAGAGAACTATGATTCATACGCTTGAAACCAATATAACACTCTTATGTTAACTCTACAGGAATTAAACATTTTTTAAATAATAATTAAAAAAAAAGAACGGTGAAATGGTCAGGGTAAAGGGATGATAATGCTAATGGTTGGACCATATAGCCACCTTCAAAATGATGATAATGCTAATGGTTGGACCATATAGCCACCTTCAAAAGCCACCTTCAAAAGGGAAATGCACCAGAAGCATTGAATATCCTCCTCTGATATGACATAACATGGATTTTTCTTCATGCCCCTACTCAACTATGTTGTTGGCTATATCTTAATAATGTAGAATACCAACTTTCTCATTAAAGAGAATGTAGATATAATTGTACACACTCTTAAAAAGGAATCATAAAGCCACAAAATATACAAGTCAAACAATAAAGAACAGAAAGTAATCTTGCTTTGACCATCCAGAAGGCACTACAGATCTTGTAATCTAATCACTAGATGATAGATGCTCAGATGTCTGTTGAACAGAATTCTCTGGATGCCGGAATGGGACACAAGTACTGTATCTACATGTCACAAATTTCCTGAGACAACTCTGTCATCCCATTTCAAAATGAAGACTAAAATTCTTGTCCAGACCATATGTCCTCACTTAAAACAATGCTTGATTTATTCCTATTTCAACTCCAGGCACTTCATTTTGGACTTTAAGGATTGTACCTTCTCTTTTCTGGCACTAACTTGGGAAGGAGAGATACAACATGCTTCTTTTCCCAACTCTTAAGGTCCATTTCAAATTTGGCCTCCTCCACAGGGCCTTCTGGGCAGTGGGCTGCTGATAAATGTGAAAACTCTGTAGATGAGTGGGCAGGAAAGAACACTGATTTACAGTGTTTGCCAATTTTCACGGTATAAATACTCCCACCATGGCCAGTTTCAACCTACCGATGGTTTAGCAACCAGCTGTATGTTTAACGATGAGTTCTCAACTCAGGTTCCAGCCAGATCCACAATGCCACTGCTTTCAGGTAACGCTAGTCCATAGACACCTCTTGCTTATCTGAGTTCTGAGGCCCTCATGACTTGCTCTTGCTCCCACAGCAACCCCCAGTCCACACTTCACGGCCACCACAACTCACCTGAGTCCTATGCTCCTTGAAAACAACAAAGGTTCAGAAATTCTCCAACCCCTTCGTTGTCAGAAATCCCCTACCCTTTCGGGTTTCTAAAATGGCTAACTGCAAAGGGCCACCGTGCCCTCCAATATTCTAAATATTCTCAGGTAAGACCATTCTCATGACTCTCATTTTTATTTGTCTCCATAATGCCAGGTCACTTTCCTTTTCTTTGAGACATTGCTCATGAACAAACTCTCTCCTTATTGCAATAGCCTGAACGAAATCATCTCAATTGTCTGGTGTATTTTGTCTTTCACCATTCTTTGTTGTTGGTTTACCAGGGTCCTGAAACTTCCTCCCACCTCCCCATTGGCTTATACCATTAGGACTGCCCCCCAGCAGCGGGAAAACTCAGGCCCCTCCACACCACTTGGGTACAATCTCCCCCTCTCCCTCACTTGGGTACAATCCCACTGGCCTGCAGTCATGGTGGCAGTAGTGGGTTGGGGGAGCGGGGGCAGGGATGGTAAATGAAGACCAGTCACTTTCCTCTTTTCCCGACACCCCTCTTGGAATGCCTTCACCCATGACCTGACAAGCTCAGCCCTTGAGGAAACGTCTGGATTTGCTACCAGCTGGTCAGCCTGGTATCAACTCGGCCCTACCAGCCTTGCCTCCCAGAGCTGATTGGAAAAGCCAGATCTGAGGCCCAGATACACAGAATGGGAACTTCCATTTTAACAACATCCAGGTGATTGATTTGCACATTGCAGTGCGAGGCGTGGTTTCTATACAGTGCTGTGTGCAGGCAAGGTTGGGGACTGGGGGTTACTAACCCACTCCGAGTGGTCTCCACACAATTCCCATGAAGAGGTGACATCTAAGCTAGAGCCTTAAGATCCCTGTTGCCTGCAATTTCAATGGGGACGGAACCCGTACAGCAGGGCCTGCAGGCCATTCTCTGAGTCCTGCTTCCTTCACTCCTCTTCCCCCTGCCCTCTGGCTCTCTGGAGCCGTGCTCTGCTCCTTGGCTGCATGCCTGGCAATCTCAGGCACTCCCGACACCACTGGGTAAGGAGAAAACCCCTTTGGCCCTGTGAATTCCCCATTCTTAGAATGGCTTCCATCCTAGTGGAGAGCAAGCTAGCCTTTGGAAGGATTTTTTTCTACATGTCACTTGGATAGAGGGATGACTGATGGCCTGATGAATTGTATGCTGAGCTCTGACTCTTAGAAACTAAAGATAGACTGTGCACATGCTGGAAGATCTAAATTTAGCAGCGCGGGCCGGGAGGGAGGGGAGGGGCTTCGGGGGCTCTCCCAGGACTGGATGGAAGGAAACAGCCCTAAGTGATGTCCAGCAGCTGCTCAGCCTACGAGTCATTTATTATTCCTGGCAGGGAAGGAGGTGCACGGGAAATTTCAGCCTAGGTTGATTTGTCTGTTGGAGGGGTTTGTTGAAAGTCATTTTTCTGCTTTAAAAAAAAAAAATGCAGATCAGGATGCATCTCTCTGCCTCCATTTGATTAGTTTTCTCCCATTTGGGTTATAACACGGCGCTGTCCTCCTCAGGCTGAGTTCTGATCTCCTGGTGGGTCATTTCTAATTCTGTCCGTGCTGCCCCAGATCCTCTTTGTTTAGTTAGATGGGAAGGCTCTAATTATTTAGAGTGAAGGTCAAAATGAGAGTGGATCTCTAATGCTGCCAAATTGCAATGCTCTGAACTGCCCTTCCTGGTTAGAAAAGTCCCAATGGCCTGGTGTACTTTGGGGAAAGCCACTTAGCTGGCAAAGGGAGGAAAAAACAAGATCTTTGCTCAGGTTGAGGCGAAGGAAGGAGGAAACAAGATCCCTTGGCCCCCTGGCCCTCTTGCAGCAGTGTGAAAAGAGAGCATTAGTGCAGCACTTAGCCTCTCCCGGCTGAAAGCAGGCCGTCAATATAGAGTGACATCGGCTCAGGACACAAAGCGTGTCTGCTGGCCCTGCATCCCCCACGTTCACGCCAGTGACCATCTGTGGACAGAGAAGCCACGGTAAACATGCATTAGTCGTTTTCTCTTTCATTATCAAGAGTCTGTGTCCCTTTCCTATGGTAAGATAGAGAAAGCTCATCTGCATTTTGAGCGCTGACTTTGGGCAAGGACCACCGAAAGCAGGCTCTGAACTCCCCCTACAATCACTTCCCATTAGACTCAACTACATGGTCCTCATAAGGAAAAGAGGAAGGAAACTCTCTCCTTGCCTGCCCATGAAGAAATCCTATTTGACTGATTCCACCATGTTTTCCTCCACTTCTCCTGGTTCCCCCAAATCAGGAGGAGTTAAAGAAGCCCTATAGTAGATGTGCCATATGAGCCAGCGTCACAGACTGAGGACCACTCCATCCTCCATTTCTCTCTCACCTGCCTCGCCCCAGGATGCCTCTGAGAAGCTGGCTGGTCTCACCTCCAAATAAAGGAGATGAGGAAGAATTTGACTCACTGATTGTTTAACTGCCCTCATGTTCAGCAGTCTGGGGGCAACATGCAGAGTGATTGTTATTTAGGGGTTCCCAAACCATGCTTTGAGCAACACAGCTAGCTCCCCTCTAGGAACTAAGGGAAAACTCAGCCTTATTTTCCTAGCAGAACTTTCCAAGAAGACTTGATCATGCTAATTTCCAGTGTTCCTACTAGCCCATGATTATATCCCAAGGAGCTGAGAAAAAGTCTCCTGCCTTGTGGAGGCTCAATATGGTGCCTAACATGACTCATGGACTTACGATAGAAGGTTTTGGGGGAGCCAAGAAGCCGTGGGGAGCTTGTGGCCCAATGGCTTTGTGTGGATCAGTCCACAGGGAGCTAGGTCCTCCATACCCTCCCCCCCACCTCCGCCAATGTCAGGTTTCTGTCTCATTGCCTTGCAGACTTGCAGCATGATTCCTCTCTCGAGGCTTCAGTGCCTCTGGAAGAAGAGTCAGCAGGCCACAGAATCTCTCTGAGAAGCCTGTCAGCAACACACAGCCTCCGGTACCAGCTATCCTGCTGTCACCTGCCACGTCGAAACTCTTTCACATTTGAAGGAGGCTGGTCTTGGTCCTGGGGACCCAAAGTGGTGGAGAAGGTAACATCACAAATGTAGGTTCACCTCATTTTACACCGTCAAGTGAGAAATCTCCCCTCTTTCCAAGGCAGAAAGTACTTTATCGTTTGGTTTATCTTTACTTATTAAGGACTCGACTGGGTACCCTTCCTGTGACCACCCGGCATCGGCTCACAGACTCTCTGAGGGTTATTGGATTCTACAGAATCGTGCATCTGCTGCTTCCACTCACTGGACAATTTACAGCTCTGCAGGAAAACAAGTTAAGCTTCGGAAAACAGATAGTAAAGCAAATGATCCTTGTCTGTAGAAATGCAAGTGATTTTTGTCCGGTGGAGATTTGATTGACTTCCATCCTATAAAAAAGTTAACCCCAAACATTATATTTTAACATTATATTATATTAGCAAATTCATTGCTGTGTTCCTGTGTGTATCCTTCAGATTGTCCTTCCAACAAATGTCAGCACCTTACTCATTCCCTAATCAATGGGTTAAATAAAATGTTGGAAATTTATTCATTTTTGTATGGGTATGTGACTCATAATTTTTACCTTTTTGAAAATTGTACTTTAGCATAGCTTTTTAAATTACAATGCTTAGAGCTATTATACCATATTAATAATCATTCCCCATAGCAACTTGAGTTTCCATTTTCTTAAAGGAAAAGTGGCAAAAGAGGGAAAAATTATCTACTCATGATAGACTTAATTCTGTAGTACAGAATATCAGTACAAAGGGCTCTTCTGTTGTTTTCTCACTCGTTATAAGTGGAAGAAGGAGATGGTCCTATGTATTCATATTTTTTTTCCCAGTACTTATATGTGTGCTAATTTTATGTCATAGCAACCTTGTTGAAATTATTGTTATTGTCATTATTATAAAACACTTGTCCTATGTTAGCCACTATTTTAAGTTCTGGGCATATGTTAATATATTTAATATATTAAATATCAATATATTTAATTATTATAGCAATGCTAGGAGGTAGGTAGTATTACTATGCCCACTTTCCAGATGAAGAAACTGAGGCACCAAGAGGTTCAGCAACTTATCCAAGGTCATACAGTCAATGAGTGGTAGATCCCCATTTAAACCCAAACAGTCTGACCTCAGAGCTTGTGCTCTTAACCTCTATTTAGGTAAGCCCAATTTCGCAGTTGAGAAAACTGGCAGTGCGTGAAGTTACTTGCCCAATAACACAAAGCAAGTAAATGGCAGTGCCAAGATTTATACCCAGCTCCATCTGATTTTACTTATTTATTTATTTTATAGTAATATTCTTTTATTATATTATGTTAGTCACCATACAGTACATCCCCAGTTTTCGATGTAAGGCTCGGTGATTCATTAGTTGCGTATAACACCCAGTGCACCATGCAATACGTGCCCTCCTTACTACCCATCACCAGTCTATCCCATTCCCCCACCCTCCTCCCCTCTGAAGCCCTCAGTTTGTTTCTCAGAGTCCATAGTCTCTCATGCTTCATTCCCCCTTCTGATTACCATCTGATTTTAAAATCCAGCTTTCTCCACCGTAACAAAAAGAGTGAAGTTGGATAGAAGCTGAAATGAACCTATAGCTTTTGTCCTATTGACAACCCAATCAGATTTGCCAAAATCAGACAAAATAACACACATTTCGTTCCTCCGAATCAGCTGGAAGAAAAGAGGTATTGCGCCTGGGTGGTTCAGCTAAGGGCCTGACTCTTGGTTTCAGCTCAGGTCATGATCTCAGGGTCTCGGGAGCCAGCCCCCTGCTGGCTCCGTGCTCAGCAGGACAGGGCGTCTGCTTGAAGATTCTTGCCCTCTCTCCCTCCCCCCATTCGCTGGCACACGCTCTCTCTCTCTCTCTCAAATAAATTTTTTTAAAAGAAAGAGGTGTTAAGTATTTGAACCTACAGAAAAAAGGTAAAGCACTTTGTATCTCCCTTGAGGTTTGCAGGTACCATGTTTGGCTACGTGCTGTATTTATCTGGGCCCTTGTCCTATTTCTTACCATTATCCTGCAATACCCAGAGGGCAGAAATATGCCCTGAAGGGCTAACCTGGTTCCTCCTGCAGAATAAAGTCCAATAAATATTGTGGAATTGCAGTCACCACCGGACTGGCGCAACATGGAGGTGCTTCCTCGGCTGAGATGCTGACTGTCCCCCAACATGATGGTGAATCACTGGGTCCTGGGGTGGGCGGCTGTGGGCTGTGCGTGGTTCAGGAGAGTCAAAGATGGGGAGGAGTGTGGCTGTGGTTATAAGGAAGAAGGAATTTGGGGGAGAGGCCCCCAAAGAGAAATCGTGCTCCTACTCAGTTATAGAGCTTGCTGCCTTGATCCCTTACCCCCCCCCCCCCCCACAAAACAGCCCCAGGGCCTCTGGCCTTTTCCTCTCTCCTTTGTCTCCTCAGCTCCCTCCTGCACTGCAAGACCCCACCTATTGTCACAAAGGGGCCCCAATAAGGCAGCTTTCCCCACCAGCCCCAGCCCCACCCCCTGAGCACTGCGAAATTAGGTCTTGGAGCCCCAGCGCCACTGCCAGAAGCTCCCGGGCTCCCTCCTCCATCCCTGCTGCGGGCTCCGCATTGCAGTGGTTCGGTCACTGACCCTCCAGGCCTGCCGTCGCTGCTGGGATCTGCAGTGCGGTGTCTGCCTGCCGGCTGCTTCCCTGCCCCAGCCTGGCTTCCCAAGCTCTGCGCCGAGCTGCTCCTGCAGGTGACATAAGCCCCCTGCACGCCTGCAGTGAATTCATCTTCTCGGTTATCCAGACTCCCGGATAGACAGGGAAATCTGAAATGCTGCTAGATTGTCCTGCTCTTTGGAGATGTCAAAGAGCCGTGCTCCGAAACAACAAATCTAGAAGCAGCAAATACCCTGTGACAGGTCGGAAAGGCAGCCTTACCTAATCCTGAACAGGCAAGTCTTCCTCCTAAGGAAACGGAAACGCTTGGGAAGGGGATCCCTGCAAGTGCGTTAACCTCTCTGTCAGCAGAGAGCCTCACCCCACCTGCAGGGACAGCCTGGCTGCCTGCGGCCCCAACCTGCGCCAGGGGAAGCCGGCCAAGAGAAATAAGGACAAACGGGTTTGTGCTAACTCTTCTCAATTACCCGCTGGCTAACTGACGTCATAGGTAATTGCTCCCTGCCTGACTTTACTAGAATGTTCTACGCTGGAAACAAGAATTTTCCCTGGGGTAATGGGATAGTCCTAATTTTCCTGCAGGCAGGAGTGAGTGGCTCCTTTCTCCTCCTCTCACCTCTGACCGGCCAGAGCCACTCTCTTCCACCCTAAGGAGCTTCTCAAATCACACCCGGAAGCCAGGCCCCAGAAAATCTGCGCTTCACCTTCATGGGGACTCTCCTTGTCCTACAGAGCATGAGGCTATCCAGCCCAGCTCACCAATCCTTCCACCTCTGTAAGACGCAGGTGGCTCCACTGAATGTCTTTCTAGTGGGGTTGAGGCATTTTGCGGGGTCTGCTTCATAACCCCTCCCCGCCCCGAGGCAGCAAGATCCCATCATGGGAGGATGACCAACAACCCATGTTTGTCCTGGATTAAAGGGAGGACAGGAGACTTTCCGCTGAGAAAGTCCCGGGCAGACAGAGACAAGTTGGTCACGAAAGGCAGGGGTAGGGGATGGCAACACAGTTTTTTCTTGATGACTTGACCTCTGGACTAAAAGAAATTTTTTTCCTTTCCAAAGTATGTGAGAGAGTATTTGCTCCTTGACGAGAAGCAATGGAGAGGCTATCTCTTCATGAACAAGGGAGAAATCGAATAAACAAAACTTGATTTGGGAATGTAAAATAGCAGAGAAGTCTGGGGGAAGGTATCGAGACACCTAATGGGCTAAAATGTTCAGGACATTTAATCTTCAGCTATGCCTTGTTTATGCCAGTTGGATGGCATAAGCCATAAAAAAAGACTCCATATCCAGGATGGTAGGATGGCATCCCCACAGACCTTCCCCTGGCTCTCCCCACCATACACCTCCCCACGCCCCCCCCCCCCGACTTAAACTTAAAATAGTTGCAGCAGTCTTCTGCATGGCATTTTCTGGGCATCGGATGTGGGTCTCTTGGAAGCAGACAGCTGCAACGTAATGGAAAGAGTGCTGGCTTAGAAGTCGGGACACCTGAGTCCTATTTTTATCCCAGTGCCCCCTGACTGTATGACCTTGGGCAGGCACTCAACTGTAAAATAAAGACCGTAGTCCCTACCCTGTCCTCCTCCCATTGTTGTGAGGAGGCACTGCTGTGACTGAGCATCTAATGACTCCAAAGTCTTATGCCCTCACCAGCAATTCCCAGGCTGTCTTAAGTCCTAGTGTCCCAGGCTAACCCACTTTTGCCCCAACTTCAGGACTCATCAGATCCACTTCACTGGATTTTTGGGGGCGCACTTTTCTTGTTCATTTGCATATTTTTAAATAGAGCTCCTTGAACGCTGAGGGTATTAAGTTAAATCTCTTTACAGACATGCTTTGACTAAATTTACACACCTTTAACAGTAATTCAGTCAGACAGTCAGACACCCAAAGCTGGGGGGCGGGGGGTAGAAGCCAGTCTTCACCAGTGGGGAAAAGCCTACAGCAACAACTCAGACTGGGGCCACCTGAAGAGCCATTGACCTTGGAAGATTTTCCAGGGTTTGAATCCCTAAAAGATCAGCGTTTGAACGTTGGGCAGGAAGTCTGAGGGCTTGGATACTAGTGCCCTCTCTGCAACATACCACACTGAATGCTCTAAACGTCAAGTTCATCAGCATTGTATCAACTCTACACACACTCCTTCATTTCGAAAGTATTTCTTGAGAAGAGAACGGTGCGCGAATATGTGGCTCAGGAGAGGGATGAGCAAACTGAAAATAAAGATCGGCAAATAATTAAATAGAGAATTCTGGCCCTACCACTTGGGCAACAGAAAGACTCTTCGCCAAGTGGTTTTGGGTGATAAGCAGACTCAAGACTTCCAGGATTCATTGTTCAAGCTAATACCTATTCTTTGCTGAAGTTCGCTAATCCATAAAACTTATACAGCAGTCTTAACTTATTTGGCCGGTAATTTATGAGACTATATTATGTTAATTTCTGGCTGCTGTATACTTGATGAGATGCACGAGATATGTACAATACCATGATGGGATCCCGCCTCTGTAAATTGCTGAGCCTACTGATGTATATCTTTCCACTAAAGCTCCTTGGCCTGTCCAAATTGAGTTTTTTAATTTGGAGGATGGGGGCTATGTTCATTGCTCATCGCACAGACCTGCTGTCTCTTTTCTCTTAGTTTCTTTCTCTGCTTCCTGATATTTTAGTACATTTTCATTGTTCTTTTATCAAGGAAAGAGTATGAAGCAAACTTCCAGGCTCACACCTCCCCTGCTCCATCAGAGTGTTTATTCTCAGGCCAGTTAATGGTGAGACAGAGAGGCTGGGCTAGCAAAGGGAGCAAAGCATGAGAGATTACAGCCATTTGAAGCCCAAAATGAATCTGAAACATCTCTGAAACTATAATCTATGTCAAAGGAAAAGCAGGCTGTAATTAAAAGACAGAAAAACAATAGGCTTTTACCCAGAGCACTGTATTTTCTATGTAAAAGAGGAGTACAGGCTTTCCAGGAAATAAGTAAATCATGTCATTTAAGAGCAAACATTATATCTCATATGTCTGTGCCTTTGGGAAAAGGACCGCTACGTGTTCCTTGGTGTCTGTTCTCTAAAGAACTCGTCTGATGTTTAGTTGGAAAATGATCACTTGGGAAGAAGACTGTATTTCCCGCCCTCTTTGCAGCTGATCTTGGCCACATGATTACCTTCTGGGCAGCGAGCTCTAAAAGCAAAGGGTGTGTGCAACTTCTGCAAAGCATCTTCTGGAAAGCAGAAGCATGCCTTCCCTTTCTCTTTCCTGCTGGATGGAACGTGGATGAAACCTTGGGAATGGAAGGTGGAATGAACTTGGTTCAGTGGATCTCATACCAGATGAGATCCTGCTTAACTCCTGACTGTTGCTATGGCAAAGAGGAAAAAAATGTATCTGGTTTAAACCACTGGTATTTTGGATTTTGGTCACTCACAGCTCAACGTACTCCTTAGTGATACACCTCTACAACTTGTGGGAGAACACCTTGCACTCAATCAACAATTAAAATTGCCACAATTATGGTAATTGACTAAACAAATATGTCGGGGATGTTACTTCCCTCATATTTTTAGGTTTGGTTTTGAAGCTTCAAGGATATATGTGAGAAGGAGGATTCGGGCACGATTCACTTTAATATGGTCAACGAAGCAGCCTGTAGGAAACATATTTTTTATATATATATACATATATATGTCATATAATAAGATGTATATAATATATAATTTTATATATCTCATATATATATAAAATATGGGGCAGTGTCTACATAGATAATAAATAGACAGACACAGGTAAAATGACATTTAGCAGAAGTTGCCATGAGCCAGGGTTCAAGGAGAAGCACTGTTACTAGCTGGCAGATGCATAAACTGGTAAAACTTTCTGGAACCAAATTGCCAATATGTATCACAACCTTAAAAATGGTTATTCTCTTTTATACAGTAATTCCATTTTTTAGGGATCTACGGGAAGAACGTGGACAAAGAGCGATGTCCAGAATTTTCCCGGTAGTCCTGGGTACGGAGAACCTGAATGTTCAGACAAATCCACGTGTCATGAAATGTCAGTTGGCAGTTAATGGTGTCCTTTTGCATGAGCTGAATTTCACCGACCAAGGAGCTTCCGGGAGGGAAGTCTGGCCTGGGCTATCAGAGCAGGAGGTGGGGGATGATGGGGCGGGCAGTGAGTCATCTGCCCCCCACCCCCACCCCGCCTCCCGGCCCACGGGTCAGTCCATCCTCAAGGGGGAGATACCCACACAGGGGCTGAAGAAGCTTTTCCAAAAAGGAGCCCCGCAGGCCTGGAAGCTGTCTGGTGCTCAGAAAAGGAGCAGAAGACGGCCCGGAGCCGTCTTCCCTCGGGGGAGAAGGCCGGAGGGGGCCTGGAGTCCCTCCTGGGCCACGGAAGGGTCCTCAGCTGTGGGACCGGGGCCCAACCCCGGGGGACGCCCGCGAGGCGGCGGGGGCGCCCGCTGCACCCTTGGCGGGCAGGTGCTGCCCTCCAGTGGCGGTGCGGCTGGAAACCAGGCGGGGGCCGGGAGTGGAGGAGCCCGGAGACCAGCGGTGAGCTCACCTGAGCTCCCAAGACGTATGCAGGTGGGGACGTGAGCAGTGCAATCTGAGTTACCAGTCTCATTTGTAGCCATAGGTCAGAGAAATCACTGAAATGTACAATTATGGAGAAAATTAAGTAAAGTGTGATTTGTCGCATAACCGGTGGGCCGGGTCTTACCTATGCATCTTATTACCTTCCCTGCTCGGCTGCGCTTTCCCCGGCACCATAGGCGCTGAAAGCCTGGAAACTGTATTTCTCAGATTTCCTCGGCAGCAGGTGTCTGGATATCACCCGTGGGTGGCACTTTTCGAGGTTTGCAAGTCAGAAGAAAAGGATAGGCCCTTGTCTGTGGCAGAAGCTCTAGGCCTGAGTGTGAGCATCAGCAAACGGCTGATGGGGCTGGGGGGGGGGGGGGGCTGCCAGCGGCCAGAGGCTAATGTGGGGGGTTGCCAGCGGCTCTCAGGCGCTACAGGCGGCTGAGCTCAGCAGTAGTGGCATCTCTGAAATACGTGTGTCTAGATCTGGGGCTTTCCTGATTATTGCTCTCTTCCCATGGGACTGTATACAGGTTGTATAAACCTTACATTCCCAGTATTAAAGCCCTTCATATTGAAAACTCTTGAGGGGTTTCTGTTTGTAAAACCAAGACCGGACCGATATGGCACAGCCTATGGTTTAACACCTGGGCTCTAGGCTTGCCCAGACTTGGTTCAACCTCCATTCTGCACTTAATCCTAGTGAAACCTTGAGCAAGTTCCCTAACTCATATCTGCCCCATTTCTTCATCTGCAGAACGGGTTCATAAAATCACCTACCTCAGAGGTCTGTCACATGCATAAATTACATGATATATATTAGCATTGATATACATTAGGTGTCATCATTATTGAATATCAAATGAGCATCAAATTAGAGTGGTATAATAATAGGAATAATAGTGGTATAATAGTAGGTAGAAAGAGAAGAAGAAGAAAGTACATATATAGTATAATCTTAACTATCTGAAACACACAAATAGAAATATACCAACATGTTTGCTCTCTAGGTGATGGGTTTACAGGTGATTCCATTTTCTTCTCTATATCTTTCTTGTTTTTTAAAATTATCTACAACAAGTATGTATGTCCTACTTTATAAAAGGAATTAATGTATAATGTTATTAAAATAGCTTCCAGGGAAATTGCTTAAGTAAATATTCAATACTCAGCATTGCTCACAAATTTGATGTCCCATGCAAACATACATAAACAATACTGTCTTCTTGGCATCTAATAGTCACCATTTTTTAAAGCTCTTTTCTCACCAACCCAAAGACAAGTAAACATTGTGGTAACTCCAGCTCTGGGAACAGTAAAGCCCCAGTTCAGGAAATTCACAAAAGGTAAATTCTGGAGGCGGAAGAAAAGTTTGTGAAATTATTCTGGGGAAACTGTCTCTCTCTTACTGCAAAGGGGAGAGAATCTACTTCTCAGTCAGCTGTGGTTTGATATTCCATTGAGAAGAGACTTCAGGGGTTTGGGGTGTCTTTATGTTTTGGTTTGCCCTTAATTCTCTTCCTTCACTTCGATGACATTGTGGGACTAGGGCGGCCATACTCCAGCTTTATGTCTGCTGCTGTCACGGAGTAATTAGTAATAATAGTGTTTCCTTTTACTGCCGAAAGTGCCTCAGTTTACACAAGAGTGTATATGTGTACTCTGTGTAAGACCTATCCAAGTAGCAGTGACTCAGGTTTTAATAAAGTCTGTGTAGGACAATATGCATAGAATTGCTCCTTAGTTAAAACTACCCAGGAATGGCATCTGTTTTGGTTTTGGTTTTGTCTTTGAAAATTGTGCTTTGTTTTATTTTTACTGAGGTGTAACTGACATGCAACATTGTATGATTATACCTGAAACCGATACAATGTTGTGTGTTTTGTATTTGATGAGTTTTCTGGCTGGAGAGGTTGTAGCTCGCTTCTGGTCTACCTGAAAGCCCCATACTCCATGTTTCCCTTCTCCAGCTGCGGTAAGTTAGGCCCCTGGGATGCCTCTTAAAATATTTTATTTAAGAAAATAATAATTTCTTGTGTATCTGTGTTCCTATTTATAACTATAAACAGCCCTACCTGCTAGGAAATTCCAAGCAGTCATATCAAATGTAACCTTATAACCACATCCTATTTATCTTTGTAATCACCAGGGCCTAGCACAGGACACTTTGTAGAAATGAAACAACCCTGGCTGAACTGAATTGAACTTGCTGTGTTACTGATAGAGATGATAGGGGAGTCCATTATTTGGGCTTATCTATCATCATTTCTGTGTATGTGGTTTTCCAATCAACATCTTGAAAAGAAATATTGTTTTGGTCGGAATTTTTATTTACTTTTTAATTTCCTTTTTCTTTCTTCATGGCACTCGGAATAGGGGCAGCAACAAGCCGATGCATCAGTCAACCGAGGCACCAGGCTGGATGCTGGTAGAGATAAAAAATCATTAACACAGAAACACCACCTCTGAATGATCGCACAGTGCAGAGGACAAAATATAGACACGGCATGTTTTGGGTTTGTTGGTGCTCGATCTTGATAACCTGCAACACACGTCTACATTTTCTCCCTGTTACCTGTGTCTCCTTTCTTTGCTCCTCGATGTGAGCTCATGGACTTCTTAGCTGCAGACGGAGTAGTAATTTAATTGAGGAAGCCATATTAATGAGGAACTGGAGGGAAAGGTGATGGAGCCCTGTCCTAAAAAGGCCTGCAAACACTCAGGAAAAGCTTAAGGACAGGATAATCCCTGCATGGCAAGTGCCAGATGAATGCTGCAGAATCTTAGAGGCAAAAGAGATGAGATGGGCTTTGGAGGGACAAGGAGAGGTCTCTTGCAGGAAGGGGGTGTGAACGAGGTCTTGAGATGAGCAAGAGGACCACACTACACAGACAGAGCTTGGGCCCCAGCAGAAGTTCTGGGGCCCCAAGTGGGGCACAAAAGCAGCAGTATAAACCCATTGCTGGGGAATAGAGCGGACAGTCACACGGACACAACTGAGGGAGGTCCCAATGGTGGCTGCCTGGAAAGGCCGATACCGGTGTGAACCAAGGACTGGATGGGCCCTTGCTCCAGTGCGATGGCTTTATTCATATCTCTTCAAACCAGACTAAACCCCAGGATGGTAATGGCAGTGGGGAGAGGAGACTCTCAGTTGACTGAGAAGACACTGCCTTATCCTAGTGAAATGGGGCTTGAAATTAACACCGAACGGAGATTTGGACAGCAAGAAAGCTAGGTTTCTTGTACACTTATGTTTGTAGACTGAGACGTGCTGTTTGTGTCTCTGTGACAATCTTGAAAATGACAGACTCACTAACTGTTCATGCTGCTGGCTTGGGAAGGCAGCCTGGGGAGGCCCTTGTCTCCAGAGCTCATCAGTCCTACCGTACATGTGCTTCTCAGAGATGGACTCGCAACGTGGAGGTGAGGTGTGCAACAGGGCTACGTGGGTCTGGACGCTTTCCGACCGCCAAAGCAAACGCAGTACAAGCTTTACCCAGTCCAACTGGAGCTGCAAAATTGGACTGCAAATCTCCGAAAAGCAGAGAGCATTACCTGTCAGATGGTTAACTTACCATTTGCTCAGTTCTTCCTGAACCGGATGGACAGTTTTCCCTGCAGGGTTTAATCTGACATTTCTGTTCCCCTCATAGCATAAAAGAGGACGTGTTAGAGCAAACAAAAAATTTCTTTTAATAGTGGGACAATGTGTATTCCGGAAATCAGCATGCATGTTGCTTTGTTTCGTATAGCCTATCGGCATTGTACACATAATCATACTTTTTCAAAAAAAAATATATATTCTTTGATTTTAAGAAAAGTTTGCATTAGTGTATTCTTTACTACATCAGATCTATATGCTTGCTGTTCTTGCCAACGTCAAGTTGCTCAGCTAATTTCCTACACGAAGTGGTCCTGCCTCATGGAAGGCAGGTTTGTCAGTGGAACGAAACAGCACAGGCCCAACCCGCTCTCAACACATTCGGAACATCAGCCTGGAAAATAGGCAGAGAGTGTCATCATAAATCCCCCTTTCTCAATTCTCTTGAAATAGGAGTTGGGTTATCCACTTCAAATTACCCATGGGTCATTTTGCAGAAATCTCTCAAGTAAAGACAAAGATCTCACCAAAATCAGAGTTATTGAGTGGCATTTATGATTTGTCCCTTCTCCCAACATCTTGAGGTCCTAATGGAACCTCCCAGTCATAGCAACTGGCCATCTACTCACTGGAAGTGAAGACAGAGGGCTTCCATTACACTGAGGCAGGACAGAAATTGAAAATGTCATCTTGTATTTTTTGTCTTATTGTTTTCTTTTTCTTGTGGCCGTAGAGGAGACTTTAGAGCAGATAGGGCTTAGTCTCTGAAAGAGGCTTCCAGGGTTGGTTCAAAGGAAAATTCGGCGGTAGTGGATGCTTCGTATCAGCTGTATGAAAATTTCACTTTGTTTTGTATTTATTTTTTCAATCAAGTTAATCAATTGTAAGATCTTAAATAAATCTCAGCTTATAACATTTACTATTTTTTAGAGTGAGGCACAAAATTAAACATAATCCTAATTCGATTTTTAAAAAATCATAGGGGCAGAGGGAAAGCAAAATAAAAATAGTAGCAATGCCATGGTATCTATGGATGGTAAGATTATAGATGATTTTTGTTTTCTCCTTTGTACTTTTGTGTGTTCTCTAGGTTTACTACAAAATCGTAAGTTTTACTTTTTATGTTTTTGGGGGGAAAAGGAACTTGGCTGTGATGACCAGACTCTCTGAATGGGAGGGAGTCCCGGAGTCTTTATTAAGAACTGGTGCTTGGAACTTGTGTGAGCTCAGCCACCTGGATAGACGTGTGAAGGGCCTAGGAAAGAAGGGGCCTGTGTAAACCCATTGCATGACCACCCCCTTGAACATCCTGGGGCTGAGCAGTCCTCCTGGGGGGCCCTCCCCACCCCCAGCTACACATACTCTGAGTGCACATGCTCATTCCTCCAGCCAAAGAGCATCACACGTAAGCCACCTGTGCCACGAGGGGACCGAGGTGAGCCGGAGAAACAGGACTCAGCTCAGAGCACACCTGTCAACTCCCCAGACCAGCAGCTCTGCTGCCACGAGGGCCACTGAGCTGCAGACACAGAAGCCACAGCAGAGACGAACAGGGCTCTTATCGCCATTCTAAGAGCCCTCTTGGGGATCCCCAGAAACACTGAGAAGAAAAGGGCTTTGCAGGGGGCCCGGGTGCTGCATTCACACGTGCAGGTCTGGAGCCAGCAGGCCTGTTCCTGGGACCACATCAGAACCGAAGAGCTCATGCTGCCTGGATGCAAACACAACAGCAGCGAAGCCTCACTCGTGGGTTTGTGTCCCTCGAACAGTTACGTAACTCCACATAGAGAAAGTGGAAGTTCATAGCCACAGAAAGAGAACTAACTTTATCCAGCCATCCCACCTTCAGTGCGCAACTCTAAAATGACATGTTTTTGGCTGCCTTGCGAGTATTCTTGAAGATGTGTGTGTGTGTGTGTGTGTGTGTGTGTGTGTGTGTGTATATCTGTGAGTGTGCGAGCAAATGCATGTATGCTTCTCCGCGTCCCAAGAAATATTTAGGTCCATTTAAAACAGAACAGAACATGAACATGCCTTAAAAGAAGATTCTAAGTAGTGCAAATGCCAAGCCACTACAGACCGGAGCTAAGCCAAATGACAATTTAAAAAGTAAGACATGCAGGTTTGGGGAGCCCCTGCTGCTGACTCTGAGAAGGGAAGGAACATTCTTGGAGTACCCGCCCTGTGCTGGGCACATGATGGCCGTTTTGTCTCCTGCCCTTCATATCCATCTGGTACGGAGACAGACTCAGCAGCCTTGTGTTTTACTGTTGCCTCCAAACTGCTGTTTCTCCCTCTCCCCTGCCTTTCCTGCAGAGATTCTAGGGTAAGATCATGAGACAATACTATCGAATACCCCTCTGTGTGGCAGGTGTCTTCAGAATTAAAGGATCCTAACCTTCATTATTTGAAAACATTCATGCCCAGTGCTTGCCTCCCTATCATTACTCCGGCTATAATTCTTGCTGATTTCAATATCCACATGGACCATGTTTTCAAATACTGGCCTGTTCTCCCCCACCCCATATTTTCCACTACACCTGAGATCCTCACTCCCGTGGTCATACCCTAGACACTGTAATCACCAAAGTATGGCATCTCAACCGTCATGTTGGCCTCTGACGTGCACATCTGATCTTCGTATCTCATTCATTCTAGTATCCTGATTCCAACAATTCTTTGACCCCACTCCACTACGACCCAAAACACATTGACTCTACCACCTTTCCACTGGCTATCACCTCCCAAGGTCCTCACTATCCTTTTGATTCCAGGATCCATCATTACAATCTCTATCTCCCCACATTTCTCTAGTCCAATAACTCCCACTGATTGACACTCTGCACCTTCTCTCCTTCCATTCTCTCTTTCCCGATTCTAATCAGATTTCAGTCCTCATGACTCCACTAATACTGTTCTTGCCAAGAACACCAGTGACCTTCATGTTGCCAAATCCAATAACCAATTCTCAGTCCTACTGCCCTTACATATCTGTATCTTTAAATGGTTTCTTCACTTGTACCCCAGAACACCACTCTTGTGGTTCATCTGACACACTTGACACCTGTTCTCATCGCCATTCTGATATCTCTCCTTCTCCCTGGCTTCTGTTAATGTAAGTGCTCCGGGAGTGAGTTCTTGGAACTCTTCTCTTCTCTGCACATTCATCCCCTAAGTAATATCCTATAGGCTATGCCTTTGAGTACCCTTTTTCTGCAATGACTCTTGTATTTCTATCTCAAACAGCTGAACTCTAGGTGTCTAAATCTAACTGCCTGCTTTTACCCCCTCACTTGGACGTCTAATAAGGATCTCAAATCTAACTTGGTTAAAACAACTTGGGATTCCCACTCCCTGACTTTTTCCTTCCGTGTCTCTATTCACTTGATAAATGTAAAAACTCCATTTTTTTCCTGATTGCCCAGAACAAAACCTTCAGTCATCTTTGACTCTTCTTTTCTTCCATACTCAATCAACATCAAACCCATCATCAAATTCTGCTAGATTTACCTTTAAGAAGAAACGAAACTTCTTAGCTATGACACCAAAAGCAAATAATTTGGACCTTATCAAATTTTAAAACTTTTACGCTTCAAAAGACATGTCAAGAAAAATTAAAAGGCAAGCCACAGATTGGGAGAAAATATTCGTAAAGCATACATATGGCAAAGATCTTGTGTTCCAAATATATGAAGCGTTCTTATAATTCAATGATGATGAAACAAACAAGCCAATTAAAAAGTGAGTAGAATATTTGAATGTTTCATCAGGGAAGACATGGAGATGGTCAATAAATGCATGGAAATACGTTCAACATCATTAGTCATTAGGGACATGCAAATTAAAATCACAAGACACTGTGTCATGTCTACAAGAATGACCATAATAAAAAAAAGGTAAGAACAAGTTTGGGTGAGGATATGGAGAAACCTGAATCCTCACACATTGTTGAATATTAATGTATAATAATACAGTCACTTTAGAAAACAGATTTTCACTTTCTTACGTGTGAAGTATAAGCTTAAAATAACATCCAAAAGCTCCATCGCTAGGTATCTACCCAGGGAAATGAAAACCTATGTCCACATGAAGGCTTGTACATGAATAGTCACATAGGCATCATTCATGTTCACCATTGAGTAAGACCTTCCAAATGTCCATCAAATGGTGAATAGATAAATGAAATGTGGTATATTCGCGCAATGGAATACTATTTAGCAACGAAAAGGAACAGACTACTACTCCACCCTACAATCTAGATTTTCAAAAAGAGAATGCTAAGTGAGAGAACCAAGACTCAAAAGATTACATGTTGTATGATTCCGTTTAAATGAAATGCCCAGGAAAGGCAAATCCACAGCCCAGAAAGCATATGAGTGGTTGCCTGGGACCAGGAGTGACAACAGGAACCATGAGAGACTGTGGACTCTGGGAAACAACTGAGGGCTTCAGTGGGGAGGGGGTGGGGGAATGGGATAGGCCGGTGATGGGTATTAAGGAGGGCACATATTGCATGGTGCACTGGGTGTTATACGCAAATAATGAATCATGGAACATTGCATCAAAAACTGGGGATGTACTGTATGGTGACTAATATAACAAAATAAAAATTATAAAATAAATAAATAAATGTAAATGGGAACAGAGGATCTTTTGGGGGTGATGGAAATGTTCTAAAACTGGATTGGGGTGATGGTTGCATAAATTTATAAATTTTCTAAAAATACAAATTGTGCATTTAAAATGGATGAAATGTATGATATATAAATTATACCTCAACAAAGTTGTTTAAAAAAATGGGGAAAAAAATTCTCCAAATAAGACCATTTTTTTCACCACCTCTCCTACTAACCACCTCAGCCACTATTTCTTATTTAGATTATTTTAATAATCTAACTGAAATTTCTGTTTCCATCCTTGACCCTTTAGAATCTATTCTTCATACAACTGACAGAAGGATCTTGCCAAATGTAAAACAAACATCATGACTGCTCAAAAATCTCGAATGGTTCCTCATTCTGCTCACAATAAAATCCTGCGTTCTATGGCCACCAAGGTGCTGCACATTCTGCTCCGTGAGCTCCCTGACTCCCCCTCCATTACTCTCCTCTCACTCATCAGTCCCAGCCACACAGGTCTTCCAGGGCTCTTCAACATACCAATCCTATTCCTGTCTCAGGACATTTGCATTGACTCCTCCCCCTGCCTGGATTCCTGTCTCAGGATATTTGCATTGACTCCTCCCCTTGCCTGGAATATTCTTCCTTGAGATATCTTCATGGCCACTCTCATTTCATTGAAGTCTCCCAGATATTATCAAAGAAGACATCCCTGAGCACACACTATTTAAAGAAGAGCACCACTCCTCACTCACCGGCCCCACCATATCATCCCTATCTCCTTACCTTCTTTTATTTCTCTTTATAGTACTCATTACTTCCTGACACATTTTGATTGGGGTGTGCGCGCGCGTGTGTGTGTGTGTGTGTGTGTGTGCGTGTGTGTGTGTGTGTTCCCCCCTGCCTAGAAAGGAAATTCCTTGAGGACAGGGACCTTGTCTCTTGTCTATTTTGTTCATCACTTTACTTCATTTGATTCCCACAATCACTATGTAAATTGGGTCATCTTATTTACAGGGGAAGACAGTGAAGCTCACAGAGGTTTGGCAGTTCAGGAAAAGTCACACAGCCAATGAAAGATTATGCAAGCTGGAATTTGAGGCCAGGGCTGTCCGACTCCAGTGCTATGGAGTCACCATCACTACAGACTCCCAAGAAAAATAATTAAACCAGATCCCACTGAACAAAGTTTTGTTTATGCTGGTCCTCCTAGAGTTAACGGTCGTAATGATTTTGAACCCTTTGAGTCTCTATGCATCAGCAAAAGCTATACAACAATAAGAAATGTAGCTGTGATACTTTGCTTTCTCGCATTTGCTCCAGCCTGTAAAGAAGTCAACCTTCTTATCCTAAAAGGTGAAATAAACACATTTCAGAAAAATTAAAAATTCCAAACACTTACATAAATCCAATCTAACATCAAGGTTGGAAGGGTAGAAATATGTAAGATAGATGACACCAATTCATCACAGAAACTTCCTTTCCTCCAGAACATAATACATTACACAGCTTCATAGCAATCCATGTGATTTATTAGTGTAATCAGAGGATAGCTATACCTTTTTAAATTGTTTTTTTGCTCAAAAGTTGTACACACAAAACGTAATCAAGGAAAGAATAAAATACTTATTTATGTCTAAGCTCACCTCAATGTCGAGAGACTCTGTTTTTGCAGTTTTCTTCCTTCTATCTCTTCCTTTATGTCTTAGAAATATTCCAAATATACAGATGTACTCGTGGACATGGTGATGAAACCAGAATGCTCTGAGAATATTAATTAATGCCAGGGAGCAAAGAAAGGAGCAGAAAGGAAAGATGGCACCTTGAGTAATGGGAGCACGATCCACCTGTCCTCCAAGCCCCTGCGGTCTGTCCAGCCCTTTGAAAGTTCTGAATGTGGAGAGGACGCTGTACAGAAGACAGCACTTCCTCCAAAAAGCCCACCCATTACTCAGAAAGACAAGCAAGAGTAGGCTCCCCAGTCTTCTCTCCAGAGTTCCAGGAGGTGAAGGAGAGGAATTAGCCAGGTAGCCTGGGCTGAGTCATCACCATGGTTACCACTAGACGTGAAAGTAAGTACCCTGCAGCCAACCAATCCCAACTCCAGTTTGGGGCTCAGCACAAGTGAACACGATGCTTTAAAAAAATGCATCTTGACACCATCGTGGTGCAAGAGGAAAAAAGCTGATTAGAATTCTAGGCTTGCCATTGTACACCAACACGGGGTAGCGGCCAAAAGGAGATAAGCTTTTTCATCCCAAATCTGCGGCTACCTTTTCAAAATAGTTTTAAGTTCCTTGCAGTAAATTCTTATGCAATCTCTAAGGTTCCTCCCCCAAGATCTGCTGTGAAGTCTCTTGACAACAGTAATCAGGGGGACAGAAGCAAACCCTGAAATCACTCATGCATCCCTTTTCAACATAGGATAATAAAATCACTATATATTTGTGCATGAAGCAACACACCGTTTATGTGGTAGTAGCTAGAGTTAGAAACCATTGTACCTTCACACGATTCTTGTAGATTGACCCATCCATTCATAGGCCCTTGGTCTAGCTGTGCTAATTAAGGATGACCTGCCTCCCATCATTACACATGGACTTCTGTGCCACGTTCAGGTTATCAGAGCTTTGAACAGAGTGTTTACCAGTGTCTTAAGAAAGAATATTAATGCCAGAGTTACTGCAGTTTTGCTTGTAGTTATTTTAAAAAACCCACCCCATCCAACTGGAGAAGCAAAGGACCTGGCTGGCAGGAGAGATGCAATTAATTAGAAATGATTTTTATGGATTCTCTCCACTGCCCAATGCACCCAGCACTCCGCTTCATAGGGAATGGACACTCAATAAAGGGTTGTGGGTGTTTTTTGTTGGACAACCTTTATTCACATCTATATAATAAATATTTAAAGAAGAATACTCAAAGAACACAGAAAACAGAACTGGACTGGAGTCAGAAGTTCTGGCTGAGTTCTTACCTAGGTTGTACAGCCTAGGGTAAGACCTTACTTCTCTTTTTCCTCATTTGAAACATTACAGCTCCCACCTTCCTACCCTATCTCACCTGCCTTTTGCTCTGAAGCTTCAGTGAATTAATGCAAGCAAAAATGTTTTAAAAATGACATTGGTAAACAGAGGCATTTGACATTGTTTCTTACTTTCAAGGCATCAAGATAATATGTCAGGGGTATACATCAAGGGTGTCCTGGGATATTTTTATTTTTATGCAATTTTTCTCTGTTTGTTATTCTTGCTTTTGACAAGATAGATGGAGAAACACTTCATTGTTTAGGAGGAAATCAACTTCCGAACACTTAATCTTTCATCTTTAGCTATCATGCTCTTGATTATTAGAATCACCCTGGTGATTATGATTGATATTATATCGGCTCCATGAAATTAATTGTTCAAGGTGAATGTGATGAGAAATAAGCTACCTTCTTCCACGTCTAGTGTCCTTGAGCCTCCCACCATCAAAGCAATTTGGTACCTCTACATTTTGTCCAACTTAACTCTTGTGGATTCTTAAGGAATTCCAGCCTTAAATATGATGAAAAAGAAGGAACTAAGTGATGACTTCTTTCGATTTTTTATCGAACAATAACACACATATCAAAAAATACACCTAAGTTAACAGCTAAGAGAACTTTCACGAACTAAACACACCGGTATAACCATTATCAGATCAAGAAACAACTCCAGCCACATTAAACCGCTCACTCTAGGATCTAATGTTCATTCCCAATGTATTTTTTACTAAACATTATGAATCTATTTCATAGAATATAAAATTTTAATATTTTCACATTCAACCATGTAAATATAAGTAATAATCAAAACATGCATAGAGCAGTTCCTCTGACAAATGTGAAAGCATCGTTGGTCTCAATGAGGCATAAACCACTTAACCATTAGATTCCTCGGGTCAATCGAAACATCTAAGTAATTGTGATTCCTTGAAACCTGAGACCACTTCTTCCACACACGCCACAAAATTTTAATACTGTGATGAGATGGCAAGTTAGAGAATTCCAAACAAGGTAGAAAAATAATCGCAAAAGTGACTAAAACAATCCTGACACTACACTGATAATGGATGCCTACTCTGTTTCCAATGAAAACTAAACATGAGGGCCTCTGTTTTGCCCAGGTGGAAAGTTAATGACTTGGACTTAGAAATATCCACTTTTTCTCTCAACCCATTTTGATGTGGACGTGCACGGAAGCCTAACAGCACAGCTCTTTCATGAGACTGTCCTGAGGAATGAAATGAATCTTCTTCCCAAACTGAGCTGCCCCTCATGGGGCCATGAGAGCGGAGGAGAGGATTCATGCTGCAGGTTTCTCTGCTCATGACCCTGTGTCCTGGCTCTGCATGCAGTCCACCTCACAAACGGCCTGATTTTCTGTGACGGGAGAGAATGGAACCTGAGGCACCCAGGATATTCCACCTTAGCTGAACAGCCCCAGAAACACGTCTGGACATCCACGCTTTGTTGAGACTTGCCTTTCCTACTGGTGTGGGACAGGTGTGTGATGCTGTGATGAGGTCAGTCATGGAAAATGGGTCTAAATGAATTACCTTAATTCAGCTGTGAGAAACAGCACTCAAATACCACTGACATCTCCATGGAACCCAAGTCGTCCCCTCAATAATATCAACTCTTCAAAATGACTGCAAGATAAATTTAATTCCTCAGTCTCAAGAAACCTTTCTAAGGCACATTTGCATTCATCCTACTTGTCATCTTAACTGTCCTGGGCACACTCCTTGCTCATTTAGCATATATCTGCTGAGTATTTGTGTTGTACCGGGCACTCGGCGGGACACTGGTATACAGTCATGAGTCGCGCAAAAATGGGCCTTGACTTCAGAATGTTTATAGTCCACTAGAAGAGGCAAAGTCATGAAATAATCCACAGAAACATCTTGGTCTCTTACCCCACCACACCTTTTTTCTTATATCACTTCTCCCCATTGCTTTTTAAATCCTACTCCTCTTTCATGGTGCAGTGGAATATCTTTATCCATGGCACACGCTTTCTGTACCCAACCCCGAGCAGCCCATCGTAACCTGCTTCTTCTCAGCCCCATGCACTGTGGACCATAACAGTATCACCACATAATCTGAATGCATGCCACCAGGAAGCTCCAAACACAGGGAAGACACCAGTAACTGACCACAGCACTCTTCCCGCTAGCCAAGAAGTAGCCTCAAGATCCCATCAAATACAGAAAGTCAAGCAGCCACTACCAGCCACCTGGAGCTGAGTCAGCCCATTCCATTAACTAGGCGATGACCAGTCACCTCTACCTTCTGTCATTATATCCTCCCGTGTGCGTATTATCTCCACAAATGCGATATGAACAACTCAAGTGACAGGGACCGTACCTTGATTCCTTCTAACAGTTCCAATTCAGCAACTGTATGTTGAGCACAGACTGTGGGAGAGCCCTGGTGTTGGTATTGCAGGAAATACAGAGATGAAGGAGACACGGTCCTTGCTGCCAACAACTTCCAATTTTTTTGAGGGATAAAAAGTTCACAAATATCTACAATTTGAGGCCGAGTAAAATGAATGGTGTAAGAAAAGCCTGGAGGTTTAGAGAAGCCACAGATGAGATCCAGCTGGAAGAACAGGGGAGGTTTCTTAGAGGAGGGGGCATCTGAGAGGGACACTGATGATTGCAGAAGGAGGAAAGCCGAGGCAGAGTGTCACGCTCCAGAGTGTCACAAAGCCACTTAAAGAGGAAAGTTTAGAATCCTTCAAGTACTCGAGTCCCTTTGGCCCCAAAGTACTTAACATGACATCTCATTCATAGTAGATAGTCAACAGGGGCTGATAAGTACATACTTTAGGCAGCACCTGGTTAATTACAACATAAAGAAACCAAAGACTCTGTGAGCACCTCACATGCATGTGGGTGTGCACACGCGCGCGCACACACACACACACACACACTCCAGAATAACAGACATTTCCAAAGTGGCACTCTAGGCTCTGCTAGGTTACAGAGACAAGAAGTGAGCAGACCTGAAATAGATTCCTCTTTCTGGTGGTGGTGATGCTGTTAATGGATTATAGCTTTGTCTTTCAAGATTGTGGATCTGAGTAGATTTTTCTCTCCAATGTTTTGAAGCATTTATGTTTAGTAGGTTTTCCTGGGATGTTAATAAATGGTATATGGAAAGGAGTTTTGTGTTCAGGTTAACTTGAGGACACAGCAAGATAAGTGAGGTTTACCTGTTGTCCCTTTCACAGCACTTCTCAGAGACTTGGACAAGCGGTAGCCATGATTCTCTAAGAGGAAGGGGGATGGTATGATCGTTTCCTAAATATACTCGGCCATAGTCTCTTTTTTTAAAAAATGAAGACTCTCCTGGTACAAGTACTCCACAGAACACTCTACGATTTGATAAGTTAGATCCAATTATTAAGAAAATATAGAAAATTGAATCTAGTTCTGTGTAACTGATGGAGACAGAGGTCTCAACCAGGAAATGTCAGCTCCAGGAAATCTCGTAGATCCTCCAGGTATCTATTCCCTTTCCATCTGCCCTCCATTTTACCACATCTTTTCCCACCCTACCCACTAGGGATAATAAAAGCTAACATTTATTGAGCCATCACTTTGTGTCAACCCGTGTTTTAACTGCTTTAACTCTCACAATAATCTTCAGCACTATTATTATTCCCATTTTTTAAATTTTTTTATTATGTTATGTTAGTCACCACACAGTACATCCTTAGTTTTTGATGTAGTGTTCCATGATTCATTGTTTGCCTATAACACCCAGTGCTCCATGCAACACGTGCCCTCCTTAATACCCATCCCCAGCCTAGCCCAATCCCCCAGCCCCTTTCTCTCTGAAACCCTCGGTTTGTTTCCCAGAGTCCATAGTCTCTCATGCTTCATTCCCCCTTCTGATTACCCCCCCTTCATTCTTCCCTTACTTCTACCGATCTTCCTGCTATTTCTTATGTTCCATAAATGAGTGAAACCATATGATAATTGTCTTTCTCTGCTTGATTTATTTCACTTAGCATAATCTCCTCCAGTCCCATTTTATAAGTGAGACAACCTAAAGCACAGAGAAATTGAGAAATTTTCCCATGCTCACCTCTATATAAGTGGTAAGGCCTGTATAAAGATCCAGGCAGAGCTAAGACTCCTAACCACCACACTAGTACCTACCCCGGAGAGTGAGGAAGTGGGGGAGAGACCACATGAGGACCCTCACTGCTGTCTTTCCCCCACTGCTTATGATGGGTTGGTGGGCCAACGCTCCCCTCCCCCACCCAGTCTCCAGGGAAATGGAGTCCAGTTGTCCCGCACAGAGGGTCTGGGGCTTCTGATTAAGACCATCTCAGCCTGGCCATGTGTCTTGTGTTTCCTTACTCTAGAATGGGAAACTTCCTCCCAAATATCTCATTCTGCACTCCACCTTGATGAGATAAATCACAAGTTTGGGGAGGAAGCCGATCGTACAGCCTTAGCGATTACTCAAGGCAAACGGTGTGACAGAAACCAACATGCATCGCTAGGATTTGCCTGAAATTTTTTTTTGGAAGGCTGGGGGAGGGCAACTATTTCTCAGCTGAGATTCCAGCTCCCTCCTCCGCCCTCCCACCCTCAGCAGTCTGTCCCAATTTTTTACTCGTTCCTCCCAAAGAAAGAAAAAAGAAACGTCCCTTCAGCCTCCTCCCTCACCCTCTGTCCTCAAACACCGCCTCACAGTCGCTCCCAATTCCCACTCAGAACCTTTTCTTGTACCTCCTTTCTCTCCTTCTCTCATTACAGATTCATCTCTCTGCTCCTCTTTGCCTCCCACTGCCGTGTGACAAATCCCTCTTAAAATAACACTGGTGACTCACCCAGCGGATACTGTATTCCATTTATGTATACCTTTGTTTCCCCAAGGGGCACAGAGAATTTCACAGATATTCAGTGTTATTTTTACCTCGTCCTTTGTGAAGAGATTGTATGTCAAAAAGGAATAAAAATGCAGTTTGGGCTTTTGTCTGAATGACTTCAGTCTTAAGGCTGATACAGTCTCTTTACTCTTCCAGGTCTCATCCTTCCAGGTCTCATCCTCATCCTTCCAGGTCTCATCCTCATCCCCTTCTCCTTGGTACTGTTTTTGTTTTTTGGGGTTTTTTCCCCAGGATTGATTAGGAACCACACCAGAAATAAGACTAAAATCTTACCAAGCAGTTGTGGTCTCTCTTAACCAGTCATCCAAGCTGGAAGCCTCTGACCAGCCTCGCTTCCTCCAGCTGGCTCAGCCCGCACACTCCATTGCTAACCCAGCCACTCCGGTCCAGCCTTAGACCCTTCGCTCCTATTTCCACGTCAGCGACCCCATCCAGGCCACCACCTCCTCCAGCCTGACCTGATGCAGTGGTCACATCACTATCCCCTCCACCCCCAACCGTGTTTTGCACTCCCTCAAGTCAGCATTCCCAACCCAGATCTGATCACGCTGCCCCAGCGGTGCTCCATGTAAACCCCTATCCTTTTCCAGGGCACTCGGGGCTTCTCAGTCTAGCCTCAGCTACCTGGCCTCTGTGACCCCTGAGTTTACACCCCAGACATCCCCAAAATGAGCAGCGTCCCTTGACATGCCTCGATTAGTGTGAAACCCCCGTCCGCTGCAGGAACACTTGCCTCTAGCTTCTCTCCCTGGAAAGCTCCTTCTCCGGTTTAAAGGCACATTTTTTATATCACCTCTTCTGCAGAGCTTTTCCTAATTTCCCCGGGGCACTTTTAACTATTCTCTCTTCTGCATGCCTATAGCTTTTTATGATAACTGCTAGAGTAGATACATATAATGTCGTATATATTCCGCAAAAACTTATTGGAAGCCTGTGATGTCCCCGGGCACTATGCAGGCACGAAATAGAGAGAGATCAAATTCACAGTCTCTACCCCCACTACAAAGTAAGACAGGAAACAAAGAAAAGTAATTGGTATTTCAGAGTGAAATGAGCAACAATACAGCTAAGCCCAGGGGCTGAGTCGCCCTGGCTGGGGACATTACAAAGCTCTCCGAGAGGAGAGGAGCCCTGAGCTGTGCTGTTAGGAATAGCCAAGTTGGAATGGCTTCGGGGACTGCACTTTCTCCCCTCCAGATCACAGGCTCCATAACAGCGGACTAGATCCTGTGTCCCTTGCACTCTGCGAGCGCTCAACAAATACGCAGGAAACCGAATACAGCAGAAAGACTTGGTCTGTGGCTCTCTAAAACCCCAGTAATATCAAGTTTATTGCTTCTCAACCCTGCGTCCTCCTTCCTCTTGGTGGTTGACCAATCTTGGTCCCACAGATCCAGTCTTAGCCAATAAATACTGCAAATAATAAGGTGATTCCACAAACGCGGTTTTCCCCCATCCCAGCCCTGGCACCCCGCAGCCAAGGAGTCTGGAAGCAAGTGGCTGGCCCGAGGCATTTGGCATGGCAATGAGCCGCCCGCCAGAGTGGGGCAATCAAGCATCAGTGATGCGCACGCTGGCTAAGCAGAAAAGACCCAAGAGGAAAAGGGAAAATGTGTCACACCATGCCAGGCCCAGTTCAAAAGTCACCAGGTCCAGAGCCCCCTCGCAATTGGCTTCCCAGCCCCCATCTCATTCTCTGCACTTCACTTTGCACCTGGCAACCAGTGTCATTCCCCCAGCCTACAACATGCAGTGCACACTCCTGCTCTAGCTGGTGAAGCCCTGGGGAAAGTCTCCATCTCTCTATCTCACTTTCGTCCTCACCTCCATTATTCTCTAACCTTCGCTTTGTCCCTCGGTTGGTCGGTTGGTCGGTCCTAGGAAACCATGCGCATTTCCTTAACCCATCTCTCTGGCCTGCGGGCATTTTCATGGCTGCTGTTCTTTTTGCACTGAAACCCTCTGAATAACTGCCTCATCCTTCGGTTTCAGGTTGAAGGCCACTTTCAAGCCAGTCTTCCCACCCCAACGCCCCCACCTGCTCCACAGGCTGATCAGGTGTGCGCCTGCGCGTCCATAGCGCACGCTTTCGAGTCTCGCTCTCAGCGCCCGTGTGACATTGTGGTGCACTTGCCTGCTTAGCTGGGTAAGCTCGCAGGGGATAAGGACTGTGTCCGATTTCCCCACCGCATCCCAGTGCCCAGCAAAGTGTCCACACTGCAGGCGTTCGGCGCACATAAGCATCTGTTGATGGAGTTGGTGAAAGGAGCCTGGAGAAAGAGAGAGGGCACATTTTATCACAAGGTGAGCCTGGGGAGAGCGGCGCCTTTGTTCTGCTCGCTGCTGCACGTCAGGTTCTGGCACAGAGTAGACCCTCAATAGATACTTACTGAATGAACTAATTAATTAATTGGTTAGATTAATTAACCTCTTCCTGGGTTCTTTATGTGTGGTTTGGTCTTCAGGGGACTGGCTTCTGGAGAGAGGAAGGTAGAGGGACAGAGCCGTCAACAGCATGAACTTGGACCACAGCTCCAGGGGTTTACATCTGAGCTATATCCCTCGCAGTTTTCACGTGTTAGTTGTTTTGTCTTTAATTGAGGTCGGTTATGTGATTAAATGTCTTAACGTCTGTAGAGGAATAAACCAGTGCTGGTGACCAGAGTAAACACTATTTAAGTGTTTGCTATAGAAAACAGAACAGTATTGCAAAGGCAAAGTCCAGAAATGCTGTCCACAGCTGACCAGACAAGAAATAAGGAATAGGTATATTACTGAAAGCTATAAACGTAACTAACTGGAAATATCGGCGTAATCCTATGGAGACCATGGCAGAAGGTTGGGGCTAAGCGAGCTAAGTCCTAACGTTTCATAGAGGCAGCCACGCATCACGTCCAAAAGTGACAAGCCCGGAAATAGGGGTGTGCAACTCTTGGTCATTTGAAGGTGACTGTCAGGAGGATTATCAGCTAAAAGAGTGAAAAGCAGTTGTCCATGCGGAGGAAGATTAAAAATGAGAAAGAACAGGGCAGAAGCCTGTGGGTTTCCTTAGTGGTCCTTTTGTACTATTTGAACTTTGACCACTTTCATGTGTTATTTGGATAAATTAAAAAACATTTTAAAAATAATTGCATAGGAAAAAAATCAAGTGGCAAGTGCTTGTTACGGTCTTCAAATACTTCTTATTTACCTTAAAAATCCTGAGACTTATGAGATGATGTGGCCATGCCCTGAGAACGCCTACGTGACCCCCACTCTAGGGAGAGTCCTGCACCCCACTCTCCTTCATGAGGCTGGGATAGCATGGAAAGTCAATGTCTGAGATCAGGCCCCATTTCTCAGTAATTCTGTGCTCTTAGCTAAGACATTCAATCTCTGTGTGGCTCATTTTTCTCACCGACTGAATTATAGTGACAGTTTTAGACTCACTGTATTGTTACATCAGGTACCTAGAAAAGCGTAAAATACTATAAAAATATTATAAAAATATTATAATCACAGTGAGGAATTTCCTAGTGCAGAGAAAAATATGTAACAACACCTTTCCTCAGACCAACTGAAGGTGTATCTTCCAGGCATTTTTGTGAGTAATAACAATTCATAGTTATATATAAAATCAGGGGCGCCTGGGTGGCACAGCGGTTAAGCGTCTGCCTTCGGCTCAGGGCGTGATCCCGGCGTTCTGGGATCGAGACCCACATCAGGCTCTTCTGCTATGAGCCTGCTTCTTCCTCTCCCACTCCCCCTGCTTGTGTTCCCTCTCTCGCTGGCTGTCTCTCTCTCTGTCAAATAAATAAATAAATAAAATCCTTAAAAAAAATAAAATAAAATCAGAAATCCTTTGAGAGTACATGCCACATGGTCGTTCCCTTCTCCGTGTTCTCTCTGTTTCTTGGACATGTTTATGTTATTTCCTGTTTCAAGCCCTGTACTGCCTTTAGTTTGCTTACATCATAGCTTCACCCACTCAGAAATGGTGTTTTACTCAGTATCTTGATATATCCTGAGCCTACCCTACACACAGTGCCTGCCCTAAAGAAAGTACCCCAAAATGTTTGCTGAATTGAACGTCCTTTTTAAAAAGACTATTTTGAGGGCACCTGGGTGGCTCAGGCAGCTAAACATCTGCCTTCAGCTCAGGTCACGATCCCAGGGTCCTGGGATCGAGTCCCATATCGGGCTCCCTGCTCATCGGGGAGTCTGCTTCTCCCTCTTCTGTTCCCCCTGCTTCTGCGTTCTCTCTCTCTGTCAAGTAAATAAATAAAATATTTTTTAAAAGTTTGAGTTAAATATAATTTTACAACTATAAAAGAGTAGACGTTTTAAGGAGGGCATGTAATGCATGGAACACTGGGTGTTATAAGCAAACAATAAATCATGGAACCCTACATCAAAAAGTGATGATGTACTGTATGGTGACTAACATAACATAATAAAAAAAAAAGTAGACTTAGAATGAAGGAAATCAGGTAACGTGTTCCTCCTTCCATTCATCCAACGAATATTAACTGACACCCTACAGTTCTATGCTAGGCTCTGAATAATACATACAAGCAGCTTCCAGTCTAATTGTGGGGATGGAGAGGGGAGGACACAGAGAGGCTAAAGAGCAATTTCAATACAAATTGGTAAATTTTAGGACTTACCTTTAGGTAAGTCAAGATGTCTTAGGAACACAAGTAGTGGTCGCAGCCCCTTAAAAAAGAAAATATTTTGAGATCTCTTCTTAAATTATTTCTTCGAATTGAAATCCAATAACCACCAGAGTCCAGTTAGCAAACTCAGGCCCTACACAAATGAATTCAAAACATCCAGGCAATTAGTTAAGAGTTATGTACACTACTTGGCCGAAGTCCCTTTGACATCATAAAGCACCACCTTGGATAATGTGGGAGGTTAACAGGACGTGCACACCCATATTCTTCCATATATTGTATTATTATCATCTCATGGAAACCTCTAGGGTCTGGGAGATATTTGGGAAATGCAAATACACACCTCAGTCAAGAATCCATTCTGTTCCTCTTCTATGACTTTGCCATGTGTCACCCCTCCTAAAGCAAGTATTTTCTTCTTAGTGTTTTCTTCTTTAAGACCAGCCTTGAAAATTATCATGGGCAAATAGAAGCAGGAAGGGATAGGTGAGCCCACCTTTTGCTAGGAAGCAGTTTTCTAATAGTTTCCACTCTGGCTCACTAGCTGGATGGCTAGACGTGAGCAGATTCCAACCAGCTGCCCTCAGTTACTCTCGGAAAGCATTTGGTATCGCTGAGGGCCCCCTGAGGACTAGATAGTAGTAAGCACTCTCTCTTCCCTTGAAACGATTAAGGCACCGTTGGTTCTTACTAGTTAGAGTCAGATAGACCTGGATGTGCGCATCATGGGCTACTTGGATAGTACAGGCATAAACATAAGTTAAATTGGCAACTTAATGAAAATATGACCGAGCTTGAGTCTGGGGTATTGAATGCCTAGATGAACATTGCATTAAAACTTTACTACAGGTTGGGATCACGTTCAAGAAATGCTCCAAGCTGACAGTGTTTGAGGTGTTCAAAAGCTCACTGGCAGACAAGCATGCCTAGCATGATACAGTAGTGATAACTACAGACATCACAGAGAGGCGGCAAGGTCATTGCACGTTTCGAAGAGCATTGACTGTTATTTGAATAAAATATCTTTTCACCAAAAGTCTAACCTTTGCTACAGTGACAAATGAAAGAACTGACAAGCCCTGTGTTTGTGTCCTTTCATAGGAAACCAAAAGAAACACATAGAGGTTAGAGAATGGAGAGATCAAACGTGACGGAAGCCACTTTTTGAGTAGTGGACCCTCAGAATGGAAACGCAATGACAGTTGGCTTGTTTTCTCCTCTATTTCATAAACAGAACTCTATTATGAAGACAGGTTGAAATAGATCTTAAATTGTTGCCATTGTCACAGTCGTCACTTGCCACATTGTCACTTGCAAGCTAGAACCTAAGAATGATGAATATAGCTTTCATCTCTGATAAGCACTGGCCAAAATCTCTCCCATCGTGAATACCATCAAAGGGAGGTGCAGTTAGGACAGAGACAGAACATAAATGATATATTACCTTTCCCAATACATAATGAATAGACGTTGAGATTATGCGTAATAATAAATATTTATTCATTACAGCATCTAAATGAATATGAAAGACATGAAAAATAAAAATACAAGAAAATAAGTTGGCTCATGCAGCACTTTTATAAAAAGTGAATATAATCTAATTCGTCCAGGAGTTTATGAAGGAAAATGAGCTGGCTGGCTGGTGAGGAAACCGGCCCGAAGGCCACTATGTAGTCAGGGTCACAGCTGTATTGGTGGAATGTTGGGCTCCTGTAGGCTGGGTCTGTTTCACGTTTCTCCTGGTAGACTTGTCCACACTTTCTACTGCCTTTTTCACCCAGTCAGCTTGCGGATCAGCACAGACTTTAAGACCACGTCTGGTGATAAATCTGCAATGCAAGGAAAAGATAGAGTTAGTCACATCCTCACAGCCCTGGAACCAGGAGTTAAGATCAGGCCAGCTATAAGAGATTTTGTGCAGAAATTGTTCTCAAAACCTTGACACCATAAATGAAAACCTTTCTCCTGCCATCTATTTCAACACAAAAGAGAAATACATCCAGGTAATACCCAGCTCCTTTGTTCATCGTAATTCTCAGACTCCTTTTTCCACCCAAGCTACCAAATGTAACTATGCTGGACATCTGAGGTCATCTAGTTATTATATTACATATACTAATTATTACATACATCTTCCTTTTCACATCTAGTTATTACTATGCTGGACATCTGAGGTCATCTAGTTATTACATTACATATACTAATTATTACATACATCTTCCTTTTCACATCTAAACACACTCGGCTTGTTTTCTGGACAAAGGTGATTTCTTTATTTAATTTCTTTGGGTAAAATTCCAATTATGTGTTGGGAAGAGCTGCTATTCTGAAAATGAGATCCTGGAAAGAGTATGGTACTCTGTAGGCTGGTTTTTCACACATTTCCTTGAGATATGGTAGCTGATAAAACATGGCACTCTCCTCCAGCACAGCATCACGGAAGGGAGGCGAGGGGAAGCCTCCCCCACCAGTGTGGCTATATGGTCAAATCCTGAGCCAAAGCAGCCATCTCTAAACCCAACCCTCAGAACTGAGCACAATAGTCCCCCGTTTCCCACTCAGAGCCTTCTGCTGAACTAAATCAGAAAGGAGGATGATATTCTTCATTTGACGGTCAGATTTTCTCAATCATTGTTATTTGGTGCTACATAAAGACATGGTTCATTGGAAAAACAAAGGGGCTATTGGTTCACTTGAGATCTTCCTCCATGCCAGCTTCCTGAGGAGGGCAGCATTTCTATACACTGTGTCCCATCGAGCCCAGCTTTTGGGGAGACAAACTTACATTACTGCTTTCATGGAGCCCTCCTTGATGGTGTAGGTCTTGATGTTTTTAACTGGCAGTCTCTTGGTCGTTAGACTCACACAGATGCTCCTTTCTAGGACTTCACTCCCCACACCTGATGAAGAAAACCAAGCAGACAAACCAAAATAAATTATCATTTCAAATAGTATGAATGTTACAGTGTTATAAATAAAATAACAAAGAGTGATGTGATAAAGAGTAATTCGGGGAAGGCAACATTAAATGTGGGAAGGGGCACATGTGCTATTTTAAATGGGAAGGTGCGAGATATCTAAAGGACCGTTCATCCTCCATAGAAATCCCCTGCCCCAAGGGGATTTCTAAACTTCAGAGAGCAATCTTACATTGGAGAAGGGGAAATAACTTGGGAGAGTTAATAATATTAAAGGTTTGGTAGAATCTAAACAAGGTTTCTATGTGCTGATTTTCTGCTAAGGTAAAATGACTGGTATTTCTTCCCAGGGAAATATTCAGCTAAAAAGCATCTCAAGTAACAGCTAATGACGATCACGTTTGATCTATGATGTTGCTGATATCAGAAGGCTTTTTTAAACATGACACTAAATATAAGGTGTTTCTCAGCTGGCTGTGCCCCTCTTCATTCCTCCTTTCCAGCACTCCCGGTATCCCGTCCACACATGGACTCCCAAGACCCAAAGAATCCTACTAGACTCCAAACCCCCAGACCTTCTTACCGTCAGCAGTGTTATCGGTGAAGACACCCTCACTCCTGTTGCAGAACTCAACCAGAGCAGAGATTGCTTTGCCCACAGTTGTACATAGAGGCTAAGCCCCAGTGGGACTCATAGAGGTCATTCGAGGAGGAAGCTTAGGAAGTGACCCAAGTGTCTGTAGTCCTCCTCTGTCTGCAACAGAGGGTCACTGCCCCCACCCATACCTGGGTTTCCACCAAACAGCAGACCTATTGTCTCAGCAAAAGGCCAGCCACATTGCAATATTTGGCCTAATGTACTGGCCTTAAAGCTGTTGGTTTCATCAATATTTATTTGGCCCACAATTTCAGGGAGTTCCAGACTTTGCCACCACTATTCACGGACACCCTTAGGGATCCATGATCAGATTCAGATATCCTATTCTAAGTAGTAAGTCTACAAATTAGGAGGCTGAAAGGAGAGTAAACTGAAACATTAATTATACTTGAAGGACATTCTCTTTTATTGCCAGAGCTACAAGGAGAAGTAAACGTCCATCAGTTGGAGAAAAAAATGATCCTTTAAGAAAATATGTGTAGGGCAGTCAGGTGAGGCTCAGTAGAGCTAAGTCTCATCTGGGTATATCTTGCAGGTTTATCCGAATGTGTGGAAGGCATTGATCTATTTGTTAGGACTTAACATATGGTCTCTTATAAATTAGTTTATCATTAACGGGAACAATACTCACAGCAGGAATAACAGACTCTCCCGTATACTTGAAGGTAATATTGATTTCCTGGGTATGAGGACATGAGATCCCAATCATGTCTTTAACAGAAATAACTGGTTCTCTTCAGAATATACAACCTCCAACTTATCCCCGCATTATGACTAAACTTCCAAAAACGTTGAGAATTTATCAAGATCGATTAAATAGGCAAAAGCTACAAAGGCACATATAATCATCACCACCATTCCACAGCTAACATTAATCAAGAAATTATTACTAGTGAGGAAGCCTGATAAGTATTCCTGAATTGTTGGGTTTTGTTTTTTCTTTTCATTTTAATCCCAGGTGAGAGTATCTGTCATTATGTTCAGCTTATAAGTAAACGTAGGTCCAGAGAGGTTGAGAAATTTACCCCAAATCACGCAATTATGAAAAGTAGGAGCCCGGATTGTAAGCAAGTTCTGTCCATCTTCAGAATCTATAAAGTCCCCTGAACTCAAAATTATCGTTCCCATTTTGCACATGGGAAGTCAGAGGCTTCCCCTGGGGAGAGCCGTTTACTCTGGTCAGAACCTGAGTCACACCCCAAATGCATGCCCACCCGCCTGCGTATCAGTTCCTCTCTCAGACAGAACCTTCCGACTTACCTTCCACGATGAATTCAGTGAGAAAGCAGATCCCAAGCAGCGCCAGGAGGAGAGGTCTCATGGCTGAGGTCCTGCTGAGCTGTGCGAGGAGAAGGTGAGGAACGGCTGCTCTTAGCAGCCTCTTTATTCCTCCAGTGGTCAGCGTACTTCCTGTGGTGAGAAGGGGCTTTCAGGGTGGGTGTGGAATCGTGGAAAGTCTGTGCAGTACAGATGCTTTTTTCTTTAAGAAAAAGTTCCTTTGCCCCCACTCATACGAACCCCACACTTTCTGGCCTTTGCCCCTGCTCCTGTGGTTAACGTGTCAATGAAACCAAATGTGTGCATAAAGGAACGTGGTTGTCTCATCTCCTGCCACCAGCCGAAATTCAAATCTTCCACTGCAGATATGCCCCAAGGCCACATCGGTACCGTGGCCCACCACGGGGACAGTGTGAGGAAATGGGAGTGCGGTGGTCACTGTGGTCCTGCTCCCCCACCTATCTCATGTCACATCCGCTCTGACATGAGGGTTCCGCCACCAAGGCTCACGAGCCCCTGATACCATCCAGAGCAACTGTGTAGGGGCCACAGGGACACTGCTGCCACTCTGAGCTTCTCAGCAATCTTTTTCTTTTCATTTCTCTCCTCTACCCTCGTTCAAGTGACTCCCATGTCTTTACACCCCCCCCCATACCCAAGAAAGGGTTAAATAAGAGTGTTTGGAACATGTCTATATGCACGTTTCCTTTATTGCAACTTAGTATATACCTTTTAAAAACCTTTGAGGAGCGCCTGGGGGGCTCAGTTGGTTAAGTGTCTGCCTTCAGCTCAGGTCATCCCAGGGTCCTGGATCGAGCCCCGCATCAGGCTCCCTGCTCAGCGGGAGCCTGCTTCTTCCTCTCCCTCTGACCCTCCTCTCTGCTTGTGCTCATGTTCTCTCTCTCTCTCAAATGAATAAATAAAAAAATCTTTTTAAAAAATAAACTTAAAATAAAAACATTTTGAAAAGTTGTCCTGACATGAACTTTATTTAAAAAAAAAAAAAGAAAGAGAAAATTATCTATAATCCTATCATTCTGACAGTTTTCATTTTTACATGTTTTTTTTTCCAGTAAAGCTCTATTGGTAGACATATGTTTACATACTTGTGACATTTACAAATAGTCTTTTAGCATCAGTGTAAATATCTTCCCATGGGTCTTCACAGCCTTCGTGTTTCTTATCTGAGTAAATATATGCACACACACATTAAACCGTTCCCTTATAACACTGTTGTATAGATCACATCTGTAAGGTAGGTTTTCGGTAATATACTGAATCATTTCCCCTCAATAGCCAGAAGTTGGATCACTTGGCAAACCCATATGACCCCCTTTCAGTTCTTGCTACATGTTACTGTATAGTCTTCCCCAAAAGTAGTTTCAACTTGCAGTCTTCTAGCAGGGTTTGATTGTATCAGTTGTACCTTCCTGGCATTTAATTTCTTGTTGTTTTGTCTGGTTTTGTTTTGCGTAGGTATCTATAAAACGTATTTCTTAACTATGTGCTTGCACAAGCAGCTAAAACGTTGGCCACGGCTATTAGGTATGTGAGAATAATATTCTCATTCAACATACGTGGAGCTAAAAGGTTTTGCCACTGCTATTAGGGATACAAAAATAAATTCCTATATGTCCATGAAAATTACAGGCTAACCTCTAACAGATTTTTCATTAATGGCATTTAATTTTCCAGCCAGACTTCACTCTGGACCTCAGAGTGGCTTTTTAGTTATCTCTACCTGGCTATACCATCAGTCCTTAACATCTGAACACATCTTTCCGCTCAAAATGCTTTTCCTCCTATTACTCCAACACGGAGGAATATGCTATTTTCTATCCAATTTCCAAACACGGAAGCTGGGGTCATCTTAGACTCGTTGCTGTCCACTCATATGTCATCCTCAACAAGCTGTACTAAGTAAACCCTCTAAGTAGCTCTTCAGTAGACCTGCTCCCCTCCTTCCACACTGCTCTAGGCAGGCCCTCATCATCCCTTGTTAGGACCATTGCAGTAGGCCAACTGGTTTCCCAGCGTCAGCTCTCCTCCCTTTCCAATCTATTCCCCACAATATTGCCAGAGTAATTGCTCTAATGCCTTAATCTAATCATGTCATTTCCCTATTGCAAACGTCCTTGCTAATTTCCATTGTCTACAGAATGTATCTCAAATTTCTTATTGTCCTATACAAAGTTGCTCAAGATCTAACACTGCTTTACCTTTTAGACTCACTTTCCACCCCTCACACACGCTCCCAAACCCCCAGCCTCCACAAACGTGTACGCGCTCAACCAAACATCCTATCCTCTCTATACCCCCCACTATTGCTTCCATCCCAGCTCCTTGCTTGTAAACTGCTCCCCTTCCTACAAGTTTTCTTGAATCCTCTAGATAAAATTAAGTTGTGCCATCCTCTGTGCTCCCTTGGAGGTTTGTCTCCACCACTGCTCTATAACTAATCTTATTTTATTGCCCTACTCAATTATATTTCTGCGTCTCCCACTAGATGGCAGGCTCCTTGAGAGTGGGGAACTTGACTTAGTCTTCACTGGGTCCCTGGCATTAGAAGAATGTCTGCTATGGTAGTAGGTTCGCCAAATAGTTTTTGAATAAATGAATTCTTTTTAAAAGACCAAATTTAGGGTGATGGTACATTGAGTGAAGAATGACCATCTACAAACACAAAGCCAGGAATTGTGCCTGTGGTTTTCTCTTATGTTTTCAATCAAATAGACAATTTGACCAATGGCTGAATATTTACTTAGCATATTGAAATGAAGTTTCTTAAACTCTCAGAATGAATTATTCACTTCCAGTTTTTTCAAAGCATGACAGAGTCTCTGGTGGGGAAGAATTAAGTAACAAGAAAGTAGAAACCTAGTACAAAATGGGGCTAATCTCCTAATATGTGGATATTGATTAATAACAACCAGTGTTGCAAAAGGCAGGATTTCTTTATTTTTTATAACTATACATACACCACATTTTCTCTATCCATTCATCCATCGGTGGACACTTGGGTTGTTTCCATGTCTTGGCTGTTGAGACTAATACTCCTCAATGAGTATGAGGTACAGATGTCTCTTCAAAATAGTGACTTCATTTCCTTTGGATATATACTGTCTTTTTGATGACAGTAGCCTTGCTAACAGGTGTGAGAGGATATCTCATTGTGGTTTTGACTTTCATTTCCCATCATTATTAGAGATGTTAAACACCTTTTCATTTACTGTTGGCCATTTGCATGTCTTTGTAAAAGTGTCTGTTCAGCCTATTTTTAATTGGATTATTTGGATTTTTTTGCTAATGAGTGGGTTGTATGAGTTCCTTATTTTTTTTATATTAACCCCTTATTAGATATATGGCTTACAAATATTTTCTCCCATTCTGTAGGCTGTCTTTTCATTTTGTTGATTGCTTCTTTTATTATGCAGAAGCTTTTTAGTTTGACATAGTCCCACTTATTTATTTTTAATTTGTTGCGGGTGCTTTTAATGTCATATCCAAAAAGTCATTGCCAAACCAGTGTCAAAAAAACATTTTTTCCAATGTTTTGTTCTAGGAGTTTGATGGTTCTAGGAATTACATTTAAATGTTTAATCCACTTTGAGTGAAATTTCGTGAGTGGTTTAGGGTAGAGGTCCAATTCCATTCTTTTACATGTGAATATGCAGTTTTCTCAGCATCATGTATTGAAGAGGCTATCCTTTCCCCACTGAGTAGTCCAGGCTCATTTGTCAAATACTAACTGACTACCTAAGTATGGGTTTGTTTCTGGGTTCTTGACTCTGTTTCATTGGACTATATGACTGTTTTTATGCCAATACCATACAGTTTTGATTACTATAGCATTGTAATATAGTTTGGAATCAGGAAAATGTCTCCAATTTTTTTTTCAGGACTGCTTTGTCTATTAAGGATCTTAACTGATCCCATATGAACTTTAGAATTGTTTTTTCTATTTCTGTGAAAAATGCCATTGGAATTTTGATAGGAATTGTGTTGAACCTATCAATGTCTTTGGATAGTATGGACATTTTAATAATAATAATTCTTCCAATCCATGAGCACAGAATATCTTTCAATTTATCTGTCTTCCTCAATTTCTTTCATCATTGTCTTATAATTTTCAGTATACAGATCTTTCACCTCCTTGGTCAAATTTATTCCCAAGTATTTATTGGTTTTGATGCTATTGTGAATGGGATTGTTTTCTTCATTTCTTTTTCAGATATTTCATTGTTAGTGTTTAGAAACACAGCTAATTTCTGTATGTTGATTTTGTATCCTGCAACTTTACTAAATTTGTTAGTTGTCGCAGTGTTTTGACAGAGTCTTTAGGATTTTCTATATATCATATCATATCATATCCTCTGCAAACAGAGATTATTTTACTTCTTTCTTTCTAATTTAGATGCCTTTCATTTCTTTTTCTTCCTTAATTGTTCTGGCCAGTATGTCCAGTACTATGTTGAATAAAAGTGGCAAGAATAGACACCCTTGTCTTGTACCTGATCTTAGAAGAAAAGCTTTCCACTTTTCACCATTAAGTATGATGTTAGCTGTGGGCTTGTCATTAATGGCCTTGTTATGTTGAGGTACATTCCTTCTACATGCAATATGTTGTGGATTTTTAATCATGAAAGGATGTCGAATTTTGTCAAATGCTTTTTCTGCATCTATTGAGATAATCATATGAGTTATATCTTTCATTCTATTAATGTGATTTACAGCATCTATTGATTTGCATATGTTGAACTACCCTTGCATCCCAGGGATAATTCCCACTTGATCATGATGGATGATCCTTTGAATGCACTGTTGAATTCAGCTTGCTAGTATTTTGTTGAGAATTTTTTGTGTCTACATTAATCAGGGAGATTAGCCTATAGTTTTCTTTTCTTGTAGTGTTCTTATCTGGCCTTGGTATTAAGATACTGCTGGCCTTATAAAGTGAATTTGGAGTGTTCCCTTCTCCTCAATTTTTTTGGAAGAGTTTGGGAAGGACTGGTGTTAACTTTTTTGTAAAATGTTTAGTAGAATTCACCAGTGAAACCTTTTGGTCTTACACTTTTCTTTGTTGGAAGGCTTTGATCACCAATTAAATCTCCTTCCTCATTATTAGTCTGTCAGACTTTCTATTTCTTTTTGATTCAGTCTTGGTAGGTGATCTGCTTCTAGGAATGTGCCCATTTCTTCTAGATTAGCCAATTTTTCAGCACATAATTTCACTGTAGTCTCTTATGATCTTTGTATTTCTGTGATAGCAGTTGTTATGTCTCCTCTTCCATTTCTGATTTTATTTATTTGAGTCTTCTCTCTTTTTTCCTTAGTTATTCTAGCTATAAGCTTGTCAGTTTTTGTTTACTTTTTCAAAAAGCATCTCTTAAATTCACTGATCCTTTCTGTTGTTTTCCTGGTCTCTCTTTCATTTATTTCTGCTCTGATCATTATTATTCCCTTCATTCTGCTAACTTTGAGTTTAGTTCGTTCTTCTTTTTCTGGTCCCATGAGGTGTGTAAAGTTGGGTTGTTTGAGATAATTTTTTTCCTAATGTGCTTATCCTTATACACTTCCCTCTTAGAACTGCTTACGTTGCATCTCTTAAGCATTGTGATTCCAGTTTCAGATGTTTCAAGATATTTTTAAATTTGCCTTTTGATATCTTTTTCATTGTTTCTTCAGAAGTTTGCTGTTTAATTTCCACATATTTGTAAATATTCCAGTTTTCCTCCTGTTACCGATTTCTAGTTTCATACGATTGTGGTCAGAAGAGATATTTGGTATGAATTCAGTCTTCCTAAATGTGCCAAGACTTGTGTTGTGACCCATCATATGATCTATCCTAAGGTCTGCATGTGCTTGAGAAGAATGTGTATTCTGCTGTTGTTGAATGGAATGATCTGTATATGTTTCTTAGGTCCACTTGGTCTAAAGGGTAGTTCAAGTCCAATGTTTCCTTATTGATTTTCTGTCTCAAAAATCTATCCATTGTTGAAAGTCAAGTATTGAAGTCCCCTGATATTACTGTATCATTGGCTTTTTCTCCCTGCAGATCTCTTAGTATTATTTAATATACCTAGGTGCTCCAATGTGTGTTAATCACTTAACTCTAGTGTAAAGGTTAAAGGACAAAAGTATTAAAAATAAATATAGCTATCATAATTTGTTAATGGATACGCAATAAAAAAAGAGATAAATTATGACATAAAAACATAAAATGTGGGTTGGGTAAAAAAAAAAGGTAGAGTTTTAATATACAATTGAAGTTAAGTTGTTACCAGTTTACAGTAGATTGTTACATCTGTAAGATGTTTTATGCAAGCCTCATGGTAACCACAAAGCTAAAACCTACAGTAGACACACAAAAGATGAAGAGATGGGAATCAAAGAATACCATTACAGAAGAATCATTAACTCACAAAGAAATCCAGAAAGAGGGGAGCCTGGGTGACTCAGTCAGTTAAGTGTCTGACTCTTAATCTCATCTCAGGTCTTGATCTCAGGGTCATGAGTTCAAGCCCCACACTGGGCTCCATGCTGGGCGTGGAGCCTACTTAAAAAAAAAGAGAAAGAAAAGAAAAAGAAGTACAGAAAGAAAGGAGGAAAGAAACAAAAGGACTACAAAACAACCAGGAAAAAATAAAAGTTGGCATTAGTAAATCCTTACCCATCAATAATTTCTTTAAACGTAAATGGATTAAATTCTCAAACCAAAAGGCATAGAATAACTGAATGGCTTTAAAAAACAAAACAAAACCCAACTATGTGCTGCCTCATCCCAGCTTTAAGGATACATATCAGCTCAGAGTAAGGGGGTGAAAGAAGATATTCCACCCATCTGGAAACCAAAAGAGGAGAGAGGTAACTATACTTAGACAAAATAGGCTTTAGGTCAAAAACAGTAACAAGAGGCAAAGAAGGTGATTATATAATGACAAAAGGGTCAATTCATCATGAGGATATAAAATTATAAATATATATACACCCAAAGTCTTTACAAGTCATTCTCTAACATCATCTCCTACTACTCTTTCTCCCTTATCCCTCCACGGCAGTCACAACCTCTTTGCTATTTCTCAGGCATGTCAGCCATGCTCCTGCCTCTGAGCCTTTTCACTTGCTTTTTACTCTGCCTGATATTCTCTTTCCACAGACATAAGCATGGCTCACTCCCATTGCTTTCTCATTATGGCTTTTCCTGACCACCCAATTGAAAACTGAACCCATGTACAAATTCTGGTACCACCAGATCTTTCCTTGCTGCTCTATTTCCATGCAGAGTACTTAGTACCATGTACTACAACCATATAATTTACTTGCTGATTTTTAACATTTTCCATCTCCTTCCAGAAATTTTTTTGTCTTTTTCATTCCTCAGAGTCTAGGGCAATGCCTGATGCAGAGAAGGTACTGGATTAATATATTCAGAATAAATGTAAATGCATAAGAGTACATAAGCACAAGCAAATATAAACATTTATACCTGCAAAGTCTAGTACTCTGGAATATCAGTACCACTTATATTTGTGTGGCCACACAATGGGAGGTAGAATCCATTTTTGAAGGAAAGCATTTATTTTTGAGGGAAGAAGATATAAGTATGAAGGATACAAATAAGGAAATATATATTTTCTTTTTACATTTTAGTCTAAATATTTTGATTCATCTGAAAAAAATTAATTTGTATTTCATCATACATAACAGATAATCCACATAATATGTCTTCTGTAGAATGCATGTTTGTGTTATATTCCATTTTTCTATTGGATAAGTTTGTCATTTTAGTATTATGTGTAACAATTCTTTATGTAGTCACCATACTAATTCTTTGTCAATTGCAGGTGTTACAGATATTTTCTCTCAGTTTGTAGCTTGTCTTTTCACTTTCTTTATCATGTCTTTGGTAACAAAAAACTACTAATTTTAATGTAATCAAATTTATCAGTGTTTTATTCTATGGTTGTTGCTTTTTGCGCCTTAATAAATTTTTCCCTTCCCCAAAGTCAGAAAGACTGACCCCTACTAAAAGTTTTAAAGTCTTGCATTTGGTGCTTAAATTTTTAACCTTTCTGGTGGTTATTTCTGTATGTGACATGAGATAGAGATCCAAATGCATTTTTTTTCTCTTCGGATAACTGAATTTTCTAGCTCTGTTTATGGAATAGTTTCTCCTTTTCCCACTCTACTGTCATATATCAAAGGTCCATGTATATGTGCATCTCTTCTAAATTCTCTAGTCTGTTCCACTGGTAATTTGTCTATCCTTGACTCATACCATGCTATGTTAATTACTGTAGTCTTATAATTTAACCTTAATGTCTAGTAAGGCAAGCCCTCTTTTCTTATCTTTTTCTTCAGAAGTACCTTGGCTTAAGCTCACTAGTGATCATGAAAATGTAAATCAAGACTATGGCATGATCCCATTTTATTCCCATTCAAATGACCGAATTAAGAAGTTTGATAACTCGTCTGTGATGCCAAAGATACGGAGCAACGTCTATTACACATGGCATTAGAGACTGGCACAGCACTTAGAAAGCAGTTTGGCATTATTGTGTAAAGCTAAATGTTTGCATACTATGAAGCTCTAGAAACTCCACTCCTGGTATATAGACAGATACAGATATAAGTACAGGTGAAGCTCTAGAAACGCCACTCCTGGTATATAGACAGACACAGATATAAGTACAGGTGAAGCTCTAGAAACTCTACTCCTGGTATATAGACAGATAAAGATATAAGTATAGGTATATACTTAGATAATATCAAAAGGAAGGAGCACAAAAATACAAGTTATTTGGAACGTTAGCCATTTGTATGTCTTCATTGGAAAAGCGTCTGTTCATATCTTCTGCTTTCTGCTTTCTTAAGAAGTACAAAGGTTGAATATATAAAAATGAAGCTGGCTGGCAAATTTGTACCACATAAGATAACTCTCAATGATCAATGCTTGTCCACTGGTCTACAAAGACAAATTTGTTACATGAAAGTCAATTCTTGGGTATTTATGTATAACGTATGAAACTGCAGCTTAGAGTAAAGTCAAAATTAAAGTTGATATACACTACCACCAGTAAGTCATGAAAGTACCTATCTTCCCAAATCCACCAACACTGGATTTTATCAATCATTTCAACGACTGCAAACTTATGAGTGAAAGGTTAAGATTATATCTTATTGCTGTTCAGTTTTAATTGCTTTGACTCCTGGTGGGGTTAATAATCTTTTATGAATTACCATTTCCAAATTTTGTCCATTTACATTGGAATGTTTGTACTTTCCCTTTTTATTGGTGAGAGTGCTTTATCATATTTATTACAATTATTTTCTACTAAATTTCCTGACTATTTCAATGCTAGTTATACATACAAAGTAAGGATCCTAGCTACATTCATATTTATGTGGTTCTGATTTCTGACAGGAACTACAAATACTTCCTGCAAACCTCAAGAATATCTTTGCTAACAGAAAACCTCAGCTTAAAAATATAGATAAAACATTTTAGTTTTCTTATCTTGTCTGAGATCTGGACCAGGGGTTTCTATGATGGGAAAGTATCTTGTAGTTCTGACATTTTCTTTGGGGCCTCTCACCAAATCAATAATGAACAGAACACTACTTATTAGTACTTCTACTGTGCGTTCCCTACTTATTAAGTAGGTGACTTATCGCAAAGAAATACCGCCGAAAAGGGAGTAAAAGCAACTCTAGGCCATGAATATCAGGAGCCACAGACGAGCTTTGAGGAATCAGCCATTCATTCAGGTCTTTCAGTGACTCAGTGCTCCTACTTTTACCTCTATCGACCCCATGGCAATATGGTGGAAACTGGTAATATTATGTCAACAAAGTACTCAGATAACATACACATTACAAGTCTAATTTTTAACCGTGTTCTTTCTCTTTTGCCATGTAAATTAGACCACAGCCTATAAGACAATAATGCGATTAGGAAAACGACGTTAAGAAAATTACACAGTTTGTGGATACATTTTTATCTTTCAGTTCAGGGTAATTAAAGAGAAGAGAGAAACAGAGCATGCGCTCATATGAATTGAGGGAGTAGCCTGGGCATGTTCCCAGAGGTTTCCAAGCAGTTTGGCGGGGACTGCAGTGAGTACTGTGAAAATAAGTAAATAAACATACTTTGATTTTTGAGTTGCCACCAAAGGCCCACCTGACCCAAAGCAATTCTCCCAACATTCTGACATAATATCTGAAATCCCTCCATTAAAATCATTCACTTATTCATTCAATAAAGATAGTTCTTACTATGTATAAGATACTGTCTTAGGAACGGGAGAAAAGAATGAGGCATGATTCATGTTCTGGTGAGGGAGCTATATCTACATACGTATAGGTATATATCATAATCCATCGCAACATAACATAGTAGTTTGATCAATTACTTGAAATGGAACATTGAATGTTCAGGAACCAAAATTAATCCTGGGATAAATAAGGCATAGAGCCTCCCTCTCAGGCATTAAAAATGAACTATGGTTAAAGCATTACATCATAGACTGTCACCCTGTGAAGCAGAGAAGGTCCCTAAAGGAAGGTACAGAGAAGCTAAATTCTGAAGAATGACAAAAAGGTTAGGTCCACAAGGATTTCTCGAAGTATTTTATACCAAACACTAGCTCTGTAAGTTATTCTGTGAAACAAGAACAGGGGGGTCCATTTCTAATAAGCTTGGAAATTTTTGTGCACTATGAAATGACAGGGTGTATCACCATATTAAAAGCTCTGAAAAGTCCTGCAGGAAAAAAAAAACGGCTAACCGAGCATTTCCTAAACACTTTTAAGTTAGAGAATCCTTTCTCATAGAAGACTTAAACCAAATGGAGATGTATTTCAGAAACACCAATCTAGAACAAGGATTCCGTCTAGGGATGGTGGTACTAAAAGTGTAGGTATGATGGGTTATGATGGGGGAAGGTACTACACAAGCTACAGCCTGCCCAGGAGGAGGAGGGGTTGGAGATAATTTGATGGTGAATTCAACACAGGTGGAGACAGAGTACTTGATGCTCAGTGGAAATCCAATTGAATTATACATTTTTCAGGTGAATTCCCCAGCCTGCGGGGAATCTTGGCTCTGTGGTAGTTTTCTCCCTGATTACTACCCTGTGTCTGCTTATTTTCCAATAAAATTGTACATCTTTTTCTCACAATTTACAAAAACTATCTTATTCAGTAACCAATTAATACCATAACTGATGCTGCTTACTTCCAGAAATCACTAACAAGGAATTGCTTAGCTTTTACACGATAGGTTATTTTTTTTTAATTTTATATGTGATACTGTGTAAGGATAATTCTTTTCCTTCCAAAACACAAGAATTAAATAGAATAAAAATAGCTATTTCCTACCTTGGACTTTGAGTAAATAGTCAAACCTATAAAATTAATCATTTGAGTTACTGAGTTTTTTTTAGTTAGCGACATCTAATGAACTATGCTGGATAGATGTTACCTATAACTGACAGATATTATTAATAGTAAGTCTGTTTCAATAGCAAAACCCAGGGATCAGCGCAACACACCCATCTCATGTTTTGTAAATAAAGCTTTATTGGAACACATCAATGCCTATTTGCTTGTGTATCATTGAGGGCTGTTTGCACACTACAACAGCAGAGTCGATGAGTTGCATGCTTTTAAAACCGAAAATATTTGCTATCTTTCCCTTTACAGAAAAAGTTTGCATCTCTGACTTGCATGCGTAATTAAAACCAGTTACGTTCAATAGAATATCAACTATATAAAACATGCGGGGGGGGGGGGGAAGGCTAAAGAAGTACACCAAGACATTTACCAAGTTCATGGTCAGGCTGGCAGGGAAGGATGAAATCTAATAAGAGCTAGCTTCTGACATGTCAAGCTTCTGTATCATTTATAGCAATTTTATTTATTCTTTGGTAGTGAAAGTATGTGGTATTCATAGACAGGAACTTTCTCATTAGGTGGATTCATATTCACCTTTGTGTCTTGATAAAAGGTACACAATAACCAAAAAAGAATGCAAAGAAATTTCTAAAAGGGTTGCGGTAATCAGCAGGTTAAAAACTACTGCTCTGCACTACATAGCCAGGTATCATCAGGGCCAGGAGTCCACAGGTTCTAGGTGACACAGGAAATGTCGCATACTGACCACCACACACACAAGTGGCTTAAAAATAGTCTCCATTACATTGTTCATTGTTCACACGTCAGTGGGGAATGTCACCAGAAGAAGCCATAGAGTCAAAGTAACCAACTATCCAGGGAAGGTTAGTCTGGGAAGAAGAAAGGTGCCTAGCCTCTATGATATCAAGTTAACCACTTCGCCAGGAAATTAAAGTCAATAATTAAAGGAGTAGTTGTTTTGATTTTGGTTTTGGTTTTTCAGAAAGCTGTCATTTTGGCCACAAAATCTGCCATAAACTTAAAATCCTCTGTTGCCGTAGAATTCAAAGCATTTACGGATTTCCTAAATTGGCTGTTAATCAGACTCAGTCCGCCTGGAAAGAAGCACGCACCTGCCCGCACCTGAGGCCCAACCCCGGCGGCCAGCAGCGTCTGAAGGAGCCTCTCCTCGAGAAGCCACACGCTGCATGGGAACCGTGAGCTGTAGAGCCAGGGTCAGTAGACCTTATCCTTTTCCCAGATCAGCCTCTGCAAGATGTGTTCCCGAAAGGAGAATCAAAATCCTCCCCGCTTCCCACGCGTCAGAATTAGAAACAGAACAGGCAACGTGTCGGGATCATAAAAGGGACTCCGTAAATGGCACAATTATCATCAAAGGCAGACACTGAAACCATCACAAAGACTCGGACACTGAGCCAGGTCTGCCAGAGAAGCTTGTGACAGAGAAGCAGTGCGTGGTTTTCTTCAGGGTTACGATTTCATTTTTATGAATAATAAATGACTGATTTTTTGGAGTCAGCCAAACCTGTGACTCTCTGCTTCCCCATATCTGGCCTCCTCCCCGTAGCTGAAATATCAGAAGGAAGATGGATGCGTGTCACTAGACACCTTTAACCTCAAGCTAGAAGACATTTTCATCTGATGCCAAAGGAGCAGCCACAAGTACAAGACCTCTTTACGATGGAGTCATGAGCGTTACAGATTACCTCGTTATCTAATTAACCAAAATGACTTTTATTTTAATCTTTATTGAACATTTTCCCGATTTTTTTCACAGAGCAGAGTGAAAAAAAATTGAATCCTTGATGACAGAGTTTCAATCAATTTATATAGTGCTATGACATGTCCAAGAGCGTATCATGCAGAAGCTAGCAGGATTCTGAGATCGCACGCTTTCCCTTAAGAGATAGGACACCAGTTTGAATCTAAGTGGGGCCCCAAAGTTGACTGTAGAATCAAACTGATCAACTGTCGTCTTATCAGAGGCTTACTATGTGCACTCCATATAAAGTAGCCGTCCCTACCCCCATTCCCAAAATCTCTTGTCACCTGCTTTATTTTAGTTCATAGCTCTTATCATCACCACTTGACATATTTTTACATATTCTGCACATTGTTCTTCTCTCTCTACTGGACCATGATGCCCATAAGAGCTTAGTCTGTCTCACTATTGAATCCTCAGCACCTAATGTAGGATTCAAGAAATACTTAGCAATTGAATAAATAAATACAAACTAACTTTCTTGTCATTTTATTCTTTCTTCTAAGAACTAAAAGCAGAAGCCCTGTTCAATTTAACTCAGACCTAGTTACCTGACACTGATAATGTCCTAGTAAGACAAAGAATATAAGGGGGGAAAGGCCAAAGGGCATGGGGACTACAGCCGGCCTTAAACATAAGCTAGCCAATCCACCGTCTTTTCACAAACAGGAGAACAAATTACAGTGATGGGCCTTCTCCCTCCGTATTGATCTCTTCCAAATCTGAACTTGTAGAGGTGGTTTGATTGGTTCAGTTAATGCCAATCATGGGTTGGAAATGGAAATCTGGATTCTATCTTGAGGAAAAGGACTGTAATATGGGAACCTCCATAGACATAGGAAGCCATACTGCCACTATTATGACAAATGTCCACAACAGACACTAACGTGGGAAGGGGAAAAAAAAATCCCACATTAATATTTTAAACAATTAACTCCATTACAGGCATAACCTGAATAACTAATTCACTCTCTTCTCCCCATTGGAAGGGGGGGAAAATGTCTTTTCCATTTTGATATTTGCTTCCTTGAATTTCTTTTTTTTTTTAAAGTAGGCTCCACACCCAATGTGCAGCCTAACATAGGGCTTGAACTCACGACCCTGAGATCAAGAACTGAGCTGAGATCAAGAGTCGGACGCTGAACTAACTGAGCCACCCAGGCACCCCTGCTTCCTTGAATTTCTGTATGTGCACTTTCTGGAATTGGGGCAGTTCCTGCCAGAAGTGTCTACAGTGCACCTGTAACTTTTTCAAACTGCCCTCAATACATTCACTTCTAGGTAGGAGAAGAAAGGGAAGAAGAAAGGGGGGGTAAACAGAAGGGAGGATGAACCATGAGAGACTATGGACTCTGGGAAAAAAACTGAGAGCTTCAGAGGGGAGGAGGTGGGGGAATGGGATAGGCTGGTGATGGGTAGTAAGGAGGGCACGTATTGCATGGTACACTGGGTGTTATACGCAAGTAATGAATCATGGAACTTTACATCAAAAACTAGGGAGGTACTGTATGGTGACTAACATAATATAATAAAAAATCATTATTAAAAAAGTAATAAAATAAATAAATACATTCACTTCTAGGAACTTTTTATTAACAGGATTAACATTTTCTCACACTAACATTTTAAGCACAAAATAAGCAAAGTTTACATATTCACGCAACTCCTTTCATGCCAGTTATGCAAATATAATTACCCTTAGCAAATCTGTTTTGGCTGAGAAAAATCTAGATGCTGGAGAAATATCTAAAGGTGTTTTTTTTAATGTTAGGATTATCAGCTGACTCTCTCAGTGGGAGGATTTTTCCATCTTGGGTTTCGACAGTAAACCCAGAAATTAATGTGCTCGGCAGTTCCTATAGGAAATAAAAATACTAGGATTAAAAAAATTCTTATAGCAGGAAGACCATAAAGGACATGAAGAAAGAAAGAAGGAACAAAGAATGAAGGGCCAGCTCTGGGAGAACCGAGGTTGGCCCAGGTGTGGTGACTCATTACTGTAGACTGCTCGGAGAGACCCGAAGGGTCATAAAAAGAAGAGAAAGGTAAGTTGTAAACCCAGCATAAACAGCAAAGGGGAATATAAAACTTTTACAGGCATTATAGGGAAGTTGGCATTAATGCAGCTTTACATTTATGACTCAATCAAGATACTAAAATAGCATAAATAAGGAAATGTGCAATGAAAATGAAGATAACTCTTAAAAGGAAGACGCTGACCAACACTTTGAATTTCTCAAAAGCCACCCTCATGTCATTTGCAGAGTGGCAGAAGTCGATGTGCTGGAATTTGTGGATTTCCCACGTTGCACTGTAGTCGTTCTTGATCTTCGCTCTGACTTTCACCGAGCCCTGCTAAGGATGTGACAGAGTAGGCATCGGTTTCATGGTGTTGTCCATCACTGTAATTTGTTCTCCCGTTTGTGAAAAGACGGTGGATTGGCTAGCTTATGTTTAAGGCCGGCTGTAGTCCCCATGCCCTTTGGCCTTTCCCCCCTTATATTCTTTGTCTTACTAGGACATTATCAGTGTCGGGTAGCTAGGTCTGAGTTAAATTGAACAGGGCTTCTGCTTTTAGTTCTTAGAAGAAAGAATAAAATGACAAGAAAGTTCATTTGTATTTATTTATTCAATTACTAAGTATTTCTTGAATCCTACATTAGGTGCTGAGGATTCAATAGTGAGACAGACTAAGCTCTTATGGGCATCATGGTCCAGTAGAGAGAGAACAATGTGCAGAATATGTAAAAATATGTCAAGTGGTGATGATAAGAGCTATGAACTAAAATAAAGCAGGTGACGAGAGATTTGGGGGATGGGGTGGGGGCTGCTATTTTATATGGAACAAGGGTTTGTAGAAATACCACTTCCGCTGTGAAGCCACGCCTAACCAACTAGAACAGATAGAGAGACTTCTAACAATATTTAGTGTAGACACGCAACTTATATAGGTCCACCTCGGTTGTAAGATACATCGATCTTTTCTTTTGTTTGGATGTTATACTAATATTTAATTACTATTTTTAAATCATAGAGCTTGTACTACTAAAAAAAATCAGCCTACTCATACTGAAAGTCTTTGTGTTTCCTTAAAATGTTTAATTATTGTCTCTGTTGTTATCATTCTTCCTAAGCTGGTACATCTAATCAAATAATGAGACTTAGCTTATCTCTTAGGTACTTTTGGAGTAAGAAGATCATCCCACATTTGACAGATAGTAAATATAAAGAGCATTAATTCAGGGCTTGCTATTATCTGCTGAATACTTTTGGTTACTATCTCTTACTCCTCCGAAATAACCTTATGAGACGGAAATTATCCCCATTTTCAAAAGAATAAACAGAGATTCAGCAAAGTTAAATGATTCCTAGCACCACGTGGTTAGCCAAGACCTTGAGACAGGTCTGTCATTTCTTTTTTTTTTTTTTTAAGATTTTATTTATTTATTTGACAGAGATAGAGACAGCCAGCGAGAGAGGGAACACAAGCAGGGGGAGTGGGAGAGGAAGAAGCAGTCTCCCAGCAGAGGAGCCTGATGCGGGGCTCGATCCCAGAACGCCGGGATCACGCCCTGAGCCGAAGGCAGACGCTTAACCGCTGTGCCACCCAGGCGCCCCAGGTCTGTCACTTCTTTCCTCCATTACATATACCTTAAAACAAGACTAACAAAGAACTAACTACATTTGACAACTTCCCATCAGAAGCACACACTGGCTTTCTATGGAGGTCATTCTTTCCATGGGAGTTCTCAGTTGCAAACAACAGAATATGTTTTGTCAGGACTAATTCCCAAATTACACGGTGGGACTGCCTACAGCACTTGTCAGAGGCAGAAGGTTGAGCTTTGGATAGTGCGTGGGTCACACTCTCTAGGACACCTGCTGTAACAACTCCTGAAAATTCCATGACTATGCTCATCAAGACAATGCGGTATTCGCAAAAGAATAGATCATTCTGTCCGTGGAGCAAAATAGAGAGCCCAGAAATAGAGCCACACAAATACAGGCAACTGATCTTTGACTGAGGAGCATAAAATTCATCAGAGCAAGTACAACCTTCCTATTAAGGTGATCCAGCTAAGTTCCACGTTTAGACTAGCTATTGTTGGAAAAACTCTTTATGTCTGTTCTAGTTAGTTAGGGATGGCTGCCCTGTGAAAATGGTATTTCTAGAAACAATGGTAAAGTTATATGGACTATTTATTTTGGTTTCCTTATTATATGAACAGTTTAATGAATATTAATTCTAGAAAATTGTTTGGAAAACAGAAATGAGAAGTTAAAATCATCTAAAATTCTACTATCCTGAGATAACCATCCTCAGTACTTCAGTGTCAATCTTTCCGGAATATTTCCTATGCGTCTAGGAGAGAAAGAGAGAGAGAGAGAGATGATAAATAGATAGATACTGGTCCTTAGCCTCTCTTCTTTTCACCTGAAATATTCATGAACATATTCCAGGTCCACAAATACAGAATTCTATCATTTTTAATGGTCACGGAGAATCCCTTAAATGCATGTAACGAAATGTATTTAACTCATCTCCTATTGATGGGCATTTAGATCATTTTAATGGGGGAAGAAGGAATTATTACCAAGACTGCAGGAAACATCCTTTCCCATATATCCCTGTGCAGTTGTCCAGTCATTTCTTTAGGCAAATTCCCAGAAGCACAGCTACTGGGTTAAAGAAGGGATATCCATTCATTTCTTAGTATCACCCACATCTGTGAAGGAGAATCATTACACTCCCAGAATCCACCGCAGTGAAAAGGAGTAAAAATCTGGGATCGTTTGTGACGAAGTAGCACAAAGCCATGGGAGGCTACTGACAGCACTCAGCACTAGGGCTGAAGCCTGAGAGAGCCGTGGCGAGGAGGCAAATCACACCACAACTATTTTCTTACGTTTCCTCTCGCTCCCTCCGCCCCCTCCACGCGCACATGCGTGCATGCGCCACCCCCAGTCTAATCCACAGTGAGTGTGTGTGGTTTATTGAAAGTAACCAAAACTGCAGTGAAATTTCGTCACTAGTGGTGATGAATACTTTCAAAACCATTCGTCCTTAGACTCAGACCACCATGAGACAGTCCTCAGCGGCTAAACTTAGTCACATGAAGCAAACTTTCTCCAGTCACTGCTTGCTGTCTCTAATGTCAGCGAACCCAGACTACTTTTCTCAATTAATCTTCTCCCTCCACGTTTCTATAACTGCTGATGCTAGACTACCTACATAGAAATGAAAACAACTTGTTCAATGAAAAGTTTTGCTTCTTGAGATGCCTGGGTGGCTCAGTTGGTTAAGCATCGGCCTTCCACTCAGGTCATGATCCCAGGGTCCCGGATGGAGTCCCACATGGGCTCCTTGCTCAGCGGGGAGCCCGCTTCTCCTCTGCCTGCAGCTCCCCCTAGTTATGCTCTCTCTCTCTCTCTCTCTCATAAATAAATAAATAAATAAATAAATAAATAAATATAAATAAATAAATAAAATCTTTGTTAAAAAGAAAAGTTTTGTGTGTTTTTTTAAAGATTTTATTTATTTATTTGACAGAGAGCACAAGCAGGGGAAGCGGCAGAGAGAGAGGGAGAAGCAGGCTCCCCGCTAAGCAGGGAGGCCGATATGGGGCTGATCCAAGGACCGCCCCCCCCCCCCCCAAGATCATGACCTGAGCCGAAGGTAGCTGAGTAACTGACTGAGCCACCCAGCTGCCCCTGGAAAGTTTTGTTTTCTAGAAGGACTAAGGGGGAAAGAATTGGAGGATGCACCCTCATTTGGCTTTCACTATAAAAGTCCTACACTTAAATCCTCAGAAAAAATGTAGCAGACCTCAAAGAAAAGAAAATATTTCCCTAATTTTTACTCTTCACTGTCAAAACTTCATACAGCAAGAGCAGTGCACATAGAATCACCATGGGAATGGTGTCCTCATGTCATGAGGACAGAATTTCCATTCCAAATTTCCATGAGAGCTAATATTCTTGTGGTATCTCGCAAAAGGCCAGAATTTTTCATTTGAACATATACTAGGGTCTTATAATAAGGAAATTTCTACAGACAGGCACAATCACAGAACTCAAGCATGAACTCATTAGTCTTCATAGCTCACTAGGAATGGTTGAAAAAGATGCGAGTGGAACAAAGCCTGAGGAACCTCAGGAAGGCAGACTGATCTTCACCTAACTGGGGAGGGGTTACTTATAATTTCTATGCTCCCCTGGGTCCACCAGCGTGAATGGGAGGAAACTACCAGAGAAGAATCAACTAGCATATCCACTTGTCTTCTTCAGGAGTTCCTCACTTCTTCAATAGAAGCTGACCAGACGTGCCATAACATGGCCATTTCATCAGCCATTCAAGATCAGGAAGTCTATTAAAGTTGCAGAACCAGATGTGTAGTTTCAAACCCCAGAATACTCAGTTTACACTACTTTTAATGTAATATGATTTTGTTTGATATATCTCTCTCTCCAAGCATTAACATATTGTAGTGGTTAAGAGCCAACCAGACTGTCGTATTCATAGCCGGCTTGATCACTTAGTAATTGTGTGAATTTCAGCAAGTTACTGAATTCACTTACCCTCTCTGTGCTTCAGAAGTTTTCCTATATATAAAAAATAGAAATGATAATACTAATTACCATATGGAGCTGTTGCAAGAATTAAATGAGTTAGCACATGCAAAGTACTTAGAATTGTTTGTGGCATATATTAAGCACTCAATATATTTTAGTGGGTGTTATTAATATAGTGTTAATATTATGCAAAATCTTATGTACTTGAAAGTTCCTAAAAGAATATTTTAGAGTCCTGTTATGTGAGGAAATTACCTACTTAATTTAGTAATGAGAGAAGAAAATACTTGCTTTTGCTTAGATGATTAAACAACTGAATGATACTTTTTCCCAATTTACCTAGATATTCAGCCTTCCCTTTCACTTTTTATTTTTCAGATTTTCCATTTGAACACAAAACTGTGGCCAGGCATCCTCTGTTCCTGCATGAGCTGTTGCTTTTTGAATACAGAGGTTGAGGGAACTGTAGGACAAGACCCAGATAGGCAGCCGCTCTGAAGAGCTTGGTTCTGTATCAAGATTGGATTGACTGCTTTTGAGATCTCCTGAAACCAGGGCCGCCAGATAAAATTCAGGATTCCCAGTTACATTCAAATTGCAAATAAACAACAAATATTTCTTAGGATAAGTATATACTAAATATTATATGGAACACACTTACACTAAAATTATTTGTTATTTATCTGAAATTCAAATTTAACTGGGCAGCCTATATTTTTATTTGCAACATCTGGTAGCCCTACTTCCAACTCTGAGACCATGAGGCTGTGATTCCCTTGGGCATAGTTCTTGGCTGCTATTGACAGAGGATATCATTTTCCTTTTAGATTCTGCCCCCATCCAAAATCTACTCTGATCACCTTTCTGTAACTTCCTATAAGTAATTATAATCTTATTTTGTGGATCACATCTTTAGAGCCCACTAGTAAGCGTGGCAGCATTTTCTAGGGTTTTTTTTTTTAAAGATTTTGTTTATTTATTTATTTATTTATTTATTTATTTATTTATTTATTTAAGAGAGAAAGAGAGAAGAGACTGAGCAGGGAGAGGAACAGAGGGAGAGGGACAAGCCGAATCCCAGCAGAGCAGGGAGCCTGTCTTGGGGCTCAATCTCATGACCCTGAGATCATGACCTGAGCTGAAATCAAGAGCCAGACACCCAACTGACTGAGCCACCCAGGTGTCCTTAGCTTTTAAAATATAATGTAGTTGACAGAAAAAGAATAGCTCAGCTTCAATTATCTTCACTTTTCTCTAGTAAGGGGAATGCTTTTCAAACTGACAAGGACAGAGCAAGCAGTTAAAAGACCTAGTTAAAGGCAGGTAGTAAATAACAAGAGAAAAGCTAGACATTTTAAAAAGTCCAAGTCTCTGGGGGTGCCTGGGTGGCGCAGGCGTTAAGCGTCTGCCTTTGGCTCAGGGCGTGATCCCGGCGTTGTGGGATCGAGCCCCACATCAGGCTCCTCCGCTGGGAGCCTGCTTCTTCCTCTCCCACTCCCCCTGCTTGTGTTCCCTCTCTCGCTGGCTATCTCTCTGTCAAATAAATAAATAAAATCTAAAAAAAAGTTCAAGTCTCTGAACCAGGATGAATTATGTCAGCCTACTTTCAATGGCTTATTCTTTGCCCTTCCTGAGTCACCACAGCTGGGACCATTAATCTTCCCCTTTGTCGGCACAGTCCCTCATTTGATCATTAATAAATCTGGCCATAGAGCTTGGCTACCCAGCATCCATACAACTGTCCTGCTGGGCCAAAATCCAAGATAAAAGGAAAGAAAGTCCCTACTACCCACTATGGAAAATGGAGGAAGACACATTTCTCTCCCAAGCACCTGGAAATGAGGCAAATTTAAATCAAATGGATTCTTCTCCCCAGAATTTTGCATCTGAAGAGAGTGATGAAGTGGTTCAGGGACAGAGATTATTCATGGTAGCTGTGACAGGATCAAGAGTGGAGCAGTAAAGTCACCACCGTTGAGGGCTGGTGGCATTCAGCATCAGGCTGGTGAGTGCTCAGTAAGGAAACAGGAAATTGTCCCTGTGGTGCCATCTTGATTTTCCCTTGCTTGCCTGCTCTCTGATCTAGATTCTCCAGAATTCCTGACAATTCAGTGATCTACCAAATAGTCTTTTTTTCTTATGCTTTCTAGAGTTGGTTTCTATTTTTGCATCCTAAACTGCTGACTGGAACAGCCCCAATCCATTGCCCTCCCATATTAGAAATGCCCGAGTTTCCAGCACAGATCTGTTTTCCTACTCTCCCACCTTCTGTAGCTCTTGCAACACCTTATCCTATGAAGAGAAGATCTGAGTGGAACCCAGCTCCTCCCCTATATTCAGACCACAGAGATATGAAATGATTCTCTGATTTCCAAAGGTGCATCTACTCAGATTCTATGACACTTTGCATTGCCAGCTTGTTTGGGTCTTACTGTGGCTGAATCATGACCAAATTTGTGCAATGACATGAATATGGGTCTACCCAGCCTGCCCATGGTTGAGCTGCATCTCATTTCTTCTCTGTGTATGTGTGCCCTTGTGTTACCTCAAGGAAACTTGCTGGTCTGGGATACTAGAAGCAGGTAAGCCATGTCAATAAGATCAAAATAATCATGGGAAATAAATGGATAACAGGAGATGGAAAACAAGTAAATGTCTCTATTTGTAAATATAAAGATATGGTAGACTCCAAAATGACACAGTGTTGAGTTTGACCCAGCTTCTAGAAGAAATTAGTAAATAAATTATTAGTATTTAGAATAAATAGAAAATCCAATTGACTAAAAAATGTCATATCAGTCTAAATACATATACTTTAAATGGAAGATTTTCATTGCAATACATGAAAATGGTTTTCCAAAAATGCCAAATAGCCCAAAAAGGCAAAGATTTATAATGAAAATAAAGGTTCTCTGACTCAGCATCCATAGCCCCCAGGCTTGTTCCCAAGAGGGAACTATGTTTAACTCTTCTGGCTATTTCTTCTATGGATATACTCATCTCTCTATATAGATATTACTTATACACTATTTTTAATTTATTAATTTTAGACATGACCTATTGATTCGCTATTATAATAGATTAGGATTTCCTTTTATTAATGTTATTTTTCCCTCCTGTACTTCATCTTTCCAATAAAGGAATACAGGTTGGTTGAATAATTCACATTTACGTTATTATGAATTTGTGATCATCACTAAATGTAGAAAACCACATTCAATTATTACACTTTTCTTCTTGTTCAGGTTTTAGTTTTCCTTGGAGTTTCTAGTTGGCCTTTGTTTCAAATTTCTCTTGTCCCCTGTACAATCCACAAATCCTAATTTTTTTTTTTTACCAAATGCTGCACGTGGCAGGTAGTCTAACTGACTTGCCCTGATTCCTGGAGGCCTCCCTCCTAGCGCCTTCTCCCCTCCTGCTGCCCATGTGTCATTTTGGGACTTCCTACTACTGATGTCTGGAGTTAAATCCACTATTTCATAGGCCCACATCTTTTTCTTCCTTACTTCACTACCTTTGTTTTTCTGGACCATATCCACAAAAAAAAAGTTTTATAAGAAAAGATCCATGATGAGGGGGAAAAAAAGATATGTTAAACTTCCAAGCTTTTTTCATGGAAGATCTCTGGACTAGAGACTTAAGGATCATGCATCGGTTGAAAGTGTTCTGTGTAGTCAGTAATATCGTAATAGGGTTGTATGGCCTAGCATAAAATATCAACCTGTCAGATCACTCTGTTGCCACCTGAAATTAATGTAACAAATTATGTCAACTATACTAAAATAAAATTTTTTTAAACCAATGCTGTATGTAAAAACTGTGGGAAAATGTGACATGCTATGGACTGCTTAAGCATAAAATATTACTGGGGTGCCTGGATGGCTCAGTTAAGCATCTGACTCTTAATTTCAACTCAGGTCATGATCTCAGGGTGGTGAGATGGAGCCCCTCATCCAGCTCCTTGCTGGGTGTGGAGCCTGTTTAAGATTCTCTCTCTGCTTCTACCCTCCCCCCCCAAGAATGATGCCTAGTTTTTTCACAATTTTAACATTTGTAAAGTTGGAATCAGTCTTAGATTGTTTACACTGAACGTGGTAACATCTTTTTTTCCCCTGAAAATTCCTATTAAGTATATCACCATTGGTTTTATTTTAGAACAGAAGAAGTGCAATGTTTCTCGATAAATTGCCAGAAAATATTAACAGAAGCTTAAGCTAAAACCCTTTTGCTGAAACAAAGGAATTAGGTTCAGAATGGAAGAAGCCTCATCCCTGAACTGGGCTGGGGATGAGAATCAGTACTACTGGGGTTGCAGTAAGAGAAAACAGGGTGGAACAGGTATAAGTGGAAATGAGGGGAGTATTGTAAGGCTACCAGAGTAATTCACAGAAGCCAATGCAAGGACGCACCCAGGCCTAGGGAGAAATCTGGAGGCAGGCCTGGAGCATTTGAGACACCCCAAGTTCCACTCCCCTCTCTATTACAGCAGAAGCTCCTTGGCCTCATTGACAGCCACACAGTGGATCACAGATACCCTGGTTTTTATTTGCTGTTTGAGGTCCCAACCAGACTAAACCTGAAATCACTTAGGCCCACTCCCAAATTCCTGTCCAGAGTCTGAGTCAAGTGCTCATTCCTGGATCAATCAGCTATTGCCAGGGGGGTGAGGGCTCTATTACGAGAACATGGCTTCTCTCATGTATGAGATGGTGGGGGCAGTTTTCAGGAAACAGGAAGGACACCAAGCAGACAAATGATTGGTGTCCAAAATAACTAACGTATCAAAGACCAAATCAATTTAAAAAGGGGGGGGGCTGCGATGCCAACAAAGAAAATTGGAAATCCATAGATTCAGCAAGTAACAGAGCCACAAAGCAAACTCCTCCTTTCCTTCTCTCTGTAAGACTAAGGCAATCTGGAGATTTTTTTATTCCAGAAAGAATCAAAGAATGCAATACCTTTCTGAAATTGTATTTAAAGTGGGAGGAGAGGAAGGGTCCAGAGGCAAAGGTAGAAGCAGCTTCAAAAGCTGTAAACTTAGACTCTGATTTTCAAGCACCTCTTCTTAAAAGCTGATCCATGATTACATAGTTGCTGATTCATAAGAATAGAATTATTACATTTCTCATTTTGCTTAGAATTTTTCTAGTGTCATTGTCTAAATCCTATTGCTGCTTCCTCATTTATTACATCACATGTTAAACATTGTTCTGTCATACCTCAGGGCCTTCTCACGTGCTGTTCCCTCTGCCCGGAACACTGTTCCCTTCAGTCAAATCGCAGTTAGGATGGTTTATTCCATCTATCTGTGCAGTTTCCCGGTCCATGGTAACAACTGAGACTATAACTCAAAACCCAGACCGTGACCCCTGAAGAAGTTGTCCCCTACCCCAGTTAGGTCTTAATCATGACTTAAAATATATCCTCTGTGGAGTGGTAAATGGTGTCTACAAAGCAGTTATATGATTTCTTATGCTGAAAACTCTCTTTTGTTATTTAAGGGAAATAGCTGAGCACTCCCACTTTGTTTTGGTTTTCTGACCCCCTATGGAAGAAAGACAAAATGAAAGTTATTTCTATTCAGTTTCCCCCACCTGGAAAGCACCCAATTACCCTCTGGGGAATAATACCGTATTTCCTCCTTCCTTTATTCAATCATTTATTCAACCTTTTTGAGTCCCCACCAGGTACCAGGTGTTATGCTGGTGGCAGGTCCAGAGGCGTAGATGGAAAAGTTCCCATACTCAAGGATCTCCCCAGCAGAATCTTCAGATCATCTCTACCCCGTTTACATCCAGACCTCAAGAGGCACTGTGTTTTTTCCAGAGCTTCTCGTCAGCTCCATTCCCTCTTCACGATGACCAGCCGAACATCAAAGACATTTTTTTTTCTTTTGGCCTGGCAGGGGCTGAATCTTCCTCTGCTGGGTACAGCGCCTGACAGGAAGACTGGCAGCGTCTCCACCGTCAGTACAGAATGTTTGTGGTAGACCACCTTGAAGCTGAGGCTGGGGGCAGAGAGGAAACAGCTTCTATTTTGAAAGCGTTGTGTGGAGGAGAGGTGAAGGCAGAAGAGGAAAATTCTGATCCGCTCCTCACCCCCATCCTTCTCAGCCTCTGCTATTTGCCAACTTGAAATCTTACTCATTAGACTTTCCATGGGAGACTGTACGGTTCTTGGGCCCCCTTTTGAGCTAGAGATTTCCCCTGGGTGAGGGACCACCAGTGCAGCCACCTAACCAGGAGAGCCATCTCAGTACGGGGGGCTGTTCAGGAGCCCATATAGCTCTCAGCGAGCTACTGCAGGAACGGAAAAGCTGATGTGTGTTCCATTCTCCACCACACAAGTGTCATATTGTGGTTCTCTCTTTGTGATGTTTCACCACGTGACTCTAGTTTACAGCATTCCAATTTAATGTGTCTCTGTGTGCCGTATTCTGTGGGGTCCACACAGCAAAGGCAAACTTCCTCTGATGCCCAGATACCTCCTGGTCCTGTTACTCTCTGCGGCCTTCACCTCGCGCCTCTGGAGAAGTACTAGCTCTTCTCTACGAGGGAGATCCTCAGCACCTTCTCAGTGTGAGGCTAGCCAGGATGCTCCTTGATTCCCTGAAAGTATTTTATCAGTCTCAACAGTCTTGAGAAGCATGGGGACCAAGATGACAATTGAGGTTATGCCCCCTGAATTTTCATTGTATGTGAGTTCCAGGTTTCGTGTCAGAGGCTACACACAACAACTAAAATTGTTTTGCAGTCATTACCTCATATGCGACAACAATTCACTCATATTTTACTTGTTCATGCAATAGACATTTTACTAAGCATCTAGCAGTTCTGAGCCCAGTGATAGGACTGGGAACAATGGGTGAATCAAAAAAAGAGCTGTAGGGGCATCTGGGTGGCACAGTCATTAAGCGTCTGCCTTCGGCTCAGGGCGTGATCCTGGCGTTCTGGGATCGAGCCCCACATCAGGCTCCTCCGCTATGAGCCTGCTTCTTCCTCTCCCACTCCCCCTGCTTGTGTTCCCTCTCTCACTGGCTGTCTCTATCTCTGTTGAGTAAATAAATAAAATCTTAAAAAAATAAAAAATAAAAAATAAATAAAAACAACAAAGCATTCTCTGGGAGCACAGAGAAGGGGCATCTCCCCTAGTGGGTAAGGGAGGCAGAAAGAAAGAAAGAAGTCAAAGACGACTGATCACTCAGATAAGTCTCAAAGGATGACTAGGAATTTCTAGTTAAGGAAGGAAGGGTGCTCCAGCATTCTGGACAAAGGAAAAGTCCAATGGCATGGAGAGGATGGAGAAAGCAAATATGTGGATGCTGGTGAGGCAAGCTGGCATGGAGTGAGATGCAAGAAGAGAGGTAGGAAGAGGCCAGATGGCAAAGGACTTCACCTATTAAACCAACATATGTGGATTTTAACCTTAAGGTGTTTGGGGAAGTCTTTAAGCAGAGTGCTAATGGAATCAGATACTAGGTAAGAGAATTTCGATGAGGTTGACAGCCATCCAAACAAAATCAGTGATCGAATCTTGCCTGTACCCCCGTCAGTGTCAGGCACATGACAGCCCCTTGAAGAAGGCTTGTTGACTGGACTAGGATTTTCTATCTCAAGGTTCGTTCCTTTGTCAGGCACCCATGAAACCACGGGCATTTTATCATCCCACTGAGTGCCAGCCTCAGCTTCAAGGTGGTCTACCACAAACATTCTGTACTGACGGTGGAGACGCTGCCAGTCTTCCTGCCAGGCGCTATACCCAGCAGAGGAAGATTCAGCCCCTGCCAGGCCAAAAAAAAAAATATTTCATACACCGGAAAGTGGTAAGTGCTAAACAGAAAAAAATAAAGCATGGAAGGGGTAGCTGGGATTTTAGATAGGGGAGCTGGGAAAAAAGCCTTACTGAGAAGACGACTTTTGAGCAAAGAGCTGAAGGAAATGGGGGAGCCAGCAAGCAGCTAAGGGAAGAGCATTCCTGGCAGGTAGAGGAAACAGCAAGAACAAAGGCCTGAGGCAGGGGTGTGCCTGGTACATTAAAGAAGTCGCCAACGGGGGCGCCTGGGTGGCTCAGTACTTAAGAGCCTGCCTTCGGCTCAGCGCGTGATCCCAGTGTTGTGGGATCGAGCCCCGCATCAGGCTCCTCTGCTGGGAGCCTGCTTCTTCCTCTCCCACTCCCCCTGCTTTTGTTCCTTCTCTTGCTGGCTGTCTCTCTCTCTCTGTCAAATAAATAAATAAAATCTTAAAAAAAAAAAAAAAAGAAGTCACCAACAAATCCAAAGTAGCTGGTTTGAGAAACAAAGGGGAGAGGGTAGCAGATGACCTCATAGAGGTGACAGGGAGCAAGACCAATCCAGGCCTTAAATCTAGCTTGTGGTTAAAGACATTGACTTTTACTCTGAGTGGGAAAAAAGACACTGGATAAATGTGTAAAAAGGTGTGATACGATCTGACCTAGGTCAACAAGTGTCTCTGGGTGGCCGTGCTGATGATAGATCACACAGGGGGCTAAGATAGACACGGGGATACCAGATGGAGGCCACGTAATGATCCAAGTGGGAGATGAGGCTGGACTGGACCCCCCACGGCAGGGGGTGGGGGAGGAAGGCTCAAATGATGATTCTATTTTGAAGGTAGGGCTGTCCTGATTTGCTGATAAACTGGGTGTGGAATGGTGGAGCATGAGTAAAGTAGAGAATGACACTAAGATGAGCGCCTGAAAGAATGATGTCTATTCTCATTAACTGAGATAGGAAAACACAGGAATTGCTGGTTTGGGGAAGAATATTATGCGTTTTGGACATGTGAAGTTTGAGATGCTTAGTAGACATCCAGATGGAAATGTCAGGTAGACAGGTAGCTAGATCAGGAGTTCAGAGGAAACACTGGACTTGAAGTAATCATTTGAGTAATCTCAAATGCAATGCCAGCATAGACATGGCATTGAAAGCCGTGATGAAGGGTGAAAGCATGAACTTAACAAGAGCTAACAGAAAAGAGAAGATGCCCAATGACTGAGGCTCAGGACACCCCGAAGTCTAGAGGAGGGAAGATGAGGAGGAACCAGCAAGAGAAGTTGAGAAGTAGTCAGAAAGACAGAAGGAAAACCAGAGTCATGTGGTGTCCTGGAAGCCAAGGCAGGAGAATATCTGGAAGAAGATGGTGAGCGATTTTGTCAAATGCTGGATATAGGTCAGAAAATGAGGATTTAGAAATGACAGTTGGGTTTAACACATGACAGGCATAGATGACCCCGAGGCGAGAAGTTTCAGTGGGTCAGCAGAAGCAAAACCTTACTGACAAGGGTTCAAGAGGGCCTGGGAGAAGAACGGGAGGCAGCCAATCATACAATTCTTTAGGGAGAGTGGTTTTAGACTACAGTTGCCTCACAAATGTCACAACAGAGGCTTGAAAAGAAAAAGGACAGTAGCTTAAGGAGGAAATTGGATCAAGAAAAGGTGTTTTGTTTACTTTGATTGTTAGCTGGGAGAAATTGTATCAAGTTTGCACGCCGATGGGAATGAGCGAGTGAAAAGTTTAACAGTAAATATAATACCCAAAGTATCAACCAGAGATATTTATCCTCCTTCCAACAATTTGAATTTATAAATGCATGTCCCCTAGAAACTGGTTATGTATTCCTGACTATGCTTTCAACCTCGTTACTTCTACCAGGAACTAATCACATTAGCAATTTGATCTACAATTAAACTATTTCCTAGTATTTTCTAGAATATATAGTAATTATGTTTTTTCAATAAACATGCTATTTCATTAAAAGAGCTCCATAAATAAACATTAAACATAAGTTATCTACTCATGTTCTAGCAATAAGAAAAATCACTACTGATAACCAAAATTAAAAGGAAAGTCACGTCCAGGGATAGACTGACTTGTCCCCCCACCATTGCCTCGCTTTAGCTACTACTGATCAGTATTTGATTTAACCCTCCATATTTATTCAGAGTCACAGTGGCAATACGGTCAACTTCTCCTAAGAGTTGAATATCTGGGGGCCATCACTCGTGTCAGAGATAATTCACAGGAGAAGCTCCCTGCCTGGGCAGTCACCTTCCCAACATTAGTACCATCATTGTTCACACTGTTAACATTCACCAACTCCTTCAAGAGAATGTCATCTTCAAAGTTGAGGTTTCCAGGGGCGCCTGGGTGGCACAGCGGTTAAGCATCTGCCTTGGGCTCAGGGCGTGATCCCGGCGTTATGGGATCGAGCCCCACATCAGGCTCCTCTGCTATGAGCCTGCTTCTTCCTCTCCCACTCCCCTTGCTTGTGTTCCCTCTCTCGCTGGCTGTCTCTATCTCTGTCAAATAAATAAATAAAATCTTTAAAAAAAAAAAACACAAAGTTGAGGTTTCCTCCCCAACTACAGCTTAACTTTTTAATATAACACCCTTCAACCCTTCCTTCCTGTTGCTTCTGCCCTTGCCCCAAGCCAAGAGTAGTGAAAATTCTGCTAAGTACTAACCCTGAGTCTCTCACTCAGCCTCTGGATCTCTAATATCATTCCAGATATAATACTTAGTAACAAAATGATTCCTAATTTGCCCTGCAAATCTCTTTATCTCCTTTCTATTAAATAAGTAATATTGTATCAGGTTCTTCTTTATTCTTTTATAGCCTATTTTAGTTCTACTGAGACTACCCTAATGCATTTGATTTTTTAATAGTTACACACTTTGAACAGAACAAAGAATAGTTTTAGACTGCAGGTGCTTTTGTGGGTACACACACACATACAGACATACACACACACATTTTCATATCCAGATTATAGTGAGTGTAGCTTAAAATTTTTAGCATAGTAGCTAGCATTTAATAAGCACTTACCCCAGATCTGGCACTCTGCTAAGCATCTGGCATGCATTATCTTATTTGAGTCTCCATTTTATTCCTGGCAAAACTGAAAATTGGGGGAGGGTGGGGCACCTGCTAGTGATGACAGCTAGTAAGTGAGTGAGCAGGGATTTGAACACAAGTAATCTGGCTCCAGCGTGGATACTCTTAGCCACGCAAGCAGAAGAGAACCATCTTGCAGGGAAATGTGTATGGGCAGTGCCCCTAAATCTTGTCCAGCACAGAGGACAGAGACAGCTCCCAGGGGTAAGAAAGTCTGGATGAGAAGGGGCAAGTGGGACAGTTCCTTGAAGTCTCATGACTTATCTTTAAAATTCATGATAACTTTGCATTCTGCTCCATAATATATCCATCTTCCTTTAACATAAAAAAATGTGACTTTTATTAAAGGACACAGTAGACATATATATTTATGTAGATGACAAACACTGTAAAGATGTCCATTTTCCCCAAAATTAATCTACTATTCAATGTAATTCTAATAGAAATCACCAAATAACTTGGGGAAATTTTCTAACCTCATTTTTTAATTTGTATGATACAAAGATATTCGCAAATAGCTGAAGCAAGTTGAGAAAAGAAAAACAAAGAGGAAAAAATTTGCCTGTCCAGTGTTAAGGCATAAGACAAAGTTGTGTTAATAAAATACACTTTAGTACTAATTTAGGGAAGAACAAGTAGAAGAATAAAAGAACATATGTGTATGTGTATGTATGTGTGTGTGTGTGTGTGTGTGTGTGTGTGTATAAACAAACCGTGACCAAATGAGGATAAGATATATTATTCATTTGTATTGTTGGAAAATTTTGCCTATTTTACAAAGAAAATGTTTCCTATGTTACACATGTACAAAAATAGGTGCCTGATGAATTAAATGCCCAGATTTTAAAAACAAATGCATAAACTAAAAGAAAAAGAGAGAGAGAGAAAGAAAGAAAATACAGCAGAATATCTTTGTTACCTCTGGATAGAGAAAGGACACCAAAACCATATCTCCAAAGAATAAATTGTAAAGAAAAATCATCTGATGTATTTTACTATTTCAAAGTCATAGATAAACTTAGAGTGACTGTCTATCTCACTGCCTTATTCATTTCCTCGTAGTGTTTTTCACTTTCTGAAATTATCTTGCTCATTTCTCTGATTTTTGATCTTATACCCATTCAAAGATACCCTTCTTCCATGTAGGTACTTCTTCTATTGTGTTTACACCGTCGATTACAGCTAGCATAATGGCCCAAACACAGAATTACAGTGCCTAGCATAATGGCTGTGCAACAGATAGGTCCTCCGTACATTATTTTAAGGATTTTTTTTAAGATTTATTTATTTACTTGAGAGAGAGAGAGAATGGGTGGGGGGAGAGGGAGAGGGAGAAGTGGGCTCCCTGCTCCCATTGCAGGGCTCAAACCCAGGACCCTGAGCTGAAGGCAGACACGTAACTGAATGAGCCACCCAGGCATCCCATGTTTTAGGATTTCTTTACTGTTCCTATATTTTTAGAGAAATCTGTTGCATTTCTATATGCCAATAATGAAGTAGCAGAAAGAGAAAATAAGACAACAATCCCATTTACAACTGTACCAAAAATAATAAAACACCTGGGAATAAACTAAAACAAGGAGGTGAAAGACCTGTACTCTGAAAACTGTAAAAACACTGGTGAAAGAAAATGAAGAGAACACAAACAAATGGAAAGATATTCCATGCTCATGGATTGGAAGAACAAATATTGTTAAAATGTCTACACTACCGAAAATAATCTACATATATAATGCAATCCCTATCTCTGTACTCTGAAAACTGTAAAACACTGGTGAAAAAAAATGAAGAGAACACAAATAAATGGAAAGATATTCCATGCTCATGGATTGGAAGAACAAATATTGTTAAAATGTCTACACTACCGAAAATAATCTACATATATAATGCAATCCCTATCAAAATACCAACACCATTTTTCACAGAACTTGAACAAACAATCCTAAAATTTTTATGAAAACACAAAAGACCCCAAATAGCCAAAGCAATCTTGAAAAAGCAAAGCAAAGGTGAGGATCCCAATTCCAGACTTTGAGTTATATTACAAAGCTGTAGTAATCAAAACAGTATGGTACTGAAGCAAAGACAGACACATAGATCAATAGAAGAGAATAGAGAGCCCAGAAATAAACTCATGGTTATATGGTCAATTAATCTTTAACAAAGTAGGCAAGAATATGCAATGGAAAACAGTGTCTTCAACAAATGGTGTTGGGCAAACTGGACAGCAACATGCAAAAGAATGAAACTGGACCACTTTCTTACACCATCAACTCAAAATGGATTAAAGACCTAAATGTGACACCTGAAACCATAAAAATCCTGGAAGAGAGGATAGGCAGTAATTTCTCTGACATCAGCCATAACATTTTTCTAGATATGTCTCCTATGGCAAGGGAAACAACAGCCAACATAAACTATTAGGACTACATTTAAAAAAAAAAAAAAAAAACCTTCTGCACAGTGAAGGAAACAACCAACAAAACTAAAAGAAAACCTACTGAATAGGAGAACAGATTTGTAAATGACATATCTGATAAAGGGTTAATATGCAAAATATGTAAAGAACTTCTACAGCTCAACACCAAAAAACCAAATAATCTAATTTTTAAATGGGCAGAAGACATGAACAGACATTTCTCCAAAGACATCCCGATGGCCAACAGACACGTGAAAAGATGTTCCACATCACTCATCGTCAGGAAAACGCAAATCAAAAATTACAATGAGATATCACCTCACACCTATCAGAGTGGCTAAAATCAACAACACTAAAAACAAGTGTTGGCGGGAATGTGGAGAAAAAGGAGCCCTCATGCACCGTTAATGGGAGTGCAAACTGGCGCAGCCGCTGTAGAAAACAGCGTGGAGGCTCCTCAAAAAAATCCAAAATAGAATCCAGTAATTCCACTATTGAGTATTTACCCAAAGAAAACAAAAACACTAATTTGAAAAATAGATGCTCCCCTCTGTTTATTGTAGCATAATTTACAACAGCCAAGTATGGAAGCAACTCAAGTGTCCCTTGCCTGATGAATGGATAAAGAAAATACAGTAAGATATGTATTACTCAGCCACAAAAAAGAATGAAACTTTGTCATTTGAAACAACATGAATGGATCTGAAGAGTATGATGCTAAGTGAAATAAGCCAGTCAGAGAAAGACAAATACCACATGATTTCACTCATACGTGGAATTTAAGAAACAAAGCAAATGGAACACACACACACAAAGAGACAAACCAGAAAACGCTCTTAACTACTGAGAACAAACTGATGGTTACCAGAGGGGAGGTGGGTGGGGAGATGGGTAAAATAGGTGAAGGGAATTAAGGGTACACCTAATCATGGGGAGCACTGAGTACTGTAGAGAATTGTTGAATCACTATATGGTACACCTGAAGCTAATATAAGACTGTATATTAACTGTACTGGAATTGAAATTTTTAAAAATGTTTCTAATGTCCCTATATTTTGTAGATCCCACTGTTATCTGTCTGTCTGGGATTCTCTTTCCTTACCACCAGGCACATTCTACTAAACCTTCCCCAAATGTAAGCCTTAAAGGACATCTGTAAGACTATTTATTAGAGGAACTTTATGGTTTCTACCAAGCCTGAAACTCATTTAATCTCTATAGACAATGTTGATCTATTATGACAGTGTCTCTTGACTGCAGGTCTATTTAAGTGGAGAGATAATACCTTTGGGATATAGCTAAGACCAAAGAATTGAAAATATAGGAAGCAGATTTCAGCTTAACACTGTAAATTATTTTCTCCCAGTTGCAGTTGTCCAGAAATGGAATGTGCCACCCTGAGGTCCAGTTAATGATGCATCACTGAGTATGCTGGGAAGAGTCTGGAGGACCACTTAAGAGAGGAAGAGGAAAGGTGGGAAGGAATAATTTCCATCCACCCCTGAGTTCTAAGATCTTTGACCTGCTCCTTCTTACATCGACCTCCTCTTCACAGGACCTTTTATCCTACCAGGAATATGCACTGAAATGTTATGATGCCAAGAGTGGTGATGAACACTGTGAATTATCATTACTTTCAACATGTGATGAATGGCACCAAAAACTAAAGGAAACATGCCCAGTAAAGCAAGCACTCCGTGGGGCATTTATTTGGGCTCTAGAGGACAAAAACACATTGTCAGAGAAACATACCCATCACGGGTATTAGATGGTCAGGAGTTGCATTCCCACACTGATAGCACCTAGAGCCCTATAGGAAGCTGAGGACACACATCCTGTCCCTCCAGCTTGCAGGGGGGGCCTCCTTTCCCCAGTCCTGGTGCTTACTGCCAGGAATCTCCAGGAGGGCCACAGGACTGTTCAACATCAATCCAAGCACTCCCATGCCCTTTACCTTGTTTGATCCTCCCAAGAGGGTCTATTGTAAGAGAAAATAAAGCAGGTATGATGATGCCCATTTTATTCATGAAGAGACAGGTACACAGAGGGTAGAAAGATTTGCCTAAGTCATCCTGGTATATGGCAAAGCCAGGGCTCAGTGTAGTCCATCAGAATCCCCCATCTCATCCAGTCCCCTCTAGAACTCAGGTCCTGCCAGGTGCCCCAGCCTAGGTCCTGTCTACATCAGACAGAGGAACTCCAAGAGGAATGGTTACTTGTGCCCCATCTGCTCTGCAAAGAAGGGCAGCACCCCAGAGTTCTCTGAAATGTAGAAGAAATGGTAACACCAAGGCTAGATACAATTCCTTCCAGAACAGTTCTCCCCTAGAGATGCACCATTGTCACAGGTAAGCACTGCTTGTGTCGTGACAGACACAGAGTAAGACTGAGATGTTTAGCGGACCCCCTTCCCTTGCCCTAGATCAAGGAGCGGAGATTACATCACAAGACAAAGTGATTTTTCTCAACATCCGCTGTTGGATTACATGTGAAAGTGCAGTGACACCAGCCACAGTTCCTGTGGCAGACTCAGAAGTGGGACAGGATAGGGAGAAATCTGAGAGAAGACAGAACGGCTGCTTGAAGATTCAGAGCTTCGGCGGGGATGTGCACAGAGGAAGTGCACCCGAACTGTCCAGTACCAGGGGCATCACATGGAGAAGCCAGAGCTGGAAATCAGGGTTTGGTGGCAGAGCCCAGGTCTCCTGCATTTGAACTAGAAACCTGTTTTGATGCCACGTGACTTGTATCCATGGCCTGCGTTCTAGACTCACTCTGCCACTAACCAGCTGTGCAGCCGTGGATAGAGTAGAATTGAAGGCACCCTGTACCAGGAGCTAGAAGACCTGCAAGACTGCGATTCCTAGGGGCTCTACCTCTCTGGATGCTGGTTTCTCCATCAGTGAAGTGAGGAAGATAAACATCATGATTTCCAGCTTTCCATTAAATTCTAAAAATCAAAGTCACTTTCTACACATAGAAAATTACGGTTTAAACATCATGTCTTCTAAAATCCTTCTGGTCCGAACATTTTAAAGTTTTAGGAATATAGTCTCAGAGTCAGTTCTCTCTTGAGATAAAGATACAGTCCCTAGTATTTCAAGTGATATCTCTGCAGGAAACATGCGAAAGTTCTGGGGGTTGTACCCAACTGAGGAAATGTTATGCTCAGCAAGGTTACCTGCAAGCCTATACGCCTCCTTCATGCAAATTATAAAAAGCATCCCCTCTGGACAAATTAGAAAAGGATGTCCTTCTGTGCACAAGCAGCCCCACAAATACAGGGCTGAAGGAGGAGTACTGGGGCTGCGTTTCGGCTTCTTCTCGCCTCCTGAGTTGGACGCTCTCGTATAGGGTACCAACCGCTCAGCTGAACACAACAGTCCTGATGGAGTCTGAAAGTCTGAAGACATTTGTTTCAAGCCGAACTCAAACCTTCTTGGGGAAATTCTGGAAGGCTATATAGATGACACCGTACAACCTGTCGGCTCTCTGAGCTAGACGAAGGGTATACTAAGGACTGAAGCTTTCGTGGTTGCAATGCTGATCTTACTATTTATGCTCTGGGTAAATACAGCACTTCTGTAACAGGGATAAAAACTCAATCTCAAATGATCCATGATTGAAACATTACTCTGATTAACCAACCTACCGAGGAAATAGGCCACCCTATACCCCAAGCTTCTCTTTCAAATAGATTATAAGTTCCTCAGGACAACTGTTTGTTCATTCTTATACCTTCAGAATTGACTACCGTGCCTGGCACCAAATAGTTGTTCAATAAACAATTACTGAAGGAATTCACTCTCTGGAGGTGATTAGAGTCAAGACAGGATATTATGGGCATAAATGAAACATGATGGAATCAAAGTCAAATCGAGAAAAGTCAAGCTGGAAGGGCTCTCAACTTGCATGTGCTTCACACGCCTACCAGTTCTGACACATCTCTCCCACTCCACCCCTGCCCAACCTTGAGAACCCCTAAAGGGCTGAGATTTTCTGGGACGTTCATTGTGAAGGTCTCCCAAGGTAACTTACGCAAACCTAACCAAAGTGCAGAGGTACAGTCCTCAACCTTGAAGGGCGAGGGTGTTCATCAGAATCAGCCCCCACCACCGCCATTAAGGACTTTAATGACAGCTTGCGGTGGAATGAGGCCCCTGGGGATTTGAATTGTGGCTAATGACTGTTTACTGGCTGGTGCCTTCAGTTAAGAAAAGTAAATTTCATGCAGGCAATTATCATATGGTTTCACTCATATGTGGAACCGAAGGAATCGCATGGAGGACATTAGGAGAAGGAAGGGAAAAATGAAGGGGGGAGATATCAAAGGGAGAGATGAACCATGAGAGACTATGGACTCCGGGAAACAGATTGAGGGTTTCAGAGGGGAGGGGTGTAGGGGGATGGGTTGGCTTGGTGATGGATATTAAGGAGGACGTATTGCAATGAGCACTTGGGTATTATATGCAAACATTGAATCATGGAACACTGCATCAAAAACTAGTAAGTACTGTATGGTGACTAACATATTAAAAAAAACAAAACAAAAAAGAAACAAACAAAAAAGAAACAAGCAAGCATTATCTGTGAGGTTCCCTAAACTTTTGTTGTCTTTTATCTGCAAACCATAAACCTGCTACCTGTTTTTGTGTATAAAATAATAACAAGAAAACTTTCATCTAGAAAAAAAAGAATGAAAAGTAAATTTCATAATCATGTCTTTCTTTTCACATCTTTTTTTTAAATAAAAAATACTTTCAACTTAAACTACAGAGAATAAAATAACAATTTTCAGTGTACTTGCTACTCAGAATTAACAAGTAACACTGTGTCTTATTTCCTCCAGATATTTTTTAAAAATAATACAATGCAGTCTATTCACTATCCTCCCCGCCCCCTTTTATTTCCCAACCCCCTCAGCAGAGGCAAACACTACCCTGCAGCTGAGCCATTTTTTTGTGGTTTTTTTTAAGATTTTATTTATTTATTTGACAGAGAGACAGCGAGAGAGGGAACACAACAAGGAGAGTGTGAGAGGGAGAAGCCGGCTTCCCGCTGAACATGGAGCCTGATGCGGGGCTCAGTCCCAGGACCCTGGGATCATGACCTGAGCTGAAAGCAGACGCTTAACAGCTGAACCACCCGGCGCCCCCTGAGCCATATTTTTATTGTCCGTTTTTTACGTTTTGCTCCTAACGGCAGAGTACAGGAATTCTTATTTCCCCTTATTCTCCTAAAACTTGGTGGTGTCGGTCTGTATTTTCGCCAACCTGATGGCTATAAAATAGCACTGAAACTTACATTTCTCTGATTCCTAGAAAGTCTGAGCATTTTTCATACATTTGTGAGCCTTCCAAACTCTTTTTTCCATGAATGGCCTATTAATACGTTTTGCCCATTTTTCTATTAGGTTGTTAGATTTTTCCTATTGGTCTTTAAAATTCCTTTAAGATTCTGGATACAAATCCTGCAAATATATTTTCCCAGTCATATAGAAGAAATTGGGAAGTTTTAAATTGAAGTTGTCAAACTGATATTTTCCTTTGTCATTTTCCCTTTTGTAACTTAAGAATATTTCCTTCAAAATATTAAATCATATTTTCATCTGAAAGATTTTTCATACTTAGTCATTTAATCTATCTGGAATCTGGTTTTGAGTATAATTTGAGGTCGGTATGTAGTTTTCTATTTTTCAATACAAAAAGGTAGTTTTCCCCATACATTTATTAGCTAATATAACATTTTTCAGACTCTAGATTTGCAATCTGTTAACGAGACATGAAAACAATTTTAGTGGGTCCTAGCCACCGTTTTTCAGAAAATTAAATAATATGGAAAATATCGGGCTACATTGCGTGTAGTAAGAGTAAATGGTGTTTCATAAAACACACAGACATACATGTATATTGGGTGGTTACTAGATTGTGGGATAAACTATATTTTTTTTCTGTGGATTATGGCCAGAAACTATGAAATCAGCTAAAAAAATGTGGATCCTTCCTCCCACTCACACTGTGTCATGTATCATGGTCTCTTATGTGATTGGCTTTGTTTCTGGGCTGTCTGCTCTGTTTTTGTGGATTCTTAATTTTTTTTTTTTTTTTAAGATTCCATTTATTTGACAGAGATAGAGACAGCCAGCGAGAGAGGGAACACAAGCAGGGGGAGCGGGAGAGGAAGAAGCAGGCTCATAGCAGAGGAGCCTGATGTGGGGCTCGATCCCAGATCACGAGGATCACGCCCTGAGCCGAAGGCAGACGCCCAACCGCTGTGCCACCCAGGCGCCCCTGTTTTTGTGGATTCTTTGCTTAATTTCATGCTTATATCACATTTTACTTTTGTGCTCTATTAAATCTGTTTTCCACGTTAATTTTTTAAATGGTCTTGATAATTCTTGACCATTTATTCCTACATGTGAATTTTAGACTCTGCTTAGCCAAATAAAACAAACAAAGCACATATGGTATTTTTTCATTAGAACTACTTTGAATGCCTTCATTGGTTTGGGGAGAACTGGCATGTTTATGATAGAACTGGCATTATTTATAATGTCGAATCTTGGTCTGCTCTCCTCAATTTAGATTTGCTTTATGTTCTTCAATATTTCTTCCACAGCTTTTTCTCATGTTTAGGTTTTCACTTAACAAACATGCATATATACCACACCACTATTCTAAGTCCTTTACAGAATATTCACTCACTTTCATAACATCTGTATGAAATAGAACCATTATTTCCCCCCATTCTTTGTTATGTTACACATGAGAAGTCAAGTACAGAGAGATTAGCTAATTTTATCAAAGTCACTGCTGGTCCACAACGATGAGAGTTCTCCGCGTGAAATTTGAAACTGGTTTCCCATACATGGAGGGCAGAGGAGACCAAAGAAAGAGGCAGACCACTCCAGACTGGTAGGTGGCAAGGTGGCAGTTTTAATAAGCAAGGGAGCTTATGTACGAGGCTGTCTTAGATAGCCAAGATGATAGTCCACACCCACTCACCAGAACCTTAAAAGTTTACACAGAGGTGGGGCGCCTGGGTGGCTCAGTCGGTAAGCGTCTGCCTTCGGCTCAGGGCGTGATCCCGGCCTTCTGGGATCGAGCCCCACATCAGGCTCCTCCGCTATGAGCCTGCTTCTTCCTCTCCCACTCCCCTGCTTGTGTTCCCTCTCTCGCTGGCTGTCTCTCTCTCTGTCAAATAAATAAAATCTTAAAAAAAAAAAAAAAAGTTTACACAGAGGTCTTAACCAGGTTCAGTCCCGTATTCGGTATATATGGTCTTAATAACACGTTGTTCTAGCAAGGCTGGGACGTTGAAACAGCTTCTACTATGAGAACTGTAGGCAGAACGTACATTCCAAGGTCAAGGGAGGAAGTGAGTAGTCTTCCATTGCCCAAGCCCAGCTCATGGGTCAACCAACAGTGACCTCCTCTCAATGCCTTCCTCTAACCATCATCACATATAGAAAATACAGCAGCCAGGATTTACGTGCAGACAACCTGGTCCCTTGTGCTTACCCACGATGCCATGCTGACTCTCCAAATATTTTGTCAGATTTGTTTCTCAGTATCTCACTGGGGTTTTTTGGCCAACTCGATTAGAATATCAGCATCATCATCTTTATCTTCATATTTCTTCCTGCTCTTGTAGGCATATGAGAATATTAGTAATTGTTTCTATTATATGTTTCTCTTGTACTGTGGTTGATTTTTATAAGTATCCTATATGTACTTGAAAGGGATACATATTTCTTATATATTGAGCACAAAAATAAATACATGAGATTAGAGCTGTTATTTATACTGATACGTTTTCACAAGTATTTCTTCTAGTGCTTTACTGCATGAACTGGAAGAGAAATCTTGAAATTTCTTACTAAGAATCTGGATTCGTCCACTGCTCCATGTTACGCTCTCCCTGTGTCTACCTCTGTGTGGATGTAGCTTTGGGGGTGTGTCTGTGCTGATGTTATTAGATGCATATTGGTTCACAGTTGTTACTTTTTAGGCGTTTTTCTCTCCTTTTATTAAGTAAAATCATTTTTTCCTCAAATTCAATTTTGTCTGGCAGCTACAATACAGTGGTGTATGGGAATATGGGCTTTGAAGACACCCGTCTCGGGTTGGATCCCAGCTCAGCACCTCCTAAACACAGGACTGCCAGGCACTTCGAATAGTCCCTGGATCTGTAAATGTTGGCTTTTCTAGATTGCTATTGCCTTCTTGACTTTTATTTACTATGCTAATGACATATCCTTGCCACTACTTTTCTTTCAACCTGACTTTATCCTGTTTTAAATGTGTTTCTAAATGACTTGGAGCTGAATATTACAGTCTAGTTTTTAAATAGATAGGTTTGCTTCCCTTACATTATAATTACTGACAAATTTGAATGTATTTATACAAGGGGTTAGCAAATTATGGCCCTGGGGACAAATCTAACCCAGCACCTGCTTTTGTGCTGGAACACAGTGTGCTCCATTGCTGATGCATTATTATAGTGGCTTTTGTGTTTCGGTGGCAGACTGGAATAGCTGCATCAGAGGCCATGTGGCCTGAAAAGTAAAAGAAATTACTATTTCACCTTTTACCAAAAAATGTTCGCTCTTCCTGTCTTACTTTTCTTCTAGCCATACTTTTGTCTACTTCTTCTTTTTTTTCCCTCATCCAATGGAAGAACTAATTCCTTCCCTGCTCAGCAGAAAACTGCTTCTCCCTCCGTCCCTCAGCCTGCTCATGCTCTCTCTCTCTGTCTCTCTCTCAAATAAATAAATAAAATTTATATTTAAAAAAAGAATTAATTCCTTTCCCACCACTAACTTGAAATTACATATTCTATTCTTTTTCTTTTAATGGTCATTCTTAAATTCTGAAATGCACATTTTGTTTAAAAAATTATGTAATGTATTAATTGGAGTATAATTAACATACAGCAAAACTGCCCATATTTAAGGTGTATAATTTAATAAGTTTGACATGTGCAGGTAGCCATGAAATGACAATCAAGAAAATGAACATATCCATCACTCCTAAAAGCTTGTTCATACATAATTTTCCCCCTCTTCCTTCCCTGCCTCCACTCCCCCAAACTACTTTGGGATTCACCCACGTTCTAGTGCATATCAATCGTTTGTTCCTCTTTATTGCCAAGTAGTAATCCACTATATGGACATACCACGGTTTATGTAACCATTCACCTGCTGATGCACATTTGAGTTGTTTCCAGTTTGGAACTATTAGAAATAAAGCTTCTATGGTTTCACTCATTTATGGAACATAAGAAGTAGGGAGATTGGTAGGAGAAGAAAGGGAAGAAGGAAAGGTGGGTAAACAGGAGGGGGAATGAACCATGAGAGACTAGGGACTCTGGGAAACAAACTGAGGGCTTCAGAGGGGAGGGGAGTGGGGGAATGGGATAGGCCAGTGACGGGTAGTAAGGAGGGCACGTATTGCATGGAGAACTGGGTGTTATATGCAAATAATGAATCATGGAACTTTACATCAAAAACTAGGGATGTACTGTATGGTGACTAACATAACATAATAAAAAATTATTATTAAAAAAAGAAATAAAGCTTCTACGAGTACTTGTGCAAAAGTATTTATAAAAACATATACTTATTTGTCTCTTGGGTAACTATCTAGAAGTGGAATGGCTGGATAATACTATAGGTATATTCTTAGCTTTTGAGAAATTGCTAAACTACCACTTCACGTTCTCACCATCAGTGTATGAAAGTTTCAATTTGTCCACATCCTTGCCATATGTGATGTGATGATTCTTCGTAATATTGGCCACTCTAATAGGTATGAGGTAATATTTCACTCTCCTGTTAATTTGCATTTCCTTAGCAGCTAATGAACAAGCTTCTTTTAATGCGCTTGTCTTCCTTATATCTTATTTTGTGACGTGTCTGTTTAAATCTTTTACCCATGGGGGAAGGGAAGTTTGTTTGTTTGTTTCATTTAACATGCATATTTTCTTTAAGACAATCTAAATTTTAGCAATTTTCCTCTAGTCTGCCCTCCTAACACAAAAATTTTAGAACTCTTTAATTCAAATCTTAAAACTCCCATCTCCCCTGCTACCATTGTATAGCATTTTAGCTCCACCTAGTTTTTCACCATTCTTCCCAAAAATAATTAATCTTTTTTTACATCTATACTTATTCTGGAATCACCAACATATCACCAATTTCTTTATTCTCAGTTGATTCTCGCATCCCAGTCCTTCCCTCTGATTTAATTTTCTTTCCCCAGAAGTATATACTTATTAGTTCTTTCACTGAGCTAAGTAGGAAATTAAGTCCTTGTGTGTCTGAAAATGTCATTATTTGGCCTCAAATTTGTGTAACTGACTGCAGAATTGAATTTCGGACTGACATACACTTTTTCTTAACACTTTGAAGACATCATTCCATGATATCATCTGTTATTTATTGTTGTTATAAAAAGTCTGTTGTCTGGAAATTGTTTGGTTACTTTCTAATTGCCTTTTCTCTCTGATAGCTTTTAAGAATTTTAGGTCTTTGGGGCACGTGGGTGGCTCAGTCGGTTAGGCATCGGCCTTCAGCTCCAGTCATGATCTCAGGGTCCTGGGCTTGAGCCCCACTGCAGGCTCCCTTCTCCCTCTCTGTCTGCCCCTCCCCCCCCACTTGTGTGCACACTCAATCTGTCAAATAAATAAATAATTTTTTTTTTAAAAGGATTTTTGGTCTTTGATGTTCTTCAGTTCCACTATAATGTGGCTGGGTATATATACTTTTTTAATATTTATTCTGCTTCAACTTAATACATGCTTTCAATCTGAAAATCCATCTCTCTCATCAGTTCTGTTAAATTCTCAGACATCACCATTTTGGGTACTTCTCCTGTAACGCCTCTGGTTGCTCTGTTGGAGCACCTGTAAAAGTATGTCCGACCACCTCATTCTACCCTCCATGTCTCTTATCCTCTCTTCTGTGCTTCCCACCTTTTTCTTCCCAATGCTGCATTCAAATTAATCACTTTAAAACTAAGTTCCTATTTGCTGACCTTCCTTCTCAGATGTGTCTGATTTAATATTTAATCTGTCTATTGAGAGGTTGTAATTATTATCTTCAATTTTTTATTTGAATCATTGAAAAATATATCCCTTCCTTCCTTATGATTTCCATCTGTCAATTCTTTTACTATTTTAATCATTGTTGTTTTAAGAATAACTCCTTCTGAGATTGCTCTATTTTCTGCATTTCCTTGAGTTTTGGTTCTCTCATTTGTTGTTTGTTATCTCTCTCTCTCCCTCTCCCTTCTGCTCTCTCTCTGTCTCATGGCCATGGGATTCCTTCGCTATTTCACGGTGTATACATGGAAGTGAAGCTTCTGGCAGAAGTTTACTTCTGAAGGAACATCCTCCATTGCTCCCCATGGAGCAGTGCTGCATTGGCCTTTCCTGGGATCTCACTGGTTTCACTATTTTTGGATTGGTGGGGGAGTGTGTTCTGATGGTTGGCTTCCTTGCTGAAAGTTTCAGCACTCTGCAGATGGCGTAAATTAGGGTTGTACACCTTCTCTCAATTTAAGTTTGGGATCCTCATTTCTCTTAGTTTACCCTTTCTGAACCCATAGCCCAGAATATGTGACTACTCACATGCTTGTCCCCAGGCTGTCAGAGATTTTCCAATCTATTTCATGAATGGTGCATTTGGGATACGTGGCTTTGTGCAAGGAGGTCAGTTTCAACCCTTCACTTCGTAGGAGCTTGAGATGTCATCTTCTCTATGAAAATCCCCACCTTCCTCCCCACCTAAGGTTTACATCCTGCTTCTGTAGGCACTGTGCACAGATTTCCCCACCATGTTTTTGAATTCAGAAATCAATTTCTCTCATGCCATATCATACCATATTATATTCCCCTTGGCACTTCTATGTGTTTGGAGTGGGGGGGTATCTGTGTAGGTCAGTTCTCTCTGCCATATTGATGGGAAGTAATCTACACATTGCTTCTTAAACTTTATGTATATATGAGTCTCTAATTACACAATATTCAAAACGAAATCTGCACAGAAGTTTCTCTCACAAGTAAAGCATACCTTGATTTGTTGAAGGCCACTGGCTCTGGTTTTCGGAGATAGCACATTGTCCTGTGTATAGATTCACCACTACCCAAATATTTATGAGGTTTTCTGAGATCAAGGGATTCCCTGAGCCTTGAGTCCCGGACATCCTTAAACATCCAATGTTTGTAGAGCTCACTTAAGCACTGACAGCACCGACTGTCAAAAGTTGCAAGAGTCGGCAAGCAGACGACTAGCAAGGAAGAGCCACAGCTTCCATGTAGCTATTGTATTCCTCCAGATAAGGAGCTTTGCAGTACTTCACAAGGAAGAAGTCACTTTCCTGATGCAGCCCTGCAGTCACAAGGGGCCTCTCTGTCCCTTTGACATGGAGGTCAAGTTTGAAGATTCAAATTCCATAGTTTTTATAAACTCAAGACTCCCCCCACAGTTTCTGCAAATTCCTGGAGACTCGCTTTCTGGCGCTATTTTCTGCCTCTGGCATCCGCCTTTGCGCATACTGCTTCTGTGTCAGCCCCACGTCAGCGCTGACAAGACAGGCAGCTCCTCAGATCCCAGCATTCTACCCCCAAGGAGCAGGCATGAGATCAGCAAGCTCATGGATTTCGTGGCGGGGGTCAGGGATGGTGGGATGGCGATGCATCGCACATCACAGTCTCTGGTCAAGTCACTCTTGCCCCTCTTCCTCTCTCTCAGCACCCCCTCTCTGTCGAGAGCAAAACACACTCTCTTTATCTCATACAGCTAGAGAGTAAATGTTACTGCTTGAGAGCATGCCCTGAAGTCTCACACTTCAACCCAACCAATTGATCAAAGGATTTCTTCCAAACAAACATAGTACTTTCTTCACCTCACTGCACCCATAGCTGGGATTGGTACGTAAACAGAATCTGAACACACCCTGGAAGAATTCTCAGTGGAGGCTGGCAAACTCAACCCATTACACCCAGCTGGCTGCAGATTTGATTTCACTTCCATCTGCCTCCCCTTTTTGGGTGTGAATATGAAGGAAAGAACAAAAAAGGGAGAGAGAAAGAGAGACTTCCATACCATTTTACGTGGGAAATTAAAAAGTAGAACATTTTATGAAGAAATGTGTTTCTTTTAGGCAAAATATGCTGGACTTCAGCAACATGGTTTTTAGTCCCTCTGAAAGTGGAGGGGGGAAGCACCCTGCATCACTCATCCAACCCCCATAAATGAAAGCCCTGCCACAGGATGTCCTAAAAAGGTCACAGAAGAGAATGAAGGGGAGACAGGGGAGAACATAGTGACATTTGCAAGGGACCCAAGGGCTGGGGCAACATAGATTAAAATAGAAGAGGTTGAGTGGAGTGAGAGGGAAACCCACCACAATGATCGCAGAGAATTATTGTTCTTTTCCCACCACGATGACATATGCTCACACATACAAGTACCCGTTCACTTGGTCACACCCACAGAGGCCACGAGGGAAAGCCGCAGGGTCTTTCACTGCAGCACCGCTCCCCCTGTCTACTGAAGAACAGATCTCAGCAATGAGGAAAGAGTAGGAGGAGCTGTGACCCAGCCCCTGTTGCCCTGCAAGCTTATGTAGCATTTGAAGCGGAGGACCTGTGCGGGAGGAGAGGGTGGAGGAGGGCACGCACGGCAGGGACACTTGCAAGGTCTCACAAAGTGACATTCACTTCTCAGTCTCCAGTGACTTATCCTGTACCCTTTCCTAGGAGTCATATTTCTCCCATCCCTTAAGGCCTCACATGTAATCACCAAACCTGCTTCGTCCAAGCAGCAGAAAATGAAACTGAGCAGCCACAGGAAGTTACACATTGAAGGTGTGTTCTTGTGCTGACACTTTCAACCTGGGGGTCTTGAGTCCATTTTACAGATCAGCTCAGAGAGTACATGCGCTGAGATCACAAATAGGCAACATAGGGCCTAAAGAAGAAGCAGAATGGTCAAAAAGAAAGGAAAAAAATCCCCTACTTCTAGAAATTACTGAAGGCAGTTTTCTCGTGTACTTTCTACTCACTGGGTGACTTTCAAAACTCTAAAGACAAAGAGTAATTGAGAAGGGCAGAGAAGTGGCACAATCTCTTTGGCTTTTGGCTGCCCACAAGCACTACGACAAACTTCTAATTAGACCAAGATGACCAAGGGTCAAGAGTAGACAAGTCTACTGCATTAGATGGAGAAATGTAAGGAGGAGGGGATAGAGACATACCATAGAAGATGCAGATTAACCCTTGGTTTCAATGTAGGTAATTAAGACAGTGGGCTCCTGGGGAAGGGATAGACAAAGTGACCCACCAAGCAGAACAAAAAGCCTAGAAATGGACTCACTTCATCTGTGACTGACAGATCAGTGGGGAAAGAATGGACAATAAATTATTCTGGAAGTAGTGCTTAACCAGATCATGGGAAATGAAATAAAATTCCTATCTCATAACAATAAAAATTCCAGATGGATTAAAAACTTAAATGTGAGGGACACCTGGGTGGCTCAGTCAGTTAAGCATCCAATTCTTGATTTCAGCTCAGGTCATGATCTCAAGGTTGTGGGGTGGAGCCCAATGTGCGCTGGGCATGGAGCCTGCTTAAGAGTCTCTCCTCCCTCTCCCTCTGCCCCCCCTTCTCTCTCTTTCCCTCTCTAAAAAGGAAAAAAAAAAAACATAAATATGAAAAAAGTGTAAAACTTTTTAGAATAAAATAGAGATCTTTATGCCTAAAAAGAGCACAAAAGCTGAAACCCTAAAATAAAACTGATAAATCTAATTACATTAAAATTAACAACTTTTGTTCATGTAAAGACATATAAAGAAGACAAAAACACAAACCACCATTTGGGAGAAATATTTGCTACACATATAACAAACAAAGATTATTATGCAGAAAATATATCTCCTGCAGGAATAAAATCCCCCAACCAAAAAAAAAAAAAATAGAAAAATGGACAAAACCTATGAATGGATATTTTGTAGAAGAGGAAATGTAAAGAAGCCATAAATTAAATGAAAACATGTTCAGCCTTAACCTCATTCGTAAATAAGATGAAGCAGATTCAGAATAAATAATATACCAAGTCTCTCCTTCCAGATAGGTAAAAATAAAAAGAGTTAGACAATACCAAGTGTTGATAAATATAAAGAGGAAAGGAGGACTCTCACTCACTGTTTCTAGATGTATAAGTTTACACAAGTACTTTGGAAAGTAGTTTGGCATGACCTAGTAAAGTTAAACATGCACATATCCAATGACTCAGAATTTTACTCCCACGTTTATACCTAGAGAAACTCTTGGACATGTGTTCCATGAGTTATACTCAAGAATATTCATAGCAGCCTTGTTTGTAACAGCAAACACTGGAAATAACACAAATGTCATCAACCATAGAATGGATGAATAAATAATGGTACACCTGTACATGGAATATTATACAGCAGTGAAAAATAACAAACTTGAGCTACATAGATCAACATTAAAAAAAAAAAAAAACCTTACTTAAAATTGTGAGAAAGAAGCACATCAGAAAAGTACATCCAGTATAGTTCTTTTATATAGATGCTCAATATATTGAGTACACGTGTTAAGTGATAACACTATAAATAAAGCAAAGGAGTGATTAACACAAATTCAAAAGAGTAGTTATTTCAGGACTAAAGGGAGTAAGACTTGGGAAAAGTTCAGGAAAGCCTCTAATCCACTGTAAACTTCTATTTCTTAAGCTACATGCGTATGGTTGCTCATTTTGCTAGTGTTCTTTAAAATGAACTATTATAATTAGGATTTTTTTTTAGTAATCTAAAAATAAAAATAAGACTATATAATTTACAGGCTTGTTCATAACCAACACTACCTGCTCTCACTATTGCTCTTGAATTCTTCTAATTCCATAATATAAATTTTTAATGGATGATCTTTTAAACATTGAGTCCCAGTTCAGAGAAAAATAACAAGAGGAGGGGGGAAATCAGCTCACGCATATTCACAGCATCTGTTTTCCGAGATTCTCATGCGTTACATCTCGAGATTTCCGTCACAGACTCAACAGCAAAGGAGACCAGGAACAGAGATTTTAACTCTGACTCCATGGGTTTAGAATCAATTTGAATTTTGATTTTAGATTTTTGACTAGTTGATCCATGTGGGGTTTGGTCGGCCCTTTCCCTTCAATATATTGAAACCTCAAAATACCTTTAGTGCTTTCACAAACAATATTCAGACTTAAACTATTATTTCTAGTAACTGAAAGAGGGACTTCAAAAATGTTACCACTGTCTAGCGTGAGAAAGAGAAGCAGTTTAACGATATGTTAACAATAAAGCCTCACAAAGCCAGATTAATAATAATTAAATGTACAGTCTCCATTACCCAAGGGTCTACTGTATTAAATATTATTATGGATTAGCCCTCTACCCATTATATAAAGGCAAACCAGGTGCTATCAACCAGTAGCCCTAATGAGCTTGTCCTAATGAGCAAAGATAATATCATCACCAAGAACTATAAAAGTGTATTTTCTCAGGCCAGGGATTACCAAGCCCAGAGAGTTCACTTCCCAATGCACACTTTTAGCTTTACGAGAGTTGGAGAGAATGTGTAGGACTAGCAAAATCAATCCTTTACCATACTTGCCAAAACTCGAAGGGAGTATCTTACTTCAATGAGCCTGGAATGCAATCACTTTAGAAGTAGATAAGAAGCTATTTTTTATGACAGTAAAACAATAAATATTCATGATTAATATTTTAGGAAAGGTATAAAAGTATAAAAATACTTTAAGTTGCCCATAATCCTACCACCTGGAAATCACCACTATTCATGTTTTAGGGGATTTTCTTTCAATATTTTTCTTCCCAGGACACACACTTGTGTTTACATATTTGAGACCCTATGGCTGGTATCTTTTTTTTTCTTCTGTTAGTACTATATTGTAAGCACTTTCTCAGGCCACTAAATATCCTTTGAAAATCATTTCTATAGTTATTCCCCATATGAGTATGATATAATTTTTTTCAATTTTCTGTTGCGGGACATTTTGGTGGCATTGTCATCTTTTTAAATCAAAAAGAGTCTATATAGTCCTTTTTTTTCTTTTTCAAGATCTTCTGCTTATCTCTCATGACTGCCAGTGGGTACCAACTCTTGGGCATCAGGAAATCTTTGGAAAATGTGTCATCAATCTCATTTTGTAAGGCTAGAAATCAATCTGTGGATTCTTTCATTCAATAAATACATATCACATGCTGTGACTGTTTTAGGTGCTGGGGATAACGCTGAGAACAAAGGAAGATAAAGTCCCTGTCTTCACGAGCTGATCTTAGAGCAGAACAGACAGAAAACAATAGTGTTATGTGGTTTTAAGCAACACAGACTAAAATAAAGCAGGGTGAGACAGAACAGAGAGTGCTTGTGGGGCAGTAATGGTGGTGGTGGTTTTACTGTGCAGAGTGAGAGCTGTCAGGAAAGGTGATAAGGCGACGCCTGAACAGACAGTAGGAAGCGAGACCACAGGGAAACCCAAGAGAAGAGAGTTCTGGCCAGAGGGATCGAAAGAGGCAAAGACGGCGAGGTTGAGTGGGCATGCTCGGTGCGCTCGAAGCACAGGGATGCTCCCGTGGCTACAGTCGAGTGGGAGGCTATGAGCCGAGAAGGAGCAGGCCAGGTAGTCCAGGGTCTCACAGGCCATCACAGGAAACACCCAGGCTGTGTCTGTGTGGCCTCTAGACTCTGACTGACGCAAGGGGCAAGGTAGAGACAGGAAGACGGGTTGGCAGGTGACCAAAATAAAGAAGGTAAAATATAATGGTGGCCTAGACCACAGAAAAATTAGTAACGGTGGAGAAAACGACTGTATTTTGGACATATGCTGAATTTCAGGCTGACAGATTTGCTGCTGGATTAGACTGGAGCTATGAGACAAAGAGGAGGCAAGGATGGCGCAGGATTTGGGCCCAAGGAGGGGAAAGCAGGCTGTCTGTCATTTACTAAGGTGGAGAGGAGGTCTGGGGAGAAAACCAGGAGCTGGTGTTTGATGTGCTGAGGTCGGTGTGCCCGTGAGAAATCCAAATGGAGACTCAGTTGGAGTTCAGAGGATGGGACCAGGCATCAAATACATAATTCTGGCCATCAGTACCATCACATTTTAAAGCCATGAAATTGGATGAGGTCATCAAAAGACTGAAAATAGAACAGAGGTTCAAAGACCTCACAGAGACTGAAAAACAGCCTCCAGAGAGTTGAGAGAAGAAGAGTAGTGCCTTGGGATTGGGAAGGCAGCATTTCCAGAACAAGGGTGAGATAAGCTGGTCAGGGGAGTAAAAATGGGAACTCACCATTGGACTGGGATGTGAGGGGTTTTGGAAGGGAAAATGACCGTATAATCTTTGCCCAAATCACAACATTTCTAAGAATGAACAAAGAAGCTCTTAATAATAAAAATATATCAAGACAACAGGCATAAACCAGAACTGATGTGAACAAAATAAGATAAATCATCATCCCAGTCATTGCTGACCTTGACGCAAGTAGGCTTTAGTTTAGCTTTTTGAATGATAAAGGAAAAAGAAACTTGACTGCACTATATTCAAGAGAAGAAGTGAGAAAAGAAAGTGGAGGTAGTTAGTAGAAGTAACTCTTTGGAGGAGTTTAGCCATAAGGGGTGCAGAGAAACGGGCCGTTAGTTCAAGAGACATGTATGTTCAAGAGAAATTTGTTTTGTTATTTATTTATTTATTTAGAGAGGGAGGAAAAGAGAGAGAGGGAGAGAGAGAATCTTAAGCAGGCTCCGTGCCCAGCACAGAGCCCAACTTGGCACTTGATCTCACAACTCTGAGATCATGACCTGAGCTGAAATCAAGAGTTGGATGCTTAACTGACTGAGCCCCCCAGGTGCCTGAAGAAATTTGTTTTCAGGGAGGAGACACAGCATATTTGTGTATTGATTGGAAAGTCCAGAAGAGAAGGGAAGATGCAAGAGAGAATAGAACAAAAGCTGGAGTAACATCCTTGATTGGACAGAAGGGGATGGGATCCAGAGCCCTGGAGGGAGGCTTGCATTGGTAGGAATAGAGAAGTTTCATCCAAAGGAGGAAAGGTAGGTTGGGAGAAATGGTGGTAACAGCACCAAAGTCTCCTTTGGTTGTCTGTATTCTCTTGGTGGCTACAGAAAAGCAAGTCAGAAACCCAGCTACCTAGAGAGCAGGCTTCTTTATTATAGACAGAGAAGTAGACAAGCTAAGTCACCATCTCCATTCTAGCTTCTTGGACTCTCTCGGGTCAAGTGTTCCTATCACCACATACCATTAACAGAATCACTGGCAATGAGTCCCCCTGCCCATCATGCCTCCAGTCAGGGCAGTAGAGGGCTCTGGGATAGAATGTGACCGAGACCACGCTTTGTGGGAATGGGATCACTTATTTGATGCAAGGAAGAGAAGCAGCAACAGGGAGTGATATTCTTGATCAGGCAAGAAGGGCAGATGCAGTGCTCTAGAGGAAGACTTCTTTTAAGTTTTTGTTTAAATTCCAATATAGTTAACATACAACGTAATGCAATGTCGTATTAGTTCCAGGTATACAATATAGTGATTCAACACTTCCATACATCACCCGGTGCTCATCACAAGTGCACTCCTTAATCCCCATCACCTGTTTAACCCTTTCCCTCATTCCTCTCCCCTCCGGGAGCCATCAGTTTGTTCTCTATAGTTAAGAGCCTGTTTCTTGGCTTGCATCTCTCTCTCTTTTTTTCCTTTGCTTGTTTGTTTCTTAAATTCCACATATGAAAGAAATCATATGGCATTTGTCTTTCTCTGACTGACTTATTTCACATAGCATCTCTCTGGCTCCATCTATGTTGTTGCAAATGGCAAGACAGCATTCTTTTTTATGGCTGAATCATATTCCATTGTGCCTCGATGTACATACCACGTCTTCTTTATCCATTCATCAATGGATGGACACGGGCTGTTTCCATATTTTGGCTATTGTAGATAATGCTGCTAGATACATCAGTGTGCATGTAGCCCTTTGAATTAGTGTTTTTGTATTCTTTGGGTAAATAACAAGTAGTGCAATTGCTGGGTCATAGGGTAGTTCTATTTTTTACTGTTTTCCAGAGTGGCTCCACCAGTTTGTGTTCCCACCAACAGTGCAAGATAGTTCCCCTTTCACCACGTGCTTCCCAATACCTATTGTTTCTTGTGTTTTTGATTTTAGCCATACTGACAGGTGTGAGGTGGTATCTCACTGTGGTTTTGATTTGCATTTTCCTGATGACAAGTGATGTTGAGCATCTTTTCATGTGTCTGTTAGCCATCTGGATGTCTTCTTTGGAGAAATATCTGTTCATGTCTTCTGGCAATTTTTAAATTGGATTATTTGGGGCTTTGGGTGTTGAGCTATATAAGTTCTTTATATATTTTGGATACTAACCCTTTATTGGATATGTCATTGCAAATATCTTCTCCCATTCAATAAGTTGCCTTTTAGTTTTGTTGATTATTTCTTTCACTGTGCAGAAGCTTTTTCTTTTGATGAAGTCCCAATAGTTTATTTTTGCTTTTGTTTCCCTTACCTCATGGGGCCTATCTAGAAAAAAGTTGCTATGGCTAAATAGAGGAATTACTGGCTATGCTCTTTTCTGAAATTTTTATGGTTTTCGGTCTCACATTTAGGTCTTTATGCAACTCTGAGTTTACTTTTGTGTATGGTGTAAGAAAATGGCCCAGTTTCTTTTTTTGCATGTAGCTGTCCAGTTTTCCCAACACGATTTGTTGAGGAGACTTTTTCCGATTGCATATTCTTCCCTGCTTTGTTAAGGATTAATTGATCATATAATTGGGGGTTCATTTCTGAGTCTTCTGTTCTATTGATCATGTGTCTATTTTTGCATCAGTACCCTACTGTTTTGATTACTACAGCTTTGTAATATAACTTAAAATCTGGGATTGTGATGCTTCCAGCTTTGCTTTTCGTTTTCAAGATTGCTTTGGCTATGCGAGGTCTTTTGTCGTTCCATACAAATTGTAGGATTGTTTGTTCTAGTTCTGTGAAAAAATGCTATTGGTATTTTGATCGGGATTGCATTAAATGTGTAGATTGCTTTGGGTAGCATAGACGTTTTAACAATATTTGTTCTTTCGATCCATGAGCATGGAATGTCTTTCCAGTTCTTTGTGTCATCTTCAATTTCTTCCATCAGTGTTCAATAGTTTTCAGAGTACAGGTCTTTCACCTCTTTGGTTAGGCTTATTCCGAGGTATCTTAAGTGTTTTGGTACAATCGGAAATGGAATTAATCCCCTAATTTCTCTTTCTGCTGCTTCATCATTGGTGTATAGAAATGCAACAAATTTCTGTACATTAATTTTTTATCCTGTGACTTTACTGAATTCATGTATCAGTTCTAGCAATTTTTTGGTACTCTTTCAAGTTTTCTATATATAGCACCATGTCATCTGCAAATAGTGTTAAGTTTTACTTGTTCCTTACTGATTTGGATGTCTTTTATTTCTTTTTGTTGTCTGATTGCTAAGGCTAGGACTTTCAATACTATCTCGAATAACAGTGGTGAGAGTGGGCATCTCTGTCTTGTTTATGACCTTGGGGGAAAGCTCTCAGTTTTTCCCCACTTAGGATGATGTTACCAATGGGTTTTTCATAGATGGACTTTATTGTGTTGAGGTCTGTTCCCTCTAAACCTACTTTGCTGAGGGTTTTTATCATGAATGGATGTTGTCCTTTGCGAAATGCTTTTTCTGCATCTATTGAAACGATCCTATGGTTCTTATCCTTTCTCTTGTTAATGTGATGTATCAGGTTGATTGATTTGCAAATACTGAACCACCCTTGCAATAAAGGAGAGCTTCTTCTTTCAAGACAATTCTTGAGTGCTCCCAGGCTAGCTGGCCCCAGGAAACCCAGGGAGAGTCACAGTCCCCGCCTCTAGGAGGCAGTCTGATGATGAAGATGGAGAAAGAAAGTAAGCAGTAAAGCGCTCGGTGTTTTTGTTTGCTTGCTTTGTTTTCAGCAAATGGGTAGGATTTTGTTAAATGATGCATTGAGAGAAGAACTTTACAAATAAAGGTCAGGATTCTGAGGCGGCAGTCTTCACCCACAGTACTCCTCTCCGCATCAAGAAGCAACCTCCACAAGACCTTTTGTCTCCCTGTGTGTGACAGACATCAAACCAGCCTCCGTGCTGCACACCCTGTGCTCAGTCCCTCTTTAAACTCTCCAGTGCGTGACAGAAAACGGCCCTTCCCCACAAGTGCACACCATTCTTGTGGCGCTTTGAAGTCCCTTAGTGTTCAACGGTACTTTTATTTTTAGCATAAGCACAGAGCCATCGGGTTACTATCGCAAACTCTGGTCGCTATCACAGCGCTCACAAAATCCATTCATTCTTGACTGAGGACAGACCCATCTCAACAATTTGCCCTGCTGAAGACAGCATAGGCTCTCCGGTTAACTGGAGACTGCTGACCTCCAAATGCCATTGACTTTATATGGTGCCACAAGCCCTCACGCAGCAGGTGAACTTTTGACAATGCTGGGAGCCCTTTCAAGACAATTTCCCTCCCTCCCCTCCCTCTAGGTAATCAAACCCTCACGACTTCTTGGACATTGGAGATGACCATTAAATGACACATCATGTCCACTTTAGTCAAGCCCCAACCCACCATGACATCAGCCACCTGCAAAGCCTCAGAGAGAGCACTGGAACTGGAATTCCAGAAATCACAGCTGCCAATGGAGAATCTCACAGGAGGCAGTCTGCAACTGGAAGCGAGGACTAGAGGACAAATTTGACTGTGAGGGTGAGTGGCATGAGGTTTTGCAAGTGTTTGAGATAAAATGGCAGGATTTCCCACACTTTGCTAAACTTCGTAAACCAAACCAGAAAAGCACCCTGAAAACGAACAATGCCACAGTTTTCCGCACCAGGGGTTGAAACAGAGTAATATCAAGAACTTACTGACCTAATGGGCTATTTCCACTTCTTAGTAATGTCTCTCATTATCAACCATACTAAAACTTTCCATGGCCCGTCCTAAGCCCCGGACCCACATAGTGGTTAACAGGTGGACAGCCTGCTTGGGTTCACACTGTGGCTAATGTCCTTAGAGCTTGATGCCTCAGTTTCCTCATCTTTAAAATGGGAGTAAAACCAGAAAGTACTCCATAAAGCATTTGAAGGATCGCAAAAGGCAACATATGCGTGCCCTGGGCCTGGCCCTGAAGCAGCACAGAATACATATTAGCTAACTTTATTATTGCTTGTATGTTCTGAAGTTCATGCAACATCTCTACTTCAAATTCAACACGTGCAAAACTCAACTCAAGTTACAATTAGAGCTGATAAATCACAAGCCCCCTTTATCTCAGAATGATGCTGAAAGCATTCTCTTGTGAAATAAAAAACCTTTATTCAAGTTAACAGAGTTCTTATATGAGCTGAAAGATATGACAGGTCCTTATTAGGAAGGACAGTTTTCTCTGAGTCTTTAAAATTATACTAACTCTTTAATGTAAGAGAAAGGAACTGCCCACCTTTCAGCTCTGTCACATAGGCGAGACACAGATGCCAGCTTCAGCTCTGCTGTTGGCTTCTGCCCTAGGACGCTCTCCCTATGAAACAGCTTCCAGACCATTCTGAAAGACCTGGAAGCCCATAACGAAGCTGTGAAGACCACAGCCCTTGGATCAACCAAAACCCAGATTAAGTCCCAGCTTTCCGCATCAGTAGCAATGTGAATTTAGATAAATTGCTCACCTTCCCAAGGCCAATTTCCACAACTAGAGATAACATAGAACCAGCTTCAAAGGATTCACCCCATGGGGCAGATGCCCTGTGCTAAACAGCCAGAAGCCTGGTTCTAGCTAATCCCTCTGGCCTTAAGCAGCTCTGCATCTGTGGAATGCACAACCTCACCTCTCTGGGCCCCGGTTTCTTTATCTGTAAAATAAAGGGCCTGGGCTAGATGATCTACATTTCCTGCTAGAATGTTCCCTGATATTCTTGGTGCTGTGATTCCCACATCCTGGAATGTTCAACAGCCACGATTTTACTAATATTCTGTCCTCTTTGGATGTCTCTTTCCATTCCTTCCACCAATTTCTGTCTGACAATTTTCCCTCGTTCCTCAAGATCTGTCTCAAAGGGAATGAGAAATCAGTGGCCTGGGGGAAAATCTGACACCATCACCTTGTGCAAATCTCAGACCATCTCTGATTATTGTTTTCCCCTTCTGTAAAAAGGAAATTATAAAGCTCACCACGCATCCCTTGCAGCCTGGCTGCGAAAATTGATGAATTGGTTTATTCACAATCTTTGTAACTGACCATTGTAAACAAGAGGTACTAATTGCCCTCCTCTCCTGAGATCTGGGGCTCATTCCCATTGTGCCTGTGTTGTTCCTGGCATCACTCCACTACAAGCCTGCAAGCCACCTGAAGGATGGGCCTGTGGCCTCAAAGCCCTTGGCCTCGGCACAGTGTTGCTGCCCACTGAGCTCTTATTTATGTATTCATTCATTCAACAAATAATTGTTAGGGCCACACCAGGCTTTGAGATACAGTGCTGGTAGTGGGGGATAGATATGTTCACAGAACATAACTGTGCAGATGAGGGATACAGGATAAACAGATGGATGTCGAATTGACTGATTATAGCAATAAGGGAAGTTACAGCTGTTCGTAGTGTCCAGAATACTTAATTTACTGTGAGGAGTCTGGGGAAGACTCCTTGAGGAAGTGATAGTGAAGCTGAGGTCATCAGAACTAAAATCTGAGTCAACACCGTTGAGTCTCCACCTGCAGGCCCCCAGGGTCAGGTGAGTATATTCGGTGTGTTATCCAAGTCTGTGGCCCAAGGCAGATTCCACACGTGTGGCCTGGCGATGACACCTCTGTGCCTCTGTTCCTCTGTGACCTCGACGTGCGTTGGAGCCCTTCCATGATGTCTTCCTCATCCAGCCTCTCACTCAGCATACAGCCCAGCTTCCTCCTCCCTCCCCACCACCCAGCAGCCCCCTGCAAAGTGGAGGAAAAGCCGCCTTCCCTCCAGAAAACCATCTCAAACCACCAGATAACACTCCCCCTTCTGCTTGCCCAGCCTGTACTTCCTTCCTTCCATTTCCTCAGCCACCAGCCCCAATATTTCACCTGCCAGCCCCTCTGACAGGGAGTGTGGACCTTCACCCTCTGCTCCTTGTCAGCAGCCCCCCCACACACATGCCTCTGGCCCAGCTCTCAGCCCCGACACCTGGCAAGACGAGGGAACTTCTGTTCGGCTGCAGGGTTTCTGTCTGGGCTATCTGAGGTGATGGGTATTCCCCCACACACCCCCTGCCCCTGCTAACTCATCACAGATTTTGGAAACCCATCTCTCTCCCCATCTCAGCATGGAACACAGGCCTGGGCACCCGGACAGCAGGTCACACGGGGTCACCCAGTGGCCCTGCTGTCAAGCCCAGCTCTGTTGCACTCCTTGCTGACAGAGACCTCTGAAGTTCAGGAGCTACTCTGATGTGATGACGCTGTGGGATTTACCTCTGTTCTGACCATAGCAACCCTTGAGATGTGGACTTTCCCTGCGATGACTCAGCCCACTACGCACTGCTTCGGGGAGGACATTAGGCTATTTTAAGTATTCAGATTAATTTATTTGCTGGCTTCTGACCAATGTAAAAACTAATGAGATTGTCCTCCAGGGCCAAAATAAGAGCTTGTGGCTAAGTTTCTCGAAACTATATAAGCATCACGGAGCAAAAATGAACATTTAAATTATACTCATCCACAACACTAAGTCCCTGCTCAGAACAGATGTAAAGTAAGAATACAGATATCAGGGAGACTTCAATATGAGGTAGAATAGAATAGTTTACAGCAATACACACTTACTAAATTTAGAGGGTTCTCAACAAGCTCCCGCTAATGGATGAATTGAAGGTAAAAGGAAGTTTTCATGAAAAAATACCCCATGCAGGAACACTTGTCTCAGGAAGGGAGACCCAGAAAAATGAGAATTGGCTGGCCTTAGAGTCCTCAGACCTCCGTCCACTCATGAGAGACCGTGGACATACACCCCCTGCCTCAATTGCCTCTGCATTGGTACGGAAGCCAGAGAAGGGAAGATGATGGAAGAAGGGGTCGGAACGGGCTTCCCTTAACTGAAGGCAGGGAAGAACATGAAGGGGAAGTGAGACCTAAGCCCCACCCTTAGGAATAAAAGCAGACGGCAGAACTGCAGAAGGCTATCAGTTAGCCTATCAGAGAGGGATAAGCAAACACCAGCTAAGAATGAGTGACATTCCAGGGGCAACCCACTCCGGCCATGAAGAGACAAGGCCATGAGCTCCTTGAAAGGATATAACATGATGGCCTGGAGATGAACAGACTGAAGCATGTATGACTTTACTGACCACTATTTCACTGTCCAGATCAGAAACCAGCTCTGGGCGAAAACTCTCAAAGTTGTCTTGGAATGTGCGGGGCTGATGTGAACATCCGGCATCAGAATCCCCTTAAAAATGGAACCATCTTAAATAAAAACTTTAAAAGAAAAGAAACCAAAAAAAGAAGGAAAGAAGTGGAACTATCTTTGGGGAATCACCGGTGAAAAAGATGAAACCCTGAGTATATGAGGAGCTAGACTAAACAAACCAAAAAATAAACAGGAAGCAAAGGGAGGGAGGGGATGGCCAACCAGGAGGGTGGATGGTCCAAAGGGACTTTCATTCAATACAAAGGTATTTCATAATGAATTTGAAGTTGTTGTGTTGCTCGAAATGTCACACTTCTTCGCCTTTTCTCCCGGCCTTCACTGGAGTCTGCTAGACGCACAAAGACGCTGTGTGTGTGTGTGTGTGTGTGTGAGTGTGTGAGTCAAAGCAGTCAGTTGAGTTCCCTTAGCCATGCTGACCAGCGTGGAACAGAAACTGTACACATAGCATGATCTAGAAACTAAACTCGTTCACTGGCAGCAGAAGCTCAGAGCTAGAAATAATGACAAAACATAAGCCTTTTGTGAAATTGCAGAAATCTTAGGAGAGGTGCTGGGTTTCCATGTCAATGGTTTGAGGTAAGCCATGTCTGCAATCAGAGCTAACACCTGGGCTACATACATATGATGAGCATGCTGAGAAGCCGTGTACCCATAGGTTCTGGAAGCAACCACTGCCCCCAAACTTTTTATTCTTTAGAAGAGCCCCCTGAAGTCTCCTTTGTACCTCTCAAGGCTTAAGGACCAAACAAGAATCATGCTAGAGAGCGTTTTCTCAGTCAGACAGACGAGAAAACTGCACCTGCTTAGGCCCACTGACCCTATGACCCCAAAAGCCAACACGTACAGTGCTCTGACCCTGCTAAGGATGACTGTAAGAGCCCCTGAAAAACTCTAATTGCATGGCACCTGTGACAGTGGTCCTCAATATCCCTCACAGTGCACTCTGTCCGTTTTTGGGGTGGGAGGGGGTGGCAGCGCCAGGGCAGCCCAATTGCCACAACTGCTTCTTGGAGGAAACTGGAACGAAATCTGGAATTGCCGTGGGGAGGGAGCTCAGGGTGACACAAGTCAGTGCCACGTGCCTCCCTCGCCAGTAACCTCCTCTGTGCCCTAACTCAGGGACAAAAACCACTATTCCTTCACCACGTGTCAAAGCGTGGCCCTGACTTCTTTGGGGGCCATTTGACCCCCGAGTGGAGGAATCTCTACCGAAAATGACTCTCGGGCCCCAAGGGCTGTGTTTGTTTCACTGCACTCATTTATACGCTGTCCTAGTTCTGTTTTATAGGAAGTTCGTGCACACGGACTAATTAGCACATAGACCATTCCCCTAGATCAGCATAGGTCCATGGACTGACTGTCGGAGCCTTAAGAATGGTGCTTCAGTATTCGTCACACAGCAAAGCAGAGCTTTGGAGTCAGACGAGGTGTCTCGCACCCATTTTCTAACACTCCGGACCCCACCAGAGCTAGGAAACGAGAGGTAGTGGGCAGCAATAGAGATCCAGCGAGGCCTCCAGCCTCTCTGCAGTAAGTTGTCAATGTTGAACTGTGTGCCTGGGAAACCCAGGGTTGTAATGTCGCCAGTCCGGGCAAGGACGTGAAGCCCAAGCTGACAGAACCCTTATTTCAGTGGCTCAATTCGCTGAGAAAATGTGCGTCATCGAAGGCAAGAATGGCAGCAACCCAGGCCTCCCCGCGACTCGCCAACAAGCCAAGCAGCCATCCGGATCAGAGTCCAGACTCGACCTCTTCCTGGAGCCAGAGATGCTGAGTGGGAACAACGAATCACAGGCTTCATACTTGGAAAGGACCACAGAGTTTATCTCACCTGACCCTTTTGTTTTGCCGATTAGGGAACAAAGGGCGCGACCCCTTATTTGAAGGGCCCAAGATTTCCAGCTTCCTGATGACAGAATCAGAACTAACATCCAGGACTTTGCATTCAGATGTAACGACAGGAATTCCACAACATTTGCAGCAAGTAGCAAAGCAAGGAAAGTCTTCCCCAAACTCCAGTTCGTATGTCTGACATCAGACTGTGCTGCAAATGAACCTTCCCCAGGCCGGAAGAGAACCCGTGGGTTGTCGCCGTTCTCTCTCATGGTAACAGCCAGCTAACAATTATGGGCACGTCTACAACACGCCAGGCATCCAGGCATCGTGCCAAGCATTTTTCATGTACTACTTCATTGAATCTTCATAATAATCTGATACCCCTACTAACTACATTTTGCTGAAAATAAACCTGAGACATTGAAATATAAAGTCATTTGCCCACATCGGCACAGCTACATCGTTGGAGGAGACAAGATTCAAATCCAGATCACCTACCTTGATGACTAGTGTCCAGTCACCCTGCCATACTGACAATTGGCTAACATTAAAATGTAGCATTAAGGGGCGCCTGGGTGGCTCAGTCGTTGTCTGCCTTCGGCTCAGGGCGTGATCCCAGAGTCCCGGGATCGAGCCCCACATCGGGCTCCTCCGCTGGGAGCCTGCTTCTTCCTCTCCCACTCCCCCTGCCTGTGTTCCCTCTCTCGCTGGCTGTCTCTCTCTCTCTGTCAAATAAAAAAATAAATAATCTTTTAAAAAAATGTAGCATTAAAAATGCATAAATGAAGCTGAGATGCATGAAAATGGCTAGCTACATAACTAAACACTTCATGTTTTCAAGTCTCCTGGGACACTCGGCATCCAAAATGGCAGCACTTCCACTGTGTCAGAATCACTGTCAAGGAAGTTCTGCCATCTTGTCCTCCATAAGCCATCCCCTCAGGCCTCCGCCCTACAATTCTGGAGAAGTCTGGGAGATTCCAGTGTCCTGAAACCTCTGTCCCAGTGCACTTCTGTGTGGCTCCTGTTTGCGATTCAGGGCATATCAGGGAGCCGGGGTGAAATTAGCCTCTGCTCTCCTCCCACTCTCTCTACTTGGTCTGAAAACAAGAGCTTCGGGGACAAAGACATAAGCAATGCTGACGGTTCTCCAGAGATAAGCAGGAGAGATCAGAAAAAAGGAGAGAGAGATGAACAGGCCTGTGGGAGGCTGGTACTGAGACCGAGGCAGGGATACAGAGGGAATGCTGGTGGGCACATTGCTCAGTTTAAAGTTCACTGGCTTATTTTAGGGTCTGGTAAAGATGTGATTATCAAAATATCATGTATCTATCTATCCAGGAAAATATGTTTCAGCCAGTAGGATACTAGCCCCTCTAGGGTCCATTTTCAGATCTGTCTTATGCCTCAGAAGAAGCAAGTACTTTGTGATCCAGGAATGCATCCACATTTCCCAAATAGCTACCACATATGTTCAGTAATGCCAGAGCTGCCTCCAACAGCAGAGAAAGGCTGCTAACCCACAATTAGAAAGAAGGAAAAGCTTAAAGTCTCAAACTACTGAGATCAACTTCTTTCCAGAAACAGAATTCCTTTGAGGGAGAGCAAAGAGGAAGGAGAAGGAATGGTGGCTCAGGGTTCCTGCAGTGGGGTAGAGGTGGGCACAACACCCACGGAGGAGACATGGGACTCCAGTGGCAAACTGCCACTGATCTGGTGTTGCCCAGGACTTTTGTACAGGATGGGACCGATGGACAGCTTGGGGCTGGTGGGGCTGCAAGTGGTCAGGGGAAGGTAGATGTATAGTCTAGACGGCATGGTCTTATTTGCACTTGGGTCACCAAAAAGTAAAGCAATTTCACGACCTGCTTTCTGCAGGCTCTTTATCCACGTGACCTCCTTTCGCCTTCATGCGAACCATGTGAGGGAGGTCCTTTGAAAGCTGCCGTGAGCGGCACCTGGCTGGTTCCGTCAGTAGAGCATGCGACTCTTGATCCTGGGGTCATGAGTTTGAGCCCCACATTGGGGTAGAGATTATATTAGAAATTTAAAAATTAAATCTTAAAAAAAAAAAAAAAAAAAAGCTACCTTGAGTGGTTTGCAGGTATACCAGCCAAGGGAGCAAGGGGAGGCTGAAATCCAGTCCTCACTCAGCTCTCCAAGCTCAGGGCCCACAGGCCACAGGGGGCTCCCTTCTCTAATGCACACACCTGCTGAATGGGCTCTCAGCAAGTCTGGCTGCCACCACCCCAGTTCGAAACTGTAAAATGAGGCTTGGAGATGGCGGTGCACATGCCCAGGGTCAGGGGAGGAGTAAATGGCAGAACCACGATTCTAAAGCAGGTCTGTCTTCTCCCAACCTCGCTTCTGTTCCACTCTGCTGGACTGCCTTGGTATTTGGAGAGAAAAATAAAAAGGAGGGCAAGGAAACTTCTTAGGACCAATGGCCCAATGCCTTTAATGATTTCCTAGACAAGAGAAAGTTCTGGAATGACACTGATCTATGCAAAGGCACAAATGCAGCCAGGCACGGACAACCATTTAATTAAACAATCACATATCAGAAATCAGTAAGTACCAGGCGAGGATCTAGGCACTCAACAAAGAAAGGAAGAAGGAATGACCCTGCCCTCAGAGAGCTCAGAGACAGTGAAACACCGAAGATCAAGTAGAACAAAGAGAGTTAATCAAAGGAACTGGCAATTGTTTGTATTGGGTAGAACAAGGAAACACGACAGTCAAGGTGTAACTTGAGCTCAGCCTTGAAGGATAAGAAAGTCTCTGTAGAGACAGTAAAACCCAAAGAGGTAAACTTCCAGCCAAAGGCCTTGCAACCCCTAGTCACTGCCGAGCAGCACAGTTGAAGCCAGGCTGGAAATGCCAGTGACCCATCTTGATCTCTCCTGAGATTCCCAGATGAAAAAACCCACGTCACAGGCTCTTGCCCGCAGCCTGTCTGCTGCAGAGACCGTAAGCACTGCCCACAGAAAGAAAAAGAGCCCCAGGGAAAGCGAAACAGATTTCTGTACTGTAACTTGACATATCTGGGTTTTCCAGGCACTGCGGCTCACTTTCTTGAGAACCGTTGAAAGAAACCAGCCAGTTCCTCCGCTGCAGTGACCTGGGCACAGCTGCGGTGCTGAGATAAGGAGCCCGAGCCCGCTCCACACTGGGCGCTGCTTCAGGAGGCTCTTTGGGTGGGGCTGCTTGTCTGGAAGATGGCAACCTGACTGCACGCCCAAGGCTGAGCGCAGGTCTCAAAAGGAATGCAGCAATCCCTTCTAGAGGTCCTTCCGCTCCTCCATCAGGGGAAGGAGAAATGGACGTGAGTGGAGAGCATACTATTCACACACTGGGCGCTGTTTCTCATTCTGTCCTGGTGGTACCAAATCAAAGAAGCGTTAGTTTACCCTGTCTATAAGATAACGAACTGAGGTTCTGGAAGTTTACACAACTTGACCGAGGTCACACAACCCTTAAGGAATAAAGACAGCAATTTAACCCAAATTCACACGGACTTTCAAAAGTAAAGTTCTTTTGGTTTCATCAAGGCAGCTTAGTGGGATGCCTGAGAGTACAGACTTGGGTATCTGTGATGCCAGCCGGTGAGTCCGGAGACCCAGAGGGGGTCCCACAGGACCAGCCAAGAGGGTCCTGGCTGCAAGTAGGATAGAAATCAAACTCAAGCCAGCAGCCAGGTAGTGAAAGCAGAGCTTACTGAAGGTAGAGAGAGAGTTCAAGTACAGAGAGAGTGTCTGGGAGACTCTGGAAAGGAAAGCAGAAAGAGTCTCTTCTTCGTTTAGGGCCTAGGGTTTTTACTGAGGATTGTGGTCTAGTGTGCGTTTCCTCACAGGCTTGTAGGAACCAGTTAGAACAAAGACAAGGGCCTAGGTGTTATTGCTTGGAGCCAGGGGGTCTTGGTACCTAGACGTCCAGCGGTGGTGTTCTGGAATGTGCACATAATGGCTTCATCTGCTCATTTTCACTTGATCCTTCCTTAGATGTTATCTATTCTAAAGAAATCATTAACTCCTTGTCCCTTACAAGGAGGACAGACACTATTTGCATTATGAGGCATGTGTAAAGTGGGAGTCAGGTCCTAGCAAGAATAGAAGCAGGAGAAGGAGCAAAAAGATTTTTTTTGAAGTCCTTCAGTTTTCCTATCTCATATGGATGCCAAGGTTTGAAACCCAGTCAACCACTAACCAGCTGAGAGGCCCCAGAAAGTTCACTAAACATTTCTTTGCTTCAGTTTCTTCCTATGTGAAATGGGATAATGATAGTGAGGATCACAGTGTTAACAGATACAACACACATAGAATTGTACCGACACAGAAAGTGTTATGTACTGAGGATGATGACTCCATGTAGGAAAAGAAGTAAAAAGGCACTCTGGAAACTGGGAAAGGAAAAAAGGACTAGGAAGCACTGGGGAGAAAAATAAGGAAGGGGGAGAGGGAGAAGACAACAATGTCAAAAAAAATCATCAGTATGTATTTCAGCCATGCCTGGGATCTTCCACCTAACCTACTCCTCCTTCCCCACTACAAAAAGTAGGCCACAGCCACACTCAGTCTGCAGAGCTGTTAGAAACTGGGCCACAGATAGATGATTTGGAGTGAGGCTTGGGGGAGGGGCTTAGATGGATACATTAGATGATTGATAGATAGATAGACAGCCTTCAATTAACAAATGCTCTGCTCTTGAATGGAGATTCTCCTACAGAAAAAAAAAAAAAAAACAGGAAAATTGAACATTTATGACCCCTTTGCTCCACTGCTCCCCATGGCTCAACAAAGAGGGCAGCTCTGGCTTGTATCTTACCTTCAAAGTCTGCAAAACTATGTGCACGTGTCATACAATGGACCTCCTGGTCCATGGGCTGCCAACTTCACACTTTCTGCATCAATGGGTCCCAGATAAAGGAGGAGGAGCTCTTAATAACCACTGGGAACAGTGATCATGGTTTCCAAGGGAACACTCAGGTCAAATACAGCTACTCAAGGAGTTTGAAGGATAAAATGACAATGATAATGCAAAATTACCCATCTTGGAGAGGAGCCTTGTGACACTAATCAAGTCATTTCTTCCTCAATGTCACCTGTAAAATGAGGATAATATCCTATTTCCTACTGTTGTATGATAAATAATTTTTCAGGTCTTTGTCCCAGGTTGCTGGGACTGAGTATTCTAAGCCCTTGGAATTTCCTGATTGATAAGAGTGTCTGTTATCCATGGGCCCCCTGGACCATATCTGAGTTTCTGCTAAGGAGATGACTCAGGCTGGGAGCTAATCATGCCAGAAAGACCAATCATGTGATTAGTGGATTAAGGCTTTGAGCCACATGTTATCAGCCCAACCTTCCAGCCACTGGAGAAGGAAGGGAGCTGAAGATTGAGTCTAATCACATGCCTTATGATTCACTTGGTTGTGTCTACCTAATGAAGCCTCAATAAAAACTCTGAACTCAGAAGAGCCTCCTGGCTGGTGACACACATCAGTGTGCTGAGGGGTATATGCCCTAACTCCATGGGAGAGGACAATGGGAGCTCTGCATTTGAAACCCTATCAATCAGACCTCACCCTATGGGTCTTCATTTGTCTGGTCCTGATTTGTATCCTTTATAATGAAACTGTAGGGGAGCCTGGGTGGCTCAGTTGGTTAAGCAGCTGCCTTCAGCTCAGGTCATGATCTTGGGGTCCTGGGATCAAGTCCTTCATCAGGATCCTTGCTCAGCAGGGAGCCTGCTTCTCCCTCTGCCTCTGACTACTGCTCCCCCTGCTTGTACTCTAGCTCTCCCTCTGGCAAATAAATAAACAAAATCTTTATATATAGATATATAGATATAGATATAGATATAGATATAGATATAGATATATAGATATATCTTTATATCTATATATAATATAATATTATATTTATATTTATAAATATATTATATTATATATAATCTTTATATATATATTTCAATAAATATATTTATATTATATATATGTAATATATATAATATAAAATATATTATATATATAATCTTTATATATATTTCATTCAGAGAATTTCATTATATATATTATATATATATATAAAATTATACATATTATATATATATAAAATTATATATATATATATATATATATATATATATATATATATATAATATAAACTGTCATTGTAATTATGGCACTTTCCTGAATTCTAGGAGTCATTTTAGTGAATGTCAAACCTGAAGGTGTCATAAGGTTCCCCAGTTTGCAGCCATTTAGTTACAAGTGCAGGTGCCCTGGGGCTCCCAAACTTTCAGCTGGCATCTTAATTCAAGGGAGTCTTGTTGGAAACTGTGATCTTAACTTCTGAAGTCTGAGCTAACTCCAGGCGGCTAATATCAGAATTAGACTGCAGTATATGTACCACAATATAAGGTAGCAAATGCTACCTTAGGAAAGAGATATAATCATATACAAAAAACGAGCTTATAAACTGTGAAAGGTTAAGTAAACATTACATATGTAATTGTCTTAAAGGCTGTAGTATTAATGAAAGACTAACAAGGCAATTTCTTTAAGTTTATTTTTCCAGCAATTCAGATGAATCTTTGTTATTCCACCAATAGTCTCTTGCCTAACCCATTAAGGCTAAATTTATTGATTCATTCATTCATTCATTCATTCACTCCACAGAATTTAATGGAAATACAATATGCACAAGATTCTGTGCTTGATGTGGAACCAGTGGGGAAATATCAAAACGGAAAAGAAGTCATGCTTATCCCCAAGAAAGACACAAACTAGCCCAGGGGATACGATAGCAAATGCAAAAACAAAGTAGAGAGCATGTGCCACAAGAGAGGCGGAGTTAAGCTAAAGAGAAGGGATTCTTTCTATGGGAATCAAAGAAAATTTGCAGAGGAAATGACATTTGAACCAGGCCTCAAGAAATTCATAGCACGCAGAAGTGTAGGGAGAAGAGCAGGGACATTCTATGCTGGGCGGACAGTGAAGTGAAGGTACAAAGGCAGAAAACCATGGGCGTGCACGGAAAGGTACATTCATGAACGGGAGTAATGTCAGAGCACCAAAGAAGGATACATCGGAACCAGGTTAAAATGTTAAGTGGACGAGTTTGTAACATCCTGTAGGCAAAAGAGAACTCCTGAACAATTTGGTACCATCAGATATGGCAATTTGATACAGATGTTTTTATTCTTTTCTATTAAAGGTAATTTGGTTGAAAAAGCTGAGAAGCACTAACCAGCTCCCTCATTTTAGAGAAGAGTAGACAAGGACCTAGAGGTTCTGTGATACGCCTGCGTTCACACAAACACATACCTAATGGTCAAACCACAGCGAGGGTAGGATCACAAACTTCTAGCCCTGTGCTCTTCTCACACATACATTCAAAGTTAGGTTTTCAAATTCAAATCATTAATAATTTATTGGCCTGCCCTTTGGGCTAAAGAGGATATCAATGCCTCTCTTCTGGAGACAAGTAGTACTCCAGCTTTCTCCCCTTAGGAGCAAAAGCACAAATACAGGAAGGCCTTGAGCAGGCTTGAGGGTCTTGCCCACTGAAGAGAGTCAAGTTCTGCATGCAAAGTCAATGGAGCAGAACTGAACCCACAAGACTGGCTTCATTAACATCAGCCAGCTGTAGAGTGAAGGGTTGCCTGCAAGGGGAGACCGTGCGGCTGAGTATCTCCTAGAAACAACAGCCACAGGACCGCCTAATAGAAAGCACAAGTAATATTTCCCGGAAACAGCTGGACCGTGAGACAGGTAAAGGCAAACAGCACGTTCCTCTGTGGCCAAGGAGAGGGAGAGCTTGAACAGTTTGCTTGCTAAGAGCAACCCAGGTGAACATACCCATCTCTACCTCTGTACCGCTACTGCCTTTTCTCTTACATTTTCTCAGTCTCTCTAGGACGCTTAACAAAATTCATCGCTCCTACAGCACTGGGAAATTTCCTGAGAGTCTTTGATTTGTTTCAGTCTGTGAAGGACAACCAGAGAGTCAAAAGACCCGACCTTCTGCTTCACCAACATAAGACGCGCTGAACGAAAACCACCGAAACCATCCTGCTCGTTTCAATGAGGTGCTGACGTCATGGTTTCTGGGTCTTACTAACTACCAAAATTACATAATTTTTTAACTTCCAGGAATAAAAGTAAATTAAGTGTTTATCCATAACTGCATGAAAACGAAGGAAAGGATCCAGTCCTAGAACCCACTTTCAAGTCCAGGGAGGTGGCCCTGAAATACAGTCACCAAGTTGCCCGCCTTGTTCTAGGAAGAACGGCGTGCTGGCCCATGTGGTAAGGCTTGCACCCCAGAGGGGCTGGGGAATCTCCTTGTGAAGGTGTGGGTTCCACTCACCTGCTCTCAGCTGATATAAACCCTCCCACCTTTCCCTCCAAACCACTACCTGTTTTGTAGGTTTCCTCCATAGAAGCCTCTCTACACCTGTATGAACAGACCAATCAGTGCATAGTGCTAGGGTCTGGGGGGGCTGAGCTGGCAGACCCAACCATGTATTTTTTGGTTACCCCATCTCAAGCTCTGTCTTAAGTATCCCAGAGAGGGTTAATTCTTAAAATTAAGAATTTTCCATCATCGCTGCTTGGCCACTACCCAGAATTTCTCACCCATCCTTAAGAGGTGGGCAAGTACCCATAATTTATCTTCTTGGGGTTTCTAGTCAGAATTTTCTATGTTTTCAGCTAATAAAAAGCTTGTTTTCCCTGTTCGTGTACTACATACACCATTCATTTCTCTGTTCAACAAATATTTATTGTGCCAGCTACTGTTTCAGACATCCAGGATGCAGCAAGTAATAGCCAAAAGCCTCATAAAAAGTAAATCTAGTAGAGTGGAAAAGCAATAAGCAAATAATAGCACGCAAACAAACAGATATAAATCGTCAGGTAGTGGTGAGTTCCATGTAGAGAAAGATAAAAGAGGGAAAAGGGACAGAAAGTATGTATCGGTGGTACTTGATTCAGAGTGGTCCGTGATAGCCTCTTTATGGGCTGACACGTGAGCTGTAACAAAATGAGGTAAGGAAGCAGCCCTCCATGGTTAGATGTATTTTTCTATATAGGACTTGTACCTCCAAGGAGATTGTAGGCACTTTACAATGAGATCCAAATCTGTTATATTTTTAATATTTTATTTATTTATTTGAGAGATACAGTGAGAGAGAGAAGGAGCAGGGGGAGGGGCTGAGAGAGAGGGGGAAGCAGACTCCCTGCTGAGCAGGGAGCCCAATGACAACGTGGGGCTCAATCTCAGGATTTCGGGATCATGACCTGAGCCAAAGGCAGACGTTTAACTCACTGAGCCACCCAGGCACCTCCCAAATCTGTTATTTTAATATAATGGCTCTAGCACAAGTCCGAACATGTAGCCGCCTGCACATTATCAGTACTTGGTAAACATTTAGGTGTTTGAAAAGTCATTTTACAGTAGTTAATTCAACCCTTTCCTATTATGCCACCAAACTAGTAATTCGGCTCTTTTTGAAACTGCATTGCTCTAGTGCAAAAGGAGCAGACAGACACGGTGAAGATGAGAAGCCAGATACTCTAGTCTAGTCATCTGTCTGCAAACCGAAGCCAGGTTCCTGAAGACCACACGGCAGCAGACTCTGAGACAATCAGTGGGCGTGGGGAGGAAAGGGACCGCATCAGGAATCATCCCGCCCCATTCGAATGGATCCTAAGTTAATTAGATAAACAAATGGAGTGATGCATACATAAAGAAGCCACTTGCTGACGGGTGTGCAGCTAGTTAGGGAATGAAAAGAACAAGAAACGACAATTGCTGGAGAGGATGTGGAGAAAGGGGATCCCTCCTACATTGTTGGTGGGAATGCAAGTTGGTACAGCCACTCTGGAAAACAGTGTGGAGGTCCCTTGAAAAGTTAAAAATTGGACTACCCTATGATCCAGCCATTGCACTACTGGGTATTTACCCCAAAGATACAGACGTAGTGAAGAGAAGGGCCATATGCACCCTAATGCTCATAGCAGCATTGTCCGCAATAGCTAAATCGTGGAAGGAGCTGAGATGCCCTTCAACAGATGACTGGATTAAGAAGATGTGGTCCATATATACAATGGAATATTACTCAGCTATCAAAAAGAATGATTTCTCAACATTTGCTGCAACATGGACGGCACTGGAGGAGATAATGCCAAGTGAAATAAGTCAAGCAGAGAAAGACAATTATCATATGGTTTCTCTCATCTATGAAACATAAGAACTAGGAAGGTCGGTAGGAGAAGAAAGGGATAAAGAAAGGGGGGTAATCAGAAGGGGGAATGAAGCATGAGAGACTATGGACTCTGAGAAACAAACTGAGGGCTTCAGAGGGGAGGTGGTGGGGGAATGGGATAGGCTGGTGATGGGTAGTAAGGAGGGCACGTATTGCATGGTGCGCCGGGTGTTATACGCAACTAATGAATCATGGAACTTTACATCAGAAACCAGGGATGTACTGTATGGTGACTAACATAACATAATAAAAAAATATTATTATGAAAAAAAAAAAGAAGATGTGGTCCATATATATAATGGAATATTACTCAGCCATCAAAAAGAACGATTTTTTAACATTTGCTGCAACATGGACGGGACTGGAGGAGATAATGCTAAGCGAAATAAGTCAAGCAGAGAAGGACAATTATCATATGGTTTCACTCATTTATGGAACATAAGAAGTAGGATGATCGGTAGGAGAAGAAAGGGAAGAAGAAAGGGGGGTAATCAGAAGGGGGAATGAACCATGAAAGACTATGGACTCTGGGAAACAAACTGAGGGCTTCAGAGGGGAGGGGGTGGGGGACTGGGATAGGCTGGTGATGGGTAGTAAGGAGGGCACGTATTGCATGGTGCACTGGGTGTTATATGCAACTAATGAATCATCGAACTTTACATCAAAAACTAGGGATGTACTGTATGGTGACTAACATAATGTAATAAAAAAAATAAATTAAAAAAAAAAGAAAAAAACAGTACCTGGGTGTCTAACCCGCAGCTGAGTGGAGTGCCTTTGCTCTATCAAAAGCCAGCATTTCTGGAAGAACCGTTGCTTGAAAAAAGAAACGACTGACAGACTGAGTTATGGGGCACTACATGGTAGCTGGATATAAAATCCTGTGGCTGTCGGCGGTACCGCCTTTCCAGGACAGCTTTCTCTCCAGAAGGAATCCTGTCCCCCGTGTCCCTGATAGATGGACTTGCAGCCCCCGCCTGGTTTCTCCAGACGTGAGGCGCTCGCCTTCCCCAGAGGGGCAGTCTGATGGCTCTGCTGGACAGCTCTAGCCATTACAAAGCTGAAAAGTTAGCTCAACGATTTTCTTTGTTTTCTACAAAGCCATACACCGCGGTGAAATCAGATGATTTTATAATAGATACTTTAATAGAAAGAGTATTTATACTCAATACCTGGCCAGTAAAGTTATAATTAAAAATACATCTGCTAGAAATGTTAAATAAATGATCTGTCTGGATTTGTTATTTCTGATGCCTCGGAAATTACCGTTCTCAGAAACAGATCTAAAAGGTTGGATTTGAACAACTTTGCCATAGCCAAGACACTAAATTTGGGCTGTGTTTTTTTTTTTTTTAAGATATGCCATAAAGAATAAGAATAAATGTAGGCTTTCAAAGGCAAATTGTGTGTGATTTTTCATCCCTTTCAAGCAAATCATTAAAAGGCTGGAATCTGGAGGTAAAAGACACAGTGAGTAAAGAAAATTGTCACCAAACATATGGTATTAGATTTAAAATTAAACTCTATTTCTCTTCCCCAAGCCTGCAGAAATCTACAAGTAGATTGGCGCTATCAAGGATGTTGACTTTTTTTCCTCAAATGTTCAATTTTTCCTGGAAACCACAGAAACTGAAATGATTGAGCAGTGTTCCTTCATGAACAAGGATATTCACCCTTGCACAAAACCAGAAGACCCATCTGGTTAGCAACAAGTCTGAATGACAAATTACTTTTTTAAAGAAATATAGTTTCATTATTTTCACATACATAGAGAAGAGTATATGAAATTGACAAAGTATAAAATACTAATAGTCCTTTTAGAAATTGCTTTAAGGAATAAATAAAGATGGTTTGTGATCAGCAAATCATTATTAGCATGCAAGGACCTTGAGAATTTATTTTTCTCTTAAAATCACCATTTTCCTGGGGCACCTGGATGGTTCAGTCAGCCAAGTGCCTGCTCTCAGCTCAGGTCATGACCTCTGGTTCCTGGGATCAAGCCCCGCATCAGGCTTCCTGCTCAGGAGGGAATCTGCTTCTCTCTCTCTCTCTCTCTATCAAATAAATAAATAAATAAAATCTTTTTAAAAATCACCATTTTCCCAAATCTTTTTTTTCTAATTTACTTAAACTATTAATAAGTAAACAGAAAAAAATTCTTGTTCCAAAGACCTCAAATTTTTAATCACTACCTTTTTAATTCTTATTTACCTAGTCTTCACAAAGACGCTAAAATGATAAAACACAGGAATATCCAACTTAGTTGACTTCATTCCATCAAGACAGGTGGTCAAACGCAGAACTTTCAAACCCATTGAATTAGGTCAAGGAAAAAAAATAATCAGGATATAAAATATCTGAAATCACCTACTCGAGTACTGCAATAAAACCAAGTAATAACATTCCCCCCCCAAATTTTTAGAACATTCTCAACCCTTTTTTGATAATTTAATAATAATTTTAAGAACATTCTTGACCTTATTTGAATAACTAGAATTTCAATATTTATAGCCCAAACCTAAGTTTTCCACAATCAGTGGCAATGGATTTCTATAACTTTTCAACATTAAATATAGAAATGAAATTTATGTTACCACATGGCTTAGTTTTCAATTTGCCGTTCTCACTAAAATTTAGAACCACTCTAAATTCCTCTTAATTTTTTATGAATAGCATTTAGTGCCTGAGTATTATTTTAGATATTTAGACAGCTGACCTGACCTACATCGCAGTACTAATTCAGCAGAACTTACCAAGAGTATTCTTCCAAAGAGCCGCCTTGCGTGTTTAGAATGTTCTACTCCCTTTGGTATCATTAAAATAGTTAAGTTTTGGGATAATATCATTATCAAAGGAATGGAAGAATATTGGAGAGAATAAAATTCATGTCTAAAAAGTCCCTCTGTCCTTCGTTTTCAAACAAAAATTTTTGTTGGTAAACAGTAGAAATAATTGTGAGTCTGAAAGATGAACGAGGATAATAATAAAAGTTGTGTTTGGAGGATTCACACCCTCAAAGCTGGTGTCCGGCCTCAGACAAGCAGAGTCCCACTGCCACTTCCACCTGGGTGCTCTCACCAAGGAAGATGAGTGCTGGGATTTTACCCCAGAAGACTTCCAGGCCTACCGGAGGGGTGAGCATTGACACACACAGACCAGATAGGAGAAGTCTGCACAGGACAGATGATAGCACCTTGGCATTGGTAATACAGAAGTTCTAAAGGGTCAAAAAAAGGGACAAGTTTTAATGAGGTTTTAGAGGTGAATACTATGGGATCATTTCAATGAGGAAAGCCCAGAACTGCTGTCCTTGCAAATGGCCCCTGTCACTGAGAACTAACTGCCAGCTGAGGTGCCTTCCACACCTAAGAAGGACTCTAAGGAGGACCTGGAAACTCAAGACCTGTGTGTCTCCCTTCCATACTCGCCAGCTGGGGGAAACGGAAGGGCACCTTTCCTAAACATGTCAATGCAAGCAGTTGACTAGTCAAGAGACATGGATTCAAATCTCACTTTTGCCTCCTACTCACTCAACCATGTTGTCTGGTCCTCTGTCTAAAATAGACTCCCTTCCCTTCCCCCATCTCATCTTCACTCTAAACCCCACCCTATCACCTGGATACTTTTCCTTTTAGCGCTGATCATTACCTGCTACTGGTATGTTCACGTGCACGTGTGTTTCTTTCTTTGTTCTTATTTTCTGTCACCTCCTCTAACATGGAATCCTGGTAGCTAGAACAGGCGTGCAGAGGCAGCACAGATCATAAGAGGGGAGTCTCTGTGAAAGGGGGGGAGGAAAGGAGCCCACATCAACTGAACACCCACCCCGTGCTCCGAATCAGGCAGTTTCTGGCCCTCTACAAGCACTGTCCCTCCTTCTTCGCAATATAATAAGCCTACAGGGTGGCCTTGCCACCCTTGCAAAGACGAAAGAAAGTAGGTTCAGAGAGGCAAGGTGAGGTGCTCAGAGTTTCAAAGCCTGTAAATATTGAAGGGGAGTTTCAAATCTGCATCTGTCTGCTCCAAATGCATGACCTTCCCACTAAGCACTATAAACTGTCATGTGCTGTACCAACATATGAATTATCTATCATTACTATTTCATGCTTAAATTCTATGAGAGCTATTTGAAAAAATAAATAGTTCTAAGAATAAAGTAGAGCCTAGAGAATCCCCTGATTTCGACTCTCAAACACTTTCAAAACTGCACTTCAAACAATATTTTTAATGAATTGCTACAGGATAGGAGGCCATGTGTAAGGAACTAGCTTAAAAATGCAAAGCAAATAATAAGGATACTCAACTATTTCTGTGGATACAAAGCTGCAAAGTGCTGTCCTTTGGGGATCGGGGTCAGGGGAAACACTAGGTCATATTTTTATAAATGCTACAGAAGAGGGAATACACATTGAAATTTCCCAATTGCCAGCTTAGTATTTCTCACAATACAGTGCCAAATTGGTGGAGAGAAACTACAGAATGTTCTTTCCTAGCTGTGTGAAGAAGCAGAAAAGCAGCTGACAGAAACATAAAGTGTACTATATTTACAGAGTCAGGGGTCCCACCATCAGTCACAACCTGAGAAAGGCATCTAAGACCTGAGTAAATGGATGCTAGACACTATAAGCCCATGCAGCCTCGGCCAGTTTCACCAGAGTCCTGGGCATTGTTGGAGAGAATAGTATATGCACCCGAAAAATCATGAGCTTTACAAAAATGACCAGGCACCCACATCTGGGACCCTCACCCCCACGGAAACACAAGGAAGGTCCCAGAAAGTTGTCATCAAAATGACAATCCGTATAGAGTTGAAATCAGAGCCAGATAATGACTTTTCAGACCAAAAAAACCAGAAAACTGGAGAAAAAGGAATTGTAAAAATCTTTGAAATCATGAAGACAGCATGACCCTGAAGTCTGAGAAAACGTTATTGCATGGACTGTCCTGAGCTCTGTTTCACAAATCCTGTCGGTGCTGTGGCTACAGAGAACCAATCGGTGTGTAAAAATCCAGCAGCCATGACTTCATTCATTGAAGGGCCATTCATTGAGACCATCCAGTGAGCAGGGCACTGTTCTTGGGATGCAAGGGCCATATTAGCACACAGAGACACAAAATCCCTGCCGTCCCAGAGCCTACACCCCAGTGAGGAGACAGACAACAGGAAATAAACATGATGTATGAGAAAATTGTGCAGCCGTTGTAAACTGATAAAGGTACGGAGGGAAATGGAGCTGAGTGAGGCAGTGAGAAGGTCAGCAAAGCTGCAATTTTCAATACAGTAGATACGGAGAAGGTCATATTGGAGCACAAACTTGAAGGAGATGAGAGTAAAGCCACGGAGCTATCTGGAGAGAAACTTCTAGGAAGAGCAAAGGGTCAGCGCACAAGCACGGAGGCAGGTGCACCTCCTTGTGCTTGAAGAGCCTGCGCCGGCCTGATGAGGGGAGTGCAGGGAAGTCACATGAGGGTGGGCTGACGTAGGGGAAGGGAGGTGTGGGTGGATTGTGAAGAGTTTTGCAAGCTATTGGAAGGACTTGGGCTTTTCGTGAGAAAGAGAAGGATTTGGGGGCAGAGAAGTGACATATTCTAGCATGTGATTTTAAAGATCATTGCTGAGTTTGCAAAAGGCTAAATGGGACAAGTGAGGAAGCCAAGAGGCTCTTACAGTAATCCAGGTTAATGATGGTGACGAGACCAGTCTGGCAGCAGGCACAAGTGACAAGGAGTGGTCAGATTCTAGACACATTCTGAAAATGGAGCCAACGGGATTTCTTAATGGATCAAATATGGGGGATGAGAGAAGGGGGTGACCTTAAAGTTTCTTGGTCCACCACTGGAAAGAGCTGCCATTAACCGAGAGGGTAGCTTGATAAGCATGTCATGGGAAAAGAGATAATACGGAAACTGAAAGTCTCACGGTCGTTATGAGTCGCTTACTGCTGGGCAGAAAGTGATTAATAACCCTTTGGAGGTTGGCCGAGGGTGGGTAGAGGTGGGGAACCCAAGAAAACTCTTCCCATGAGCTTTCCAGTACCAGCCTCTGCTGAGAGAAAGTAAGTAGTTAAACGAATTACCTATAAGATCAGACATATCTGAATGTGAATCCTGGGTCTGCCACTTTCCATCCTGAAACCTTATGCAAGCTACCCAACCTCCACGAATTTTAGTTTCCTTGCCTGTGAGATGGAGAAACGACTGAGCTGACAGTGTCTTATGAAGACTACATGAAATGATGCATGGAATGGCTCAGCACAGCGCTTGGTACAAAGCAATAATAAATATTTTAGTTGTTAATAGCTGCAGTGGTAGTAACATTTATAGTATTATAATTATCATAGCTCTCAATCCAAGAGGTGATTAAGATACAGGTCACAAATTAAGAACACAGGAAATCACTGCCACCAATCAAACACTGGCATGATAACTCTTAGCGTCTCTGAGCTGAGACAGAAAGCAACTACCTAAGCCAATCTCCAGAGAGGTTAAGATACTTCTTCAAGTTCACTTATACTTTATAGTAAGAACAGGACTGCAGCCAGAACACAGTCCAGAGTACAGACAATGTCCTTGAAGCATGAAAGGGGTAAATTGAGGACAAATAAAAATACATCAAAACTTACTAACTCCAAAAGATGGAAGGGTATTGGATACAGGATAAAAATATAATAAGATTTAGAAGGATTAAGGTACACTCGTAACTGACAGATACATGAGGAGAAAGCAGGGAAAGTAGAGGGTTGTTGGACTTACAGCCACTCACTCATTCTGGGTTTACTGTCAGGGAAGACATCATAGTTAGTTCACACACAGAATGACTTGGGTCCACAAGAGTTAGTGACAGTCTAGCATACAACTGTGCCTGTTTCCTGAGGACCTTAGTCCCTAATGGCAGAGAGGATGCAGTTGTAGGAACAAGGTTTGCTTGGAACATTCCAAGGAAGGCATCTTGGAGGAGTGGATTGGCCTGGATTTGTAAGTCAATGCACATGCCTTCGTGGAGAAAGGGAGAACATTATGCGCCATCTGTTTCTGGAAGAGATTCAGGCTCTGTGTGACATACAATATAGTGGTCTAAGTCCAGAAACACAATCTGAGGCCTGATGGGCAAGTTGCTTAACTGACATCTCATTTGATAGATGAACAAGGCAGAGCCAGCCCAGCAAGGTCCATGAAGAGGGGCAAAAGGTTCTGAACTGAGCAAGCGTCCGTCCAACCCAATTACATTTGATACATTTATTGTCTGTCTGCTCTGCTACCTGCCAGGAGCTCTGAAATGAGCCAGACGGACATGGCTACTGCCCTCACCTAACTTATACCCTGTCTAGAGAGGGATATAGACAAACAGGCAACGTCAATATGACAAGGTAAGTACTGTCATAAAGAAGAAAACTCAGGTCCAGTAAAATTTATATGGAGACTTGTTACTGTAAGAGATGAGAGAGACAGACTGTGATAAACAAAGGGAACTGAGACCCGGGGAAAGACAGCCATAGAAGGGCACTGTGGAGCCTCCGAGAAGGGCAGGTAGCCCAGTCTTCCATAAATCTTCCTGGAGGAAGTGACAGCAGAGCTGAGATTTGAACAAATAGAGTCTGTTGCCACAGCACTTTGTGAGGGCGTCCATTATTGGTTATTAGATTTGTATTGGCTACCCACGGTTGTTGCCAAGGATTACCAGAGGTTAGAAAAGGAAAGGCAGTAGGGTGAGGGAATGTAAGAAACAAAATCCAACCGGTTTTACTTCTAGTCTTCCCGGAGAGACTGACTTGACAACACGAAGTATATCACTCAGCCTGCTCCCCAAACACCACACCCCACTTCCAGATTATATTTATATCACTGCTCCAATGCAGAATTTTAAGCAGGGTTGAACAACAGCAAAAAACAAAAAATAATATATGTATATAATACATATTATATATATACTATGTAATTATATCTATCATATATGCCATATATATCAAATATACAAGGCAACTTACAGGTAATATAGATAATAAATTCAGTAAAAGACTATGCAAAGATGTGTTACATTGCAGTCATTCTGAACTAAATAAGCTTTCAAGAAAAAAAGACAGATATGTAATCTGACTGCCCCAAGGCATGATTTGTGATATTGATATTGATGAAATCTCCAGAAAGAAGTGATGCAACATTCACTATTACTCTAATTTCCATCAGAATGGACTGTTTTTATATTCAGAGGTTCAGCCTGCATTTATTGGTAACTGGGAGCACTGCCTCAAATATGCATTTGCTCTGAAATCTTATACCTTCTGGGATATTTCTTGTGCCAGGAATATTAGATTAATTGGAGCAAAACAGAAAGCAATTGTTTGTTATATTACATCTCCAGATGACTTCAGTTCTGGTTAATAATCAAAGTCCCCCAAATTATATTCATTATTGCTTCATCATTCTACATATGTGCTGAGGAAAAGTTGTCAATTTATTACTGTTAATTACTGTTATTACTGATTATTACTGTTAATTATTACTGATTCCAACGATGGTTTGGAACTACATTGGAACCTCCATTAGCAGAGACTTTTGAGAACATGATCTCTTGGCTAATGGAGCTTTCTGGTTAACTGAGAAATGGCTAAAACACTTTTCAGAGCTTCCTAAACAATGTCCTATAGAACCTGGGAGTTCTGTGAGATGTGAAAAATGTTCTGCCAGAAAAAGTAGGAAGGAGAAAAAAGAAGAGGAGAGGAAGGAGGGAGGAGAAAGTAGAGAAGGAGAAGAGGAGGAAGAGGGGGCAGAGGAGTAAAGGAAAGATGGGAAGAGGGTTGAGTCAAGGGATGGTGTCCACGCTACAATTTGAGAAGCACTTTTTTAACTGCAGAACTTCTGTACATTGTACATTGTAAATCTCCGAGAAAAAATTATGCATCATTTCCTAACTTATTTCCCCAAGAATTTTTTTCCCAAGACCCCTAATATTATAGATCAGAATATTTTATAGAGTTTAAGAAATGCTGTTCTGGGTTATTTCTTGTGTGAGAAACAGTGAGATGCCCTATTTTCTAAAGCTCTTTGAATATGGCTTACCGCCCTTTAATTATTCGTTGTATGCAATCTCTCCTATTACTCCCCATTCTGTTTGAGAACTACTATCCATCCCTTGGCAGAAAGGAGGTAATCAATAGATGCCTGCTTGAAACACAGTGGGTATTCAATAAATATTTGTTGAACTAGTGAACAAATCCTTTGCACAGGACATTAAATATATTTTAATGAGGGCCTTTGTAATCGCCTCAGTTTCATCTTCTATAGAGGAGAGAGGTCTGCTTAGTAGTCTCTAGGGGTCCCTGAAGCCCTGATCTTCTTGGTTCTGTGACTTCTCAGGTCAGGACCATCGTGCCGAACAGTATCACCCTATAGAATTACGAGGAGACTTCTGAAGAGGCTGATAATTAGAATTCATCACACTTAAAGAATTTGCCCCAAAACTATCTCCTCAAAATAATCATCTGATATCAGTTTGGGTCTTTTGCCTCTTCTTCTCAAAAGCCGAATGTAGAACTTGGTTACCAAGGGTTATGGTTTGTTTCATGTTAAATCATCAGTTTGGGCTATAAAATGCATTCCATTTTGGTAATCAAAGTCTGGAGGCTTTCTCATAATGATTTCATGTTTCCACCCTAACAAGTGGGCTGTGGAACTCACTGAGGAGGGTGCTTGATGCTTAGTTACTCACAGGGATTTTCTGCTAAGGAATGATCAACTGAATAGCTTTTCTGATATTTTTTCAAATAAAATTTTTCTCTTCAACCCCCTTAATTGTTTCATATATTTTGTCAATCTTATTTATCATTATTATATCACTGGTTGAGGATTTATGTTTTTATTCTTCAAACAGAACAACAGCATGGCTTCTGAGAATTACAAAAAATGCCCATCCAATTTAATCCCAGTTGTGATAGAGAGATCTAATTTGCAAAATATAAAACAATAATATGAATATTTTGTATGCAGACAACATACCACCCAGAGGTCTCATGATTTGTAAGATTTTCTATTATTGCCTTGAATAGAACATCTTCTCTAAAGCAACCAAAGTACCCTGTAAACATTCTTCCCATTAGTCCTATCCCCCAAGGAAAGAAACGGGTTGAACACACCATTGCTCTAATTTCACAAAGACAGAGAGAGAAGCTGCAGAAGCAAAATGATTTTTCAAGGTTACCCACGGTCCCACTGTGCTAGTGGTTTAGAAAGAAAGAGAGGCTTGGCTTCTAGCCAGCCTAGAGAATTTGTTCTCTCCAAGTCATAGTTTCATTCAAAGGACAAGAGAGCAAGCAATTTAATATGTGGTGTCACCGATACATCATCCATATGAGGGATGGTATAGCAGCATTAATATGCAAATAGCTAAATATAAAGTGTCTTTTCTTACCAAGCACAGTGCTCCCAACTGCTCAGAAAAATTTATGTGCATATGAAAAGAGAATGAAATTGCAAAGGATGGCGTGTTGCTCATTAATTTATCTTCATTAAAATTTAAGGGGAAAATGGAGCTATATTCCACTCTTAGGACTAACCCTTGGAGTTTGGGGGAAAGGAAGAGAACAAATGTACCTACAGACCTATTGTACCAATACACTTGCCCCAAATGCTCTCTTTCCAAAGGATTTAAAGTTCTGAGGAAAATGACAGATAAATGGCTGAAAGGTAATCCCACAAAACCCCAGGAATTAGCCCTGCATCATTTTCTTCTCTCTTAGACCAAAAGCACAGTTGTTAGAATCAAGCATGGAGGTCTTTCCAGAAGCTGGCAGGCTGGTGGGTGGAAATGGAGGCATGACGTATTATAATTAGCTGGCCATCTGAGAAACCACTCCCCACGTAGAAAGAGGAATGGAACCCAGACCCCTCCTTTCCCCAATGACCTCTGTAGATTTTGTTGCCTCCATTCAGCACAATGAAAGAAAATATTATCAGAAAACATTCCCTTGAGCCTCTGGAATAGGTGAGGAAAGTAGGAAAAGAGAGAAACAAAGCGCACTCAGCCAGACAAGAGCAGAGCTGGAGCAACTGGTTACCTTCCTAAGAACAATGAGAAGAACTCTAACCCACACCCGTTTAGCGCTCCTCCACTTACAAAACATTTCCCACCATTTTCTCATTTGATCCTCAGAGCAATCCTGTGTGTTAGGTAAGATGGATTTTTTTCTAACTTTCAGTTTTGGAAAATTTTGAACACAGAGAGAAGTGGTGTTAATAACCTGAAAATCCATCTCTTGGATTTCACAATATGAGCATCTTGTAAGACATCTACCTTTTTTTTACTCAAGTATTTAAGTAGATTAAAGGCACCATGGCATTTATCCTTATCACACTGAACAAAATTAATAATAATTCTCCAATGCCATCTCATATCATAATCGAAGAGCCCCAGGTATAAAATGAGTCCTGTTTTCTTATTTTACAGATGCAATTTTTTTTGACATAACAAGGTGAACCAACAGGCTTGAAGACACACAGATAAGAAAATGAATCTAAGAAGTCAAGTTTAAAAATTCTGATTTCTTGGTCCCAATTCTTCTCACTTCAAAGCAAAATTCCACAGAAATGCTCTCAGTTGGAAGAGGACAGAAAAGCCACACAGGGGGCGCCTGGGTGGCATAGCGGTTAAGCGTCTGCCTTCGGCTCAGGGCGTGATCCCGGCGTTACAGGATCGAGCCCCACGTCAGGCTCCTCCACTATGAGCCTGCTTCTTCCTCTCCCACTCCCCCTGCTTGTGTTCCCTCTCTCGCTGGCTGTCTCTATCTCTGTCAAATAAATAAATAAAATCTTTAAAAAAAAAAAAAAGCCACACAGACCTCTGCGTAATATTTGAGCAGGAGTGATCTTAGTAAAATGTGAACTGAATACATGAAATGTATCTCCAACTAGCTCTTATATTATTTTTCTGTAGTGCTGTGCTTTGCCCTCCCTCAACCCATTCTCCATTGTTCCTAGCCCAGACTCTGGTCAATACCACTCTCTGGTCTGCTGGCTGCCCAAGTATTTCATCCATATCTCCCTTGTCCCACCCCCCCCCCCCACAGAGCCAACGCCATCTTGGAGCCAGCAAACATCTTAAGAAGGCCTAATGGACTCATGTCCCTGAGATGAGTTGTTACTCATTGTTACTGGCACCATAAACCCCTCTGGGTATTCCTGGACTAATACAGAAACAGTAGTATTTTGTTGCCTCATGGAATCTTAAGGAATTACACTGATGTCATGACTCCTCCAACTTCATAAGCATTGGCAATTTATTCCCGCATAGCTCAAAGGTGTATATTCAATTTATACAACGTCCCACCTTTCCCAGAAAAAAAAAGTTCCTCTCCCATTTAAATCTTTTATAATCTCCCAGTTTCAGCGCTCTCCCCTTACAACGACTATCACACATGTCATCAAGGCTGGATTCAGTTTGCTACCCAAGCTTCACCTCTCGTCCAGCAATGTTTGTGCTTTCTTCTTCTGGGTTTTTGGCATCTTTTGACAATACCTGCCAGTGACTACTGAAAATTTTCCAGATGGATTTTGGTATGTTCCAAATCTGAACATCAAAGGCATCTCTTAGATCTACTCACTTGTTTCACCTAAATGCATCAAATACAGAAATTACATAAATTTTATGTCACCCAAGGCAAAAAAATGCAGAACATTCTAGACAAAAGGAAGTTCTGGTCATTATCGGGAAATTCTGGAAATGTGATAAGACAAGGCCATGTCGGGGCGCCTGGGTGGCTCAGTCGTTAAGCGTCTGCCTTCGGCTCAGGGCGTGATGCCGGAGTTCTGGGATCGAGCCCCACATCGGGCTCCTCCGCTGGGAGCCTGCTTCTTCCTCTCCTACTCCCCCTGCTTGTGTTCCCTCTCTCAAGGGCTGTCTCTCTGTCAAATAAATAAATAAAATCTTTTAAAAAATAAAAAAAAACACTCTTCTTTCCCTCTCTCCTTTCCTCTTAAAAAAAAAAAAAAAACAAAACAAGGCCATGTCACTTACCCAGTTTTGGACAACTAGAAAGAAGCAAATTTGAGCAGAACAGATCTGATTCCAGGCCCAAGATGCTTAGGCAGGAATCCAAGTTAGCTCCCCTAGATCCATAGAAGGCACATTACGTCATCATCATCATCATCATAACTGAAGACTTTAGGTGTGATATCTCCCTTCCAGGATTTGCATGTGTTGACATGCAATGCATAAGAGAATACCTTTAAAGAATATCCCTGATGCTGGAATATCGAACACAAAAAACAGCCCAGGAGGCCCTCCCTGGCACCCCTGAAGCCACGCCACAGTTATACCAGCCACAGTTCTTGACTGCAAACAACAGAATCCACTTGGTTAGTTTAGGAGGAAAAAAAAAAAAAGAATTTATTAAAAAGATATTTTAGCTCACATAATATTGAACTAGTTGGGGAAAAAAAACATATTAAGAGTTGACGCTTCCAGGAATAATGCCCAAAACCACAGAGAACTGATCCAGTGGAGAAACCACCTGCTGAGTAGAAATGCCTAGAATCGGGATTTACTGTAAGTGGCCCTACCACCAATTCCACTTGGATCTTGTAACCAGGGAAAATCTGTACGCGTCTCCAGCCACCTGCGCCAGCAGCTCTGAGCCCCACACAGCCCCACAGCTGCTGTCTCGTGCTGTCCACATCTGAGCTGAAGCTTTATGCTGATGTCTGATGGGCAGAGTCCAGGCCCTATCCTAACACTCACTGAGCACTCGCTGTGTGCCAGACACCGTTCTAGGCTCTTCAGAAGAACTAACTCATTGAGGCTTCACGACAACCCTAGGGGATTATTTTATGATTATCCCTTCGTCTAGATGAGGGAGCTGTAGTACATAAAAATTCTACCACTAGTCTAAAATCACAGACTGTCAGTGACAGAGTTGAGATTTGAACTTGGATGGTCTGGCTCCAGAGCGCAAACGTTCTTCATCTGTTTTGGGGTTTTTTTAAGTGATACCCTCACGTGCTCGCTTTCTCGCTGCAAGGAAATATGAGTTCTGTCTTATACATTGGCTCATCTAGCCAAATCTAGAAAGTTTTTCGAAATATGATGGGTAATTATGAATGTAACAGACATCTACTACAGATTTCTAAAATAGGTAAGGCTGTTCTTCTCACATGTTAGTATCCCCTGAAAGTTGCTCTCATGTTCGTCACTAGAAGCCCGTGAATGTGGATATGTATCCATGTGTGTGTCCTGATTTTTTACACACTGCGACAGTCTCTAAAGACAGGTGCCACTGTTGCCCCCACCCCATGCATTATGTTGTTACTCCCATCAAAAGGTAGAACCTTCTTGCATCTGGGCTGACCTTGTGATCATCACTGATCAATGGAGTGCAGCAGAGTGAAAATACGCCTACCCTTTAAGGGGCTGGCACCTTCTGCTTTTGCTCTGGGAAAAACCAGCTCCCGTGCAAAAAGCCCAACTACCCTTAACCCACCATACATTGAGGGGCCCGGGCTAGCCACATGGAAAGGCCACATGGGGAACTAAGGAGACCAGTCGAGACCATTATGACCCTGGACATATGTTACCCACAGAACCATCCCACATAGCCCCCAATTATTCAAACACTCTCTTTGAGACTCCAGACATCCTTGCTCTGACCTGTCCAAATTCTTGACCCAAAGACTCATAAGCAGGTAAAATGGTTATGGTCTTAAGCGACTAAATTCTGGGAGAGTTGCTAAGTAATAGATAACTTAGACACTAACATTGTATCCTCTACAAACTATGTATATAATGAAAATTGTGCCTCTCATGAAGTATTCTTCCATAGCAGTGGTCAGCAAACTCTTTCTTAAAGGGCTATATACTATTTTAGGCTTTGCAGACCAAGAAGCAAAATTGAGACTATTACGTAAGTACTTATATAACCATTTAAAATGTAAAACCATTCCCAGCTGAAGGACCATAAAAAATCAGGCAGCTCACCACATTTGGCCCATGGGCTGCAGTTTGCTGACCCCTGCTCTCGAGCATTATTTTTGATGTTTGCTTTGTACTTCCTCATAGGAACTTCTTGTAAATTACTTAATCAAATCCCTGTTCTTAAGCCTTTAGCTTATAACTTTTCACTATTTAAAAGTAATGCTTCCACATGTGGGGGAAACAAGATGTCCCAGAATGAAGCATGTAGCTATATGGGGAGTTAGGGGGCTGCCTGAAAAAAATCGTCTATGGGAATGACAGCAGGAAAGGTTTTTATGTGCCGTTTTGTTTTTATAAAAAGGAAAACTTAGACTAAAAGCATACATTTTATATCTGGATTTTTACAAATAAAAATGGTTATTATAACAGGAAAAAAAGCAATGCTTTAATAAGCCTTGTGAATAACATATCAATAAATCTTTTTCCATATCCATGGTTATTTCCTTCGAGTGAATCCCCAAAACTGGAACTGTTAGGTCAAAAAGTATGTATATTATGTCAAAATACCCTCTAAAACCATTATACTATGTGCAATCCTATCAGCAACATGTAAGAAAATTCTGCCGCAGGTCATGACTATCTGAAGGGATTGTTTTTAGAAAAACTGTTTGGATTTCATATCCTTCTTTGAGTGTGAGCACAATGAATCCCTCCTCCTCCATCTGGAATGATCTCTTTCTCCTCGGGCTTTGTTAGAATGACCTCATTTGAGTTCAGACTATCACTGAAGCCACACTCCTTGCATCCCTAGTAGAGTTGCACAGTCCCAGCTCCCGAGAGAGTGCCGGGAGGAGGGCTGCTGGGGATGCTGGCCCCAGCCATTCCTTACACATGCACCTCATCCCACCTCCTCCCCCCAACTCCCAGCGAGAGGGGGCTGACACCGAGCTGTAGCTCCAAGCTTGACAAACAGTCATCTCAGAGCACCTGCTCCTTTCTGCAGCTGGACCAGTGTCTGTCTCTCTGTCTCCTGGTTTCGCGTGCTCCTCTCCTGGCACGTGTTCTTCTCTCAATTCTCAAGCCTCCAACAGGCCCCCACGCTGAGCACAGCAGGACAGAGGACATACGGAGCCCTCTGGACGTGGGGCCCCAGACAGGACAATCAGTTTGAATAGACTCGGCAGGCCTGCAGGCTCTAATCTTGTAACCTGGCTGTCTCACAGAAATCCATTGCTGCTGACACCCGTGGCCTCCAGTTATTTTTAAACCATGATAACTGCCATTACTTCAAGTGCAGGAAAAACAGAGATTTGGCCAAGCTGCTCCTTCTCTACTTCTCCTATCCATCTCCTCTTCTGGACTGCCCCCTCTGTCCCCCCCCTCCAAACCAGAGCCTATACATTCCTCAAGATACTGTTCTCACACCACCTTCTCCAGGAAGCCCAGCCTCACCTTCCCCCATCCGTTCAGCTCCTTGGAAGAGCAGCCCTTACAGTCTGTCCATGGCCCTCTCATCACCTTGCGCTCCCTGGCTTGTCACATTCGCTATCATTTTACAGATGTCAGCCTTGTCGGTGCGACCAGATAGTCTTCTTATTGAGAGCATGGGAAAGGATTTCATACTTAGCTGTGGCCCGTAAAGCAAGTACAGGCAATACTGGGCAAATAGCAAGGAGCTCATTAATGATGTTGACCAACTGGCTGTCATTTTGGGATTCCACTGAGGTTAATTCCAAACTACCCGCCCCAGAAGTCCAGGGGCAAGATCCATATCGAGCTGCTTGCAACTGGACACCAGTTTCCACTAAGCCCGGAGACAAAGTGAGGAGATGGTAAAAAAAGCATCAGATTAGGAAGCAAAAGTCTGTAATCACCTCCTAACTTCTATCCTTGACCTTCAGGACTGAACCATAAAATAGTAGCTTTTCAAATGTAAGTCAGAGCATGAAAGACCTTGGCTCAAAACTCTCCAGTAGCCCCTGACAATGGCCTTCAAGGCTCCACCAACCTTCCAGCTCCTCCTCCACCTCGCCCCACAATATCTCTCTGCCCTCATTTCCTACTACTCTCCCCCTCACTCAGCTCCAGTCACAGGGACCTCCTTGTTCTTTCCCAAGTGCTCCAAGCATCACCCTGCCTGGGCTGCCTGCACGTCCTCTCACTATACCTGATGGCTCTTCTCCCGCAGGGATCCACACGGCTCACTCCCTCGCCTCCTCCTGGCCTTCAAAGGTCTGCTTCTCAGAGGAGCCTTCTCTTACCACCCTACTTAAAATTGCAACGAGCCACTCCTGTTTCCCTGAACTCCCCCTTCAGCTTCTCTGCTTTATTTCTGGCTATTTCACTTAGTATCATCAGATAGATAGATAGATAGATAGATAGATAGATAGATAGATAGATTGATTTTTTTTTTTTTCATTTGGGATATGCCCACATCCCATTCCTGCTCTGCCCTTGAAGGTAACCGTGAGGGCATGGATCTTTTGCCTGTTTTGACCACTGTATCCCTAATGCCTAGAATGTACTTGGCATGTAGTAGGTGTTGAACTGATATTTATGGGATGATTGAAGGAGTCAGAATGCTATTGTCCCCCTAAATCTGTTCTTTCCTTCTTCTGGGCACATGGCCACTCACCTAGTGACTACATTTCCAGCCACCTTTGCATCTATGTGGCCATGTTCACACTAGTGGACTGTAAGCAAAAGTTATGTGTACCCTGATCCCAAGAAACACTCTGGGAAAGCCATGCAGGCGCCAAGCAGGATATACGCTCACATACCATTTCCGGTACAGCCATAGCAAACACGGAGACCCCACCCCCCTGCAGTCCAAGCCAGGAGTCAAGAACAACTATCCACTAATCCTTATTTTCCCCCCATGGGTTTGAAATGCCATCTTTCCCTACATGAATAATGCCTATATACACTTGGGTTTATTTCTAGACTTTCTTTGCTGCCACTTTGATTTGTCTTCATATTCATGTACGGGTGCTAAAACTGCTTCATTGTCTGCTATGCCTAAGTTCTCCATGCCCTTCATTACACCTGTCATCAAGAGATTCATCACAATGTTTTCCCAAGAAATGCACTTTAGAAACATTCCTTGAGCGGCAATTTAGAAATGCAGTGGAGGAGAACAAGATTAAGGCTATTACATTAACCCAGATGAGGGATGAGGAGAGGAGTGGCGGCTCCAGGGTAAGAGATTATCCTCCCCCATCTGACCCCCACCCCTTACACCCTGACCCCCACCCCCATAATCTCAGCAATGCTTCCCCCACCCGCAGGCTTTGATACTGACAGTCACTTCGCATGAAGAGGCTGGGACAGATTCAAGAGGTGTTCAGACATGCAAACGACTTAGCTCCTCCTTGGATGCCAGTGACCAGTGAAACAGATGATTCTCAGATTTCTAGCTCTGGCAACTGGCTGAATGTCGGTGTCATTCCTGGTATCCACAGAAGGACTTAGAGAATAACTGTAGTGAACTGAGTCTGAGAGTTTGTGGGCTATCCAACACGCATAGTATCAAGGGGTGGAAAAAATCTGGGGCTTGAGAGTTGGACCTGCCAGTTCTCTCTTGATAATGGAGCATGAATTACAGCTGCCGAAAAAGACCATTAGAGAAAGGCCTCGAGCACTGTCACCAACTGCCTGGGCTCCGACTGACCAGTAGCATTTCTAACTAGCCCAGACAGAAAAGCTAGACTGGGTTGCATTGCGTACTCTGAAGCTGGACAAAATATGGAATCTGAATTCAATTCTGTTGGTAAATCAATTGGAAAGCCTTGAGTCAGCCATGCAAAGTTTAAATTTTATTCTCATTCATATCATGTTCCTATTGTTCCAACGCTCCCAGGCTGGTCCCATATTTGTTATTGATTTAGTCTATGTGAAAGCTGCTCAGAGCCTTGAAATGAGGCTTGGTTCTTGGGTCATTTCAGCGTCAATGACCTCAGAATATTTTTCTGGCTAAAACAGCTAAAGACTTTAAAAAACATGTACTGATACAGGAAATCATCATTCATTGCAAGTCTCTGGCCCCAAAATCTTCACATTTAATACTTCAACCTAATTTTAGTTTCGTACATGTATGTCTCCCTTTCCTCCTGTTTGCAGGAAAGGACATTATCCTATTCAAGTCTAGCACGGTGCCTGGTACATGGAAGATATTCCACAAATGTTTTTTGAAATGGGCTAAAATATAGGTATCAATTCTTATAGCGAAGGGAATGGGAAATAATGGGGCATCAGTGCTGGCAATGACATTTTAATCACAGTATAAGTGGTAAGTAAGAGGATTTCTATATTACTCTAATCTATGCCACACACTATCATTACGATGTAGGAATCAAAACACATGGATTATTAGGGCTGTTTTCTCCAGTTGTTTTCCCTCTGGCTATAGAACTTTTCATTAAATGACAGCTGCAGAAGTTATGTATGGTCAGGAGGAGGAAGTATAGCTCTAATTACTTTGTGATTTCCTTTTTGGAAGAAAAGTATGTTAGGGAAAGATATTGGATTGTCTGGCTGAAACAAACTGTATTGCTTGCTTGTGGGTGTTCGCCTGTTATGTAATTCTTCCATTCTATTATCACAGGTCATTATAAGTTGCCTGCCACTCTGGAAAATAGTTGTCCTACCAGGTTCCTCAAATCAGAGCCTCAGAAAACTGAACTGAAGATATAAGCCCATGTAAAGTAATAATATCAAACACTTCCCCATCACTTACCAAATGCGCCAGGCATTGTTCTAAGTGGTTAACAGGTATCAGCTGACTGAATCCTCACAACACCCAGTCCAGTAGGTACTCTTACCCTCCCCGCCCCCCACCTTTTACAGATGAGAACCTGAGAGACAGAGCCGTTGAGCAGCTTGTCCAGGCAGCCTGGCTCCAAAGCCCGTACTCTCAACCATTATACAACACGCATCTCCACAAGCAAGGTGCCAAGATGCGGTTTGGATAGGGTTTGGAGTGACTCATACCCACTCCATTTGTCACCGCAAGGCCACCACTTCCTCCTCGCTGTTCCCAGCCAAGAGTAACATCGGAGAACTGGCTTCCTGCTGGATCAGGAGGCACTTTTGATGCTTGTGTGCTGGGGATTCTGGAAGCCCCTGAGTCCCCTTTTGAATCAATATGGATTATGTGAGTTAGTAAGAGCTTGAGGAGGAAGCTCCATAGCTTAATGACAGACTAGGACAGAAATAATTTGTTAAAATGCTGAGTCTTCTACCATTTCCTTGCCCAGGAAGTCTGTTCTCATTCCAAGTGCCATCATTTGCAAGGGTTTCGGTTTTTTCTCAACATAATGGGGCTTTCTGGTAGCAGCTTATTACAGAAGACACCCTCCAGCTCCAAACTCTCACACTAATTGCGTAAGGGGCGGAATATAAATATGGGCCGACTTGGCTTCACAGTAGGGAAACAAATCTTCTTTTCTCTAGCTTATTTGACTTTCCCGAAGCTCTTCCAACAAAAAGTATAGAACAGAATGGTCACAAATCTGGTTTCTATTCCGCATGTGTCACCACCAGGATATCTTTGTTCTGAAGAAGAGCTTTCCACCTTCCCAGAAAGAAGACAAACGTGTATCAGGTTGACCTACTGCAAATGGAATTCTTTACATCTAAACTTGTGGTTCCCAACCTCTCCATTATAATAGGTTGGTTAATAATCAAGGTCAACCAGGTCATCTCTTACTCTACAGGCACCGGCATAGCCCCCCAGCTTCCCCCCACAGCTCAAAGCATGGCTGATGGGAGGGGATCCCGCTACTACAGATTGACACCAGCATTCTTTCCTCCCACCATTCCTTCTCATCGATTTCAAGTTACACACCACCCCTTCTTAGTTACTTTACTCCTGAGAAGATCGAAGTAAAATGTTCCCTTGGGAAATTCCTGACCTATTAGCTAAGAAGCTGAGGAAGGCCCAGGCCTAAACCCAGAGAGGACAGTGACTCCATACCCTTTGCCGCATTGTTGTATGCATTCTGTTGTAATATCCAAGCATGGCAGTAGACAGCCCACAGTTCTGCTTTACAACCTCTAATTGTTCAATTTATTCTCAAAATATATGTTAAGTATCTACTATTATATGGCAGGTGGTATGCTAGGTGCTGAGGAATTGAGGGTGAGAAGACTTGACCCCTGCCCCACTGAACTAATGGCTATTCCTTATCCCTCCTCCCATCTCAGTATCCCACCTCAGTATTTGCTGCCTGAGAGATACCATCATTATTATCCATCAACTATCCTCTGTGAGGATCTACTGTCTGGGACCTGAAACAAAACAAGAGATGGCTTGGCCAGGGGCAGGGACACAATTCCAGGACATGATTCTAATGAATGACTTACTTCAATGTATCTGATATTTGTAGAGTCTTCCTGCTTTGGAAAGATGATCTCTTGTGTCTCTCCTACCACTTGGATCCTTAGCCAGTTGGTAACATCAGAATAAACCCCCTTGTGGTTTTTTGTTTTTTGTTTTGTTTTGTTTTTCAGAACATACCGTCCTTTCAAACTTAGCCAAGACAGAGAATCATATTCTAGACATTCTTCCCATGACTGGCTCCCAGTTAGGAATGCTGTTAGGCTTCTATCTTCTTTCATTTAATAAAGGCTTCTGCAGACCTAAGTTATAAGTCTGACCCCATTGGGTTTGGAAGAGTGGATTGTATTTTCTGTGGATAGCTTAAGAGAACTGGAACTTGAATCTTTGACCTTCTCTAAGACTACAAGATTGAATTGGATGACTTTATGGAGGTGACTGGGAAGAAATTTGACTAAAAGGCATGTCCCCCATCCCCGACATTGCCTAGAAAATCACACAACATGTATAGGTTTCCTTCTTTGGACAGAGCTAGTCCCATGCAAATTTCTAAAGCTGGAAGAGCTAGCTACTATACACCTAATCCTCAAATTCTCTTTTTTAAAATTACTTCTGCTTTCAATAACAACCCCATTGCCCAAGTTTCATGCAACTAAATTGTGGTACGCCATACAATAGAGTACTATGCAGCCATTAAAAATCACACGGTGGAAAAGCATTTATCAGCATGGAAAGTTGTTCGGGTATTTCCCCCAGCTCTCCAGTTCTCAATCAGAGTATAAAATTTGCCAAATATTTCATTCTGGTCACTGTTTCCTGAGCGTGTAAACCACACCATTTCCTGTACTAAGTCAGGGTTTATAGTCTTAGTTTTAAGAACTGGTTCATAAGTAATGAACCAGACTATTTCCTGTTAGACCAACAACAAAGAAATAGACCACACTAGTCCATTTCTTTGAGAAGCAGTGAAATGGATGTTTATCCATCTGATTGACTCAAAGATGCAAACTTCACACTGGCATTTAGAAGACATTTCTTAGGAGGTGACTATTAGTTAATACCTTTGTTTTAGAGCAAGATATAAGCCCTGGCCCATCACTGTACGGCTGGGGTGTCCTGAACATGTAACTCAACTCAGCCTCTCAGAGGCTCAGTTTCTGCATTGGTGAAATGGGACTACAATAATACTTGTCTCAGAGGGTAGTGGAGAGAGTAATCACATAGCATGTGAAGAACTTAGTATAGTGCTTTCTACTCAGGAAGGTATCCATAAATGTCAGGTATTACTCAAAACTCTCTAGCTCAATTTTCTCCTCCAGCCTATACTTAAGAAGGGGAAGGGGAAGGGGACAGGGGATTTGGGAATCTCACCCTCATTAGTAAGAACAGAGCATAGTCACTGTCTACAAGGAAGTCAAGAATTAAAGGTCAGCTTTGTGTGGTCCTCTGACTTGTTTCTCTCCCAGAAAAAGCAGTAAGAGGGGTTGTCCCATCTCTGTGAGACGTAGTGAAGAAGGGACATCTGAGGGCACTGTTACCTGCTCTGGGCCCAATCTTAGAGGACTTTTAAGTAAAGAATACCAAGAATGGGACACATGGGTGGCTCAGTCAGTTAAGCATCCGACTCTTGGTTTGGGCTCAAGTCATGATCTCTGGGCTGTGGGATCAAGTCCTACATTGGGCTCCACGCTCAGCATGGCGTCTACTTGTCCCTCTCCCATTGCCCCTCCCCATGCTCTCTCTCTCTTTCTCAAATACATAAATAAAATCTTTAAAAAAGAAAAAAAGAACACCAAGGATGAAGTGAGAGAGAAAGAAGAGAGAACAGCTAGTAGAGACCACAGGGCCTTGGCAGTGGCAGAAAGATATGGGCAATCTGAAGAGGCAAAGATGAGCCTGACCAGTTGGCTAGAGAACGAGTGGGAGAAGGCCAAAGAAAGCTACCTCGTACAACTCTTTCCCACGAGGAAGCCAAAACTACTCTTGGACTTGGTGAATTTCCTTATCCATCAGGCACTTTGGCCAAAAGGGCAAATTTAATTCAGGGAAGTAACAATATGTGAAGAGTCCTTTTTTGGAGGAAAGTTGTCTGTAGGCACTGATGCAGAAATGCAGATGGGAGAGAAATCCCAGTGTGTCTGCTCTGAGAGAAAAAGACAGCTGCACTCACAACTCCTCCAAGTCGGAATGTGATTCCCTGCTCTAATGGAGAGTACAGAGCGCTCTGGGGCACAAGGGAGGCAGCTCAGGAGTACCCGCCAAGAAATGTGAGTCTGTGTAAGAGGCTTCTGCAATCCAGAGCACGATGCTGCGGAAGGGAGTGGAAAAGGAGGGGCAAAAATCAACACAAGATTTACAGCAAGAGCATCTCCTTTCCAGCACTGCTGACACGTCCTGGGCTTTTTGCCAGCTCTGACCATCACCTATGCAGAAGCCAGAGAGAAAAGCAATTTCCTTCCCTAGGATTCTTGTTGACTTGTTCTTCCTTCTCCGTCCCATTAGGTTTTGCCTTCCTTTGCACTTTCCAAGAAATGACTATCCTGGGCTCAACTGAAAATGACGATCATCTTATTTCAGCTTGTTTACAAGGAATTTGGGAGAGTCTGAATGATGACAACCCACCCGTGACCTGACGGTATGTGGTGTGTACCTCTCTGCCCTGCCCTGTTCCATGATCTGACTTGGCACCCACTGTGAGTAGTTAGAGGATTAGACTTCCTCCCAGCTGCTCTCAGGTCCACCTTTCTCCTCAAAAAGCCTACATTTCTACTCATGAGGTCAGACTTTTTAAAAATTTTTTTAAATGTATTTGAGAGAGAGAGAGAGTGCACCCTCGTGAGTTGGGGAGGGGGGGGCGAGAGGCAGAGGGAGAGGGAGAAGCGGACTCCCCATTGAGCGTGGAGCCAAACAGGGAGCTCCATCCCAGGACCCTGAAATCATGCCCTTAACCAGCTGAGCCACCCAAGGGCACCAAGGTCAGACTTTTTGAAATCACAAAGATAAGACACTGTCTCATCATGGCCAATTTATATACTTATTCTGAGAATGGAGTCTGGGGAAGGTTCTGCAGATGCTTGCTGGGCTCTATGCCAACCCATATATTGAACACCAGAGGAGAATATCCTGGGGAAATGGGACATGAGCCAGGTGAGCTTCAGGAGATGGGGAAGAGGGTAAATGGGTGCCAGGTTCTACGTGTCAGGATTCATTCATTCAGTCATCATTCAACATTAATCAACAAAGCGTCCACCACATGCCAAAGGATACAACAAGGAAAAGACACAGTCCTTCTCCCCAGGACACCACAGTCCACGGAGAGGGAAAGGCAATCAAAAGGGCATTACAATACAGAGTGCTCATTGCCACCATGGGAGAAAGCCAATGTGGAATAAAGTAACACAGGGGCAGGAAATGACTCCAAGCTGTGGGGTGAGAGAGGACTTCTGGAAGGAAGGCAGAGACAGAACAAGAGATCCATGGCCATCCATAGTGTTTCCCTGGGCTGGATGGCAGAGCAGAGGGGAGGGCTGGAAATCAATACCTAAGGTAGCCAGGACTTTACTGGCATCCCATCAAGAACGTCCATCTCTCATTCTTAGCTTTTCTCTTCCCTCCAACTTGCTTGATCTGCCTTCTCTCATCAGAATTGCACACCAATGAAATAAGCACTACAGACCTCAACAAGAACCGACCAGAAAGCTTTTTAGAAAAGCAACCTCAGTCAAATGTGCCGATCAGTCCCCACGACCCTGAAGAAGCTCCCTGGAAGAGGACAGTGTTCCCCCAGCTGCAATCAGGAGGGAAACTAGGCACGACCTCACACAGACTGTCTTCCCCCCACTTCCCTCTTCTCTCCCAGCTTTTGTTTTGACCCTTGGGAGAAAAGAGGAAGAGAACTGAGTAGAAGGAGGTAGAGAAAGTATATGAGGATGAAAATAAAAATAAAGAAATGGTGGGACATGAGCAGGGCTGAGCTGTATCCTGCTCACATGATCACTGAAAATAATCCTCGGGACCTTTCTTAACCGGAATTTTTCTCCCTGCTCTCCCAGACCAGAGGTAAGGAAGGAAGGTAAAGGCGAGAAACCTGACTCCAAAGCACTGTGAAGGAGGAGGGGTTTGGGTAAGAAGGTGGCCACGGTCAGCTGTCCCTCTCAAGACCACACTCCCTCTCCCCTCCCGCTCCATCCCCCCTCCACCCTCCTCCCCTGGTCCAGCTGTCTCTGGGGACTGGAGTTCCCTGCAGCCTTTTGCCTCCTCCTCTGACTCTCACCAGTTCTCTGAGAAGGCCTGACAATGCTCCCCTCAGGCTCCTGCCGAGCTAATGGACCTCCTCCTGAGCCAGGGTGGGACCCAGATGCCCAATCTCAAAGGCAGAAGGCTCCAGGCTGTCCACGAGCAGCAGCAGCTAAGATTTCAGAAAGGAGGCCGGTCAGCGTTGTGTGCCACGGTGACACGCACGGTCTCCTTTCTCTTAGCAACAAAACAGCAACAACAACAATAATCACCATCTGTGAATTCTTTCCTGACAGCCTTCAGCCTCTCTCTGCCTCTGATGCTCCTTCACGCAATGGATCGGCATTTCACGGACACCCTTGTAATATTATCACCCTTTGAAAATACTGATAATGTCTACTAGAGGCCAAACCTTTACACCTAGTGTTTCTGTATTTCAAAACCACACGACAAGATAGAGACTACTGTCTCCACTTTACAGATTCTAAAACGGAGGCTCCAGTTCATCAAATCACAAAGCCGGCACTCTTTCTTCTGCTCTGGAATGGCTTATTTCCCGAGTGTAAGCACACTGAGGGCTTCTTTGAATCCTCTTTAGCATTTAGTAGTGCCCTGGATAGAGGAAGTACTCAAAGCTTTCTGTAGCTCATGAAAAAGAAGTCTGGTTGTAAAGGAAGAGGTGATGAGGACTTAGGCACCGACACACAGCTGCTTTTTTATCTGCAAAGGCAGCCTGTCCTCCCAAATGCACACAGTCATTAGGAAGAGGCTAAATTTAAAGCCACAATAAAACAGCCAGTTGCTAAACAAAAGCAGCTTAGATAAATCTTAGTAGATTTGCATTCTGCACTGACAAGGCATTGAACGCCCCCACACAGAGAGGAGAGGAAAAAGAACGGAGCAGGCACTAAGCCAGAGCCGTGTTTCCCAAACCTTTTCAGGCAATGACATCCCGGTGACCTTGCAGGGGTAAGGAAGTCCCCAGTAAATGCCACCTGTCTTAAAGACTGTCCATATGCAGCCAACAAGCTTCACGCTGATAAGCAAGAGATAGACTTTGAGAAAGGAGTTACTTCTTATGTATTTCAGTCCCTTCAGTAATTTGAAGAGAAAAATGTGAAAAACAAATGAAGATGAAGGTCTAGCAAATTAACAGAACACAGAAAAGTGGACATGAGGCCCTGGATCCTAACGACAGCTGGCTTCCTCTTGCAAATGTTATTTCCTATGAAGACATCCATAAAGAGCACATGACCAGGTACAAAAAATGGCCTTGACCTTGACACTGGCCTGAGCCCCCTGGGTTAAGCTCCATGTCTTAAGCTGCCATCCTTTGACCTGAATATGCCCCTAGCTTCCATGTCAGAACTGTAGTAGTTTTCTTCAGTAGTCTCCCACGCTAGCTCCCCGCTACTTGGGGACCCTCCAAAGGGCACAAGAGAGAGTGACCCAGAGGCTGAGAGCATATGAACGTCTGAGTCAACAGAGCCATTGCTGGTTTTGCCTCATGGGAAGGAGTCCAGACCAGGCCAGGGGGAGGGGTCCTGGAGTCTCAAGGTTTACAGCAAGGACCTACCTCCCTCACTTAGAGAAATCAAGTTTGAAATCATCAGTGAGACTATTTTTCCTAAGTACTGCCCAACAGAGGAAGCTATAACCCTTTTCCAACCAAGGGATAAGCTGTGCATCTCACCGATTTGCAGAGCCTGACCTGAAAGAATGGTCTTGGAATAAGCTGGTAAAAGAAAACCCAGCCTTCACACCTGCTTTGTTTTTATTATTGCCATTCAGCAATCTGTCTGTTAAGAATGCTCGTGATATATGTGGCCTAATCCCTCAGGCATATCTCTCCCCCTCAGAAGATATCTCAGTAAGTGGGGTCAAGCTGTGCCTTCCAATAGCTGGAGTGAAAGTAGGAGAAAAGGTTGACGCGAGAAAGGATGGGATAAAGGGGAGCTCACGGCTCCTGCGTGGCCAGCTCCCAAGTGCTGGTGACCACACAGTGATGCCCCACCACCCAAGGGCCTCTGGCACGGGACCCCTCTGGCCCTTGCACACCAGACCAAGACGTCTCCCTTGTGGACCACGTTGCTATGCTTTCCCCAGTCTTCCTCAGAAACTTTTCTGCCATTTCCCATATTTAAATTTCAACTTAATGCAATTTCAGTTACCCCTTTCATGACATTTTAAAATCTCTGACTCGACATCTTGTCTTGACATAAGCTTCAAGGTAATACGCAGTAATATTTCCGGGATGAGAAGCCTGGAGCTGTGATTAAATTTGGGTGGTAGAATAATTACTTAAATGAAAGTATCTTTTTTGTCCGGAACCCTGTACAATTCAGAGAGGCTTCTAATAGGCTAAGGGAACTTGCTCCCGGTGATTAGTTACATCACTGTCTCCAAATTTGTTTAATCATTCACTCTTACGAGTGAAAAATCTTGAGCATGTGTCTCCAAAATACATCTATATTCACTTATAAATTGTAGACATAAGGCACTGTCAATCCATATAGCATGTATTATTAGAGCTCGGTTTCTTTCTTATTTTACACACAAATAAACAGAAATAAAAATTCTAACATGTTACTCCTGGAGCACCATAGGTTATCATGCAGAAGGGATGCTTATACCCCACTTTGGAGGTTAACTACAGGAAGATGGGAGACCACTATGTGAGGCCATCATCATCTTTGCGGCATTAGTAACACTTCTCTTTCACCTCAGTGGGATCCTGTTCTGAGAGATATATGTACAAGGTTCTCTGAGTTAATAAAAAACTAATTCTCCAGCCTAACCTAATGGGAAATGTTGGGACATAAATAATCCCAAATTGTTATCCTAGCCATTGATTTCAACACCCTCTCCTGCCTTTGATTACATGCTTTTTGGAACAATAAAGGTGCAAGAAAATTGACTGGTTTGCTTTCCACCTCCATCCCCTGGTTTACCCCCTTAGGGAAATGCTAATGAGAGTGAAGTGGCCAGGCCCCCCTAGAGAGAAAGGAGGACATCCGTAGACCAGGTAGCAGTGTTGAAAGCATCACACGGTGATGTCACAGTCATTGTTACCCTCAGACTGTGGAAGGAGTCCACTCCGTCACCAGGACTCATCCATATCACTGCAGATCTGTCTGTCCGTAAAAAGGGACAGGAGTTGAAAGAGCAAAAAGTCAGGTGTCTCCACCACCCCGACCCCCCCCCCCCCGAGCTGTTGTTTATTGTCCTCTGTCAGTCAAAGATGCCAAAGTCAGATAGACACATCCTTTCGAGCCGCACTCTCCCTGCCCATTCTCAATAAACATTAAAAATACATATATACACGCTATAGACATCCACCCAACTGTTCTGATGCAACACTTCTCCAGTGCAGTGCATTAGACAAGACACAAAGTGAATGGAGCAAATCTAGGGGCAGGAGGAAGCTGCCCACGGGCAGGAGCCTACCTAAGGCACAGCCTGCTGCCCGAATTGGGCACTTGTTAAAACTGAAAGTCGTCACCAGGCCAATATCTGCCAAGGCCACCATTCATGGTAGACCTACCATGCCTCCTGGCGGGAAGGGGCACAGGGGGAGGGGGTTGAGCTGGGTCTCTGGGGCTGCAGAGACGGACAAGACCCAGCCCTGCCCTCAAGGTGCCCACAGTCTGTAAAACCACTACACTTAAGAAGGAAGGAAGGTCTTAAAGGTCTCGTGGGCAGGCGCTCTGCTCCCATAGCTAGTTATTTCACCGAGGCCTTGGAAGTAGCCACCACCATACCTGTCCAGCCAAGGGGTAAGGGGGCAGCAGCCATATGGACCTTATATAAGCTATACAGACTGTGACTGGGAGGAACTCCTCATACCAACTATCAGAGTATGAAAGAGGTGATACAAGCATCCATACTATTAAGTCCTCCTTATCTGAGTGGGGAGAAGAGCAACATCCCAAGGCACTTACAAAGTTAGATTGCACAATTGCCCATGGTGACCCCGTTCTAGGTAGCCAGCCTCCCTTGCTGAAAGCCTGTAAGCAAATGCTAAATACTACACAACACTAGGGATCGTGTGAAACTTGTCATTTAAGCCATTTTGCTAATAAAAGCTTCACAGAGTCTTTGGGATCAAAAACAAACAAGCAAACAAACACAGAGAGTTGGCCAGGCATCAAGAAATACTCAGTCTCCTTGCCTATGAAAGCTCTGGAACATCCTGTCTTCCCTTTCTCATGCCTGTGCCTGCTCAGACCAGGCCTTGTCCTTCCCAATGAACAATGATGAACCTCACAACGAATACTGATTAAACACTGCCTTGTCACTGTCCTGAGAATATAGAAGTGAACGAAACAGACAAACACTGCCACCTGAATGGAGCTTACATTAGCAGATACACGTTAGATAAGTGGCAGATGCTGTAAGTGCTATGAAGAACGATAAAGCAGGGAGCGGGTTGGGAGGGAGCTGGCCAGAGGAAGGACTGCCACATCCTGCAGAGACCCTTATGGGGATGAGAGTCAGAGGCTGACGGATGACCCAGGAGTGCAGGAATCGTGGTAGCTCATGTCAAGTGGGCTCAAGGACCAAATGCACTCAGGTGTGGTAGTTGTGGTGACGCTGTGTGTGTTGGGAAAGGAGGAGTGGAATCTTATCCAGACCACATGGCAGTCTCAGCTCCCTCCTTATTCCTGAAAAAAGAAAATAGATAGATAGATAGATAGATAGATAGATAGATAGATAGAGATAGATAGATAGATAGATAGATAGATAGATAGATAGATATAGATAGGATTCTCCTCTGGTTTCCATATAGATGGAATATATACATTCCATATATATATATGGAATCCAGAGGAGAATCATTGTCATTGAAACAAAGGAATATGTAAATTACAAACAATTATCACTATCAATTACCTTAGAATCATTATTTTTCATGATTTTAGCAACTTTCAGCCAGTGACAAGTTACTTCACAGAAGCACGGACTTTCCCAGCCTGAGCAAATTTGTGAGAGCTCTGTTCCCTCCCCCGCCCAAGTCTGCCCTGGACAGCAACCAAGCTGTCCCGGGCTCAACACGCCATCTGGTGGTCAGTGCAGGGAATTCTCTAACCCCCAAGACGTTCACTAGTTAAGGGTCCTACCATCTGATAATCTCTTTACTCAGGGGTATGACAAAAATGCTCTCTCCCTCTCTTACCCATCTTTTATCACTAAGTGTGAAGAAATTTCTACCATCAAAACATCAAATTTCTACCACAAAACAGAAATTTCTACCACAAAACAAGGAGATTTCTGGATCTCCTTCTCCTGTGTCCAATTTTCTCTTAATTCTCTTAGAAAAACTTAGAATTCCACATACAAGAAAAATCCCAATTAGAGTAAGACCCAAAGTCTTTTCCATGGCCATTCTACCTCCCTGACCACTGTCTCCCTTGCTAACGGCAGTCCTTGAAGATGCCCCAGCACATCCCTGTGCAGGGCCTTTGTACTGCAGTTGCCCCTGTCCGGAATATTCTCCCCCACGTCTACCCTGACTGCCCCTTACTTCTTTGACAAATTCTGTCAGTTATCAGCTCACTTAAAGAGCTATTCCTTGACCAGTGTATCCAAAATCTAATCTCTTACTCCCGTTTTTTTCTTCAAAGCACTTATCACTACTTGATTATATATATATATATATATATATATATATCCCCATCATTAGTTTATTGCCTGAATACTCCTATAAGAAAGGAAAGTCCTCAAGGGCAGAAACTTGATTCTGTCCCCTGAAGTGCTCAGGTAAGGGGCTGGCACATAATAGGAATACTCCCCAACCTCCAACCCCCCACAAATAACATAAAATCTATTATCATGACCAATATACATAAGAGTAATGCCTGCAGCAATAACAAAAGAAGATAAATTTATAATCCCTCCTACACTGTTGGTGGGAATGCAAGTTGGTACAGCCACTCTGGAAAACAGTGTGGAGGTCCCTTAAAAAGTTAAAAATTGAGCTACCCTATGATCCAGCCATTGCACTACTGGGTGTTTACCCCAAAGATACAGACGTAGTGATGAGAAGGGCTATATGCACCCCAATGTTCATAGCAGCATTGTCCGCAATAGCTAAATTGTGGAAGGAGCCAAGATGTCCTTCAACAGATGACTGGATTAAGAAGTTGTGGTCCATATATACAATGGAATATTACTCAGCCATCAGAAAGAACGAGTTCTCAACATTTGCAGCAACATGCACGGGACTGGAGGAGATAATGCTACGTGAAATAAGTCAAGCAGAGAAAGACAACTATCATATGATTTCTCTCATCTATGGAACATAAGAACTAGGATGATCGGTAGGGGAAGAAAGGGATAAAGAAAGGGGGGGTAATCAGAAGGGGGAATGAAACATGAGAGACTATGGACTATGAGAAACAAACTGAGGACTTTAGAGGGGAGGGGGTGGGGGAATGGGATAGACCGGTGATGGGTAGTAAGGAGGGCACGTATTGCATGGTGCACTGGGTGTTATACACAACTAATGAATCATCGAGCCTTACATCGGAAACTGGGGATGTACTGTATGGTGACTAACATAATAGAATAAAAAATCATTAAAAAAAATAAAAAAACAAAAAAATAAAAAAAAGAAGATAAATTTATAGACTTTCAATGTAAATCAGATTTATAAAGAGCCAGTAAAGCCCTGAAAACTGCTGAGAAATCCTCTTCAGACTCTCCATATACCTCTTATCCCTTTTTAATTAAATGTGTTTTCCCTCAGACACTAGCATTAAAAATAAACATGGTTTAATCTTATTTTTTTCTGTTTTGTTTAAACTTTGGCATGGTACATCATGGTCTTAGCTATTAACTTCAAATAGACTGTATTCCCATTGCATTTTGAGACATTCATGTCTGGGAGCCTAGTCACCAATAAGCAGTCTATTTCTATGTGAAAATAGTCCCTTCTGAGTTCCAAACAACCAACTTGCAAATGACATTTTAATTATAACCCATCTGCAAACCAGGAACAGTCTTAAGGATGCCTTTAACATTTTTAGGATCCCGAGTTAATTTCGCCATGAACTTTTCCACTCTACAGCAAAGGAAAAAATAAAACGCCTGTAGCAAAATCAGCAAGGACGGATCTACGTGGCCCTGATACAGTTAGTTCCATTAGGAATGGGATTCAGCCATGCTAAGCACCACACTTCTAGACAGCCGTGCCCCTGGGGGCAAGCCATTCTTCCCTTCAGGGATGGAACAGGACTGCTAGATGCCTTGGGCTCACACGGTAAGGAACTAACTCTGAGGCTCAGTATCTCTTGTGTAGCTGGTGCTACGTTGACCTCACTCCTCGGCCAGCAGCACAGTCAATGAAAAGTGTATAGCAAGAAAAAAAACCCTCCCAGTTAGTGATTTATTAATCACTTCAGTTTAAAATAGCCTCTCTTCCGTTGTAAAAGTTTTTCTGCACGTAGATCCCCAGGCTTTCTGAGCTCCTCCCTTCCCACTTCTGCTACCAAGACAGTGTCTGTACACACGGCAGGGATGGTGATGGTGGAGGAGACCTCAGAGCTGCGTGCGGGTCTTGGGGCCTCTCTTCACATCCTCATGGGCTTCCTGCAGCATGGTGGTTTCTTCCCACCTGGCCAGTGCTCTTCCTGCCCATGCCCACAGCCGAAGCCAACAGCTGGGCGAATTCACAGTCTGCTTTCTCTTGATTCGCTCTGAGCTTGTGGACCTCCTTGCTGACTTGACCCACATCAGCTCTCACCAGCATAGCATGGTCCTCTAGGGTCTGGCTGGGATGGCCACTGGACCCCTAGGCCAGGGTCTGCCAACAGCCCACGGCACTATCCACTGTTTCCATATCAATCAGCAGGGCAGGAGGAATTTCTGGACTCCTCTCACTTCACCTGGAAGCACAGAAAGACCTTGCGTAGCTTCACTCAAGGTTTCCTGCTGCCTAAACACATCTCAGCATTTACTTCACGCCAATGTCATGTTTCATATGATGTAGGGAGTATCCTCCGGGGTGCTTTCCTCTGAGTCCCAAAAAGGAAAATGTCCCTGCTTCTGCCTTTCCCATCTGTCCACCTGGAGGAACCATGGTACACGGTTCTGTATAATCACCTCCATAACCTTCCTCCTTCCAAGAATTCATCAGAACCCAAAGAGGGAGATTTTCATTTTGTCTCCCCTACAACGTATTTTCCTCAGAGCCACAAACCTTCATCCCCAAGTTAACTGCAGAAAACAGTGTCCTCTCTACCTTCATGCAAGAATCTCTATGTCTTATTCCAACCAAACCGGCTTTTAATATGGTGAAGGAGCTAAAGACGTTTTCAAAACCTCTTTCTCATTTGTAAAGCCTGGTTTCCAAAACAAACTGAAAATTTTAAAAAACAAAATGAGACAAACAACAACAAAAACACCTAAAAAATGTTTTTCCACATAATTTCCGCTCTGCGTTTCACAAACTGGATATTTAATAGTTTCTTTTGTATTCCTATTATAAAAAACCCTAGTACTCCTGAGGTAAACTGATGCTTCTGGCAGCACGGGAGAGGAAATATGTAAAGGAATGCATGAGGGAAAACACATTAATAAATTTCCAGAAAAAAATTCCCATTTCACGCGCTTCCAACGCTTTTCTTGAGTATCTGGTGTGTGGCTGGCTCCAGGTAGAGGTGAAGTGTGGTCCTGCCGGTGAGAAGCTTCCAGGCTGCTGGCACACTCAGGGTGCTAAGCGGTGTGTGCCAGGAGCACGTACGTGATATAGAAGGGGTGAGTGGGTAACCAGTTAGGCCCAAGATGTCAGAAAACTGGCCATGAAGGATGAGTAAGGTTGGACACAGAATCAAGAGAAGGAAGAAGTCCAGACAAGAGGAGCACCATATGCAGAGACACTGTCACACTTCAGATCATCTGCTATGACTGAAATGTGGAGCGAGATGGATAGCAAAGACCATAATGGGAAGGATATCACGGCACGCGAAAGGGCACACGATCGGCTTGTGCTGAAAAACAGGGCTCTGGCTTCAGTGTGAAGGAGCCAGTACTCAGGGTGGAGGGGAGAGGCAGCAAGAGTAGCTAACGACAATAGCCGCTAACTGAGTGCTTGCTAGCATGCTGTGTATGTGCTTAATCCTCACCACAAGCCTCTTCGTGTCCCCCGTTTACGGATAAGAGATTGACATCGAGAGAGTCTTCCTAACATCACACAGCTAGTACACAGCAGAGCCAGAGTCTGAATGCAAACAGTCTGACTCCAAAATCCGTGCTTTTGTAGTAATCCAGGGAGGGATAACGGTGACTTGGACCTGGATTAGGGACCAGGGAGTGCAGCAGGTGGAACAATGCTCCCACTCCGATGTCCACATCCTAATGGCCAGAACCTGTGGGTTCATTACATGGCAAAGGAAGATTAAAGTTGCAGGTGGAAACTCTGAATTCACCCGAAACGAGGGAGACCCTGCTAGACTCTCTGGATAGGCCCACAGGGTCCTCAGCTGTGGAAGAAGGCAGCAGAGTAAGAGGACAAGAGAAAGGAATGTGATGATGAGAACAGGGTCCAAACCTGCGACGTTGCTGGATTGGCAGGGGGAGGAAGGGGCCACGAGCCAAGGAGTGTGGGTGGCCTTTGGAAGGTGGAAAAGTCAAGCAAATGGATTCCCTCCTAGAACCTCCTGAAAAGCAGCCCCGCCAAGACCTTGATTTTAGCCCAGTGAGGCAGACAGGTCAAACTTCCAACGTACACAAAGGCAAGATAACATAGTTTTATTGTTTTCAGTCCCAATTGTGAGGCAGCCATAGGAGACTAACTCAGGGTTAAAGTCACAGCATTCAGAAGCATCATGGACGGGACTGGAGGAGATTATGCTAAGTGGAATAAGTCAAGCAGAGAAAGACAATTATCATATGGTTTCTCTCATTTATGGAACATAACAAAGAGCAGGGAGATCGGTAGGAGAAGGAAGGGAAGAAGGAAGGGGGGCTAAACAGAAGGGGGAATGAACCACGAGAGACTATGGACTCTGGGAAACAAACTGAGGGTTTCAGAGGGGAGGGCGGTGGGGGATTGGGCTAGCCCGGTGATGGGTACTAAGGAGGGCACATATTGCATGGAGCACTGGGTGTTATAGGCAAACAATGAATCATGGAACACTACATCAAAAACTAAGGATGTACTGTGTGGTGACTAACATAACAAAAAATTAAAAAAAAAAAAAAAAGTCACAGCATTCGGAGAGCCAGTAGATAACCAGTGCCCTGGTTAGGTTTCCACGATGGTGTAAAAAAGGGCATGAATTCACAAGGCGCCAGTTTCTTCCCGGAATCTGCAGCCACTTAACTGAGTATTCATCCCTCCGAAGCTTAGCGCCCGGTGTTTACCCCATGTTCACCTTTCGGCTCCTGTATCTGACTTCCCTCCTTCAGCCTTTCTACTTGCAGCAACAACGCCACCAGCCACTCCGCATTTTCTCCCTTCTCCATTCTCCTCTTCCATGTTTACCAGATTCAGAACTTCAGTAGACTTCACCCCCCCCAAAAAAGGTATCACATGATCCTTGTCTCCTCCTACCTCCTTCTGGCACATTTTCCCTATGTTGTCTCAAGAAACGGACCCAGCACCCTCTTTGATGAGATTTTGCATAATTAAGAATATAATAATGAGCTGTGTAGACAGAGACATCCCCTGGGGGACTTCCATCCTTGGGCACCTCCAGGCACGAACAATCAAGTGTGATCTGGTGGGACCCCTAACCTAGCGAGGGAGCAGGGGAGGAAGGAGGGCTTCGGGAGAAGACTCTTGTGTCCATATGGATGTCTGCAGAAAGCCACCTCCCGTCACACCTCTCTTAGCTTCTCTGCATTTTGATTTTGCAAGTAGAGAAATGTCTGACTAAACAGCTATGACCTGAGCTCAGGCAGGCTTGACTGAGAAGATGCTTACACTTTGACAACATCAGAGTCACGGCCACCCGAGATGACCCAGCAAAGGCAAGGAAAGTAGAAAACATAAAGGGGGAGGACACTAGCTTTCTGATATCTAAATGTGCTTTGCTGAGGAAGTAAAAGCTTTTGTTTAATGGAAACAGACATGAAATTTAAAGTCACAAATACATTCTGGAAAAAAAGAGTTCTCCTCTGTTTCTTCTACTTGGCTATAAGTTTGTTTTATATGTATATAGAATGACTGCATCTAGTCACAAAGCAGTTATTGAGCTGAGTGCTGTGACAAATACATCAATGATAGAGTCCCTGACTTCGCAGGACTTATAATCTGTTTGGGAAAACAAAGCACACAACCTCAAATACAATAATAATAATAATAATAATAATAATAATAATAATAATAGCTTCCATAAGTTTTTTGAGCAATTTTCATTTATGGTTTCAGCTATGGTTAAAGCCCAGAAAGCAGGACAGGAAATAAGTCTGCAAGATATCAGAGATGCGAAAGAAAGGAGGTCAGACAAGGCCTGGAAGGCTGCATGGAGGAGGGGATATCTGCATTAGACCCTGAACATGGACGGGAGAGAGAAGCAGAAGGAAATTTTAAACACGTGCAAAATCAGATAAGCAGAATCTTCATGACAAGGCTCAGGGGCTGACAATGAGTAGACCAGTTTGGCCTGAGTGGAAATTGGAAGGAGGGATGTGGCCAGATCACAGAGGACTCTCACGCTTCTCAAAAGACGTACTTGCAGGGAGCATCCGAAACCACACACAACCAAGTGCCATTTTTCCGAAGTGCCAATTTTCTCTGACGCTTTGGAAAGGAAAGTTATGTCTTTGAGCAGGTTTTAAATACTTTCATAACAATGCCAATGCTAATATATTTTTTTGCAAATTTGCATGAGTTTTTAAGATAAAAACAACTTAAAGAACTTTGTCACTTGCAGCAGGACCTCAAGCCCCTGAATGTTCACCTTCCTAGACTTGTCCTTCCCACTCACCGCCAACCCCAGTCAATTTGTAAGTTCAGTCAAGTGCAACCCCTCATTATTTCCCCATCTGACTCCTCTCCGCGCTGGCTGACGCTGCCCTTCTCTTTGTCCCACTCAGGTCACTGCCCTTTGTCCCTGGCTGGTCCTGAGCCTCCACCATCGCTTCTCCCTCTCCTTCCACAGACTACTGCTAAGGGAAAATGTGATCACCCCACCCCACCCCACCCCGTTAAAACCCTCCCAGCCTCTCCTTTCCCCCTTTCTTGGGCTCCAGCTACACCCCACCCACGCCCCCAGCCCATCCCCAGGGTTCCCTGGATGGCCACGCCTGCTGTGCACACACCTCTCCTTTGAGAAAACATTTCCTGCCAATGTTCTTTGAACAAGCCAGCTCTTTATACCATGCAGTCTTTGCAGAAACCAAAATCTCACTAACTTCTCCTGAAAGGAATTCCTTTCCTTCCGTTTCTGGGGTAATTCATCATCCTCTGTGTTTCGCGGCCCTGTTTCCCAACTTCCCTGAGAATCGCCAAATATCTGCCAACATCTTGTTATCTGAGAAAATATTCCGAGGTAAAGGAGATAGGGCACCATTTTCTGAGGTCTTGTATCTTCCAGATGGACAATCCCAAGCACAAATTGTTTAAAATGGCTCAATGAACATTTATCGACTCACTCTGATGTTTCAGGCATTGTTTTAGGCCCAAAGGATAAAGAAATGAATGAGACCTAATCTTGTGCTGGAGAAATTAACAATCTTGTAAATATCTCTATTTCAGGCCCGTTCCTAGAGCCAGTTCTTAGCAATTGGGGAACCAGGTTCTCACTCTCTCACTGGATGCACCAGGAAATAGGCCTCGGAGAGCTCCAAAGAGAGAGCTGCCCTGATAATCTAACCACATGGAGAGAATGCAGCATCACCAGCACATGAGAGGTGGTGGTTTTGCCCTGAAACAGCGGGTCCCTGGGGCCATCACTTCCCCTTTAAGCCGCTACAAGGTCTCTTGCAGTACTGGACAGGAATAGTCAGTATTTAGAATTTAAAAACAACTTCATTTCTCTGAACAGAGGCCTCTGAATGTAAGAATATTACTTGAGAATTATAATTAAACGCTCCATATTCCCTTCCGCTCAAGACAGGTTAACATGGTCATCAGTTATTTATGGCCACTGTGGCCTGGGCTCTGACTTCTGACCCATTCCTCTACCTCCCCCTCCCCCCACCCCTTTAACTATTCTATTCCCACAGAACAGGGCCAGAGCGATTGCGTTCACGCATAAGGAGGTAAGTTTCTCCTTGGCCATCCCAGAAGTCTTTGTGGACTCTGGTGTCACTTTTCAAGCACTCCACCAAAGGAATTTTGTCCAAGACAGATATCTTCACCTGATCTTACTCATCTCTTGTTCACAATTTTTAAGCTCCTAGAATCCCTATGAGATGTCAGCCAGCTAGAGAAAGGTTATAGAGTCCCTTACACGGCTACAAAAAGTTAGCAGCTCTGGGTAGAGCAGGTAGACGGCCTCCATGTCTGCTCAGCTACACAGGAGGGAAAGGGAGGAAGGAGACACTGGACTATGGCTCCATGGGTCCAAATCTGGAAAGTGTAGGAAAACCGGGAATTGGGTCAAAGCACTAGCGTATTTGTGTCCCTGGAAAAATCTGTCTACCAGCCAAGAGACAAAAGTGTTTCTTGAGTTTCATGAGAGAATTTGCTCCAACGGCTGCCCAAGAGGATCCACCATCTTTGAAACCAGAGAGGCCCTCGTGTTTGTGGGCAGCCCCATCACCAATGTTCAGCATCACCTCTAAGTGAAAACAGAAGAGCCTCCGAGGCTTTGCCGTTACCATCTGGCAAAATGGCCCATGGACTTCTTAATGCAAACACTGAGCCACTGAGGTGGAACAGGACACTCATGGGTCCTGTGTACCTCTCAGAATTCCTCTCTTTCTTCTATTTTGCTAGTAGCTCCTAAATTGATTACGTAAATCCAACCAGACTAAATTCCCAAAAGGCCAAAAAAAAAAGTTTAAGTATCTTTTTGTGTCTTCCCCAGCACCTAGAGTCATTCCAGGCACAAGACGGCCTGAGACCCATAGGTCCCCTGATGCTGCTCCTGGCACACTTCCCGCTGTGCCCACTTCCCTACCTGCCCAGCTCTCATTCTGACCCTCAGCCTTCTCGAAAAGTTCCTCCAAAGGCCCCATACCTGCTCGAGCCTAAGCACATCAGAACACTTCAGCTGACCCAGGCCCATAGGTTGGCAGGGCTTTATTCTGAACGCGTGTAAATGCTTATATCATAAACATGATTTAGTCCTCAGCCGTGTGTCGTCCTGTATTCTCCTCTGGTAGCCAGGCGCACCTCTGTTCTGCCTCCCAAAGAACAGTCTGGCATGGTGGCAAAGAGCTCTCTGAATTTAGGTAGGTTCACATCGCAGCTCCCTCCTCCCCTGATAGAACAGGTAAAATAACAGAGCTATTCTGCAAGGCTTGCTGTGAGATCGCATAAGCTGGTCTACACAGAACGCGGTGCCCGGCCTGGTGCAAGGCTCAGTGTCAGGTGTATAATACCCCCCAAGCGGGCAATGGCCATTTCGCTTCCTATTGCCCCCTTATCATCTAAGGGCAATGAGAGATGTCTGATGCATAGACATGGACAGACTGAATAGCTGTCCCCAGAGTGGCTGCTCCTTCCAGGGCTGGGAAAGCATTTCTGCTCCAGAATTGTGACGGAAATGCTTTGTTATGCCCGCTGTGTAGGATCGAGTTTTGAAGCATCATCTCGTGGCCCTCCTCTGCTGTCTCCAAAGTTGCATTACACATTCCTTTAAAGTAAGAACGGATCCCCGGAGCTGTTCCAGTTGCTAAACGGAACATGGCTGCGGCAATGAGTCAGCAGCTCACGGTGCAGCCGGCAGGCAGCTCAGACCCAGCGGGGCCGCAGCCACCCCGCAGTGTCCCGCCCCCGGAGGCGCTGCTGCTGTCTTGGGGACACGCCTCCCAGCACTCATGCTGCCGAGCGTGTGGAAGAGCTGCTTTATTCCAGGGACCTGGAGCCCTTGGCCACATCTCGTCCTCCAAACCTACAGTTCAGGAATCTGAGCACATTCCTGCCAAACAAAATCCTCAGCAGGGCAGCTTGGTGACCATCTGGATCCCGGGGCAAAGCAATGCAGAGCCGTGTCCCTCAGTCTGAGAAGCACCCTTTTCACTACTGACTGTGTCCCACCAAGCCTTGTGCGGGGTGGGGGGTGTGGGCAGGGAGAACCCTTTGAGTAGGGCACGACTTTGAGCCCCTTAGGGGAAACACAGACTCTTATTTTATCTTGGCAAGTCAGTGGGATCCTCCAGAACAAAGAGCATGTAGGGTGCTGGGTGCATCCCCAGCGCCAAGCTACACACAGTAGGCGCTCAATGATGCTCTGATGGCTGACAATGATTGATGAGTCGCAAGCCTATTAAGCAGGGGTGTAACATTGCATTCTCCACAGCACCACCTGTCTCCTCTCCCCTCACCTCTATCAAATGCTGCCAATGCCCCAAGAGTGAAGGAAGAGCTCTCTCTCTCCCCATTGGAACTCAGTTCATTGAAGTTGCGCCTGAGAAGCCAGAAGATGGGGGCTTTGACGGGAGGCACATGGCTGCTCCAGCAGCTAAATGAAGATCGTAAGCACATGTATCGTTGGTTATGATGCTTCTGAAGCAACTGCCTCAAGTCCCAGAGTGATGCAGGTGGCATGGCTCTTTTCTCTGCATGTGGTCATCATGAGCTTTAATGACTAAAATGGAAATCAGAGTGAAGGGGCGTCCTCAGTCCCCAAGAGTGCACGCCACACACACACACACACACACACACACACACACACACACACTCTTTAACTAAAAGAGACATTAGCCATCAATTACTACTGATGATCAAAGTGAGACAGGACCAGAGATAAGCAACCTGCCTAAAGTCACACAGCTGAGTGAGAGTGTCCTTGCCAGATTCCTGAATTCCAACCCAGTGATCTTTTCACTTAATTATGAGATGATTTTGTTGTTTTGCTGTTTTTTTCTTGCTTGCTTCTGTTTAATATGTCTTTGAAGAAGATCCAATTTCAGATTTTTCTTCTCTGAAAAACGGCAACCTTTCCCAGGTAAAACCCAGCTCCTCCAGGTAAGGAGTTTGTTATCCCAGAATCCTGCCTCCCTTAGGTTCCCCAGAGGACACTGTCTCACCCAACGTGGCAGGAGGACCTGGAGCCCCGCAGCTGCCCATGTGATAAGAGATAAGTATGATCACACCCAGAGATGCTGGGACTCTTCTCTGTCGCGACCTAAAGCCCCAGACACGTGCAGTCAGCATTTGTGATGCTGAAGACTCTCCAGTGCAAAGGCGGCAGCTGGTGTGAAGGTCGGGGGCGGGGGGCTGTGCACATTCATCTCAGGCAGTGTTTTAGCCCAAGCGCAGCAGGGAGTGTCCAAGTGAGGGGCCACCGGCCATTTTGCTGCAGTCCACGACGTCTGCGGACTGCAGAGATCTCCGCACCCTGTGCAAGCCAAGCCGCAGCCACCAATCCGTTCTAGGAGAAAGGGCGCCACCTGCCGACTCTGAACGCCCTCTGCCTGCAGCAACTATGTTCCCTGAAAACCGCAGTGCTGTTATTTTCAAGCAGTTCGGTGTCTGAAGCCGTTAGATTCCCCACAACAAGGGGAAAACGTGGCACCTATAAAATTGGTCCCCGTACCCCATGTCAGACTGTGAACCAGTGACCTTCCCCGGGAGAACCCTGGCAGAGCCCCTAACACAAGTCTTTCTCCTTCCCTACTGTGTGCTTTCTCCCCTCCCACACAGAATGGAAAGATTCCTTGCAGACATTCTAGTTCAGCTGTGGATCTGAATGATAAAGACGCATGTCCAAGGTCACCCACATTGGCCCCATTTTATTCCAACACGGACTTCGTCGCACCAAGTACAGGTTGGATTGAATTCATGCTATTCAGATTTCTTTGTCTTTGCCTGCAGTACAAGATTTGCAGAATTTTCTTCCCTGCTGCATTGCTGACCTCACCATGCCAGCCCCAGCTACAGCCCCCTCTCTCCTGCCTCAGGCTTTGTAGGGCAGCTGTTGGTCTTCAAATGTCCTCTCCCCTCGCAGAGCCCAAGTCCCCAGAAAGGAGGCTCAGTGGCTGAATCTTTGCGTCCAGGAGGGCTTGCCGCCAGTTAACCTTCTGGAGATGAGCTCTCCACATATGCCACTTTCTTCTTAAGGGCTTCGGAAACGGATCACTCTCCCAGCCTCGTGAAAGCTTCAACGGTATTCATGTTGCAGTATACCAATGGGTCAAATCCACATGTTGTACATCTTAAACTTACCTAATGTGTCAATTATATCTAAAAGAAAATAAATTTTTCAGCTGTCACCACCTACTGGTCTCCTGGGGACCCCATATCCCCCAGACTGACTGAAAAGGACACAAGCTTCCCAGGCCCTCTGCTAGTCTCTCTTCTCTACTCACCCCCCAAAAATCACATCAGCCATTATTAATTGAGCAGTTTTATTTCTGATCACTCCAATAAATACATGGGATAACAAATACGATGTTACAATCGTCAAAGTTTCCTCCAAAGCTTCTGAATGTTCATCTCTTAAAATAAAAGAGAAAAGATCTCTTTTCTCTCATCCCACCCCCAGTAAAGAACCTTGCAAGCAGAGCCGTCCCTTCACAGCCTAGAGATAGGAAAAAGGCCAAATGCCACAATTTCCACCAAAGGAGACTCCACGGCCTCCCATAAGCCACTCAGTGTCTCACTTTTCTCATCTGTAAGATGGGCATAATAAAAGTGCTTACTCATAGGAACAGGGAAGGATTAACTGAGATAAGAAGGTACTTAGACCTCACTCAGTCAGCACCCAATGGAGGTCAGCCATTATCACTACATTCATTCACTTAGCAAACTCCACGGGGTCATCAGGCCCATCTCGCTCCTCACACCCAGTGTGGTGTGTGCAAAAATGAGGTCTGCAGTCAACAGTGATTAATTAGGCAATTTATTTCACAAAACAAGCTGTTGATAAAGCAAGAGGAGAATGAAGGACAGAAATCTTGAAGGAAGGTGACAGGGCTCCAGACCAAAATATAAGCCACAATAATTGGGGGGGGGGGGGCGGTGTTCCAGGAAGTCCCAGGAGGGAAGCTGCCTTGGAAAGGCTGGGAAGAGAGGGAAAGAAATATCAAGACCTCCGCAGTTCATTTTGAAAGATGACTAAGTCAAGGACACTCCGTGGGGAAGGGACGGTCTCTTCAATAAAGGGTGCTGGGAAAGCTGGCCATCCACATGCCAAGACGGATGAGAACCGTGTCTTACACCACTCACAAAAATTAACTCAAAATGGATTACACACCGAAGTGTAAGATCTGAAACTCTACCTTAAACTTACGCAATAGTAGGTATCTCAGTTATATTTCAATAAAACTGGGAAAAGTGAAAAAATAAAATTAAAAAAAAAGTTTTAAAGCTGGGCATGAGCGAAGCCCACGGCCTTGGGCTCTGCTGGCACGTCTGGCCACGGAGCTTCGTCCACTGGCCTGGGGCTGGCTCCCTCCCAGGAGCACAGTGTCTACACTCTGTCTCCCCCAAATTACAGCCCCATTATTGCACCCGCTGGCCTTCCACTCCCCACGCGGGCTCCGTGCACTGAAGGACCCCCACTCCTGCAGGGTCACGTGGGGGTGTGATCCGGGCCGGCTGAAGGAGGAGGCGTCTCCCCAGCTCTCAAGTACAAGGCTGCGTGGTTCGTCCTGCCCACAGCGCCCCCCTGCGTGGTTCACCTCACTTTCTTCTGATGTTGGGGCAGAGGCAGCCAGACTGTCCAGGTGTCCCCCTGCCCGCACGCTTGGCAGGGAATGGGATTTCACGGAGACATTCCATTCCTCACTCTGTGCTGAGGCCCCAGAGCCTTCTCCCTCGCCAGGCACCGAGGACGCCCCTCGGACAGGCAGCTGGGCATGAGCAGCGGGGGCTATAAAGGGTAAGTCTTTTGAGCAGCAGGCTGGCTAGCGGGTGAACCATCTAGAGACACCGAAGGGGAGGCAGGTCCATTCTGTTCCGCACAACATCACTGAAGAACCATTTGGGCTTTCACACCCTAAATTTTGTTTCCAACTTTTGATTTTTTTTAATAAAACTGTAAGGCAAGTTTTTTTAAGTCCCAGGGGTTCTTTCTGTGCTCAGCTGTGCCTGGTCCATGTGCAGTGCATGGCTCACCTCCAGCAGCTGCGTCCCCAGAGACACCCAGGCTACAGGGATGCCTCTCTCTTCTTCACGCAGCACTCATGTGCCGCCCACTCCGCTTCATCACGCAGACCCGCGACTGTGAAGGTCACTGCTGCACAACCATGGTTCTCAGACACGGCTGGCGACCTTGATTATCCAGAGCACTTGTTCAAATCAGAGGTGCCCACGCTATACCTGCTGCATCTGAATCCGTGAGGGTCATTTTATGTTCCCAGGTGTTTCTGATGGTTTAACAAGGTCCCAGGTAATTCGCCTGCACACTGAGCGCTGCCCTAGGACAGAGGCTATGACCTCCTGGCAATACGGGCTAAGGTTCTGAATGAAGACTAGAAGCCAGAGCTGTGCCACACAGGCAGCCGGTTGATCAGGACCCTCGAAGGTCTTCTCTGTGACCCACTCCTCCGCTGTAGCCGTAGTGACTGACATCCGAGGGGATGAAGGGGATAAACCCCAATTGGCGGCAGATAGAAGCCCAAGTCCAAATTCCAGTCCTGCTAATGTTCAGGCAGGGCAGCCATGGGAAACTCACATAACCTTGCAGATTCCCAGTTGCCTCATCTGTAAAGTGGAGAAAGGCCGAAGATCCCCAAAGGTCCTCCCAGATCTTCATGTAACTCTCATCCTTCCCCATTCATTTCACACAGACGCAAAGTCAAAGTTGGAAGGGATCTTAGATCAGCTGGTCCCAGCTTCTTCCTCAGAGACACCATTTTACACCTGGAGAAGCTAGGTCACCACAGAAGTTCAGTTACTATCCCGACCCAGGACGTGCAGAGCCCTGACTAGAACCCAGAGCTCCCGGGGCTGAGTTCAGCGTGTGTCGCACTATACGGTAACAGGGAGCATCACTCCTAGGTTGGGGGCCCAGAGAGCATGCTCTGAGACAGACATTTGTCTGCGGCAAGTTTGCTGGGGGTGCACTCAGTAATAATACCTGTAAGCGAGTGAGAGAAGCTAAACTGGGCAGAGGGAGACATTGAGTCATACAGGAAGCTCAGAAGCTGGACTTCCCTACAAAGTTGTCCTGAATCAAGACGAAGGTGCCAGGCCATATTCCACACCAACCAGTCACGGGATGTGGGCTTCCCTTGGGGAGGAGCTGTGACCTCAGGCTACCTTCAGATGAGCTTCATTCTTAGACAGGGACTCAGATGTGAGTCCTTACAGCCAACACTCTTCACACTTGGGGGAACAAGTCCCTTGGTCCCCATTCAGGAACTCTGGGCAGCATTCCATAGCATTCTGCACAGGGCAGCTTTGTGCCACCCAGAACGCTTACCTCATGTGATGAGTGTGACCCTTCTGGGAGCAACCTCTATGCTCTTCTGGCCATTCTATTCACCAGGGAAAACTACCAGAGGAAGATCAATGGGACAAACCACTATTACCACACCTGGTCTCGAGGCTGCAACTAAATCTCACCATCTGTGTCCTCTTCTATCCATTCTGGATTCCTCTCACCTTGAGCCAACGTCTCTGTTGTTCTAGGTAGCTTACTTGGTGGCGTGACCCAGACCCTCGTCCCTAAGGAGACCAAGCCCCTGGCCACCACACCACACCGTTCTCTGGCATGGCTGCCATACTTGCCCATTTACCTCGTATCAGACAGGGGAGTACCAAGAGATGTCCCAGTGGCTACCCGAGTGCCCAACATATTCAGTTCCTTCCCCTTTCCATAACAACATACTACTTCCTCCTGATCACCAGGGCCAAGAGCTCCTGCCCCGAACGCAGAAGACGTTGCTTCTTTTCTTGCCTGCTAATCTGCTTCCAGAAGTTGGAAGAGATCAGATGGCCCCTGTTATATACTCTGATGAAAGCCCTCCCCCCCACCGGAAACCAGACTCTTTAGACAACCCCCCCCCCACCGGAAACCAGGCTCTTTAGACCCACAGGGTCTGCATCTGTGGGGATGGGGAGTACAAATCCCACAGGTGGGTCACCGGGAGGGAGGGTAAGCAGGACCACTCCTACCCCCTGGTTCCCAGGCTCCTCTAGTGGTTGTTGATCTAAAGTATATACCACACGGACTGCCATGATCCCTGCCACCACCGGGCCACCACTCCGTTCACATAGCCACTGCTCAAACACTGAGGTGGCTGAAGAACAGGGGCTCGCTGACGTCAACGGGCTGAGTCACTTTGCCTACCTAGTCGTTCAAATGCCTCTCCTGCTGTGGCTGCATTCTGGAGGTATTAACATGAAACGCAATGACCCTAACCCTTTATGCCCCCTCCCAGAAGTCCATCCACATACCTCTTCCCCAGAGCCCCATGCCCTAAATCTTCCCATCTTTTTCTCTGCGGGCCCCTAACCAGCAGCCACACCATTCACTATTTCTCATGAGTCTGTGGATATTATTACTTCAGCCCAGTTCTCATTCCACATAGAATGGACAGCCAGGACTATCTCTCAAAGCCCTGCTTATTGAGAGGCTTTCCTCTCACCTCTTTACGGGCCACCGGAGAGTGGAGCTGTAGTTCGTAGCAATCCATTTCAGCTTGCACCCACATACAGAGTCAAGCCATCTGTGACCCACACTTGACTCTCTTCTCCCCCCTAAGCTGTTCATAAGCGAGGTTCCATTGCAGCCATAGGCATACAGCTGAAGGACCGGCAATAGTCGTGACAGGGGGTCTGAGCCACTTGCTTGTGTAGCTTCCTTGAGATCTCTGGCCCTGCCTGTGCTTGATACGGGCTGAACCACTGGCATTTTACAGACCCACCTGAAAGAACACAGCACACCTCCCTTCCGCTGCAAGCAGCTCCTGGCCAGGACTCGGCGACGAGTCGTCAGCAGGTAACACTCTGGCGGCGGGGGGAATGAGCACCTCGACCCTAAAGGGGAAATCTGGACAGTGCATTACAGAATCCTCTCTGGCGTCCAGTCAAATCTCCCTAACAAACCTCTAAGGAAGAAAGAGATCCCTAATACCGTGCAGGTAAAGAATCAGAACTATCTCAAGATGAAACAACGTCCGTTGACGGCCAATCAATCCAGCATTTAGAACAAGAGTCCCCGAACCTGCACCGTCCCGTCGAAATGTAATGTGAGCCACATATGTCATTTCAGATTTTCTAGTAGCAACATTAAAAATAGTAAAGGAAACAGATGGGATTAATTTTTGTAATATATCTTATTTAACCCAAGAGATCCAAAATATTATCACTTCAACATGTAATCAATATCACAAATTAATGAGATATTTTGCATTCTTTTTACCATGCTAAGTCTTTGAAATCTGGCACGTGTCTTACAATGCGTCTCGACTGGAGCTAGCCGCACTGCGAGCGCTCGGCAGCCGCATGTCGCTAGCGGCAATCATATGGGAAGCTGTAGTTTTAGACTCCATCCAATTCTCTTCTCTAGCCTCCCTGAGAAACTCCTTTCGAATTGGCAGGACCAAGAATCTGGGAGGGAGATGCTCAGACAAGAATCCCGCCTCTGGTGCAGATCTAGGTCCTTGCCGTTTATGAAGCTTGCAGAACCCGCACTCCTTTGGCACGACATGTTGTGCGGCCCGCATTTAGCTTCACAGGTGTTGCTGCCACTTGCTGGGAAGGTTCCGTTTGAAAAGAAAAGAAAAGAAAAAAGCAGTAGTAGACAAATGTTTAACTCCATCTCTGTGTGTACCCTATAATTTAATGCTAAATCCAGCTCCATTTGGTTTCTGTGGCAACCAAGAGCACCAGCTCTCCCCAGCTCATATGTCCAATTTCTAAATGTAGGGTGCCTACAACACACTCAGCATCCCAAATGTCTGAGCTCTGATGTTCTCAGAAGCCCCTGACTCTGAGCCTGAGCCACAGGTACAAGGATGCATGGGGGAGCTTCCATTGAAGTCTTTGCCCAACACAGCATAAGTAGGAAAGGTAGGACTAGGCAGCTTTCCATCCCAGCAATCTTTAGAAATGGGAAAGCTCTTGACCGGTCTGGAAAGATTTGGGAGAGGGGCTTCGTGAAGGTAAATGAGGCGTCATGCCTGCTGTACTCAAGCCTTAGCAGACGCACCTGTTCTCCACGGATGGCCCCCTGGGGGCAGTTGTGAGCCCCCAAAAGCAAATTTGCTTTCTTCTATCTCCTTCCTTTTAGCAAGCAGCATGCATGGGATCCAGGGAGAGTGGACTTATATCCTGGCTCCAGCACCGACTTAAATGCTTGAGATGCTTCTTTGTCTCTGGGCCTAGAGATGTGAAGCCATCCTAGAAAACCCTCTGCCATCCCTGGCCAAAGCCCCGAGATCGGTGGCAATGATTTAAGGATCTTCTGATAAGTGTTAGTCCCTCCCCATTCAGTACTGAGTCCCTTCCCATTGGCTCAGAACCCAGAACAGACCTCTTTCCTTAGAAGCTTCCATATCGGTGATTTCCACAATTTTCTGACCACAACCCACAACATAAAATGCCAGGGGTCCCATCATGATCCGGGACACCGGTCTACCCATATCCCCAATGAGATCCTCCAACCTATTCTCCACACTCTATCCAGAGCGACCTTTACAAAACACACATCTACTGCTCTCACTGCTCTCAGAATAAAAACGAAACCCCATTCCCTGGGCTGAGGAAACCCCACAGGACCCAGACCCCATCTGCCTCTCTAACCTCATCTTGCACTCAGCCCCCTTCATACCCTCAGGCTCACTGTGCTCCCTCCCGCCACAGGCTGAGCACAAGCTCTTCCCTACACCTGAAGTGCTCTTCAACCCCCCTCCCTCAGCTCGCCTAACCCCTATTCATCATTCAGATCTCAGCTCCGCCATCACTTGTTTCCTGATTGCTCTGGCCAGGCACAATGTTTCATTTATGAACATTAGATGTTTCTCATTTGACGCACCTGTCACACTTGAATCCGGCGGTGTGACTATCTGAGGAACCTCTAGCTCTCCCATTAAACTTGAAGCTCTAAAGAGCAGGAATATTTTCTGATTTTTCCCAGCATCATTGTTTGGCATAAGGTAAAAGCTCTATAAATATTTGTCACATGAATGAATGAATAAATGAATTTCAAGTGACAGCTCCTGACAACTGGTAAATTTTCATAGAATTCTCTGTTGAAAAGATTCTAATGCTGAGGAGACTGGGCTCGGTTTCAAAAAGTGCTGTGATTGATTGACAATGGCTAACACGGGTCCCTGATTAGGAAGTAGGGACAGGAGTCCTGATTATTTGCCCTTCATGTTCTAGAATCGGATTTTCTTGGGTGGGCCCAGACTCTGAGCAGTTTCCTTAAGTTGGCCGAGGGCTGGACTGGAAGCCCCAAACCCATCCAGATCCCAAGAGCGCCTCTGACCACTTCTGATTTCAACATGAAGTGTCTTTTCATCTTTGGGTCACCAATGCTCCCTCCCAAGGAGATCAAGGCAAGAGGGTCCAATCTACAAAATATGTTCCCAGCATCTGCAGGAAAAGTGATGTGGTTGCAGATCCCCTAGACCAACCAGGGCCGGGCAACCCCGCTCCAACATGTAAACTGTATCCTGAGTGAAGATGAGGATCAACCCAACGGCATGACTCACGGGTTCCCTCTCACCCTCCATCGACCCAGGGCTGGCCTGCAAAGTGGCCCCCATTTCCAGATTGGCAGGCCAGGGGTTTGTTCTCGCTGCAGAATCAGTCATCCCATTATTTTGCTTGGGATTGATGAAGGGGGAGCCAAGGGTCCAGGGAGAGCCTGCTATTCCATGGTAGGGTAGCCTTCTGCTTGGTTTTTTCCTTTTTTCTTTTTCTTCCTGTTCTTCTCCACTACCCAGCTGGCTCAATCTTTGGGCTTCTGCACAGCCCTGCTGATTCCAGCCAAGGGAAATGAGGAAATGGCAGCCCCACGCTGCGAATGATAGGATGTACAGCCCCGCCACTCCCCGCCACCCACACTGCTCTGAGCAGTGGTCACTTCGGACCAAGGGCCTCCTGCCTCCGCGGGGCCCAAGGAGGCTGTTTTCCCAGCTGCCCCACACGCCCTGGGGCTCTCCTGGCAGCCAACAGCTCTGACTGCGGCTTTATGGCTTCTTACAGACGTCCGTCTGCCCTTTCTCTCATACTCTGCCAACGATGTCGTTTGGGATCTATTTTCAGTGGGGATTTTAAAAACCTACATATTAAAGAAGACGTAAAAAGCTACATGTGCCTAGAGCAGGGTCGCATGTCAGCAGTAGCCAGCAGGCGGGCAGCCCTTCCCAACTGCACTTGGGAGCTTTATTTCAGGCTCTCAAGACCTGCGGACAGAGGTGGTCTGGTCACCCAGGTTTAAGGCCTGGATGGTTCAGTGACTAGCCACTATAGGGAAGAACTGGAACTTGGATTTAGGACCTAAAAGCCCGACTCCCTTCCCTTTCTCAGCACACTACCTGTCCGGGGTGGTGGCAGCCACGGCCCTTCCCTGAAGGAAGCTCCATGGGGGGACCTCAGAGGTCACAGGGCCCTCCAGGCAGGCCTTACCACCCAGATAGCAGGACGTGACCCAAAGCTGGAAGAGTGGGGAAGAGTTTGTGCGTTAGTTGGTTTGGACCTGGAAGGAGCCGGGTGACCTGACAGCAGACAGTGCAGCAAACCTGCAGAGAGGCCATCAGCACGTGCTTGCTGACGGTCCCCGTATGCCGCGATGCTGAGGTTGCCACTCTTACTGTTTCCGCCAGCGTTCAGTCCTGATGCTGAGCTCCGTCGGAATGTTGTTAGGGAAAATTCTCTGCTCTTGGAGCATCCTGAGAGGCAGCAGAGCATGGCCATAAGGAACCTGGGTTTTCATAATCACAAAGACCTGGGTTTGCAATCTGAAACCCTGCCTGTGTGATCTCAGGGTGCCTCTCAGACCATCAGTCTCTTTACCCACAAATGGTAACTGGTAATACTCACCTCCGTCAGGTTATGCTGAAGGTACAGAGCATGGCACAAAGAACGCTAAGACATGCTACGGGCTTTTCTTGTCCTTATCGGTTTTTCTAGGTCTGTTTAATTCAGCCTGAGATGCTGCTGCCACAGAGACGCTGTCACCTTCTGCTGCACTGACAGAAGAAGAGCATTTCAATGCAGGGATGTCAAGCCCTACAATGGGGGCCAGCGTGGAGTTGTGTGTCCATGTCCGAGCTTCAGCGTTCATAATCTATCAAGTGTCCGTGTTACTTCCCCATCCATGTTGTGAGCCCTTCAGGGCAGAGCCCCTGTTCAAAACAGCCCTATGGACTTAATTCACAGTTCCCTACCCACAGGACTGGGCAAAGGTAGGCTTGCCACAAACAGTATTGTCTAAACAGGGATTCCCACATGAGGCGGCCCACGAGTTCGGTCCCCTCTCTGACAAAAGCTGTGAAGGGTCCTTCTGGGCTGGCCTCACCTGGTACCGGGGACACTCACATAGCATCGTCCTTAGGTGTCTTGCTGGAGCCACCTCAGATGGGAACAGCCATGTCAAAATCACAAATTCTACAGGTGCCAGGCTGGAAACGTGGCCCCAGGGGAAGAGGACTCACAGTCCCTAAGCATCTTCTGCAGGTCAAGGACACAGCATGTGCCCGTTTTATGGAGCCTTCTTAGAACTGTTAGGAGATACCCCAATTTTCCAGACAAGGAAATGAAAGCCTACATAGGTTAAGTAGCTCATTTAAAGTGGAAGAGCCAGGATTCAAACTGGACTAATCTCCCAAAAAATGCTTTGCCAACTTCACACTGCCTCCCTCATGGGTTCAAAAAAGGCAAGAGGCTTTAACTCTACCACAAAAACAAAAACAAACAAACAAAAAAAAAACCGAGTTTAATTCACTCCTGTCTACTGAGCCCCTGGGGGATGCCCGGAACCCTGGCGGGAGGGAGAGATGTGTGGAAATGCCTCCTGGAAAGGCAGGAGTCCTTTGTTCCAGGCGGGAGTCCTGCTGTCCACCCCCCTCCCCTGCAAAGCCCCCAGGTGAGCACCTCCACTCCCCAGGGACACTTCGCTTCAGCGCCCCTTCTCCTGCCTGCAGACAAGCAGTTGTCTTGGGCACATTGCGCCTGCCAGCTCCTCCCCCCCCCCCCGGGGCGCTGAAATGACTCTTCTGGAAGGCACAGGCTGTGCCTCGGGAACCTGTCAGGAAGAAGGATGCCAGTGGGACTCTCTCTCCCTGTTTGCGTGCTGATTTGGCTCCGTGCAATTCATTTGTATGCTCATTGCCTTTCCACGTGCCCTTCCCTCGGGACTTCGCACCCCCCCCCCATGTACTGCAGCTCTGCATTTGCCACGCTTGACTTCCAAAAGAATTCTGCAGCCGAGCATTATCGTCTGCCACTGCAGGCCTGTCAGCAGAACACAGCCCTCTGTTTGCCAGTAAGACCCGGCTGGAACCGAGTCCCTCTGGGTACGGTGTCCTGAAGGGCTGATATCCTGAGGAGAGGTGCCCGGGGCAGGTCTGAGCACAAACAGGGGGTAGCAGAACAAACATCTGCTGAAGGAGTTACTTCTAGAAAGAACTAGGGATAGATGATTACTGAGAGGGAGTGAGAGGGAGTGTGAGTCTCTCGCAGGCAGTACTGCAAGTGTTAGGGATGTATCGTGGCAAATAAAACAGAGATACGACAGCATATGAACGGTGTAAATATGACACAGATGGTGTATATACGAGGAGAAATGCATTCATTAAAGCGGTGACAAATGTACACAGATCGAACAAAGCAAGACAAAGTCTTCCTCCTGGTCGGCCACCACGTGGCCAGCCCCCAGTGCCACAGTCAGAGGGCGGCGGGCCTTTCTCTCTCAAAAGCTTCACTTCCTCCCCAACGGCCTGCCCGGCCCACCACAGACAAGCCCACTCAACCGTGAGAGAGAGTCTCCGAACACGACACACCGAGGAAGCAAAAGGCACATAATGTCACGCTTCTCGGTGCCCCCTGGGACTGGCTCACCCATCAGCGGGGTTTCTGAAACCAGTTCCAGCTCCCCAGTCTAAACCAGAGCTCCCTGACTGAACAGTTCTGGGCATTTAAAACACAACACAAAACAGAAACAAACAAAACCACACAGCTCATGTTCTAGGCCTTCGGTTCACACACAGTCCTCGGAAAAAAAACTTCGTGCCTGCAACCAGCCACACCAGTCTGGGCCTGACTGGTCCCTTGGGCATCCCTGCTCCTGGCCTCCCAGTCCCCAAATCCAGTCCTGGAATGCGTCCTGCCTGCAGAATGGTTTTTGTTTTTTTTTTTTAACAATTACACCTTCTTAAAAAAAAAAAAAAAAAATCTTATATGGCCTGACCCTCACCCCCGGGTCGCGTTCTAGAGCTTCCCTTCCAAACCCAAGTCCTGGCCTTCCCTTCCAGGTGATTCTCAAGTCTGACCTCATTTCAGGCCCAGCATGGGCAGTCTTTTTTAACAACCACTCCAGGATTACACACTTTCTCTGACAACATCACAGGATTTAAATATAGTTTCCGTGGAATTAAACCCATTGGTTGTTTTCTGTCGGTGGCATGAGTCCTTCCAGTCTGATAACTTTCTGGGACTCAAATCACTGATGCAGCTGGGATCAGGGAGTCTGATGAAAGGCAGCTGTCACTTTACATCCTACAAAATGTTTCCACAAAAACTGCACCCAAATGCTAAAATCTTTCACTAGGGAGAGCTGATTCATGGAATCTAAAATAGGATTTCTGTAGAGCCAAATAATTCTGCTGAGGAAAATAGAAAAAGAAAAACAAGTACTGACTTCTTCGAGTGGTTTCTTTGAGGACAAGTCAGGGCACACAGCACGGTAAACACTGGACAACCAGTTTGGATAAAGGGAATGTTGGAGAAGAAACCCCTGTGGGTCCTGAAAGTCTCTGCAAAAATGCACAGCTCTTGCGTGTTCACTGAGACCCTCCCCAGGCAAGAACCATCCAGCTGGAAGCCAAAACTGAAACCCGCCAGCCCTTCAGAGACCAGAAGCTCTGTGAAACCACTAACGGTATTTGCTTCCTGCCAATAATTCAGCAAAATACTTGGTGACAATATCACCATAACCTCTTTGGGACACAAGGCTTTGGATCTCACCCCCCCAGCCCTGCCTTCCTAGGCACTTCTCATCATCAAGCCTTCTCTCTTATACGTTCAACCTCCTTCTGACAATTGGTTTCTTCCAGTTGACTTTCAATATCTAAACTTTTCACAAAAAAGTGAGCCTCACTCAGCCTTTCCTTTGCCGTCTCCTCCTCCTCCTCTCCCTGCCCTTCAAATGTTAATTTTCCTCAGGGGTCAGTCCTAAGAACTTCATGATTCTCTGCTCTCTTCTATCTCTGCAAAACCTCACCCATAACCCATTGCTTCCACCAATGGTAATGACTCATGACTCTCAGGTTTCCCAGTTGAACTCAGCCCCATGCCCATCAGCTCCTGTTAGATATCTCAAAGGCACCTCCAATCAACCAATTAAGGCACCACCATGTTTCAATCCGCCAGACAAAGAAACAAACAAAAAGTATAGTACTCTCTTTTTCTAATATTTTCTGATTTCTGGAATGATACCATCCTTTAGCCATGAACTCAGAAATCATCCTTGGCATCTTCTCCCTACTACTTCCCATGGCCGAGCTATCACCAAATCTTATGGATTTACCGACCCCTCAACTCTCCATATGCCTCCCCACTTCAGGCCTTTCACATGCTGTTCCACTGCCTAGAAATCTCTTCCCTCCTTCTTCTTCTGGGTACCTGGATCTCAGGTCAAGAGATCACTTCCTTCGGGAAGCTGTGCTGACATCTCTGTTGAGGTCCAGTCTCCCATTACCGCTGGGCCTACAGAGACCTTGCTACTGTTGCAGTTTTACATCTGTTGGCACTGTGATGTGATGGCCATGTCTCCACTAGTCTTGGAAGCTCCTGGAAAGTAGTCTGTACTTGTGCACTGTTGCCAGGTTCACGCCTACCGTAGTTCCTATCACACAACTATGTGCCATACAAGTATTTGTTTAAAGAATAGACAAAAGAGATTTCCAAGTTGTTATGAATATGACTGGAGTGATTCCCCAGCACACTGTCACCCTTGGACCATCATCATCTGGAACAGGTTTCATCAAAAGTCAGTCTGTAATTAAGAAGCTAAAGAAAACAAAGTGAGAAATGAGCAGATGCTTTCTCCTTATTCTTCATACGAAAAGAAGAAAAAGAAAAAAATTCCTAAAATCTTCTTGGGAAATGCCAAACAAAATATGAGATGACCATGGAGGGCTTGATAGTAAAGGCAGAACATGGCCCCAGCACCACGAAATGGCTCTAGAGATCTGTATTCCTGAAGCCATACTGAAAAGACCCTATTTTCTTAGGGCCATGTTTGCTCAATCTTGCTCAATTTGCAGAGAGTCAATTCCATAGACTGACTTTTGGGCAAACGGCCTTGCTTCCATATTTCTCCAAACGTGGTCCACGCATTACCTGCATTATCACCCCCTGGAATGCTTATTGAAAGCACAGGCCGTCCCAGACTTATTAATGGTGGGGTCCAGGAATCTGAATTTTAAATACCCCAGATGATTCTCATGCAAGTTAGGTTTGAGAGCAGGACTGTGGTTCTGGAGAGTAGACACCAATGATTTGCAAATACACTGAGCCAGCCTTTACTTGTCTCTTGGCAACCCCCAAGCAATGACAAGAACCCGCCAAACACTGTAGTGAAAACCTCTCTCCTGGGGAAGCAAAGATATCCTGCTTTCTAAATTCTGTAGGAACAGTTTGCTTCAGAAAAAGATCTTTTAGACACCAAGGAAGTTGGGGGAAGTGATTCCTGCTGTGGAGTTGAGCCATTCTTGCTTGTGAGAGCCTCTGGCCAGTGGGCGAAGTTCAGAATTGACCTTGGGAAGAAGGGCCTGTGGGAGACAGAGCCTTGCAACGTTTTGGCATCCAGGTGTTAGGACAAGGTTTCAGCCATGGACCACCTCATGACCCTGAGTGGCAGAACACTTCCAATATGGACCGAGAGGGTGAGGAGATTAACAGAGGTCAGGGGAGAATGGCTTTGTTTGAAACAGGCCAGAAAACCCCGTCCTGCAATAAATCCCTGTCTCCTATATTTATTTCTCTTCAGGTAATGGCATTTATGAACACAGTTGTCTCTGGGAGGCATTCATCTATAGAGGTGGAAGCACTGTCCACCATAAGAGGTGGACTATTATACTAATAACAGGTCATCTTTACGGTGTGGTTACTATATGCCTGGAACTCCAACTTCATGGACTATAATTCATGTCCATGAAAAAAAGCAGATGGAATTATTAGCACCACATAGGAAGAGTCTGACAGCTTTAGTCATTTGCCCAAGGTCACACAGCTAGAGGAGTGGGGCTAGGATCTGAACCCAGATCTGTGCACTTTCACTGGAACCATGACTGGTGGTAAATTAAATTTACGCAACATCATGACTAACTCCATTCCATCCTCATCCGAAGTCTCCTCCAGTGGACTCCTGCAATTCCAGCTTCCCCTCCCACTTCTACTGGAGATCTCTCTCAACCTTTAAGCTCCTCCCAGATCAAGCCAGAACTCTACTTCTTTTTTTTTAACCCCAAAATTATTGAGTTGTAAGTAACATGCACGGTGTAAGTTTAAGGTGTACAGTGTGTGATGACTTGATAGCTGTATATATTGTGAAATGATTACCACAGTTGGGTGAGTTAACACCTCCACCCCCTCCTGTAATACCTTTTTGTGTGTGGGTGGTGAGAACAGTTAAGAGCTACTCTCTCAGCAACTTTCAAGTATAAAACACGATACCGTTAACTGTAGTCATCATGCTGTACGCTGGATCCCTAGGACTCATTCATGTTATTACTAGAAGTTTGTACCCTTTGACCAATGTAGTCTCATTTCCTCCACCCATCCGCCTCCCAAAGCCCCTGGCAACCACTGTTCTACTCTCTAGATAATGAGGATTCACAGGTCTTTCAAACTATTTCTCCAGGTCCCTATTTCCAATCTTCCCTCCATGTGTCTGGCTTTTCTTTCTTCCCTTGCACGCACCTGTATCTTCTCATCTTCTGTATAGCTTTGTCTCAGTTCATACCCCAAAAGGAACATTAACCTTTGTAACCAAGACTTACATGTACAAGCATCCACTTCTTACACAAGCACCAGATGTGTCTTAAATACAAGCAAACATCTTATGTGTTGGGCGCTTACCGTGTGCAAAGTACTAGTCGAAGATGTCAGAGACACAGACTCTGCCTTCAAAAAGTATACAATCAAATGGGCATGGAAAATAGCACAAATCAAATGGAAAGTAAAAAGAATGACAAAGAGTAGAATATTTCCATTAGTTTCATTATCACATCTCTATTCCCAAATGTACCTCATCTTGAATCAACCCAGTAACATCTCAGCCAACCTCCTCAAGCAAACCACTCCTATCCCAGCCCACCTTGCCTGCCCTTGCAAAATTCACCTTTATCAAATGCCTGCTCATCATACTTCAAGTCCTCTGCTCAGGGACCTCTGATAGACCACTGCTGTTTCTAGATGAAACCCACTTCACTTACAGGACACTGGAGACCATCCTTGACGGACTGACTTCTCTTGCTGGTCTCTGAGTGATTCTAGTGACGTAGCCCGATGAAAAGCAGAAAGGAGAATATCCCGCCTGGCTTCAGTGATGTCATGGCTCAGCACAGTGAGCTTGCTCACCCTTGCTTATGCAGCAGATGGTTTTCAGACTATCGTGAATATAGTTGGAAAGGTTCCGCATCCTGGAGAGGTTGTGCACAAATTGCGCTCCGTGCATTGAATCTAGTTTTCTCATCAATTTACGTTGTGCTTCCCGAAGCTATTTTTCTCTTATGTCTCTTTCATTGGAAGAGCTTCTATTACTCTGGTTTTCATCTTCTTTCACCCCAGACCCATGATCACTGCTCACCTAACCATCTGTGGATGCAGCAAGAGGAAGACTACAGTGGAACGGCTGCAGTCAACCTTGGAGCAAACATGAGTCGTTAACTATTGTGAACAATTCATCTGTTTAAGTTAGTGTTCTTAAAGTAGAGTATGTATCTTAAAGAACATATTTCCCTATAACTATAATGCTATTTTAGACTAACAAAATTACTAATAATTTCCCAATATTAGCAAGTACTTAGTCTGTATTCATATTTCCCAGTGATTTCCAAATGTCCCTGAGTTTGCTTAAAGTAGAATCCTATCCTCACTTACCGAAGGAATTTCAAATCTGTTGACGCAATCAGCAGAACCAGGCTGGCCCCTAAATTGGGCAACAATTTAAAAAAAAAAAAAAAAAAAAAAAAAAAAAAAACAGAGTTCCCTGATGAGAAGCTCCTACTTGGATCTTGTTTGAATAAACCAGCTGTAAAAGACATTTGGAAATCACCGGGAAATATCAATACAGACTAAGTACTTGCTAATATTGGGAAATTATTAGTAATTTTGTTAGTCTAAAATAGCATTATAGTTATAGGGGAATATGTTCTTTAAGATACATACTAAGTATTTAGGTATGAAATAAAATTGTGTCTATAATTTGCTTCAAATTCCTCAGGAGAAAGAAAAGAGAAGAAAGAAAGAAAGAAAGAAAGAAAGAAAGAAAGAAAGAAAGAAAGAAAGAAAGAAAGGAAGGAAGGAAGGAAGGGAGAAAAGAAAGAAGGAAGGAAGGAAGGAAGGAAGGAAGGAAGGAAGGAAAGAAAGAAAGAAAGAAAGAAAGAAAGAAAGAAAGAGAGAGAGAAAGAAAAGAAAGAAGGAAAGAAAGAAAGAGAGAAAGAAAAGAAAGAAGGAAAGAAAGAAAGAGAGAAAGAAAGAAAGAAAGGAAGGAAGGAAGGAAGGAAGGAAGGGAGAAAAGAAAGAAGGAAGGAAGGAAGGAAGGAAGGAAGGAAGGAAGGAAAGAAAGAAAGAAAGAAAGAAAGAAAGAGAGAAAGAAAAGAAAGAAGGAAAGAAAGAAAGAGAGAAAGAAAAGAAAGAAGGAAAGAAAGAAAGAGAGAAAGAAAGAAAGAAAAGAAAGAAGGAAAGAAAGAAAGAAAGAAAGAAAGAAAGAAAGAAAGAAAGAAAGAAAGAAAGAAAGAAAGAAAAAGAAAGAAAGAAAGAAAGAAAGAAAGAGTATATGGCAAAAATTTAACAATCGTTACATCCAGATGATAGATACATGGGTGTTAACTTTACTCTCCTCTTTCTACTTTTCTGTAGATTCAAACATTTTTTATAACAAAAGTTTTTTATTGGTACCAAGGCAAAAAAAAGTAATCTAATATTTATGTGCAAAAAAAAGTAATCTAATATTTATGTACCAAGGCAAAAAAAAGTAATCTAATATTTATGTGCTAGGCCCCTTATAAACACTTTCTCTTACATTATCTTATTAAATATAACAACAAGTGAAATACTAGTCCCATTTTACAGATAAAGATTGAGGCTTAAAGAGATTCATTAGTCATATATTCAAAAAACATTAAATATCTGTGATACTCCAGACACAGTTCCTGCCCTCAAGAGGCTTATTTACCATCCAGCAGAGGCGGTCAGCTACACAAGCTATAATGATAACTTCTGCTACTCCCCTTTACTGAGCACCTAGTGTGACAGGCACTTCAAATGCCTTAACTAGACCTTCACAACTACTACCTGAGGTTAGGAGTATTATCACTCCCATTTTGTAGATGAGAAGACTGAGGCCCGGAGAGGTTAAGGACGTTACCCAAGGTGTCACACAAAATGTACAATAAAGCATCGTGGGTGCCTTGACAGACATATACGCAAGACCCAATAGGACACAAAGGAGGACGTGATCATTCTTCCTGAAAAGGAAGCCATCGGGAAAGGCAACAGGTAGAAGCAAAGTTAATGTCAATTCTACCCACCAGGTGACATAACTGGAATCTGAGCCATGGCGCACCTAACTCAAGGTTTCTCAACCTCAACACTATTGACATTTGGGACTGGATCGTTCTTTGTTGCGGGAGGCTGTCCTGTGCGTTGTAGGGTGTTTACAGCCTCTCTGGCCACCACCCACTAGCTGCCCATAACCACCTCCTACTGGGTCATACAGGAATGCTTCAGACATTGCCAAATATCTGGTGGGGGACACGAGTCAGTCCATAAACTACTCTTGTCTCTTTAGCTAAGTATAAATGGGATCCCCAAAGAATATCTTATCCCAAGGTCCTCCAAAAGCACCATGCGACTGTCACTTTCTCTAACACAAACAGTATTGATCTGTGACTTTTCTAACATAAAACATGGGTATTTAGCCTTTAATTAAACTAATCTCAACCTTGGCTATGAAGTCACCTCTAGAGCTAGAGAAGAAAATCATTTTACACAGAACCTGGCTTTCCCAAACTCTGCTTTCTGGAGCTAAATTTAGTTTTAGTCAGAGGAGAAAGTTCCAAAGGTATTTTGCCTATTTGCCTTCCTGAATTGTTATGCTTCTGAACGTTCCCAGAATTTAAGAAGAGGATTTTAATTGTTTTCTCATTACAATGTTGAAGAAGTCTTTCCAAGAGCCCTGACAAATTCTTTTATGTAGATTTTGAAGGACTTTCCCATTGAATCAGACATCTTTCAGCAACTAGGAAGACAGGAGGCACAGAAAGATCCAGTCATCACCCCAGAATTGAAATCATGAGGATCAAATATATTCAGGCTCCCTTCCTTCCCTATCTTTACTTGTATTAATTTACATGTGCTTGCTCTTCAGATAGGTGAATGACCTTGCAAGCATCCTTCAGACTGAAGTTTGCAGACTACGTGATTAATAACAACAGTTCTGCAGGCAGGAAACCGACATGAAATACAGCTTCCCAGCCCCATTCCACTCACTTATCAACTCAAACACTGCTGGGTCCCCACAGCACCAAAACTCATGAGATGCTAGATCAGTTCTTCTAAAAATATGGCAGGCAGATAAACATCTAGAAAAACTGAAAATGGGAGCCAGCCCGCGTTGACTCACATCAAGGATTCTATCATCATTATTGGCAACACAGGTAAGTGGAAATAGGGCTAGAGAATATTTTTTTGCAAGATATCTGTCTCTGGATGTGGACTTTATTTCTAATTAATCCTATCTTTCCATTAGAGTTCTCATCAGGGCCGACACTACGAAAGGATGAGTGAGTGAGTGTTTGGGTGCAGTGATACCCAAGTGCTAAAAAAGAACTTTGAAAAATACTTTCTTCAGCCCCCGACTGATCCCTGAAATTTTTTTAAAGGATACTTCCTTTGGCTTAAGGCTTTGGTCTCTGACAAAATGGAACATAAAACAGAGAAAAACTCCTAAGTGGTTATCAGACATTTACACTACAGTGTGAATAAATTTCAGATACTAAAAAGAGGTTTGAGAGGAGATACAGCAGTAAGATAGATAGATAGATAGATGATAGATAGATAGATAGATAGATAGATGATAGATAGATAGATAGATAGATAGATAGATAGATAGATGATAGATAGATGATAGATAGATAGATAGATAGATAGATAGATAGATAGATGATAGATAGATGATAGATAGATAGATAGATAGATAGATAGATAGATAGATGATAGATAGATAGATAGATAGATGATAGATGATAGATAGATGGATAGATAGATAGATAGATAGATAGATAGATAGATAGATAGATGATAGATGATAGATAGATAGATAGATAGATGATAGATAGATGATAGATAGATAGATAGATAGATAGATGATAGATTGATAGATAGATAGATAGATAGATAGATAGATGATAGATAGATGATAGATAGATGATAGATAGATGATAGATAGATAGATAGATAGATGATAGATAGATGATAGATAGATGATAGATAGATAGATAGATAGATAGATAGATAGATAGATGATAGATAGATGATAGATAGATAGATAGATAGATAGATAGATAGATGATAGATAGATAGATAGATAGATAGATGATAGATAGATAGATAGATAGATAGATAGATAGATAGATAGATAGATAGATAGATGATAGATAGATGATAGATAGATGATAGATAGATAATAGACAGATAAACAAACACATATATTTCCCAAATATTTTGAGAGGAAGTATCAGTAAACCTGGCTTAGAACATTTTGCAATCCCATTCTGTCCACCTCAGAAATAAGAACATTTACACAACAAAATAAGAAGCATTTTCCAGATCATTTGAAAAGGAAGCGAAGACCCCTTACCGCTAACTTGACTGTGATGGATAGGGAGAGAAAAGGAGAGGGAACGCAGGACGGACAGCTAAGAATGCACTCATGTACTGACTTCTCCTAGAGCCAGCTCTAGATATCACAGTACATGTCAAAGACATTCTTGCACCAAGAATAAACATCTTACTGTGTTGAATAAGGGTCTGAGGCTCACGCTGTCACCCGAAGATACAAGGTACGAACAATATACATTTTTTTAAATCTTTTTTCTCCACTAGCCCAGTGGTGCAGTTAAGTACAATTTTATGATGTTGAACTTGTTATTAAGCCGAAAAATCGTGTACCTCTCCAAATTCATTTGTTGAAGTACTAACCCCCAAGAACTCAGAATGTTACTTTATGCGGGGATAGGGTGATTTATGTTAAATGAGGTCATTAGGGTGGGCCTTGATGACTGGTGTCCTTGTAAAAAGAGGAAATTAGGACACAGATACACACGGACAGAAGACTATGTGAAGATACAGGGAAAAGACAGCCAAGGAGAGAGGTTCTCAAAAGCAACCAACCCCGCTGACCCCTCACCCTCGGACTTTCAGCCACCAATAAACATCTATTATTTGAGCCTCCGTCTATGGTACAGCCCTAGGAAGCCTATAAAAACTTCAAAATGCTTCTCACCTTGAACTGATTTTATTATTAACTAATAACTATGGCATCAATTTTATATAGGGCACAGGGTCCTGGTCCACAATGTGTGGTCCAAAAAGTTCTTCTGTGGTGTCAGTCATCAGAATTTCTCAGAAGTTAACCAAATGGAACGCATGGAAGCCAAACAGGCTAAAAACATCAAGAGGAATGACTGCAGCCACTCGCCAACAGAATTTGGCCAATGTGAATTGTTTCTCAGAAAAAAACAAATCCAGATATACTCAAGAGTCCCCAGGCAAACTCTCTGGGCACCCAGCGTTTCCTTTGATGCTGTTTTACTTCTAGAAATATCCAAGCCACTCTTTCTCACCCATACTTTGCGTTCTGTGTTCTTTGTACCTCCAGAGGTCAGCAAGCACTTCCATTAATGACACTTCCTCATGCATTGCTGGCGGAATATAAAATAGGAGAGTTGCTTTGGAAAATAGTCTGACAGTTCCTCAAACAGTTAAACACAGAGTTACCATTCGACCTAGCAATTCCACTTCGAGGTTATATACCCAAGAAAAATGAGAACATCTATCCACACAGAAACTCATACACAAATGTTCACAGCAGTGTTTTACATAATACCCAAAGCACAAACAACCCCAATGTCCGTCAGATGAATGAATGGATAAACAAAATGTGGCATATCCGTACAATGGAACAGTATTTTGCAACACAAAGGAATGAGGAACTGACGCACGCTACCAACATGGATGAACCCTGAAAACATGAAGCTAAGTGAAAGAAGCCAGACCTAAAAGGTCACACATCCAGAATGGGCAAAGCTACTAGAGTAGATTAGTGGTTGCCGGGAGTTGGGGGCAGAGGGGAATGTGGAGTGAAGGATAATGGGTACAGCTTTTCTTCTGGGGGTGATGAAATGTTCTAAAAATCAACTGTGATAGATGCAGCACTCTGAATATACTAAAAACCACGCAATCGTGTTCTTTAAATGGGTGAAGTATACGCTATATGAACGCCATCTCCAAAAAGCTGGTCTAAATAAACATTTCCTATTCCCCACTCCCTTCCGGCTGTGCTCCTCTTCCCAAACCCAATAGCTACACCACAGGCTTCTGCCTTGACAGGGGTAACAAAAAAGGAGATTCAAGATTAGGGACCTAGAGTACACGGCCATTTAGGCCCTTTTCAGATCTCAAGAATATAAAATATCTATAGATCATTTTCTGTATTATCTTCTGGCTGTTACGACTAATTACCACAAACTTCGTGGCTTACGATAACACAAATTTATTATCTTACAGGTCTAGAGAGCAGAAGTCTGAAATGATTCTCACTGGGATAAAATCAGCATGTCATCAGGGCTATGCTCCTAGAAGCTCGAAAGGAAAATCTGTTCCCTGTCTTTTCCAGCTTCTAGATGCTGCCTGCATCCTTGACACACGAACTGTTCCTTTGTCTTCAAAGTCAGCAGTGGAGAACCTTCAGCTCTCTCTCTGATTCTATTACCCGGGATAATCTCCCCATCTCAGATCTTAACATAATCAAATATGCAAAGTTCTTTTGCCCTGCAAGGTGGCCTATTCAAAAGTTCCAGGGATAGAACATGCATATCTTTAGGGGGCCATTACTCTGCCTATCACATTTACTATGTCAAGCAAGTGGCTACAGCGTTAGAGGGGACAGGGGACCTTAGGTAGAGACCATGGAAGAGAGAGAAAACAGGATAACTAGGTCCTCCAGGGCAAATGCCTACAAAGATCACAGACCCAGTTTAAGTCTACCCCAGGCACATAATCGGCCCCTCCGCTTGTCTCCTTTTGGATATAAGCAATCAACAGAGATAGTTTCAATTTTTCAAAAAAAAATAGAAAGAAAAATCCAGATTTGTAGTGGTCCTCGAAGGAAACTTATGAGCCCTTAGAAAAGACAGCAATGATTTCCAGGAGCAAGCACTGGTTCATGAATGAAGATCAAGACCCGACAGTTACACCTTCCTTTTTCCTTTGAGAAGGACACTCTAGTTGAGAAATATGGAAATGCAGCATATCTGATCTACTTCAAAGTGTCAACTTGGAGAAATTTGGCCTACCATGTAAGGCTATCCTCTACATAAACAGTCGGCCAAAAATAATCTTTGTTTAAAGGGTATTAATGAATGGATTGGTGTCATCTCATGAGTAATCTCTAGTGTTGGGCCCAGCACTGAGGTTTAACGTTCTTATCAGTGGCTTAGAGGAATGATTATCATGCTTGTGGATGATGCAAGCAGAAGGCAGACCATGAACAGGATGTCTGGGTGTACAGGTGCAATACAGCCGGATTAGATCATGGGGGCACTCGAGGACAAATGAGGCTGGATGCTACGTTGGGGCCTGACATCAGGGGAAGTGGCATGCTCAGAGCTCTGATTTAGATGATCTGTGATACTGTAAAAATAAAAGATACTAAAATGGGTAAAACCTAATATGAAAATACCAAAGTTCAAAAAGGTTACTGGACTTGGCCTCCCAGAGATGAGACTAAAGATGCCTGTATACCTGTAGATGGATGAAGCCACAGGGAAAGGCACCAGTAAGCAAGGAAGCAGTAATAAGGGAAGACAGGAGGCACGACGAAGGAGTAAAAGTTCAGGGAGGCTAAGAAAGGACAGGGTCAAGGGAACAAGGGACAAAAGCAAATGCAAGATGGCGGAAGAATGATTTAGTAAATTATAGCACAACAATCACATAAAAAGACCACACTCGTTAAAATGAGGGTCTCAAAAATATTTAATGGCATGGAAAATGCTCTCGAGAGAATATTTTTAAAGTGGTCTTCAAACTAATGTACAGGAGAATCCCAATTTTGTGATTTTTTTCCCAAAGTGTGGCTAGAAGAAAAATCAGAGAGACCTCAAGACTAACAGCATCTGTCTCTGAGAGGCAGGATTGCATGTGATTTTATTTTCCTTTCTCACATCTCCACATTGCCAAATATTCTACAATGGACGTGCATCACTTTCAAGATCAGAAAAATCACTACAGAGCACAGGTAGAAGGGTTGGTACTTAGGAGGAAAGCTGTCTCTTCATCTCAGACAATACAGAAGTTCTTTCTAAAGCACGTGTGTAGGAGCAGAAATACTTGGAGGAAGAATGGGAAGTGATGTCATTGAGGGAACTTGTGCTAGACAGATGTTTCAGTCAAATCAAGAAGGCAACATTCCTTAGAGAGTATTTCTGCAAAGAGGCAATTTTCCCCTTGAGTAAAGCAGACATTTTTATTTTGTGTTCATTTTGGAATTTCAGCGCCTTTTAAATGAGGAATGTCAGGGGGAAACATGCTGAAATTAATCTACAGTCCAGCTTTTCTCCAAACTTAACAAAAGCCATTAGGAGCCACATGAGCCTCTGCGGGGGCTGACTACCTATGCGAATAAAGCAAAGTGGGGCAGACCTCTGTGTTTTGCTGGTGATCATGCCCAGCCACTGTGACATCAGCTGTCACTCATTGGCAATATATCTGCCCTGCAAATTATGCAATCAGCAGTCAGTAATAGCCCATGGCCTGCCAATGGTCGAATCTGCCTCTGCTCTGTCATTTGAAAAATGAAGACATGCTTTCCACATCTGGGCATAAGGCAGTAATACTCAGATGCTGCAAACGTAGGAATTACCAAAGTATTTCACCACTATGCCCCCATTAATCCAGCAGTCTGTCACTGGCACCAGTAGGATGTTTCCTGCTAGAGTCTGGTTTTCTCAACAGTACGCATCCTAACTTTCTGTTAAAATGGTCTTTCAATGTTCAACATCATCAGCCATCAGGGAAATTCAAATCAAAACCACATTGAGATACCATCTTACACCAGTCAGAATGGCAAAAATTGACAAGGCAGGAAACATTGAATGTTGGAGAGGATGCGGAGAAAGGGGAATCTTCTTGCACTGTTGATGGGAATGCAAGTTGGTAAAGCCACCTTGGAAAACAGTGTGGAGGTTCCTCAAAAAGTTAAAAATAGAGCTACCCTAGGACCCAGCAATTGCACTACTGGGTATTTACCCCAAAGATATAGATGTAGTGAAAAGAAGGGGCCAGACAAAGGAACGTCAGTCCTGATGATCCACAGTAAATCCTCTGGGATAAATTCATTTACATACTTCCTTAAACCCATTTATGTCATGAGCCATCACCTCAAGAATCATCAAGTGCCATATATTTACTACCAATTTTTAAAAAATAACAGCCCTACAGGTCCTTTCTGGGAGCCACTGCCCCGGCATTCTCAGCAACCTAGAGTATAAGCCAAAAAATAATAATAATATAGTCCCTGACCACACAATACCGATGGACACGTTGAGCTCAGACGAGGTGGCATTTGGTACCAACCATAATGGCAGAGACTAAAAAGCCTAAAACTTTGGGTAAGCAGAGTATTAAAGTGAGGTATTATAATTGTGAAAAAGAAAACTCTAGGCCCAAAATGGGGTCACTCACGTCAAGAGCCGCACATCGGCAAACTGAGACTTAATACCTAATCTAACTGTACTTTCTACCCCCCCCCCCAGGAATATGACCTTTCATCAGCCAACATGGGAATTTCATGGTTGGCACCATGAGAAGTGCAACCTGGCTGAAAACAATGCATCCTTTACTAATGATTTCCTCTTCTCTCTTCTCTATTCCCTCTGTGCCTTTAAAAACCTTCATTTTCTACAGCTCAAAGGAGCTCCTTTCTATTTGCTAAATGGGATGCAGCCCAATTCATGATTTGTTGAATAAAGCCAATCTGATCTTCAAATTTACTCTAGATGAATTTTGTTTTTTAACACAGTGAAATGGAAGGCATGTCATTTCTTAGCTGAGTCTGTCTCAAAATGGGATACATAATTTTTTCCCTACAGGATTGCTTCAAAAATAAAAAGAGATTATAAATGTAAAGCTCTTAGCATACTATTTAACATGAAGTATTCAATAAAAGTAACTACTATTATAACTACTGAGGGCAATCTATAATTGTGGTTTTAAGAAGACAGGGAAACTGGTAGTCATTTTTTTAAATTTTCTATAATTTCATTCCTTCCAGAGGAAACTTTTAGCTACCCAAAAAAAAAATTAAAAAATAAAAATAAACTCAACAAGAATGACATTCCCAAGGATTAGAGATAGATTTTGTTGTTGTTCTTGGCCCATGTAAACCCCAAATGGTATCAGTCCTAGGCTAGTAAATCTGAATGCACTTCCTTTCAGAGTGGCCTGCAGACATAAGGAAGCAGATGGGTCACCCCGGCAGTTACCTATGGAAAATCCCCACCTTGCCCCAGGCCATGTCAACCAACCAGGCCCTGGAGGGAAGCAAGTACCATACTCCACTGACCTGGTGTTTTTCTAAATGGTACTAAAGAGGCCTATGGAGAAAAAGTGCTTCTTCCCTTGCTCTATAGGACTGTATCCACAGAATCAGGTTAAAGGGGCGCCTGGGTGGCTCAGTCTGTTAAGTGTCTGCCTTCCGCTCAGGTCATGATCCCAGGGTGCTGGGATCGAGCCCCACATTGGGCTCCCTGCTCAGCGGCGAGTCTGCTTCTCCATCTCCCTCTGCCCCTCTGCCTGCTTGCTCTCTCTCTCTCTCTAATAAATAAATAAAATCTTTAAAAAAAAAAATCAGGTTCAAAATAAAAAAGACAACCAGATGTCCCTGATGCCCTTTCAGTGCCAGGTGCACTGATAGGCTAAGCAGCAACCTCACGAAGCCAGCTCCAGGGTGTCTGAGATGCCTCCCCCCAAGGCTGCAGACGCTGCAGCAAACCCTGCCCTGCGCCTTTCCAGAAGATGAGAAAGCTCCTTGGAAGACGGCCTACTTGTCACAGCAGGAGACTGCTGCCACTGAAACGACTACATGGTCTGACGTCAATGGTGACACGGAGTTGAAAGTTAAGATATTTCCTACAAAATGCATACCAAACTATCCTGAAATACCATGTCACGGATTAACAACTGAATTGCTGATCATTGCAGCCTTCCTGCTCCCGGCCTTGAGCATGAGGCCATAGAAGCACAGGAACAAAGCCTTGAAAGGACCGTCCACCTTGTGTCACACGTTCTGAGAAGCACACACATGAATTACTTCACTGCATTTTCACCATAACCTCTCCAGGTAGGAATTATATATCCATTCTTAAATTAGTAAAGGAAGACTCAGAGAGCAATGTGGTCAAGTCCCCATAACGAACAACTGGCACATAGGATTCAAGGCCACTCTTTGTCCACGCGGTCACACCATCTCCCCCCCACCCCCGCTGGCCACCAAATCACTGTTTCTTTAAGCAACTCAACCACCATTCACCACCCATTGGCTGGGCAGGTGTGCTGGGAATTGTGAAGGGTGCTGGGGGAACCCAGATAAGACAGAGGTGAACCCTATCTTCCAGAAATGCAATCTAGTGCTAGAGAGGCAGGCATGTAAATAAACTATTACAATGCAAGAATGCAAGATTTGAGAAAATGCAACAGTTGAAGTAGGGGGGAAGAAAAAAGGAAACTTTTAGTAAAACTTGAGGACATTTGATTTCCAGCCCACGGTTCCTTGCATACACACCCGCCATGTTAAAATGCAGAACATTATAGAATAGAATTCCTTCCAAGAAAAACGGAGATTATGTTGCCTTGTCTCTCATTTTGCAACAGAGGAAATTTAGCCTGAAGAAGGGAGGTAACTGGCTGAGATATGCCATGTTCTTGACTCAGAGTCCAGTGCTCTGTCCAGCACACCAAATGCCATCCCAGGTCATCACTGACTCAGACAGCTGGAAAAACATGGCGGGTAGCAGCCCATCTATGTGGTCCACTCTTTTTCCATCTCACCCTCTCCCCAAGGGAAAAATATATAACCTAGACTTTGGGAGCAATATAAAGAACTATAATCTATGAGTGAAAATAAAATATTTGGAACTTCTGGTTAGTATCTTAGGAGGTGGGCGGAGAGAACGATGAAAGGAAAATATGGATTAATATGGTGCTAAGGGTACTGTTTTCAGTCAAAACAAAAGCTTCTAACTGAAGAAAGAAAGAAAGAAAGAAAGAAAGAAAGAAAGAAAGAAAGAAAGAAAGAAAGAGAGAGAGAGAGAGAGAGAGAGGGAGGGAGGGAGGGAGGGAGGAAGGAAGGAAGGAAGAAAGAAAAAAGAAGAAAAGAAAAGAAAAAAGAAAAGAAAAGAAAAGAAAAGAAAAGAAAAGAAAAGAAAAAAGAAAAAGAAAAAGAAAGCAAGCTTCAACTACCTTGCCTGGAACCCTTCTTTCCTTCGATATTTTTGCCTCCTTCCTTTGAGGTCTACAGACTCTGACATTTTTGCTCTACATGAATTTGTTTTTCGTTGAACTCAGTTAGCAACTGCTAGGGTAACTATTCACACCTGTCCATGGTCTAGTAAGATCCTTACAGATTATGTGGCAGCCATGAGCGTGTACCTCACAAACCTCCCTCTACACAGAGCACAACTGACAAGGGCCCCGGCACCTGAGCTCTGGACTCCACAGCACGCATGCCCTGCTCCCCGCTATGACTAGATGCTGCAGGGCTGCTAAAGCAGACCCACTCCCAAGAGCGATAGGACTCTTCTGGAGGCTGGCTTTGGCCTGGGGACTCTCAATGGCCTTCCTGAACATTCCTTGGACTCATGGCAGTCTAAGAAATTTCCCCCAACTTTTTCTCCCCTTCTCCCTCACTTGGGGTCAGACTTGCATTTTGATTTGACAGATCTCTTATACTTTCTGACTTCTTTCTCGTTTTTCCTCACGGGCATTTCCTCCAATAAAATTCTGGCACATTTCATCCCGTCTTGTCACCTGCTTCTTGGAGATGCCCAGACTAACACAAGTTAGCGGAGGGAGTCCACTGGACAAACTGGGACAGCACCAGCCCACCATCAATCCCACCAATACTGCACCTTAGATTTCAGCCCCTTTTATGAGCTGAGTTGTGTCTTTCCAAAAATTCCTATGTTGAAGTTCTAACTTCCAGTACTTCAGAATGTGGCTGTATTTAGAGATAGCTCCTTTAAAGAGGTAATTAGGTTAAAATGAGATCATTAGAGGGGGCCCTATGGAATATAACTTACGTCCTTACGAGGAGAGATTAGGACACAACATGAATAGAAGGAGGGCCATGTGAGGACACAGGGACATTTGGTCATCTGCAAGCCAAAGAGAGAGGCTTCAGAAGAAATCAACTCTACTGACCCTTGGTCTTAGACTTGTGGCCTCCAGGGCTATGAGAAAAATAAATTTCTGTTGGTTAAGTCGCCCAGGCCGTGGTACTTCGTCATGGCAGTCACAGCAAACTAATAGAGCCTCCTTCTATTTTATGGCCTGAATTGGGAGGTGCCTTCCATTTTCTTTGAGGCAGCCTAACTGTTTCTCCAGTCCAGTCCTGTGTGGGATCCCTCATCGACCTCACAGGGAGCCCCTTCGATTTCTTACACACAGAGGACATAGACAACACACCCAGCACCCTGATAATAGGGCTTCACGTTAAAGGGTCTTGATGATCTATTTCATACTAAGGGTAAGAAAATGAGAGACACATTGTCCACTGCTCCTGGCACTAAGGAGTCTACAAGAGAGTTAAGAATGAAATTCAACACCATTCTAGCGTTACAATAAAAAACTCAACAGGGCCATAGAAGGCTGGGTGGAAGCTGGCAATGGAAGAACAGCAGTTAAAGCAATACTCTATCCTCTGAAGAGCCAACAGCTGAAGTGCCAGAGGGAACCCATTCATTTGATTTCCAAGGACCCCAGGATTTCTGGGGAAAGCAGCAAAGCACGGTTCTGAAGAGAAGGAAGAGTTCATCCACCCAAGGATCCTGTCTTGGGACTTCATCACTTTCCAAAATGCCTCTGAATTCCACAACCAACCCACACCCACAATGGAGAGTATGAATTTGTTTGAAATGTCAGGAAGTCTTTTGGAATAAGGTTCTCCTGAAGAGTTCTGATTTCACTAAGGATTCTCAGAGTGGATGAATACGAATTAATTTCTTGTTGGTAAAAGCCTTTTTTTGGGGGGGGGGACTCTTTTCCTTTTATGCTACTATTTAATGTCATTCTACCAAGGTTCCCAATGGCTATCAGCCTGGGCGTGCAACTTTTCATGCCACTTTTATCTCAGCCTTTCCCATTTTGAGAACACTGACTTCTGACTACACTCTGATCTTCTATTTCCCATCATACCCTCACAAGCTAACAACGACCTCATGCAGGAGAATGCCCCCCAGAACCACTTGGCACGGGTCTTCTGTGGAAAAAATCACCCTGTCACCTTTAGATTCTGGCTCGGAGAGATTGAAGGAGATGTTGCCTTACTATGTAACTCATATCTGGGCTCAATAAAGGCTTTTATGAATTGAAAAAAGTGCTGTGCATATAGATAAAGACTAGAAAGAAAAAAATTAGTGCAGATAATTCTGTGAAGGTAATGAGATTAAAGATGTGTGTGTGGTTTTAAAATTTTCTTTAATGTACAAATGACTATAAAATCAAAAATGGATAAAATAGTGTAAAACAAAAATTCATCATTGCTGACTTGGCTCTTCTGAGCCAAGACCAGGTCTAGAATTTTAGTGGGACAAAGTCCAAAATCTTCTATCTCTCTCGATTTCTTCTCCAAGGTCCAGTTTCCTCTACTTTGCCACTCCTGTCCTTTGCTCTCCCCTTATTTGAGGACATCCTTGGGGAACGGAAGACTGCCGAGATATGATATTAGGAGTATCCTTGCTATTCACTTCTCCCACCACCTTGAGGCCTCTGCTCAAATGTCAACTTCTCAGTAAGTTTTTCCCTGATCACCCTATTAAAATTTACAACCCATTGCCCAACCCCCAGCACTCCAAATCCCCTTTTCTGCTTTATTTTTCTTAGCTCTAAATGTATTGAGAACCACGGTTTTTCTGTTTTGTCTACTGCTCTTTTCCCAACATCTGGAACAGTTCACGGAACGTTCTTAAAGACTCAGTAATTATTTGTTGAATGAATGACGAAATAATCCCTTGGTGTGGGAAATCTGGTTGGGGCTCATTGTCTCTTCTTAACACCTCAGACCACTTTATAGCCACTTGCTGCCAGAATCCCATCACCCAGCAAGGGACTCTCTTGGGTGGAATACTGGCAATCTATCTCAAGGCTAGCCACCTTCCATGACATACAATGAATGAATCTATAGGAAAGAATACACATCAGTAACGGAGACACATCTTTTTCCTTAAAAATAGAACTTGCAAGTTTATCTGACCAACAAAGAGGAAGAGTATACTTACTAGCTTCCCTTGCAGTGAAGAAAGGCCATATAACTACGTTCTGGCCAATGAGATATAAGCAGAAGTGTTGTATGAAAATCCCAGGAAATATTTTAATAAGAGGAGTACACTATTCTTTATTTATTTCTCCTTTTTGATGGCCAGAATATGAATGTGATAGCTAAAGGCTGAATAGCCGTGCTCAACCATGAGGTAGAAACCTAATGCCAAACATTTAATAGTGGTGTGATAGAAGGAGCCTAAGTCCTTGATGACTGTGGGCCATCTGTACTAACTACCTATATATTTTTCTAGAAATGTATCCTTTCCATCTAAATTGTAAAATTTGTTTGCATTGGTATTCATAATATTCTCTTATTGTCTTTAGAGTATAGGAAGGATCTGCAGTGATGTCTTCTTTTTTATTCTTGATAATGATTGTGTCTTCTTTCTCTTTTCTTGGTCAGTCTTGCCAGATGTATGTCAATTGTACTCGTCTTCAAAAATGTGACTTTTAGATTTGTTGATCTAAAATGCTTTCTACTGATATCTTTTCTATTACCATTATACTTTCTTTCTTTCTACTGGGGGAGTGTTATTTAGCTATTTTTCTACATTTTTAAATGTGGGAATAGAAGTCTTTCTCTAGATGCTGCTCTAGCTACATCTTGCAAATAATCGTATGTCATATTTTCATTATCATTCAATCTATTTTCTAAATTCCGATTCTTATTTGCCTCATGGGTAATTTAGAAGTGTATTTTTTAGTTTCCAAAAATATGTGGATATTCTAGTTATCTTTCTTGTATTTATTTGTAGGAAAATTGCATCATGGTTAGATTTTATACAAATACAATTCCTTTTCCAACCATTATAGAGTAAATTTTGTAAATATCCTGTGTGTGTTTGAAAATAACTCTATTCTGCTTTTCTAAGAAATTGTTCTATAAATGACCATTAAGTCAGGTTTGTACAACGTGTTATTCAACTCTTTTAAATTCTTACGGATTTTTGTCTATTTACTCTATCAATTACTCTTAGATGTGTAGTAAAAGTATCCACTATGATTGTGAATTTGTCTACTTATCCCTGAATTTTTGGTAATTTTTACTTTATATATATTGAGACTATGCTATTTGGAGTAAATAAATTTAGAAATGTTTTATAAATCTGGGGAATTGTCCTTTTGTCATCATCTAGAGATATGTTCATTTCTAATAATGCTTTTTTTTTCTTAAAGTCTGTTTTATCTGATATTAGTATAGATACTTTGGTTTTTGGTTTGGTTTTAATTTGTAGGATATATCTTTTTCTATGATATTAGTCTTTCTGAATATGTTTTAACTGTGTCTCTTGTAAAGAGTATATAGTTTCTTTAAAAAAAACTGCTAATTTTAATTAGCATATTTGCTCCATTTATACTTAACATAATTACTGATATATGAGCACTTATCTGTCATTATACGCTCCCTATTTGTTCTGCCTATTCTACATTTTTCCCTTATTTCCTGCTGCATTTGAATTGATTATATTTTAATCATTCCGTTTTCTCCCATCCAGTGGTTTGTGAACTATATACTATATACTGTTTTTGAATGCTCTCAGTGTTACCCTTGAAATTATCGATGCATGTAAGCTTATCAAAGTTTAATTAATTAATGTTAAATTAATACTCTTACCGTCATCCTGATAATACCAAGACCTTAAACGTTTTTAACTCTATTTTCTAATCCTTATCTAATACCCACTTACATGCTCCCGCTGTCCTGCATTTAATATTGTATGTATTTTTAAATTCCAAGACATGATGATGATGACGATGATTGCTTTATATAATATTCATGTATAGCAATCTTCACCTCCATTTACCCACATATTAACATTTTTATTCATCTTGAATTTTTCCTGCATTTCCAACCCTTCATCTGGCATCGTCTTCCTTTTTGCCTGAAGTTTTACCCTTTAGTATTTCCTTTACTGCTCATGTGCTGGTGACAAATTCTCTGTTTCATTTTGTCTGGAAATGTCTTTATTCTCCCTGTATAAGTTAGTACTTTTCTTCTCTCAGCATTTTGGACATATCAGTCCTCCGTATTTGGGCCCACACTGTTGCAAGCAGGAAGGCAGTGGTTAGCCTGTTGCTTTTTTCAGGGTAATCCAAGGTATTTCCTTGGTCTTTCTTACTATAATATGACACGCATGGATTTCTTTTTATATATTGTTTGGAATGGACTGGGTTTCTTAAAATGATGGATTAATGTCTTTCATCAGTTTTGAAAAAATGCTCAGCCATTATCTCTTCAAATATCAATCCTGTTCCATTAGAAAAATTTGACAAATGTGATATCCACGCCCCTTTCCAAGATCCAAATTAAATGATTGTCCTACCTTCTCATTATATTCTCCATGGTTATGGAAGCTACTCATATATTGTTTTTAGTGTTTTCTTACAATAAGGACTGTCATTATTAGTGTTAGCCATTTGCATTTTTTAACTTGCACTTTTTCATTTTGACGTTTCCTCCCAGACCAAAACGAAGTAATTGCTTTAGATGCTTTGAAATGACTATGCTTTTCAAATATTTATTCGTTTCATACAATTAACTCGTCCACTCTAACGCTAGCAACACTGACAATGGTCTTAGCTGCTCTTCCCTGACCTTACCCAGATCCCTGAAGCCTTGCCATGAGCTGACCTCATTCTCCCTCCCCGACTTTCTTAATCTTTAGCAAAAAGGCAACTGAAAAGAAAGCTTAGCATGCCTAGCTTAGGGAGAAGGAAAACGGGGATAAAAAGGAAGGCTCCAATTTGCTACCAAAAATTAAGATAAATGGTTTTTGTTGTTGTTTTTGTTTTGTTTTTAAAGTTTTGTTCAAATAACAGTGGCTTACCCCTAAGGAGTGATCCATTGATTTGTTAACTCACTAGGGTGTGTTACTTTCTCAAATTCAGGACAGTAATTTGCTGAGGAGTGAGGGGGAGCAGGGACAGTGGGAGAAGTCAGTAGATGTTGGGTGTCTGCAGATTGGAGGAGGAGTTAGAGGAAAAAGAGACTAGAGGGAAAAAAGCACAAAGAGTTAGGGCTGGGGACGACAAACCAAAATGCCACACTCATCCCCTTTGCCCCAGCCCCTACCTCTCTGTTTCTGTAGCAACAACACCTTTACCAGCCCTGAGGGCTTCTGCCCAATCAATGCCCCTTATCCACTCTCAGGAGAATCCTGAGATTTCAATGACAATGAAATCCCTTCGTCTACTACCACACCTCTCACCTTTCCTTCCCTGCCTGAGTTCCTTGAACCCTAAGTCCCCTTCTCTCCTCCCCCTTACTCCCTCCTGGGCATCAGTGTTCACTCACACTGGAGGTACTCTTCCCTGAGCTCCCTACTCAATACCCACTTACTTGTCATCTCCATTTGTATTTCTCAAAGGCACTTAACATCTTCCCCATTCTCTAAATCTGGGTCTCCTCTTGTGAATTCTCCTTTTCAGTAAATAGTCCCCAAATCTCTCCAGTCACATAAAGCAGAAATTGAGGTTCTCTATACCTGATGAGGGAACAGAAGGCAAGCGGAGAACAAAGCAGAAACCGACACCCCGCAAACCCCCCCCCCTCCCAGGATGTATGTGACATTTCCTCAGGCACTCCTGGCTGCCCTAAAGGACAAAGAAATAGTTAACCTATAGAGACCACAATCCTGCAAGACTAGAGTCTCCCTCAGTTTACAAATGTCTTAGCAGTCTACAAGAACAAAGCATTTCTATCAATAACCTAGCTTCCGGAAGGAAATGTAGATACAATTAAATGTCTTTATAACCTGCAGCCCATGGACAGATACTTGAAGCCTGCAGAGGGTAATGTTCCTCCAGGAAGTTCCCAACAATCTTCATGTTAATGCCTTACGAGAGGGGTAAACACCCTTAACTTGACAATGGCAAGGCCTCTGGTATCCTGCGAGTCTTCTTTAACAAATGAAAGTGTTTTCTCAACCTCCCTTTTTCCTTTCCTCCCCCAACCCCATAGTATATAATCAGCCACCCCTCACAACCCTGGGTTAGCAGCTCTTTCTGCCCACAGGTCCTGTCCCCCTGCTTTAATAAACCACCATTTTGCATCAAAGACGTCTCAAGAATTCTTTCTTGGTCGTTGGCTCCAGACTCTACCCCACTGAACCTCACCTATATTCCACAACCTCATCAATACCTACCATTCCTCGAGCCTATATCTGGTTCATCTTCTTAGCCTGACCCGCAAGCTCCTAAAACATCTCTCAAGTCTCTCTCTTTATCATCTTAGCCACCACCCAGTACCTGCTGACCCTCTGCCTGCAGGAACTCTGCTGTCCCATCCATTTCTATAGCCCCAACCAGGACCTCCATGAAAATGCAAATCTGACTCTACCACTCCTTTGCTAAAAATGCATCAGTGATTCCTTAATGATCTTAGGAAAAACAACCCGAAGTCCTTAAAATAGTGTAGTAACAGGAATCGTATTTTGAAACACACATACACCACCACACGCTTTTATCTTTTACCTTCCCAAAGAAGTCAAAGTATCCCTAGATGGCAAAGCATCTATCTACTGGGTGGAGATTAGGACTGAAAAGGAAGAATGCCAAGAGAGGGAAGGGAGTTGATATCCACATTTTTAATTTCAGAATGGGGTTTTGCAGCAAACCAATAGCCATGCAAGGGAGAATTTTCTGAATTCCTTTACCCTCTCTTTTGGTTTAATTCAGAATTAAGACTGGCTGTCCACACCACAGGGTTCTCCAGAGCACAGAGAGGGTTCCCCTAGCAAAGACCATTTGGGAAACAAAACAGAAACACAGCAAAAGCTGGGGTTGGGCTGAATCATCCAGGGGACAATTGCTGGGCTCTAACCGATTACAGGGAGGGATGGAGAGAAAGAGAGAGGAAGGGGAGGGAAGGAGAGAGGCTCAGCCACAAGGTGCACAGGCAGCCAACCACAGCCACCAACATCAGCAGAGCATAAGGCGGCCAGGGAGACAAGGGGCACCACTGTAGAGACCAAACGAGGCAGAGGACAGTCCAGGTCGCTTTAGGGCTCCAAGGTCCCTTTTGTCACTTCTGCTACAAGTACCAAGTAAGCCAAAGCCCACCCCAATACTCTTAGGAGCCAGCCTGAAAAGTTGCAGGTAAGAGGAGCCCAATCTAAGCATGTTTACTCAAAAAAGACTATTTATATTTTTATTTCACACTAAGTTTTGAAACTGAAATTCTTGCTCCTCAGCAGATGGAGTTTCTGAGAAAGACCAAATTAGATAACAATTCCCTCACAGGAAAAAAAGAGAGACAGAGAGAGAGAGAGAGAGAGAGAAGGAGGGCAGGGGATATGGGGAAGGAAGGAGGAGAGGCAGAAGAAGGGCAGAAGGAAGAATGGGGGGGGGACAATCACTGCTCCTCACCTGAGCTGCAAATTAATCGGCACCTCTGGTTGCGGTGTCCTGGATCCCCTGCATTCCACCTGCTGTCAGCCCCACCAGCCACTTCTCGCACCCCTCTCTCCCTCACTCCACTCTCAAGACACAATGGCCACCTTTCCTTTTCTCAAACCAACTGTGGTCCCTCCCACCTCCAGGTGCTTTCCTACCCAGCCTCTTCCCTCCTCCCCTGGCCACCACTGCATCCTGCCCAGCTAACTGGACTCTGGCCCTGCCTCACTTTTCCGAGGAAGCCAACCCAGACCCCCCACTCCCTGGCCCCACACTCCCAACTGCACCAGCCCAGAGGCCCCCAGCTTATGGCCCCAGAGCTCCCTGAACTTCTCCCCATCTCCGTCTTCGTTGTTGGCAATCACGGTGCTGTTAGCTTGTACCATTAATCCTGCCAACCCAGAGACTTGTGCAGGTAGAACTGCTTTGTTCACTACTGCATTTCCAGGGTCGAACATACAATGGGCATTCAATTAATCTTTAGTGAATAAAAGAACCGCTCCATAAATGAATAAATAAGTGAATAATACAATCCATTCAAAAATGTAATGGGCTGCCTTGTGAGAAAAGTGGCCTCCGTTCCCAACGTTCAAGCCCGGTGGGATGACTGCCATCGGTGACATTTTAGCAGCAGAGCCTGCCCTGGATGGATGGCCAAGTGCACACCTCTCAGGTCTCATCCATCTGAAAAGTCCTATGCCTCACTGTATTTACGCATTCCCAGAGCTAGTGCAATTTCCTCCGACCAAGGTGTCCAAGGGAGATGGGCCTTACATGTGCCTGAGACTAGAGGACAGCTTTCTTCAATGCAGGATGAGGACAATGAGCGTGTCTATGCCCCAATGCCTTTGCAAGCTGGTCACCCCAAGGAGGTGTGACAGACAGCGTGGTGGCACAGAGAGAGCACCGAGGAGAAAGATCCCGTAGACCTGAGCCAATTGCATTAAAAAGTCACAAAGCAATAAAGGAACCCAGAGGGTAAACACTAAGCATGTGTCTACTTGACTTTATTCCCTTCTGATTATAAGCTATTTTGAGAGAATGTGGACACCCTGATCCCACTGCCCACTACCACGTTCTGCACATAGTGGATGCCTGACATACATCCAGTGAGTGAAAGTGAGCAGACGACCTTCATCAGTGGGTATGTGTGGTTGCCTCCCCACCAGCTGCGGCTGCTCAAGGTGGGGTGTGTGTGTGTGTGTGTGTGTGTGTGTGTGTCTGTCTGTCTGTCTGTGTGGATAGAGTACATATGTATGAATGGGGGTGGGAGAAGCAGCAGAATTGAGGCACCAACTTGTATCCAACACAAAAACGTTTCGTGTCTGCATCGGCAGGAACGTGGGCGCTGCACAGACCACATGCAGAGAAAGACCATCTCACAGACGCAGCCCACTCCCCAGTCCCCACTGCCGATGTCTATATCCCAAAGGCTAATGATGTTTTTCCCCTGCGTCTTCAACTATTTTGCTTATTAAAACCTTATTAAAATGAAAACGCTCTTGGAAGGGGGATGGCTTAAGCTTCTATACTTTGCATTTTAGAGAGGATTGTGATGGGTAATTAAGAAGGGCCTGGACCATCAGACACTAGATTATGAGTGGAAAAAGCGAGATAAGAGGATGGGAAAACCCAGCATACAGAGAGCTGCCAGGGCTGACCTTGGTCACCTGGAAACATCATTTTCACAACCTTGCTGGTGAGGCCCAGAGGATAACTGCTTCCCCTCAAAGGAACACTCTGCCGATCTCTGAGATAAATCTATGTGCTCAGTTTGGTTTAGACTAAAAGAAAGAGTGCTGGACTCACTTGAGGATTCTCTGATCAAGGGCAACAAGCAGCACCTTGGAGGCTCTGAAGCATCAATGGTTGCAGTCTGGCCATTCCCTGGTTAGGGGAGACAAGGAGCAGCAGCAGGGGAAGCCACGTATTACCGGTGGGATGAGGTCTGCATAACTGCTCCAGGGAGCTCAGGACCCCACCCCACCCCATCCCCACCCCCTGCAGAGATCCTGTGCAATGTCAACTTTGGGGAGGACCTGGGGATGTAGGTGTACAGAAAGAAATGAAGGGATGGAGAGAGGAAAACAAAGAAGGACAGAGAAGGAGGAGGACAGGTTAAGCATCTGGAAAATTACTGCAGTCTCAGGCTTTTGCTGCTTCAACGCCAGGATGAGTCATCAGCTGGTTGCCTAGGCAACAGCTATCTTCCTCCTGCTGCTGATCAATTTCATCTACACAAATGTCCCATGAAACTGTGAGCTGTAAATATAATATACCCAAGTCACAGAGAGTCCTCCCAAACGAGGTCTGCATAGCAAGTGTTCTGAGCCTGACCTCACGTATGCCTACCCATCGTCTCCGTACCCAACCCCTGGCCCCATTCACACACACACACACCACACACACATACCACACACACACACACACACACACACAAGTACACGGCAATGAGCCAGAACAGGGGTCAGGGGTATGGGAAGGAGAAGATTGTTACCTCTGCCTTATTCTGGTTATCCCAGGATCATAGCTGCAGGACCTCACTGTCCCCCCTTAAAGACAGAGAGATATGTGGTCATTCCCTCATTTTATGTCTCCAGACAGTTCCCTGGATAATGAAATACAGCCACAGAGGGCAGTCAGGGGCAAATCCAGGGGTCAGAGCAGGGGAAGTGGCCACTGTCTCTATCTGAGTCCTCCAAAGACATTGTTGTCACCTTCTAATACTTTCTTTTTCCTCCCAACACTTGTCACTACATACGATACACTCCATACATAATTGTTGGGGCGCCTGGGTGGCTCAGTCGGTTAAGCATCTGCCTTCAGCTCAGGTCTTGGTCCCAGGGTCCTGGGATGGAGTCCCAGGTTGGGCTCCCTGCTCAGAGGGGAGTCTGCTTCTCCCTCTGCCCCTCCCCCACTGCTCATGCTCTCTCCTGCGCACGCTCCCTCTCTCAAATACATAAAATCTTTAAAAAAAATAAAATAAAAAATAAATTAAAAAAACAAAGACATACATAATTGCTTTGTCTTACCCACTAGAGCATATGCTACTTTCGGATAGGAACTGTATTTGTCCTACTCAGTACTGTATCCTTATCTCCTGGTTTAACTCATCATCCTGCACATAGTAGGTGCTCAGTAAAAGTGTGTTTACTGAACAAACGGATGAATAAATGAATAGTAAAATTTTCGGCCACCCTAGAAAAATACAGTCAATCAATATAGTCAAACCCTCTTCTGAAAGGGTTAACGTGCATGTGACTTCGGCACTGTCGGCAAGACAGCTGCTACAATGTGACAGATTGGGAAACTATCAGGGTGTGTGTCTCCCCCATTCTCCAACCACCGTTTAGGGTGGGAAGAACTCAAGAAAGATCTTGTAGAAAAAAGGACGGGAGTCTCACATACAGGCAGTCATCCCACAGCACAAAGCTGGAAGAGCGGCCAGGCCCGATTATCTGTCACCATCGTTCTCTAACGAATGACGACACGGCATGCACGCTGGGTGTATTTTTTGTTTGTTTCATCTTCATAACAACCCAGGGGATAAATATTTTATAATTCCCATTGTACAGATGCGTAAACTGAGTCTGAGACAGGTTGAATATAAATACATACATACATACGTCCATTCCTATATCCGTAGGAACCTCCATACATAGTATGTCATGTCACGTATGCAGCATCAAGTAGCATTAGGATGTAACCCCACATCTGAGTTCTTAGCCACACCTGGTGTCGCCTCTCTGCTTGCCACACCCCTGCACCGATCCTTCTCCTTCTTTCTGTCAGATTTCTTTTTTTTTTTTTAAGATTTTATTTATTTATTTGACAGAGATAGAGACAGCCAGCGAGAGAGGGAACACAAGCAGGAGAAGTGGGAGAGGAAGAAGCAGGCTCTTAGAGGAGGAGCCTGATGTGGGGCTCGATCCCATAATGCCGGGATCACGTCCTGAGCCGAAGGCAGACGCTTAACCGCTGTGCCACCCAGGCGCCCCTCTGTCAGATTTCCAAACCCGCTTTCCTCTTTAAGCAGCCCAGAATGTCAATTTTAGCCTGAAGTGTTTTGCATTTTGTACTGTGTGCCCTAATTTTCCAAGTATCTTGGTGTCAATTCTATCATTTGAGCTTCAAAACAATGCTGTCTGCTAAGCAAGGGCTCATCATCATTTCGGACGTAGAAAATGAGAAACAGAAAGGTGAAGGGGCTTGCACTTTACCTAATCGGACCTGGGATTTGCACATCAGTGCTCAGATGCCACAATCTCTCCATCCCAAATGGGCTCTGGAAAACAGCATTCGAGGGTGCCCTCAGCACGATCAGCCTCAGGCCCTGCCTGCACCCTAATTTGGCTCTGGGCCCCCACTAGTGCCCAGAGCTGTCCCTGAGAAGCCTCAAGCTGGCAAACATTGATCCACCTTGTCAGCTATTCTAGGGAGGCTGCCCTGGGGAACCTCAGGAACCTTCCCTCGACAATAATAGGAAAGCAACCTGAGATTTCAGAGGAAATCTGAATATCTGAGCAAGAGTCTAAATGTTGTAGCTTAATTTAGAAATGGTGTCAGATATTCGTACTAATTTTATCTTCACTTTCTCTTTGCCCCTCCGCCTCAGTCTGCTCCCCACCCACCCCCTCTCTTCTTCAAAAAGAAATAACATTGCCTCATCCACTATGCAGTAAAAATGCTTTAAATTACAGCCCTATGGGCATCATTCTGAGAAACAAGGTCGCAAAATATCCTTACCAGCTCTCCCTGCAAACAGTGCCAGGCTAGTTGGGAATGAGTAATTAGAAGAAACACAATTAGACATTTTAATCCAAACTCTTATAAGATGTCCTTACTGGCCAGCAACCAACGAGCATATAAAATGAAACATACTAATGATCACCAAAAGTGATGAGTCTTGCTTTAAAGTGGTTCCTATGAACTATTCCACCTGCCTGCCAGAGCAGATTTTTTTCTTTGGTATGGCTTCTTTTCTCTGTGATTTGTCTAGATGGACAATTTTCCTGTCGGTATGAAAGCCATATTGCTCCTTCTGTGTCTGAGTCCATGCGTTTTGTGCATATATCTGCACGTCTGCGTTAGTGGAGGATGGACTGAGTGAGGACCTCCATGTGCTAGGCACTGCACCAGCTGCTTTCCATATGTAAACTCATCCCCACCTCCAGGGGGCCTAGGATGGCAGTATGATTGCTAGTGTTCTTTTCCTTTTGCAGATGAAGAAACTGAGGCCCAAAGAAGTTAAGAATTTGCCTAACAACACACAATAATAAAAAGCATCATAGCAATAGACCCAGAATAGTACCTAGATCAGCACTAAAAACATCCACACATTCCACACATTCACTCAACACTCGTATTTCAGCACGGGACGACTTTCTTCAATGAATCTCAGTGAGCATTACCACTAAATGACCAGCAGGAGAAAACTGTGCTGAATCTTTAATAAGCCTCTTCTCCCCACTTACGAGATCAACAATGACAATGGAATGCTCATTTTAATTTTGTTTTGGCCAAAATTTCAGCCTTCAAAAGTACTATGTAATGTGCCAAAATTATTTACAAAATCAGAGACCTTTTAAATTTTTCACACCTATCCCCTCAATTACGAGGGCAGGATGATAACTATTTGTTATTTTTCTAGGAATAGGTCATTACATTAATTCTAATAATGATACATGAAACCATACTGGAATATTTAAACAATGCGCTTGCCTTCAATGATTGAGCTTAACAAAAAAAAAATTCTGATTAATTAAAAATTAAGTCTAATTCTTTTTTTTAAGGTTTTATTTATTTATTTGAAAGAACGAGAGCGAGAGAGAGAGCACAAGTCTAATTCTTAATCAAGACTTGCATATGAACATGTATCTGAAGAAAATTAGGCCAGGCCACAAGGAAATCATCCTGCTGGTGTCTTCCTTAATTATTCATATCTGACCCACAACTTGGATATTACTTCTGTTACCCTCTTGTGCTGACTAATTAGATGCATCATCATCCAGCCCATTAAAAGCATGAGGATGGTTACTGGTGGTTTTATAAAGAGCAAAATATTCTCAAATTACTTGTTTCTACACTACCAAAATTTATAACTAAAATCCTTTATTTTCTTTGGAGCTACATACTTTGCCTTACTTTATAATTGTGGTCAGAAAGTTGAGTATAAATCATGTTTTTATAACATAAAACATGTTTTCCCATGCATTCTCTTGTGTGTGTTCTCATTCACTTACGTGATTAATTTGTAAGGGCATTTTCCTGAAAGAAATGAAAATTTTATTAAATATAAATGGCATAAATTTTTTATTTTTAACATTTAGGAATTTTAACATGGTGACCTCAAGATTTGAGAAAGCTCAAAGACAAGACGGCAAGTTAGGGCAGAAAGAGGCACAAAAAAAAAAAAATCACTGGAAGCTGGAGTCTTGACTAGGTAATATTATTGGAGCAAAGGATATATGTGGCCAAGTGAAGAGATATGAGGCTGCAGAGATAAGCAAAAGCCAGACCTTGAAAAGTTTTAACAAGGAGCACATCTTGAAAAACCACTAGAGAGTTTTTATGCAGAGTGACATAATCAATTTGGAAACTGACTTGGAGATGCATGACTCAATCAGCGGTATGAAGATGTACTGGAAGGTGAGGGCAGGAAGAATGTTTATAGTAACCCAGCCGGAAGCAGTGGAGAACTAATCCAAGGCCATCAATGAGGATGGAGATGTGGTGGTGGGTCCAGGAGAGTTTAGAGAGACGGAGGCTACAAGAGGTTGTGACTGACCCCTGTAAAAGGGAGGAAGTACAAGTTAGTAAAGGAGCCAGCCTGGAAGAGGACAATTAAGGGGCCTGCCGTACCATGTAAGAGGATAAGAAACACCAGAGAAGGTGCGTGTCTGGCCAGGGATTTAAAATGACGAACTTCTGACGCTTATGTACAGCTAGTGGAGCTGCCCCACAGAAAGCTCAGTGGGACCAGAACATCAGAGGGAAGTCTGGCTGGACAGAAACGGTATCATCCATGGAAGCTGAAGCTGGCTGTCAGTGAGGTCGCTCACTATGTGGGTATGGAGCGAGGAGAGAAACACTGAAGTTTAGGTGGGTGAGTGAAGGCTTCCATGAAAAAGAGACGGCTAAGAAGCCCAGGAAATAGCAATTACCTTGGAAGTCAAAGGGGAAGAGAATTTCAGGAAGAAAACGGTCCACACAGTCAAAGAGTGCAGAGACTAAAAAGTGTTCTTTGTTTTGCACAGTGTGGGTGACTCCATTTCAGTACAGTAGGGAGAACAGAAGCCAGGTCTAGTGATCTATAGCTCAATCTTTTGGTGTCCAGTTAGGGACTGTTTCTTTTTCAAAGAGCTTTTACAGGGATGTAGACTTGTGTTGAACGGGCCCCTCCACGTGTTAGGCGCTCGTGCTCCTCTGTCATTCGATACCGTAGCTTCAACACAATACTTTAAACAGACCAAAGAAGATCCACCCCAGAGGACCTCAGAACTCTTCATATTTCTCAATGCAGCTTGAAAGCCACCCATCTAATCCAATGTCCCATGACAGATGAGCAGACGAGCAAGTGGAGGCCCAAAGAAGGAACATGATGTCCAAGGTCATACAGCTACTGGCGAAACCAGAATCTGCTCACTTCCGGTGCTATCTCCTAGTCCATGTTGGGGCTGCCAGTGTTACCTTCTATTTTACGCTGACTACTCATTGCATGACACGCCCCTGAGAGACCATCAGGCCATTCTGACCCTGTGTCTAGGACATGTGTCACCAGGACCCTGAAGAGCAGGCCAGGCTCCTTCTCCACCCACATCCTCCCTGTCCACTTCCTGATTGGAAACTTAGAATTTAGGATTAAAATCTTAAATGGTCCTGATGAGCTGGGTAAGCAATCATTAATAAACAATGATGCTCAACTGTATTCGGTCTCCCTCTGGTCCCTCCTGAATTCATAAGCAGAGAGTCTGTAATTTCTTTATCCATGGACCCAGGAAGAACAGCCAGAGGGGTCTGAAGGGCTCTAAGGAGAGCAAGCCTAAGTTCCAGCGGGGACACCTTGGGTAGCATTCCTTCAGGGAGCATCTACTGAGTGCCTACTGTTTGTCATCCTCTGTGCCTCGAGTGGGGGACGCAAAGACCATTAGTCCCCAGCCCTGGCCGTGAGGGGTCTATGTGGCCCTGTCTGCCCACAGCTGGAAAACTTGGATAAAACTGAATCTCATAGGCAGTTCTATCTGGAGTCCTTAACTCTAAGCCAATCTGTCTTAGGAATGCATGATTATCTCTGAGCCTCGAAATGAAGACAAGAGTTGACAGAACCAGAAACAAAAAGCAGATCTATGGTCAACAGGGCCAGTCCTGGCTAAAATTTAGCTTCTCCTCTACCCTTGGATTCCTCCTGCACTCTCTCCTGCAGGGACATCTACAAAATCCCACACCCAGCACCCACCTCTCCATCCCTCCCGAGCCTGTTCTGGCTCGCTCGGTCATGGTGCTCTCAAAGATATATGCTGTGTTTTTAATCAAGTTTCTGAACTTCTCTAAGTTTCCATGTACTCAGAGAAAAAAAATATTCACCTAATAGGACTGTCAGAACAATTAAATAAGGTAATGAATAAAAGGTACCTATCACGCTAAATAGTTCTCCATAAATATTGTTTGTTACCATTACTATTACTTATTTTTGTTGCGGTTGTTAGCCCTTCCCTTACTGATACTACTTTTCCTTGGGGTATTTGCATTCAACAGGAGACAAAGAGCCTTAAAATCCAAACAACTGGGTTCCTAATGGTGGGGCTTCAAGCCAAGAGAAAGGGTAGGCAGGGGTCCTTCATGGCACCCTCAATATCTCCCTGTGAGTAGCACCCATGTGAGGCTCACAGAAGCTGCTTTCCACGTCCGGACATCCATCACGATGCTGACTCTGTCTGCTGCTCTGCGCCGAGGGCCACGTGGCTCTCCTGCTGTGGCACACGGAGTGGTCGTCACACACCAAGGGGCAGGGGCAGAAGGTGCCTGGGCTCCTGCAGGGGCAGGAGAAGCAAAGCCGATGCTCAGGGGCACCTGCCAGAGAAGTGCCTCTCTTGCTGGCCACTAACTGAGTTTGCTGGCTCTGCCTGAGTCCAGGTTAGCCCAAGGTCAAGCACCCTAGGGCCTCCCGTGAGGCTGACAATGAGGCCAGCAGCGCAGACCTGCAGCATGAGTCAGCATAAAACCGCCTCTCAACTCCAGGGCGAGGCCACATGACCCAGCATTCTACCTGCCTGCCCGCTTTCTCTGATTTCACCCCTCCTCTCCGTCCCTGAGGCTGCTTCCTTAGCCAGGGCTCTTGTCGTCTCTCCCCAGGTAAATAATAAACAACCGATATTTCCTAAGTGCTTATTAGGTGCCAGGCAATATACACTAAAGTTGCTGCATGCAATTTCTCATCAAAACCTCAAAGTAGCCCACAAGATAGAAATGACTTTTTCTCTTTTACAGGTAAGGAAAATTAAGGATACTGAGGAAGGTAGCGCACTTGAGCGGAACTTTTGCTTTCCTATCCCCACCCTCTAGCCTCCTTCTCTGCCACCTCTCACCACGCAGACTGTTACCCACCACCAAGCCACAAGGGTCTATGCCACGCTCCCTCTCTCCGCCCGCCCACCCACCATCTACTTCCAAGAATTCCTTCCTAAAATGTGAATCTCACCATGTCATTCACGTACTGAAAATCCTTCAAAGACTCCCCATTAGATCCACATAAAGTCAAGGTCCCCTTAACTGGCATTCTAGACGTTTCCCACCCTACTCCAAGCCGCCCATCTAGTCCCGTCACCTGTTCCCTCCCACAAGAAGCCACATGTCATCTAAAAGAAGCTCTCCATCCTTCATCCCCACCATCCTTTGTAGAATGTGGTTTCCCCAATCTTCTTCCTGGCAAACATCTATTGAAGACCCAGCTCAAATACCACTTGTCGTGCGAAATCCTTCCAAAACCCTCTGACCCTTCACTCTGTCCCTCCCTCTAGGGTCTCCCAGCCCTTCCCACTCTTTCCACTAACCTGCTACTACAGCAAAGTGTATGTAATTGCTTGCTGGGGCCCACACTCCAAATGGGCTGGGAGCTCTCCCAGGGCAGGGGGGCTTTTCATTCTAGTCCCCATGCCTTCCAGGAAGCCTGGAAAGGGTGGTTTATTGAGCATTTACTGCACGCTGGATGGAAAAATCATTTATTCATTCATTCGGTTAACTGGTTTGCAGTCAGTCATTGGCTAGTCTGTTGTGAGTTGGCTAATCATCTAAAATGCGCAAGGCATCATTCTAGGGACTAGGGAGGCAAAGACGAATAAAAGTCAGACCCCCCAGGGGAGCCCCAGCTTTGGTCTAAGGCTTATATAACCCTGGGCTTTTATTGCTTTTTTCTTGACTCCCTTCCCAGAAAACAAATTGAATTGCAGAGCCTGCAAAATACCGCCCAATTCCATCCTATTTAATCTGAACACAACTACCATCCATTTAACTGCCACCCTGCTAACAAAAAAAAAAGCCCCTCAATTGTCAAGTCTAAATCACAGCTCATGGAAATAACCAAGGTTGGATAGCTTGCAGCTCCACTGGGATTCTAAATCCATCATGATGTTAGTTCCTGAAGTTCTACAAATTCAATTAACTTTTCTGATTAATCATGGATTAATTAACCAAACTCTGCTGACAAGAAAGGATTGAAGCTTAAGGTGGTTATTTTTCTAGAGATAAGTGCTCATAACACTGGGCTATGCCATTTCATTAGATCCCAATTGAAGTCTTTGCTCTCTGCCTCTCTGAGCTGTCTTACCATTTGATAATATGCTATTCAGTTCTCTAATTTTCTTCAACATAAATAGACCTTATTTCACCAATATGAGAAGGACAGCGAAAGCACCTTCTGGGCAAGGATTCCACCTGTGTGGCCCCTGCCAAATCAACCAGCACAGTGCTCTCCTCACACAGAGACTCCAGAGTTAGAGACACAAGACGTGGAAGAGAACTTAGAAACCATCTGATCTGAAAACTTCATTAGAGGCAGGAAAGAAAGGAGAGCCAGAGAAGCTCAATGACACGCCCACGGTCAAGAGGCTGAGTTGGGACACCCACCAGGGTTTCTTAAATTCGGTTAATAATAACATCAACACAACTTGCATTCTCACTAACAGTGGAAGAGGGTCCCCTTTCTCCACATCCTCTCCAACATTTATTGTTTCCTGCCTTGTCCGTTTTTGCCATTCTAACTGGTGTACGGTGGTATCTCAATGTGGTTTTGATTTGAATTTCCCTGATGGGTAATGATGTTGAACATTTTTTCATGTGTCTGTTAGCCATTTGCATGTCTTCATTGGAAAAGTGTCTGTTCATATCTTCTGCCCATTTTTTGACTTGATTATCTGTTTTTTGGGTGTTGAGTTTGAGAAGTTCTTTATACATCTTGGATACCAGCCCTTTATTTGTCGTGTCATTTGCAAATATCTTCTCGCATTCCATGGGTTGCCTCTTTGAGAAAGACAATTATCATACGGTTTTACTTATTTGTGGAACATAAGGAATAGCAGGGAGGACATTAGGAAAAGGAAGGGAAAAATGAAGGGGGGAAAACAGAAGGGGAGACGAACCATGAGAGACTATGGACTCTGGGAAACAAACAGGGTTTTAGAGGGGAGGGGGGTGGGGGGTTGGACTAGCCCAGTGAAGGGTATTAAGGAGGGCATGTATTGCACGGAGCACTGGGTGTTATACGCAAACAATGAATCATGAAACACTACATCAAAAACTAATGATGTACTGTATGGTGACTAACATAACAAAATAACTTTTAAAAAGTAAATAATAATAATAATAATAACATCAACACAACAGCTACCCGTTGTTTACTGCCAGAGATAGCCGTTGATCTGTAAGCAGCATAGGGCCAAATGCTCAGATCAGTACCAGTGATCAGTATCAGTGGCCTGAGAGATGTAGAGCCAGAGATCTGAGTTCAGGGCCACCAAAGCAGCCCAAGGCTGAGGGATCAGATCCTCACGAGAAAAGAAGTGCGGAGAAGTGATTCTGAACTCGGGACCCCTCTTGCTCTCCAGGCAGCTGCTGACTTGCAAGCAGCAAGCACAAGCCACGAGGCTTGAGGCTGAGCTAGAAGGCAAATCTTGCAGCAGTCTCACAGTGCTATGGAGACAACATGTGGATTCGGCACCCACGGAGAGGATGCCCTGGGAAACACACAACACTTTAGCTGGGAAACACTTGCATTCATCTCCTATTGCAACTAATTATCACCAAGGTAATGGCTTTAAACAACACAAATTTAGTGTCTTACAGTTCTGTAGGTTAGAAGTCTGACATGGGTCTTGTTAGTCTCAAATCAAGGTGCTGACAGGGCTGCACTTCCTCTGATCGCCCGAGGGGAGAATGTGTGCCCTTGATTTTTCCAGCTTCTAGAAGTTGCTCATAGTCCTTGGCATGTGTCCCCTTCCCCATCTTTAGCGCCAGCAACAGCAGATCAAGTCCCTCTCACTGAGCATCACTGTGCTCTCCAGTTCTGCCTCCCTTTCCCCCTGGTAAGGCCCCTGTGACTCTGCTGGGACCACCCAGAGAATCCAGGATAATCTCTCCATCAGCAACTTTAGCTCCATCTGCAACCTTCATTCCCCTTTGCCATGGAACCTAACATATTCACGGATTCCCAGCACTAGGATGTGGACATCTCGGGAAGGGGGCATTATTCCGCCAGCACGCCCTTGAAGGGTTATCTCCAAGGAGTAAACGTGAGTAAGGAATAAACAGTCCTCACAAAACTGAAACACAGCTCCGAGTCACCTCAATCCCGAACACGACTAAGGCAATATGCCCCCAGGATAATAGCCAGCCGGAGCAGAAATCAATCCTCTGTGGAGAAACTTAGCATCTTCCAGAGTTTTTATAACCTCTCCTAGAAAATGTCCAGCACTCGAGATTACCAAATACATCAATGTACAAGACCAGATGACCACTTGGTTTCTTTCTGCTCCCCCACTAGAAGGTGAGCCCCCTGAGCATGGGGGCTCTGTCCAGTGTGTTATAACCAGACCTCCTCCCAGGCTCTGGTGTCCGACAGGAGCCCTGCAAAAATGGACTGAGTGACTGGCTTGAATGGCCATGATGGCTGCGTCTCAGCACGGACTGAGAAGGGCTTGGGAGCCAACAGGAAACTTCCTAACTCCTACAGCCCCCACAAGAAAGCTCCAGCTCCCCCAGGGCCAGCTTCCCTCAAGCCAACCTAAATAATAATAACAACAACAACAATAAGAAGGAACAAAGAAAACCACACAGCTGATGTCACGGGCAGCTCATGACAGGACATCACTGTGAGCCAGCAGAGAAAAGACCAGAGGGTTCCACTCACACCTGATGTCCTATGGTCACATCTTCCATCCCCTCTATCACTTATTTACTTTGAAATTTTTCTTTAGGTTTCCATGAGACAACCGGGCCAAGAGACCTTCCAGGCCCATTGCTGAGAACCAAGAGAAGCGGGAGGTCTAAGCCAGGGCTGGTGCGAGCCGAGGTGAGGGCTCTGCTCCTCGGCCCACACCGCGGGCCCCGTGAGGCTGCCCAGGGCCGCCGCAGGCTGGAGGGCAAAGCACCCTATTTCAATGTGTCGGCAGTCGAGGCACTTCTTTCTAATTTGTGCAAAGGCTTAAGATGTGCTAGCGTCAGCCCTGGACTGGGAACGTTTTAAGAAATGTTCTAAATACGAGAAACAACCATCCTTTATCGGAGTCCCTATTATGTGCCAGACAGTGTGCTAAGCATTTCACGTGTATTACTTATTCGTTAAAATGCCATGGGGCAGGTATTGTAATCATCTTACAGACAAAGCCACTGAAACTCGGTGAGGTTAACTGAGTCAAGCTCACACAGGCAGGAAGGAGCAGAGCCACTGGGTCACTGTGATACAAATACCTGGGCTACCACACAATTCTGCCTCACCTTCATTCAACAGTATCCACAACTGGTACATTTGGACTTCTCAGCCACTCAGAAAGGGGGCATGGAAAGAAAAAGAAGGTATCTGCTGATGATGGGTAGCCGAGAGGTAGGGTCTCCCCCTTCTCTACTGGGCTGGCACCCAATGGTGCCCACCTCTGCCATGTTTCCAGAACCTTCCAGTCCTACAGCAGGACTCTCGGGTCATGGACCACATGACTTGCTGAGACTTTTCACGTGAAACAGGCAGAAAGGAAGGTACTGTCAGAAGGCAGATCACCAGTTCCCTTTTTCTAAAACATAAAGAAAGACTTCTTGGTTCCCCCACGTGTCCTGCAGGCTATTCCAGGGTCACCCACTCCCGTGAGCCGTCCTCACCCATGTACAGCACTGAGTATTAGAGTCTGTCTCCCTGTGATCAAGTTGCATTTGCGGAACAGTAAGACTCATTTTTAGCTCCTCATCATTAAGAAGCGAGCCCTGAAATCAGCGCATGTGCCCTTGGTGCTGGGTGATGAAGTTGCCAAGGCAACAGCAGCCGCGGCTGACATCACGGAGGGAAGGACGGCTCCACAGGCAAGTGGGCTGTCCCCTTCCAGATCAGCCTCCACAGCCCTTTGTCAGACTTCATTAACTCCCTGAGCCTCTCCAGAGTTCTCAGAGCTACCCTCCCATCCCCACCCACCTCGGCAAACACAGGCAGAGAAGAAACTGCCTTTATTAGAAGTTCTTTCTCTCCCTAGCCATCCTCTAGCCAAAATCATGAAAGAAAGAAAGAAAGAAAGAAAGAAAGAAAGAAAGAAAGAAAGAAAGAAAGAAAGAAAGAAAAGGAAGGAAGGAAGGAAGGAAGGAAAAAGAAAAGGACAACAAAAAAAAAAACCTGGAGGGGAAAAAAGAAAGAAAAAAAGAAAGAAAAGAGAAAAGAAAAGAGAAGAACAAAAAAAACCTGGAGGGGAAATGGGGTCGGGAGGTCCTGAAGGGCTCCCAGGCACATTTATCTGTGACTTTGCTTGGAGAGCAGAGAGAGACTTGGGAGGGGTCAGCACTGACCAGGTAGGGCAGGAACAGAGCTAAATCTGATCAAAGAAAGGTTACAGAACCCCCCTTCCCACCCAAAGCCTTCATAAACGTCATCTCTGAGTGGAGCCTGTTGCTCGATTAAGTACAGGGACTTCTCCCCACAGAAGAGAAGGGCAACCACCGGGCAGGAGCGAAAGCCATTCTCAGCTCAGCCCCGCGGCCGACAGCGCCCGCCAAAGTTCAGTGCTCCTCTTCTGTGGTGCAAAGCTGTTTTTGAGGAACAGCTACCCAGCCAAGGACATATTTCCCAGGGAGTCCTGCATCTAGGCCCCCATGTGACCAGTTCCCACCAACGGAAGCGGAGCAGCAGTGATGTGGGCCATTTACAGGCCAAACTGAGGCCCTCTGCCTCCTCTCGTGCCCCTTCTCCTGCCTCAGGTTAAGATGGCAAAGGAAGGGGATAGAAGCAGCCTGGCCCCTAAGTCACCATACTGAACAGTCATTGGACTGCTTTGTGAGTCAGAAATATAAATCTCTTGGGTTCCACAGCTGGGATTTCAGAGCTGCTCTGTGAGAGCCAATGAGGTTACGCCAAGAAGACGAGGCCTTGCACCAAGCTCTCAGGCTCTGAGGGGCCAGGCCAGCTGCACCCAGAGTCAAAAGCGACCCGCTGAAGCTAAACACAACACGTGCTCTAACGGGACAGCAACATCCCCCGGTAGGGCTGCTTCTGTCTCCAGGACACAGGAGGGATCACGGGGCAAGAAGCAGGAGTGGGGAGTGAGCAGACGCAGGGAAGCTGAGTTTGCAGACACCAGGGTGTCTGCTTAGCCCTCGAGCTGCGTCTGTGTCTCCCTGAGCACACGACGGGCCACTGACGTGGATGCCTGCAGAGCAGCGGCCAGGAGTGGGAGCAGCTTAGGGCACAGAGGTGCACCGTCGAGGGTGTGAGTGGGGCCCCGAGGCCCAGCCTGCACTGTTCTTACCAAGCCAGGCGCTCTGGCTCAGAGCTGGGTTCACCTGGGGGAAAGGCAACTGGTGCCTTTTTTAAATGTGCAGGAAGGTGACACTGGTGACTCACCCCGCTCCTGTGGTGGGCCTGCGTGTGCCTGGCACGAGGGCTATATAGGCTACAGAGGGCCTTGACAAGGCCAGGGCACAAAGTTCTTACCTTCGAACCAGTTCCAATAACTAGTCACATTCAAATAAATAAATAAATAAATAAATAAATAAATAAAGCAAAAAAAATAATAATAATAAAATTGGAAGGCTGCCCACACAGCTAAAAGAAAAAATTGCTATCCCCCTCCTCCCTTCCTAGCCTTCTTCCCCTCCCCAGGCCAGAATCTGATCTGTGCTAGCCAAATCCACTCTCCTGCATGCAAGGGAGAAGACAGGAATGCTCCTGGTTGTAGGGAGTTACCCGGAGCCACTTCGAGTTCACGTCCAGAGGCCCTGATGTTGTGCTGAAGAAGAAAGAATCAGGATAAAGCAGGCGGGAGCCAAGGAGACCCAGGCCCAGAGCAGCCAGAGAGAGAGAGGCTGGGACTCAGAGCATTTGGAGGCAGGCTACAGGGAAGACAAGGACAACTATAATGACAAAAACAGGGCTTTGGAGGTGCAGCAGGGGTGAGGTCATTCTTACAATGAGGTGCCCCCAGAGAACACAAGTGAGACCCTCACAGAAGGAATGAAGAGCTCACACAGCGGTCCCTGGAAGGAACCACTACTCTTTCTTGCAAAATGCACCACTGAACAAGTATCATCATTCATAAATGATGGGAATTTTCCGGAGGCGGGAAACTGACACCACCTTTTCTGGAAGGTCATTTGGGTCTCTCCACTAAATACTTAAATATTCAAACCCTTTGATCTAGCAAGTGCACTTCCAGAAACTTAATCAACCGAAGTGCTCCCACTCTTGGAAACTTCTAGAGAAATCTGTACAAAGACACTGCTGACAAGACATGCATTTTCGACTTGCTTTGTCTGTGAAATTCTTCACTCACTTCCTTTTATGAGAAACACGGTGCATAAGTGAGGTGGCGGGTTAGGATTCATGACGTCATCTGACCTCGTAAAGGAGCCAAGACCTGGCGTTTTATCATGTATTTTGAAGCTGATCTCCACCAGTAGACGTGAGTCCCTTGAGGGCAGGGGCCACATACCAGCCACAGTTCCTTTTCAGACCCACAACACCCGCTATACAGTATGTGCTCAAATGCTATTTGTTTTTTGTTTGTTTGTTTGTTTGTTTGTTTTAAAGATTTTATTTATTTATTTGACAGACAGCCAGCGAGAGAGGGAACACAGCAGGGGAGTGGGAAAGGAAGAAGCAGGCTCCCAGCAGAGGAGCCCAACGCGGGGCTCGATCCCAAGACCCCGGGACTGAGCCACCCAGGCGCCCCTCAAGGGCTACTTATTAAATGAATTCAGGGCCTTGCCCCCTCGAGCACAGTGCTCCAGAAACAGAGCCGACAGAGACCTGCCTTACTCTCGGCTGTGTCCTCGTTCCCCTCTTCATGCAGTCACTGCCTTAGGAAGGCAAATGAAGGAGTTCAGGAGAAAGAAGGAGGAGAGCACGGCTGGCAATTTAAGTTCTTAAGATGAAATAAGTCGGAGTTTTCAGCTTATGGTCTGCACCTTGAACCTCCCGAAATTCTATGCAGCCCTTTTCTGGGGAAACTGTGTGTGGCTCTCAGGAGCTTCTCAAAGAACTCACGTCCATGACACTCTTAAAAAAAGCGATGAAGAATCACTGAGCCAAGGTATTTTGACTCAGAAAAGGGTATGTTCAGACAATCTCTGCCAAGGGGTAACAGAAGGCCGCGGGAGAAGGCCAGCCAACGTCAGAAATAGAGCTACAAAGGACTACAAAATAAACTGTCACACCGCTGTGCCACTTTTCCTTTTGCAACCCCTTAATACGGTGTTTCAAAGCACTACAATTTTAAAGGGTGCTTATTACAATCCCCACCCAGCTGCTAAACTTAACCTTAACATCGCCGTCTGCCCTGGTGAAGCGTGAAGTGGTATTTCCTGACTTCGAAGAAACTAAGAAGGAATAAAAGAATCTCAGAGAGGAACAAACTGAACAGTCCAAACATCACCTATAAAATAAAATAAAACATGGGATGTGTCCTGCCCTGTTCACCTTGATAGGAAAATTATTCATCAAAGACTTTGGGGCAGGGGTCAAACGCAGTTGATTTTCTGTGACAGCATTTCATTAAACTCAGCTCGGAATCATTTCAGGAGTGAATGAGGAACGCTGTGAATCCATTACCCAAGTCCTCAGAACACCGGCTTCTGCTCGTCTAACTCGGACACTACTGTTTTACCAAAACAGCAATCGATTTAGTCTCCAGTTATTTGCTTTCCAAAGCTCTGCTGTTTGCCAACTCGGTTACCTTCGAAGATGTCTTTGGTGTTCCTGATACTTTGTAATAGACCAAAGTTAGAGTTAATGGAAAGAAATTTTTAGAAATTTGGCACAATCTGTGAGTACGTACCGGTGGTAAATTACTGTTTTCCCAATCACTCTCTACTACAGTGCTTTACATAAAATGGCTCTCCTTGAGGCAAAACTTCCTGCCTCCCTCCAACCCTTATCCTTCCACCATCCCATTACTTCCTTTCTTGTGACCTACAGGTTAGCCAGTAGCTGTGTGAGGCCACCTCACCCTCTGCACAGGGACATGATGGGATCACCAACACCACCGGTTAGCACCTGTCTGCCTGCCCCATCATGCTAAGTGCTCTAAGAAGCAAAGAGTAAGATGCTGGGGCTCCTGGGGCGCCTGGGTGGCACAGTCGTTAAGCATCTGCCTTGGGCTCAGGGCGTGATCCCGGCGTTCTGGGATCGAGCCCCACATCGGGCTCCTCCGCTATGAGCCTGCTTCTTCCTCTCCCACTCCCCCTGCTTGTGTTCCCTCTCTGGCTGGCTGTCTCTCTGTCACATAAATAAATAAAATCTTAAAAAAAAAAAAAAAGATGCTGGGGCTCCTGGCTGGCTCAGTTGATTAAGCATCTGACTCAGGATCTCAGCTCAGGTCTGGATCTCAGGGTCGTGAATTCAAGCCACGTGTTGGGCTCCATGTGGGGACTGCAGCCTACTTAAAAATCAAGAAGAAGAAGAAGATGCAATCTCTTCAAGGTACCTACCAGTCAAGCAGAGAAAAACCTATGCTGACACCAAAAAGCGTCAAGCATGGAACAGCAGAAAGAGAACTCACCTGGGGCTGGGAGGCCTGGCTGAGAAATTGCAATTTAGTTTTACATTAATTAGGTGAGTGGTAGAAAACAGTCATTAAAGAATAAGTGAACATACACACACACAACGTTTGAGCTTTCTAACACATGAAGACTGCTTTCAAGATCGAGGATCGTGAACTACGACCCAAAGGACTGGGTGGGGCTCTGGGTCATTCAAGTTCTGAGTGCTTGTCGCCTCTGCCTTCCGTCTATAATGGCAGTGATCTCTAAAGTCCTGATAAGGGCTCTGTTTCTACCACCCCAGACTTTCCCCCCTCCGCGACCTTGGACAGAGTGAGAGGCTAAGGGGCCTTGGCAGCACCACATCAGCTACGCGTGCGCAGAACAGATTACCCAGTGCTCCTGACTAGGCTTATAATCATTACAGATTTGTAGGTATTCTGACATTTTCTGGCAGATATCAGAAAAGGGTCTTTTTTCTAATCACAGCAAGTGGCAACATGGACTAGCTGGCAGGCCTGAGATAGAGAGAGGAGGTGAGCAAGCCAAGCCCCAAAGGCAAGAGTCCAGGCTGGACCCCATGGCTTCAGATGCCCAGCCCGGGAACAGACGCTTCTGAGGCTACACTGGCCACCGCTTTGCAACTGATGCCCAAATCCTAAGCCCTAAACCTGACTTCCTGTGGAACAGCTCTACAAGTCTAGCCAGATATTCTCTGGGACCCTTAAACCCAACCAAATAGGCCCACCTCCCTTTGCACTTCTGTTGAAGGTCCCCTCATTCTCCCACCGCCCAAGTCTGAAACCTGAAGTTAGTTTTGGAGTCCTTCATGCCGCCCTGACTTCAGTATTGATTCAGGGATCATGGCCTCGACCTCTGATAGTTTCATGGTCTCTTGTATCCATTCCTTCAATGCCAGAGCTCCTGCCACCACCCAGTTCAAACACTCACGTCCTCTCCTCTGAACCACAGACACCCTCCTAACTGGTCTTCAAACCACCACTGCTGCTTCAATACATCCTCACTAGTGCTGGTTAACCATCTACAATGCTGTTCTAAACACATCGCTTCTTGTCCCCCAAACCTTCACTAACATCATCCTGCTTACTGAATCAAGCCCACACTCCTCCCAGACAGTACAGTACCCCTCCATGTAGGCAACACTCAATAATCGAAATCCTCATTGTTCACAATTGATCCACCGGTGACGTAGGGGGAAACCGTCTCTCCAAGCCTCAGTTTCCTTACCTGTTAAATGGGGATGTTAACAGAACCTACTTTGTAGAGTTGTTGTATTAAGTAAAATAATCTATATAAATTCCTTAACCCTCAGTAAACGTTAGTGTTGATGATGATGGTGATGATGATGATGATGAAGATGATCTTCCCAACGCATCCCTCCAATGGCTGCAGTCGAATCTGGCTGAGTGTTCTTTCTCATGTTCAGGTCCAACCAAGGTCACTTAGCTCTCATACCCAATAAATGCACTTGATCTCACATCTGTGTTTCAGTTGCCCTCTAACTTCCCCAAAATCGCCTCCTCTAGTCCTCAAGGGATGGAATCTTCCAGGACCTGTTTACTGAAGTGAGGTAATGAAGAGTCCAGTCCACTTATCTCAACACTCTGACCTGACCCTTTCCTGCAGGTAAAAATCATCCAAACAAAAGTTTTATTAAAGAGGCAGAGAGGACATTTCGCCTCGCTATATATATATATATATATATATAACCAGTACCCCATCCTCATGACTGTATCTAACCCTAATTTCCTTCCAAAAAATATTTTTATTTTTATTTTATCTATATTTTAAGAATGAAAGAAAGACTTAAAATAGTTAGAAAACAGTCTTCCCAGAATACAGAAAATTATAGTGGTAGAGTATGAAATTTGAGGGGCACTTGGCTGGCTCTGTTAGAAGAGCATGTGACTCTTGATCTTGGGGTCCTGAGTTCGAGCCCCACATGGGGTACAAAGATTACTTAACTAAATAAAAACTTTTTTAAAAAGAGTATGAAATGTGAATTTAGACAGTATTAGATAAAGGATCACCTCTTCTACTTCCTAGCTTAAGCTCTTTCCAAGAGAACAGGACCCTGAATGTAATTAAACAGCAGGAATCCAAATCTGAATAATACGCTTACTAGGAATCACTGGTTCTCAGTCTCCCCATCTGTAAAATGGAGATCCTGATGTCCACGTGCAGGCCACGGTGAGAAGCAAGTGGCACTGTCTGTAAAGGACCCAGACTAGGGCCTGACTCAAGGCCCAGAAAGGAGACCTGCCCTCTGCACTCCCCACTCTAACTAATGTTCCTGGGTGGTGGGCTCTACTTCCAAACACGTATACATTCTCCAGACCGCATCACTGTGGGACTCAAATCGGGAGTGATGGCAAGGTGTGGCAGCTGTATTAGTCAGCTTGAGCTGCTGATGGGCTGGGGGCTTCAACAACAGACATTTACGTCTCACAGTTCTGGAGGCTGGGAAGTGCGAGGTCAGGGTGCCAGCAGGAAGGCTAATTCTGAGGCCTCTTCTCTGGCTTGTAGGCAGCCACCTTCTCACTATGTGCTCACGTGAGCTTTCCTCCATGCATGCTCCCAGAAACAGAGCAAGCTCTCTGGTGTCTGTTCTTACAAGGGCACTGATCCCACCAGACCAGGGCCCCTCATGACCTCATCTAACCCTAATTACCTTCCAAAAACCCTTCCAAGTACAATCATTACACTGGGGATTAGGGCTTTGACATATTAATTTGGGGTTGGGGGGACGCAGCATTCAGGCCATAACATTTATTTAACACCACCCTTACTCATTATGGGATCACTAGTGTGCCTTCTAAGTCTCCAAATCTATTTTGGGGAGTCCCCAAGGTATGTCTCCACATGCTCACCAAACATTCCTCTCAGCCACTGCATGGCATTGGCCAGTTTTCTCCTCCCCTGCTCCAACACTGAGATCTCTGCAATTCCCAGAAGTGCTGCCGAGCCACTCACTGTCCACACAGCCCCTGGAAAAGACCTTCAGCCATAGCCCAAGCTGCTGCCTTCTGTTACTGCTTCCTGAGTCTGCTTTGCCAGCCCCAAGAAGCTGCTGGAGCCAGGGCTACAGATGTTGTCAATGAATAGCTACCACTTCTTGACAGCTCCCCACTTTTGGGCTGGCTGTCTCACCGATTTCAGACAAAAAGCTTTCCTCGTTCTTCCCAGGGTGCAGACATGTTCCACGGGGCCTTCTGTTCATTGCACAGGGCGTGGCATTTAGTAGACACTTAATAAACATCACTTAGCTGGTAGTGGCCTGAACTAGAGAGAGTGCTGCAGAATGAATGCTGACTCAAAATTAACCCTATCTCTGGCTCCAAGGCATTATTCATCAGTGAAGCCAGTGGGTTTCAGTTCTCTCCCGAGCAAGACAAGCTGCTTCCTCAAACCAGAGCTTCCTACCAGCATGCAGCAAAATGGGTCACTGGTGTGCCAGGAGATATCATTCCCTCCAAGTCTCCAAGGTTGCTGGCTGGGCCTGGGGGCCACAAATCACAGGCTGGATTAATCTGGACACAGACCTTACATCCTTCACAAAAATTAACTCAAAATGGATTATAAGCCTACATTTGAATGCAAAACTGTGAAAATCCTAGAAGCTGACATAGGAGAAAACTTAGATGATCTTAGGTATGGTGATCCCTTTTTAGATACAACACCAAAGACATAATACATGAAAGACAATTACATGAAATGTACATAATAATAAGACATAATACATGAAAGGCAAGTCATGAAATAATAAGTTAGACTTCATTAAAATTAATAACTTCTGTTCTGTGTCAAGAGAATGAGAAGACAAGCCACAGACTGGGAGAAAATATTTGCAAAAGACCTATCGGATAAAGAACTGGTATCTAAAATACGAAGAAGTCTTAAAACTCAATAATAAGAAAACAAACAACTCAACTAAAAATGGACCAAACCTTAACAGGCACTTCACTAAAGAATATGTACAGATGCAGGGGCGCCTGGGTGGCTCAGTCAGTTAAGCATCTGCCCTCAGCTCAGGTCATGATCCCAGGGTCCTGGGATCAACCTTGCATCGGGCTCCCTGCTCAGTGGAGAGCCTGCTTCCCCCTCTCCCTCTGCTGCTCCCCCTGCTTGTGTGCTCTCTCTCTCTCTGTCAAATAAATAAATAAAATCTTTAAAATCAATCAATCAATTTTTTAAAAAAGCATACACAGGTGCAGATAAATATATGAAAAGACACTCCATGTCATAGGTCTTCAGAAAAATGCAAATTAAAATAACAATGAGGGGCGCCTGGGTGGCACAGTGGTTAAGCCCCTGCCTTCGGCTCAGGGCGTGATCCCAGCGTTCTGGGATCGAGCCCCACATCAGGCTCCTCCGCTGGGAGCCTGCTTCTTCCTCTCCCACTCCCCCTGCTTGTGTTCCCTCTCTCGCTGGCTGTCTCTCTCTCTCTGTCAAATAAATAAATAAAATCTTTAAAAAAAAATAAAAAATAAAATAAAATAAAATAACAATGAGCCACCCCTACACACCTATTAGAAAGGCCAAAATCATAAACACCAACTGCTGGCAAAGATGTGGAGTAACAGGAAATCTCATACATTGCTGCTGGGGATGCAGAACAGTACAGCCACTTTGGCAGACAATTTGATATTTCTTATAAAAGTACACATACACGGAGCACATAATCTAGTAAACGCTTTCTTTGGTGTTCACCCAAAGGTGTCAAAAATTTATGTCCACACAAAAACCAGAGATGTTTATAGCATCTTTGTCCATAATGGCCAAAACTTGGACACAACCAAAATGTCCTTCGGTAGGTGATTAATACATTAATAAACTGATTAATAAATAATGATTAATACGTTGTGGTCCATCCAGACAATGGAATATTATTCAATGATAAAAAGAAATGAGCTATCAGGGGCGCCTGGGTGGCACAGCGGTTAAGCGTCTGCCTTCGGCTCAGGGCGTGATCCCGGCGTTCTGGGATCGAGCCCCACGTCAGGCTCTTCAGCTATGAGCCTGCTTCTTCCTCTCCCACTCCCCCTGCTTGTGTTCCCTCTCTCGCTGGCTGTCTCTCTCTCTGTCAAATAAATAAATAAAATCTTTAAAAAAAAAAAAAAAAGAAATGAGCTATCAAGCCATGAAAAGACACAGAAAAATCTTAAATGCTATTATTAAGTAAAAGAAGCCAATCTGGAAAGGTTATATACTGTGTAATTCCAATTATACGACGTTCTGGAAGAGGCAAAACTACGGAGACCGTAAAGAGCAATGGTTTCCACGGGCTGGGGAGAAAGAAGGATGAATTGGTAGAACACAGAAGTTTTTAAGGCAGTGAAAATATTCTGTACGATACTGTAATGATGGATACATGTCATTTTTGTTTGTCCAAACCCACAGAATGTACCAATACCAAGGGTGAACCCTAATGTAAACTACGGACTTGGGAAGTGATTATGACGCGTCCGTGTAATTTCATTCTCACAATAAACACAGCACTCTGGCGGGGACGCTGCTGATAGGGGAGGCTGTGCACGTGTAGGGGCAGGAGGTATGTGGGAAATCTCTATACCTAAAACTGCTCTAAAAAATTGTCTGTAAAGAAAACCATGCTGGGAAATCAAATGTTGCTCAATTAATATTTTTAAGCAAATGAACCCATTAGCATCCATGGTCAAGTACTGCTGGACATCAATAAAAAAGGAGGAAGGTGTGAACATTTCTACGGGAGGACAGACAGTGGTATTTCAAGGTATCACCACTGCATTACAGTTCTCTCCCTCTCATTCATTCTTGTCCGACAGCTCCCAAATGCAACTCGGTAATGACTTCCCTCCAGACCTGTGTTATTTGCCTAATTTCAACCTTCCTGAGTTCACCCCTCCTATCTCACTGAACAGGGAAATAAGAATCAAGTTGACCGGGGCGCCTCGGTGGCACAGCGGTTAAGCGTCTGCCTTTGGCTCAGGGCGTGATCCCAGCGATCTGGGATCGAGCCCCGCATCAGGCTTCTCCGCTGGGAGCCTGCTTCTTCCTCTCCCACTCTCCCTGCTTGTGTGCCCTCTCTCGCTGGCTGTCTCTCTTTGTCAAATAAATAAATAAAATCTTTAAAAAAAAAAAAAAGAATCAAATTGACCTATCACAACCATCTTGCCAAAGGAAAGAGGACGATACTCCCTCTCTCAAGAGAAGAGGGCTCCTTCCTTCTCCACGTGCATCTGCCACATACATCAATATTGAAAAAATAGGTTTACGCGCACTAGAAAAGACATTGAAGAAGGGTATTTCCCAGTAGGGTTTAGGGTTCAATGTGGGAATATTTTGTCTACGAGTGGGATTCTATATTGCCACATTAATACTTTCAATTTATTTATGACATTTATATGAACGCCAGAGGATTTTACTTCCTGGGAAGAGATCATTGATGAATATTCAGGAGTAACTGTTGTATGCTGTATATCTTACATTAGTGGGGGGGGGGAATGAGCCTAATGAGTCTATATGACCTCCTGAAAGGCTGTGTTCTCCTCGTGTGGGTGAAGGCACGCCCACATCGTACCTCTCACTACGCACTCTCCACCCCGTTTGGACAGCGGTCTTGGACAGAGACATTTCTTATGGACATCTGTTTCTTCGGGGCCCCTCATCTCCATGCCAGCCTTCCAATCGATGGAGGAGAGAAAGGAAACAACAACCAAAGAGCCAGCAGAGCCCGGGCTTCCTCCTCCCTGTCTTCACAGTCAGCGCTAGGTCTGACCCAGCCTGGCTTGGCCCACGCTGCCCCACAGCCCCCAAGGCCGGCTCCCGCTCTTACCTCCAGCCTCAGCAGACAGAGTTCCCATTTTGACCCTCTGTGACACTTTCAATTTGAAGAGGTTTAAAAGGTGGGGAAGGGAGGGGTTTGGGCTGTGGAGATTCAAAGAAGTAATGGAAATTAGAAGCATTTTCCAGGCACTCGGTTTGTTACACCATCTTTCCGCTGAGCTTCCAGAGTCCCAGGTCCAAGACCAGGAGCCTCTCAGGTACACAGGCGACGGTCTGGTATTTCAGCAGCCACCATCCATGCCCTTGGCTTAATCAAGGCTTTGTCCTAGACTCCCTCTGAAAATGAAAGGATCCCTGGGACGCCTGGGTGGCTCGGTCAGTTAAGCGTCTGCCTTCGGCTGCGGTCATGATCCCAGGGTCCTGAGATCGAGCCCCGCGTGGGCTCCTTGCTCAGCAGGGAGCCTGCTTCTCCCTCTGCCTGCTGCTCCCCCTGCTTGTGCTCTCTCTCTTTCTCTGACAAATAAATAAAATCTTAAAAAAAGAAAAAGAAAATGAAAGGATCCCTGAGATGGAAAAGTGGAGGGCATGTTAAAGAGTCAGGGTTTCAATGAGACAGAAAATTGTACTAGTTATGATATTTCCATGGTAATTTACAGTTAACCAAACACCTTTACAGACCTAGCCTCCCTTGCTTCTCACTAACGAACATGGGACTTAAAAAGGGAGACCTTTTGGGGATTATCATTTCCAGTTTACACCGATGGCATGAAATACTGACCTCCCTCCACCTGCCTGATCCAATCTGAAGTAAAAAGCTGGACACAGAGCCAAACCCGATCCCGCTATCCAAGGCTGGACCTGGCCAGTCGGCCATTCTCAGGTCTTCCGTCACCTATCCTGCCTCCCATATCTAGTGGGGCCCTTAGTCTGTTGTTCAAGGATCCCAGCTATGTCCATGTCCCAATCCCAAGGGACCCTCACCTTCCTTGGGGCCATTTCCTGAAGGATCCCAGGCCCGTCCACCCTGCCTCACCCTGCCCGCAACTCCACTCTACACAATTCAAAATAACAAGCCTTCACGAAGCACCTACTATGTGCGCGGCCCTAGGCATTAGGATACAGCAATGCAGGATTAGATCCAAAGGTCCTCCTTCCAAATCAGGACTCTCTTTCTTGATTATCCACCAGAATCACATGGATCTTTATGTCAATGGTGAAAGTAGTCATAATAATGCCTGAAAGTTATACAGAAATTAGGATATGTAAGGCCTATACTAACTCATCCCCATAACATCCCTATGAGGTATTGTTCATATTTAACAAAGGACAAACTGAGGCAGAGCGGTCGCCTACTAAGGCCACCCGCCAGGAAGTGGAGAGCAGACATAGACAGGCAGCCTGGCTCCTGAGTCAAGGCCCAAACTACTGGGCTGAAAGGTGGTGGGAGCGGTGGAAAGAGAAGCAACATTGAAGGCAATATGTATTAACTAAACACTGACTAGGTGCTCGGACAAGGGAGGCAGAGATGAACGGAAGTGCCTCCAAAAGGGAACTTCCTTCCTCCACCTGCTTTCAGAGACGAGGCCGGCCCGCGCCAGCACACCTTCAGTGCAGATGATATCCTAGCAGACGGGGCCTCCTGCCTCAAAATCCACTCACCCATTGTGTCTACACTCCCTTCGCCTTGCTCGGCCTGCCTGACACTCATTAACCCAGCACCCTGGATGCCACAGTCACCCAAAGGCCCCTTACTCAGATGACCCTTTGACTCTGTCTCTCTAACTCTAACTTGCACTGCCTCGGTGACCCGATTCTGACAGTCACCCTCCAGCCTTCACATTCCCTGACTGGGGTAACAGGCCTGCCCATCCCGCACCGAAGCTGCACTTCTCCCCTCCTGGAGGTACGTTAGGATGCTTGCTTAGACTCTGACCTATCAACACAACATGCGTGCTTGACTTCCCTTTATTCATTCATTCCTCCAACAAACCACGTCCAGCTACCATATGCCAGATAAGGTACAAAAAGCTTTATCGGCATGCATTATTCCTTTATATCCCCCCAAGATCGACATTAGGTTTTTATAAGCTCCATTCTATATACGGGGAAGCTGAGTTCTTGACCCTTCTATCAAGTTCTTGGGGAATCATTTGCTAGGCTGTGAACTCCTTGAAGCTGAGCGCCTACCTTTTCGCTTTTCTGCCCCAGCCCTCCAAGAGGCACTCAGCAAACAGTTGTTAAATTGCATTAGATTAACAGGCCAGCTGGGTGCTCCGGGCAGCCTGACTCCTGATAATATCCAGCAGAGATCTTGCTGTCCTGAAAGCCCTCTCTCATTCATGTTCACACCAGAAAAATCGACCTGACCACCACCTGCTTTGTCAGCGGCCACCAGCACTCCCAGAGCTTTGCAAATGAGAAATGGATAGAAACCTTGCCCTCACCACATCTCCCAGGGAACAGAACCAAAAGCAATCATCTGGGGGTGAAGGGTGGACCCCTCCCAGCCAGCTCTCTTCCTGGGGAGGTGAGTCTGGGCACCTGGAAATAGAAGGCACGTAATGTCTGCTCCTTGTTGCCCTGGAGGCCTTGACAGCTGTCAGCTGTTCTGACACATCCTGACAATAATGAGCCCATAATGCCTCCCCAAGGTCTTGCTCAGTCATCAGATCCCTGGGTGATGCCATCTGCTGGGGGGAGCACGCCCAGTGATTCTGATCCCCAGGCAGCAGCCCGGGATTCATGCCAGACACGGAGGCCTGACCCAACTCTGCAGGGTTTAGAATTCAGAGCCAACAGACCAAGGGTCCCCAAGGAGAAAAGCAAACGATTTTCTGAAGACAGTGGGACCTGCTGTTTCCTCTTAGGAACCCATTAATAAAATGATAATAAAACTAAAGTGTCATTAAAAGAACATATTTAGATCAATTGTTCCCTCCAGCAGGTTGTAATTCCTGTAAGTCTCAGGGAACAGCTTCGAGCTCAGCATAGCAGCTCCCACGCAAGACACAATCTGTCTGTCGCAGAGGGAATGAGTCAGCCTACAGCAGGGAGGGGGCAAGGACAGCCTGCCGCCCTCCCCACAGCAGCTCAGCTGGGTTTTCTCGCAAGATGAGCTTTTAACCTACGGAACAGGTCACTTCTCTCAGGTTTAAAAGGAAGGGTAGCTCAGAGGCTTCCAAATTCTGAGAGAAGGCGCCTGTCTCGGAAGCAAGTGTCCTCCTTCAGAGCAGGCATGATGCCCGCCCAGCTCTTCCCCAGCCAGGGTTTTCAAAATGCAGAGCTCCACAGACATCTCTGACCCCTCATTTCTGTCTATTCCTCCTGACTTCAGTACCCCAGTTATAAAATGCCTCCGTGCAATGTCCTGATGGGCGTTGCTGGCATCTACTCATTCATTCACTCATTCACTCATTCATTCATTCATTCATTCATTCATTCACCAATGCTTCCTGAGCATGATTCTACACCGAATGCTGTGTTGGGTGGTGGGGAAGTTAGACTGAGGGGGAAGCACGGCTCCCTCCCGGGTCCCGTCCACTCGGCCCTTTTCCTTACCCTCCCTTCCCACAGCAACAACGGAAGCCCCGCAGGTGGCAAGGCTGGACACTGGCCTGTCCGCCCTGATTCGAGGGACTCCTGCCTGCTCCCGGCCCACTGCCTGCCGGCTACCCTCCTGAGAGCCTCTGCCCCAGAAGCCAAGCCAGAGCCAGAGGCCAGGCCCGAGCAGGCTGCAGCCAGAGCACAGAGCTGAGCTCGGCAGAGCAGGGCTGCTCCCTCCCACCGCACCACTGCACCCACACACTAGGCTCCCTGGCTGTCCCCCGCCACCGGTGGGATGTCTCCTGACCCAACTGGGAACTGTGCCTCCGACACCCCACCCCCACAGTCCACTGTTTGCCCAGGGAGGGTTTGCACACTGTTGCCCCGCCTTCCCTCTCTGCCCCCCACCCCTGCTTTCTGTCCACCAGGCTCCTTCCCACGCTTTCCACAGGAGCCCTCAGGAGGCCCTCGGCTCAGAGACACTTAATTCTGACTTTCACCGTCCTTTCTCCATGTTCTCTTCTGTCACCTCTGTCACTAAACAGTGAGGGGGAGCAGAGGACGGCACCCCGCAATGTGCCACTTTGACAAGTGATTGTCTTGAGCTGAGGGCCATCAGGACCCAGCAGCCTCAGGAAAGGTTCTGTTTTGTTTGGTTCTGTTTTGTTTTGTGTCTACCTCTCCCGAACTGCCTACAGGAATGGAGATCAAGGGCTCGCACCAGGAAGAGCTCAGAAAGACTTCTCTGAGTGATAGGACAAACATTTGTTTCCCGACCATTTGCTCTTCCTGTGACTCGTCTCCCTCCCCTCGAGGCCCCAGACCCCTACCCCCTTCTCCTTAGCTCAGGAACCCCCAGTTGCCCAACTGGCTTGGAGCCTCTCGTGACTGTGGGGCTCCCGTATGTATGAAAGTAAATTTGCCCTTCTCCTGTTAATCTGTCTTATGCCCGTTTAATTATTAGACCAGCCGAAGAACCTACGAGGGAAGGGAACAGTCGACCATCCCTACAACCCCCACAAATGGGCCTCGACTCCAGCACCTGAGGAGGTAACAGTTGCAAGCATCATGCAGGGAGCAGCTGTGACCTCCGGATTCAGGGCCAGCACTTTGGGCTGGCTGCACAGAACAAATGCCTCCCTGTACTCCAGCCGTTCTCAAACACGGCTCCTCACGGCGATGTCCTCACCCGCCCCGCGCTTCCCTCCCCACGGCCAGCGTGGTCTTTCTAAAACTTCTATCTGGCCATGTCACTTCTCTGCCTATAATCCTTCTAGGAGGCCACACAGCACCGTGGCTGAGATCATGAATGCTAGAGCTGGACTGTCTGGTTTCAATTCCTGACTATCCCATTACGACCTGGGTGACCTGGAGCAAGTGACTTAACTTCCCTGGGCCTTGTTTCTCTCATCTGCAAAGTGGGGATAAGAGTATCTGTCTTTTAAGAGTTGCTTGAAAGACTGACTGAAGTCAACATTGGGCTTGAAACATCTGGAACGAATGAGTGTTCTGTACCTTCTGACTGAATAAAAAATGGCTCCCTACTGCCTAGCATTTAAACTCCAGGCTCCTTAAATGGTCTACAAATGTGGTCACCCTCTGCTCTACCGAACTTTCCAGTCTCACCTGGCACCCGAGGGTCAGTGCTCCAGACCCAGGGCCAAGTGCAGACCCTGCATGTCCCTCTGCCCCCAACCTCCATCTCCCCCCACCCCCCGCCTCCCACCTTCACTTGGACTTTCTTCTGTCTGGAAGGTTCTTCCCCACTAGCTCCTGGCGTCCCTGCCCATCCTTCTGCTCAGCCCCTGGGGTTCAGTAGCCTCTCCCTATTTTCCAGCCCCCTCATGGCACTTCCTAAACTAAATTCTAATCACTTGCTTCCCGCTAACCTAAAAAACCCAGTCATCTTCTCAGCACATCACCGGTGCTTATTGCCTAGTAGAGGCTCAATAAATATTTGATGAAAGAACAAATGTCCGAGCTGTATGATAAATTAGTCATCAGTCGTATTTCCAACTCCCCAATCATTTCAGATACAATCACTGTTTGGACTCCGCTGTCAGTGCCAGGAAGAAGGTTCTTTTCTTCTGAGGTTATCCAAATCCCAGACAGACCATGGCGGGTGGGGCTGTGGCAGAGAAGGGGCACAGGCCGAGCATGGTTCCCCAAAAGGTGGCAACTACAATGTTCCAGAGAGCCTGGGACCCTGAAGCATGGAGGGAAGGATGCCTGGACACTGGGTGGGATCAGAGACCTCACTGTCCCACTGACTCTCCAGACAGCCTTCTTGCCTCTCTGGACCTCAGTTTCCCCATCTTTAAAATGAGGGGCTTGACTTGATGCTCTCTGAGGATTCCTCCAGCTCTTAAAAATAGCTGAGTCTATCCAAATACCAAAGATGTCTTGATTCAAGCCAGGTCATTCCTCCATGCCAAACATCTTCGGTGGCTCCCCAGCGCCCTTGGAATTAAGACTCAGTCTTGCACCTGCAACGGGGTTGCGCGCTCTCACTCTGGCTTGCTCCTAACTCCCCACTTCCCACTCAGGTGAAACTCTTTCTTCGCCTGTGAACCAGGTCCCTGTTCCTCCTGTATCCACCTGCAGTACCTTCCCTCCTCTCTGCAGATCTGACTGACATCCTCCTTCTTTCCTAGAAGCCAGTCAAACCTTGGCTCCTTCATGCAACTGTCTCCAGCCGCGAACCCGCTGGGGCTTGACCTTCCTTGTTTGTCTCCAGTCAGGTCTGCATAGACGTGTCAGACGGCATGATCTACCGCCCCGGAACTTGCCTTCATTGATTCCTACATAGAAGCATGTTCTCCTCGTGAGGAGTGGGGGCTTCTCGAGGAAGAGGCCCTGTCTTCTTTCTTGTCACCCTCTCCTCTTATCCCGCCTCACTAAGCTGTGAGCCACAGAAGAGTATGTGGTGAACAGTGGCTGAATAAGAACTTGCTGGCTGAATCACACATCTTCCGAGTATTCACAGGTCCTCAGAGGATGGGGCCAGAGGCCAGCAGTGATATAAAGGACCACTGGTTTCTCGGCCACAAAGACAGTTTGCAAAAACAAGGTGCCTCCGTGTATGCCAACCGTCTCATCAGTAACCAGCCAGTCACCTCCCCCGTGTACCTGAGGCCCCTTCCACAAAGAGAACGACACATTTCCGCTATCGTCTTCCTACCGTCTCATCTGGCCCCATACATCCTTGGCGCCATCCTGATGGTGCCAGAAAAATCAAAGCTTAAAGGGAATGTGAAAGAGAAGAGCCTATCAAGCCACCCTACCTCCCTGTGGGCCTCCTGCCGAACATCGATCAGTCCTGGCCTTGTGGACCCCGTCTACTTTTCATGACTCATTTTTACCTAAAATGGACTCTCCTGACTGCTTCTTTTCTTCTCTCGAACCAGAATGCCAGGAATCCTCACCCAGGGGCGTCTGCTCTGGAGTAGCCACTGTTGCTGCTCCTTTCATGAGACTTCCAAACATAGAAGAATCTAGCACTCACCTCCTCACTTCCCTCCCTTCTTCTGTGCATGCTTTCCGTGCTGTGTACTAATAATCATCCCAAGCACAGTCCCCAGGGTCTGCAAAGCCCTTCACAGCCCTCCTCTCATCTCCGTGGAGAAGGAGGCTCGCCGGGAGCCCTGCCCCTGAGCCCTCCACAGCTCCAACCATCCCCAGACCTCCACCTGACTTCTAGGGACGAGTGGCCCGCTGTGGGAAGGGAAAGTGTCCAGACAGAGCGGCAGGAGCCAGGAAAGGTGGCAGAGAAGGGCCATGACAGGAGGACAGGCAGAAAGCCAAAGATCGAAGCGAACGGGTCAGTGGAGATAACAGGACCCATTTAGAAACCTCTATCTACCTCTCTGGGTGTCATTTCCAGCTGGGGGTTTTTTCAGGGTCATGAAGGTGGAGGTGGGGAATAAACACTGAAAGCCGCACTTCCTTTCCCCCAAACACCAGATGGTGCCAGATACAGATTTCTTTCGGCCAAAATGGTCTGCCCATTTAGAGCAGGGCTCCAACACAGCGCCCCAGCGGCCCCCCGTGCAAAGGGCCAGCGCTCCATTTGGACCTAAATCGGCCTTACCAAAAAGACATTTCCCTGTAGAATTATTTTTATAAAGCGTGGCTAAGTTCCAAAACCACCTGCAAAAAACCTATTTCCACCCAAAATGTAGCTGAAATAGTACACGCTTACAAAAAGTACAACCGTTCAGTGGAGGAGGTGGCGCGTGAGTGTGAAATACGCAAGGAATACAAAGAAATGACTTTAAATAATGAGTAAAATTGGGTTGAGAGTTCCTTGAGGGCATGAGCTGTTCTTAGTGAGTTATTTGTCTGCCTTCCAGGTCACAGCTCACGAGCCATCACCGGATGCTTCTGCTCCCTGAATTCCAGTGCCGGAGAATAAAGCCGGTTTCATTAGAAGAGGATAAGGAGGGAGCCGAAGACGTGGGTGGATCTTCTAGAATGACTTCCAGGACTTTAGATCCTGATGGCCCCAGTCATCTCTATCACCTCAGATCTAGAACTTTCCTTTCCTCTACACAGATACATTGGTAGCAATATCCATGCATTTATTAATAATACCAAGAATCTATTTTTTTTTTTTTGGTCCAAAAATGAACTAAACAAATTAAAAGGGAAAACAGAGGAGCCCAGAAAAGGAAGTAAGTGAAGGAGGGAGTTTTTCCCAAGGTATCTGGGAAACAGTGTGGAAAGAAAAGAAACATTTTTAAGCTAGAAAAAAGATAGCAAAAAGAGAAAAAAGGAGAGAAGAGGTTGGAGGAGGAGGGAAATGGAGGGGAGAGGGGAGGGGAGGGGAGCGAAGGAAGGTGCCTAACATTTACTGGCCTCAGTTAACCCGCTTACACACGGAAAACTACCTTCCTCCAGGATGTGAGGATGAAAAGAAACAGTAGACAGTCAGGCACGGTGCTTGGCATCCGGGGCCTCCCCAAACCTGGCAGCCACCATTGTTCTTAATACCATTGGACCCTTAAGAGTGTTCCAAGACCAATAAGGTTGAATGAAGACTGTGTTGCCTCATGCCAGCCCTCAGTTGTGGCCCACAGAGAGACACACCGCACATCACCAACCAGGACGACGGGGAGAGGAAGAAATAGCAAAAAGAGCAAGAGCAGAGGCTGCTGGCTGGGGGCTGAGCGCAAATTCACAGCGTGACCCAGGCCTGCAGGGCAAGGCTGTTCTCCTGGCGCCTGGAGCTCCCTGGGAAGATGTGCGTTCAGCAGTGGGGGGACCGGGGACTTTTGCCACACTGTCCAGTTACCCAGCAACCAGCCCCCTCCCTGTTGGGGAGCATTTCCTATGTTCTGAGTCTTTATAGGAGAGAGCCCACCCCGCTCACACTAGAGCAGACAGTGAACCGTATCACCCAGAATGATGACTAAGGCACCTTGTGCTCCCGGCCTCAGGACCCACCAGGGCCAACCTGGTGCCCACTTGTTTGCCAAGTCTGCTTCTCCAGCTCCCCAGTGAGCTGCAAGCAAGCGCCAGTGTCGACTTCTTTATGTACCCAAAGGAGACCCACCAGGCACCCAACTCAGGGGATCCGGTCGTCCCTCCGCTGCACTGCCTGCCCAGCAATGACCTTTGCCACCTCATCAGGTCACTTCCTGACTCAGTAGCGACAGAGCACTTTGCAGACCCGCCATTCCACCCCAAGCAGAGATGCTCTGCACCCCCGAGGGCCAGCAGCCCCTCCCTCAGTGTCTCCCGCTACCTCTCCCAACAGCCCTTCTGTTCTTGAAGAGCTCTGATTGGGGGGGGGAGTTCCCACTTACAACAAAATAGCCTCTGGCTGCTCGAAACTTCCACTCATTAAACCTATTCGCTCACCCCATTAAAGAGTGGTTACTTTGTCATAGGATTGAAACAAAACACAGTTCATGCTTTTATGTGTTCTGGTATAGTGACAACAACCCAGAAGAGAGAGCAGCTACTGAGAACAGAGGCAGGCCTGCTGCTAAGCTCTCTGCAGGAAGACACTGCATGTCCACAATTTCCCTGTAAGGAGGTACAACTATCGCCCCCCACGTTAGACATGAGGGGATGGAGTCTGGAGAGGGGGCCAAACATGCCTGAGGTTACACACCTGGAAAGAAACAGACCCAGGGTGTGAACCCTGCAGACGGACACCACAGCCCAGCATCCTGTGCGAAGTCCCACCGAGACACAACAACGGCCCAGAAACAAATGGACATCATTGCTCAATCACTGACCCATGCTTTGAAGAGAAGCAGCACAGTGGGGAGAGGGGAACGAAAGGAAAAGAGTGGTGGGCTGCCATTCAGGTGCTCAGGAAAGCCCTGGGGGAGCAGAGGGTGGGGGGCGGGGGAGGCACTGCGCGGGGACAGGGAACTCCTGGCCCCTGATGGCACCTGCCACTAGTCAGTCCCACCTCCGTATGAACAACTTTCCTGTCCCCCTTCCCCCCTCTCTGAGCCTCCTTCACACACCCCTGCTTTTTGTGTTTTGTTTGCTCTGGACCCTGCTAACCACCTGGAGGCCTGCTCTGCCCACACCACTAGGGCGCACGTCTTCCCCCGAGGCAGGTGTGCAGCGGGCAGCGAGGTTGTGCTGAGCAACGGGCCGTGGCCACGCGTCCCCTCGTCCCCTCGCTCCACCCAGGCCACGCACATCTCTGAATTCTCATGATCTCTTCAGCTGCTGTATCAGATTACTCCGAGATCTTCTCCCAGAAACAGTTCGCAGTCTATATTTGGACCGTTGCTTTTTTTAAATCTGTGAAGTTCTAACTTCATCATGTTAGTTTCAGCCTGCTATTCCAGGCCGCTGCAAGTATTTTGGAATCTCTGTCCTGCAATCATTGTTACTAGGTTCCACGGAGCTTTGTTCTCATCTGCGAGATTATAAAATGTCTCTTTCTTCAATTGAGGCATAAATAAAATTTTTGAACAGGACAAAGCCAAGGTCAAGGACAAAGTCTTCTGCCTCAACCAGAGACCATCCCCCAGCCTCAGAAAGGACACTGTTTATTCCAACGAGTCTGGAACATCTGATAACAATAGCATCCAGTCAAATATGATACACTCTTCTCCCTTGAGATAACACAGAACACACTTTCCTAATGTCAGGCAGAAATGGCAACACACTATATCCACAGCTCTCCTTAAACTTGCAAATTAATCGCCCTGTTTTTTTTTAAATAGACTGATGTTCATTTCTTATATTTTTTTTTCCTGTAGGAACTGATCCCTGCATCCATTTCAAAATATTCAGCATCTCTTTAAGAAATAGGTTTTGAGGGGCGCCTGGGTGGCTCAGTCGGTAAAGTGTCTGACTCTTGAGTTTGGCTCAGGTCGTGATCTCAGGGTCGTGAGATCGAGCCCCATGTCGGGCGCTGCACTCAGCGCAGTCTGTTTGAGATTCTCTCCCCTCCAGCACTCTCTAACAAATAAATAAAACCTTTTTTAAAAAATGGATTTTGAATGTGATCTGTATCAATAGCTTACTTATCTGCCCTCAGCTCTCTGATTTCTCAGAGTTATCTGCAAAAGCTCTGAAGTCCTATTTACATATTTCTCCAGGAAGGCTCGCCATCACCTTGTCCCGGAGGAGAGGGGCCTGGCTCTTTTTCATTGTCCATTCTCTCTTCTGAGGAAAAGGAAACTTGCATCAGACCCTTTTTGAAACACACTGGGGGATAAATAAGCAGGAATAAATGTAATAAGAGAATCAGAAGAGAAGATTTATTTTTTAATATTGAATCAGCTTCTGCATAGAGTGAGGATTTCTGGATCCAAACAAGATTTAAAAAGCCTTTTCTATTATGCTCAGCAACTTGTAGAAGTCTGCCCTGCCTAAGCCCCTTTCCTAGCATGCTTTTCCCGAGGTATTGAGTATAATATTCTTTCCTTTTCTCTCAAGCTTCCTCCTGCAGGCAGCACCCTGAGTGGGAGGGCCAATGGGGGAAGCCTGCACCCCAAGGTGCTAGACCTGATTTCTCCCTGGCACGGTGCTGATCTGTTTTGAGTCACTGTACAAGTTCACGCCATCACCCCAAACTTACCACCCTTCCCTCTGTATGGTCTGTCTTCAAGGAAATTGTTGGAGGTGTCAAAGCCAAGGGATGATATGACTCTAAGTCAATGGCTGAACACTTCCCCTCAACCTAAAGTGGAAAAAAAAAAAAAAAGACACACTACAGTGAAGAAAATAAAAACAGAGACACCTGATTAAGATCTCAATGCCATTATGTACCCACGGCATGACACCTGGTGACTTCAGGACAGTACACGCTGCTTTCTTCCGGCCATTTTAGACTTTTGTAGGAAATGAAATGATGCCTTTGCAAAAAAGAGTAAAAAAACAATCATTCTTAATGCTAATGGGCTTATGTCAAAAGTAGCATACTTATTTATTGACTGTCATAAGCTAACTTGGTTCAAGCACTTTGCATTGTTAATGCAAAGCAAGGGTCAATGCGAAATTCACACTCCTAGGAAGTACCCTGAAGAAACAAAGAGAAGACAAAAATATTTAGGCCCAGCGCTGTTCAGTGCAGCACAAAAAATGTCAGCCCTGCACAGTCCCGTTTAGATATTATGCACTCAAAAATATCTTTTGAAAAGCTAAATAAGTCCAACAGTCTGATAATGATTTAATAAATTTTGGTGAACAAGATGAAAAAGACCATGAACAAGATGGAATATTACAGAGAAATTAAAGTTATAATAGAAAGTTTATAAAAATGTGAGGATGATCGCACAGTATAAAATTAGGTAAATATGTTCCATTTCATAGTAACATCCAAACTGATTGCAATTAAATAGATTGTGCATACAGAAGGAGAATAATATGCAAAAATGGAAACAGTTATGCCAAATGAGAGCACTGAAAGCAATTTTTATAATTTCATTAACTTTCCTTTTATTCTGTTGTATTTTCTTTACTACTTCGGAAGTGCTTTTTGCAGGGGCCCCTGGGTGGCTCAGTCAGTTAAGCATCCAACTCTCGGTTTCTGCTCAGGTCATGATCTCATGAGTCATGAGATCGAGCCCTGCATGCATCTCCCTCAGCAGAGTCAGTGAGTCCGCTTGAGATTCTCTCCCTCTGCCCCTTCCCCACCCCCTCTCGCCCATAAAAGAATAGATTTCTAAAGAAAAAAAAAAGTGCTTTTTGCAGAAAGAAAAATCCACCGCCTATGAAGGCAAGAGACTGTAAAGATCTTTGGGATTATATTTAAACAATTATTTTAGAAGTCATTTTGTATGATACCTGGAGGGTTCCAATGCCTGTCCTAGTGGGGACACTGTTAGCCTCCCCTAGACGGAACCGCCAAACTGGGTTCCTCCTTCCTGAAACTTACTTGATTTACTCTCTCAATAAAATGGAGGTTGAATATCTACTTTGCCCCTGGATTCTCATACTTTCTGAAAATACAATTGCTCTCCTTTTCTAGTGTTGCCACCTAACCTTCTGGAGCTTCATTTTGGAAATGCCTCTCAGGACTCTTCTTCCCTTCCAAAAGGTCACAAAAGGAGTGGCCCTTATTCGACACAACACCAAGACGGAGCCATTTGCAGAGCAGGGGGCACGGAGACGGAGCCATTTGTGGGGTAGGGGGCACTTGGGATCAGGCAACTGAGTGAATCTCCTGAGGCTCTCAGATGGCTGCTTTTTCTCCCCAGAACACATGCAAAAAACCTATTTTAAACAGGCAATAACCAGGCTTTGTTAAACATGGAGGGTGCTGTGTCCAGAAGGAAAAAGAAGTGCACACATCTTGCAGGCCAGGAAGAGTGTAGAGGAGAGAAGGCAATTGCTCCCAGCTCCGCCTTCATGCTGCTAAGAGGGCAGGTCATGCGGTGGCTGCACAGAGGTGATCTCAGGCGCAGGAGACGCATCTCTCCCGCCCAAGCACTAAGGGGCTCGTAGGAGGGTGGAGATTCTCCCACTGGATCTCAGGGCCAGGCCATTGTACAATATCCTGGAAATTCTGATCAATTAGGAGATTGGAGCCACTAGTTTCTATTGAGCTTCGCCACCTGCAAAGTGCCAGGCATTGAAGAGGTGTCACCTTGCTTGGATCTCACAACAGCCCTACAAATTAGCTACTAAGATCCCCCACTCCACAGAGGAGGACGCAAAGGCCCAGGAAGCTTTAAAAATGATGTCGACTCACTTGTCACAGCAACAGAGAGCCAGACTTTCAAGCCAGGTCCGCCGAGCCCCCAGAATAGTGGTGCCTTTCACACTCCACAACCCTATTTCACCACGCGGTCCAATAGAGGAAGAATTTGGGGGTGGAAGGAGACTCGTCCTTAGCAGCGCCCAGCAATTTGCTCAGAGCCCAAGAAATGAAAGACTTGCTCCCCTGGTTTGTGTTTACTTCTTTCCAGTCTCCCCATCACTGTCATCGCGTCCCTTGAATTTGGAGAGCATTCGTATGACTTTTCATAAATAAGATTCCTTTCGTTCTACAACAAGCATGCGAGGTTTGATGTTCAGGAAAAAAATCAGTAAAACCCCGTTTAAAATTCAGAAAACCGAGAAGACAGTGGAGAAAACGTTATGGCAAACTAACCAACATACAGTTTTCAACTTGGTTTTTAATCTATCTTAACACAGTTCACATCTCCACCCAATGTCGTTATGAACGTGTATCCCGGACCTAATGATGTTAAATTTGGAACAGTGTAAGCCACCCAAGCAAGGCTTGGACCTCAGGGACCAAGGAATTGGAGTTAGGCAGATGCTTTCATCCCGCCAAGAGCCCACACCTTTGACCTAATTTTCCAGACACTACACTTCAGCTCGTCTGGATTTGTCTCCCATGGGTGCTCGTGCATGCGCACAACAGTGCCCCCCCCCCCCGCCACCTCCGCCACCCTGGGAACCCAACCGGGACCCTCCCGACCCGCGCAGCTCCTGCTCGGGCACGACCACCTGCTGAGCCTCGTGGGCGCAGGACCCCTGGCTCCAAAAGTCGTTCTAAGGCGGTAGCTTTAAACAGGGTGACAGTCACTCACCATTTGGACTGGCCATATGCTGGGACCCCCAGCTTACAGTCATCAGGGCTCCCCGGTGTCCCTTTGCAAAAGATGCCCTCGCAGCCTGCCAAGCGGTGCAGGCTCGTCCAGCTTTCCCTGCAGGGGGAACATGCGCATTGGAGTCTGGCCTTGGCACGAGGTAGATGCCGGGCGACCTCAGTAGCCCACTCGCACAACCCGGCCTCTCCCGAGAGCGGCTCTCTTCCGGGTCGGTGGGTCCCCTGAGCTGCGCACCAGCTCGCGCCTGCGCAGTAGGCAGCACCTTGGCTGTCCCGGGCCTGCGGGGGGCTCTCCGGAGGTCTGTGGAGCTGGGGCTGGCCCTGAACCCCCTGTAGAGGCCCTCCACCACACAGATCGCTTGGAGGCGACAGCTGCCTGTTGGGACTTGATACATGGTGGGACCTGGAGCTTCTCCAGCAACGAGAGCTGCCCTGAGTCATAGGAAGATACTGAGGCCAGCCCTCCGAGCAGAAGAGCTCCCTCCGGCTCCGCGGTCAGGGTGAATATGCGCTGTTGGGTAGGTTGGGCTGGGAATTATGCTGATGCCTCGTACACCCAAGAGGCCGATCCTGTGACGGCCTCTCCTGACCCTCGCCATGTCCCAGGTCCCCGTCTTCCCGGAGCTGCTGCACACATGACCCCCTCCAGCAGGTGATGCTGTGCAGCTCTGTAGGTAGACATAGATCTTGAACAAATGAGTGTCCTGCACCAACGCCCTACTATACCTTTCTGAGCCTCAGTCTCCCAGTTAAAACATGTGGATAGTAGTCTTCGCAAAGGTCAAGTTAGATAAAAATACCTGACATCTCTTTGCAAGTTATAAAGCACCACAGCCGTATTTTTGCCTGCTATATTTTATACACGGATTTACTTGATATTCTTCTGGTCATCCTCCTCATTTGCATGCTCTCTGGCAAATAGAAATTGAGACACAGCCCAGTAATTCTGGAGACACAGAAAAAAAGCAAATTATGAGCAAACCTAGCATTCCTACACGAATTTATCAGGAAATGCTTTACATTGTAAGCAAAGAAATTAATTCATTTTGGTGAGGTAACATGTGAAAGTGGAATTGTAGAATTTGAATGTATGGGATTCCAGCTCTCATTCATTAAGCCAAGAAGGCTTTCTGAACAAGGAGGGATTTCAGGCAAGATATAAATATCAGAAAGATGAACCAAAAATGCACTTATGTGGGTGAAGTGGGCCACTGACCCTGCACAGCAAGTGGATTTATCTCATCGATCACCCAGGCTCTTCGGAGAACACATGGGGTACACGGGCCATGGTCTCCGTCTCACTGAAGTCACAGGGAGACCTTGCAAGATGAGAAAGTCAACACGGCCACACAGATGGCAAAATCAGGTTTCTTATCCTCTGTGAACCTACAGCTCTCCACTGCCCTTGGAATGGAAGGCTACTTGGATGACGAAGAATGAGGAGAAAGAGAGGTGTCTAACAGGGGCTCTCCCGCTCGCTCCCATGCTGGCTTCCTCTCCACGGTCGCACCGTCTCCAGAGCCACATAAACAGCTTTCAGGCAAGCTGAAAAACTCATCCTCAGCAAGAAGATTGTTTTTGCAAGAGCAACAGGCTCAGGTGAAACAGGCCGGCTTCTTGGGGCGCCTGGGTGGCTCAGTTGGTTGAGTGGCAGACTCTTGGTTTCAGCTTGGGTCGTGGTCTCAGGGTCATGGTCTCAGGGTCATGATCTCGGGGTGGCGGGATGGAGCCCCACATCCGGCTGCACACTCAGCACAGAGTCTGCTTGTGATTCTTTCCCTCTTCCTCTCCCTTTTAAAGATTTTAAAATCTTTAAAAAAGAAAAGAAAGGAAATAGGCTGGCTCCTTAAAGAACTTTGACAGCCCTCCAAAAAAATCCTGTTGAAGCAGTAGCATGTGTGGAAGTGGAGAGCAGGGATGATGAGGGTGGGTTTACTGAATTCTAAAAACCATTTGGCCTTTGGGAGACAGGACTGGGGTGTTCTGGGCCCTAGCAGAGCACTTGTGTTCACACACACCCCCGCCCACCCATTTGTCCTTTTCCTCCCTCTGGGAGGCAGCTTGGTGCGATAGGGTCAATCATCTACTCTCTGAAGGCGCTGCTTTAGAAGTAGATGGATTCTTTCTCCCAAGCTAATCCTTGTCAGTTAGAAAGCCCATCCTGACATCTGTCTGGGGTCCATGTATTACCTACAAGATGCTCATTAATACCGCCGGGCCAGCGGTCGTGCATCAGAAGGCGGACGTCACTAACATATGCACAACGACCTCCGCGGCCAAATTCTCATGAAACTTACACAGTTTAACTGCCAAGCTGCCAGGAGAAAGGGCCTCAGGAAATCACAAACTCTGCCTCCTTGCACACCTCCAGTATCAAATGGTCGGCGCCGGAGCATCGGGACCAAAATTGCATTGCTTTGTCCTCAGGGGTGTTTCATAAACGATGGCCTGTTTGGGGGTCTTGTTTGTTTTGTTTGCCTGTCCTATTCAGAAGGCAGCTTTTGTCCTGACGACGTTTCAGTTATCGCTATTGCTGTCTTTAGAGCTGCTCGTCTTGCATGGGTAGGTGTCTCTCTAAAAGGAAAATCTGCAGTAACACCTTTTTTTTTTTTTTTTTTAAGTTCTGCGGCAGAGACCGCCATGCGCGGTTAGGAGGCGCTTTGCTGCCACCTAGTGTCGAGCCTCGAGGTTGCAGCGGGAAAGAGGCAGGGGCCGCTGGAGGAGGGGATCTTCAGACCTTCAGAGTCCGTGGTCGCAGGTGGAGTCTGGCAGGCTCCAGGGGCTGGCCCAATGCTGCATGGAGACGGGGGTGAGGGGTTGTGCAGAATTCTGGGTCATGGCTGATTTCAGGAGGCCGACCGTACATACCCAGAGGCAGAAAACCCAAGCCTGCCTTCCCCCCCACACACCCCGGGTCCTCACCAGGGCAAAGTCAGTGCGGCCCCCACTCTCCCACTTTCCCGCAGACCTTTCCTTTTTTTTTTTTTTTTTAATACTGTGATTTTTTTTAGGATTTTATTTTATTTATTTGAGAGAGAGCACAAGCAGGGGTGCGGCAGGCAGAGGGAGAGGGAGAAGCAGGTGCCCCACTGAGCAGGGAGCCTGATGTAGGGCTTGATCCCAGTACCCTGAGATCATGACCTGAGCCGAAGGTAGACGCTTCACCGACTGAGCCACCCACAGCCACAGACCTTTCCAACTGGCCTTGGTAATTTCTTCCACCTGAGTCCCATGCCCCTTCGCGAGGAGAGAGGGAAACATTAAGCAGTGTGATCTCCTCTGGGCTCCTCAAGCCCCTACAGAGAGTTCTGAGCACTCAGACCAGGACCACTGAGAGAGAGAACACAACCTTAATTAAATCTGTGCCCAGAAATCTCCAGGAGACACAGCCATCAAGGTGATGGGCGTGGTTTCCTAGAAAGGGCTGGACAGGACCCCGTGACCCAACTACACACAAAAGCTCAAGGGAAAAAGCTAAAGCTAATTTAAGTAAAAATATGTCTGATGGTTGTTTGTGGTCCTCCTGCAAGTCCAAAGCCCCCAGAATCTCTGGTGTGTATTCTGTGTGGGAACAAAATGGGAAATACTCACACAAGACTTACTCGAACCTTTAGTAACAGTGCTATGAACATCACTTAATCAGAAGGATCGGGGTCAGGAAGATTTAATTCTGTTTTCTAGTGAACTGAGAGTTAAGACAGAAATTGTCTCTTATCCAAGAAGGTGCTTTCTGGTAGTTACAATGCTCACAGTCTGTGTCCTATGACTACTTCTGTTAAGACCTGGGAAGAAGACTGAGATGCTCTGATCAAATTTCATACTGCATAGGCTGGGGATAATGTGTTAGGTGGCAGAATTTCATTCAAAAATCATTCAACGGCGAAAATTCAACAGACTTCTAAGAGATGAGAGTAAAGCCTGCAAATAGCTTTTTAAGTTGATCGCACAAATAAAGTATGTGCAAACTTGGCTTGATAGCTGTGGATGCGGGTTGCTGCCTACAGTTGACCTGGCACTGCTGCCGAAAATGCCAAAACAGTCCTTGGCACCCATAGAGACAGGTGTCAAAGGTGAACAGAGGCACACACTAAAAAGGTCGGGACGGATTGAACCAGGAAGACAGAAGAGTCTGGAACGAACTGAACTCCACTTCAGCTTGCACAGAGGTAACTGGGGGTCTGAGGGAATGGGGGAGCAGAGTCAGGGACGTGAAAATTGATGGAAAGGTGGGAAGAGAGTTGGTCCCTGTGACACCTGTCTGGGTTTGCTAACTGGCATTTCCTGAAATTAGGCTCCTACCTCTCAGAGGCTGGGAGACACAGTATTGCTGGAAAAACAGGAAATTCTTTTGACAGCCTTGGGTTTTCTCTGTGTCTCTCTGCTTCTCTCCGAGCTGCCTGGATTCCTCTGCCTCCCATCCGCATGGGAGAGAGGGCGACGTGGGGGACCCAGGGCTGGAGGGCGGCCCCTCCTCAGCAACTGGGTCATCGCTCTTCCATTGAAAGACTAGCTGAAACCGAACTGGAATCTAATTCCAGATTCCTGGGGAAGAGGGCAAAGAGCCTGGCTCAGATCCGGAGGGACAGTGGAGGCGAAGGGGCTGTGATTCACCCACATTCAGTGAAGAGCGTGATTCCAGGGAACTCACCAGCAAAGGGAGCGGGGTTACCAGCCCCCTGCAGGATGGGCAGGACCAAGGACACCTTCTGCAGCCATCTGAGAGAGAATAGTTCACTGGCTCACATGCTAATCAGGTTTGTATTTCCTAGAACTTATTTGGGGGGTTCTAACAACCCCTCCTCAGAGTTTCAGCACTGGTGAGGGCCAGTACGTGGCTCTGGCGCTCAGAGATCCCCACCGTGCCTCTTTTCTCCCCAGACGACATTTATTCCATCTGAGAACACTAGTCTGCTCCAAACCTGTGTCCTCACCTGGCTTTCCTGTCTACTGTTTATTACACAGATGGTGATGCGTTGGTTCTTCTGGTCTTTCCAAGTCAGATACCTTTTTCTCTGGAAAATGTAACTTTTACAAGTAATGAGAGCCTATTTTGACCACAGAAGGTGATGTGCGTCCAGTGTGTAGGACCAGGGTCGGTAATGCATGCCGACAGGGAAGGTTCGGGAAGTGACTTCAGGGCTTGTGGAGAATCTCAGTTTTCTTCTGCTTCGTGTTAGAGATAAATTTAGAAAGAAGGGGCCCGTGATATATATAACCAGTGCCCTTTCCTCAGAGACCAGAGATACAGGAATCCCAAAGACTTTTTAAAAAGGGGAGTGGGCAACAGAGGGGGAAGAAAATAGATGGTGTGACCATAGCCACCTTTTGGCATTCCCAGAGGCATAGCTGAATGTGAGAATATTCAGCATTAAGGTCACGTGAAAGGTAACTCTACCCTGCCCTTTCACACAGGCTCAGACATTAAAGGTGTGAAATGGAGTCAAGGCCAATTTCAACCTATCAGTCACCCTGGATTCACATAGCTCTTTTCCTTTCATCATCCAACTGCCAGCTCCTGTTAGAGTCCCCTCAGAATCGTGCCCATGCTGTCTCTGGACCCATTTGCTGGATCCCTGCTTGGCTTCAGTCTTGAATCTGCCTACCTAGATCCTGCTTTTGCAGGGGACCAGGGCAGTCTATCCTCTGGAACACGGGAATGCCATATATTAAGTTGACCCTTTGCCCCATGCTAGGAGGCATCCATCCTGGACCATGAGCCAGCCAAATGAGCAGATGGCTCACCTGGCCCAACGCCTGGCAGCTGAGGAGAGCAGGGACCATCCCCAGGCCCCCCTGGCACTGAGGCGGAAGCAACTACGCAATGACACGAAGCTCATTGGCAAACAGCAAATCTGGGGAAAGGGTCTGGCTCTCCAGCAGAGGGTTCTCATACCGAGAAGTGCCTTTCCAGCGGGATCCATAGGCCCCAAGTGTGGAAACTTTCTATGTTCAAGGCAAGCTGATGGGCCACTTGAAACACAAAGAGACAAGATCCCTATCTAGAAAGAGATTACAGAGCAGTCCAAGACACAGGGTGTACTCATTAAAAGGTAAATAACAATCTAAGGTAGTAAATAGAATAACTGAAAAAAATGTTGGATGATCACAGATCACTTCACAGAGATTACCTGATCGGGTTCTTGCTAGAGTAAGTCCTTGAGGGATTGCTCAGGGCCAGCACTGGCCAAATCTCATTCCCTTTCTAACTCCTTTACTCCTCCCGGTGGAAGATCCAGTCGCTTCTCAGTGATTCCTTGAGGAGTCCAGTCTGTCCTCGGCCAGGCTTTGGTCTTTGGGTTGCACTCTCGTCTTCTCCAGAGATTAGAATGTATGACCAACATGCTGGTTGGTACCCAGGCTAAGATGTTCATCTAGTGGCTAGAGAAATAGGGAGGGATCTTATGGTGAGACACAGAATCAGCTCCTGCGGACGAAGCCTTCGGATCTGCCCCAGAAGTCATCACCGTGGCCTCCGTGCTCACCACGTTATGCACAGCACCACTGCAGGGTCGGCGTGGCCTGTTCACAGTGCGCCTGTCTCCCTCCACGTGAGCGGGAATCGGGTTTGCTTCAGCTCAGGGTCACCAGCACCCGCGCCTGGCAGGGCCAGTGCCCAGTGAGCATTTAGCGCACCGTTCGGCGTTTAGTTGAAATCAGAGGTATTGTATGTATTTCACCTTCCATTCCTTTTAGTTTGCATCCACTTTAGAATTCAGTACCGTTACCTAAAGAGAGGTCTTCTGTTGTTGACCAGCACTACCAGATTCATTTGTTCAGTCCTTCTTCCACTCAGATGCCCCTTACTTGGCACAGAGTCGATATTCAATGCCTGTGACGTACTGGAGAACAACCTGCCTACAACCCCATAGCAGGAGAGGATGAAGACCTAAGACTGGCCACACTCACATGACTTTTCTTTTCCAGGATACTCTTTCCCAGGAAGATGAAGTGGCAAATTACATTATTGTTTGCTTCAGAAATGTCCTCGGGTGCCCCGGGGGGCTCCGTCAGTTGAACATCTACCTTTGGCTTAGGTCATGACCCCAGGGTCCTGGGATCCAGTCCCACATTGGGCTCCCTGCTTCTCTCTATCCCTCTGCTGCTCCCCTTGCTCATGTTCTCTCTCTGTGTCAAATGAATAAAATCTTTAAAAATAAAACAGAAATGTCCTAAAAATCCATGCATCTGAATAATACATCACTCAAATAGTCCCTTTCTCGGGCAACTAGATAAACCACTTGCTTATTAAACTATTTATTCATCAAGACCTGCTTCATGTCACCGTTTCTGCCAAACTTAAACTGTCATATCATGAGCTTTGTCCATTCCCAATCAGATCTCATCATTGAAAAGCCCACCTTAAATCAGACCCCCAAAGCCTATAAACATCCATCCTTGATCTCCTCGGTCTTTCTCTTCGAAGACTATTAAGACTTGGTCAAGGTGGTGTGTAGGCCTTTACTACGACAAGTAATAAACTCAGCTTTGCTTCGTCAGCAGGGTTTTCTGGTGGTCTTTTTGAGGGTCGCCACACTGTGTTTTCTTCAAGTGAACCCTGTCCCAGGCCTGGCTCTGAAGCTGTCCTCAATTCAGGACCAAAAAGCCCCAATCATCTGTTGGGTTCATGCCAGTTAAGGTGCATCTGAAGGCCACAAACCAATGAAATGACAAATAAATAATATTCTTCCCAGTCACAAAGGGCATTTGTAATGGCTTGGGGTTAAATTACCCAGAGTGACCTGTTAGTAGATTCTAGTTGCTGCATGGGAGAGGGCCAGATGTCCGTAGGAGAGACGTGGTTCTCACTCAGATGCATCAAGATGACGTAACTCTTGCCCAGCCGCGAGGAGCCTGACAAGAACGCCGCCCGTCTCCGTGGTGGGGTTTACGGGCCTGCAAGCAGGGCTGTCACAAGCCACCTCTGAGCACCTGAATCGTCACAGTGTGAGCCCCGTTCCTTTTCATTTCCAGGACTTTTATTTTTTAAGTGGAGTTACCATCCTGTCATCATTTTAGCCATTTTCTATGAAAACCTACAGTAGAACTACGTAGTCATCGTGCAGTCGAGCACAAAGCCCTTCCTTGGAAGAGAGAAGCTATGATCCCGAGAGCAGAGATGAAGCCTCAGTGGCAAAAAGCCACGGCGTTGGGGCACCTGGGTGGCTCAGTCGTTGAGGGTCTGCCTTCGGCTCAGGGCGTGATCCCGGCATTCTGGGATCGAGCCCCACATCAGGCTCCTCCGCTGGGAGCCTGCTTCTTCCTCTCCCACTCCCCCTGCTTGTGTTCCCTCTCTCGCTGGCTGTCTCTCTCTCTGTCAAATAAATAAATAAAATCTTTAAAAAAAAAAAAAAGCCAAGGCGTTGGACATTCCTTGGTCCTAAGTCTCTTGACACACAACACGCTCACAGTAGTAGAATGAGTACAAAAATGACCTACACGTGTCACTCCTCTCTGTATCTGCACCTCTTGTGAAGCAAAATGGCTTCTTCTCGCCAGGGAAGCCACGTGGGACGGTCACGTGAGTGCCAGCTGCGGTCGTGTTGGATAAAACCACTGAGATTCAGGGTTTTACCGGCTGCCCCATCCAGGTCCTTCACAAAGACGCAGAAGTGCACATGCAGTAAAGAAAATTAAATGCATTTAAAGTTAACCAGTTTGGGTGGGTTTTTTTTAATCAGAAATAGGGATCATACAAACAGTGTGGGATGGGAAGCTAAGGGGGGAAAGATCTCTTTGGTCATCAGGGAACACTCAAGGATGGATGTAGTGCTGAACATTTAAAGTTAGAGTTTTAATAGGAAAAGATGAAAGGAGAGAGTCTCACGTGACGAGAACAGTCAGAGCCAAAACTAAGATGTGGACGGGTAATAGTAGATTGGTTGGAACATAAACTCTATGCAAACGAATAATGGGAGGTTAGACTGGCATCGTATGGTAAGCTCAATTTTGGAATATTTTAAACAGCAGACTAAGGAATGTAATCTTTCTATTTACATCAGCTACTGTGGGTCCTTGAAGATTTCTGAGCAGAGGGGTGACACAATCCGGAGAGAAGATGGTGCCACCAGCATTGGGTGCTGGGAAGGCGGAGAGCAGGGGTCCATGGCCACAGCCCGGGAACAGGTTAACAAGTGCCTGGAGGAGAGCAGTGTTTCCAGACAATTCTCCATGGACCCTCACATCTCAGTTTGTGAGAAAATGTGAAAATGTGTTGTAAACCCCAAAGCACGGAACAAATACCAGTCATTATTCTCGTTACTATTCACATGATTAAATGTAAAGAAAGGGGATGAAGTTCCACTAAGCCAACGTTTGCTGCTTAATCATGCAACCCACAAAATAACTGGATTGCAGGGAGAGGGGGGAAAAGGTAAACTGATGACCAGAGTGTGGTTGGGGGGCTAATTTTTAAAACTCTCCCAGGCTCCCCATTAGTGTGAAAAATTCAGAGTCATTCCTGTGAGAACCAATGGGAACCCCATTTGCTGAGGGGTTGAAGAGATGCACAGAAAAGATATTCTGGAAATTGTTGAAAAGGTTCGGCCGTAAATAATGGTGAGTATTTCATTAGTGATCATAAAATTTTATTTCACTTATTTGTTTATATATTTTTATGTAGGCTCCATGCTGGGCATGGAGCCCAACGTGGGGCTTGAACTCACAACCCTGGGATCAAGACCTGAGCTGAGATCAAGAGTCGGATGCTTAACCTACTGAGCCACCCAGGCTCCTCATAGAATTTTATTTTAAATGAACTTTCTCCATGGCCTACATCTCCTAACTTCATTTATCCTCCACTCTTCATGGGTTAGATTCACAAATTGCATCAGAAAGACACTGACCCACAGCTTTGCTCAGTGAGGATTGAGGGGAACAGCTCTAAACCCCCAAACCGAGCACACTATTGGAGGCCACAGCCTTTTTAAAGGACTCTCAGTGTCCATATGGGAGCCACCGGAGGGAGGAGGTATGGAATTTGCATTTTCCTTTGAACGTGGATATAGCAGGAATGGAAGCATCGCCCCGCAGAGGCACAGAACCAGGGAGAAGCTTTTCTACCCTGCTACCTTTTAAGTGCATCGCACTGAAATATTTATGCTTGCTGCTTTGCAAATATACAGAATCATATAAATGCTAAACTCATTATTAATTGATTGGATATGCACAGGCCTTTATCTCCAGGAATGTCAGGGAGTCTTCAAACAACAAATAACTTTTTGAAAAAGATTCCAAGATAAAATAATGCAGTCAGCAGGAATGAATGCATACTTAATAAAGGACAGAAGCATGAGGTCAAACTAGAAGAAAGAAGGTCATTTCCATTCAGAAACACTGGTTGAGCCTCTACCACAGAACGGGTGTTTGTGTTTGTTGTTAGAAATATGAAGATGGAGAGACAGCCACCGTTCTGGGGGAGCTTCACCCAGTGTGGGAGAGAGAGGCCTAAACAAAATAAAACAGAGGCAGTTATAGGAACCCTGACCTTCGAAAGGTGACATTGTACAAGGGTGAACTTGGGAAAGCCCACCAACTGGCATAGGAAGAATTACGTGGAAGATGATCCATCTTCGTCTGGGCTCTGAGAGGGAGAAAATTCTCCTTCCATGGCTTAAAACTTGGAACTGAGACATTACATTTAAGGTCAGTTAGTCTAAAACCTTGGATCTGAGACTCTGGACTTAGCATCGGTCCAACATTTGGGAAGAAGCAAACCCCAAGTTGCGAAAATAACATTAAACATTAAAGACGGGACTACTGTGGCAGACGGGTTTTTTCAACAATGGCCACGAGAACGTTTCCCATGTCACATTCTCCTCTCCCAGTATGGCTTTGGCATGCCTACCATCAAGAGGTAGAGTCCACATTTCCTCCCCCCCTTAAATCTGGATTGGTTGGAACTAGGACAGAAGGGATGCTATGGCTTTCAAGGCCAGGTCATAAAAGAAAAGATAGTAATTTTTTAGACTTTTTTTTTTTGAGAGAGAGAGAGAGAGAAAGAAAGCACACACATGACTGGGGGACTGGGGGTGGGGAGGGGCAGAGGGAAGGACAGAGAATCCCAAGCAGGCTCCACACCCAGTGCGGAGCCCAACGCGGGGCTCGACCTCTAGACGCTGAGATCATGACCTGAGCCAAAATCAACAGTCAGATGCTTAACTGACTGAGCCACCCAGGTGCCCCTAAATAGACTTTCTTTATGAGAGCAGTTTTAGGGTCACAGAAAAATTAAGAGGAAGCTACAGAGATGTCCCGTATCCCCACTGCCTTCACACATGCATAGCCTCCCCATTACGGTTGTCTCCCACCAGAGTCCTTACGATCAATAAACCTACACTGACATATCATATCCTATGCACCCCAACTCCACAGTCCACATTAGGGTTCACACTTGGCGTACATTCTATGGGTTGGACAAATGGATGACGCATCTCCATCGTTAGAATATCCATACAGATACCATATGCCCTCAAAATACTATAAAGATAACTGTCCACCACCCTAGAAACCCTCTGTGGGCCCCCTATTCATCCCTGTCTCCCCACCGAGTCCCTGGAGGCCACTGCCATTTTTATTATAACCGCTACTGCTTTAACGAGTTTTTTCCTGGTTCTCCTCGGGATGTTCACTCATGTTCAGCCACCACGCCTCCAGCCCCAGCAGCCACGTGTAGAGGCCACATGCAGGCATTCCAGCCAACAGTCCCCGCTCAAGTCCCCGCTGACAGCCAGAGTAACCACCAGACACACGATGAACAAGCCTTCAGATGACGCAGCACCAGCCTCAGGTTCCTCTCAGCTGACGTCCCAGATGTTGCGGAGCAGAGACCAGCCGTCCCTGCTCTGCCCGTTTTGAATTCCTGTCCAACAGAAGCCAGAAGCATGATAAATGGCCATTGTTTCAGGCCACCAGGCTTGAGGTGGTTAGTGAGGGAGCAGCGGTAACCAGAACAGCTGGGGATGAGCCAGACGTACAGAATAGAGGCAAATGGACACTTTTCTGGAAAACCACTCTCACAACTCCAACCAATCAAAAGTACAAACATACAAGCAAGAATTGTATCATAGGGGCGCCTGGGTGGCACAGCGGTTGAGCGTCTGCCTTCGGCTCAGGGTGTGATCCTGGTGTTATGGGATGGAGCCCCACATCAGGCTCTTCTGCTATGAGCCTGCTTCTTCCTCTCCCACTCCCCCTGCTGTGTTCCCTCTCTCACTGTGTTTTATCTCTGTCGAATAAATAAATAAAATCTTTAAAAAAAAAAAAAAAGAATTGTATCATAAATGCAAGTCAGCAGACTCAAGAAGCTGGAGAATTAGTCTCCAAGAACCGAAGATAACAACACAACGATCAGAAGAGCACATAAAGTAAGTATCCTGAAAGTGATCTAAAAAATTTTTTTAAATAACAAGCCATTGTAAAAATTACGAATAGATTTTGCTGCTGCAAATAACACAAAACCAAAAATAACTGAGTTAAACAAGATCAAAGATTATTTTTTTCTTATGTAGACAAAGCCCAGAAGAAAGAGGTTCTGGGGCTGATATGAGGGTTCAAAGAGGTTGGTGAACTCAGAATCCTTCCATCGTGTTCTGTCATTCTCAAATCGTGGCCCTGGTCCTCTGCCATCACCACCAACTGCAGAGGGAGGGGAAACGGGGGAAAATGATTGCTTCCCCACACCTTCCATACCTGTTGATTCTCTCCCACTCTGTGCTCTCTTACTGTCTCCTGGCTGCCAAACACTGGCCAAGTTGTATGCAGTCATCAGTAATCTCTTCACCTCAATCTGCCCTCCTTCTCTCAGGAACTCACTTAGTTACCCGCTAAGGAGTAGGAGAATTTCTACCGCCAGCAGCATGGTAAGCAATAGAAACTTGACTTAGATATTCACCACAGATAATATTTACGTAATAAAAGAGGGTTTTTGTCTCAACCCAAAAAAACACAAATTGGAGAAAAAAAAAAAAACCTGGAGTAGGTCAGGCTCCAGAAGATACATACTTAGGGGGTCCTTTCTCATTGGCTTTCAAATCCTATCACATACTGTGACCGACTCCACTTATGGTTGATGCCAAACCAATGTTTTCTCATCTGAAAAGAGAATGGACGATGAATGCATCCTACGACCCTTGTAACACAACAATCCTGCGACAACCCGAAGTGTGCCGGGGTTGGACTTACTACGCTGCTGTGATATTTTAACTTGCTGAGATTCATCCAAATCTACTGCAGTCTTGGGGGAGAGCGGCAAATACCTACTAGGCTTCAAATCTTTTACTGAGTTTTTTTCCCAGTATTTATGAGACATTTTTATTTCCTTCTTTATGAAGTCTGCTCATGTCATTGGTGAGGACAAAAAGATGATAATGGTGGGGTTTTTTTAACATATTCATAGGTAGACTTTATATATAAGAAAAATGCCCACTATATTAGGAAATGCAAATATTTTCCCGGTTGTTAATAGTTGCTTTATATTTTAACTTTTTATTGGTATTCCATATAGAGAAAAAAGTTTACAAATCTTAGTGTGCAGGTAAATAAGTTTTCACAAACTGAACATACATGTAAAACAAATAGATGGGTCAAGAAATATAACTGTCAAGGAATCTCAGGAGAATCCTTTTTATTCACCTTCCTGTCTCTACTGAGTTTCCAAAGATAACCATGATTCTGTTTTCTAATATTATAGAACAGTATGTAAGTTTTAAAAATTTATGAAATTTAAATCAAACAATATGTAATTTTTGTATCTTGTCTCTTATGTGTATGATACATTTGCAGTATTGTTTATAATATTCTGTTCTTAAATTGCCTCCATGCTATTTTGTGGAGCAAGTGATCAATCATTATTACTGTATATTGCTTTATTTAAATTATACCATGTTTAGTGATCCATTTTGTTCTTTTTTTTATTTAAATTCAATTAATTAGCCTTCACCACATAGTTTTTTCACCCTCCTCCTATGACCTCCTTCTTCCCAGTCCTAGGAGGTGCCCACAGGGTGACAGGAAGCACCCGGAAGCACCTGGCCTAGGTATGGTGGGCTGCGGTGTTTGTTGACAAGGCCGGCTCACTGGGAGAGGGGAGGGCTGGTGAAGCCACACAGACCAAACAAAGGCCCCACAAGGGGAGACACCACACCGGGCTTTGGAGAGAGTTCAAAATCTCTACTGCCTGGCTAGAAGAATTGTATTAACTCTTTATTTCAGTGGGATTTTTTTTTTAAGATTTATTTATTCATTTTAGAGAGAGAGAGAGAGAATGCAGGGGGAAGGAAGAGAGGGAGAGAGAGACTTTCCAGCAGACTTCACACTGAGCCCGATGTGGGGCTCAGTCTCACGAGCCTGAGATCACGACCTGAGCCGAAACCAAGAGTTGGACGCTTAACTGACAGAGCCACCCAGCCGTCCCTATTCTGGTGGGATTTAAGTTTCTCTTAAATTCAGTGTGACAGGCCTCAGTCTCTGAAGTGGCATCACTGTTGTTTTTGCAATGAGCTGGGTGAAGAGGGTGCCTGAGCAAGGTCGTGGAATAAAGGGCTCCAAGGTTTGTCTAATACATCAGAGACTCTGTCCCTCGTTAAAATGACTCAAGCATCCAAGGGCTGTTCTTCCGATCAGAAGTGAGCCTGCACCATCTGGAGAAGCCACCAGAAAGCATGTTGTTCTGGCTCGCATGGCCGATACCAGGCCAATAGAGACCCTCGATGCAGAACCAGCTCTCGTGTTCCATGTTTAAAAATCATCGCAGGTTCCAGGCTGATGAAACGTAATCACTGGAAACTCAGCTAATGCTAAACGCTGTCACTATGCCAGGGACCCGATCACTGCCCAAGATGAATGAGAAAAGAAGAAGGTTATCACCTTCTTTTTGTTCTCTGACCTGGGCCACGTTTCCCGTGCGCTCCAGGCTGGGGGACGGGGGGCAGAAGGGGCAAGACTGGAGACAGTTTCTTGGACGTAATCGTACTTGCTGAGCTCGGGTGCATGACTCACAGCTTTGGCGCCCAGTGCAGAGCCTACGCCTGGCCTGCGGGGCAGCTGGAGGGTGCCATAGCCTGAGCTTCTAACAGAATGAGAAATGGCCACTTTTCAAAACTTAACCAAAATAGCATCTTGCAGAGATGCTAATATATTAATATCTTAATGGCCTCTGACGCAGTCACAGGTGAACTAGGGGACCGAAAACACTCCTGCCTCAGGGACGTGCTAAGCAGGCAGCTTTGCAAAGAGCGGCCGTGTTGGTCCTTTGAGCCTCAGCCACTCATACGTCAATTAGGGACCTGGAGCGCGGGGCAGGCAGCCCTGAGAGTGTTCAGTGGCTTCCCGGGACACCATGTGGCTGGAGTGGCATTGTTTCCAGAGCTCTGAGTCCGAAAATGGAATGGCACAGAAAGATCAGGGAGTGCTAACCACAGCACGGTAAAGGACTCTTCCCTGTGGAAAGAGCGAAGGACGCTATGGTGTCACGTCTGGACACCCCAGACTAAGGCTTGGCGTGCGGTGGGCTTGCGTGGGAGCAGCTGAACCACTGCCAGGGTCCGAGCGGAACCTTCTACCACTCCCTCAGGGACGCCCCCCCGTGACCGCTTCGTCAGCGCTGCGTGATAATGGTCCGGGAGAGCTACGCATCACGCAGGTCTGGAAACTTCACTCCCGTAGCTATCAGCACATCCAGCAGCGGCAGAAGAGGAAAAAGGCAAACCAAGGAAACGGTGACTTTGCTCACTGGCTACGTGATTGCTGTAGAAACCACCTTGGCTGGGGCAGAGGTCGAAACTCGTCTACAATGAGGTTCCTGCAAGACTGATCACCCCTTTCTCTATTCCAGACAAGTCGGTTCCAAACGTGGCTCTGCGACTGTCGTCTGGAGCACCTGCTGACATGCCTGGACACCCGCCCTAAAGATTCTGATCCCCTAGGGATGCAGCGTGCCCAGGAATCTGTGTTTCTAACAGGTGCTCCTGGGGAGCCGGGCACCGGGGATCCGAGGACCGATGTTTGGAAGTAACCACTCCAGCCCACACTATCTCCAGGTCGCCAATCCCTGCAGATTGGCTGTGCCTCAGACGGGGACCCCGGGGGAACACCCAGCGTGTTCTGGGCTCCCAACACCGACAGATGTGTGTGTCCGAGCTCTGCCTCCCAGCGGACCCCATGGCTGTTGTATTAGCACACGCGCATTGCACAGCAATTGCACTCGGTCAGTTTATTGGGCACCGACGACAGACAAGGCACAGCGCCGGGTGCTGTGGGTACAAAGACAAGAAGGCTGGTCCTCACCCTCAGGGGGCTCACAGTCTAGTGGGAGACAAACACACTCACAGGTAACAAGAACACCAGGCAGAATGGGGCAAGCTCGATAACAGAGGCAATACCTGTGGGACGGCAGGCAGCCGGGCAAGGTCACGTGTGCTGACGCGTCAGGTGTTTGATGCGGCCGTGGCGCTTTGGCCAGTCCCAGGGGGACAGGCAGGCCTCACACAGGTGGGACCAAACAGAGAAGGGTGTTTCAGGTACAGGGACAGCATAGAGGTGGGAAAGTACACTGATGACAAAGGGAACAGAAGCTGGAAACGTGGTTTGAGGCTAGATGGTGGGGGGTGTCCTTATAGTCAGGAGGTATGACTTCATTCTGTAGGCAATGGTGAGCCATAGAAGGTTTCGGAGCGAGGGAAGGACATGATCTCATTTCCTCAATACCAGGCACATTGCTGTAATACATGATTAGCTCTATGTTTGAAAACTTTACTCTGGGGACTTACACCCTCTCGTGGTCTCAAAGCAGGAGCCCTGTGGCCACAGATACTCTCCAGGGCTGCACAAGGCTAGGAAGCCTTAGTCAGGCCAACTCGGAGGTCACTTAACAGCTTTGCACCACCTCCACAGAACAGGAAGTGGGGCCTTCTAGAATCATCTGAAAGTAAGGGGCAGGATCAAAGAAGTTACTCCATGAACCCTGGTTACCTAAGCATGTCACCGATGAGCTGCAGAGAAAAAGGGAAGGGCGAAAAGAAATCAGGGAGCATCAGCAAACTAAACCCCCTCCCGTTACCCACCTCACCGTCCAGGTCACTAGGTGGGGAGACCCTGCAGTCAAAGTCACTAGAGTCAGTAGGTGGGGTTTCTAAATGCTCTATACAGAGAAGGTTCTCCGCTGACACCTTCCCTGGGATCCTGCCTAACTATCCAGTGAGGGAGGAGAATGGCGCCCTCCCCCACCCGGGCCACCCCAGCCCGAGAAGGGATGTGAGGCCACCGCTGTCCAGGTGGACACGGCGATGCTGGTCAGCGAGGGCTCCCCCAGAACCTCCACTCCCGCCGAAGTGGGTGCCTGGGCAGAGAGGGGCGAAGTCACAGCTGGGCTCCCCAGAAGAAATGCCCCCGGGGAGCTGGCGTGCACGTCTGGGCCGGGCCCGGCCGGGCCCCCGCCACTGTTGCTGATGGTCCACAGGCACGGGTAGGGGCTGCAGAGACAGAGACACAGAACGCTTGACGACACTGCCAGAGAGGCCGGCCAGCTGCCCGACACGTACACAGCGCAAGGGGGCCCAGGTCTCGCAAGAGGGTGCCTAGCCACAGCTTTCTTTCTAGCTCTGACCCAGAATATTCCCGTTTCTGTGGAGAAGCCGAGGCAAGCCGTGAAATGCTTATGATGAGGTGTCCTGAACTGCATTTCCACACTTGGCCCTGCCCCTGGCGAGTGTGATTTGAACACGGCATTCATTTGGGGAAGCCTGCCCTGCAGCCTGAGTGGCTGAGCAGGAGAGCCAAAGGCGGGGATCTGCACGGCGTGGCCTGCGAGGGACGCCTCTCACTGGCAAGAGAGCTGATGCGGCGTAGCAACCGGGACACGCAGGTGTCCGAACCCCCGGGTTTGCCTCCTGGCTCTACCGCTTCCTGCCTCCCTGACCTTGGTCCAACGTGCACCTCTGAGTCTCGGCTTCCTTGTCTTCAAGATGTGGGGTGATAATTATGCACACATTACAGACGCTGTTGCGACGACTGAGGAAGAAGATGAGCCGATGATGCTTAGCACAGGACACGCACCGAAGGGTGGTGGTTAGCATTAACTCTTCCAGCTCCGGGCCCCGCAGAAAGGCTGGGGAGCTAGACCATCTCCTCCTTCCCTTACTCTAAAGCCCTGCCTCACAAACCTGGCTGCACATTGGAACCGCTTAGCAAGTTCCGGAATAATACTAATGCCTGGGTCCTGCCGCTATGGATCCCGAGTCAACCAGTCTGGCATGCAGCCCAGGGATCAGGATATTTTTTTTTAAGACTTTATTTTATTCATTTGAGATAGAAAGAGAGACAACAAGCAGGAGGGGAGTGGCAGAGGGAGAGGGAGAAGCAGGCTCTCCACTGAGCAGGGAGCTGGATATGGGACTTGATCCCAGGACCCTAAGATCATGACCTGAGCCCAAGGCTGAGCCGGAGACTGAGCCACCCAGGCACTCCGGGGATCAGGACTTTTAAAAGCTTTCCAGTGGATCGTAATGGGCAGCAATTTTTGCACCTGAACATAGACAAAGACACCTGCTGTTGGAACAGGTGGGATAAATGCCAATGCTCTAAGCCTTCGGTCGTGCCTATGTCCTGACATCTCAGAGTCTCCACATCGCCTGAGACTGCACTGTGTGAGAACAGGCTCACTGCATGGCGCCAGTCCCGGGAGTGTTTGCTATTCTCTAGCAAAATCTTTACGGAGTCAGTAGTGGGTTAAACACGCTACCGAGGGAAAGAGAGGGAACAATGCCACCTGTGCTCTCTGCCGTAGTCCAGAGACTACGGACTCACTGGGCCAGAGGGAACCGCAGAAGCCCAGGCTTTGGGTGCTTGCTTGTCATTGGTTTGGGTGTTAGGCAGCTCGGCTTGCTGAGATCTGGGGCCTGATCTCCAGAAGAGACGCTTCCACAGCATCGCTCAGGGCCGGGCCCCTTCCGCATGCCTCCCGGGCCAGTGGGAACACCACGCACCAGTTACACCTCTTACTGCGTGACCTTCAGGACGTTTTGAATGCCTCTGAGCTTTAGTGTCTCCAATGGTAAAATGAGAATTTTAATGCCAGCCTTGTGGATGTGTTTGATGCTATAAACGACCTCTATAAAGTATCTAGGACAGACCCTGCCACATGACTATTTAATATCTTCAAGGACTCGCTTTCTCCCTTCCTACCACAACCCGAATCCATGCTTTTCCCTTACAGAATGCACTTGAGCCCTGTCTGATGGACACAAAGTGTGAGCCACAACCACAAGCCTGAGTTTTCTAGTAGCCACGTATTTAAAAAAGAAAACAAAAGAAAAGAAGAGAAAGAGAGGACTAGAGAAACGAAACTTATTGTTAATCATATTCTGTGGAACCAAAGATATTCATTTCAACATGCATCCGAGGTAAAAAAAAAAAAAAAAAAAAAAAAAAGCTGAGATTCTTATTCTCTGTTTCCTGCTGCGTCTTCACGCTCGCGGGTGTGTTTCACTTACAGCACTGGGACCTGCACTGGGACCCGCTGCACTTAGAGGGTTCAGTGGCCACCGGCGGCCGGTGGCGGCTGCACGGGGCAGCACGGCGCGAGTCCCGGACCGCCACGGCAGCATCAGCATCAGAACCACCAAGGTCAAGCGCACAGCAACACCCATGAGCTTGTTAAAAGGCAGAATCGCAGGCTCCAACCCAGACCTGTTCATCAGATTGTGCATTTTAACAACATCCCAGATGATTCTAACACACATTTAAGCGTGAGCAGCCCTGCTGCAGACCAAAATGCAATGTTCTCCGAACGTTGTCTAGACCGGCAAATCACAAGTCGTTGGACATCTCCCAAGACCCACCTTTTAACTCCGAATCCCTTTTAAGACTTTCTCAAAATTCTGCGTGCCTATGTTGAACGCAACAGCTGACATTTATACAGAATGTTACTGCTCACAAAGCATGTTAACGCATTTTCTCCTTCTGGGCTCACCGCAACCTACAGAGTAGCCCCTACCATTTCCATTTTAGCGATTAGAAAGCGGGAGCTCAGTGAAGCCAAGAAAAACGCCTGATGGCACAAAGTCAATAAGAGATAGAACCGGGACTAAAGCCCACGTCCATCAAACTCCAAGGTCCCTTCCTGTCCTCTCCCCCACACTCATTTCCAGAAGTCAGAACGAAATGCAGGGCTCTGGTGAGCAAGTTATGCCGTGGGTCCTAGAGGCTACACTCTGCTCTATTACGTGGGTTCTGGGCCAGGCACCCACAGTCTGTCCCCCTGTTAGAACGGGTGGCTTATGAGAACACAGACAATCCAGCATCTTGAATTCTCAGTGTCTATTTACATTTTTCCTTCAATCCTCCTACAGTCAGTGTCCACCTGCTACCGCGACAGTTTACAATATTTCTGACTGGTTCAGGACAAACGATTCCAGGCCACAATGTCTTTTCCCTTTTAAAAATAGAATACCAAGCTACTAAAGAAAGAGCATACGGCTGGGCAAGTGCTTCCCCTCCCCTCTCTCTGGGAAAGAAAAGTCCATCCCGTTGTCACCTTCACTTCCTAGTGGCTTAAGAGTCAGGACAACGGCTTGGACCAAGCCACCTTAGGAAGAAGAATGAACTTGAGTCTCCTCCAGTGCTCATGTCAACCCCCAAGACCACCGATGAGCAAGTTGCTGGTGTTGGTCTTACCTAGGCCCTGGGTTGATTGGCCCGCTGGTGTGGGGTACGGACAGGATGCTGGTGTGGGGTGTGGAGGACAAGGAAGTCCAGCTGTCAGCTCCGGAGAAAACTTGCAGGTTATTGCTGGAGCTTTCTATCAAATTCACTTTGGAAAAATAACAACAGTTCAGTTGATGGAGCACGTAGAACGTATAAAGATGGTGGCCAATGGTATTACTTTACGGCAACATATACCCATGGTTTGTGCTACTTTTGCCAATAGCTTGTTAGTACTTTCTGAGGGGAACAGAAAAGACGGAGGCTCTCAGATACACTGAATGTCAACCGTATGCCACATGCCGTTCCTATTTTAATCGTCACAACAACAACCTGTCCTCTCCACCTTATAGACGAGGCTCGGAGACGTGGGACGATCTGCCCTTTGCGACACAGATCTGTCTGACTCACACTACCACACTCACTCCGCTATAAGAACGGACCAAGTCAGCACCCCCTCAACACAAGCCGAAGGGCCCGCCGGTGCCCCAGATGAGATTTCTGAGGACCGGCCCCTTATTCTTCTCAGCAACCCCAGGTCAATTGAAACAGCTCAAGAATAGTGTCTTCTATGTCTTAGAATCTCCATTTGCATAAATCATGTCTATATGAGAAAGAGGAAGGAGGGAGAAAGAGGAGAACGAGGAAGAAGATTCCGGTGTATACACCTGGCTGGCCAAGTCACCGCCCCTCAAGATGGAGCACCTGCAACTCCTTCAGCCTCAGCTCGTCTTCCACCTCTCCCGCTACCCTCCACTCCAAATGCATCCCCCAGACGCCCCAGGTCCTCTCCCCGCTACGCCCTTGCTCACACCGCTCTTCCTGGAGTGCCCTTCGCCTCTCCTGCATCCCTTGCCATCCACCCTCACTCCCACCCACTCCCACCTCTGTCCCCTTCTCCTCATCCTGCAAATCTCAACTGAAACGTTCACCCCTCTGAGTAGCTCTCGCTGCTCTTTTCCCTTCATTCCCACAGCACCCTGGCTTGTGTGTTTCACAGAATGTTTCTCTAACTGTAACGTGCCTGAGAATCACCCAGGGACCTTGTTAAAATGTGGGCTCTTTCAGAAGGAGAACCCGAGAGTCTATGTTTCTAACAAGTTCCCCGGTGATGCCACAGGTCCGAGGACCACACGAGAGCTCACGACACTGTTATGATTCGTTCTTTATGCATTCATGGAGCCCGGAGCTCCTTCAGGGAAGAAACTGTACCTTCCTCACGCTCCTATCCCCACCGTCTAGAAGGGGGTCTGGCGCCTCGCAGGTGCTCAGAAGCTGTGTTTTATGTGCTGACCGCAGGGAAGAACCAAGAGGCAGAGTGAGAACGCTGCCCACTTTCCTATATCATTACGTTTCCTTTCATTCCTTCCTGGAGGCAGCTTTCAAGGCTGCTGGGAGCAGCATGTGAAGGGACACAGACAGGCAGCTGGTGACCAGGAAAGCCCTCTGCACACAGAGCTCGGGGTGTCCTGAAGGGTGGGATCTGAACACCCTCCTCCACTTCCCACGCCACGAATCTTACTTCTTCCTTTCATTTAGAGTTGATGTCCCCACGTGAGACTAGAATCTCTGTCGGGTAGGGTAATTTTCTAGTCTGTTCACAGACAGATCCCAGCGCATAGACAGCCCTCCATGAACAGCTGTTGCCTGAGTCATTGAATGAGACGTCAACCCTTGGCTTCCCTTCTCCCTTCCTCCCTCCCTGCACATCTAGCCAGCAGCCGAGGTCTGGCTTCTGCGAGGCCAAGGCAGGCTAGGCAGCAGTCGATGGGGAAGAAAGCGCACGACCGCTGGCCTCAACTCAAAACCGAAGTGGACTGCAAACGTCACCAAGGCTCGCTTTGCGTGCCTCCAACTGAACCAAACAGAGGTCTGCCTGTACAGTCACCCAGCTTCCCAGAGATCTTCCTAAAAGCTCACCAATACTGGGCCCAGGATCCCCTGGATGAAGCCATGGGATACGAGCATAGAAAAGAGCCACGGGATGGCAGTGAGCTGAGGATTCCAGAGCCCCCCCAGCTTGGCTTTTAGAGACACAGCTCGAAACGCTGACTACACCAGCGCCCTGGGAGAAGGCCTTCACGCCCATTAGAACCCAGAAGACTGTCTTAGGAAACCAGTATAAAACACGAATAATGTCATAATAATTACATGTCATAATAATTACATCATAATTACACCATCAACTATTAGTATATAAAATAAAACATGAAAATAATAATATACAAACTATGACATATATTAGATGCAAGGAATGCCATCTTTCGATACTTCTTTTTACCACTGGCTGTTTACCATTTCTCTGCACCCCCACCACCCCCGCAGACCCACACCCCCAAGGGCTTAATTAGCAAAACCACACACCTGAGGGAGAATGGTTTCTATGCATGTAGGCCGAAGGGTAGGGAGCCTGCCGGTGCCCTCGGAGGCCAGGGTAGTGCTCACAGCCATGGTGGGTGTGGGGAGCAGACAGAGGCAAGGGGGTAGCATACTGGTAACTGGCGTTTCCTGCTGCACACACTCCATCCGGATTGGAAAAGACCCAGCCTCCCACTGGAAGAGACAAGAGGAAGACACGGGGACCGACCCTGAACTTCCACACCCGAAGTCAGGTCTCCAGACACTTCGAGTACCACGTCTCTGTGTGAGCGACACTGAATGTCTGCCCGGGAGAGAGGGAGGCCGCCCCCGCTGCCGCTCCCCTTCCACGGTAGCGGCTAGGCGGGCTGCTTAGGACAAGGATGGCAGTTCCTTTCAAAGTTTGGAAGGCCTCCTGAGGAACGCTGGGACAGAGCTATATAAAAGACCATTTGAATGAATAAGTTACAGAAATGCAAAGGTTAAGTTGCTTCTGACTTACTTGAGTTAAATTAAAGTCAGAGAAGGGGATCTTAGATGTGTCAGCTGCAGCTACCAGGGTATGTGTCGTGGGCCTACACGGGAGCTGAGTCTCTTTCTCCCCAGTGGGAAGGGGTCTGCAGTTCTTACTCCCAGCAAGAGGAGCCACAGTGGCTCCCCTCACCACCCCACAGAGGATTCTGGAAGCAAAAACAGGGGAGCTGGCTAGCACACCCTGACGCAAGAATCTTGCAGAACATTCTGGAAGGCTATAAAACACTTCACAGAAATTTGGTTTTGAATGAAAAAGACAGACAAGATAAGAGAAAGAAAGAAAAAGCATCCAAATTGGAAAGGAAAGAAAGACAGTCTTCTCGATGCAGGTGTCCAGTGGGCCGAGCCAGGCACGGGGTCGCCGGGAACCAGGCTCCTGTGTACTTGCCTCACCCCAAGTAACAGACACGCCCAAAGAAGTTCGCTGAGAAGACTGCAACGCGTGAGCTTAATAAAGATGCAGTTCTGCACCCGGGGCCAGGACTGTTGCAAAAGGCTCGTTTTTCCAGCTCACTTCAAAAAGTGATTTCCCGAGCGCTGCTCCCTTCCTGTGCTACGCTGCGGCCCCGCAGTGGAACGTGCGCAAAGGCTGAGCGGAAGGAGCGAGGAGAGAGCCCCGGAGCTGGGGCAACGGCAGAGAGCACCCGGGCGAACCACGACGATCCTCATGGAAGTTTCTCCGGCACCAGGGTTAACTTTCCGCCCTGACACCACTGGCCTGGGTTTCTGCTGCAGCTCTCGGGGACTTCCTCCCTCATGGGGTCCCCCCTGCCATCCAGACATGAGGAGGCCGGTGCCCTGTTAAGGACACCCAGCACCTGCAGAGTCCCCAGCAACGTATGACTCAACTCACCCTGTGGCTGTCCAGTCCGCCACCCAGACTCCTCCCCACGTGCAAGGCCACAGCCTACCCGAAGCATCGTGGTGGGAACCAATTCAAAAGTGAGCAAATGCTAAGAGCAGGGGCGACCCAGGCCGGGCTGACAAGAGTGGAGAGTGGAGAGGTAGGAGATACTCCCAGAATGCACTTGAGATAGTCCTTAGCCTCTGGGACATGAAAACGCCCGTCTGAGAAATCCATCACTCCCGTTCCTATCTCCCACCTGCGATTCGGTCCAGCCCCTCAGGAACACTGGTTCTCTCTGGGAATTCTGGAAAGGGCATACACTTGTCTTGAGTCTTGTCTGTTGAGTCTTGAGAGGAGCCCTGGAATGGGCCATGAGCACTCGGACAGGTAGTGTCTGGGTGTGGTGGGAGACGGCTCCCAGTGCCCCCCAGGCGCATCCCACCCAGTGTTTGCCCAACTCACAGTGAGAGTAGGCCACATGCTGGCTCTCGGAGACAGCTTCTGGAACGTCTTTAAGGTGATTCCTGAAAGACAGCGAAAGTGTGCCATGGCTGTCCAGCATATCATACAAGTCCAGAGGAAAATCTACCCCAAATTCTCCTTGGGTAGCAATAAATCTCTTGGAATAAGAAAATCAAACGCCTTTTATCGCAAATCTTTCCCCCTTTCTTCACCCAGGGTACTTTATCTAATGTGCAATTCCTCTTTGAATTGCAACTTAATGCGTCTCCAATTTGCCATATTTACAGCTACCCCTACTTAGTCTGATCTCACTGGTTTGTGGTCATCGCTCCTGCCTGACGAAATTCAAGCAGTAACAGCAGCTAGGATCTGTGTCGGACTTCGGGGCACAAGCGCATCTGTGATATGCCAGATCCCCCAACAATCCTGGGAGGAAAATAATTGCTATTCCCACTTAGCAGACGTAAAAAGTGGATCTCAGACAGGCGACGTGACTCCTGTAAGATCAAACAGCCAGGAAATGGCAAAGCCAGGACTCCGAGTCAGGAGTCAGGAGACCTACTCAAAGTCCTGTTCATCCCACACATGAGATTTTCCTTAGGCTTTTAGTTATCTGAAATTCAATTAAATCAAATATGAACAGGACAGACAAAGTCTGTCAATGGAAGTCAGTTAAGTACCAATGTTCTTTTCTCCCCTAGAATGGAAAGGAAAAACATGAAGATGCAGCCTCAAGTGGCAGCACTACCATTCACCATCCCGGAAGTCTCTGAACGGGTAAGAACAGATACTACATGTGATCTTAGCCAAAAGGCCAGAAGCGATCCCCAGAAGTCTCGGAACGGCCTTCTCTCAGACCTGAAAGATAGGAAGCTCTCACCTTTATGAACCAGGCATATGCATCGCTCCCTCTCCTGGGCTACATGTCGTTAAAAAAGAATGCTTGAAACCATACTACTCAGAGAGCACTGGAGGAAGGGCAGAGTGAATTATTAAAAATCTAAATCACTTAATTACTTTTTTATACGTGCTTGTGTTACTTTTAAGAATCGGTAGTAACACAGAGCTGACCAAACATTGCCAGTTAGCGGTTCTCCTGGAGCCCTGTTCCGAGGGACAGATGATTAGCAGTTTGTTGAATTTTGTTGATTTTTGTTGACTATGGAATTGAACGTTACAAACCTATTTCTATCAAAGGTAAGGCAGCTTCCTTTCCAGATAAGCATTAATTTCACACATGCAGAAGTCAGCTTGCAAGATTTTACAGAAATTTCTCCACTCACCTCTCCTTGGCATCCAAGAAGGCTTTGGCGAAGGGGTTGTACTTGATTTTGAGAGCTGTGATCTTACGTTTACAAAGACAAGAAGAGTTAGTGAGAGCGGAACGTATATGAACAGATCGAACCCTTTATCTTCACCTGTGAATTTCTGTAAAATCAGAATAATGCCCCTCTCTTGGTCTCCCTCTCCGTGTTTCTTTGCTCAGTTCTGCCCCAAATTACCAGTGCGCTGTCTGACAAAAAACGTTGTGTTGTGGCCCGTGGTGAAAATGGAAAACGCAGTGTGACGTGAGCAAAGAAAGGGCAAAGCATTAGAAATATGCAAAGCCCGAAGTGCTAAACCTAGCATTCCTTCTTTTATTTATTCACCCGTTTTAAAAAAAAAAAAAAACATATTGAACACCCCCCTCACATCAGTTACTCTTCTAGTCACCGGGAACAAGTCAGAGGGAGGCAGGTGTGAATCCACGTCTCCCAGAGAGCACCGTCCAGCATCACTGCCTCAGTTGAAGCGATCACTTCCTCGGGGACTCAGATTACAGAAACACAGTTTATCACTCCCACCCGCTGTCACTGCGCCCCACGGCCTTCAGAACCACCAGACATCATACACACGTATGATGTAGATTTGCTTATGGGCTCTTCCCATGGGATGTACGGGCTTGAGGGCGCACACACATCTGGGATGCCCATCACGGTGTTCCCAGCAGACAGTCAGAGTCACCAAATCTTTGCTCACTAAGAAAGCACTGAAAGGAATGTGAATTTCTGCAAGGGCCTGGTAGAAGAAGAAAAGTTAAATAAAAGCACCACTCTTTCTGACCCGGGAACGGGGAGGAAATCAGAAGAGGGAGGAGAGCCATAGCGTCTGCTGGGCATGTCCGGGTCTTTCTCCTGGTCTAAACCTGGAGGGGTCACGGTGCCTAGTGAGACCAGCATCTACCCACAGGCCCGCTCCCCTCTCAGGGTGCAGCAACGTCAACTGTCAACTCGGCAGGAAAGCACTGGCAGCAGGGGGAGGCTCTGAGGCTGGGTTTTCCTGGGCTTGATTCCCATGGGGCATTATCAAGGCTGAAATATGGCATCAGGCAGCTAGCACATAGTCCCCAACACCCCCCAACACATGCAAACACACACTCTCTGGAGTTGCAAGAGCCACACCCTCCCCTCAAAGACCCAGACTGCATCGGAGGAAGAGAAGCAGGAGAGGGCAAGCCATCTTCAACACGGCACGTTTCCGCCTACAAAGACAGGATCTGTTGAAATGATCAAATAGTTAACCTCTGTTCCCACCGGCCTGCTAGAGGGGCTCAGGCAAGAGGCCAGGCTACTTGTAGAAAAATAATTATATTTTCTCTGCACATCTGTGAGGCGAGTTCAATCAACAGCTCAATTTTACCTGTAGGCACAAAGGTGGTATTTCCAAGCCCGGAGGCTCATCAGAATCCTTCCGGGAGACTTGAGAAACTACGGACTCTAGGGACCATCCCTGGAGATTCGGACTCAGCTGGCTGGGAGGGAGCCCAAATTCTTTAAAAGCTTCCAAATAAAGAAATGCAGATGAAAGCAGCAATGAGATACCTTCTGGGTTCTTTGGTTCTGGGGTTTTTTTGAGGGGGGGGTGTTTGTTTGTTTACCCATCAGATTATCAAAGCTGCAAAAGGCTGATAATCAGCACCTTCGGGAAGAGGCGGGGACTGAGCCGAGTATGCTCTGGGAGCGAGGCAATTTGATGATATCTCAGGATTCTGAACCCGCGCTCTCCTTGACAGAGCATGCCATTACCAGGTGTCCACCCATGCAAGCGAACAACAGTGGATGTGGATGTTCTGGAATATTCTTTGCACCATTATTTATAATAGCAAATAAAATGACTATAAAAAACCTAATGTTCATCGGTGGGGAGCTGATTGCCTGAAATACGGGATAGCCTCTGCAGGCACTTCAGAAAAAGAGATGTGCCTGAAAAAAGAGAAATCTGCAGACTAATGTATACAACATGAGCCAATTCCTGTGAGGCAGTCCATATTCTCATAGATATTTATATAGATAGAGAATATGTGTGGGGAGAAAACACACTTGAAGCTATTATTTGTAGTGTTCTTGCGGAGTGGGATTGAAAAGGCAGGAGAGAGGGGCGCCTGGGTGGCACAGCGGTTAAGCGTCTGTCTTCGGCTCAGGGCGTGATCCCGGCATTATGGGATCGAGCCCCACATCAGGCTCCTCCGCTGGGAGCCTGCTTCTCCCTCTCCCACTCCCCCTGCTTGTGTTCCCTCTCTCGCTGGCTGTCTCTATCCTGTCGAATAAATAAATAAAATCTTTAAAAAAAAAAAAGCGGCAGGTGAGAAAGAGATCGTTTTTACCTTTTCTTTTTCATTTTCACTGAACATACTACTGTATTATTTATTTATTATGTGGGGGTTTCTTTAATAAACATGTATTACTTTGAAAAAAAATTTTTTTTGTAAGTTTAGTCAGGAAGAATCCAGCCCTCCCCCAGCACTTCTGATGACGAGCAGACCTGGGAAGCTCTCGAGTGTGTAAATGGACCCAAACATCGTGCCCGGAGAGGAAGCACTGGCAGGCTGTGGGCAAACAAGCAAGAGGGAGTGGAGAGGGCTACCTCACTGCTTAACTTCATCTCTGCCGAGATCTCTGAGATCCTGGAAAACCCACCTTTTGTGCACACATGGTCCCATCCTCCCACTGAGAAAGTCCCCCTTCCAGGGGACACTTGCACACGCGCCCCGCACACGCTTACCTCCTCGTTCTGATAGGCCGTCACAGCTATGAACTGGGTTTCGGGGAAGGAGCAGTTCATCACCATTCGATGGGCACCTCCAACGCGCACTATGTGAACCTGGGGTTCATATTTATGCAGAGAATTCAACATTATCTGTGAAAGCGGAGAAGGAGAGAAAGAGAAGCCTTACAGAGCCCACGGCGGCACAGGTGACAACGAGCCAGCGCCCAGCCCGGTCAGGGCCACCACACCATTCCCTCGTCTGCAAACTGAAGGGGGGCCAGTTTTCCGGAAGCTTCCAGGGAGCCTAACATCAGAGCTTATGCCAGGCTTGCCAGAAAGTTATTCTAAGGAGTGTCCATTCTCAGCCCAAATCCTGCCGTCCTTTTTTTTTTTTTTCCTCTCTCTCTCTCTCTCTCCCTATTTTCAGAACAATGTGGATTTTGGTCCATTAAGACATACTGTTTTTCTTCATAGGAGGAACCCTGAGATCTCAAAATACCAGCATGGCTGCATGCCGACTCCTGAAGGTAAAAAGGTAAAAAGCGACTACCTGAAGCGTGATGACACCCGACACCTGCCGGTCACGCCACGTCCCCTGTGACTCACATGGAGGTGTACTGAAAGTCTTACGTTGTGAAAAGGGGGAGGCAAGAACGGTTTACTCTTCAATTTCCTGCTTTAATGAAGAACTGGAACCTTCTGAACACGGCCAGGACTCAGGTGGCTCACCCTCTCCTGGTGAAGCGTGAGCTCCCGGGTCCCCGTAGGCTGGGCACCGGGGTCAGACGAGGCACGAAGACCCAGGGCTGAGAGGCTCACAACACGAAACAGCGGGGACGGCAAGCCTCTCCCCCAGCCACGGCGCTGCCCCCCCCGCACCGTCCACATTTTCTAACATGAATCACAGCCCTACACAGCACACCAGTATTCGCAATCCTTCCAAGAGAAAACAAAAGACGAAAAAGCCCCGAATTCTTGTTTACTCTAATTGGAGACCTTAAATAAAACCTTCCTTATTTAAGGTTTGTTTGTTTTTCTGAAAACCCAAAGCCGCTTCAATATTCTATTGACAATTATCATAATGCCCCAGTGGAGGCAGTAATTATTTCATTTAGGAACAGCTTTTTATTAAGGTATGTGTCTATTGCCAACATGCCACTTACACCAAAAAAGAGGAGAGGGAACAACAGAACCCGGGTACCCACCAACATCCCCTCCCGGGGCTGGGTAAAAAGCATCACACACAAGACAGAACTATGAAAGGGCCCTTGATGATTAAGTAAACTACTGCACTCTCTCACTCTCTTAACATCAGGAAGTCCATTAAAAACTGAAAGCATCAATTAAGAGCTGTTTATTCCTGTTCACATTTGGACTCCAGGGAATAATTGGCTTCCGTGGGAGAAGAGGCCGGTGAGGACCCCTCTAATTACCTAAATGCACCCTTGATATTTCTTGATTGGCGCTGTGGGGCGGCCGGGTGGCCGGGCGACCTGATCGTACCTGCCCACCTCCATTGAGCTTGTTGGTCAGTTTCACTTTGCTGAAGGAGATGGGCGCTTTCATCCAGTGCGCCCCAAAGTTGGGGGAGTCCGGGTGGATGTAGACGCAGCTGTGGCTGGAGACCTCTGGCTTGCCTGCGGGCACCCATTCCCCATTGACGTACTTCCAGCGGTGACTGTCCGTGGGGACGAAGTCCAGCAGGAGGGAGTACATGGCGTTGGGGTCCAGACCCGTGACACTAATCTTGAGGACGGGGAACATCCGTCTAAAAGAAAAGGCAGAAACGGGGTCCCAGGAGGGATGTTAGGATGCAGGGCACCTGGCGCCTCGTCAGCCATCTCTGGAGGAGACCTGCCTTGGAGAGCCTCGGGGGTGCAGAGAATGCCCAGGGCAGCAGCCCCCATTCCCACAGAGCCTCTTTTTGCAAATGCACTTTATATCGGGGTTTTTACTTTAAATCATCATGCTCCATTTTAAAGTCTGAAAACCACCGATGTAGTCATTTGACAGAGGATCCTAAAGCCCAAAGTGTATCCATCAGATGCCACATTCTAATGCCACAAACCAGTCCTTCCCCCTTTCACAAAAAACACCAGTTCTGAATGATAGTAATAGCAGGAACAGTGAAAACGTGGTTCCGTGGTAAAGGAAGTGAGGGAATGCTTGGCTCTATAGAGTTAGACCAGTTCCTTCCCTGCATGACTTCTCAGAGCCTTTAATATACAGATGTGCAGTATAAACCCCTGCGAAGATAGGGACTGTGCATGCACTGAACTGATATGACTGTGGAACCATCCTTGAACTGAGTATTTTGTGGGAATTTGTGCCCAAGACGCACCGATCTGGATTCCTTGGTCCTTCTGCCGTCCCCCAGGACAGTACCAGCAAGTTCGCTCTCACATATTTGCAGAGGCCCTTCATCTGGCTTCTCGTTCCCTCTGGTTTGTTTTTCCTTCACCAAATGTACTAAGTTGCTCCCAATTATCCTTAAGAGACCTGGTTTCCAGACAATCCCCCCCACACACACACCACCTGACTGCCCCAGATACTGCCTTATTTGTCAATACCTCTTTTAAAATCTGAATCCCCAAATGGAGAAGCGGACCATCCAGAGTCTAGACACGTGCTGCTCAAAGAGGCCCCTGAACCAGCAGCATCGGGATCGGCTGGAAGGTCATCAGAAATGCAGAACGTCAGACCTCAGTCTAGACCTACTTAATCAGAAGCTGTGCTTTTCCCAAATCCCCAGGTGAGTCACAGGAACATTAAAGCTTAAGATGTGCTGGTATAGAGCACCTCCTGAGAAAATAACTCAGGAGAGGTGCAAGGGAGGGAGGGTAAGGGGAGTCAGAGGACTGGTGCTCTGATGAGGCTGGGAGGAGAATGGGGCGGGAGAAGAATGAGGGAGAAGCTGGGATGGACTGGCTGCCTGTTGAGAGGAGGGGTCCGAAGATGCCAGGAACGGGGTGTTGAAAGCAGGGAGGGGCACACGGGAAGATCGGGAGGGTCACCAAGGACATCCTACTATGGACACAGGTGCCCAGCATTGAGAGGAGGTAGAAGGGAATTGATACGTATGGAAAATGAAGGAACTGACAGACAGATGACAAGGGACAGACCTAGAGATGGGCTCCAGCCACACAGGTTTCCAGTCTCCTGAGCTGACATTATGTGGGCGTCCTGAGCAATCCGGACATAGATGGGACTCCTTTTCCCTTGGCTCAGCCCACCTCACTGATACTTCCTTTCCTGGCTCCTCCTCCAACCTAGTCCTCCCGCTGAGGATGCATGGAGGGGTTCGGTTTTTGCCCGCAGCCCCACAGTCCCCTTTTCTAAATGCCCTGCCTCAGAGACCACTTCCCATCTCTTTGTGCAGAATACAGAGCCTGGCCCGTGTCTCTGGTCCGTGTCTCTGCTCCGGCCCTTAGCAAGGAGTCAACAGTCCCTCTGAGAGGCCAGACAGAAGAGTGATTGGAGTGAAGGTCGGGCTCCATCTCCCGCCCTTCCTGAAGCTGCTTTCCAGGCCAACTTCAGGGTCTCGCTCACCCCGCGTCACTGAGCTGTGGCAAGAACTGCAGGAGTTTCTTCTTCAAAGTGCTTATTCCAATGCCTGCCACCTCATGACGACTTTGCAAGTGTTGGCTATCCCGTCATCACATCCCAGCCCTTCAGCTGGCCCTGCTCTCCTTCTGTTCCAGAATCCTACCTGGGGGCAGTGACTTTGGAAATTCGAAACACAAAGGACATCAGCTTCACCTCCCTCCTACCTGGCTGACAGGTACCACTTCCCTCCACTTTTCTCTCTAGACAGAAAGGGGAGTGACTGCTAATGGCTTTGGGTTTCTTTCTAGGGGTGATGAAAATGTTCTGGAATTAGATGGTGATAATGGTTGCACAACTTTGGGACTATTCTCAAATCTACTGAATTGTATACTGACGAAGGGTGAATTTGATGGCATACGAATTATTTTTCAAAAACAGAGCAAATTAATAACTTACACCACCTCAGCTTTTATTCTCCAGCTGGGATCACAGTCATTTATAAGGAGACTGTGGCCTTGGGGCAGCTGGGTGGCTCAGTCGGTTGGGTGTCTGCCTTCAGCTCCGGTCATGATCCCAGGGTCCTGGGATCGAGTCCCGCATCGGGCTCCCTGCTCAGCGACGAGTCTGCTTCTCCCTCTGCTCCTCCCCCCAGCTCGTTCTTTCTCTCTCTCTCTCTCAAAAATAAATAAAATCTTTAAAAAACAAAAACAAAAACCAAAAGGAGACCCTGGCCTTGGGATTATGCATGGGAAATGCTGAGGGCTCCCTCCCTCCCTCGGCTCCCAGCAGAGCTGTCTCTCCCCTCCCTCGGTCCTGGCGGGCTCAAGGAGAGAAAACCTAAATAGGAGGTTAGGACAAGTATTTGAATTAAATGAGACTCCTAGGGGAAAACCTGCATCAGGTAGCGCATCTCAAGTCCAGGTCCTGCCTGAGCGCTGTGTGACTCAGCCCGTCACTCCTGTCCCTTAATGACATGATGATACTTCCGTGTAAAGGAAAATGATGGTCCTCCCCTCGGGCACGACCTATGACATCGAAATTCATCCACTTGCATATTCTTTTGCTTTTTCTTCAACAGAAGGATTTCATCTGTTCTTTTCTCTTCGTATCAGACGAACTATGCCCTTCCACAACATATTTCAACGTTTTCAATTATTTTAATAATATTGGCCACGTATAGAAAGCAGAGGCGCCCTGAGAAGCACAAATGGCATTTGCAAAGAATCACCAAAGTGGACCTCAGAAATGATCCCAGGGGCCACACTGGGTCACTGTGACAGCCAGGAGCCAGGCTTGTTTCTATGAGGTACACAGAGAGATGGTCTGATTTCTGGCCCATTGCTTTTCCTGAAATGCTTAAGTTGTTTTGTTTTGTTTTGTTTTGTTTTGTTTTGTTTTGTTTTGTTTTGTTTTGTTTTAAGAAAACACAGGAAGGAAATGTGCAATTGTCATTTCACATATAAAGTTAAAAAGTACGGAAAGTTTTCTCAGTAAGGATATGTAGTACATGTGAAAGTAAAAAAAGAAAAGAAAGCTCATATAACATATCCTCTCCATACACTAAACAGCCTCTCAAGCATATGGCATGGCTGTTATCTTCAGGGTGTGAAATATGAGGGTTTCCTGTAATTCTGCCTTAAGATTGAAGAGATGATTTAATGAAAGACAGGTTTTCAAATGGCAATTGCTAAATACTGAATTTTACTCTGCACCCGGGACTTAACGTATGTACATCTCACGTAAGTCTTATTTTGCCCCATGGAAGCAAATGTTATTATGCCCATTTCACAGATGAGGAGACTGGGGTTCAGGAAGTGAGTCTGCTCCTCTGACCCTGCCCCACTGCCTTCTCTTTTATTACACTCACCACACCTTCTCTCTCTCTCTCTTTAAATTGAAGTATAGTTGACACACAACGTTACATTCGTTTCAGGTGTACAACACAGTGTCTCTCCTTTTTGATTTTTCTAGAAAATAAATATGGGTCACAAAGAAGGGAAAAGTCCCCTCGATGTTTACCGAAATCTAACTATCTAATTAGAGGTTTATTCACTCATCGAAAGAATGATTTTTGAGTGCTGCTCTATGGCAGGGACTGTCCTAGGTGGGGGTTCACTGGTAAAAAGACACGGACCCAGGGTCTTGTTCACGAAGCTTACATTGAAACACAGAGATCGGGCAACAAAAAATATAAACAGGTTTCTTTTTAAATGTAGAAGATAATTTTAAATTGCAAGAGTGCTATGAAGGAACAAAGTGGGTGATGTCACCTAGTGAAATTAAGAGTGAGAAACTACTCTAGATGCATCTTAGTAGGTCCAGGCGGACAGTAAGCTAAGACCCAAAAGGAGAAGAAATGAGTCTTACAAACACCAGAAATGGCTTCTATGAAAGCAACTACACACAAAAGGAATAGCGAGTACAATGGTCCTGGGGTCCGAATAAGCCTGACCTTGAGGACTACTGAGGAAAGAGAAGACCAGTGTGGACTAAGGCAAAATGAGGGTGGGGGGTCCAGTTTTCATTTCTGCCCTCTCTCCTAACAGTATCATGCTAGGTCTCACAAAGAACGTAGCATGACCTTTAATTCCAGAATAAGGGAATGCGTAATGGCTTCTCTCCCTTCGTGCTGTGCCCAGGAGCTACAGCTGATGTTCTAAAGAACCTATGACCACATGAAAGACTCTCACTACCATCAGCCACCAGAGACATGCAAATCCAAAGTGCAGTGAGGAATCACGTCCCGTTCACTAGGAAGGCTGGATTAAAAAGGGGACAATACCAAGTGTTGACGAGGATGTAGAGAAACCGGACCCCTCGTACATGGCTGGTGGCGATGTAACGTGGTAGAACTGCTTTGGAAAACAGTCTGGTGGTTCCTCGATCAGTTACAGACAGAGCTGCCATACGACCCAGCAATCCCGTTCCTAGACACATGTGCAAGAGACGTGAACACACACATTTACACAAAAACTGGTACACAAATGCTCACAGCAGCATTATTGATAATATCAGAGCAAAAAAAGTGGACACAGCCCACATGCCCATCAACCGATGAATGGATAAACAAAATAGGGCCCATGTACGTAAGGGAATATTATTTGGCAATAAAAATGCTACAACACGGATGAAACTTGAGGATATTAGGCTCAGTGAAAGAAGCCAGTTACAAGGGACCACATATTGTATGATTCCATTCATAGGAAATGTCCAAAGTAGGCCAATCCATAGAGATTGAAAGAAGATTAGTGGTTGCCAAGGCTGAGTAGGACGGGGGATGAAGGGGGGGTGATGGCTGGAGATACAGGATTTCTTTTGGGATAATGAAAATGTTCAAAAAATTATTTGTGGGAATATACGTATAACCCTGTGAATATACCAGAAACCACAGAATTGTACACTTTCGGTGGGTGAATTGCATGGTCTGTGAATGATCACAATAAAGCACTTTTAAAAAGTAAAGAAAAAAAAAGTAAAGAAGCCACGGTGCCCTGGCTTTTAGAAGGACACATCTGAAAAGTTACAGAATGGGGAGAGCTGGGTGGCTCAGTTGGTTAAGAGTCTGACCTTTGATCTCAGCTCAGATCTTGATCTCAGGGTTGTGAGTTCAGGCCCTGCACTGGGCTCCATGCTGGGTGTGCAGTCTACTTAAAGGGGGGGGGGGAACTTTGTGAAAAGTTACATAATAGTTTATCACTTTATTCTCTTTAGTACTTCATCTGCCAAGAATGTTATAATTATTTTTATTTTGTGACATAGCTGCAGTTGTGGTGAGCACAGCATAATGTATAAACTTCTGAAATCACTATGTCCTACACCTGAAAATAATTGTGTTACTATGTCAATATACTCAAATAAAAAAACTTTAAAAAAATACTTTTATTCTTTTATCACCACACGAATGAACTAAGAGATGCTATGTAGTTTTTAACCTACATTATCCCAACGAGGAATAAATAAGTCAGTGACCTTGCCACAAGTCTTGTAACTGGGACTGGAACTCATCCTAACTCTAGGCCAAGGTCAGCTCCTGTGCCTCACCCCCACGTCCCCTTCCGCTCCACAATGACCAGGGCCCATTATCTGGGGATACTCTTAAGTATTTACCTGCGAGCAGCACACACGCCCAGGCTTTGTTTTCCAGAATGAACTGCACTTCTAATCCAGTTAACTTTTCCTCCTTTTCTTTCCAAGGTCTGGCCAACCGCAGAGAAGCCCCAGAGATCTTAGAGGAGCTGGGAGACATGTAAATCGGTCCCTAATTCAGGAGTGGGGGGAAGGGAGAGGGAAAGAGAGAGAGAGGGAAAGAGAGCGAGAGAGGGAGAAGGAACAGGGAGCCACCGTGGCGGGATGAGTAAGCTCTCCCCGAAACCACCACGCTCGAAGAACCACAGGTGGTTTGGTTTTGCCCGTGAGCTCCCTGTCGCTTTGCCAGGAGGCCAGTTTCTCAGCTTCTATTTTCCTAACAGGCGATCTCGAGAGCCAGTGCTGCTGAAGGAGGCTAGGAGGGGTGAGGTTTGCAGGAAGAAAGGAGGCAGCTTTTATAGGTGGGGGAAGAGCAGAGATGGTTAAAGGTAAAATTCACTCACACATGTATAAACCTTCCTCTGTCTGCTCACAGAACTGTACTATTCATGAAATACTCATCAGAGCATTTGGAGTGCGTGTGTGTGCGTGCGTGTGTGTGTGCGTGCGTGTGTGTGTACTGAAGGTGAGTAGCAGTATCAGGGAGCCAAGACACCCTGGCGAGAGGCAGGTTACACAAACACATAAATCCTCATGAATCGTAATTGCAAACCTGGGACTAAAATGTCTGTGGGCTACAGGGCAGGGACATTCATTTGCACAACCTCCATTTCTCCCCTCTTGCACGGTCCTCGCGTCAGCTCGCTGCCCTAAATCACGGGCAAATTCAACTTCATGATTCCCAACGCTTATTTTTTGATAACAAATGGGCGCACCAGTTACATTCGAAATGCTTCCAATTTCTGAACATCTGTTCAAGGCAAATCTCATCAGAATGGGGTCGAAATTATTCAACTGCATGGAAATACATATGAAATACGGCATTTTCCCCTAAAGGGAAGATGTTCTGGTACAGAAAACAAGAGGTGTGAGGGATTTCAGGCATTTGCCTCAGAAGCTGAAATAAGTTTTTTTCTCCAACCTAAAGTCAAAGTTCCTCGCTCAAAGGATGGAGAGAAAAGAGAAGACACAAGCTGGACACACTACAGGGAATTCAAATGAGCTCAAGGAGGCATCGTAACTGCTGTCGTTAGATCTGAAAGACAACCAAGTATGGAAACTAACAGTTATATTTAAAAAGAGGGAAGGAAAAAAGCAGGGAAAGAAAAGGGGGGAGAGAGGGGCGCCTGGGTGGCACAGCGGTTAAGCGTCTGCCTTCGGCTCAGGGCGTGATCCCGGCGTTATGGGATCGAGCCCCACATCAGGCTCCTCTGCTATGAGCCTGCTTCTTCCTCTCCCACTCCCCCTGCTTGTGTTCCCTCTCTCGCTGGCTGTCTCTCTCTCTGTCAAATAAATAAATAAAATCTTTAAAAAAATAATAAATAAATAAATAAAGTAAATATATGTACCACTTTTAAAAAAAAAAAAAGAAAAGGAGGGAGAGAGAAGGAAGCAGGAGAGACGGAGGGAGGAACGAAGGTGGTCAGGATCCGAGTTTCTGGGGCTCATCCAGAGGAAAATCCTCTCTTTACTACTTCTCATCTATGTCAGAGGCAAGCCTCCTATTTATATATACAAATGCGTCTCCCGTTTGAAAATGAGACTGAATTCTTTCAACCGTCCATCCTATGTTATTTCAAAATGTCTCTTTTTAAAATTTTGTGTAAAATCAATTAATTAACATATACTGTATTATTAGTTTCAGAGGTAGAGTTTAGTGATTTCTGAGTTGCTTGTAACACCCAGTGCTCATTCCATCAAGTGCCCGCCTTAATGCCCATCCCCCAGTTACCCCATTCGCCCCACCCCCTGCCCTCCAGCAACCCTCAGTTTGTTTCCTAGAGTTCAGGCTCTTATATTGGACAGGAACAATCTGATTACCCCCACTGATGCTTCTAGAAATCCAGAAGTCTGCCCACAGGGGCTGGCAGGTTATATGAATGAAAAGGGCTGGAGCTGAGTGTTAAACACGAGAAATCATCTTCTGCACAGAGAAGGGCCGCGGGGGCAAGCGCCCCGGGCTCAGGAGTTGGTGTGAAAGGCAGGGGTGAAGCATTTGGAGGAGACACTATGGGTCTGCGGGCAGAGGACAGTGGGTACAAAGGAGATACACAGGAATAGACAGATACGAGAAGAAGACGGGACAGGAAACAAGATCTTTCTGTATCAAGAACAATAAGGTGTCGCAAACGATTTAATCTGTGAAAATAAAAGATTGAGAGTAATTCCAGGCCAAGCTCATTCCTTATCAACACATCAATTTCTTAGACATGCGTCTGCCCTTCTTTATCTGAAGTATAAAGGGAACTGTCTCCCTCCTGGCAAAATCTGGACCCTAAGGGGTCCAGAAATCATAACAGAACCTAAAAGAAGATTCAGTTCACTGGAGAAGGGGCAACGGCAGCAGGACCTCCGCAGAGAAGAATAACCAAGTTGGCTGTAACAAGACTTTTCTACAAAGAATATTTTTCACATATTTCATATTAAAGGGCATTAAGCATGGGAAGAATTTTATATTTTAAATATGCAGAAAATAATCATATAGGAGAACACAGTCAAGAGAAAGCTCTTCCCAAATTGTAAAAGTACATGCCAATATATCACATTATTAAATTGAATTTTAAATGGTTTCAGAAACTTTATTTATTCCTCATTGGAATAGACGAACTGTATTTTTACTTGGTGATTGTGCTTACTTTACTTTCATGGATGGCCCCTTTGACAGCCAAATAGGTAGTGAGAGGCTAAATATTAGCACGACTGCTATCCACTAAGTACAAGGAATATCAACAGTCAGTTCCACCTATCACTGGACATCACAAAACTTTTACAATTGCATCATCATTCAGCTGTGAAAGCAAAGAAAATAAATCCAATTAGAAATTTGGGGGTGGGGGCGCCTGGGTGGCTCAGTCGGTAAGCGTCTGCCTTCAGCTCAGGGCGTGATCCCGGCGTTCTGGGATCGAGCCCCACATCAGGCTCCTATGCTGGGAGCCTGCTTCTTCCTCTCCCACCACCCCTGCTTGTGTTCCCTCTCTCGCTGGCCGTCTCTCTCTGTGTCAAATAAATGAATAAAATCTTAAATTAAAAAAAAAAAAGAAAAGAAAAATTTGGGGTGATCCTTTGAAATTAAAAATGTAGTTTCTATTTCTTTCTACCCAAAATAATGTACAAATACACATCAAGAGTGGGAACTGAGGTCATGACAACTGCAAATACTAAAAGTAACAAATCCTATATATGAAATACGTAGGGGACCCATTTAGAGACAGAAAATAAAAGTATCAAGCTTGTTTGGTTGGGATTCCAAGCAAGTTTAATACTCCTTCTACTATGAATGATCACAGTTTATTGAAATGCCCTTATTTCTGGTAAACCTTCCCCTTACAAAGCACTTTAATGCCATGCAACGGCCCTGGAGTTCATAATTCTCCCAGAGAGACAAGCGATGGTTCATTTCCCATAGTGCACATTTTACTCAAAAATAGGAAAGCAAGACATCGATCGGGAAAGGAAGCATTTTGCACAGAGACAAAAGCCTGCCGAAGTCTCAACTTTCCTCTATTAGCAGAATTTCTCCTAAGGGCCACGTTTGGAGTCCTGCTGAAACTAACCATGCCGAAAATGCCTTCCGACTTTTGTGCTTTTTTACCTTGTGAACCAAAGCATCTGTGAACATCAGCCGCATGTGGGGAGCCAGTCTGGCCAAGCTGGGAGCAGAGAGATTTTCTTTCCAAATGTTTGCATTTCCTCTTCTAAGTGACAGCTCCCACTATGACCTTGACAGCCATTTAGTGGGGCTGGATTTAACAGATTCCAGGAAATGCCAACAGAGATCAGTTTCTGTTCATCTCTAATTTGTTGCAGTGAGAAAAAAGAAGGTCTCTTCTCTTTTCTCAGGCAGTGTATTACGCCTTCACGATGGTATTATTACTGCCACAGCTCTCACGTCATCACAAACATACACAATCTCAAATGAACACTCACCACAAACACACACCAGGAAGCAGAGGTAGCGATCGGCAATGAGATTAAATCTGCCCTTTGGCTCCCGATCTTCAGCTAGTCCAGAATTTCTGGCAAGTTTGCTATACCTAAGAGGAAACATCCAGCTTCCAAATAAAGTTGACTTTCACCTTATCTGAACTGAGTTGGAGCTCAGGTCTGCTCCAAGATAGGCAGTCACTCAAAAAATAATAATAATAATAATCTTATCTCCGCACTAATTTCCCAAACTCCTAGGGCATGTCCCCACTTAGGGGACATGAATTTCTCTGTTGAGAATGCACGCAAGTGGCTCCATCCTCTACTTCTCTGCTGATCTCGGGAAATTAATTCAGTTGGCTGGGGAAAGCCGAGTGAGACTGTCCTTCTCATGATCATTTTAATCAGCCCCCGCCGCCTCTGAGTGAAGAAGGGCAGCCTCTCCGATATTCCGGGGGCTCACCGTCCCGACCAAGCCCTCCCAGCCCAAGCAGGGCCGCAGAAAAACTCACCTGCCATTCTTGGTCACGATCATTTCGTTAGTGACTTCCTTGAATCTCTGCCAGAGAGGGGCATCCTCCAAGATGATCTGGAGTTGCTTCTCCGTAGGGTCGCCTTTTTCCCTCCCTGCCTGCAGCTCACTTTCTACCACGTTGAGGAGGCGAGAAACAGTGCCATCGCTGTTCTGGGGGCCCAGCTCGCTCATGGCCATAGGCCCCTCTCAAACTTGGCTGAGAAGCGTCACCTATCTCGCCTGCTACCACCTCCTTCCTCCTCTCACTTGCCTGCGTTTCAAACCCAGCTGGGCAGTGCCTGGGGAGCTGGAGAGAAGATGCCCTGGCTCTTGCCTAAGCTCCTAGCATGACACCCCTTAAAGTCTCCAAATTATACCACCAACCTGTTAAGCTTTAGTGGGGAGGGGGAGGGAGGGGAGAGGTAGGAAGAAAAAGCCCTCTCTTAATTACTCATTGGATCAGGTGGGAGAGAGCCTGGCTTTCCCATTGGCTGCTGTGCATAGAATAGACGTTTAAGAAGAGTACTCCATCCAAATTATCAGGCTTTTATCTTGTTGTACCTGAAGAGGTCTAATCACTGTTTTGAGGACCATTTTCCCATTAATTAAAATTGTTCCAGGCCCAGACTGCAACAATCAGGCAAATCATGTTTGTGTATAAATCGTGGCATGTGGCACCTATAGGAAAAGAAGTCCTGGGGAGGATCGGCAAACTTGATGCCAAAGCAGCCTTCCCGGACACAGTCAAGAACCCAAATCCCGCAGCTATCTCCTAGCCCCAGAGAGAAGAGCACGCATGGAAGGCCAAGGGCACTGTGCCAGGCCTGTGACAGCCGCACCGGAGAGGGAAGCAAGATGCTCTGTGCACCACCACCCACTCAAGGGTCACGATCCAGAGAAAAGGAAAGAGCTAAGGTGTCCTTTCTCCCCAGGCGCCCCTACTGCTCCTCTCCCTCCTGAGGGACCCTATGGACACGCACGCTCTGCTCATCCCAAGGGCCCTCAGCGCCTCTGGCAAACAGAAGGACTTCCCCCTAGGACTCAAAGCCCCAATTTGTTTTTGTCCAGCCCTCGGGCCAGAGGGAGAAAAAAAACTCATGTAGCATCATATTACTCTCTCTGTGGAGGCACTCTGCCCTCAGCGACTGAAAATAAGCTGTTGACATGACGATGCGGAGTTACTTTGCTCTAGAAGGATCCAGAAGGATCCAGAAGGGCTCTCTGGCTCTCCTGTTGGTCCATGACCTATCTGCATTCCAGGGTGAATTCCCACATTCCCTGGTAATACACTACTAGTAGAAAATGCTTCTTTCACCCGTGACACACAGTACAAATTGGGGAGGTGAGGGAAAGGACCGAGGTAGGTAGCTCTACCTTCCTGACCCAGAGTAGATCCTGGGGGTTGTGAGTTGTTCTCTCACTACAACCCAAAGAGGATCAAAACAAAGGAAAAATAAAAGCAAAAATGATGAGATAAAATCAGGGTAAAGATAGTACTTAAAATGCATTCAGGGCAGGGGCACCTGGGGGTTGGGGGGCTCAGTCAGTTGAGCATCTGGCTCTTGGTTTTGGCTCAGGTCATGATCTCAGCTTCGTGGGATCCAGCCTCTTGTTGACGCTGGGCTCTGTGCTCAGCGGGGAGCCTGCTTAAGATTCTCCCTCTCCCTCTGCCCCCCACCCCCCCGTGGCTTGTGTTTGTGCTCTAAATAAATAAATAAATCTATCGATCAATCTTTAAAAAAAAAAAAAACTAAATATACTCTTACTGTATGATCCAGCAGTCACTTCCCTTGGCATTTATCCAAAGCTGTTAAAAATGTATGTCCATACAAAACCCACACAGAGGTTTTCTGCAGCTTTATTCATAATTGTCAAAAGTTGGAAGCAGCCAAGATGTTTTTTAATAGGTGAATGGTTAAATAAATCGTGGCACACCCAGACAATGGAATACTATTCAACACTAAAAAGAAATGAGCTCTCAAAGATGAGAAGACATGGAAAACCCTTACATTCATACTACTAAGTGAAAGAAGTCCGTTTGAAAAGGCTACATACTGGAAACTATGACGTTTTAGAAAAGGCAAAACTATGGAGATGGTGAAGACTGGTGTTGCCAGGGGTTGGGGAAAAAGAGGGATGAAGACGTAGAGCACAGGGGATTTTTAAGGTAGAGAAAATACTCCGTGAGATACCATAACGATGGATACATGTCATCATACATTTGTCCAAACCCACAGAATTTACAACGCCAAGAAGGAAACCTGAGGAAAACCCTGGGGGGGATGCCTGGGGAGCTCAGTCGGTCAAGCATCTGCCTTCCGCTCAGGTCATGATCTCAGGGTCCTGGGATCCCCGCTCAGGAGGGGAATCTGCTTCTCCCTCTCCCTCTGCAGCTCCCCCTGCTCACGCTCTCTGTCAAATAAAATCTTTTTTTTTTAATTTAAAATATTAATAAAAATAAACTTTGTTTGAAAGAAAGGAAAGAAAGAAAAAGAAGAGACAGAAAGAAAGAAAGAAAGAAAGAAAGAAAGAAAGAAAGAAAGAAAGAAAGAAAGGAAGGAAGGGAGAAAGAGAAAGAAAGAAAGAAACCCTGGACTTGGGGTAATGATGATGTGTCAATGTAGTTCATCGATTGTAACAAATTTACCATTCTGGAGCCGATGTTGATAGCAGGGGAGGGCTGTGCATGGTGGGGGGGGGCAGAAGGTATATGGGAAATCTGTATACTTTCAGCTCTGTATTGCTATAAAATTAAAACTGCTCTAAAAACTAAAATCTATTAAGGGCAGGGAGTGGGAGGGCACTCTACATGTGTAACTAAATTAAGGATCTGGAGATGGGGAGATTATCCAGAATTATCAGGGAGAGCCCAATATAATCCCAGTGGTCCTTATATGAAGGAGCAAAAGGATCAGAGCCGAACAGAGAAGGTGTAAGGACCGAAAGCAGATGTCAGAGAAGAGAGAAGATGCTACGCTGCTGGCTTGGAAAACGGAGGAAGGAGTCACAAGCTGAGGGATGCAAGAAGATGGAAAGAGAAGGAAATGGATTCTCCCTTAGAGCTTCTGGAAGGAACATCTGCCAACATCTGGATTTTAGCCCAATGAAACTGACTTAAGACATGGGACCTCCAGAACTAGGAGATAAATTTGTGTTGTATTAAGACACTAAGCCTGTGGTATTTTGTTACAGCAACAATAAGAAACTAACACCAAAAAAAAGAAAAGAAAAGAAACCAATACAAAGACCACAACATATCCATCCAAGGAGAGATTTCAAGAAGGCACGGCTTAGAACCGTGGCATAAGTGTGGCTCTGAGCTTCCTCTTCCAAAGAGGGGGGGAAATTGGGCATAATGACATTGCGTTCCTAGAATAAAAACAAGCCATTTGCCTGGGAGAAATTTTTCCCGTGAATCTTTATAAAGAAACACTGAGTGACACAGTGAACAATGTTTCCTCAAACAGTCCTTAATATCACTAAGATGAGGATCCCTGCCTTCAAAGAATTTAACAACCTAAGAGGGAGGAAAAGGCATCTCCCCAGAGAACTCCAATACAGAGTGTGCAAAGTGTTCTGGAAGTACCAATACGGGAGAAAAGGAGGAAATAATTGGGTTATTTTCTTGTGAGTTACATCCCAAATCGTGAGCTCCTGAAAACTAGGTTAGCGGGTTAGCTCATGAGTCTCCTCAACCTGGGGGCCCAGGAGGGAACAGCTCTTAGGGAACAACGCAATGGCCAGCCCCAAGAGAGGGTCCCCTTGCGATAAGAATGGTGTACGCTCTCCTGGCTTGCCATCTGGCCTCTCCAGACAGCTACTCCCCTTTCTAGGCTAAGTCTCCTCTGAGATCTGTGTTATGTTAGGTATTTCAGATGCAACCACATGAAACTGCTGATACTCAAACTCTGTTTTACCTGAAAAAACAACCATTTCATATGGCTTAACCTAATTTTTGGATTTGAAACTAATATAAAATGCCTTGACTGATACATCTAGATAATAGTATCATTTTACTTGGATAATTGTTTTCTAGCTACTAAGTTATCTTATTATATATGACTTTGAGAAACATAAGCAAGAACGTAAAAACTACCCGGAATCTCAACACCCCGAGATGACTTCTGTTAACAAGTCTGGCACAGCTATTTTTTACCTACAAATATACACATAGTCTCCCCTTTAAAAAGTGGGGTTAAAAACAGCATGGCAGATTGAATACATGCTTTTATACCTGCTCCCCACCAAGCCCCTCTAAAATGGCACTAAGGAAATATAAAATGTGAACCCCCAAAGTTGAAGCATGCAGAAGAGGAAATGGGGGCAGATAAGAGATGTCAACCAAGCTGGAAACTGACAAAATAAATGGCTGTGTGGCACCCGATGGAGCAGATGTGAGAAAGTTGAAATCTAAGCTTTGCTGTCAGAAGCCCGTGTGTGCCACAGAGCTCCGAAATATCTCCGGCATTGGCTCCATCACATACCTCTGAAATGGAGGGGGTGGGTGCTTCTGGCTAGGACCAAACAGGAAGCGGTCTTGCAATTTTCTAGAAGAAGCAGTTACCTTTTAATATCCCCACCCCTCAGCCAAGCAATTGTCTTCCCCCTATTGCAGCAGAATACAAGAGACTGACTTTCAGAAGAGAGAGGGTTTGAGAGGATTTGTACTCAGAGACGGCAGTCACTGTTGGGGGCAGGGCTGAGGAACACACTGAAAACAGAGGATTAAGACACACTCCTTAAGTAACAGATTTGATGACTCCTCAGTGAAATGACCCAACCCCAATTACCACTGATGCCAATGAAATGGGGAAGGCCAACATTTGTAAAGCCCTGCCCGTGCACACAGCTATTCCATCAGCATTTATGTACCTCGCCCTTAAATAAAACCACACCTCTCACCACATATCAGACAGGCCAGTCAGACCAAAGGGAAAAAATTAACTAAAAAAGGAATTCTGAAAAAACAGAGACCATTCCGTAATCTCACCCAAGACTTGGAGTCCTTCTCCAACCTCATTCAGGTTGTTGGCAGAATTCTGTTCCTTCTGGTTGAAGGACTGAGGCCCGCAGCTCCTAGAAGTCACCCCTCTCTCTCCATTACCATTTCAGAGCGTAGTTGTTTGCTTTTTTCCTCCAGGCCAGCAGGAGAATATCTGCTGCTGCTTCGTTTTGCTTTGGAGAGCTGATTAGGTCAGACCCACCCAAGATGATCTCCCTCATATTAAGCCACAGTCAACTAATTAGGAATCTTAATTACATCTGCAAAGTTCTTTTTGCCATATAAGGTAACATAATCACAGGGAAGATATCTCATCATCTTCAGAGGTCCTGCCAAAACTCAAAGGGAGGGGATTATATGGGGCATGCCCACCATGGACAGAAATCTTGGCAGCCATCTTCAAATTCTGCCTACCAGAGTACACTAAAAATAAACAAGCAAGAAAACAAGTGGAAAACCTGAAGCAACCATGAACTACAAGGGAAAAAACAAGTTGTCCAAAGAAAATGTAATCACAGTATACTGTGACCTAACTGAAAACACAATTGTCAAAACGTAAATATTAAATATTGATTTAAACAAAAATCATGATATTAAGATGATGAGAGAAGGAGAAATTTATATTGTAAGGAAAAGGGGGTGCTAAATTCTCATCTCCTACAGTGGGAAGATAGTAAATAATGTCTAAAATTCAAAAAGCAAGAGACAGCAGTATAGATATAATGTCTAGAAACCTGGAGAAAACCGACACAAGTAAAAGCAAAAAGAGAGGAAAGTGATTGCCTCTAGAAAGAGAAACAGGTGAATGCTGTTTGTGTGTGTGTGTGTGTGTGTGTGTGTGTGTGTATGTGTGTGTGTGTGTGTAATAATTTTTTAACCATATGAGTAAATAAAACACTAATAAAATTTATTTTATAATCTAATTTTTAAAGTTTATAAGAATATTTTCCAATGTTTTCAAATAATAGCCTACATTATTACTTTAATGTTTATAAATCATTCCATCTTATAAATGGGGCATGTTTTATTTAACCTATCTTCTATTCTTAAATACTTACTGGTTCTCTGGGGTTTTTTAAATAATTTTACACAATTTGACAAAAATTCTAGACAATAAATATTTGGGAACATCTATGATTAGTTTCTTACACTGTATTTTCAGAAATAAGGCTAGTTGATGAGAACAAAATATGCTAAGCACTTCATATGCATTATTTCATTTAATCCTTAAAACAATCCTATAAGGTCAGTGCTATGATGATATTCATTTTTAGGTGAGAAAATTTAAGCTTACAGTGGTTTTAAGTAATTTGCCCACAGGCATCTAGCCAGTGAATAGAAAGGCCAGTATTTGAGCCTAAGGAGTAGTTTCTTCTTTTAACCATTATGTTATACCAAGTACTTAATAAGTACTAAGCAGTATATGCTTACCAAGTACTTACTAAGTATTACATGCTTATATACATGATCGCATATAATATTCATAACCTGGTAAAGAATCATTGCCACCACCACTACCCTTTTTTTTTAACTACAGGGAGGGCACTCAGGCTCTGCGGAATTACATATCCTGCTCATGTCACATACCAAGTAAATGGTAAAGCCATTTCAGTCTGGATTATTCTTATTCCAAAGACTACTGTTATTTTATCTACTAGCAATGGATCAATCATTGTATATATTTAAAAAAAAAAAAAAAGGCTCAGAACCCATCATGGAGCGCTTGTCTTGCTCAGAGATAATATGCTATTCTGGCTTTCCATTACAGCAGGTTGCTGCTTTCTGAATTATCCTCTAAGAGCCTCTCTTTTGCATCCCCAGCATATTTTATAAGTAGGGGTTCTGGTCAAGCTTCTTAGAAAACGAGTCACTTGGGGTGCCTGGATGGCTCAGACGGTTGAGCGTCTGCCTTTGGCTCAGGTCATGTCAGGGTCCTGAGACCTAGCCCTGCATCAGATTCACGCTCTCCCCCCACTTGCGCTCTCCCCCCACTTGTGCTCTTCCCCCAACTTGCGTTCTTCCCCCATTAGTGTTCTCTCTCGCTCTCTCAAATAAACAAAATCTTTAAAAAAAAGAAAAGTCACTTATCTGTTCTCTCTTCAGGTGTCTTTGCAGTACAACATGTCCCTAAAATACAGAGTTCAATCTTAGATAATACGTGATTTAATGTCATATCTTCATCATTTAAAAACAGAATTTCATACCTGCATCTTAGGGCTAAATCACTAAACTGTTTTGCCTTCAGTTTCATATGCCATATTACTTTTAACCTAAACCTAGCAGCTAGATAGAAGGCACTCTATAATTATTGTTTATTGTTTAATATATCAAGATGCAATGAGGTAGAAACTGCTATTTAGGAAAACTCATTGTTTCCGTTTAATTATATTTTAATATAATTTAATTATAATTTCAATATAATTTTAGAGGCAATATAATATTTATTGAGACATTTTTAAGAGAAAACTAATACTTCATAAGAATTTTTTTCAAGAATATTTTTGTTTTTAAAACACATTGCTATCTTTGAGATAACCTAAAGCTATTTTGATGAAAAACATTGAAAGATAATATTCCATTAAGAACGCTAAAAACAGTTTTAAAGGAAAATAATGAATAATAAAACTAGTATGTTTTAAGTCAAATATTACATGGTTCTTCCTAGATTGGGGAATGTTGTACTTTCAACAAAGTGTCAAAAAAAAACAAAACAAACACACACATGCACAACCAAAAGAACTCAACACAATTAAAAATAAATATACTATTCATAATCTGTGTAGAAGCCATGCCCTGGGGATTTAATAGCAGAGTGGAGACCAAGGGGCGCCTGGGTCGCTCAGTCGATTAAGCATCTGCCTTCAGCTCAGGTCGTGATACCGGGGTCCTGGGATTGAGCCCCACAACGACCCCTCCCCCCCAACCCATGCTCGCTCTCTCTCAAATAAATAAAATAAAATAAAGTAAAATAAAATAAAATAATAAAATAATAAACAAAATAAAATAAAATGAGATGAGGAACTGAGACATCACACAAAACCCTAAGCACCTAAAAACCTGGCCCCTGGAGAGCTGTGCAGACATGCAACACTCCGTGTGGTCAGCCACACACCGTGGCGTGTCCACAATCCACCCGTGTAATTGCTGCTCCAGCTTCTCACCAACGCTTCCCAACACGCACGAGTGGTGACCCCACGATCGTCATGAAGAAACAGACACACAACTCCACAACCCAGGTGCCGAAATCCTCTTTACAGAACATGTGAAGTGTAACAAGGAAACTTGCTGTGTAAGTAATTCTATTGTGAATTCTATAAAAAAGCAAAGACCTCCTTTTGTAACAACCCACCCACCTAAGGATTTCGTGTGGATCTGGATTTTCATTTAAGGGCCTGCTTCAAAGGGGGCCTGGCGCTTACTCTGGGCACCACGTCTGACCTCAAGGAGCTCAGGGTTGGAGGAGACTGCCCAGTTACCTGCAGTGCTAGCTTGGCAGGGAGTCCCCCCAAGGAGGAGGAACGGGAAGGGGAGAGCCAGAGACTACTTCACAGAGCAGGGGACACTTAGGCTGCGTTCTGAAAGCATAGCGGTTTGCCTTGGGCACAGAAGGAACTATATTCCAGGAAGAGAGACTATCTGACAAATAGATCAGAGGAATAAAAACACTGAGCATTTAAATAACATCAAGGAGTTCAGCCCATGGAACATTCGACCACATGGGAAATGACAGTGGGCTTTGGATGTTCGGTGTTTCCCATGAGTTAGCGATTTTAGGTGGCGCGTGGACTAACGCTGGTAATTATAATAGAGAAATGTAACCAGCATGTGAAACCCCTGCCTCTAAGGATAATATTTCTTAGCACGGGTAAGAAGTAAAGCTAGAAAAGAGATGTCGTTTAAATTAAAACGTTAGTAAGGCCATAGCGAAGGGAAAACTCGAACCTCACATAGGCGGTGAGACGACCAGCGCTTAGCAAAAGCTGCCATGCAGGATGAGGACTTGCAGGGGGAGTTTAGGCAAGGAGACAAGCTGAGAACAGCATTTTAGGCGGTGTAGGAGCTCGGTGGGAAACCAGGCAGGCACGGGAGATCTGGAGGGGGTGAGGGAAAGCAAGGAGGGGCAATGGGGAAGGAGGACTCCGCAGGGGTGAGCGCTCCTGGGAAGGCAGGGTCCATGGAAGCCGCTGCCCCTGGTATGGCAAAGGAGAAGGCACGTGCAGTCATGCTCGAGGGTCTGGCTGGACGGCCAGGTGGGTGGCGGGACCATTCTCCAGGACAGAACACGGAGTAGAGCTGGGAGGAACAGGTTCCATGCTCCCCACGGTCAGGGGCATTAACTTCCAAGCACAGTCAGCACACCCTTGGACACCACCTGAATATTTGGAACTGGAAGCCGAGCAAAGTAGACACCCGGTTCTGTGACCTCTGGCCTTGAACGCTGCTCAACGGATGAAGGGGGCAAAATGTTCCTCTTCCGCCTGACGACTCAATAAAGTTCTATCTCACGGGCCCAGCAGCTGCCCTGCTGCCAAGCAAGGGTGCGGGGGTTATTAATTAAGGTGTGCCGTCTAGCTGACACCTGATAGCCCCGCTGTGTCCTCTGGCACACAGCGGCCCTGTCTTGGACTTAAAGGGCAGGAATTGAAAGCCACGCAACCTGAGCTCGTGGGCTTGAGCTCCCCTGAACGGTGCCCAGATCCCCGAGCGCAGAATCGATGTCTGCACATTCAGTCCCTGCAGCCTGCGGAAACCTAACACCTTTGTCCAGCCGCCTCCGGTGGCACCGAGAAATTAACACTCACCCCGGTACTGGTCATAATTAAACTGAACAAAAAGACAGCTGCTCCTACCTTTCCTTTTTAATCACCAACCTGCAGCCCTGGGGATTACTAGCTTTGGGGTGATTTAGGGAGGATTACTCTTTCATTAGTGTCCGGGGTCAGTTCCAATACAATGTCATCAGAGCCTTTTAAGAGACCCTCCTAGGCCAACAGCCCATCCCTTCCCATGTCCAAAAGTTTAGATTTTACAAAGCCACTGGCGACCAACTATTTGTCAGACCCCCAAATAGCTGTGATTTTTCATCAGAAAGATCACCCAAAAATGAATTCTGCTCTGAGTTTCTAGTCTATGAGAATGTCATTCTAATCCCCAATTAAGTCTCTGACGATGGTAAGAAGGAAGAGCACAGGGAGAGGAATGAGTGTCCTCCACGTGGACAATGTTGAAAGATCTGTGCTTTCCCTTTACCCACCATCCTCCTGCAGCTAAACGTGGGACGTGGACACACGGACAACTCCAGTGACGGCTGAGCATGTCAGAGACGGGAAAGTGGAAAGACACGAGCCTAGCCAAAGCTTCAAAAAGACATTTTTAAAATATTGGGTGGCAGATAAACAAAATGCGTCCACAGACTCAGTCGGCCTGGCCGTTTGTGACCTCTCTTACCTAGTTATACTTTCGTCCATGCAGCAAACATTCCTCAAGTGCCTCTTCTCCTTCAGGCGCTATGCGAGGGGCTGGGGAAAGCAGTTGGCAAGAACAGACACAGCCAACGCCCTCATGGAACAGAGTCTGCTAAGGACAGGGGCACAGGTCAGGGAGGTGAGGGAAGGCCTCCCAGAGGAAGCGAGGCTTACTCTTGAGATCTGAAGGGCAAGTTGGAAGGAACTTGGCAAAAAGGAAAAATACAGGAAGTTGAAACCGCATATGCAAGGCACACACGGCCAGGGAGCGTGACAGGGAAGAGACAACGAAGGACGGTGGGCAGGCAGGTAGGGGCCGGACCGGACGAGACCGTACAGTCTTGTGGGCCGGGGTCTGAGACATTGCCTCATCCTACAAGCAATGCATTTTGAAAAGACCACTCTGGTTACAATGAAGGGAATGTACTGGAAGAGTGGACGGATGACCTAGGGGCGTTCTCTATGTCCAACAAGCGACGGTGGTGACTTGGAGCCCCTGCACTACCTCTCAGAACCCCAAGGTCACGTCACTTCCGCTGTACAGCGGTCACTTGAATCTAAAATGGTCTCCTTTGGTTCTCAAGGAACAGCTCCATTCCCGGATCAAGAATCTGGGGCGCCAGCCTGTGTTTCCTTTCTTACAGGACTCCCATCCTCTCCGCACCCAGAGTCCCCTTAGAGCCTGTTAGCAAGCTGCGTCTTTCTGTCATAAAGGCCGCAAACCTTTCTCTTCGGACCCTAGTCACAAACGCTGGGAATCTGTGAACAATTTCCAGCTCTAGCAGACTCTGGAGGTGGGCCATCGTAATTATTCCCAAGGTTTTGGTTCAAAAATGCCGCGGAAGGAGTTTCTGCTCTGTTGACAGTACCTTCCCATTCTAATCCCCTCAACCCCATGATAATTTAATAGAGTCTTACTTGTTTAGAAAACATTTCTATCTACAAACTTGTTAGTGATTTTTTTTTAAGATATGTCCATTGGTTGGTTGTCTTATCTACCTTAAATCAAGCTCTTTGCCATTCTAACTAGAAGCTAACATTTCCTCCTTCTTCATGAGTTAGCTTAAGGATAAACATGACTCCAGAAAACAGAAGCATGAGTTCCATCCAACGGTTCAGAAGAAAGTACGTTGAAAGTAGATTTTTGGGAGTGGGGGGATGGGCAAAATAGGTGAAGGAGATTAAGAGGTAAAAACTTCTAGTTATAAACCAAGTCACATAGATGAAAAGTACAGCACAGGGAATATAGTCAATATATTATAATAACTTTGTATGGTGACAAAGGATAACCATGTAAGCATTTCCTAATGTATATAATTGTCAAATCACTCTATTGTACACCTGGAACTAATATTGTGTCAGCTATTCTTCAATTGGAATGAATGAGTGAATGAACAAATGAATGAATGAATGAATGACTAAATAAATAGTTTTTTAAAAAAGAAACTTGGGGGGGTACACCTGGGTGGTTAAGCCTCTGATTCTTGATCTTGGTTCAGGTCATGATCTCAGGGTCATGAGATCAAGCCCTTCATCGGGTTTGGGTTTATTTTTTTTTTTAAGGAACTTTTTTTTTTTTTTTAAGATTTTATTTATTTATTCGACAGAGAGAGACAGCGAGAGAGGGAACACAAGCAAGGGGAGTGTGAGAGGGAGAAGCAGGCTTTCCGCCGAGCAGGGAGCCCGATGCGGGGCTCGATCCCAGGACCCTGGGATCAGGACCTGAGCCGAAGGCAGACGCTTAACGGCTGAGCCACCCAGGCGCCCCCCTTCATCGGGTTCTGTTCAGCAGGGAATCTGCTTCTCTCCCTCTCTCTCTCCACCCCTCCCCCCTACTTGTGCTAATAAATGAATCTTTATTTAACAAATAAAGGGAGGAAGGGTAGGAGGAGAGGGAGAGAGAAACTCTAAGCAGACTTCGAGCTGAGTACGGAGCCCAACACCAGGCTTGATCTCACAACCCTGAGATCAGGACCTGAGCCAAACCAAGAGCCTGATGCTTAACAGACTGTGTCACCCAGATGCCCCAAAAAAGAGACTTTTAATTACCCACCATGTATATGTATCTAAGTCTAATGAGAAATGTCTTTTATAATAGCACACACACACACACACACACACACACACACACACACATATATATACAGAACCAAATGAACAGGTCTTTTAATGTACAACTGAAGCATTTTACCTAAACTAAACGTAATGTTATCATCGAAAACTAAATTATGAAGCACAAAAATTCTAAGGCAGCCCAGCAAACTACTCTGGTTATGAGGAAAGTGGGAAGAATGAAATCCAATTTCACCCTGCCTACACAGACATATTCACAATACTTAACTATTTTTGTTTTGTTTTGCATCTGCTTTGATAGAACTTGAAAGAAGATGGCAAATGAAGAAAATGAGAGAGCGGAGCAAAAAATAAATAAATAAAATAAAAAACAACAAAAAGCCAGGAAGGGAACTAAATGGTCATTACCCGTATTAGTCAATTAGTCAAAAGCTTAAGAATTATTAAAAAACAAAAACAGACATAAAAAGGCCATTTGAGGCTATGATAGAATCTCAAAAGTTAACAGGAGGGTATTTTTGTTTCCATTAATGGCAAACTGAATAAGTCAGAAACAAGTCCTCATGCTGAGGACAAATGCGGAATGTGAACAAAATATAATCCTCTCCTTGAAGTCATCAGAAAGCCAACAAGATGGCAAAGAATTACAAGGTCAGGACACAGAGGAAGAGAGAGGCTAGGGAAGTGATCTAGGTGTTTGCAGTGCTTTTCCCGGGAAGATTTTTGCTGATTTTGAAAGAGGAGGCTAACAATCTGACAAGCACTCTGAAGGCCTCCGGAGTCTGGGGGCAGGGAGACTAGCGTGCCAAGAGGTCCAGCAACTGATACATCCTCCTTATCTTTGGATTTGGCCTTGAAGAGCTGCGCCCCAGGTGAATAAACCAGGAGTAACTTAGCTACTAGTCACCTTGAATTTACCCTGATCAGCCACTTGCCAGATCAAGTACAAATTGTCTCTGGAAGATCCCAGGCTTCAAATTATTTCAGCTAAGCATTCTGCAAATGCAACACCAATGCCTATCATAAAAAGAGGCAAACAAGGAAAAAAGACAATATGAAGGAACACTGGAAAAACCAAAGGACACTAGAAACAGAACTATAAGGGCTTCAGATAATGGATTTGACAGACACATGCTGACCATTATCAGGGAGGTAGAAAGTGTAAGGATTTTTCCACAGGAAACTGAAAACTATTCTTAAGAGAACTAAATGGAAATTCTAGAACTAAAAATACAAGTGAAAATAAGAACTCAGTGTGGATCGGTTCAACAATCTATTAGACACAGCTGAAGACCACATAACCTAGAAGAGGTCAGGATACCTACAATGAAGTATGAAGGAACAAAAGAACTAAAACAGAGAAGAGGAAGAGAGATATCATACTCGAAGGAGAAGAAAAACTATGAAGCAACAGTTGAAGAGGTAAAGGCTAAGACCTTTCCAAAACTAATGAAAGACATTGGGCTAAAGGTTCATGAAGCCCTGAAAACTCTAAGATCCTAAAAAGAAACTGGCACCCAAGTACATCACAGTAAATTACTGAAAACTAAGTACAAAGATGGAAAAAAGGCAGACTGCCTTCGAAGACATACCAATTATCATAAAACGGACTTCTCAGCAGAAACAATCAAAGTAAAAGGACAACAGACTGCTGAGGATGATTCTGGAAAGATAGCACACTAGGAAGAACCAGAAATCTGTCATCCCACCTAGATAACGACTGCACTGGCAGATTCCGATATAACTGTTTTGGAACTCTGGAATCTGTTGAAGGCTTGCAACTTCCAAGGGAAGGCTTGGACAGTAAACTGCAGTTCATTTCGGTGCATTTCAGCTCTTAGCACAGAACAGCCACCCATCCCCCACCCCTAGGCACCTGACAGGCAGCAGTGCACAGGTTCCTGGGGCAGCTACACACAGCTCATAAAGCTAGGGTAAAAAGGACCCTGACCTCTAAATCCTGGAGATCTGTGCTCTGATGGCTGACTCCTGCTCCTTATCACAGAGGCGCACACAAAGAGGTAAGCACCCATTGCTGTTGCACTTCCCCCAACTTACTGCAAGCCCCACTCACTCCAGCCCAAGTCACTGCCAGGAGATTTAAGGGGCCAGCACCCTCTCCCCAGCCACCTTCGTTCTTTTCTTTTCCCCTTTGGGAGCCATATGTTAAAGACGAAGACATTCAAAAACAAGACATATCCTGGGAAACACAGAAAGTGCATGTCCAAGAAAAGGCTCAGAAACGACGACACCTCAGGCTTATCCTTGGCACAGAGACAGCCTACAACAATAAATAATAATAATAATAATAATAAACAAGGGGCGCCTGGGTGGCTCAGTGTCAGTTGAGCATCCAGCTCTTGATCTTGCCTCAGGTCTTGATCTTGGCTCAGGTTGTGATCTCAGGGTTGTGGGTTTGAGTCCCTTTGGGCTCTATGCTGGGCATGGAGTCTGCTTAAAAACAAACAACAGCAACAACAACAAAAACAGCAAAGCCTGGAGAAGACAGAACACCGGCTTCGCGGAACTACCACATCACTATATTCAAATTTCCAGTGTTGGACCAAAACAAAACAAAACAAACAAATAAACAAACAAAATATATGTATCTCACAAGGCATACAAGGACAGGAAAGTATGGCCCATTCAAAGGAAAGAAATAATTCAACAGCATCTGTCCCTGAGAAAGACTTAATGACAAACAGATTAGACAAAGACTTTAAAACAACTGTCCTAAAGAGGCTTAAAGAACCAAAAGAAGATGTGGAGAAAGTCAAGAAAATGATGTGTGAACAAAACGGAAATATCAATAAAGAGGCAGAAACTCTAAAAAAAAAAAAACAGAAGAAGAAGAAGAAGAAACTCTGGCACTGAAAAGTACAATAATCGAAGTGAAAAATTCACAAGAGAGATTCAAAGGCAGATTTGAGCAGGCAAAAGAAGAACTGGTAAACTTAAAGGTAGAACAATGGAAATTATCAAGACTGAGAAACAGAAAAGATTGAATAAAAGTGAACAGAGCCTAAGGGACCACTGGGATACCGTTAACTCCACCAACATATGCCCTGTGGGTGTCCCCAGAAAGACAAAGGGGCAGAAAGAATATCTGAAAAAGTAATGACTGCAAACTTCCTAAATTTGATGAGAAGATATGAATATAAACATCCAAGAAGCTCAACAAACCCCCAGTAAAATGAACTCTGAGACCCACACCAAGACACATTATAATCAAACTTTCAAAAGACAAAGAAGTGAATCTTGAAAGCAGCAAGAGCAAAGTGAATCATCACATACAAGGGAACCTCAGTAAAATTGTCTGCAGATCTCTCATCAGAAACTTTGGAGGCTGGAAGACAGGAAGCCAATATATTCAAAGAGCTAAAAGAAAAAAAAAAACTGTCAACTAAGAATTCTATGTGCAACAAAACTGCCCTTCAAAAGTGAGACCGAAATCAAGAGTCACAGAGTAACAAAAGCTGAACAAAAGCAAGGTGGAAAGAAAGTAAACTAGCCAATACCTCAAAACCATATGGAGAAATAAGATCTCATTAAATGCAAACACATGAGCAATCATGAAAGCCAATTTTGTTGTAAGAACGGTTTGTAACTGTATTCTTGTTTTCTACATAATTTGAGAGACTAATATACTTAAATACAGTTTAAGTAAAAAAAAGGATTACTGTAAAAGCAATTATTATTGTAACTTTAGTTTATAACTCTAAATCCTGTTTTCTACATAATTCAGGAGACTAATGCATTTAGAAGAATTATCAGTTTATGTTTGGGGCACACAATGTATACGGAGGTGTAATTTTGTGACATCAACAACCAGAAGAGGTGGGTACACCGCTGTAAAGGAGCAGTTTTAGTGTGTTATTGAAATTAAGCTGCTATACATTCAAATTAGAATGTGACGACTTTAGGATGGTAAATGTAAACCCCATGGTAACCACAAAGAAATCACTACAGAAAACACACAAAAGGAAATTAAAAAGGAATTTAAACATTTCACTACAAAAGATCAACCAAACACAAAAGAAGACAGGAATGCAAGAAATCAGGGGCAAAAAAAGCTATGGGGCCTCTAAGAAACAAATAACACAGTAACAGAAGTAAGTCCCTCTGATCAGTAATTACTTTTAGTGTAAGTGAATTAAACTCTCTGATCAAAAGACAGAGATTGGTAGAACGAATAAAAAATACATGATCTGGGGCGCCTGGGTGGCACAGCGGTTAGGCATCTGCCTTCGGCTCAGGGCGTGATCCCGGCGTTATGGATTTGAGCCCCACATCAGGCTCCTCCGCAATGAGCCTGCTTCTTCCTCTCCCACTCCCCCTGCTTGTGTTCCCTCTCTCACTGGCTGTCTCTATCTCTGTCAAATAAATAAACGAAATCTTAAAAAAAAAAAAAATACATGATCCAACCACATGCTGTCTATAAGACACTCATTTGGGATCCAAACACATAAACAGTTTGAAAATGAAAGGATGGAAAAAGATACTCCATGCAAACAGTAACCAAAAACAAGTAGGAGTATCTATTCTCATAACAGAAAAATAGACTATAAATCAAAAAAGTTTACAAGAGATGAAAAAGAACACTATATATTAATAAAAGGTTCAATATGGCAAGAATATTTAACAATAATAAACATTTACACACCCAAAGACAGACCATCAAAATACAGGAAATAAAAACTGACAGAACTGATGACAGAAATTAGACAGTTCTACAATAATCGTTGGAGATATCAATACCCTACTTGGAATAATGGATGGAACGACAAAACAGAAGTTAGGAAAACAAGGACGTAAAGAACATAATAACTCAACTTAACCTAACAGACAAATTTGGAACACTCTACGCAAAAACAACAGCATAAACATTCTTCTCAAGTACACATGGGACATTTTCCAGGACAGAACATATGTTAGGCCATGAATTAAGTCTCAACAGATTTTAAAACATAGATAACATACAAAGTATCTTCTCTCACCAAAGTGGAATGAAATTAGAAATCAATAGCATAAAGAAAGCTGGGAAACTCACAAAACTGTGAAAATTGAACAACACACTTTTAAACAGCCAATGGATCAAAGAATAAATCACAAAGGAAATTAGAAAATACTTAGAGATGAATGAAAACAAAAACACAATATACCAAGATTCACGGGATGCAGCAAAAGCAGTGCTAAGGGGGAAATTTATAGCTATTAATGTTTACATTAAAAAACAAGCTCTCAAATCAACAACCTAACTTTGCAACTTAAGGAACTAGAAAAAGATCGACCTAAACCCAAAGCTAGGAAAAGGAACGATATAAAAGATTAGAACAGAGATAAATGAAATAAAGAGAAAAAGGAGAGAAATCAATGAAACAGAAAGTTGCTTCTTTGAAAGGATCAACAAAATTGACAAACCATTCACCAGAGGAAATAAGAAAAAAGACTTAAATTACTAAGAGCAGAAATCAAAGTGGGGGCATTACTACCAATCCCACAGAAATAAAAAGGGATTATGAGCATACTATGCACAATTATATGGCAAAAAAAAAAAAAAAAATAGGTTAACCTAGTTGGAGTGGACAAATTTCTAAAGAAACACAAAACCTACCAAAACTAAATCATGAAGAAATAAAAAATCTGAACAGACATACAACTAAGAAGAAGATAGAATCAGTTCTCAAAAATCTGCCATAGGTGCCTGGGTGGCTCAGTCAGTTGAGCGTCTGATTCTTGATTTTGACAGGTCATGATCTCGGGGTCCTAAGATTGGGCCCTGCATCAGGTTCCCCATTCAGTGGGGAGTTTGCTTCTCTTCTTTACCCTCTCCCTCTGCCCCTTCTCTCACTCATTCTCTCTCTCTAAAATAAATAAAGCTTTAAAAAAAAAAAAAAATCTCCTGCCAAAGAAAAGTCCTGGACCTAATGACTTCACTAGTGAGTTCTACGAAACATTTCAAGAACTAATCCTTCAGAAGTTTTTCCAAAAACTTGAAGAAAAGGTAAGACTTCCTAATTCATTCCGTAAGGCCAAAGACACTACGAGAGGAAACTACAGACCAATATCCCTTATGAACATCAATGCAAAAAAACCTCCACAAAATGCTAACAAATTGAATTTACCAGCATAGTAAAAGGATTGTATACCATAATCAAGCAGGATTATTCCGTGGTTCAGGATGCTTCAACATAGGAAAAGCAATCAATATAATACACCACATGAGCAGAATAGAGGGGAAAAAACACAGTATCATTACAATTGATGCAGAAAAGGCATTTGACAAAATTCAACGCTCTTTCATGATAATAAAAAAAAAAACTCAACAAACTAGAAATAGAAGGAAACTATCTCAACATAATAAAAGTTGCATATGAAAAATCCACAGCTAACATCATACTCAATGGTACAAAACTGAAAGCATTTTCTCTAAAATCATGAACAAGGGAAGGATGCCCACTTTTGTTACTTCTATTCAACACAGTACCGTAAGTTCTGTCCAGAGCAATTAGACAAGAAAGAGAAATAAAAAGCATCCAAACTGGAAAGGAGAAAGTAATATTGTCTTTGTTTGCAGATATGATCTTACATGTAGAAAACCCTAAAGATTTCACACACACAAAACCTGTTACAGCTAATAAATAAATTCAAGAAATTAACAGGATACAAAGTCAATACACAAAAATCAGTTGCGTTTCTATACACTAATAATGAACATTCTGAAAAGGAAATTACAAAAGCAATTCTATTTATAATAGTATCAAAAAAATAAAATATTTAGAAGGTAACTAAGGAAGTGAGAGAATTCTACAATGAAAATCATGAAACAGTGTTGAAAGAAATTAAAGACATAACTGAATGGAAGTATATCCCATGTACACTGATTAGAAGACTTGCCAAGATGTCCATACTACTCAAAGCAATTTACAGATTCAATGCAATCCTTATCAAAATCCCAGTGCCTTTTTTGCAGATTAAAAAAAAAATCCTAAAATTCATACGGAATCTCAAAGGAACTGAGTAGCGAAAATGATCTTGAAAAAGAACAAACCTGGAGGATTCCTGATTTAAAAACTTACTACAAACTATAGTCATCAAGGGACTAAAGACAAGTAAAGACAGTAAAGACAGACACATAGGGGCACCTGGGTGGCCCAGTTGTTAAGCGTCTGCCTTCAGCTTAGGTCATGATCCCAGGGTCCCGGGATCAAGCCCTGCATCGGGCTCCCTGCTCAGTAAGGAGCCTGCTTCTTCCTCTCCCACTCCCCCTGCTTGTGCTCCCTCTGTCACTGTGTCTCTGTCAAATGAATAAAATCTTTTAAAAAAAAAAAGACACATAAACCAATGGCATAAAGAGCCCAGAGATAAAACCTCACATACGTGGTCAAACGATCTTTGACAAGGCTGCCAAGACCATTCAATAGTGAAAAGACAGTCTTTTCAACAAATGGTGCGAAGAAAGCCAGATAATCACAAGCAAAAGAATGAAGTTGAATCTTTACTTAACACAGTATAATAATTAACTAAAAACGGATCAAAGACCTAATTATAAGACCTAAAACTATAAAGATCCTGGAAGAAAACATAGGGGGAAATTTCACAACATGAGATTAGGTAATGATACTAACATATTTAATACCACTGAACTACACATGTAAAAAATGGTTAAGATGATAAATTTTATGTTATGCATATTTCATTTTTTTAAATAGCAATTTCTTTAATAGTGGGTTATAAAACTCTAAAGACTGGTCAACCAAAACATTTGACAAGGGAGTCAAGAGTACTCAATGGAGAGTTTCCTCAATAAATGCTGAGGGCCACTGGGTGGCTCAGTCGGTTGGGCATCTGACTCCTGACTTCAGCTCAGGTCATGATCTCAGGGTCGTGAGATCAAGCTCCACGTCAAGCTCCGTGCTCAGCGCAGAGTCGGCTAAGGTTTCTCTCTCCCTCTGCCCCTCCCCGCACCCACTCGCTCTCTGAAATAAATAAATCAATCTTTAAATAAATAAATGGTGCTGAGGAAACTGGATATTTACATGAAAAAGAATGACACTAGACCGCTATCTTAACCATACACCACTCACAAAAATTAACTTGAAATGGATTAAAAGAATTAAATGTGGGGTGCCTGGGTGGCTCAGTCATTAACTGTCTGCCTTTGGCTCAGGGCGTGATCCTGGCGTTATGGGATCAAGCCCCACAGCAGGCTCCTCCGCTGGGAGCCTGCTTCTTCCTCTCCCACTCCCCCTGCTTGTGTTCCCTTTCTCTAGCTGTCTCTCTCATTGTCAAATAAATACATAAATAAATCTTTAAAAAAAAAAAAGAATTAAATGTAAGATCTGAACATAAGAAAAAAGCTCCTGGACACAGGTCCTGACAATGATTTTTCAGATACAACACCTAAACCACAAGGCAACAAAATCCAAAATAAACAGGGAGGACTACATCAAACTAAACTAAAAAGCTTCTGCACAGAAAAAAAACAACAAAATGAAAAGGCAACCTATGGAATAGGAGAAAATATTTGCACATCATATATCTGATAAAGGGTTAATAGCCAAAATCTATAAAGAACTCAATAGCAAAACCACAAGTAATCCAATTAAAAAGTAACCTAATTAAAAATCCAATTAAAAATTTTTAAAAATTCAATAAAAAGCCAGTTTCCAATGATATTCAAATGGCCGACAGGTACATGAAAAGATATTCAACATCACTAACTATTACGGAAATTTAAATCAAAACCACAATGAGGTATCACTGCATGTCTATTAAAATGGGTATGATCAAAAAGAAAAGAAATCACGTGTTGCCATGGATGTGGAAAATGGGGAACCTTGGGTGTTGATGGGCATGTGAACTCGTGCAGCCACTCTTAGAAAACAGTATGGCGTTTCCTCAAAAAACTAAACATGGAATTACCTTATGACCCAGGAATTCCACTTGTGGGAACAAAAACCCCAGAAAACAGACGCCCTGCCAGAGAAGTATCTGCACCCCGTGTTCACTACAGCATTATTTACAACGGCCAAGATACGTAAACAACCTAAGTGTCCATCGACGGGCAAACAGAGAACGATAACACGGTATGTAGACACAAGAGAATTCTATTCAGCCATTGAATGAAAATCGTGCCATTTGCGACATGAATGGGCCTTGAGGACACCGTGCTAAGTGAAACAAGTCAGACAAAGACAAATGCTGTATGTCGCACATATATGTGGCATCTAAAAACAAGGAAATCAGATCTGTGGTTGCCAGAGGTGGCCGTGGGAGGTGGGAGGAGGAACAGTCAGAAGCTATAATCTTCCAGTTGTGAGTAAGTATGGAGGACGTAACATACAACATGATGACTCCAGTTAACACTGCAGGATGGCAGAGGTGAACAGTGCCGAGAGCGTAAATCTAAAAGTTCTCATCACAAGGAAAAAAACATTTTTACCTTTTTTTTGGTATCTTTATGAGATGACAGATGTTAACTAAACTTATTGTGGTAATCGTCTTGCAATATATGTAAGTCAAATCATGGTGCTATACACCTTAAGCTTATACAGTTCTGTATGTCAATTACATCTCAATAAAATCAAAAGGAAAAAAGAACTCTGAAGGAAAACAAGGCAGTGGCTACAATGCCGGGACAGTGGTAATCTCTGTGACAGAGGGACACAGGAAGGAGCAACTGCACAGGAGCATCAGGGAACGCTGAGATGCTGCCAACGGTCTATTTCTTGACCTGGGCGGTGGTGATGCCATCACTCTGAAATAATTCATTGAGCCGTCCATTTTTGTGTTTTCCATTTTATTTTATTTTTTAATGTTTAAGATACACAAAATTTTTAAAACCAACTGAATGGAAAAGTCAGTTGAATCCACACTATAATTCACATGTCTCTCTTAATAATGGAAGTATACAAACTCAGTATGGTTAGAACCTGAACAACCCTGTCAACCAATCTGGCATTTCTAGAACATTCCACTCAACTGCTGAATACACTTCTTTTCAAATACACATGGGACGTCTACCAAGACAGACTATACGCAGGGCCTAAGACAATTCCCAATAAAAGTTAAAGGTTTATAATCATTTAGAATATGTTCTCTGGGGGCGTCTGGGTGGCTCAGAGGGTGAAGTGTCTGCCTTCAGCTCAGGTCATGATCCCAGGGTCCTTGGGATGGAGCCGAGAACAGCGAGGAGTCTGCTTCTCCCTCTCCCTCTGCCCCTCCCTGCCCCAGCTCATGCTCTCTCCCTCCCTAATAAATCCTTAAAAAATAATAATAATTAAGAAAAGAATATGTTCTCTGACTATAACAGAATTAATTATAAACCAATAATAGGTATCTGGAAAATCCCCAAATGTTTGAAAATTAAACACACATCCAAGTAATCAATGGGTCAAAGAAGAAATCACAAGGAAATGAAGTATTCTGAACTAGGCCAGGCCATGTTTGGGAGGGGTAAGGGGTGGAGGTGGGGTGGGAGGTGGAAGTGGGGGGTGGGGAAAGGCAGGGGAGGAGAGGCAGCAGAGGTGAGGAGGCGGTGAGGGAGGAGGTGGTGAAGCCAGAGGCAGGGGGAGAGGGAAGCCAGGGGAAGAGGGAAGGGAAGGCAGCAGGGTGGTAAGTTGGAACTGAGGAGGTAGTCCAGAGGTGGACAGTAGTAAACAGTAAAAAAGGAAAAAAAGAAAATATTCTGGACTTTATTAAAATGAAAACATAACATATTAAAATTTGTGAGATGCAACTAAAGTCATGCTCAGAAGGAAATTTACAGTATTAAACTATATTAGGAAAAAAAGACCTAAAATCAATTATTTAAGCTCCTACCTTAAAAAGCTAGAAGAGTTAAGTTAAACCCAAAGTAAATATAAGGAAAGAAATAATAAAGGTAAGAAAAGAAACCAATTAAATTAAAGAAAAAAGACAATCAATAGTGAAAAGCAATGAAACTGAAGCATGGTTTCCTATAAAATGTAACACATCATAAAAGTGCACATACACAAAAAACATACTGTAATGATTTACCAGAGTGAACAACTTGTAAGTACCATCTGATCAAGAAGTGGGACAGGGGCCCGGGGTGGCTCAGCCGGTAAACTATCCGACTCTTGATTTCGCCTCAGGTCATGATCTCAGGGTCGTGAGATCGAGCCCCATGTCAGGCTCTGAACTGAGCATGGAGCCTGCTTGAGATTCTCACTTTCTCTCCTTCTGCCCCTCACCATCCACTCAAGCTCTCTCAAAAAAAAAAAAAAAGAAAAAAGAAAAAAAAGAAAAACAAATAGGACGACCAGCACCCAGAGTCCCCCTCCACATTGTGTCCCTCATCTATCACTAACCTCTCCGTACCTCAAAAAGTCATCACTATCCTAACTTTATGCAAATAACGTCCTAGTTTTCATTATAATTTTACCACCTAAGAATGCATCTTTAGTCTAGAGTTGGGTTTTACCTGTTTTTTAAACTTACATGACAATACAGTATATATTACATGTGTTTCTTGGCCATTCATATACTTTTGTTAAATGTCTGTTCAAATCTTTTCAACTAGTTTGTCTTTGAAATAATCAATAAAATCATAAACCCCAAACCAGACTGACCAAAATAAAGCAAGGAGACACAAATTACCAGTATCAACAGAGAAAGAACAGTCCTAAGTGTAAATCTTGGAACATTAAAAGAATACAGAAGTATTATGAACAACTTTATACTAATTTGACTACCCAGTTTATGCAGGGACTAAACTGGTCTGCAGGAATACTCCAAGATAAAAGCATTTGACATTTCTTACCTTCAAAAATCTTCAAAACTTAGGCCCTGTTATCCCCACATCACTGGAAAGAGAGGACTACATATCAATTTAGCTCAAAAACAACTTTAAGTGCTTACAATGCATGCTCATACTACGAATGCAAAATAAGGACATGGTCTTTTCTTGTTTACAATCTTCATTTAGTGACTCCTGGGAAGACAAACATGAATAAGAGACAATACCAGATTTATTAACATCATAATTCTATCATTTATTGGAAAAGGAAACAAAAAGCAAAACAGGAAAAATTAAGAACAGTTTTATGATGTCTTGGGGGGAAAAACAGCTTAATTGCCAGCAAAATTCTTTCTCTTTGAAATGCATCAGTAAAAAGAAAACATTTGTTGTATGAAATAGAATCTCAAGGTAGGAAAAGGAGCACACAAGAATATATTTTTGGATATAAAAAACTCAGTTATGCAATCACCAGCATTCAAAATTAGCTGAATATCTCTATACAATTACAAAAATTGATTCATGTTTTAACAAAGTGTTTTAAAAGCTCATCATATTAGAACAGGCACAATGTTCTGAAGGCATGTAAATTCTCCATGGGCTTTTGAACATCTGTATCCCCAACTTCACAATCGGAATTTACAAAAGCAGCAGCAGAACAGAGTGGAGGGGATTTTACATTTTTCCTTTCCTTGTTCAAAGTGGCTATGTCAAGCAAACATAATGAAAAAGGCAAAATAAACACTTCTCATGGCAGAAAGACCACAAAACTGAATGTAAACTATGCTTCTTCTTTAGGATATTTTAGAAATACAAGATTCGCTTGTGCTTAGAATAAGGCTCATTACCGGCAGTATGGAAGTTCGACAGACAGAGAACAGCACTCTGTCCAGGTACCAGTCTTCATTTGGTCGTTACGATACCTCACAAGGACGTGAGGCCCAGGCAGCCCACTTGTATCAGGGAATGTCTGTGATATATTGGGGTTTCTGTACTATTTATTACACGTAGTAACATTAGCTTGTTGTAAACAGGAACCTCAGCATGAGCTCTTTATTACAATGCTGTGGCCTGACTTTTCATTTCAAATAGCCACGTGTGGTCCACAAGACGATACAGCACCTGCCTACAAATTCAACCACCTCTGCTTTCGGCTCACCCCACCCAGAGAACAAGTTCTGTGCGTTTCTAAGCCCATTATCAGCCTATGGGCTCCTGTTAGGAAGAATGGAATTTTATGTGGTCAATGTAGTTAGCAAAGGCTGGGCTGCTGCCGTTTGCCTCGCTGGGCTCTGCTCACAAGCTCCAGTGTGAGATCTCCACCCGAGGTTCCTGAGGCCTTTCCTTGCAACAGAAACCCGAGCAACCCACAACAAAGCTTAGGTGTACCAGGGACTTGGGAGTGTCACCTACGCCTTTGGGGTAGAACTGGAAATAGCCCAAAATGGAACGAAACAGCTTATCTTGAGGGAACTGGGATCAAATAAACTGCACAACGCTTTTTCTCTTTACTTGACTGAAAATGCTGAAGACCTCAGAATTTCATAAAATTCATAAACTATGAATTAGAAGGTACTTTAAAGTCACATGATTTAACCTCCCAACTGTTTAAATAAGAATTTCCAAAAAATCAAAAATTCTAAATCTAAATTCTTTTGTTAATATCTTATCAAGAATTTCAGATATAAATCTGTATTTAACTTCAGTTGCAGGTCTATTAGCTTTTTAAAAACTGCTATCTGCAAAAAACTACAGCACCCCTTAAAACATCCCCCCAAAATCTTAAATTTTAAAATAAAAAAACTACACCAAAAATTGAGCAAACATGGATTTTTTTTTCATTTATTTGCTGAAAATGAAGGCCAAGGATGGGTTGTGCATTTTTAACTAGGCTGTAATCCTGCAGCTGACTCCAGTCAGATGTCTGAGGGAAGAGAAGGTAAGGCAGGCCTGGTGTGGGCTGCCCCACAGAAAAGGGAATGCACAGCCACAGGCTGAGTTCAGTTTCCTAACTCACTCCCCCAGTGTCACACTGCCACACTGGTCCGTCTCCCGGAGCTGTCAAAAGCGGAAGCAGCCAAACCAGTATCTCCCACAGCCGTTTTTCCTAAGTATGCCCCACTTCTTTATCATCTTTCCCAATGCAAGTATCCAAAAGAAATTTACTTAGATGCACTTCATGATTTTATTTCCTGCTCCCTGAGCACATCCTAATTAGGGTGGGAAGGAGGTGGCAGTCGGGGGACATCAAAGTCCCCATACAAGAATCATGGAGCGCTGAGATCATCAACCCAGTGGAAATGCTCCACGGGGGATGGTGTCCCACCTTCCCAGCGAACCTCCAGCTGGGCCTGGGCAGCAGCGGCCAGGGGCAGGGCCGCACACAGGATCTGGAAGCCAGAGTTGCCCGTGAGCACAGTCGGCAGAAGGGGAACCTCCTAGGTAGTGAGATGGGTGGCAGGGAGTCACACAGCAGGCCCTGAGGGCCGGGAGACGGCTGTCTGGGCCTGGGGAGTAGCGCAGTGCCCAACACGGCACCCACAGAGGGAAGAGTGCTTGGGGCACTGCTCACATGCAGTTGGGGGCACCCCCTCACCTCCGGGGAGCACAGTGCAGTGCAAGAGTCGCCTGAATGATTCCCTTCATTCCAAAAATGCAAAAATGCAACGACCTCTCCTTTCCCCAGCAGTGAACAGGCAGCAGGAGGGGGCTGCAGGAAACCAAGACCACTGCCAGCCTGCCTGCGGCAGGGTCTGAACCCTAATTCCCCACTCTCTTGCCCACAAGGGTCCTTGCAACCGGGGCTGTTGCCTGGTAACAGCTTCCAGCGGATTTAACATGGATTTCTTCCTCCCAACGTGTGGCAGGCAAAAACAAGTACGGAACACCAAAGGGCGAGGTGGCAGAGGGGAAATGCACAAGTCCGGAAGGTTCTGAACGGCAGGATCATCCAAAAGCTGTTCTCAGTATCCTGCCTGGAGCTGTCTGTGCAAACTGGCCAGAGGCCCCGCGTTAGGGCAAAGCAGGCGCTTTAACGTGAGAACCACCGCCCTCTACTGGTGAGATTTGGAGGGACCCCTACCCTCTCTGAGGCTGCGCCTTCTCTTGAGTAAGGGAAACAGGATGACCAGCTGCAAAGTCACCGTGGAGACCATGCCTGGCCACTCCGCTGTGCTGGACACATAATGGCAAATGCATACTTTTTAGAGAAGTTAATGGTCAGAGACATTCACCTGCCACCTTCAAAGGTCATCGGTTACTGCTGGGACCTAGGAATAATGCCTTCCTTTTACTGAGTATCACCAGGCTACGCACCTGACACACAGCTCACCCATGGACAATGATCCAGCAGGAACTGCTATCTCTGTTGTTTTTAGACGGAGCAGCCAGAGCTTAAGTAGCTTGTTCAACCGGACACCAGTGTGTGACCGAGCCACAGCTCACACCCAGAACCGTGCGCCGTCGAAGCCCACATCCGGTACTATGCCACACAGCCCTGCTGACATCTCAAAAGGCACCCCGACCTCATGTCCCACGAAGTCAAGTCCACACATAGCAAAGGGCCAGAGGGATCAGCCTTCTAGTTACTCCAGGCTGGCTGGAGCTCATAGAGACAGGCTAGCCTCACGTCAGCTCTTACGAGAGGAAACGATGGACACTCCTGACCTCCTTTGGGCCCCTTCCTAGAGCGCTTCTAATTTCTGAGCTATCTCCTAGGGGCACCTCAAATGTGAAAGAACTCCGCACAACCCAGAGGGTAGCACATAATTTCCTTCCTGGCTGATGGGCGGCAGTTTAGGAACCTCAGGATAAGCCTGGGTGCCCTCCGTAACCTAGAGAGGACCCGGTGAGACTGCCTCCTCACTGTGGCCCTATCGGACCTGCTCACTGCTGCCCCGCTCAGAGGAAAAGGCTAGCCGGTGCAAGGTCTCAGCTGCAACAGGAGAAAGCATGTAGCAACTGGCCACAAGCAAGGAGACGACACGTGGACCACAGCCTTTGGTCTGGAGGTTCCACGCAAGAACCCAAGTGGACCAGCTAAACCTGGGGAAAGAACAGAAAGGCAACCCCAGAGAGATTTCACTTGTGGGCTTGCTTGAGAGGCCCCGCAATGCCAAGACCTCTGGCAATCAAGATAGGGCATTTATGCTGGTCAGGCAGCAAGGACGAGCTACAAGGGCACACAAACGAACGATGGAGATCCTACAGAACCAGGAGGAAGCATCCCAAAAGGGAAACTGGGCAGGAGACAGTGCAGTGACATAGAGAGACTGGGGCCAGAAAAGGCACAGGCTCGGCTGATGTGAACAAGCAGAACAGTTAGAAGCGGCGCCCCCAGAGCCACCCTGGGAAACACGGGGGCACAGAGGGGACTGAAGCTGGGGCGCCCCAGCTCTGGACCTAGTTCTGCACCAACCGTGGCCTTGGGGGAATCTGCTAACCTCTCTGGGCCTGATGTCCTTTGCCCAGGGAGACAACCATCACCGCTTCGTCACAAGGCTCTCATAAGGACCAGACAGGGTCCTGGGCACCCAGCACCGTGTGTGGTGAGACAGGGGTGCGATGGAAGTTCCCTACCATCCACTGCGTCCAGCCCCAGTGTCTGCAGCTTGGGCTCAAGGGCAAACACTGTTTAAAGGTCACCGGGCAGGCGGGCCTCCTTCCTGCAGGCCCCACAGCGGGGCTCTGTCTTCCCACCCACTCTCCCCTGGCCCCGTTCCAGGGGAGAACGGAAAATAGAATCAGTTTAAAAGCAACATTTAAATAACGAAGAAAAAAAAATAGAGCAGAAAGCAAGACTTTTCACCTCCTGTCAGCTCTGCACAAAAGCAAACCGTGTCTGTTCTGTCAACGCCCTGTCCCCAGTCTAGTTCCAGGAAGTCATGAGGAAAGCTACGTGGAGGGGGAGAAAGAAAGAAAACCCCAAGACAAGAAGAGTGTGCATTGAATGTCAGAAGATCCATTCCATCGTCAGGTGTGCGATCAGAGGAACAAAGCCAACGTTCAGATTTAAAAACAACACGTATCACCAAACAGTGCTCCTTTTCCACGTCACTCCACGACCAGGCTCTCCACGGGCTTGTGTGCAGGTGTCAGGGGGGCAGACCCCAGAGCAGAAGCATGTCCACGCTGGCTGAGGCAAGGGGTGGTGGTCTCCATGCTGACGGCAAGTCCACAAAGTCCCCGTTGACCCCTAAACTCTGACCCTTATGGCCATACCCGTGCCAGCTCTGATGGGGCCGCCTGTCGTCACCTGGGCAGCACTGGCTCCCGAGGCTGACCTGCGGCTGCTTAACAAGGTCTTTATTTAGGAGATTTCAGTGGAACACCATCTAAAGAGGAAACAGGTGCATGAGGAATAGCCTACCCCGTAAGATACAGAACCCACCTCTCGTACTGTGCTACAGACATTTGGGTTTGGAAACACAACACTGCCTCCAAAAGCAGCCCTCAAACGTTCAGATCACAAGGAACACATTGCTGCAAGAGAAAAGGCACGCGTCTGTAAGACAGAGGTTTAGAAGGTATTTACAAAACTGTCCACCAGCTTCCGTCCACGGCGCCTTCCAAAGCCTTGCACAACTGACCATGTGCTATGCAAGACAGACAGCAAAACACTTCTTCACAGCATCCCTAGGAGGAAAACACACAAACATCAATGGGAGATCATCACCCCAAAGGCCCCTGTAGATTTCCTGGGCACAGAGTAGCATCCTATGGAGCAGAGAGCACCCAGACTGTGGGGTTGACCCACCTGGCATCAAACATCAGTTTCAACATTAGTACTCTTGTGGGCAAGTGATTTGTCTTACTGAGTTCCAAATTCCCCATCTGCAAAAGGGGATGTCCCACTTACCCTAAAGACCAATTGCAGAAATTAATACAGTGAATAAAGTAAGTATCAAATAACTGGTACCAAAAGGAAGAGACCAGAAGAGAGCAGAGGTTATCAGAAACCAAGAACAGAGGACTAGGCACTTGAATGTCAACCAGAATCACCAGATGCACCGGAAACATGAGATCCAGTCGTCACTCGGGCCTTTCTTCACCCTAAGTGAACAGCAGGAACTTGCTAAGGGACAGCTTGCAGGAGCTCCCAAGCACAGGGGACTCTCTCAAGTGACTGAGTACTTCTTAACCCGCTGTGTTAGGCCTGTCCCAGGCGCTAACCCCCTAGAATTCACTGTACAGCATGCAAGGAAAGAGTGGGTGCTCAATCACCATCCCATCCAAGCAAGCACGGCCATCTGAGGCACCACGTGCGGCTGCTACGAGGGCTTCCCACCCCTACTCTGTCTCTCTGCTCTCAGCTGCACTTGCGCCAAGGATTGGGGGGGGTCACGGAGGGAGGGAGAGATAAGGGAATGCGTTTGCATGAGCAGGCACGGTGCTTTAACAGTAAGATAATTCTAGAGCAGCATTTTTTTTTTAAGATTTTTTTTTAATTTATTCATTCATTCATTTATTTATTTATTTGACAGAGAGAGCGAGCACAAGTAGGCAGAGTGGCAGGCAGAGGGAGAAGGAGGAGACTCCCTGCTGAGCAGGGAGCCCTATGTGGGGCTCGATCCCAGGACCCTGGGATCATGACCTGAGCCGAAGGCAGACACCTAACCGACTGAGCCACCCAGGCGCCCCTAGAGCAGCATTTCTTAAGATACGCTCTACCCTGTAGTCCCAGGAGATGCTCTGCACAAGAAGGAGCTTTACGGCCAAATAAGATCCCTAGGGGCAGCTAACAACACTCATATCAAAGGACCTTGAAAGTTGTGTAACAAGGAACCCATCTAATTTTGCTTAACCCCTTCCCTAACTTATTTGACCATGGAACCCTGTTCTACCGTGTAACCACTATTCCTGTGGAACACTGTGGGAAAGGCATAAGCCCTATAAATGTCAATCCAGGTCAAGTCTGCAGCCCTGAAGAAGGGCACCAAGCAAGCCTGGCTTCATGGGTCGGAGACATGTGCAGTTTCACTGGGCCCCATACGTCAAAGGTTCCACATCTCGTTTAATGCTCTGTGATTACCATCTCGAAATTCTCTATCCTTTTTTAACAAGGAGCCCCCATTTACATTTTGCACTGGGCCCTGAAAATTATGGCACTGGTCCTGGCATGATGATACATTCAAATTGCTGGCAAACTGATAAATAGATCACTGGATGCTCAGGGATGATACGTTCTGGCTTATCTCACATAAAAACCTAGTTTCCCAAGACAGCTCTACCCATGCTCTGCTCAGACTAGCCACCATCCCCCCAAACTGGCTGGGTCAGCAGAGTATTTCCCAGCTGTTATCCCCCTAGAACCTATTCCCAAGCCACACAGCCGCCTTTCTGTTGATGGGCTTGTGACCTTCTCATCTGACACTCCCCAGCGTCTTCACATCACTGTCGGCAGCAGAGACTAAGGCACAAGCCTGCTCCTCCTCCCCAGCTCCCGTGCAATTTTTCATTTTCTCAATACAGCTAAAGAAAAGCTTTTTAGCTAACAGGTATGACACAGATGTAATTAAACCACTGCCAGTTTTAAAACACGGCCAGTTTTCAGAGGCCCATCACTGAAAGTGCCAACTAAAGGAGGTGTGGAGGCCGGAAGGGGGCTCTGGGGATGACCTGGCCCAGCCCACTCTCCTTATCCCTAAGTCCTCTCAGGACAGAGGCGTCTAGCGAGCTGCCCAAGGTCACACTGCTAATTAGGAAACCCTGGTCCTCTGAGTCCTGGCCCTGCTGACTTTCCCTTCATAAACTCTTCTGGAACATTCTCATCAATGGGACAAAGAAAACAAGCATGAGCTCGGATCCCTCCACCTCCTCCTCAGAGATACGAAAGTGATATCCACCTTTAAGAAGATCTCTGCAAAGCCACAAGTTCACAGAGTCATGACCAGCACATATGCACTACATATCACAGGAGAATGTTCCACCACCAGAACTGGCGGTCCTGGGCCAAAGCCCATCATCCCTGTACCACAGGGGAGGGGGTGGACAGGACCCTCAGCTTACCAATCCATAAAATAGGTATAGGACATTTACCTATTTGTCTGAAAGAATTTTAATAAAGATAAAATAACATGTGCTCTCTGAAAGCACTCGAAACGAAAGGCCCTTTGCAAACACACCATCATCCCCAAGTGACAGAAGTCATGGTCCTAAACACAAGTTAGTCTTACCTTGCATAGGGTATGAAGGAAAGGCTATACCTGCAATGAAAACAAAGAGATGAAATCAATGGAGGCAATCGCTGGAAGGAATGGGCCCTGAGCTGTGAGGCACCTACCCTGATGGGCCCAGACCCTCTCCTTCCTCAGCGTGGAGGGTACACGCACACACATGCACACTTGCACACACCCGTGAACACACACACACCGTATCACACGTACGGGGTGGGGGGAGTGTCATCAATGGCCAGAAGAAGGGCAAAAGGCCCATGTGGTGGTAACCCTGTCACCTCAGCCTCACAGGGTCAGCAGATCCCACACACTGGGATGGCACAGAGCCCCATTCTGAAACGACACCAGGTAAAACCCAGATCGGCTATCCCCTAATATTTTACAAATCCTCAACAGAATGTAACTTCTATCCGGCTGGGATAATTTTCTGCTCTGCTCCTATTAATTTTAAAAGAAAAGAAAACAGAACAGAAAGAAAAAAAACCCACTACCAACTACACTATGGCTAAAAATATAAGCAAGCTAGGATTCTTCGAGGACCCAAGCCCAAGATATCTTGGGGGTCCCAGTTGGCTCAGGCCCCTCACCCAATGGAGGCCCATGCAGGGAGGAGGCCACAACCCTAAAGGACCAGCCCTGAGAAAAACACAAGTCGGTGCTGGAGGGGAGACTGCCATTTGCTCGAGCCCCCATGAATGCTGAACCTCTGAAAACTGCCTTCAAATTCAGTCTATAGGAAAAAAAAAAAAAAAAGGCATGTACATGTGGGTACCAATTCCATCCCGTGGGGAAAAAGAACGAAATATAAATATAAGCCATCAAACCAGGCCTTGTGGTACCTATTCCCAGAACATGTGCGTCATTAAGATCAGGCCATCATTCCTCTTACATTCCCCATGCGCAGAAACTCCCTTGTGAACACCGTAAATGCCAAAAAGCATTTGGGAAGTGTGTTTATTCAAAAGTCCAAAACGACGAGAGGGAGCGATGGGCGCTCAGCCTGCAGCCTCAAGCCCCATTTCTACCACACAGGAGTACAGCTGATCCTCGGGGGCTTTAAAACTTGCGGTCCTCTCTCCTCTGCACTAGAGACAACATTTTTTTTCCGAAGCAGATGAGCACATCTGTCTCATCCCTTCACCAAGTCTGGAAGGACGGCAGCAACATCTCAGAAGCCGTCGACTGCATGCCTGCCAGCACCGCTCTCTCTCTGACGCTGGGCCGGTCTGGAAAGGCCGGGAACCGACAGCCCCATCCCCCCCCAGTAACGAGGTCTCCAGCGCCCTCTCACTCGGCGTGGCTCTTGAGCTACAATTCCGTGGTCTTGCCAACGGCCTGCAGCGCACCTGCCCATCTGCTGCCCACGGCCACATGGTGTCGTTTCGTCACTCACTGTCCCTCATCTCTCGCTGACAATCCCCTCTCTGGGCTTGGGCTAAATCATCCATCCCCTCACAAATGCAGCTCATCGCTTCTTACCCCTCGCCTGCCTTCAACATTGATCTGACTCACAAGCCTCTTTCTACCAGGCCCCGTAACACGTCACTGTCCTGCTCCTACTGGACAGAAGTGACTGAATACCATTTATAACATCTCAAAATCAACCATGAGCCCCGCAAAAAGGAAACACTGCCGCAGGCAAACAGCCTCCCCTGACCACCCAAGACCACGATGCCGTCTATCGGCTTGGGGCTGAGGCCACAGACTTCCGCTCTGGAGTCTGACTTCACTCACATCGTGGAGAATTCTTAAACTGAGAAGTTTCTATGTTTTTCTATCCTCCTACCCACACCACGTGGGATCTGATCTCCTTCAGCTGCATTAGTCACACGGCGACGTGGGAGAAGACTATTTAAAACATCACTTACCACGTCAGGGCCAAGGACTGCAAGATGCAGAAGATGAGTGCGAGCCCCTTGTTATGCCACTGCAAGAAAAAGGGGTGGTCACAGCGCTGTCTGTGACAAGAGGCACAAGCCAAAAAGGTTCAAGAAAATTAAAACACATGCTTACCCAGAAGGCAGAACACAGGGTAAGTGCAAAACACAACTAGAGAGAGAGGAAAAACATTAATTGATACAGTGACAACATGGAGAAAAAGGCTTCGCCATGCCTGGCGAACTTGCAATACTTTTCTCAATGCAGTAACCAGATGCTGTGATGGTCACAGCAACCAAAGGTACCCTTCCTCTCGGAAGCACTGGACCCACGCGAGCACCGTGTTCGGTAGAAGAGTTAAAATCCCGATGAAATGAAACCGGCCAATAAGAACGGATGTAGATGAAAAAGAAATGGATCCTCTTCGACTTTCAAATTTTCCCAAATTCTCTGCCCAGAAAACAAAATCACATCTCTGGTCCACCCCTCGCCCCTCCATCTTTTCATTCAAACACACTAAAGTAGGTCGAACGCACGGCTCTGTATTTGAACCCCTGCCAAAAACACCTGTGTCTGGAGCAGAAAACGCAAGCAGGGACGAAGGGTAACGTGAGACATCGGGCGATCGGCTATTTGTTTACATGTCACCTAACACTTCCCCGGAGCCCTTTCTTAGAAAGTTCTTTCTACAAGAGAGATGTCCAGACCATCTACACCCAGGGCTGGCCAAGAACAATGGCACTCGAGCTGCCGGTCATGCCCGTCCTCTCTGTCCTTCTGTAACGTAACTACTCAATAAACACGGCCCAAGTATGTTCTCCGTGGCCAGCATTGGGCCAGTGCTCTGAAAGGACATGCAATCAACAGCAAACACAGACCGGGCCTTAGAGAACTCACCTATTTGAACAAATGACATGGACAGAAATGAAACTAAAAATAGAAGCGCACTGATCAAGTCCCAAATGTTGCAAATAAAGGTAATTTTAACAGAAGGCCAGCGAATGTGGTCTGGAACGATTCTAACGGTCACACAGAAGACAGCAGCTCAGAGGAGGAAGGGGCATTTGAATCAATGGGACAGGATGATGTGATTAGCTGAACGTACTGCTGTCCAAGCAGGGAACAGAGGTGAGGGGCCATGAGGACAGCAGACCCGCATCAGAAATTCGGATGAAAACAAACACAATGGCAGTCAGATAATGCTCCGGGAAGAGCGCGCTCGCTCCAGGAGACCAGCTGCCCACTCCAGAGAGCGAGCCCATGCTTCTGAGTCCTTCCCTCCAAGCTCCGCCTGTGTGTGGCTTCTCCGGTCACCAGCGGGACCTCACGCACATCAGTTTGGCTACTGTGACCAGCCCGCTGGGAGTGTGGAGCCGGCAGAACCCGAACACCAGCTGAAACACCAAGGGGTAACGACCAGACGCAGAACTCCCCCTCTGCCACGGTGTTTCCAGGCATCGGGGGCAAGTCAAGACGAAAGGAAAAAGAAAAGAGGGTTTTAGGCTGAAGACGAAGAAAACTGCACACAGCAGAAACAAAAAGTCCCGTTTCCCAAGTGCGGCTAAAAGGCAGGCCTTACCAGCACCATGACAGTTGCAATCAGACGCGTCGGCTCGAACATTCGCTTCAGCTGCTTCATCGGCCCCATGAGGAAGACAGTGCTGAGAGGCAAACATATACAAGCCATTCAGACCAGACCAGACCCGCCCCGGGCACGGCCCGCCGCCTCTCCATCGCCTCCCCACGATCACCCACGGGGATCACAGCAGTGATGGCAGCTGACATCGGAGAAGTTCTTGCTACCTGCCAACTGCTGTGCCTACGGGCCTTCTCACTTAATCCTCCAACAACCTGTGGGGCTGACGACAGGAATCGTCATGGTTCCTCTGCAGATGAGGAAACCGAAGCCCCGAAGGGTCTGTTACCTGTCCAGGACTCCCCAGCTCCTCCGGCTCTGGTGCATGGAGGTCTGACTCTAGAACCACATTCAGAACCACCAGCTTAGAGGACCCCTCTCTCTGAGGTGCTACGTTGCCTCCTTAACAGTCTACCCACGGAGGGGCGCCCGGGTGGCTCAGTCGGTTAAGCCTCTGCCTTAGGCTCAGGTCACGATCGCAGGGTCCCGGGATCGAGCCCCACATCTGGCTCCCTCCTCAACGGGGAGCCTGGCTTCTCCCTCTCGCTCTGCCTGCCGCTCCCCCTGCTTGTGCACTCTCTCTCTGACAAATGAATAAATAAAATCTCAAAAAAAAAAAATCTACCCATGGAAATAAACAAATCAAAGACGCAGATAATTTTAAAAAGAAAAACTGACACCTGACAAGTTTAGGTTGCTGATATTAAAAAGGAGAGCACTTCCCTTTCTGTCATAGTCTCCAGAGAATAATTCTACTGATCGTATCATCTACGATTTGTTCAGTGTTTGCTAAATGCCAGACAGGACATACCTGACCTCATTCCATCGCTCAGCAGCTCTAAGGTAGGTGTTATTACACTTTATTTCAGAGATGAGAAAATGAAGCTCAGAAAGGTTAATTTACTTATCCACAATCACACAGCTAGGAACTTAAACAGCCAGCATTCAAACCCACATGTACTGGATCCAACGCTCCGAAAGACATCCCTCGTGCACTTTCAGTGTGAATGGAACTTGAGAGGGGGCTGTGAGAGACAGTAACCCAAGCAGACCCTCACGCCGAACCCACGGGTTAGGTCTGTCATGTCTCTAGATTACTAGAGAAATGCCCCATGTGGCATCACCCCAGCAGTAGCCTGCAACAGCCAGGGTTTTAACATTAGCTACGAGGTGTTTGGCAAAAACAGAAATTTAAAAAATAAGTCTCTCTCTCTTTAAAGTACCATTAAGTTTCTACCTGAATTCATGGCCACACTCTTAGCCAACACTGAACAAGAAGCAAGAACCAAGGCTGGCCTTAAAAATTAAATGCAGCATATACACCGAAATATAACAGATTATAGAGGCTCCTGGGTGGCTTGGTGGGTTAAGCGTCTACCTTCAGCTCAGGTCATGATCTCAGGGTCCTGGGATCGAGCCCCACATCAGGCTCCCTGCTCAGCGGGGAGTCTGCTTCCCCCTCTGCCTGCCACTGCCCCTGCTTGTGCTCCCCCTCCCTCCTTCCCTCTGTCAAATAAATAAATAAAATCTTTTAAAAAGAATAAAAGATTACAGGTAAAGCCATAAGCTCCTAGACACACCCTGGAAATAATCATTTGCTCCGTTTATCACTTCTGAAGGCAGTGCTATGAAGAGTCGATCCTATCAGGGTTTGTGAAATAGTTCTCCCGAACTAACCAACACACTCCTGTATTTATGCTCTATTTACAGACTCGGCATTAACCCTACACTGCCTGCCCAAAGCAAAACCCTCCAAAAGTTAGTATTTGAGAGGCTTTAGAGGCAAAATGAGACATCTCTGAGAGCCAGCATTTTACTATCATAAGCATTCAAAAATTAAGTGTTTAGAAGGTAGCCAGAGTTGTGTACTCAGTCACTGGGTTAACATTTCCAGCCAAAAACAGAGTCAGGTTGTGGGACAATCAGGGACAGGTGAGGCAGAGGTAGAGCCCTTGTCAGGTGGCTCAGAGACCTGTAACAAGTCAGAGTCCCATATGAAAGAAGAGGTCATTGATTCTGGGTGGGGGTGGGAAGAGGTAATGAGGAGACATTTCATAGGAGTGGTGACTTTTGAGCCAAGTCCTGACAAATAAGCAAGAATTCACCAAAATGAGGGGGGGTAGGACACCAAGAGGGAGATACAGATGCGGAGCATTCTAGGCAGAGAAATCAGCCCCAGAAGAGGCACAAAGACGTTTGGGGAAATGCAAAGGCAGCTTGGCTGAGGAGTGGAACTGGGTAAAGCCACATCACGAAGGACCTCTCCTGCACGCACGCACCTGTGGCGGAAATGAGGCACTGCTAAAGAGAGTGAGCCAGGGCTGTAACCGAATGGCTACAGCTCTGTAGAAACTGGCCTGGAGGGACACGAAGGAGACAGAGAAGCCAGCAGAGGAATGCTGTAGCAGTTCAGATGGAAGGGATATGAGCCAGGGCTAAGAGCAGCTCACGTACGGCCATCTCTAGAAAGTCCTCCTGGCCCCCTGGGTCAGATCAGGCAGCTGGCCCTCCCTTACCAAGCACCTTTTTCCCCATGCCCTGTTATGTTATCAGTTCCCGTGTCTGTCTGCCTGGCCCACCAGTGAGCTCCACCACGCAGGAACCAAACCACACTCATGAGCGCTCAGAGCCCAGCCCAGGGTGTGATCAAGGCTTAGTCATTGAGCACGTTGAGTCCATCAGTCAGTCAGGGACAGGAAGGGGTCAGCACCAAGCCATGGTGAGTAATAACAGGGGCCAGGACTTGGACACCTAGAACTCTGAGGCCACTGACTGAGCTACAAGAGAAGGGGGAGGGAGAGGAAAGGTCACAGAGTTCAGGCTCCGGGGGCCATGTAGGCAGAAGTCAGGCCAGCACTCCCAGCTGGGAGCAAGACTGCTGCTGTCAGCACACGGTGTGGCTGAAGCGTGAACTGCACTTGACCTGGGCCATCTGTGCACCTGCAGCATGCAAAACGGGCTGCCCACATCTGGGAGGCACTCCGTTAGCTGCCCGGCGCTCATGAGCCAAATGCCAGGTCTGAGATGGTCCTACACTGGCAGAAGAACACGTCTTGCCAGCAGCCTCCGGCCAGGCGAGCCCTTCTAAAATCCCCACTCAGTCTCCGGCAGCAGCAGGCCAGGGTGCAGAGAGGGTGCCGCTGTCAAGCCTGAAAAAATCATTCAACCACTGCGTGCCATGGTCCCCTCATATATAAAATCACAACGGTAACTTTATCCCAGGAGATTTCAAAAATAAACTAAGATAGGGGCCCCTGGGTGGCTCAGTTGGTTAAGTGTCTGCCTTTGGCTCAGGTCATGATCTCAGGGTCCTGGGATCGAGCCCCCATGCTGGGCTCCCTGCTCAGTGAGAAGTCTGTTTCTCCCTCTCCCTCTGCCCTTCCCCCCATGCTCTGTCTCTGTCTCTCACTCTCTCAAATAAATAAATAAAATCTTTAAAAAAATAAAAATTAAAAAAAATAAACTAAGATATAAAAATACTGGGGTGCCTGGGTGGCTCAGTCAATTAAATGTCCAATTCTTGACTTTGGTCATGATCTCAGGGTTGTGGGATCAAGCCCTGTGTTAGGCTCTGCACTCACCCCGAGGCTGCTTGTCTCCCCCCCCCCACCCCTCACTCGCCCCCTCTCTCTCTCAAATAAATTATTTATTATTTACTTATTTATTTGAGAGAGAGAGAGTGCGTGTACAAGCAAGGGGAGGGGCAGAGGGAGAGAGAGAAAGCAGACTCCCTGCTGAATGGGCAGCCTGCCACAGGGCTCGATCCCAAGACCCCGAGATCACGACCTGAGCCAAGGTCAGACGCTTAACTGACTGAGCCACCGAGGCACCCCAATAAATAAAATCTTAAAAAAAAAAAAGAGATACTAAAATATTTTGAAGTGATAGAATATGGATGGGATGTATATATTTTTTTGGATATGATATATTTTAACTACCTGTTTTCTCAACAAATCCTTAAAACTATTAAGGCATCCTCCTTCACCTCCCTCAAGCACAATCTATACCCATTTTCCCATCTAGTGACTGGCTACGGTTAAATTAAACAAAAAAAACAAAAAACAACTGTTACCTCCCAATTGATGCGATGTTACCAAAGGTATAAAACACTGCGAAGAGGTATAGTCCCTTCCTGGGCACCCAGAGCAGGAGAGTTCCCTGGAAGATAAAGCACAGGGAGTCTGCACGGGGAGGAAGCCCTCCTGCCACAGTCACACAGCCAAGACCAGTCCCCTCCCGCCCTCCTCAGCACCTCCCTTTCATCTCTCTCTCATCCATGCATGTCATGAAGAGCAAAAGAGAAAAGGAGGTGGACAAAAGGAGAAAGACAGAGGTTAGGAGGACAGGGTGGGGAAGAGACAGGGGGAGGGCAGGACAGCTTACCAGCAGTGAGCAGACAATTCCAGTAGCAAAACACGCGATGAAGCCCTTTATTCTGGTACCCCAGCTTAAAGAAGATGCCTCAACAACCTGAAATTTTTAAAAAACGGATTACACACATGTATATATGCACGTTTGAGCACCAAAAACAAGGGAAGCACGTCATTAGACTGAGTGTGTGAGTCTGTCCTGCGGAAGGCACGAACTAAGAATCCGACTCACTCGTAGCTGCAGGAACCCTCCTGAGTCACGGAACCCGGCTCCTTATCCACCCACGGATCTCGTCTCCGGCAGCCGAGAAGAGGTTACCGAGCCTCCAGGTGAGCATCCCCAGAGGTGGCAACTCTCCGCCTGCAGCACAAACCATTTCACACGCAGCACGGCAAGGCGGCAGACCCCGGAGTAGCCAAGCCCTTACCACAGCCCGGGCCGGACAAGCACAACCGGAAAGGCACGAGCTCCGCCAGGCAGGGGCCCAGGAAACGGGGGCCAGTCGGGGGCCAGCCCTCAGGGGGCCGGCTCCACCGGGCACGGTCTCCTACATCGACCAGCCCAACTCGGCAGTAGCTACTCCCGCCCGCATCTCTGAGCGCCCAAAGGACTGAGGCTCCCATCTGGGTCAGGCGCTCAGCTCCATCTATTCAGGCCCTGCTTCCGGGCGCTGGCATCAGCCAAGTCACGCAAGCGTGAGACAAATCACCCGACTCTCTGCTACCTAATTACTCCTCCCAAGAGTAAAGCTCCGAGGACGCCAAGATTTGCAAATACAACTCTGCTCAAACAGGGGAGCCTGCAAATAGCTCCCAAGGGCTTCTCCCCCATGTCAAAGAGGACAGCCCAGAACTTACACCAGAGACCTTCCTAGTCCGTCCACGTCATGAAAGGGGCCACAGCTGTTCCCAGCTGGAGACAGGCAGCTGCCAGTGAGATCAAAGGTCCTGCCTCCTGCCCAACCAACCCAGGGTATTCACACCAGGCTCACCTTGTGTGGCCAGCACCGTCTCCCTCCAGCAGCGGGGGGGAAAGCTGCCAGTAACAGTTCCGCCCCCTGATGAAGAAAGGTGGTGGCAGAAGCTGCAACGGCCACTGGATTGGCAACTCCTTCAGCAATGACTGCTCCCAGCTCAGGGACCTGTTTTCAGCCCTGTCTCCGAACTTCCTGTCAAACCAGAAGCCTGGAGAGAAGGACCAGAGGCTCTCCCAGGTGTGGCCAGCATTGCTACAGAATGGCTTAATTTCCGTTCAGGAGAAAGGCAGTATTCAGGGCAGGTTATCAAAAGGATTTTCCTCCTACCGCATATATTCACACATTTATTTATTTATTTATTTTATTTTAGAGGGGAAGAGACTCTTAAGCAGGCTCCACACCCAGCACAGAGCCCAGCATGGGACTTGATCTCACAACCCTGTGATCATGACCTGAGCCGAAATCAAGACTGGGACACTTAACCGACTGAGCCACCCACGCACCCCTATTCACACATATATAAAGTGGGCTCATGACACTGCAGTCCCCCACCGCACACACAGCACTTGCAGAAACACCGGGCACCATGTGACACTGCACAGAATGGCGCCATCAGGGCTGGTAACACGCAGCGGGAACAGGGTGTCAGGACCTGACAGAAGGACCACCTGGTTCCACGCTAAGGAAAACCCCACCTCCCAAATGAGTCACGCGACGCTCTGTTACCAAGCTGCACGGGCAGCCCCGACAATCGGGTCAGCCTCCTGCGAACATGTTCAAGCTCCCCCCAAGAAGAAATCAAAAGACACCACTCTTCCTACTCAGGCAAGAAACAAAGAACTTACTTTGCCAGGTAGGAAAAAAGAAGTGAGCACGCAGGGAGAAAAGCGAGGTAGCAGAACCGGACTGGACTCGTGGCTTGAGCACTGTGTGGCATCGACAGGGATGCCTTAAGAGATTCAACCTTTTTTTTTTTTTTTAAGAGGATAACCCATAAGGTTAAGTGTCAAGTGTGAGCTGGCCCTGGCATTTAGAGAACCAAATGGAACGGTGACGTTCCAGCTCTCATAAAAATCAAACTCACGGACAGGAGGAAGCAGTTCTTTCTGGTTTCTTCCTTCAGAAAGGAAAGTGACACGCTGGTTCTACAAGTCTCTCAAGCTGAATTTCCACCCAAATGTCACCCTGTTTGGCAAAAGGGGGGGAGGGGGGTGGATAACTTTCCATCACTGTGTCTTCCCAGTCTGTGTCAGTGCACTTCTTTTACACTCTTGGTCACACCAAGAGGAAACTACTGTTCCACTGCTTCTAACCGGACTCAGTGAAAGCGAAGCCCTTCTTTTTGCCAATTTATAAAAAAGAACTCAGTTGACAGAAAACGGCTTTCTAAATTCATGGCTGCTGGAAACTGTGCTGGGGCACTTTCTGGAAATTAGAGTAGCTAAAATAGTACCTGGATAGAACTTACAGGCGATCTGCACACAAGCTGTCTCATTGGCGGTTAGGAACAAAGGTCCCTTTGACTCTGGGATGTGGAGAGAAGAAAGGTTCTCGCCAAGATGAAGTAAAGCTAAGAATTGTTTGAGGAAACAGGACTGGTAACCAGAAGAAGGTGAGAAAGGGATACTGCTCCATACCTGTGCTTTCAAACCAGTACCTAACTCATTCCTTCCTCATCCCTGGAATCCTCTATGAAAAAAATAAAACCTATACTTTAAGAAAGAAGCCCACTAAAACTAAAGGTTGAAGGCATACTTACGAAGGTGAGGTATCAATTAAAAACCTCGTCACGAGGCTATTGGTGATTAGGCAATGCCTCGTAGTTTTTATACCTAGTTTCATACGTAGGAGAAACAGAACTAGTCATGCTTTTATTGTTTACACTAAAAGAATAAAAATTTGAAAAGCACTCACTTATGGTGACCTCTGACAACCTAATTAATTTAATTTGAAGAGCCCATAAGGCCACATAGTCCAACTTACCACACAAAACAGAAATTTCAGCACACAATTCTCCAGCTTTGCCAGCTTCAAAGCCATGGGAAATGTGAGGCGATCAAGTCAATACCAACAATTTAAAGGAGGCCCAAATTTGTAAAGAGCCAAAACAATCCTGAAAATGAATTCAGCCAGCTACAAGATGTTTCCCAGGAGTCTGGGACTCAGGAAATGGCATACAATGAGGTATGAAAACAGGAATCTCACGCTCACAAAGAGGAAACGGACAACACTACTTCAGAACAAGAGAGCAGCACCTACTCTTTTTAAAACAGACTTAGGACGTGGCTGAGCTTACAACACTTTAAAGCCCTTCGCTGTGTCCAATGCAGGCATGCACCATTTTAGGTCAGAACAAACTAAACATTTACATCTTCAATCTACATTAATCATTCACTCTTAAGGGTCTGCTTCATGATTATTTTCTAAATATATATCTGCATCATTTTGCTGTCAGCATTCCTCTCCCAAGAGTCTTCAGGATGATAAAGTGTCCCCCTCTTGAACCCTAGCTGCTCGTAAAAGCGTGATGACAGTCCACAGGGCATAATGCTTTTAGATACGCATGACGGTCAACTACCCGAGTTTTCTTAGGCGGGGTCTGGAGTTTCACTTGACAGTTCGTAACAGAACCCAGAAATCAGAAACAAAAAATTCATGAAATTACTCCTGAGCCTTGACCAATTAATAAAGGCAACCAATTAAAAAGAAGCCACAGAGTTGTTTTGAAATGTCATAAATAAATAAACAAACCAACCCCAAATCCTACAATACTCAATTCCAACTCCTATGGTGTTGCTTCTTCAAAGTGAGGGTTCAGAGAGTAAGCATGACAGTTCTGAGATTTCACGGAGGGGGTGGAGGCTTCAGTATCAACAAAACGCATTAAAACAATCAGCAAACGCAAAAGTGGGTGAAAGCAGCATGCGGAGAACCAACCACGAGAGACACTGATGAAAGAAGGAAAACGTGGGTTTTGAGTTGAAAGAAGCTGTATCCTCTTGGTCAACACCCTCACTTTACAGCTGGGGAAACTGAGGCCCCATGGAATACACACCAAAAAGTAAAATGTTATTTTGTCATCCAGAAAGGAAAACAAAACCAAAAGCGAAAAAAGCACTCGAAGTAGGAAATGAACATTCCGTGTGGCTCTCGAACCCAGGGCCCGAGTGCCCAGATTCCAGCTCGACCCAGCCTCTCGAGTGAACCAGTCACACAGACACACGACGTCCCGGGTGTTCGCAGCGTCTACGGGCAGACTGGGGGCTCGGAGAAGCGAGAGTGGGCCCTGCCCTCCAGGAGCTCACGGTTCCGCGGTGGAGACGCGTCACAACGACGACAGGTGCCCAAGGTCGGGTGGGAGGGTCACACGGACAACTCAGCCCCGCCGCAGGGGCGCAGCTGGCAGGGGAAGCTGCGGGCCCGGCGCCAGGCCCAGGCCACCGACCCGACGCGGGCTCCCTCCGCCAGGCTCTCGGGGCCCGCCCTGCCCGCCCGGCCGGCCGGTCCGGCCACGGAGCCCGGGGAGGCCGGCGGGGCTGGGGGGACCGCCCGGGACGGCGCCTGCCCTCGCGGGCGTTCCCGGGGTTCTGCTCCGGCGCCGCCCTCTCGAGTGGGCCGCTGGGGCCGGGAGGGCTGAGGGCGCGCCGGGCAACAGAGCACGCCAAGGCCGGCCGCCCGGGGCCGAGGGCCCGGCGCGGCACCTGTGGCGGCGCGGGGAGCGCGGGGTCGGAGCGCAGCCCGCCGCGGCGACGACGCACGAGGGCGGCGCCGCTTTCCCGGAAAGCCTGGAAGTCCCGCCCGGTTCGCAGCGGCCCGCAGCAGGCGCGCTCACCTCGGCCAGGCCGCCCCGGTCCTCGGTGTCCTGGCCGCTCAGCACCTTCTTCAGCTTGTCCATCCCGGACCCGGGCCGCACGACGCAGGCCCGCTCGGCCGCCTGTTGCGCTCGCGGCGTCTTCGGCTCTTCCGGGTGCCGGGCCCGCCGCCGCCGCCTGCCAACCACGGCGCGCCCCGCCCACGTACCTGCCCACCTGGCGGCCGTCCGCGCACGCGCCCCGCTGCTTTCGCTGGCCGGGGGGCGGGGCCGGGGGGCGGGGGCGGGACGCCCTGGGGGCGCTGGGGTTAGGGTCCGCCCAGCATTGCTCTGCGGCCCGGCCTCCCTCCCGCGCCCGGGTCGAAGCCGGACCCGCCCCCCTCCCCGCCCTTCTGAGATCGGTCCACAAACGCTGCGTACGTACCAGGCGCAGTTGTGCTTTGTTAATGTTGCCACATAGCGTGTCCTGGATGGAACTTATTCCAGGTGGTCTCAAGTGAAACGATTTTTTTAAAAGCACTTGTAACTTCAGTCTAGACCAAGCCACTGTGATCCCAACTGAAAATGCTTCTAGAGGTATGATTTGGGCAAAAGCTTGAGGAAAGGGTTGAACTTGGGTGAGGGAGTGGGGCAGGGTACAGCAGCCTGCTGGGCTCCAGCGCTAGTGATTCCCTGTTGGAGAATCCGTGTAGCCCGCGTAACCCCCAGGACAGGCCCGCAGACGGCACACAGGCTCGCATCTCACGGCTGCCTGGGGAATGTCTGGAAAGCTCCCTTCAAGACTAGATGGCTCAGAAAAGCAAATCCACAGTGAGGTTGTCCGGCGCACACACTGGAGAATCCCCTCGCTGCCTCCCCACCACCCCGCCACCGCCAAGAACACTTGTGAAAGAGTAGGAATGTGTGTCTGGGTGGAGGGAATTCAGATGTTACCAAGAACTTGGGCCTGTTGGGAATTACAGATCAACCAGGCAAAGGGATTTTGCGCAGTACCCTATTCAAGTCAGATGACTGTAATTACATCCCTTATGTGCTTTCATCCTCATGGATACCAAAACGTGCTCAGGCGTAATTTTAGTTTGCATCTCAGATCTCCAGGAACAGATGCTGTTGTGTTTTCCCTGTTGGCTCCTTATCCCCTTGTTCCACTCAGGTAAATTCCTACCCGTCCTTCAAGACCCCTCAAATACCAAGACACAGTGGAAAGTTCGTCCCTTGTGAAGTTAAGAAGAACTAGGAATTGCAGCTATAGAACCATCACTTACCAGCTATGTGGCATTGAACAACCTACTTTCTGGCCCTCAATTTTCTCACCAGTAAAATGGACATCAATGAGGACCTCTGAAAGTTTCTGTGGGAAGTACAGGTGACAGTATGCGAGGAGAGCCTGTAAGGTGGCAGGCATTCTGTGGCATCTATGGAAGCTAGGATTAGTCTGCCATCTCTGAAGCCTCCTCCAGCCCAGTCCACACTGATAGGGCAGTTGCTCCTTCCTCTGTGCTCCCACAGCATTTTAAAACCCCACTGTTACCATTATTCATGTCCAAGTCTGTCCTCCATACCTCGTGAGTCCTCACAGATCCATTCATTCTTTCCTCTGCCCACCCAGAAAGGCACCTAGAAAATAGTGCTCAGTAAATACCATTGAATGAATGAATGAATGAATCAGAAACTTTGCGTCTGCTTTTGCGATTGTGTGAATTGTAACAGACAGATGGGCAGATAGGGCAACATTTAAAATGACCGTGCCATACAAGTCAGCAGACAGACGCTTGTTTTTGTCAGCAAAGTAAGACAATTGGTCTGCCCTCCTCTTCTACCTCCACTCCCTGCGTTCATCACGGTAAAAGGTTGTTTGTTTAAGATCTTATTTTTAAGTAATCTCTATACCCAGCATGGGACTCGAACTCACAATCCAGAGATCAAGAGTCTCGCGCTCCACTGACTGAGCCAGCCAGGCAAACCCCTCATCACAGTAAAAGAGGTTTTGATCAGAAAGGCCTTATCTGTAATCTCAGCTCATGCGTAAGAGCAGTGTTTCAGACCTGGGCAGGGACGGCCTCTTCTCTTGGCCTATGCTTGTCAAGGAGCCTGCAAATCACACACACGTGCACACAAACACACAAATATGCGTGAAGGAACACGTGGCTCTTCTGTTACTTGAAATCTGGCACGAGAACTAGGATACCCCCTCCCACAAGTAACACCGTTTAGACCCCAGGGCACTGCTTCTCCAATTGCGTCTCCTGCCCTCTGCCCTTGAAACGAAAGGCATGCGAATGTGTGAAGGTTGTGGGTTGTACCACTACCCGTGCAGACGTGGGATACGAACCGTGGCGGTGCTTCGGTAAAAGACAAATCCGCCTGGCCCATCCCTCCAGGGGGACCCCTTGACTGCAATAGATTCTTAGGTAACAACACGCCATTTCCCGGCAGTGCCAAGTCTCCATTCTCCTGTTTCTCTAATGTACAATTCCAGAGGGACTCCCAAAAATTAGTACAGTAAATCCAGCAGTTCACATGGAGGCTAAGGAATATTCTTCATTGTTAAAGAATTCATATTACTCTCCCATGTGTATAGATGTAGGTCTAGGCATAACAGACATGAAACATGATACTAATTCAGAGACATGGAACACTAGAATCACAAATAGCTTTTTCATAATCATAGTCAATAAGATTTCATTACATTCTCAAAAAGTCAAGTAAAAATTTTAACTGTAAATACTTGAAATTTAATTTTTCACTCTATTTCTTTCCTATAACTTTTGTAGATGATTTTGAATATTTTAGAAAAATAGCTCTTGAAGGGCACCTGGGTGGCTCAGCTGGTTAAGCGTCTGCCTTCAGCTCAGGTCATGATCTCAGCGTCCTGATCTAGCCCTAGCATGGGGTTCTCTGCTCAGCGGGGAGCCTGCTTCTCCCTCTGCTCCTTCCCCCTGCTCCGTGTCTCTCTCTCTCTCTCTTTCGCAAATAAATAAAATCTTTAAAAAAAAAAAAAAGAAAAAGCTCTTGAAAGCATAAAAAATAACTTTTATTTTGAAATTGAACTTATATTACTATAATATATTCTAATTTTGTAATAATTGAATTCAGTCATTTTTTAAAAGAAATGTATTCTTTTTTTCTTCAAAGATTTTATTTATTTGTCAGAGAGAGAGAGACTGAGCAAGCAGGGGGAGTAGCAGGCAGAGGGAGAGGCAGGCTTCCTTGCCAAGCAGGGAGCCCAACTCAGGGCTAGATCCAGGACCCTGGGATCATGACCTGAGCCGAAGGCAGACGCTTAACCCACTGAGCCACCCAGTGGACCCGAATTTAATCATCTTTGATATTTTGCCAATTTTTAGTCATATAAAAGCTATCATTACACCTATTTGTCAATGTAGGAGGATCAAACATAATTTATTTAACAACCGTCTGGCTTGATTTACAGCTTTAAGTATTTAGGCATCTGACACAGGGACTCCCATTTTTTCTGTTTCCCAGGCCCTGCAAATTTTGTGGTACACCTGCCTGTAAGTGCCCTGGTCCAAGGACTTGGGTTGCCTAAGTGGAAATGCTAGATTGATTCAAGATATCAAAATACAGGGGTTTTCTGCAATAAAAAGGAATGGAATAATGACACATATGCTAAAACACGGATGAACCTTGAAACCATTTTGCTAAGTAAAAGAAGCCACACATAAAAGACCACATATCGTATGATTTCATCTGTATGAGATGTCCATAATGGGCAAATCCAGAGACAAAAAGTAGATGAGTGGCTTCCATAGGTTGGGGGCAGAGGAGTATGGGAAGTGATGGCTAATGGGTACAGGGTTTCTTTTGGGGTGATGAAATGTTCTAAAATCAATTGTGGTGATGGTTGCATAACTGTCAAAATACTAAAAAAACATTGAATTGTATGCTTTAAATGAGTGAATTTTATGGTATATAAATTATATTGCAATAAAGCCGCTTAAAAAAGCAGCACGGCGTCTAATGCATATTTTCCAATCCATGAATGTTATTTATTATATAATGTAACAGGAGTCCCTTCTTACCTTGCCTAAATGTGTCTAAGTTTGAACCCAGAATATCGGACTCCTAATTTATGTACAGATACATTGGTCAATGTACAAGGTGTCTCACTGGGACATTGTTTTATAATACCAAAAGATTGGAAACAACCTAAAAGTCCACTGGTGGGAGGAACGGTTACATTAATTCTGATACATCCATTCACAAGCATACAAACAATCATTAGAGAAGAAGGAGGAAGCTCTTTATATATTGATATGAAACTATCTCCAAGATACGTTGTTAAGAGAAAAAAAATCAGATCCAAACAGATAGGTAGATGACAGATATATGATAGATAGAACACGGGTGTAGACATACTTATATTTACTTACATATGCATAAAATATATCTGGGAGGATAGAAAGACAAAACCAAGAATAAACAAACAAAAACTACTGAAGTTACTCTTTATCTCCAGGGAAAGAAACTAGGTGACCCTGGAGCAGAAAACTTTTCACTATGTATCTACTGACTTCTCAGTTACGAACCTTGTGAAAGCGCCCGCTCTTCAAAATAAATATAGACACAAAAGGTTACGTATTATGTGATTCCTTTTATATGAAATATCTAGAATAGTTAAATCCATGGAAACAGAAAGCAGATTGATGGTTGCTAGGGGCTAGGGGGAGGGAGGACTGGGGAGAAACTGATCAAGGAGATGAAAATATTTTGGAACAGGGGCGCCTGGGTGGCTCCGTCCTAAGTCTCTGCCTTCAGCTCAGGTCATGATCCCAGGGTTCTAGGATCCCTGCTCAGCGGGGAGTCAGCTTCTCCCTCTCCCTCTGCCGGCCTGTGCTCTCTCTTTCTCTGTGTCAAATAAATAAATACGATCTGAGAAAAGAAAATATTTTGAAACAAGGTAGAGATGATCGTTAGGCAATGTTGTGAATGCACTAGGAATTGTCCGCTTTGAAATGGTTAATTTTGCGTTTTGTAAATTTCACCTCCATAAGTTATTTTTTGAAAGAAAATGAGGGTGAGGAAAAGGAAAATAGGAAGAAGACAGGAAAGGAAGGAAAGGGAGGGAGGGACAGAAAGGGTGCACAAGTTCCATCCCAGAGCAGCTGCTGGCCTGGAGGGTTTTGAACAAACAGCTTTGTATGCAGAGGCCTGTGCTGAGTAAGGAACTGAGGGAGGAGACAGTTGTCACAGTGAAAAGACTAGGCACCGTCATGGACCGCAGAGCAGATGCGTGCACGCTTCCTTCCGTCTCCTGGGTGCTCCCCTCTGATGTCCAGAGCCTTTATTGCAACTAGGGGCTCATCAGTCGGAAAGTGCTTTGGCCCCCACCCCCCACTGCCATCCACAGGCCATGGCCCTGGAAGGACCCTTCCCATCCCTGCCCCTCCTCAGAGCCACCCTTCGGGGGCAGAACACTCACCCACCCCCAACCCCTCCAGCACATGCACCCACTCCCATCTGGTTGCCTCCAGCCACAGCCTGGCCAGGCAGTCCCTTCTTGTAACAGTTCACACAAAGGGCTGATTATTCTCCCAGGACAGTGGGGGTAGAGCCCGATCTTCTCCAGGCACCCCCAGAACTTTCAGTCCCCACAAACATTCCTGAGTCTCTCCTCCCAAGGCCAACAAGGTGATCGCCAGGGCCAGGAAAACCTGCAGTGACCCTGCCTGCCAGTCTCTCCCAGGTTGTGTTGTTACAACTCTGTCACCTGCCCTGTGAACCTACCCTGTCACACACTAGCTCTCTGAAGGCAGATTCCCTGCAAGTCCTCTCCCCTCCATTCCCCGAGCTTCCATCCCCGTCACCTCACAGACGGAAAGCTGCACCAGCTTCCAAAATGGCCTCCCTGCCTCGGCCATGCTTCTTCCTCAAACCCAACCAGCCACTACCACAGCTGTGATCACCTCAGGCACGATGTTCAACGGGTCACACCCCCTACTCAGAAGCCCCCACCGGCTTCTCACTGCCCTCACAGTGGAGTCTGCAGGCCTCACCTGGCAGTCCAGGCCCCTTACAATGGGGCCAAATGGACCTTCCAGCCTGGTCTCCTGATGCAAACATTCAAGCATGATCATCTGCACATAATTGCTTAACTAATATGTACTGATTGACCGGAAACACTACGCTTTAAAATGCAAAATGCAGGGGCAGCTGGGTGGCTCAGTTGGTGACGCGGCTGCCTTCGGCTCAGGTCATGATCCCGGGGGCCTGGGCTGGAGCCCCGTGTTGTCGGGCTCTCTGCTAGGTGGGGAGCCTGCTTCTCCCTCTCCCTCTGCCGGTCCCTCACCCTGCTCATGGGCACTCGAGTCCTCTCTGTCAAATAAATACATAACATTTTTTAAATGATAAAAAAATAAAATGAAGACTGCATTATTCCTGCTAAATACGTATGAAGTTTAGAGTCTAACGTCACTGGTGGGCTCTGAAAGTCTTAAGAGAACATGACCCGTAGGTGATTTCTGCATTTGAATGCAGCTAAGACATTCCACTGAGAGGCCAGAAGGCTGTCAGGGCCACACCCATGTCTGTCTTTGTCTGGACTGGTTTGCCAAGCCGGCTCAGAGGCCCCCGGATGAAATGTGCCCCATCTCGCGGTTTTCGGTCATCTGCGCTCAGGAGCCTGACTCCAGAATGCGAGTGAGAATCTGGCGTGCTTTGGGGAGTACTGCACAGTCACCTGGCGTGGGTCATATTTAGGTCACTCCTTCCGGCAGGCCCAAAAGGTAGGCAGGGTTGTGACAATCCAGCTTTCACAGATGAGCAAACTGAGGCTTGGCATCGTGCAGTCGGACTCCTGAGTCCCTCCCTGAACGCACCCACAGGCTGCCACCCTGGCTAGACACAGTCCCTTGGAGCCACTGTTCCACGGAGCTGTGTCCACCGAGCTGTGTCACGCTGGCTTCAGTAAATGTCCCTTCGGGTGAGCCCCACCATCCCCTGAAGGATCTTTGAGAACTACAGTCTACTGAGTTGTTGCCTTGCTTAAAATCTCCTACCATGCGGAAATCTAAAAAATGACCCCACAAAACATCCGCATTTAATCTCTGGAATCCAAGCGTGTTATCTTATATGGCAGGGGAAGAAAAGGGCTTTTGCCAATGCAATTACGAATCTTCAGATGGAGAGAATATCCTGGTGTATCCAGCCGGGCCCCCAGTGCAGTCAAAAGCATCCTTGTAAGCAGGAGGTGGAGGGAGACTTGCAGGCAGAAGAGGAGACGGTCGTGTGACCATGGAGGCAGGAACGGAAGGACCACAAGCCGAGGAATGCCAGAGGCTGGCAGCTGCTAGAAGCCGGGAGAGGCAGAGAAAGAATTCTCCCCTCCAGGCCCCGCAGGAGCACAGTCCTGCCAACACCTTGATTTCTAGCTTTCTGGCCTCCAGAACTGTGAGAGAGTGAATTTCTGGTGTTGGAAGCCACCAAGGTTGTCGGAATTTGTTATAACAGCTCCAGGAAGCTAACGCGTGTGGGTCCACACCACCTACAAATGAATTGTGACCGACTTCTCAACCTCACATACCTTCCTTTCTGGACTCCTCTCTCTCCTTTTGCTCACACACCCCAGCCTCCACGCAGAGGAAAACGTAGCTCCTGAACTCATTCCCCACCTTGTCCTGCTAGAAAACACCCATTCTCTTCCCATCCTTGTCCCCTTCTCTTCCCCCCACACACAGTGCGCCCCAGTCCCCTTACTCTTACCCCAACCCTAACAGGACAATATGCTCTGATTGTTCATCCGCTGTTTCTCCCATTCACACAAAGGTCCCTGCAGGGCACGGACCGTGTCTTAATTTGAGTTTGCATCTCCAGCACCAAGCACGGTGCCTGGGACACATAGCAGGTAGGCGCTCAATAACAGGCTCCAGTCGCTGCCCATAGGGCTTGCTGTTAGCCATTCTCGCTCCCCACTGTGCCCTGCAGAAGCGAGCGGGTCCTCCAGGCCAAGCCACGCACCTCTGCTCAGCTCTTCTGCACACCTGTCTTACCAAGGTGGACAAGCAGATGGCTTTTGATGAAAGTTTATGCGTGCCTTGTTAAATTGCATCCTTCCCTCAGCAAGACCTAAAAATGGTTTTCAGAGTCTCTAAGTAAGGAGTCTTTACTCAGAGAGCAGGAAACAGGGTGGGCCTGTGAGCATTAATGCATGAAATTAACATAGAAATAACTGGAGAGAGGTACGCATTCTTGGTGATTTTAAATAAAAAGACCTTAAGATACCAAGATTGAATGTCTTAAGAGGGAGGGAGGGCAGGACAGGCAAGTCCTCAGACTGCTTAATCGTAGAGGCTAGAAAAAGGGGAGTCTCAGGCACTGTTGGTGACGCCCTGTTACACACCAAGCAGGGAAGACACGGTTTTGGTGCTGGGGTTCCTCCAGACCCGGGTACATCCCATCACACTGTGAGAGCCTGGGGCTGTGGACTGTGCCAGTCCTGAATTTTATTCCGTTGCTCTGATTTCTTGCTTCCCAAGCGGCCCCCCGCACGATAGCCTGCTTCTGGGAAGATGTCAGTCCTCTGCGTGGTCACCAGTTGGACCCTGGACCTGTGGCTGGACTACGGCGGACTCCTCAGGGTTGAGCCACTCGGTGGGGGTTGTCTGGGCAGCCAGAGTTGCTCTCTATTTCCAGTGAGTATTCTTGCCTTGTCTCGAATCTTCCACATGAAGTTAATAAATACAGTAGAAAAGGGGCCCTTTTTCAACCAACCAGGATAGTGGTCCTTACTCTATTTTGGTGTCAAGGACCTTTTTGAGAATAGGAATGCCATAGAGCCTCTCTCCATACGCCCACGTGCAGAAAAGTTACCTAAAATCCGAGGGGGTTATGAAGACCAGAAGTTCAGCCACTGACTGTGGGTCCCCAATTGAGAACCCCAGGCTTAGGGGAAAACAGACACCTACGAGCTGTCTTTCCCTCCAAGCGCTAGATGCCTTTGTGCGTTCCCGTGATTTCAGCGGTGGTGTGAGAGTGGAGGTAATTCCTCCAGACGCCCTCCGGGGAGAGGCAGGGTCACTGAAAGGCAGGAAAGGCGGTTGAAGACTAACGGCTTGATGTCTAATTGTCAGGCTTCGGGTACTCTCCCCTTGTCGGCCCTTCTTCAATGACAATCCGGCTTGCTGATAAAGGGTGAGTTCTGTGGACAGAACCCAAGGAAGCCGTTAGTGTTCAGAAGTACACCGAATGGAGGACAATCTGGTCATCACTGCTGGGGAATACCTTTTGCAATACATAAATTTGGAGATTGTACCATGGGCTGTGTCATGATGCCTCACCTCATAGTCCCTGACCCACCTGAGTCCATCTGTGCCTGTGTAGACGTCCTCGAGCACCTTCTTGTGTGTGTGTGTGTGTGTGCGTGTGTGCATGCGTCTGTTGTGTGCATGCATGTGCGTGTGTGTGTGTGTGTGTGTGTGTGTGTATTGGGTGGGGTGTTATAAAGGAGCTACCACCCTGGAGCCGGGATGGGGGACTAAATGGGATGGGGGTCTACATGGCCCAGCCTCCCCTCCGGCAGGAGAATCCGAGGCATGGTCCACACGGTATCTCAGAAGTCTGCAGCAATATCAAGCCCAGGTGATCACAGCAGGACCCCCGCACGCGGTACCCCACCTTTTTGCCTTTTCTCCTTTCTCTCTTTCCCGCTTTCTGACTTGCTCCTGCTGAGATTACCTTCCTAACTGGCTGCCTCCTGGAGCTTGTCTCGGGACGGGCTATGCTTTGGAGGCATGCAGATCAAGCCAGGGTGCTCCGCGCTGGAATGGGCTCGCGTTTCTGTCGGGGCCGGATTCAGGTCTCACACCCGGACGGAGGCCTGTCACTGGAACACGAGGTCCAGCCTCCAAATCCAACCAGGTGTTTCCTCTGCCAGTGCCCTAAATACATCATAACTAGGAAAACCCACACGCCTGCAGATGTTTCCTGGAGAAAGTACCAGGACAGGCAGGTTTTCCACGAGCAACGACTGACACTGCAGTTAGAATGCGACACAGTAAAGCCTGCAGCCAAGAGCAGGCCTCGTGTTTCCGTGAGGATGACATCCCAGGGACGGTGAAGGGGGCTTCAAGAGAAAGACTGGAGAAGGCACGTGGTGTTCTGTGAATCCCTGAGGGAAGCTAGGTGGTTACCCATGCAAGGAAAGACAGGAGATTATTTCCGGTTTCTGGAACCTTGTTTGAATAGACTTGGTAACAATTCTTCACCAAGTTACTGCGAGGAAATGGCTGACAATCGTAAAACATGAGGCTTTAAATCCCCTCAGTGACAGTAACACTGCTCCTTCATTGGTTATCCCCTCTCCTGAAGCACCCCTCTGGTCCCTGGACTGTCCCCATAACACTCCAGCCGCCAGCCCAGTCCTGTTGAAATACCTGTCTCCATGTTTGGTCTCCACAGCCCACATGCTGATGAGAGAAACTCCGTCATTTTACCTTAAAGCATTCAACACAGGTGACGACTCCTTTTTTATATATTTTTAAAATTTTTATGTATTTATTTGAGAGAGGGAGAGAGAGAGAGGTGGGGAGAGAGAGGGAGAGAAAGTCTCAAGCAGACTCCCCACTGAGCACGGAGTCCGACGAAGGGCTCGAACCTATGACCCCAAGATCATGACCTGAGCCGAAACCAAGAATCGGGTGCCCCACCGACTGCGGGACTGAGGTGCCCCACAACTCCTTTTGTAAAACATTGTGCTTTTCCCTTGGCTTCCATGACCCCACGTTCCTCTGATTTCCGCCTACCACTGTCACGGCTCTCTTTCCTCTCTGCTCAGGGCACCTGCCAACACCGTCTTCACTTCCTTAGAACAATTCTCCGAGTGCTCCCATTCGCTGCTGTGACCCTCAGTGTGACCTGTGACCAGCTTCTTTGTCAGGTCAGACGTCTCCTGAACCGCACACTCCATGACCCAGTAAAGCACACATGGGACACGTGCACATTCCCCTGTGGATGCTCAGAGCCATTCCACACCCAACGTGTTCACACACAGCTTTCATTCCCCCCAGCCCGTCTCCACCCACACCCCCCGACTTGGGAGGCAAAACCCTGAACATCCTCCTTGATCCCTCCGTTTCCTTCATTCCTCACACTGAATGTATCAGGAAATCCAATAAATTCGGCCTTCAAAATATGTTTTGAATCTAGTTTTCTTCGTAGGCGCTGCTGCAACCCCTGCTTCAAAAGGCGTCACCGGCCTGTCTGCCGCCTCCTTCCTTGATGCCCTGCTTCTCCCTAACACCTTCCATCCATCCTCGTGTTGCCTCTAAAGTACATTTAAAAGGTAAATCAAATCAGTTCCCCCCATGCTTAACTTCTCCTTGTTTCTCGTTGCATCAAACTCTGTCTACCTTAAAAGAGGACCAGAAACCCCTCAGTTGGTCTCAGGTGGCTGGTCCCTCTCGTCTCATCCTTTGCTCCATCTGCTTCCGTGAAAACGCCCATCTCTCCTGCCTGGAGGACTTTGCTCATACTGTTCCTCTCTTTGAAAGCCCTTCCCACCCTGAACTAATCCCAAGGTGAGATTGTTTTCATCCTTCAGGTTGCAACTTCAATGACACGTCCTCAGAATAGCTCCCAGCCTTCCTCCTCCTCCTCCTCTTCCCCCTCCTCCTCCTCCTCCTCCTCCTCCTTCTTCTTCTTTAGATGGCTTCTCAAATTATTTGTGTTTTTTAATTAATGTTTGTTGAGGTGTAATTACATATAAGGAAAGTCACCAATTCACTGAGTTCTGACAAATACATATATGGCTGTGTAACCACCACCACATAAAAATAGAGCATATTTCATCACCTTTCCCAAATTTTCCTCCTATCCCTTAGTGCTCGGTAACCTCCCCTCCTCGTGCCACTGATCTGAATTCTGCCCGAAAGTGTTGCCTTTTCCAGAATGCTGTTGTGATGGTTCTTTGTCAGCTTGACTGGGACGCAGGCTGCCCAGGCACGCGGTCAGACATTATTCTGGGTGTGTCTGTGGGGGTGTTTCTGAAAGAGATTAACATTTGAATGGTACGCCCAGTAAAGCAGATTGTCCTCCCTCACGTGGGTGGGTCTCACCCAGCCAACCGAAGACCTAAATAGGACAAAAAGTCTAGGTGGGGATCCATTCCTCCTGCCTGTTGAGCTGGGACAAAGGTCTTTTTTTTTTTTTTTTGAGATTTTATTTATTTATTTGACACAGAGAGAGAGACACACAGCAAGAGAGGGAACACAAGCAGGCGGAGTGGAGAAGCAGGCTTCCCACCGAGGAGGGAAGCAGTTTACCTGTATAAGAAACTGCCAAACTGGGTTGCCTGAGTGGTTCAATCAGCTAAGCATCTGCCTTCGGCTCAGGTCATGATCTTGGGATCCTGGGATCGAGCCCCAATCAGGCTCCCTGCTCATTAGGGAGGCTGCTTCTCCCTCTCTTTCTACCCGCACCCCCCCACGGTCATGCTCTCGTGTGTGTGTGTGTGTGTGTGTGTGTGTGTGTGTGCGCACGCTCTCTCTCAAATAAATAAATAAAACCTTAAAAAAAAAAAAAAACCTGCCAAACTGTTTCCTGAAGTGGGTGAATGATTTCACATTCTCACTAGCAATGTGTGAGATTCTCATTGTTTCACACCCTCGCTGACTGTGGTCTGGTCCATTTTTAAATTGTAGCCGTTATAATGGGTGTAGGGGTATCTCATTGACGTTTTCATTTGCATTTGCTAATAGCTGATGATTTTGAGCGTCTTTTCATATGCTTATTTACCATCCACAACGTTGACCCATTTTTAAATTGGGTTGTTTCCTTGTTGTGTTACAAGAGTTCTTTATGCATTGTAGATACAAGTCCTATGTCACGTATGTGTCTTGGAAATATTTTCTCCCAGTTTGTAGCTTATCTGTTGATATTCTTTGAGGGTCTTTGAAAAAGCAGTTTTTTATTTTAATGAAGGCCATTTTATCAATTTTTCCTTACAGTTAGGACTTTTTGTGTATTATTGAAGAAATCTTTGCCTTCCCCGAGTCCCTAGGATTTTCTGGTTTACTTCCACAACCTTTCTAACTTTAGGTTTTACCTTGAGGTCTCTGATTCATTTTGAGGTCATTTTTGTACATGGTGTGAGGTAAGGTTCAAGATTCGCTTTTTGGCATGTGAATGTAAATTTTCCAGCACTATTTGTTGAAAAGACTGTCCTTTGGGGCACCTGGGTGGCACAGCGGTTAAGCATCTGCCTTCGGCTCAGGGCGTGATCCCGGCATTCTGGGATCAAGCCCCACATCAGGCTCTTCTGCTGGAAGCCTGCTTCTTCCTCTCCCACTCCCCCTGCTTGTGTTCCCTCTCTCGCTAGCTGTCTCTATCTCTGTCAAATAAATAAATAAAAATCTTTAAAAAAAAAAAAAAAAAGACTGTCCTTTCTCCATTGATTATCTTTGTGTCTCGTTCAAAATCAATCAAACCTATCTATGTAGATCAAGTTTTTAAGTTTATTTGTTTTTAATAGTCTCTATACCCAACGCGGGGCTTGAATTCACAACCCCAAGATCAAGAGTTGCCTGCTCTTCCCGCTGAGCCAGCCAGGTGCCCCAGGGTGGGTCAGTTTGATTCACTATTCTGTTCAGTGATCCTTACGTTGATCCTAAGAGTTGACACACGGTCTGATTACTGTAGCTCTAGACTATGTCTTGAAATCAGGTAATTTGAATCCTCCAACTTTGCTCTTCTACAAAATCGTTTTGGCTATCTGGATTCTTTGGATTTCCATATACATTTTAGAATCATCTTGTAAATTGCTGATGAAAAGCCTGCTAGGATTTTGAAGGGGATTACATTGACTATAGATCAATCTGGGGAGAATTGGTATATTAACATTCTGAGTCTTTGATTCTACAAACATGTATTTGTCTCCATTTACTCAGGACTTCCTTAATTTCTCTCATGGGAAGTTATTTGGGATTTCCCAGGCGTCTTTCTGTTACTGGATTTTACTAGTTTAATTCTGTTAGGGTCAGAGGATAAACTTCGTAGGACTCCAAGTGTTTTATATGTATTGAAGTTTCTTTTATGGCCTAGAATATTCTCTACCTTGATGAATGTTCTATACACACTTGAAGACAGTGTGCATTGTACTGTTGTGTGAATTTCATGCCCACCCCCACTGTGGTAGCAGATCTTGTTGTTATCCATGTACGATCCTGGGCCCAGGTTTCTCGGTCCCTCCTCCAAGGTTAGAGGCCATTTGTACTCCTTCTCCAGCAGTAATGGTTCTTTGCCTGTGTCCAAAGGCAGAACATTTCCAACTCCCCTATGGATTTTGGAACTCTCCCTATGGAAATGGATCTTGTCATTATTCCTCCCCTAGAAATAATAGATTTTTGCCTGTGCCGTGGTAGGGGTGATATGATTTGGTACACCTCCCTCAGCGGCCTAAAGCTTTTGCATCCTTCAAGAAAAGGGTCTGGGGAAGTTCCTATCTACCTATTCCTCGGCAGTAGCCCATTACCTCCTGCATGTCTGAGCCACTGCCAGGGACTTTCTGGTCCCCTGCCCTGCCCGTGTTTCTTATGAGCACTTGGTGAAGGCCGTGGGGAAAGAAGTGTGTGTGTGTGTGTGTGTGTGTATGTTAAGTCCCCTTATTTGAAACTCTCAGCTATTTCAAATTCTTAAATTTCTTTAGGAATTTCATGTTCTAGATTATGGTTAGCTGCTTACATGGTAGCCACTTGTGTTTTTAGTGTTCTTTCTAAAATGAAACGTGTATGTCCCACCTCCTGTTGGAGGGCTTCTCACCCTTCGGGATTCAGTTTGCTTTGTCCTCCAACCTCAGCTCTCTGACATGCTCAAGAAAAGCTGTAACTTTATAGATTCCCAGCTTTCTTCCTTGTGAAGTTAGGAGTGGCAGTCTCTTGAGGCTTTCCACACCCTGTTCAGAAGCATAACTCTGACTACATCTACTAAAGGTGATTTTGTTATTTTCTGAAATTGGTATTTTTGCCATCATTATACTTATTAAAATTTGTAATTCTTTTTTACTTTGTCTCCTCCATTAAACTTTAACTCCGTGAAGACATATACTACAGCTTTTCGCTATTGTAATCCCTTCTGCCTAGTGCCATATTGGACACATAGCACTTAAAGCTAAATGGAATGATACTAATGGCAGGTTATCTCTATTTTCAAAAACATTAACTCATCATACAGCAAACACTGGCTGATTAAAACATCCACAGAAGTAGTGGGCGGGGAGGGCTGAGGAACAGGAGGAACAAGAGCCCGAAAGCAAAACTGGGGGATTATATTCCAGATTATCTTTAGATTTTCATGATCATCTGCCTGCAGAATCTGGCTATAATGCTGACCAATTTCAAAACAAAGCACAAATGAAAGAAGTATACCAAACCATTTTTTAATTAAGCTTCATGAAAAACGGAAATAAATGAAATAGCAAAACATCGATCAGTAATTCCTTATTGTTTATTCTTTTCTTACAAAAAGACACTTGGAACAAATAAATACAAAATGGCATATGTCTTATTCAGCAATGGGCAAATACAGGTTTTCTGAGTATTCTCCACAGGAATGAGCTAAAGGAGCTTCCAGAAGTACACTCATCCTACCAACTTCCACCCTCTATAAAAAAGGTCAATTCTTTTAATTTCCCACAATTTTTAATAAAGGATTCTCAAAATAAGTCATCTAAGCCTGACTCAGAGATTAAGACAACTGATTCAAGTTAAGAATATATATAATGATGTTGTTCAGAACTTCAACTAATGACTATTCTTACGAGTTTTTTATTTCTTCTATCTTGTATGAGTAATCTACTCTGTTCAAATCCGCATGGCAAATAAAATACAACAGAAGGCTGAGCACAATATATACACTTTTCTGTCCTAAGAGAAAACATTAAATACAGGTATATTTAACACACGGTGAACATGCCATGTATTTTCTTAAAGCCAACAGAATCCTGATTTCCTACACCTCGCAGGTGATGCAGCAGAAGGCAAACAAATACCCAAATCACTGGTGACAAAATGCAGCTAATAAAGTTAGCCCGACAGCAATACAAATTCAATATTCAATGGATTTATTCATTCCAAGGTTGCATGGAAAAGGAAGTAGAAAACGCCAGGACGAGTAGAACCACACGTAAGAAAAAGCACCTAAAGACGGAGGAAGGACAGCTGGCATCCCACCTGTGGCTGGCCAACCATGTTCAGGTGCGTCCACGGACAGACACCGTCAGGTGGCCACAACCCTAGGTTATTCGGTTCTGCATCTGAAATTTTCCCAAAGACTTCAAAAGCCGATTTAAATTTAGAAGGGAAATATATATATATTTTTAATTTGTGGGTAAAGATCATTAAGGTACGACATCAATTTCCTAAAAGGCAACTCACAACTCTTCAGAAGTGCGAATAAACGTCAAAAAGCCCAGAGTAAAGAGCCAGTACATCAACACGCACGACCAGGACCCTGGCCAGTCCCAGGGGCTGTGATTCTGTGATTGACATTAACCTCCTCAGGGCAGAAGACAGTGTTTCATGATGGATGCAGATTACGCCCACTGCTCATGAGACATACCCACATCACGACTGGTGAGATCCCACTTTGTCACAACTTAGAAACCCGAATTTCACTCCAGAAAATATAAGTCTGGAATATGAATTGGAAGACAGACAGTACAAACAGCAGTTGAGTGGAACCAGCCTGCAACAATCCTTTATGTTTTTTTCCCTTTAAGGCTACAGAAAATCTGCACATATACAAGGCAATTAATTCTCATAATAAAAATACCCCCTCCAAATAGCTAAGGTCTCCAGTCAGATTCCATGGTGAGTATGTGTTGTATCACATTCTATTCCACAGGGGTACTTTCCCGTGAGTCTGCAGGGTTAAGATCAATTCTTTCTGGAAATAGTAGCTTCTCGCAAACTGCCTCCTTTATCGGTAAATACTGCGATATTTCATTAGGTTCCGTGAAGAGGGAAGGTGAAACATGCTGGAAACACATAAATCACATTAGTACATATTCAGTTATCACACTGGTAGTTTTTAGACATGCTTTGGTTCAAATATTCATAAAGCACACCATTTTATTTTATTTTTTTAAAGAATCATTTATTTATTTCGGGGGGGAGGGGTAGAGGGAGAGGGAGAATCTCAAGCAGACTCCGTGCCGAGCACAGAGCCCGATTCGGGGCTTGACCTCACAATCCAAGATCATGACCTGAGCCGAATCCAAGAGTCAGACGCTTAACCAACTGCGCCACCCACGCGCCCCAACCCACCAATTTTAAAATGAGCAGTAATATATGTATGTGAGGAGCATTATAAGGTGTTTCTAATGATAACAGGTATCTCCATGGGACGCCCGGGTGGCTCAGTTGGTTAAGCGTCTGCTTTCGGCTCAGGTCGTGATCCCAGGGTCCTGGGATCGAGCCCCGCATTGGGCTCCCTGCCCAGCAGGGAGTCTGCTTCTCCCTCTGCCTGCCTCTCCCCCTGCTTGTGTTATCTCTCTGACAAATAAATAAATAAAATCTTTAAAAATAAAATAAAATAAAATAAAATAAAATAAAATAAAATAAAATAAAATAACAGGTATCTCTTGTTACTGAATCATGCAGCCCTCTTACTGAATGATTTCCTCAAAGCTCACAGGGATACGTTATTTATAATGCTCCCACAGATGTATTGAGAATTTAATACATCTTGGGGTGCCTGAGTGGCTCAGCTGGTTAAGTGTCTGACTCCTGATCTCAGCTCAGGTCTTGATCTCAAGGTCATGAGTTCAAACCCCATGTTGGCTCCACGTTCAGTGTGGAGTCTACTTAAAAATAAAATTTACTGCATCTTAATCTAATCCCCTTTCCCGATGTTTTTGCACCTTGAAAGCACTAGCCTTCAGACAGAGCCAGGACGTGGTCTACAATGGACTCTAAGTAACTTTTCGAACTCACCGATACTCTACACCCACGTAGAAATAAGCACCAGAAGTGCCAATCTCTATAAATCACAGTGATATATGCAAAAAAGGCATCACTTTTGAAGCAACCTATTATAGAATCCTACAGATTTGCAGAAGCCCTTCACAAGTACCAGGGGAGCAAAAAAATAAAGAAAATTAGGCCAAAATAAGGTGTGGTACAAAATTACCAGATTTTAAGAAGAAGAAAGTAGACTGGGTAGAAAGAAATTACAGAGTGACAAGGTGGTAAGTGGAAAGAACATCCAACTGGTACCAGTCGCAGAGCCACCACCAAGCTGCTGTGTGACGTGCAGTGAGTCACACCTCTGGGTCTGCTTTCCAGAATAAAAACTGGAAATTAGATTAGATGATGGCTCTGGTACCCTCAACAACTCTAACTGGTTTTGTATTTGAGGTGAGCTCAGAAAAGTTACGCTCCGGTAGGATTTATCTATTAGAGGCTTATTAGGTCAATCGATAGATTTAGCAATGCAGATCTGGGTGGAAACACACAAAATGAAACACTGTCAACTTCTAAAAAGGGATATTAAAATACTGTACCATTAAATTAGCAATTTTGCTCTCTCGTGATGTATATTCTCGTAACATGTAGGTCTTGTCGGCCTATTTTGAAAAATAAAAAAAGGTTGCAATAAATCTGTTTCTATTGTTACAAAATCCCTTCTGTTAAACAGCACTGCCTATGACAACAGGTTGTAAAAGTAGCATGAAGTCTGACAAGAATATCTTCTTCTCCCATGAGATAACAAATTCTCACAAGAATTCTTAATTATGAATGCCAATCTCTGTGAATCACAGTGATGTCATATGTAAACAGATTTAATAATTACCATGTAAGAGAAATACAAGCAAAAGTTTTACTTTGAAAAAAATATGTATATTTGCAAAATTGAATATTACTTCAATGTTTGGGACTACATCTTCTCCTGATGCTATATCATCATCTACCTACATAACATGGCTACGCTCATATTTAAAAAAAAAAAAAAAGCTTACATTTTATTCTCTCCCATTTCCACAAAACTGTCAAATTGCTTATTTTATAAATCACATTTTTAGTACTTCAACTTTTCCCATTTCCAACTTTTTAAAGTTAGGTTTTAGAAAACAATTTATTACAATTCGTTTTTTGGTGAAACATTATTCAATAAAAGAAAAATCACACAAGATTAAACTCCCTTGAAGTTTTAATCTTTTCTAACAATAAATCCAAATTTTAATCTTTAATCAATAAAAACAGATGAATGCTCATTGGAAAAAAATCAGATAATACAGAAGTATAAAGCAACCACAGCTTCTACAGGTAACACTATCCTTAACCTTTAGAAATCTCTACACAAAATCTTATACAGGTTCATACTCGCTTTTTAAAGTTCAACACGGAGATGCATATCTTTACACATCAGTTAAACATAACTCTCTGCCACTCATTTTAATTTTAATGGATGTAAACTTTTCTACTATATTGATGTAAATTAAATAATTTATATCAGTGCCCATGCAGTGGGTATTAAGCTCTTTCCTTCTCTTCTTGCTATTATAAACAATAGCATTTCCACAAACATCCATATACATCCATATCCATCTTTATATATATAAAACTCTGTACAACTGCCTGATTAATGTTTGTGGGTTACTGTATATGAGAATTTTTTAGGATAAATTCCTAAGAAATATTGTTGAATTAAAGCATTAGCATTTTTTAAACTTTTAAACTTTTCTGAGGCAGAAAAATGCAGTCTATCTTTAGTACTTTGCTACCACTTTTAAAAAGAAAAAAAAATCATAGTTTTTCCGAAGAAAAAACCCCACCTATCCCTAAGGGCAGGATTTGGGAACCAACCCCATCTTACTGGGTTCAAATCCCACTTCCGCCACCTATTAACTGTAAAACTTGGGCGAGTGACTTAATCTCTTTGCTGCAGTTGCCTCAGCTATAAATGGAGATAACGACAGCACTTATTTCACGGGTGGTTGTGAGAGTTCAGTCATTACCACTGCCCACTGACGCTGGCGGTCTCCTCTCTAACTCACCATTCTACACGATCACAAACCAGAGGTCACAAATCCCTTCCAAAAGGACAGGCTGCTATAAGCTACTAGAGGAATTTCCCTGACTCCGTTTAAGCCTCCCCCCTTTCTGAAACACTTTTTTGAAAACCTTGTATGTCAACAGTTCCTTCAGATGGAGTACAGAGTTTTCAAACTTTAGAACAACTATCAAAATGATTATGTAATACAAACTTCAGGAGGCCATGTGATTGGTATTTTTAATATCAAGACATTATATAAACAAAACATACAATAAACAAAGGTAAGAGTTAAGGGACCGTTTTCTTTAATGCAGATTAAATACACATGAGGGTTTTTTTAGAAGCATAAGACATCCTCTACTGGGGAGTGTCTTTTAGAAAACATTTTTAGCTGCCAGAACTTTCAGAAAAGATGTGTTGTTTCGTTCACTGTGCAGACAACAGTGAATGTAGAACACCCAATCTTGAAGGTGAGAAGGACTGCCATGAAATATAAAGCATAATTTCATTTCAAATCCTCAGACAGACAATGAAACAGCATGAACAAGGCCACCATCAACTAGTATATTCATTAAATAAGAATAGATACCTCGTGGTAAAGTCTTGTGTCATTCATTCTGATAAGCACCCCATCGATTCTCAAGAAAAATCGCAACAGCAGGAAAAAGCTAGACGGCATTACTCTCTGAAAAAAACAGTAAGGTAATATTTTAATGAAAAGTAAATATGTTATTACTTTGCTAAAAGAAAATAATTTTTTTAAATAAAATTTTTTTAAAAGCATCAGAGGAAGGCTGAATTAGCAGTATATAGAAATCTCTAATCTATGGGGCGCCTGGGTGGCACAGCGGTTAGGCGTCTGCCTTCGGCTCAGGGCATGATCCCGGGGTTATGGGATCGAGCCCCACATCAGGCTCCTCCGCTGGGAGCCTGCTTCTTCCTCTCCCGCTCCCCCTGCTTGTGTTCCCTCTCTCGCTGGCTGTCTCTCTATGTCAGATAAATAAATAAAATCTTAAAAAAAAAAATCTCTAATCTAGAGGTTCTCTGTCATAGCTTCAATTAAGGCTCAATATATTATATTATAATATAAACATCCTGGCTTCAGTTTCCTACAATAGAAAAATATTTTTTAGGTCAAAAGATATTGAGGTTAAAAAGACTTAAAAAACACTAAGTAATATGAAAATTACAATGTTCACTTTAAAAATTGACAGTACTTACAGTAAATGTCAACACCAGTAATACCAAAATGAAAGAATAACCTATTTCTTTGTTGTTACTTGTCTCTTATTCACTTTACATTAAATAAAGAGAAGAGACCTTTAATGGAATGGTCTAATTCAGCACAACCAATTAAGTACTATCTCATACTGCCAAAGACTGTTTATCAGATTATAACATGTTCTTAACATCTTTCATCTGTGTCGTATCTACACGTTTCTGTTTTCCAAGTGTAAACCACTGAAGAAAGTCAGAAAGCCAGAGACAGTTTAGAGAGTGAGGTTGGCCCTGGTGGCAGGGAAGGAGGGGCTGGATAGTGCATGGGGTATTTAGATCTTTAAAAAGAATATTTTGGGGCACCTGGGTGGCTCAGCCCGTTAAGCGTCCAACTCTAAATTTCAGCTCATGTCGTGATCTCAGGGCTGTGAGACTGAGCCCCATGTCAGGCTCTGCACTGGGTGTGGAGCCTGCTTAAGACTATCTCTCTCCCCCGCTCCCCCTCCCCACCATCTCTCTCCCTCTAAAAAAAAAAAAAAAAAAGAGTATATTTGGGGGAACCTGGCTGGCTTAGTAGGTAGAGCACGCAATTCTTGATCTCAGCATCATGAGTTCAAGCCCCGTATTGGGGGGTAGAGATTACTTTAAAAAAATAAATAAAACAGGGGTGCCCAAGTGGCTCAGATGGTTAAGCATCTGCCTTTGGCTCAGGTCATGATCCCAGGGCCCTGGGTTCGAGTCCCGCATAGGGCTCTCTACTCAGTGGGAAGTCTGCTTCTCCCTCTTCCTCTGCCCCTCCTCCAGCTTGTGCTCTCTCGCTCACTCTCTGTATCTCAAATAAATAAATAATCTTAAAAAATAAAAAGACCATTTCTTTAAAAAAAAAAGTGCTTGACCATTTACTACTAAATAAATCTTATTGTCTACTAAGTGTGCCCAGTTCTTCCTATAGTAGGTCTTGGATTTATGTAAATAAAAAAACACAATCCCAGAGGCGCCTGGGTGGCTCAGTCATTAATCATCTGCCTTCGGCCCAGGTCATGATCTTGGCGTCCTGGGTTCAAGGCCCGCATCAGGCTCCCTGCTGAGCTTCTCCCTCTCCAGCTCCCTGTGCTTGTGTTCCCTCTCTCAATATTTCTGTCAAACAGATGAAAAAATCTTGAAAAAATAAAAAAAAAGACACAATCCCAACGGTCAGGAAGTTTATCAAAGAGGGAAACAGAGAAACAAGATGTGCTAACGTACGGGGAGGATGCAGAGGGTCAATAAGCCGTCAGAGAAAGAAGTACCTGAGTTGACTGGAGAGAGTCAGAGAAGGCGGTGGAAAGCTGACCATGGAAAGAAGAGCTCAGGGTGGGAAGGAGAACTCCAAAAAGAGGAAAGAGCATGCACAAAAAGTTCTGAGGCACGAAATAGCAAGATACAGTCAGAGAACTGCCTGCAATTCCGTACAAGCACAGAGCAACATTGATGAAGAGCGAAGAAATAACAAGATAACCCATAACAGTGGCTTTACTGCCTAGACAGTGACCAGCCATGGACCAAGCTCTCCCTCCTTAGGACCATTTTTTAAAAAGATTTATTTATTTATTTATTTATTTATTTGAGAGCGGAGGGAGAGGGAGAATCTCAAGCAGAGTTCCCACTGAGTGCAGAGTTCGATTTGGGGCTCCATCTCAGGACCCTGAGATCATGACCTGAGCCAAAATCAAGAGTCGGACGCTTAACCGGCTGAGCCACCCAGGCGCCCCCTGCCTTAGGACGTTTACACACCCTGTTGCCAGACCTAATATTGACTTGTCTTCAGATCTCAGTGTAAATAAATGTCACTTCTACAGAGAAGCCTTTCCTACCATTCCATAATCACAGTAGATTTCTCGTTATCTTCTCTCCACTCCCTTATAAACTAGCAGATTTATAACTACATCCATTTGTGCGTTGGGCCTGAAGCCCATGTCCCTCTGCTTGGCCGTAGGCTCCGTAACAGTAAGCATGAACAGTCAAAGGTGTTTTGTTCATCACTGCGTCCCTACTGCCTTGACAAGCAGCCAGCACACAATGGGTGCTCGTTAGCAACTGCCTGAAGGAAAGAGAGGCTAGAGCTATCTTTCTGGAAAGAAGGTTCACGGTCACAATGCATTCTGATGGGATTATCAGCAACAGACTTAAAAGCAAGACTTAGAATAAAGAAGCGCTTGGAGGAAGAGCCTGACCTATGACAACTTGCTGTGTCACAATAAACTGACTGGGAAGCCAAGCCATCACTACCTGACAGAGTGCTACCTGTAATTATTGGAAAGACTGATTGGCAACATTGTTTCAAATTTCCGAATTAGTTATTAACAGTCACACTGGGCACAACACAGGAAGCAATCATTTCAGCATGGCAGAGGGGAGACTAGGAATTAGAAGACCCGAGTTCTAGTCCCAATTGCACAATTCAACTGTATATATTTTAAGGCGGTAGTTCTCTTGTACAGGATGTTTGGAAATACCTGAGGGTGGGTTTTTTTTTTTTAGATTTTATTTATTTATTTGACAGAGAGAGAGACAGCCAGCGAGAGAGGGAACACAAGCAGGGGAAGTGGGAGAGGAAGAAGCAGGCTCCCAGCGGAGGAGCCTGATGTGGGGCTCGATCCCAGAACGCCGGGATCACGCCCTGAGCCGAAGGCAGACGCTTAACCGCTGTGCCACCCAGGTGCCCCGAGAGGGTGTTTTTTCTCACAACGATGAGCAGCTGCAATATTTAGTAGCTGAAGACTAGAGATGTTCGATGTTCTATAATGCACAGACAATCCTACACAACAAAGTCCAATCCTGCAACCCAGAAAACTTCCAAATATCTTACAGAGCATTCACAGGGGTTAAAACAAAACAAAACAATTTATATTGTTCTGACTTAGAACCTAATTCCATTTTACATACATATGCAAAATTCACTCAATTTCCAGGAATGCAATTACCTTGTAAATCAAGGAAAGATTATACTTTGCCTCACTTGGAACTTTACTTAAGGGCTGTTCACCATTTTTGAAAAATAATATCACCAGTGGCAGTCCTGACTGTGTTATCTGAGTTATCTGAGTCCCTCACTGACACCTGGCATCTCGGCCAGCCTCCGCCTCTAGCTGTCGCATTCACAGTGAGTCAGTATGCAAATGTAAGCACCTGACTACTTCATTATGTCTTTTAGTGCAGTCACATTATGCATTTACGTACTGAAATACATATTGTATTCTAAATCAATTTCCTTCTAGTTCTCTTTTATTTTATAATTAGGACATCATGTTGGTTTATTGGAAAGAAGGTGGGCTATATTATCTATGAATTATGTTTCGGGGTAGTAAAAGGGAGGGGGTGCTTCAAGTACTTGGTAAACAACAACAACAACAACAACAAAGCAATGTGTGTAATTAGGTTGAGAACCACTAATTTAGAGCAAGTTACCAAACCCCCCAAAGTCTCCTTCTTCATCTATAAAAATAGGGGGTGTGAAGAAACAATTTCTTAGGCCCTGTCTCTGTAAACTCCGGCATTTCACCAGGGCTACATTTCAACAAAAGCTATCTCTGCACAGGTTTTGTGGAACTTCTTGTCCCCAGAGATGAAAGATATGTCCTGGTATTCTTGGACTCGTAAGTAAAACATGGAAGCAGAAGGTGGACAACATTCACTCCCGACTACTCAGAATGGAACTACCCATTAGCTGTAAAAACCATCACAAAACCTAACAGCATTGTCAGTATTTGGGAGATAGGGAATTTATTTCCTTTGAAAGCTAAAATCTTACATATTAGCATGAAAATAGCTTTCCTTTAGATCTTTGTTAGAGGAGCCTATCGACCATAAACCCTACGCAGGACAGTCTATTAGAGCACAAAATCCTAACCTAAAAACAAACAGCTGAAAGAAGCTGATTTAGAAAACAAAACTGGGATGCCTGGCTGGCTCAGTCAGTTAAGCGGTTGGGCTCAGGTCATGGTCCCAGGGTCCTAGGATCAAGTCCCACATCTGGCTCATTGCTCAGCAGGAAGCCTGCTTCTCCTCCCTCTGCAGCTCCCCCTGCTTGTGCTCTCTCTCTGACAAATAAATACAATTTAAAAAAAAAAAGAAAGAAAAGAAAAAAACCCCAAAACTTAATTTCTGAAATATCCTGTAATTAGATATAGGTAATGCCACTCACACAAAATTATCAAAACTCCTAAGAAACTCACTGAAGCAAATGCAAAAACATCCCAGACCTCACGGTGCACAGAGCTCTAAATCTACTCTTTCTCCCTGGGGATCTGTGTCACAGGAAATTTTCTTTTTTTAATTAAAATTGTCTAGGTTTAGAATTAAAAATTAAGATGGTACAATCACTTCAAAACCTGAAACAATTAAATAAATTAAAGGCAACCCAAAAGGCTATAACAATATCAGGAATCTAAAGTAAGTTACTTTGTTTATATAAGCAGGCACATTTCAGTATCATTTCTTTTCAGAGTGTTTTATAATTATTATGGAAACCAAAAAAACAAACACTCATAAGCAACTAACTTTACAATTCTGAAACAAAAACTCCTGAGCAGTTTTCTGGCCAAGGTTAAAACACCGAATAAAGGCAATGAACATGACTACCATTATCCCAGATGATTCCAAGAACGTTTTGAAAGTGAAGGATATCTATACAGTTGTCCCTTGAACAACACAGGTTTGAACTGTTCAAGTCCACATATGCCGATGTTTTTCGATAAATTTTCTCTTCTCTATTTTCTCTTCCCTATGACGCACTTAATAACATTTTCTTTTCTCTAGCTTACTTTATTGTAAGAATATAGTATATAATAAATATAACATGCAAAATATGTGTGATCAACTGTTTATGTTACCAGTAAGACTTCTGGTCTTACTGTAGGCTATTAGTTAAGTTTTGGGGGAGTCAAAAGTTATACAAGGATTTTTCAACTTTTTTTTTAAAGATTTTATTTATTTGAGAGAGAGAGAGAGTGCATGTGTGCGCAGACACAAGTAGGGGGAGAGGCAGAGTGAGGGGGAGAAGCAGGCTCCCCGCTGAGCAAGAAGCCTATTGTGGGACTTGATCCCAGGACCCTGGGATCATGACCTGAGCCGACAGCAGCCGCTTAACTGACTGAACCACCCAGGCGCCCCAAGGATTTTCAACTTCTGAGGGAGGGTTATTGGTATCCCTAATTCCCACACTGTTCAAGAGTCAACTGCTTATTCCATTCCCCAAACTCCTAGCCATGGGGTAATATATACGGTAGTCCTTAAAATTTCATACTTATTTTTAGGAGTTCTTCGGAGAGCTCTGTTACACTAAAAATAATCTGAGATGGTTCACATTTTATCTGAAAGCAATTGGGAAAAATGTGAAGTCAGAAACTGTTCTAAGTAAAAAGGCCAATTAAATGGCCTCAAACGGTAAGTACCCAGCAGGGGGTTGGAAACGATCCTGGTACTTCATTCTAAGGCACAGGCTGGTAACATGACAGCCTGAAGCCACTGGCAGCTGTCACAAACAACCGGCTCAGGAAACACCTCACTGTCACTGTGTTCTACCACCCACCCCTCCCTGGTCAGGCTGGAGAAACTTACACCCCTAAAACTCAGATCAGGACCACCTCCTCTAAAAAGCCTTTCCCGACCTATTCTCTCCATTCGCACGTGTCTACCCAACTTTCCAGTCAACGCACATACAGCAAGTGTACTATGTACTATGGAGAGCCAGACAAGAAACACTCTTTGTCCCATTGTGTTAAGAGATAACTGTATCTCTAATCTGTCTAGGTGACTCTGATAAAACTCCAGGTTTGGGTACCACTGGACTAGAGGTGGGTTACCTACATCCCGTCCCCCTTTCCTCCTATCACCACGGAAGAAGCATCTCTCCTAAGGCTAATCCTTCCTCCCCAGGAGCTGGATCCTAGAAGATGATGAGCAAAGGCAGAGTCAGACTGATCCACTGGGTGACGGATCTTGGGCAAGTTACTTAATTTCTCTGACCTTCCATGTCCTCTCACTGTCTAGATACAGAGATAATACTGAAAAATATCTAACACGGTGTCTGTGAAATAATAGAAAATAAATATATTGGGCTCTGTTTCTGGTTCCTGACGGAAGGCATCTGAAACCCGTGTAAATTCCTTAAGTGATAAGAGCACTCAGGAACATCTTTTGTTCTAATGAAGCAAATCTGGGTGAACACCTGGGTCGGAGATGGCCCCCAGAAAGACCAGGGCATGATGAGAAGCCTGGATTCTCATTTTCCAGAGCGAAGAGAGGAGCTGGAAATGGAGTTAATAATTGACCATACCCATGTGAGGAAGCCTCCATAAAATCCTAACAGTATGGGGTTCAGTTTCCAGGTTGGTGAACACATCCGGAGGGTGAAGCACCCCCACACTGCACTTGGACCGTCCCACACTTCCCCCTATGTATCTCTCACATGGCTGCTCACCTCCACCTCCGTTACCATACCCTTTAATAAGCCCGTAAACGTAAGTCAGTGGTTCCCTGTAAGCTGTTCTAGCAAATAATCAAATCCAAGGGGAAGAGGTCATAGGAACCTCCAATTTGTAGCCAAGTTGGACAGAAGTTGTGGGTAATCAGGGACCTAGCACTTGTGGCTGGCACTGAGGAGGCAGGGTTGGGGGCTGGCGTCTTGTGGGACTAAGCCCTTAGCCTGTGGGATCTGACACTATCTCCAAGTAGATAGTGAGTTAAATTGCAGGGCATCCAGCTAATGTAGCAGAATCCTAGGTGTGGGGAAAAACCTACACATCTGATGTCATAAGCATCCTGAGTGTGAGAGTAAAGGAGGAACCTGGGAGGAGAAGACTGGAGTTCTTCCAACCCAGTGTCTCACAGACAGTAAAGGCTCAAAGCCTTCCTCCTCCTCTGAAACCTCGCTCCATTCATTTTCTCTCCTCTCTCTACAAGTGACTCCTTCCTGTGAGCACCTGAACATGCTAGTCTTCTCCATATTTTTAAAAAGATTTTATTTATTCATTAGAGAGAGCGCGTGCACAAAACCACAAGTGTGGGGGCAGGGACAGAGGGAATAGCAGACTCCCTGCTGAGCAGGGAGCCCAACGTGGGACCCGATCCCCAGGACCCCGAGATCACGACCTGAGCCAAAATCAAGAGTCCGATGTTTAACCAACCGAGCCACCCAGGCACCCCTAGTCCTTCCCATACTTAAAAAAACAAAAAGCAGGGGGCGCCTGGGTAGCGCAGTCGTTAAAGCGTCTGCCTTCGGCTCAGGGCGTGATCCCGGCGTACCGGGATCGAGTCCCACATCGGGCTCCTCTGCTATGAGCCTGCTTCTTCCTCTCCCACTCCCCCTGCTGTGTTCCCTCTCTCGCTGGCTGTCTCTCTGTCACATAAATAAATAAAATCTTTAAAAAAAAAAAAACAAAAAAAAAACAAAAAGCACACACACTTCGGTCAACCTCATGTCCTCTCTTAGGTACATCTCTGTTTCTTCTCATCTAGGAAGCTTTCTGGAAGTCTGGTCTACTCCTTGTCTGCTCCTCCACATCCTTCACTTACCCCCTCACCATGTAACTTAAGCTGCACCTGCCAAGGTGAATAACAGTATCTTACTTGCTAAAACCAATAAACAAGGTTTGTAGTCTAGTGGACACCATCCCATTCTAAGATCTCCCTACAGCATGATACTGACTTTCATGTCCTTCTTGAAAAGTTCTGCTTCCCTAGTTTCCCAGGCACCGCATTCCTGGTTTCTCCTCCATTTATATTTACCAGGCTAATCTTTGCTTCTATAGAAGGGAACTTCATTTGGGGGCGCCTGGGTGGTTCATTGGTTGGGCATCAGACTCTTGATTTCTGCCGAGGTCGTGATCTGGGGGTTGTGCGATGGAGCTCTGTGTGGAGCCCCACCTCTGGCTCAGCATGGAAACTGCTTCTTCCTCTCCTTCTGCACCCCCCACCCCCCACTTGTGTGCATGCTTGCTCACACTCTCTCTCAAATAAATAAATAAAATCTTAAAAAAAAAGTTACATGAGGTTAAGGAGCGCCCTGGTGAAGTCAGTTCAGCGTGGGACTCTTGGGTTTTGGCTCGGGTAGTGATCTCAGGGTGGTGAGAATAACCTCCCCATGGGGCTACAAGCTCAGCATGGAATATTCTTGAGATTCTCTCTCTCCCTCTGCCCCTCCCCCCACCTGTGCTTGCGTGTGTGTGTGTGTGTGTGTGTGTGTGTGTGTGTGCGCGCGCGCGCGCACGTGTGCATTCTCCCAAATAAATCTTTAAAAAAAAAATAAAAATAGGGACACCTGGGTGGCTCAGTTGGTTAAGCAGCTGCCTTCGGCTCAGGTCATGGTCCCGGGGTCCTGGGATCAAGTTCCACATTGCGCTCCTTGCTCAGCGGGAAGCCTGCTTCTCCCTTTGCCTGCTGCTCCCCCTACTTGTGCTCTCTCTGTCCCTCACTCTCTCTGACAAATAAACAAATAAAATCTTTGAAAATAAATAAAAAATAAAAATTTACAGGAGGTAAAAAGAACATGTTAAGATGACCTTACTCTTCAGTTTGAGACTTAGTTACTATTCACTCTGGTACACACATAATATATTCATGCCCATCCTCTCCAACTCCTTCACCCTCAAAAACACATGCGCTCCCCACATAGCTACCCACTTGGATACATCAAGGAATAGCCACCTACTTGGATACAAATGCACACCCAGATATGCAAACCCACAAGGAACATTCCACATAGTCAATTAGTCATAGTAGGTGGGTAGGCAAGTAGAAAGGTGCATGACTAGATACATTGGAAAGTGAACAAATCTAAATGACAAGAACTGAATTGGGGGGCGGTGTTACAGGTGAACAAGGGAGTAAGGTGCTAACAAAACAATTATCTAATGGCAGAATAATGATAGATATTAGGTGGTACAAAGAAAACTGTCACTAATTAGTTTCATGACCCTAAATAAACCAAACTTCTGGGCCTTGTCTATAAAACACAGAAGTTAGACTAAGCGATTCCCTACACATTCATTACAATTCTAAAATTCTGTGATTGTACAGAAAAACTTGACTTTAAAACATATTGCTGTGTTGATTTACTGTTCTCATTCCTCATCATTTCAACCACAACACCCACAACCATTACGCTCCAAGCACAATTTCTGATGGTGGGGCCCTGTCTTTGATATACCTTATGGTAAGTGCTATAATCGAGGGGTCTAATAAACAGTACTTACAGGGGTCTGGCAGAGGAATATTTAACTCTGCCTAGGGGAGCTGTTGTGTGCCTTACACAGGAGATGACATTTTCACTGGGTCCTAAGGGACAAGCCATGCAATACAAAGCTTCAGTTGAAATTTGTCTATAAAGTGTTAGAAACCCAATTATGACCTAATAGTAAACACACATGAGTAACTGCTAATGAGCTCTGTATTGTTCTGTTTGAACACGTTCCACCAATAACATTGTAAATGGAAGTAGTGTGTCCTCCAGGCAGAAAAGTATACAAAAGGAGAAGGGCATTTACACGTGTCATTTGTTTTCTATTTCTGTGCTGAAGTTGGAAAGCGCAGTTTCTGATGCAGTGAAAGTCCTATATCCATGGTGCTGTCTGCAGATCGTTTCAATAGAATTTTTACTGCAAAAGTGAAACTGAAGCCATAATTTTCGTTCAGATTAAATAGTAAGCAGACAAACTACAAAGTAGCCAGGCAGCTCTTAAAAGAAAATGTTCAGCTAAACTGAAGTCTTAGGAATATGCTAAGACTTTGTGAACTTTACAACGGATATGAAGAGGTACTCTAGACCCAAGTGATACTTTACATGACACCATGTTAAGACAGTGTGACTCTAAGTGAGTCTTAATTTCCGACCATGTTAATTTTTTTTTTAAGATTTTTTAAATTTATTTATTCGACAGAGATAGAGACAGCCAGCGAGAGAGGGAACACAAGCAGGGGGAGTGGGAGAGGAAGAAGCAGGCTCACAGCAGAGGAGCCTGATGTGGGGCTCGATCCCATAACGCCGGGATCACGCCCCGAGCCGAAGGCAGACGCCCAACCGCTGTGCCACCCAGGCGCCCCTGACCATGTTAATTTTTAAAAAAATCATAGTACTCACAATTTTCACACTCAGGCTTGAAACTCCATGATCATGAAGTTCATCCTCAAACAGGAGAACTTCTTCAAAGAATTTAATCTGTTCTCTGGCTTTCAATTTCTCTGTATCTATATGATCTGTTGTGGGTACAACCTGAAAGAAAAAATTCAAGAAGGAACACATAAAAACTTGAAGAGCTAGAGTCACAGGAAAATAGTTTTCCTACCAGCCTTGTCTTCATAGCCAGAGCACACAGCTCTACTTCTGGGTGTCGTCAGTAGACATGAAAGATGAGATATGTTCCTTGTCCCTGAAAACCTTAAGATACTACAGGTGGCTGATACTGTAGCTTCACAAAACACAGAGTCAAAATTCATCATCTTTCATAAAAGTCCAATTCAAATCAAGTGTTCTGTTGTGATTATGAGAAAATTAATCATCTGAAAATTAGTGTGATGAACTACAATCATAGATGTCCAAAGCAGTTTTGTGCTGTGAAAGTCTACCTTTAAGACACTGGTTAGGAACTTAAAAAATTCCCATTAGAATCTTTTCAATTTCCAGCCTAGCTTCCCCAAACCTACAAACAAAATAGTGCTTTAAGTAATCAGGTAAGTAAGAACTTTCAGAGAAATTCTGAAGGAAAAACTCCTAGCATCCCAAAGGGCTTTAGAGGATGCTGGCCATCTCTTCACTGTATTATTTCATAGCTCACAGACACACATATTCACGACCCAACAAGAGCATCAACAATGTTAACATGGCAAGTCATACCAGCAGCTTCCTAAGTCCAAGTGTCTCCTAAGCTATAGAGTAGGATCTGAGCTATCATTCTCTACTCCACCCGATTTCACTAAAAGATGTTCAGCTTTTCTATTCTTTGACATAGTTGTATCATAAATACACACAACAATGCTTGTCAAACCACAGGTGTTCAGTAAATGGTAGCTATTATTTTACTTTCCTCAGTAGCCATGATGCGGTAATCTGACTCCTGGACAGAATTACGAAATGGAGAGTAGTTCGAGAAAACTGGACAAATATTAGAAGAATATGATAAAGGATGTTCAAGAGACATCCTTTATGTCTCTTGACATAAAGGGGCGGGGGAACAGTTTAAAGGAGTATTATGTGATGTAGGGGGGAAAAGATTACGATGACAAGAAGCAGTGTGGATAGGAGTCCCAAGAGGTGAAAAATGTCCATATTTCTTCCATGTTCACTCACAGATAACACTTTAGTCCTCTGCAATTTTTTTCCAAAATGTGTCTGGAGCAGACCTGCGGCCACATACAAAGGTGAAAATTGGGAGTGGGAAGGGAGGCGAGGGGCAGCGACAGGGCAGCATATAACCAGCCCCTTGTGTCACTTGCATGTCTGGATTCTATCGAAGACAAAAGCTGGAGCTTCAAGACTGCCTGAGAGCATAAAAGTTCTGTCAGTATAAACACAACTTCTACATTCCTTACTTCTTATTTAGTTTTAGTTCAAAGGGATACATTTGTAAGATCCTCCTTATAAAGACAGCTGACTTCCAAAAACATTAACCAATCATTATACCAATTTTCTCATTAGTAAATGGCTACTTCACTAATGTTTCATATATACCTTCACAAGGGACCATAGAAATGAATCTATCAGTTGTGGCATTTACTTGTTCTTATAAAAATTTGAAAGAGAAAGAAAATAATTAGATAAAACATGGGTTAGGGATATTCATTATATTTATCTATACTTTCTTCTTCATTTGCAAGGACAAACATGTTTAAAACATATTTTCTCTTTCTCTTTTCTCTTCCTCAACTCTATTTATGTCCTCCCTAAACTCAGGTATCTGAAAAGAAAGGAGGAAAAAAAAACCCAAAACCAACAGCTCAAATGAAAACAGATCAAACACTTCTGGCCTCTAGTACTGTCAGAATAAGTAACCCAGACAAACCCTCTTGCTGAAGACAACTTAAAAGCTGGATGAAAAAAACAAAAACTTAAAAACATCAAATGGTCAAGATGCAGAAGAATTAGTGGACTGAGACCTGAAAGACTGGAGCCCAGAAAAAGTGCAAGTGAGCCTGGCTGGGGCCAGGAGGCAACTGGAACGGCTGATCCAGGTGAGAGGCTGGGCTCCGCTAATCTTTGGCTCGATCACTGTTCAGTGCTCACTAAGGACAGGGACCTTTGACAATTCCCTGAGCCCCTCCCAATTTTGCCACGAGCGCTACACTGGTTTCACAACTTTTTACATTACAGGCCTAGAAACCTCAAACACTGGCCCCAAACCAGAGGTTAGCAAACTAAGGCCTGTAGGCCAGATGTGGCCAAATGTGGCCTATCGCCTATTTTTGAATGAACTGTGAGCTAAGAATCATTTTTACATTTTTTAAATGATTGGAAAAAGCAGGTAAGTTCAAAAAAAAAGAATACCTCAGGACACACGAAATTCAAATTCATTATATGAATATATATATGGATTCATATATATTTCACTATATGAAACTCAAATTTCCATGTCCCTAAGTAAAATGTTACTGAAACAAAGCCATGACTATTCATTTACCTATTGTCTATGGCTGCTTTCAACTACAACAGCACAGGTGAGCAGCTGCAACGTAAACTCTACAACCCTCAAAGCCTAAAACATTCGCTGTCTTTACAAACGTTTGGAGAACTGTGTCCTTGACTATGAACGCCCTCAGGTGCCTGTCAGAAATAACAAAAATCCTCTCCGGAGAAAAATATCATCATCCTGGGATTTCAACAAAATAAGGAGACATATTAGGAGCCTAGACGCCATAAACCAGAACCAACAGAAATAACAAGACAATAAAAGACCCTAGGGACTCCAGATTTTGAAAACGAGGCCCAAGCTGTAAAATAACAACGCACACTAGTTTTAAGGAACTAAAAGCTAAGGTCGAGAATTTCAAATTATACCAGAAAATATTTTTTAAAAAGAAGTATGATCAGGAAGGGTCCTGCTGGAGGGTGCTCGCAACGTCTTATTTCTTTTCCTGGGTGGCTACATTTCACAATTCACTAAATTGTACCTTCATGTTTTCGGAGTTATTTCACAACCTTTAAAAGGCTTAAGAAACATGGAATGCTACAAACATTCTTAATACCTTACAAGAAGAGTAAGTCCCATTCACATCTTTCAAATAAGACTTTCCACACGTCAGATGGAGGTTTATGACACTTACTTGACCTATAAATATTTTTTATCATATAAAGTTAATGGTAAATACTAAGAGCCCTATGCCAAATTTCCTTTTAAAAATTTTCCTCTTTAAAAATTACTGAAAGTAGTGTGTGTGTATATACACACACATTATATATTTATCTTCATACATATACATATAATATATATAAGAAAACTTTTTTCTTTTTGTTCTATAGTACATACCATTAGTAACATATAGTGAAATTACTGTTATATGGTGATTTTTTTTCTTTTTTTTTAAATGAAGATATAACGTCCATACTATACAACTCACCCTTTGAAAGTGTACAGTTGAGTGGTTTTTAGTATTTTCAAAGATTGTGCAGTCCTCACTGCTAACTAACTCCAGAACATTGCCATCACCTCAAAGAGAAACCCCCATACCTATCAGCAGCAACTCTCCATCCCCTCCTTCCCCTAGCCCCTGGAAACCACTACTCTAATTTCTGTTTCTATAGATTTGCCTCTTTTGCAAATCATTCTGGAATCACACATGTGTGCTTTGTGTCTGACTTCTTTCACTTAGCATGTTTCCGAGGCCCGTCCATGTTGCAGCATGTATCAGCGCTTCACTCCTTTTTCAAGGCTAAATAATATCCCACTGCCTAGATACACCAGTTCTGCTTACCCATAAGTTCTGCTTATATCTGATGATTATTTGTCTGTTTTCCACATTTTAGCTATTATTAATAATGCTGCCATGAACAGCTGGGTACAGGTTTTTGCATGGTTACAGGTTTTTCAATTCTCTTGAGTGTATACCCAGGGAGTAGAATTGCTGTGTTATATGGTAACTCTATGTTTAACTTCTTCTTTTACTTGCAGCCAAAAATATGTAACATGAAATCTACCATCTTAACCAGTTTTAAGCATACAATTCAATAGCGTTAACTATATTCACATTGTTGTCAAACAGATTTCTAGAACGTCTTCATCTTGCAAAACTGAAACACTATTAGAACTGTTAACCCGTACCTCTGTGAAAAACAACTTTATCAACTAGGGTACAATACTTATGGCAGTTCCTTTCGCCTTTAGACTTAACAAAGTCCATTCATCTCCAATGTTTACGTCTGTGCATTTCTCCCTAAAAATGTACTTCGAAAAGCTGAAGATACTGAAGATGATATATAAATGGCCAATAAGCATACGAAAAGATGCTCAACATCACTAATCATTAGCGAAATGCAAATTAAAACCCCTCACGCATTGCTGATGGGAATGTAAAATGGGGCAGCCACTGTAGAAAGCAGTATATAGGTTCTTCAAAAGATTAAAAATAGAATTGCCGTGTGATCTAGCAATTCTACTTCTGGGTATATATCCAAAAAACTAAAAGCAGAATCTCAAAGAGATATTTGCACACCTCTGTTCATAACAGCACTATTCACAATAGCCAAGGACAAGCAACCCAAATGCTCACAAATGAGTGGGTAAACAAAATATGGCATATACATATACAGAAGTATTATTCAGCCTTTAAGGATGGAAAGTCTGACATGTGCTACATTGATGAACCTTGAGGAACTATGCTAAGTGAAATAAGCCAGTCACGGAAAGACGGAAATTGTATGATTCCACTTATCTGAAGTATCTCGAGTGGTCAACTTCATAGAAACAGAAAATAGAATGGTGGCTGCCATGGGGCTGGGGGAGGAGGAAATGGAGAGTTATTGTTTAACAGGTACAGTTTCAGTTTTTCAAGATGAAAAGGTTCTGGAAATCGGTTGCATAACATGAGAATACTTAACACTAACTTAAAATACATAGAAATTGTTAAGATGGTAAGTTTTGTTACATGTTTTTTTACCACAGTAAAAAAAAAAAAAGAGAAAGAGAAAAAAAAGCTCAAAATATTAAATCACACTGAATAAGTTGGTAAATGTTCCAACATGCTTTAAAAAAGAGTGCTTTCTTTAGGGGCGCCTGGGTGGCTCAGTCCATTAAGCATCTGACTCTTGGTTTCAGCTCAGGTCACGATCTCAGGGTCCTGTGTCAGGCTCCAGACTCAGCGAGGAGTGTGCTTGAGGATTCTCTCTCCCTCTCCCTCTCCCCCTCCTCTGGCTCACGCTCTCTCTTTCTCTCGCTTGCTCTTAAATAAATAAATACATCTTTTTTAAAAATACTTTTTTAAATGCATGGACATTATACACGTTTTATTCCTAAAAGGCAATACAACTAGGAGAGGCAGTCTTCCCCTTTTACCCTCCTGCAAAGTCAATTTATTTATTTAACAAGAATGAAGAAAATGACCACATGTTGCCAGGTACATATTAGGCATCTCATGTCATAACATTCTTACACCATAATCTTGGAGATGTTCTGAGGGTGACCCAGCTAATAAGTAGCAAGGCTGGATTTGAATCCAGCCAGTACGACTCTATGACTGGCTCTCTTCTCTTATACTATGCTACAGCTCACGGAGTAATAGGTAAAACCACCCAAAAAGAGTGAGAAAACACTACACACACACACACACACATGCGCACACACACGCCCACACACACGCACACACCCACACACCCCAGCAGCCCCAGCAATTAAAAGGCAAGAATTTAAGAGCAAAAGGAAAGGCTTCATTCTAATGCCTCATTCTCTGACATTCTTACCATTTATATAAAATACATTCTCCTCCACAGGCATATACTTCCTATACACACCAGGGCTTTTGTTTTCAGAAAGGGTGGAAGAATCAAATAATTTAAAATCCCAAGTAATATTCTAGGGCAAAAAATCCTTTGGGGCGCCTGGGTGGCACAGCGGTTGAGCGTCTGCCTTCGGCTCAGGGCGTGATCCCGGCGATCCGGGATGGAGCCCCACATCAGGCTCTTCCGCTATGGGCCTGCTTCTTCCTCTCCCACTCCCCCTGCTTGTGTTCCCTCTCTCGCTGGCTATCTCTATCTCTGTCGAATAAATAAATAAAATCTTTAAAAAAAAAAAAAAATCCTTAGGTATTGGGGCGCCTGGGTGGCGCAGTCGTTAAGCGTCTGCCTTCGGCTCAGGGCGTGATCCTGGCGTTCTGAGATCGAGCCCCACATCAGGCTCCTCCGCTGGGAGCCTGCTTCTTCCTCTCCCACTCCCCCTGCCTGTGTTCCCTCTCTCACTGGCTGTCTCTCTCTGTCAAATTAATAAATAAAATCTTTAAAAAAAAATCCTTAGGTATTAAGAAAGTCAAATGCAAAAAATGTTCCAATGGAGTGATCTTACACAAACAACAACCATGCTTAACAATAAGCTACAGCACTGGTATTAGGTTATTACGAGACACATACTTTAGGATCTTGAACCCATTTCTTCACCCATAAAATGAGGATAAGAATGCCTATGATATAAGGTTATTTTGAGGATTAAGCAACAAAGTTCTAACAATTTTGCCTAGAAAACGGTTACTCAATTTTTTAAGGCAATAAAGGAACATATTCATCAACTCTGTTTAGACCATAAAGCAAAAATAAATATTTAGACAACGTATCTAGTCTTGGTATTTCAATAATACTTAATATATATTTTCGATTACATCTTGGTATATATCTAGTCTAATATTTTAGTCTTGTTATTTCAATAATATTAACTTAGTTTCCCTGACATTTGGGATATGATATTATCACCATAATAATAACAGCAGCTACCATTTATGGAGATCTTGCTGTGGAACAGACATTGTGCTAAACGTTTCACATATATACTCTTATTACCTTACAACTGCTATTATCCGTATACCAAAGTAAGAAACAATGTTTAGCAAGATTAAATTGCTTTTCCAAGTTAAGTGATGGTATTGGGATTTGATTCCAGGCCTGCCAAAGCTTGAGCTCATTACCACCGGTGAGGGGTGATCACACTGACATTTGTCAACACCAGCTTAGAACAAATTACATTACAGGCAAAAGTGTCAGTAAGACTACTGAACACGCTCTTGTCACATCTTTGAAGTATTAAGGGATTGAAATAACCTTGCTCCCCATTAGATTGTAAAGGACGGATTTTTGTCTTTTCTCTGCTATAGCCACAGCTCCTAGAATCAGTACCTAGCTCAGAGAAAGAGCTCAAGAATGAATGAATGAGTGAGTGAGTGAATGAATGAATGAATGCATACAAGTTCTCTCAAAAAATGTGTATTTGTCTTGGAAGGAGCAGAGGAAAATAGTTAAAGCTTGGAATATAGGAGTGGCAGAAAATGAAGAGAACAGAGTTCCTGCTATGAACTTCTGTCTTCCCAAGACTCTAAAAATCTCTGCAGAGACAAGGAGCCCATACACAGCTCTATCTCCTTAACATTTCTGCCTAAGCACCAACATAGGAGTCTCCAATAATCACTTTTACACTAAAATAATTCTGTTCTCTGTAATTCAGTGTGACAGAGACTTGCAACCGAAGCCAAATTTTCTTCATTTCAAATTGTAAGATGTCAAAATGCAGCTAAGTTCCCAATATGAGACCTACCAATTCCACTTTCCCAGCGTCATTCACCATGAAGTGCATCTCTTCTTAAGCATGGTTTAAACAGATACATTATTAATGTGGAACTTTAGCATTTACTGAGCACTTTCCCACAGATTAGCTCATATCAAAACTCTGCTGTTGAGGTCAGTATTTCTGTTTATCCAATTTACTAATAAAATTGAGGCTCAAAGTAAGCAACTTGCCTAGAGTCATACCAGGTTCACAGACAGTGCAGGCAGGACAAAAACCTAAGCTGTCTGACCGGAAGTCCCATCTGCCCACCCGCCTGTTCATCGTAAAACCGTAAGCTACTAACGAGCAGGTTCTGTCCAAGTCGCCTAATTCATCACACCAAGGGCAGATACACATTTTAATGCTTCTTGAGAGTGATAAGGACAGCATTAAGGCAGTTCGCCATTGCTACTAAACATACTGCTGAGAGTACAAATTGTTCCACTGTGGCCTTCTTATTTTCTGTTTATAATCAATAAGCAAAATCCCTTCGCATTACGTTCTGGAGCTTCCCTCAATAGAGAGTTAAGTGGGATGAAAGTGGTAGCAAAATTAAGCCATTATCAGAAAGTTCTAATGCGGAGACCGTCCAAGACAATTAATGACTTTATCATAAAAGCAAAAAATAAGATTTACCTTTAACTTAAGTGATTCTCCAAGTAATGTTCCCTTATAATCTGTTGTATAGGTCCAATCGTATGGTTTAATAACTTCTTTGGAGTGTTCACCCTCCGTCCTCAAATATCAAAATAAGAAGGATCAGATTCAAAAATGCAGAATATAGATCATCTGTATTCATATATCACACCAAATTATATTCTACAAATAATACAAATAACCTAATAAATACATATACTTGTCGTAATTCACTAATACAAGCTCTTTCTTGGTTCTTCTGCATACTTATTGTCATTAAACTTGTCATATGCTGATAGAGGCTCTCCAGTTAGTCTGTATTCTGCCTGAGAACATGGTTTAAAAAGCCGGCTTATACTTCTTTGTATCCTCCGAGGTACCTAGTACATAATACGTACAAAGTAAATAATTGCTGATTTGATTATCAAAGCAAATACATTTTTCTCTATTTCAAGGCTCCTCACATTTACAATGCAAATCACAACGAACCATTTTTCTTCGAAAACGGGTACAATAAAGTACACAGTGTACTGCCTCTTCACTGAAGAACACCGAAAGCTCAAAAATGTAAACCTCACATAGCTCAGCTCAACTGTAATTCAACGGAACTCAACAAGTATTCACGAGGTGGGGTAACCAATCTCCATTTTATGGATGAGAAAAAATGAATCCTAGAAGGATCCAACTATCAAGTTTAACAATAATACTTGCCTTTCACTCTAATAAAATACACATATCATGACTGAAGATTTCTTTCAACTCTTCTTTTTCTTTTAACCCATAACTGCCCAGATTCTCACCTGCTTTCCTGCCACTCTTCAGCACAGGCTACTTTAAGCATTCCTTGATAGTTGTTTACACATCTTAACGCGTCTGTAGCATTGAACTCAATCCCAAAGCCAGAGCCATGCTGGATTCTTAAAACGTTGTCTCCAAACATCATTTCAGGGAGAGATGGCATATGTAACTCATCGGCTAACCTATGCATAACCAAAAGTCAGGTAATAATTCCAAAACGGTTATAATTTTAAAGTAGGCAATAGAGGCAAAAGTTTAAATGTGCTCTGAGTGAAGTTCTAAGGGACCACAATGAAAGCACAGGACTTTAGTGCAAGTCTCCTATGACAGCTACTTTAGCAGATCAGAAGGCTTTCTTTAAATTTGCTTTTTTAAAACTTCTGGATTTTGAACAGCTACACAGCTATTATTGTTAGGTAAGGGAAAATAATACTATATTAAAAATATATTATTACATAAAGCCAACAAAGGACCTATGCATATCCTAAGACCACAATTACCCTCTTTCCTATTGCTTTAGATTCATTTCTAATCAGACATACCAATCAAATCTTGCATATATATTAAAAACAAATAAGCAAAAAACCCCTGTATGAACAAATTAAACAATCAATACTGATTCTTATTAGAAACATCTATTTCATTCCTGGATCACCAAAGGCCCACCACTATCAAGAATAAATACATGGGGGGGGCGCCTGGGTAGCACAGTTGTTAAAGCGTCTGCCTTCGGCTCAGGGCATGATCCCGGCGTACCGGGATCGAGTCCTACATTGGGCTCCTCCGCTGTGAGCCTGCTTCTTCCTCTCCCACTCCCCCTGCTGTGTTCCCTTTCTCGCTGGCTGTCTCTCTGTCACATAAATAAATAAAATCTTAAAAAAAAAAAAAAAAAAGAATAGGGGCGCCTGGGTGGCACAGCGGTTAAGCGTCTGCCTTCGGCTCAGGGCGTGATCCCGGCGTTACGGGATCGAGCCCCACATCAGGCTCCTCCGCTATGAGCCTGCTTCTTCCTCTCCCACTCCCCCTGCTTGTGTTCCCTCTCTCGCTGGCTGTCTCTATCTCTGTCGAGTAAATAAATAAAATCTTTAAAAAAAAAAAAAAAAAAAAAAAAAGAATAAATACATGGGTTCTAATTCTACTATGACTGCCTAGGAGATGACCTAATGTACCATAGTCTCATGTTTCCATAAGCTTCATGTTTCTGGTAGACTTTTTGTTCTTACACAACAATTATATTAATTGTAGTTATGAAGAAAAGATAGCACTTAAAGGGCCTGTTTCTTGTAGGAAAACAACCTTTCCAATATAATTCTCAACTTGTCACAAGTTTTAAAAGGTGGTAATGAGAAGGCAAAAGCACCAACACTGATGAGGGAAACCAGGCACTTTGCTTACATGGATTTCTGGAAGGACTGTGTCAATTTACATTCTATCCCCTGGCGCACCAATTAAGCAAAAAGTACCAAAATTTAATCAAATTTACATCCTGACTCAAAATACCAAATTTGGGAAATCTGTAATAAAGAATAATTCCGAATGCAAAAAGGAGCTATACACATCAATACTCAAAACCATCTTATTTATAACAGTAAAAAAGAAATACTCAGAACGTCCAATTATAAAGAACTAAATGGTTCTGTATACTACAGTATATTCATACAATGAAATATTATAGAATCATCAAAAATGTTTAAAGAGAAAATATAATAAAATAGGAAAAATGATTGTGATACACAGTAAGGAAAAAAATGGACATATATTTATCACATTTGTTGTATTTTTGCGCATATCAGTGATCTAATGTTTTAAGGTGCACATCTTTAGTATGATATCTAATAAAGTTAATTTTTCATCACAAATTTAAGTAAAATTTATTCGTAGTTATTAGGAGACAGAAAATATTACACACTAGAGAAATTTACACTCCTATGTTCATTGCAACACTACTCACAACAGCCAATATGTGGAAACAACCTAAGTGTCCATCCACAAATGTATGGATAAAGAAAATAGGGTTTATACATACAACGGAATACAATGCAATCTAAAAAAAGGAAGGAAAGTCTGCAATTTGGAACAACATGGATGAAACTTGAGGGTATTATGCTAAGTAAAATAAGTGAGTCACAAAAAGACAAATACTACATGATTCTACTTATATGAGGCATCTAAAATAGTCAAATTTGGGGGTGTCTGGGTGGCTACGTTGGTTAAATGTCGGACTCTTGATTTTGGCTCAGGTCATGATCTCAGGGCTGTGAGATAGAGCCCTAAGTTGGGCTCTGCACTCAGCCCAGAGTCTGCTTGAGATTCTCTCTCTCCCTCTGCCTCTGCCCCTTCCCCTACTCCCACACACACTGTCTCGCTCTATAAAATAAATAAATAAGTAAATAAATAAAATCTTTTAAAAAATAAAAATAAAACAGTCGAATTTATAGAATCAAACAGTGGAATGGTGGTTACCAGAGGCTGGGAGGGGAGGAAAAAATAAATCACTAATCGACAGATATAAATTTTCAGTCAAGCAAGATGAATAAGCTCTAGAGATCTGCTGTACAACACTGTACCTATAGTTAATGTATTGTACACTTAAAAATTTGTTAAGAGGGGAACTACAAAAGACGCTGAATAGCCAAAGCAATCTTGAGAAAGAAGACCAAAGCTAGAAGTATTCTACAAAGCTATAGTAACCCAAACAGTATGGTGCTGGCACAAAAACATACACAATAATCAAAGAAACAGAATAGAGAGTCCAGAAATACACCCACATTTATGGAGCGCCTGGGTGGCTCAGTCAGTTAAGCTTCCGATTCTTCATTTCTTCATTTCGGCTCAGGTCATGATCTCAGGGTCATGAGACTGAACCCCACATCAGGCTCGGCAATCAGCGGGGAGTCTGCTTGGGATTCTTTCTCTCCCTGTTCCTCTTCCCCTTCCCCTGCTTGAGTGTGATTTTCCTCTCTCAACTAAATAAACAAATCTTTAAACCCACATTTATACGGTCATTAATCTTCAACAAAGGAGGCAAGAATATACAATGAGAAAAAAAAAACAGTCTCTTCAATAAATGGTGCTGGGGAAACTGGAAAATCACATGCAAAAAAAGGAAACTGACCCACTTTCTTACACTGTACACAAAAATAAATTCAAAATAGATTAAAGATCTAAATGTAAGACCAGAAACTATAAAACTCCTAGAAGAAAACATTAGGCAATAAGCTCCCTGACATCAGTCTTGCAATATAATGTGGATCTGTCTCCTCAAGCAAAGGCAACAAAACCAAAAATAAATAAATGGGACGACATAAAACTAAAAAGCTTTTGCAGAGTGAAGGAAACCATCAATAAAATGAAAAGGCAATCTACTGAACAGGAGAAGATATTTGCAAGTGATATAACCGATGAGGGATTAATATCCAAAATACATAAAGAACTCACACAACTCAATATAAAAAAACAATCTAATTAGAAATGAGCAGAGCAGCTGAATAGACATTTCTCCAAAGAAGACATAGAGACACATGAAAAGATGTTCAACATTACTGATCATCAGGGAAATGCAAATCAAAACCACAATGAGGTATCACTTCACACCTGTGAGAATGGCTATTATTAAAAAGACAAGAAATAACAAATGGCGAAGATGTAGAGAAAAGGGAACCCTCCTACACTGTTGATGGGAATGCAAAATGGTACAGTCACTATGGAAAAGAATAAGGAAGTTCTCCCCAAAATTAAAAACAGAACTACCATACAATCCAGCAATTCTACTTCTGGGTATTTATTTGACCAAACAAAAACATTAATTCGAAAAAAACATATGTAGCTCTATGTTCACTACAGCATTATTTACAATAGCCGAGATATGAAAGCAACCTAGGTATCCACTGAAAGATGAATGGATAAAGATAGATATAGATACATACACACACATACTTCCAAGAAAAAAAGTACAAAGTTCGAATAAAAGAAAAGTTGTTAAGAACACAGATCTCATGTTAAGTGTTCCTACTACATTACATAATTACTACATAATTTTTACAAGAAAATATTAAATACTTAAAAGATTTAATAAGATGAAGATTGAGTGTATTGGAATAAATATTTCATAAAAAACATCCAACTAAATAAATTTTAACTACTTGACTGAATAATGCATACGAAATAATATAAAATGTGATTCTCTGCATTTTCCCCAATATATCTGGAGAAATCTGGTGGTCCTACAAAATATTCCAGTTATATATGTAAAATCATTAGTCACTAATTTACACTGCTAATCATCCCTTCAAGAGTCTCTTCCCTGGTCACTTCCCTCTGCCTAAATCTTACAATACCAGCGCGCCCTAGGGTATCATCCCATAACCCTTTCCTTTTCTTCTGGATAACTTCTACAAGATCTTAGTTTACTCCCAAGGCTCCAGGTATCAACCAGAAGCTGATGATTCCCAAACGTAAACCCAAGGAACGGTCCTGTTTTTTGAGTTCCAAGATAAATGCTTACTGCATCTCCACTTAAGACCCCCCCAACTCACATTTCAACAATCTAAACTGTTCCTCTAGCCAACAACTGCCCCAATCTGTCCCTCCTCCTGTTTCTCACCTTGTTCAATGACGAACCTTCCCATGCAATAGCCCAAGCCAGAAATCTTGTCATCAGTATAGTTTCCTTCTTCCTCCCTCCTCCTGTCAATTAGCCATTAAATCCAGGTACTCCCCTTCTAACTGGTCTCCTTACCCAGTCCTGTAGGCCTCCAATGAATCCTCCACATCACCTTCAGAGAAATCTTTCAGAGTGTACATCTGACAATATCACTCCTTTGTACAAAATTACACCGGTGGTAGTCACACCAAATACAAAGTCCTTAGCCTGTCATACAAATTCTCTCAGTATCTCCACCCCCTGGGGCCTACCTCCCATTTCCCACTTGTCCCCCTCTGGCACATCACGCTGCAATCACACAGAAATGGTTCTTCAAACAAACCCAGGCTCGCACTCCCTCTGGCCTCCCGGCTTTACACGTGTCCCCTGACACCCCCAAACTCTGTCCAGATTCAGCTCAGGCATCACAAACGCCCCACAGCTCGCACCATGCCTGGCCTCCTGGCTTTACACATGCGCCCATGCCCACCCCATCCAACCGACTTTAACAAGATTCACCCTGGCATCCGAATTTCCCGGACGCCTTGTCCCTCGCAACGATCTCAAATAACCCCGCGTATACACCTCTATCAGATATTCACACGGTATTATAATGGCCTGTCTCTCTCATAAGACTGAATTCCTGGAAGCAGAGGCTCTCTCATCTCCTATATTTCAAGTGCCTGGCACAGCACCTGACGTGCTAAAAACCAAGCGCACGTATCATCCCCGCTATCAACCCCCAAGAAAACGGGTCACAGCCACGCAGAAAGAAACGGTCTAAAGGCGTCTCGGGCTGGGGCAGGTAGAGACCTAGGGCGAGGGCGAAGTCCACCAGCCCAGTCATGCTCTGCTCAAACCCGCGCGGAGTGACAGTTGCACGAACGCAACGCCGGGCGAAACCCCACCGAAGGACAGGAGGTGGCCAAGGGATTCTCCCCCAATGTGGTTCAAGGGTCCCGTCCTCACCGACGGAGCCTCCGCCCCGGCGAGGGTTGGGGCTGCGCGCAGCTCGCCCTGCCTCCCGCCCAGGCCCAGCTCCCCGGCCCGCGCCCCGAGTCCCGGAGCCTCACTTCTCCACATCCGCTGACTTCATGATGTGGGTCTTGGACGCCGTCAGCTTCCAGGGCCCGAAGGAGAAGTCCTGGTGGCTGCTCTGGAAGCCGTGGATCATCATGGCCGAGGCGGCGCCGGTGCGGGCCTCACGGAACAGGCTGGAGCAGCGGCGGCAGCGGCAGCGGCAGCGGCACGGCGGACACCGGTTCCTCCGCCTCCGTCCGGCCCAGCCCCCTCGGCTTCCGAGCCGTTACCATGCCCAGCTCCTCCCCGCCCCGCCCCCTGCCGGCCGACCTGGACGCGGGCCCTCCTTTCGCCTTCACCGCCCCTTGGACTTTTGCTTCCGGGACCAGTTGCTAATGTTGCGTGACCCACGTCGTACGTCACGATGCACCGGAAAACAGAAAAGGGGAGAAACTGCTGAGGGGCGGGTCTTCGGCTGCAGGGGGTGTGGTCAGGGACGCACCGCCCCTCCCGCTGGACTCTTTGGATGACGTCATCTGATAGTATTTTACAGAACGCCGGAGTATCTTACAGAACGCCGGAGAAGGCGAATTTGGCAAGATCTTTACAGACCTCGCAAAGCACTGTCATTATCTCGCATGTTGGCGAATCAGTGTTCAGAGGAAATGTCCTGTATTTTTCTGTTGAGACCAAAAAACAGAAGTCCTTTAGCATTTAGGAGGTCCAGTACCTAGTGTTACATGATTCAAAAGTGGACATCTAACTACTGTTGACTAAGATAAACTACTATCAAAAATTCAGACTTCGGACAGTTCAAGACTCTCCTGCTCTAGATCCCTGGTATAGTGGAAGCAACATTGGAGAAACTGGTATTAATTCCATTTTTGCAGTGCCGTTTTGGGCGTCCTTGGGCAAACCTCTAAGGATTTTGGCTTCAGTTGCCTCAAAACGAGATGGCTTGATGTTAGGACAGCTCCCAAATCTGTCTTTCTGGCCTCATTTTCAGACAGTCGCTCTCAGCTCTACCCATGTCCACTCAGCCCTACTTCTAAGCCCTTATCCTTGCTGTTCTGTCTCTTAAACTATTAAGTATATTCAGACGTATCCTTTTTCAGACTCAACCTGGCACCTTTGGAAAATATAGATTCTCCAGCCCCGCTGCCTCGCCCTAGCCAAGGAATGATTTGCCTTGAACGGACACATCTTCAAAAGGCTTTTCCTGAAGCCTGGACCTGTATTTACTTCTCCCTCTGAGCCAACATGTTGATTTAAGTCAACTTCAGGGTCCACTTATTCAGCCAAATGAGTATCAAAATGTGAGCACCTGCTATTTGCCAAGCATTTGTTTTTATAACAAAACAGCACTCTCGCCCTATCTTGAAATGGAGATTGACGATGGAATTCTGAGACATGATTTCAGTGATACAAGGCAGGACCCCTTTCCCCTCAAAATGTATGTTATCTATCTATCTGTCCAGTTTCATCTAAAATTTCGATTGCTTCAACTAGGGCAATGGGCCACTGATTTGCTTAATCAGTCATTTACAATTTAGTCTAAACGATTTTATTATATCATTTTCTATGAGCTGGCCTTGATAGAGAAGTGCCAGACCACACTATCCAGACCTGAATTAGTGCTTTCCCACCTACCCTTTCAAAACATTTCTCCCCTTCCCATCTTTTCCTAAGCAGGCTAGGATGAAGACTTCCTATTAGAAGGATATTTTTATTTAAATTTAAAATCTAACAATTAAGCCCCTTATCTCAATGGCCTCCAATTCAGCACGTTATTAGAAACTTTAAGACTAAAATTCTCTGAGAAACAAATCTTTAAAGGTACAACTTAAAGCACTCACACATTAGAAAGAAAGAAAGATATTTAGGCATTAAGTGGGTTTTGTCTGTGCCCATTCAAGTACTATCATGCAACAACTATCTGCTTTATTAAGCTGGTTCTTGGGAAGGAGTAACACCTGGGACTTGATTTTTCAACAGATTGGGCAAAGGATGTTTGAGCCACCCAAACAAACCATCCACTGTACAAGTTTGTCAGGATTCAGTTCTGAGGGACGCCTGAGTGGCTCGGTTGGTTAAGCATCTGCCTTCGGCTCAGGTCATGATCTCAGGGTCCTGGAATCGAGTCCTCTGCTCAGCGGGGAGCCTGCTTCTCCCTCTGCCTGCCACTCCCCCTGCTTGTGTGCTCTCTCGCTCTCTCTGACAAATAAATACATAAATGTTTAAAAATTTTTTAAAAATTCAGTTCTGAAAACAACCAACTGGTTATTATAGAAATTTGCTTATTTGCTCATTACATGGGTTTTGGGGGGCACCCACTGTGGCACCAGAATCTGCTTTAGGTATAAGAACACAGCAGGGAATAAAACAGGCAAGACCCCTTTGATCTTGGAGCTCACACTGTAGTGAAGATGGGCAAAAAGCAAGTAAACACGAAATTTATGATTTCAGACAGGGTTAAATTCTGTGCAGAACATTAAGCAACTTAGGTGGAAATGGTTGTATGCGTGTATGTGTTTGTGTGTGTTTGGGGATATAGAGAGCAGACTGGTATAGATGAGTGATCAGAAGAGCCCATTACTGGGAGTGTCTAGGAGATGGAATGTAGGCATGGGGCAAAACAAGAAAGAACTTGATGATGCCATGCTAACAAACTTGGGACTTTTCCCAATGAGTGATTAGGGGCCACTGCATGATGGTGAGAGAGTATGATGGCCTAAACTTGTGTCTTCTTTTTTTTTTTTTAAAGTTTTATTTATTTGTTTGTCAGAGAGAGAGAGAGAGTGAGCACAAGCAGGGGGGGAGGGGCAGGCAACGGAAACAGAGAAGCAGGCTCCCCCCTGAGCAAGGAGCCTGATGCTGCGGGACTTGATCCCAGGACTCTGGGATCATAACCTGACCCGAAGGCAGATGCTTAACCAACTGAGCCACCCAGGCGTCCCTAAACTTGTGTCTTCAAAGTGAGATACATATCCCTATCATCATGGTGCAAAATGCGCTGGAGCAAAAGAAGAAAATATTAGTACTTCTATTTAAATTTATTTCATCTTTTCTAGTTCTGGCTTTGTGCGTGTTTCCTAATGTACATACTGTATCACATAGTCATACGCATTTTATTTGCAAACAAATATTGGGATGCATGCTTGATTTTTTACAGATATTAATGGCAAGTGATCAAATGACTTTGTGGACCATTAGCCCTAGTTGAAGGCAGTAGTAGAGGGTGAGAGAGAAGAGGACAGATATGAGAGAGGGCTAGGTGACTGCCTGAATGTAAGGGGAGAAACATCCAATCTGTGGCCTGGAGGTCGCAACACCATAATCAGGATACCTGTCAACTGACCTGTTGAAAGACAGGGACCACCAAGAGGAAAGACATGATCATATAAAAAGAGAGAATAATTCTCTGAGGAAGAACCTGCGGCAACAAAGTTTGACTCCCTTTGTACCCCCACATGTGAAATTCTATACCATGCACATAGGCACTGACTGCTAGAATCTGTGCAGCGTGGGGGCATTTCTGAAAGAATGGTCATGGTCATCAAAGAAAATCAATATTGTTCAAATCTGTATACTGCATCAGTTGTAATTTGGTTTAACTGTCTCTTTTATCTCAGAGCGATTCCTTTCTGCACTACAGAACAGCATACAGAAAGATTGATCTTAAAACTGCAAAGAGGGGAGCCTGGGTGGCTTAATTGGCTAAGCATCTGACTCTCCATCTCAGCTCAGGTCTTGATCTTGGGGTTATGAGTTCAAGCCCTGCATTGGACTCCACGCTGGGCATAGAGCTTACTTAAAAAAAAAAAAACTGCAAAGAATTTGGCCAAACTGCACATCCACAAGGCTACCCAGCTTTCCCTTCATTCAAGGGGTTCAGGATCTGTGCACTGACTCGGATCTGGGAATTAGGGAGGGACTCTGGCTTTCGTGGTGATACAATCCAAGTTTTGTTTCCGTTTTTGTGGTTTTTACTATACTCAGGGTTGTGTTGGTAGCACAGATCAAGTAGAACTCTAATGTACTGTTCATCTTTTTCTAGCCTAGGGACTCACCATCAGTTACTCCTGCCCAAGATCTCTGTGGGTCAACCCATTCTGATGCTCACTCTCTCTTTGCTGCCTATTATAGTTATCACGCTCACATTGTCTCTGGTCAATTAAGTACTCCTATTTGGCTTTTGCACCTTGGACATCATACCCATGATGTCTACATGCCCATGGAAATCATGGAGTCTATTCTAATGGAACATCTCCCATCTCTATTCCTGCATCGCAGAAATCAGCCAATGAAACCTTTCAAGGATGGTGGTGTACCTTTGTCATCAGTGTATTTCTTGGTAAAGGGCAGGTATTCTAGTCCTCTCCGGGGACATAATTAAGAGGTGGATGAGGAGGTTACATGAGAGAATCATTCCAACATTCTTATCTCCCTATGTCTTTGCATTACTTCTACATTAAGGCAAAGATAATCTATATCTCTACTTCTGGCATCAAGGGTCATGGTCGAGATCAGGTTTCAGTGTGAGCCTACTACAAACAAGTCCCAGCTGTTCACACCAGTACATCGAATCCACATATCAATGCATTCAGGCCACTCTAAAATTACATTCCTCTTTTGATGGACCAGCATCCTCAGCGTGGAAATAAAAATTCCCACACTTGGGGCCCCTGGGTGGCTCAGTCAGTTAACTGTCAGCCTTTGGCTCAGATCATGATCTCAGGGTCCTGGGATTGAGCCCTATGCACCCAGAAGGGAGTCTGCTTCTTCCTCTCCCTCTACTGCTCCTCCCTCCTCACTTTGCCACCCCCCCATGCTTTCTCTTTCTCAAATAAATAAAGTCTTTAAAGAAAATTCCCACACTTGCTTTCTGGAATTTTGCCAACATAAATTAGCAAAATACTGCAATTTGTTTGCTGTTTTCAAGTTCTGGATTTGATTTTGCGTCTTGTCCTCTGGATGCACTGACAGTGAAAATAGTTAAGAACCAGAAGCAATGAGAAGTGGTAGGTGTTGGGCACAGGGAGAACTCTCGCAAGGTGTCTGTCTCAGATGAGGTCATCCTAGAGCCCTGAAGCAAATCAGGACCATCTTAGAGAGAGGAAGGGGGCTGGAGATTGTGGGATCAGGGTACTTAAAGTTTTCCCAAATCTCACTGCCTCAACTGTAAATGCCTCACTCTTGATCTAAATGTTTTAAAGTCACATAAGAGAACTGCAAGCCTGCAAATTAAACCTATGCTGAAAGTCAGCCACCTGCAGGGCCATCTCTGGGGCTCATTTTGTGTTCTTTTAGCTTAGTAGCTCTAAGAGGCCAGAGATACTTATATTAGGTGACCATAGAAACTTGCTAGCTTTCTTGCTTACAACGAGCTAAGCCAAGGATTTAAGTTATGTATTCTGTTCCCGTTTAATGGTTTCCCTGACATTTTCAACATGCATACTTAAAAAGGCCTATTCATTTCTATTAGTACCCTCCTCTCAAACACCATAAGTGTCTTGGAACCCTTTCATTCCAACCACCATTTCACTTCGTATGTTATTTTCCTCCTGCACTTAAAAAAAAAATCCATTTTCTGGCTCCCCGTTTTTACTAGCTATCTAAACTGAATTTTTTCAAAAACCCTCAAAAGGAATTGTGCTTATATGAAAACAAAACAGAGGAGGTGGCAATTGGGACCCTTTGTTCCATCCTGAAGTAGGGGAGGAGAAGAAAAGTTCTTATGAAAAGTGGAGAGACACCACAGATGTGTGAGATGGCTGGTGGAGCCCAGCAGCAGAGAGAGCAGTTCACAGAGGGTTAGCCTGGGGCCTAGGAGTGTCTCCTTAAGTGCTACAGGAGGCCTCAGTACCCCTCAGCTTATTGATGAAGCGAGTACTAAACACAGAAACACATTCCCTAAGGGAGCTTCTTAGTCAAGTTACTCTTGGTTGCAAGGAACAGAATCCCTCTTCAAACTAGCTTTAGGAAAGTACTCTATTCTATGTGTTTAAGAATCTGGGGTTACCTCATGGAATATGCCTCGAACGTGAACAACCGGGCCTCGCAAGAGAGGAATGAGGAGTTGGAAAGCCTGGGGGTCTGGTTAGCCCTACTCAGTCTCTCTCTTGTCTCCCACTCTCTCTCTTTCCCTTTGCTCTTGTCTATGCATCTACTTCCTTCTCCTCTCTTTGCAGACCAGGTCACTCGGCTTCTCTTTGTATGTGGCCCCCAGAGCTTCCTGGTAGATATCTTGATAGCTGTCTCTGGGTTCATATTCTAAATTTCCAGAAGAGAGAATCTGACTGGCTCAGCGTGAGTCGGGTGTCCGGCATAGCCCAGTCAGCGTGATAAACGGGGCCATGTTGGTACAAACCGCTCGACTTTGGAGACAATGGTTCTCAGAGATGGATACACACTGCATGCCCTGCCCCCAAAGTCTGTAACAGTGAGCTTTGGGCTGATTAGGGGAGGGACAGAAGGGTTTGGAAGTGTGTGGTACTGTGAGTTTAGGCAAGTCCCAGTGGGGACAGAATGGGATAGGAAAAAAGAAACTGAAAGAGAAATTATAGAATTTAACCTCTACCTACTTAACAGTTTTCTGTGACCAAAAACAGATGTCTAAGCAACACCTTGGCAAGGTCTGGGGACCCACAAGAGCATGGATTAAAGGTGAGCACTAGGTTATTTCAAAAGTCAAAATGGGAACTTTGTAGAGTCATCAAATACGTGAAACGGGAGTTTCTGCTTATAAGATCAGTCCGCTAGGTCTCTCACAGCCAGGGACAACCCAATAGACACCCAGTTGGCTTATGAGAAATCCAGTTTTTGAGAATTAACACTCCTACTTAGGCTTCTGGGGCATTTCTGTGAATTTAGGGGGAGGACTGATGTGAATTCTCACCTGCTGGGAGAACTGCTGGGCTCCAGGAAGCACGAGCCACTGTGTGGCCAGCCACATAGTGGTCCCTACGTCTGTTGAGGCTCTCAGGTCACTCTAGTGGCTGAGAGTGGAGAGGATGTGGGGAATCAGGAGCATTGTTGGTATTAATTTTTTTTTTGTCTGTGATGCTAATTTTGGCATTAGAGTTTTCATCACACAAATACTGTTGTGCTTTGTTGTGTAATATGTATGATGCAGGGACCCATCGTGAGTGTAGATTTAAGTGTGTGGCATGGGACAGTGGCAAACAAGCTGAAGGAATGACAGCAAATCACATTATTTTAGAATAATTTATAAAGGGAATCAGGGGCACTGTATCTTTGTGACAATTACTCATGTTAACTGTTGGAGTAACTGGTCCATTTCATAGAGAATTGGTGTTGCTTTGGTATAAATGAACAGTCATTTGGGGACTCAGGAGAATGTAAACACACAAAAGACCTTGATTCAAATGTTATCTTAAAAGATTGTGAGAAGATACTGGATAATTCCTCAAGAAGACATATTATACTCTCAAAAGTGTTTTTATAGAATAGAGTCTAGAAAAGGTATATTTTTGTATGTGTGTGCTTTAATTCAGGCCACAGAAAGGCTAAGCGCTAAAACTGCAGAGAATGCACAGATTTACTCAGGGAACAACCGTATGCTAACTTTTGAAGACAGAAATGAGCAAGCGAACCACGGATTTTAAGTCCTCTACCTGAGAAACTCGGATTAAAAATGAAACAAATAGAACCATTACAGGAATTCATGCTCTTCTTGTCCAGGGATACTGTATGGCCAAAATATCTTTCTTTCTTTTTACTGCTTATTTTGGGGCCAAAACGAGGATAAAAGACACTGAGGCAAGTTACATGCGGGGACCTTGAATGGACAAATAGGCTTTCTTTCTGAAGGTGTAATTTTAAATGTAAGTTCAAAACCTGGAGGCGGAATGAGCTGGTAGAGGTGGGATGAGGGAAGACAGGGCCGGGATCTGAGGCGATTCTCAGCTGGGATCAGGGGTCTCCCTTGGTGGGCACGAGCAGAAGGCTATGCCTCTAGCTGTGACCGGGGACCTAGAAGCAGAGCCCATCACTAGTATGAGTTCCAAGGTTGATGTTAAAATGAAAAGAAAAACAAATCCTAAGGGATTATTGCTGTCATCGGGTACAATCGATCAGACTAGCCTGAGGAGAGAAGAAGAAAGGATTAGGCTTTGGCAAGCGGACTCTTCAACGTTGACCTTGAAATGGGAAAAGTCGAACTAGGCGTTGGAGGGGAACATAAATGGATAAGCACCAGGGATCCCGAGTCAGGCTGCCTGGGCTCCAAACTTGGGTCCTCGCTTGCTAGTTGTGTGGTCTCTGCCGACCCTCACTTTGTTCACTAGTTTTTCTCACTGTTATTCCTCATCATGGCAGACCTCACGGGGTGGGCAGGAAAGCGAAAGGAGAGAATACATACGAGTATCCAGCACAGGGCCTCTCAGCGGTGCGTATTCACTACACGATCCATGGGCATACACGGAGTCACAGCAGTGCATGCCTGTCATTCCGCGATGCTCCTTCCCCAAGCGTGGTCCTGAGGCCACGTGCATCAGAACGGCCTGAAATGCTTCCCAAAAATTACATTCCTCCCGCCCCTCCCAGAACTACTAATTGAGAATCTGTAAGAGTGGGATCTGATCTGAGGGGGGGACTTCATTTGTAACAGGGTCCTCACACTAATCTTACGTACCCTAAACTCAGAATCTTCAGACCGTGGCACCCTCGGGGGCCACTAAAAAGCTAGAGCATTCACCAGAGAGAGCAGAAGCGGTGGGGATAAAATGGGAGGTCCCTACAGATCACTAGACACCGTGGTTTTCTTCTGGGGGGGTGTGCGTGTGCAAGCACACGTGAGCACTATGAAGGGAGCGGGTGGGAGGCGGCCGATACAGAGTGATGATTTTTTGGACACGAGTCTGTGCCAGACACAGTGATAAGTTATTTACAAAATGAGTTCATTTCATGCTTCACATGAATAAAAATTAACATCAACTCTTCTTTTACGTAAAAATGGGTTATCTCAGATGCAGCTAACCGTATTTGTGAAACACCTGATGTTACTACCACAGACCACGGCCCACGTCCTGCTAACCTACAAGTAGGTTATTCCTAATTTCAGTGAAGGGGCAGCCAACAAGTAAAACAGCTCCTGGGGACATCCTGCTAGGATTGTGGCTGCATAGACTATCTGCTGAGCATCAAGCCACCTGGAGAATGGCAGGGCTGAGCAGAGAAAGGCAACAGAAGGCCCGTTGCCAAGTCTGTCAGACAAGCCTGAGGGTGACAGAGAGGAGGAGGGTGAGAGAATGGTAAAGTGGGGTGATTTGGCCTCAGAGGGTGGGGGTTTTAGGTAGAGTTGGAAAAGTAATGTTTCTGAAGCATCAGTGTGGAGTCAGGAGCCCACCACCATCTTGGAGGTACATGGGGTTAAAAAGAATGAGCTGCCCAGCTCACAAGGGCTGTGAGGGAAGCAGAGTCCTCACAGAAGACAGATATCAGTTAAGGAATTTGAAAGGAGCAGTCTATAAACAGTTCAAAAATGTCTGTAAGAATTGGTTTTTCACGGATATTGGTGAATGGCACCTCCATCTTCTTCCTTCCCCTCCCCTTCTCTCTCTCTCTCTCTCATTCTCTGTCTCTCTCTTTCCCACCTCTGGGCCTTTGCACGAACGCCTCCTAGGCTGAGAATGCCCCTCATCCCACTCCATCTGGCTCGCTCAAATATTCCCTCAGAAACAGGCCCCAGTGTTTTGTCTTTGAGAAAATCTTCCTCACCATCCCCTCCCCACCTCCCCGTCAGCACGAAATGCCTCTTCAGTGTTGTCACCATACCTTCTATCCACCGTCATCAAAGCTCTTCTCTCATCATATAGTAATTATCTGCCTGTTCCTCTGTTTCTCTCAATATCCTATAAGCCAGTGATTTTCAAATGTTAGTGTGCAACAGAGCTACTTAGAGGGTTTATTACGATAGATCGCTGGGCCCTGCCCCCAGAGTGTCTGAATCACTCTGTCCAGGGAGCTCTGATAATTTGCATTTCTAGTAAGTTCCAAGGGGATATTGATGTTGCTGGTCCAGGTAACACACATCAAGAACGTGTGTGGGAGAGGCCGTGGGTTGATATTTCCCAATCGCAGCACAGTGTCTGGCATATGATACGTCCTCAATGGGTGCTTGTTGAATAAATAAATCAAGAAAGCTCATGTGGATTTTCAGCAGTGTATGAAGCAAACTTTGTCCCTGGTTTCATCATAGCGTCCCAACCTCCCTTCTTCTACTTCTGTTAACATCAGTCCCCTATGAGCAGTGAGTTCCTTTCAGCTTCCCCTGTCTTCCTGATGCAGGTCTGGTCATTGTGGAACCTTACAGAAGTCTGCTGTCCCGGGCACTGCTTTGCAAAACTTGCTTCATGGCTTCCTACCTTTGCCAGTTAAAACTCATTTTCCTTCTGTCCCATTATCTCAGTACTCATCAGGTAATGAACAAAATTCTCTCATAAACTAATTTAAACAAATGTGCTAGTGATTTAATGTTAGTGATTTGCATGTCCCTCCTGTTTAATTATAAATTTATATTTTCACAGAGCTCTTCAATGTCTTTTTGCAAGGCATTTAAAAGTTGTTGTTGTTGTTGTTGTTTTTTAAAGTTTAGGCTTGTGCCTGGACTTATTCATGGATTCATAAGGATTTATCGAGAGCCAACCATGATGCAGGCACTTGCTAGGTCCTGAGGAATCAAAGACGAGTAAGACAGGGTACATATCCTTAGGAACTTACTTCTACACCTAGGAGACAGACACGTAAGCAGTGTCCCTAACGCCAATAGACACATGTGTGAAATGCTATGGAAATACAGAGAAAGGGGCCACTGACCAGGCTGGAATGATTGCAGGATTGTCACGTGAAAGCAGACCAGAAAAGAAGCTATGAACCTCTCATGGAGAAGGGAAGAAGGAACAGTATGATGTCTTAGGTAAACTACAGGGAGCTTGGGAGGAGGCTAGACCCTACCAATATACCTCATTCTTATTAAAAAACCATTAGGGTTTTTGTTTTGTTTTGTTGGTCATGCTATAAATTAGCAGTTAATAAAAGTTTAATCTCATTAGGATAAATAATTTTATAACATTTCAAAAGAGAGATTTCTGACAACCCAATTATTCTAAGATCTCAATAATGAAACCACGTTTCTAATAAAACAAAAATAATTTGGAAATCTTTTACATTTGGTTTCACTTTCCCTGAGCAAACTCTGATGGGAGAAATGGGCACCAGGAAACTTCTAAGTGTCAGGAAGAGGCAGCTTAGATCTCAACTCATCTTTCAGAATCCCCACGGTGAAGGGTACCCATGACACACATAGGGGAGGACTGGGGCTGGGTCTACATAAACACAGATAAAACGACCTAGTGCTGAAAATAGTCTACTCTGTTCAATTTCCTGTGAGTCTCAATAGGAAGAATGAGCAATAAAATAATTGCTTTGTATCTTAACAGTGTGATTCTACCTTTCCAATGAGCAACACTGAACCGAACTGTAGCTCTACCGGGCTCTCTTTGCATGACCTATGTCACCCTCAGGTCACAAACTTTCCTTCCTACTTCCTCAAGTCCATTGATTGCCGTCCTAGTCCTCCTGCTCCCCATTCACAATAACTTCCAATTCCTCACTGATTCATGCGTTGAGTTGAAGCTATTATAACAACTCCTCAATTTTGAGCTCTTCAAGGGCAGGGGCCTTTGTCTTACTCATGTTTCCGTCCTCAGAGCCTGTTTGGGACTGTGAATGACACAATAGTCATTCAACAAACCATTCAAGGGAACAGACAGATGATCCAGGGTTTGGGCAATGGTAGGAAGGGCCAGGCTGGAGACTGGAGGAACTCCCAAGGGGTCAAGGCAGGGCTTGGGATGGATTCCAGAGATAGTTGGTGGGAGGAAACCCGTGGAGACAGGGACCCCTTCAGGAGAAATCCAACAGTAGACCGGGAGAGAAATTCCTGTTCATCCGGGAAGCACACATGGGTAGGGCGATCCAGGCTGAAGATCCAGTCACAGATCTGAGGACCAAGAGCAGGACTCAGGCTCCACAGCCAGAAGAGAGGAAGGCGGGACCCCATCCACAGAAAGGTGATGTGACAAACAAAGAATGGTGTGAAAGCATGGGACACATAGGGAGACAAGGGGGAGCCATCACTCAAGGCAGAGGCTCAGTCATGGAGAAACGAGGGAAGAACTTAGTCCCTGAGCTGAGACCAGTCTTTCCTTGTCATGTGTATCGTTAGATCAAGTCCCTCAGAACTTGAAATCACTAGAGAAAGTCTCCATACCTTACAACCAAAGAGCTCAGTGGAAACAAGAACTTACTTTCAAAATCTCCTTGAGTCCCCCTACCCACAGCCCTTCATGCCCAAGTTTGCACATAAAATGTAAAAGGGAGGCCAGGTTCTGTGCAGGGGTGGGAGTAGAATGAGAGAATAAGAGAATTCTGACTTGGAGGAACTCAAAGGGGAGGGGAGGAGCACGTTAAGGATGAAAAAATAAATATAAAGCAGGATAAGTGGTTAGGGAGAAGGGATGTAGAAAATCCATAGGATTTGAGGAGCGGGGAGAAGACCAGAGCCGATTGCATCCAAACTTACTTACTTACTAACTCATTAGTAAAGGAGACATAGAAACCAGCCATTGCAAATGCTAGGAGGCTGAGAAATAGATTCGCTGAGGTAACTTGCAGAACAAATAAAGAGGCCCAGATGATATTGGGCTTTATTATTACCTCAACAAGAAAACAATTCTCTTTTCCTAACAGAGCTAGAGCTAATTGATTTCTTCATAACCATATTTCAGTTGAACAAATATTTCCTAATAAAGGCACAATTCACGAATCAACTCGATTGCAGTATCACAGTCTCTTTCTTATTACCGAACCCCCTAAGAAATATTTCTTTCTTTCTTTCTTTCTTTCTTTCTTTCTTTCTTTCTTTCTTTCTTTCTTTCTTTCTTTCTTTCTTTCTTTCTTTCTTTCTTTTTTTCTCCTGTGAAGTACATCTCATGTGAAACCTGGGAGTTAGGGTGGTTGCTACCTAAATAAGTGGAAAATTCAAATGGTATTTGAAACCAAGGGCGGTCACTTAAGCTTGGCTATAACGAGGTTTGTCAAGAAGTGACCGAATGTAAAAACCTCTTTCCTCCTTAAACGATGAAAAAAATCTTTGAGAGCTAGACGAGGTGGACTTCTGGGAAAGTGATGCAAAAGTCTGTGTGATGTAATGTAGAGACCACAGGACTTAGAGTACTTGACCTGCTAGTTTCCGAAGTCTGCTACTCCTTGCTGTTCCATAATGGCCTTAGATAATGTTTTCAATCCGGATTTTTGTAACATAATAGTAATAGTAATAATAATGATGATGATGATGCTAGAACGACTTCCCTTAGCTTCCCCCCAGATGTGCGGCCCTTCATAAAACATTAATTGCTAGGCAAGTATCCATTACTATAATGATTAAAATGTTCAAACACACACCTCTGATTGTGAAGCAAATGTGGAAAGATACGGGGGACTATTACTTGACCCTAACACAGAATTCTAGAAATCCCGATGATTTTAGCTCTTTGTTCTGACTAGAAATCTAAGAGTAGTTCTGAAGCCACTCCGGTGACAGAGCCGATAAAGAGCGTGGCCTGGGGAGGAGCTACTTCCCAGAATCCTCCAGGTCTCCTTTGTCAGGTCCTCAGACCACACCCCAATCCGCAGTTAGCCATCTTTCAAAGACTGCATTATTCTGTGTGTTCCAGCGTGTATGAGCTTGGGTGCTGGAGCGGGAAAAGAGGCCAGTGATCTGGATCACAATGCCGGGAAAGAGCCACTTCAGACATAATGACAGAGGGGGAGTCTAGATGTGTAAGAAAGGGGAAGCAGCAATTGCTTGACTAAGGGCACACACAGTCAGGAGAGCGTCCATTTTGTATCTTCTGTATTGTAGGCACTGTTCCAGATAATACTGAGGTAAAAGACATCACTTCTGATCTTAGGAAGCAGGCAGTGTATTTAGGAAAGTGACACATCTCCATAAAAAGAGACATGGGCTCTCTTCCTCAGACTGCCAGCTGAGGAGGCAGCCATGTCTACCCAGCAACATGGCTACCCTCCAGGGCCAGACAGGGATGCCCAACAATGGTTCTGGGGCAACAGGAAAGCAGCACGTGCTGTCCAGAGGCTTCTGGAGGTTCCTAGTCCACAGCATCCAGGAGCTGGAAGCATTCCTGTTCTGCAAGAGATCTTACTGTTCTGAGATCGCTCACAATGTTTCCTCCAAGAACCACAAAGCCATCGTGGAAAGGGCGGCCCAGCTGGCCCTCAGAGTCACCAAATCAATCCCAGGCTACAGAGCGTGGGAAGTGAATAGATAGCTCGCGTGCACACTTGCTCTGTGGTAAATAAATCCTTGACAACTCTGGGGGCAGAAAGAAAGACATGACACAATCTGTCTATGTGAGCTCCGTGCCAGCCAAGACTTTGTCTTCTTCAGCTCAGGGTGCCCACCCCTCAGAGAGTACTGAAGAAGTGTCAGATGAGTGAAAGGAGAATTCAGCGAGATAAATATATGCCTCAGGAGTCCAGAGAAAGGAATGTTGCCTAGTGGTCAGGGGAGGCATACCTGGATGGTGTTTACGTCAGGACTTAATGATGAAGTAGGATTCAAACTGCAGAAGAGGAAAAATGACTCCAAGTGCTGAAGCATCACATCCAGAGGCCAAGAGCTCAGAACACCCAAGAGAATGATCAAAAAAACGGGCAGGAGCAGTGGTCCGTTATAGACAGATCTCCACACGCCACAGCTCTGCGAGCTATGTATTATCACCGTCCATTCTACAGATGAGGAAGCTGAGCGTAAAAGTTCAATAACCGACCTCCCCACCATCACATAGTAATAAAGCAAATAAGAGAAAGAATAAAGATATGGAAGATATTTGCAAGCACACACGATATAGCCTATGTATTTTCTTTAAATTCAACTCAGGTCTCCAGCCAAGTAGAATCAGGACTCCTCACCCCACTGCAATCCACCCCTATCTTTAGGGTAATGCAAAGGTCTTCAGGCTCTAGATCTCATGCAGGCAAAAGTGCTTGAGGAGGCCTGTCTGGTCTTGGCCCACATGCTCACCCGGAGATGCCCACAGCCCCAGCCTGCAGGCTTGCTCAAGCACATAGGCCCTGCTGCCCCTGCTCAGCCTCCTGAGAGTTCCAGTGCTCGGGGGTCCTGCCCTCTCCCAGGCTTCAGGATCTATGGAGGAGGGTGGGGACTGAGGTCTCTGCCACGCATGGTTCCCCTGATTCTCTGTATCTTTCTCACTTGGGAGATATCTCAGTGTCTCTGTTTTTGCCTATCTCCCACTTCCCTCCCCTCCCTTCTGCCTTTCCCACCAAACCATGCAAATCTCCCTTGAAACAAGAAGTCCTTTTGGAGTCGGGGAGCAAAATACTGAGAGCACAGCGCAGATAGCTTTTTCTCTTGGACAATTCCACAGCAATAAAAAGAAAAACAAAATTCCAATTAATATTGCAATAAATTAATCTACCACAAAGATACCTTTTTTTTTTTAAGTTTGCTGTATGACAGGGACTATATCAAGACTTTTACCCACGAGGTAGGTACAGTTATTATCCCCATCTTATAGTTAAAGAAACCAGAGCTTAGAGAAGTCAAGTGTCTTACTTAAGATCACAAGATTCCCAAGTGATAGAATCAAAAGTCAAGTTCAAGAATGTCTGGCTGGAAAGGCTGAGTTCTCTTCACTATGCCATATAAGGGAAGCAATCCTTCCCCTCTAGGGTCAGAGCAGAGGTTTCTTTATTCTTTCTCTTGAAAAAAAATAACAAACCCCCAAACTTACATAATTACAGACTCTGTATTAAGTAACAAATTTAAGAAGAAACTTACTCTTGGTCTCATAAAAACTCACATCAATTTTCATTTGCCTTTGTCACCTTCTAGAACTTTGCATTTGCATACTTAATTTTTATGGATTTACCATAATAACATAGAATTTTATAGTATACATTCTCAATTACCACTCCACCACTACAGTTTTATTGTCTTAACATATTTTATATATTCTGTATATCGTATGTAAATTATACATTTTTCTTTCTTACACATACACATACATATATTTCTATAATCTTACTATTTTGTTCTGTTACACCACTTTTGCCCTCTCCCTGTGCCCACCCCTGCCGCCCAACAGAAACAATTACAGACTGGTGTGTATTGCCTATACATTTCTCCCTGGTGCTATTGAGAAATTGGCCATTGTTTTTTTTTCCATATACTTCTACAATATATGGTTTCATACACTTCTATGCCCATATATATATATATATATATATATATATACATATATATATATGTATATATATACATATATATACTTACTTATTGCTATATTTGCTTAACAACAGTGAAAATCCTTCCAGATCAATTGATGTCACTTTAACTCTTTATTAGTTAATAATATAATCCATAGTATGGTTATTCTAGTTTATTTAACCTTTCCTCTATGAATGGGTATTTACCTTGCTTATATATTTTTTGCCACAAAAGATAATGTTGCAATAAACTTCCCTGCATACGTATATTCTTCTGTACTGGTGTTTTTATTTCTACGGGCTAGAGTCCCAGGAGTAGGATTTCTGGGCCAAAGGGCATATATGTATTATAATTTCATAGGTGTTGCCAGACTGACTGTCAAAGGCTCTGCAAATACACACTTCACCAGCAGTGTAGAGAGCGCAGGGCCACAGTTCCAAATGCTAGTCTGAGATCACCTCCTGGAATGTCCATTTAGTAGGCATGAGGAGGGGCCCAGGAATCTGAATTTTTTTCAAAGCTTTCCATGTAATTTTAATAGGCACTAAGATTTGGGAGTTGCAGGTTTGCGCCCGCAGGACTTACTACAAGGGAGAAATAAGGGGCAGAGATCAGGAAAGCCATCTGGTGGGGACTCCCTTTTACAAAGGGCCTTCAATTAAAGCTTTTACATTATCACCAAATAAAACTATAAGTAACAGAGACACCCTGACAGAGGACTGAAAAAAGAAAATATTAACAATTCAACCTTAAATTTATGTCTCATTATCTGTCCACCCCACTGGTAATATTTGTCATTTAATAAATTTTTGTTGTTAGCACAATTGTATGGTAGAACATTGCCATCTGTGATGGGACATTTTAAATTCAACAAAGTCTATAGCTTATGTATAACGTAGGACCATCCTTCCAACGGTAATTGAACAATTCTTTCAGCAGTATTATTTTTCTATAAAAATCCTAACCATTATATCAAAAATATTTTCATATGTTCATTTTTGTTTACAGAAACAAATTAGGACATTGTATTGAATAAAATTATTATAAATATTTGCTAAAAGTAACTATTGAATATAGCATATCTTTTATAATCTTGTATCGGCATTTCTTCATTCTTTTCTTCTCTTTTCTATTCTTTCCTCCTTCCCTTCCTCCCAGTCTCTCCCTCCCTATCTGCCCCCTCCAACCTCTCCTTCACACCAGGTCCACAGACCGGGTCCGCTGGGGCTGCTGCAGCTCCAACATTGGCCACTAGGGGCCCTCTGCTCCCCTGGCCTGAGGGGAGAGGAAAACGTCTTTTCTCTTTTCCAACTTTCTTAATAGAAAAAAGTCTCATGGGTATTCTCAAAAGAATATCCCTAAACGAACCAAGGGAAAGTAAAATACATTTTTTAACGGTGCTCAAAACCGCAAATACAGTTTCTGAGTTTAGGATGACCAAAACCCACTCTTTGCTCTCTTGACGGATACAGCTAACTGGCTCCAGTGGTGGTTCGTTTTCTTCCCCATCTGAGGGAACACAAAGCAACCATAAATTAAATTGGCCATGATATGAGAGTTAGCAGGAGGGAAGCCTACTGCCTTTCAACACCTAGTTCTTAATCATCTCTCTTGGCACCACCTTGGGAGGATTCTCCCAGCTCCTGCCTCTCCTCGCTGGGGAGTTTTTCCTCTGCAGCCATCCTGACCTCTGACTTTCCCTCCAATGGCTGGGAGGAAAGATCTCCTTTAAAGGCAACAATTTTTTATTTGGGATAGATTCCTGGAAATGTTATTGTTATAGATCAAAGAGTACAAGTGTATGTAACTAGGGGTCTTTCTCCCCCAACACCAAACGCATGGTATCTTTTCCAATGGCAACAATTATCTGATTCTCCAACATCAACTGGGTGTCTGACAATTCAACTCTGACACTAACTTCTGGAGTCAGCTCAGATCGCACATGTTAAGTGTTCGGTCCCATAAGACCGCCCCCACTTCAGAGACCAGTCACAAATGGGAAGCCCAGGCTACCCACAGTTCTGTCAGGTGACCACAAATTCAGGGGTTCCCAGGATGCCTCCCTTGGTTCACTAATTTACTATAATAACTCACAGAACTCAGGAAAGCGTATTTTTACGATTACCAGTTTATTACCAAAGATAAAACTCAGGAACAGCCAGATGGAAGAGCTGCATAGGGCAGGGTGTAGGGGTGAGGGGTGCAGAGCTTCCGTGCCCTCTCCAGCTGCGGGTAGGAGTATTTCTTACAGCCTTCGCACAAAGCATGGTGTCTAACTTTTGGATTTTTGTCAATCTGATTGGTGAAAATTAGTATGTTAGTGTCATTTCTAAAAACTAAAACCTATTTCTAAACCATTTCTAAAAACTATGTTAGTGTCATTTCTAAAAACTATATATTATAAAACTATTTGTAATATATACACAGGAAGTGCATACATCACAAATACAGAGCTCACTAAATTTCCACAGTGAACATATTTGCACAACCAACACCCAGATAAAAAACCAAGAAGTTACCAGTACTACCCCCACCCCAGCCTGCCACATTCCCTCCAGTCCCGACCCACCTCGCTGCACCCACCAACCTGACTCCTAATAGCAGGGATTAGTTTGATCTCTTTTGTACTTTTTCTAAATGGAATCATATAATATAGATCTTTAGGTTCTTTTTAAAAAAAAAACTTCTCTCGATGCTTGTGAGATTCACCTGCACTGTATTATCCTATGAGATCGTAAGTCATTCATTCCCATCACTGCGTACGGTATCCCACTGTGTCAGTATTTTACGATTTATTTATACATTCTATCATTGAGGGGCCTTTAGATAGTTTCTAGTTTGGGGCTGTGGTAAACAGTGCTGCTACGAACATTACAACGTGCACCTCTTGTGAACATACGCACACATTTCTGCTGGAAGTGAAATTGCAGTTCCACTCATAATACGTATGTATGTTTACGTTTAGGAGATAATGGTTCACAGTTCTGCGAAGTGGTCGCACCAATTTTCACTCCCAAAATAAGTGTAGGAGAGAACCGGTTGCTCCACATCCTTGTCAACAGTTGGTCTAAGTCTTGTTTGAATTTGCATTTCACTCACTAGGAGTGAAACAGTGTTTTTTCATATGTTTATAAGGCATTTTACACTTCTTTTTTTGTGAACTGTATTCAACCTTTGCCCATTTTTATGTGTTTGTTATTTTGCTTCTAAATTTTTTTTTTTAGACTTTATTTATTTTTTTAGAGAGAGAGTGTGGGAGGGGTAGCGAGAGGGAGCCGGAGAATCTCAAGCAGGCTCCACGCCCAGCGGGGAGCCCAAATCGGGGCTCGAACTCATGCCCCGTGATCATGATCTGAAGTGAAATCAAGAGTCAACCAACTGAGCCATCCAGGCGCCCCTTGCTATCAAATCGTTAACAGCTTTTTACAGATTAGAGCTTCTAGCCTGTGGTGATTATTACCTATTTGCCACCTTTCAATCATCTATCTGTCCTGCTTTGGCCTGGAAGGCTGACCCTTGCATATTCGTCACCCTGACTCTGCTGCGAGCTGGCTTCTGGTTGAGTTTGGCCAGTGAGAGGCCCTGGCAGAAGAACAGAGGGTGGGCTGAGCTCTTCCCCGGCTCCCTTCCAGCTTCAGCAGTGACTACAGCTCCCTTGATGAAGTGCTTGGGGGAGCGTCTCAAAAGTTCAACTCCGGGGGGGGGGCGGGCTCTGATAACATTATTCCTTCTCCTGCCTCTTCAGCTCTGGGGGAACTGAGGACATCCTGATGCTTGTCTCCGGGTTGTCACTCTGCCTGGACTCTCTCCACTAAAATCTCTTTATCTGAGCCATTTGGGAGTGAATTCTGATTCAGCACCCTAACTGTCACATAATTCTTTGTCTGTGACACAAGCCGCACATAGTTTTTTTTTTTCAGTTTCCCATTTTTCCTTTGACTTTGTTGTAGTGATTTTTTTTCATGAACTTATTTTTTTAAATTGTGTAGTCAAATGTATCTTTCCTGTTCTTATTACTTCAACTATGGGCATCATAATTAGGAAAGCTTTTCTTGCTTCCAGCTTATAAAGGAAGGAATCCTAGTTTTCTTCTAGAATTGATTTGAGTTTCGTTTTTGACATTTTGATCTCTGACCCATTGGAATTTACCCCGTACACAAATTCTTTTTTTTTTTTTATAAAGATTTTATTTATTTATTTGACAGAAATAGAGACAGCCAGCGAGAGAGGGAACACAAGCAGGGGGAGTGGGAGAGGAAGAAGCAGGCTCATAGCGGAGGAGCCTGATGTGGGGCTCGATCCCGGAACGCCGGGATCATGCCCTGAGCCGAAGGCAGGCGCTTAACCGCTGTGCCACCCAGGCGCCCCCCCCCCCACCCCGTACACAAATTCTTATATCCCCTTCTGGGCACAGCCCTTCTTGGTTTGGTATATGCTATTTTCTGGGGACAATCATAGTAATGGTGAAAATTATTACAATCTCATTTATTCCAATCCAGTACATTTGTTTTAGGATGTATAACCTCCAAAACTGTGAGTCAATAATAATTTTGTTTGTTTGTTTGTTTGTTTGTTTGTTTTAAGCCACCCCGTTTGGGGCACTTTACTACCACAGCCATTAGGAAACTGACACACCCGAGTTTGTAGCCCTAAAAACTATATGCTGAAGAGTCCCAAACTTCTATCTATGAGTCACACCTCTTTCCAGCTGTTTGCTTCACATCCTCACTTGGGTAACCAATAGCTGTCTCCAACTTGATGTGTCCGGATGACTTTCCGATGTCCATCGCTTACTTGCATCTCTAGGCTCTTCATCTCGGCTGATGGCAACTCCATCCTTCTGCTGCTCACACAATAGTCCTGGAGTCAACCCTGACACTTCTTTTTTTCTTGTACCCCACATCCAACATATAAGGAAATCTTACTACACCTACTGAGAAACTATAGCCAGAATCCAATCCTTTCTCACCTCCTGAGAGCATCCTGGTCCAAGACACCAGCATCCTCTGCTCCAAATCTTTCCATTCAACTCCTACTAGAAGCTTAAGTTCTTTGCGTGGTCTGTGAGATCCTACACAAATCCCCTCTTCTCTCTTACCTGCCTGGCCCGTCTCCTAAGACTCCCGGCTTGCTCGCTCTACTCTTCCCATACTCGCCCTACCTGGGAGATGCAAGGCACCCTCCTACCTTAGATTCTTTCTATTGGCTGGTCCGTCCGTCCAGAATGCCTTCCTCACATGTCCTAATGCTTAATTTATTCACCTCCTTCAAGTGTTTGCTCAAGCGTCAGATTATCAACAAGCCCTAGCCTGACCACCCTATTTAATATTAAAAACTACCCTCTGTAATCTGTATCTAGATCTTCCTTATCCTGCTCTAGTTTTGGTTAGAATATAAGCTCTTTGGAGGCAGGAGTCTTTGTCTGCCTTGCTCACTGCTGTATCGCAAGAGCACATGATATGTGCCCAGTAAGTATTTGCTGTAGATGAAAACACTCATATCAATATATATACTTGGATCTATTTACTGGGCACATGAGCACATTTTTATTTTAAAACTATGTTTTAGAAATAATACAATAATACATACTTACTGTAAAGAATTCAATACAGAGGGGCGCCTGGGTGGTGCAGTCGTTAAGCGTTTGCCTTTGGCTCAGGGCGTGATTCCAGCGTTCTGGGATCGAGCCCCACATCAGGCTCTTCTGCTAGGAGCCTGCTTCTTCCTCTCTCACTCCCCCTGCTTGTGTTCCCTCTCTTGCTGGCTGTCTCTGTCAAATAAATAAATAAATAAAATCTTAAAAAAAAAAAAAGAATTCAATACAGAAAGTGTATAAAGAGTAAAAGTACCTATTTCCACTAACCCACGTCTAACTGTAATCACCGTTTCTGATTTGGTGTCTACTCTTGCAGATTTCTTTTAATGCATATAGACACAGGCACATGGACACATGTATGTTTGTAGAGATGGGATCATACTACTCATACATTTTCTGAAACCTTTTCATTTACTGTATCATGGACAACTTTCCGTGGAAACACAGACAGACGTATTTATTTTTTCATTGTTCCATGTGTTCTGCTACATCAATAGCTGAGATATTTTTTAATGAATAAGTCATTGGTTTGTGGAGATTGCCATTACCTAGAATTTTATGCTAGGAAAACATCGATTTTTTAAAAAAAAATTATTTTATTTAAATTCAATTCATCAATTTTTAATTTGAGATTTAAGATATTTGGGAAAGAGATTGACCCAGTTTACCTTTATCTGTAAAGAAAAGAATCGCAAAATGAGTTATTTGAAAATATTACTAATGAACAAACAATTTAAGAAAATCAATACTTTCATATTATCACTTAATAAAGATAATACTAGAGAAGGCCCATCTATTTTAAAACTATCTATTTTCTGAAATCTTGACGTTTGCAATGACGTGGATGGCACTTGAGGGTGTTATGCTAAGCAAAATAAGTCAATCAGAGAAAGACAATTATCATATGATCTCACCGATGTGTGGAATTTAAGAAACAAAACAGAGAGTCATAGGAGAAGAGAGGAAAAAATAAAACAAGATGAAATCAGAGAGGGAGACAAACCATAAGAGACTCTTGATCATAGGAAACAAACTGAGGGCTGCTGGAGGGGAGGTGGGTGTGGGGGGATGGGGAAACTGGGTGATAAACACTAAGGAGGGCACGTGATGTGATGAGCACTGGCTGTTATATGCAACTGATGAATCACTAACCTCTACCTCTGAAACCAATAATACATTATAAGTTAATTGAATTTAAATAAATAAATGTTAAAAAGCTATCTATTTTCTGTGTATGTATATATATATGTATATATATATGTGTGTGTGTATGTCAACCAGAGGCCTTTTTTTTTTTTTTAAGATTTTATTTATTTATTTGACAGAGAGAGAGACAGCCAGCGAGAGAGGGAACACAAGCAGGGGGAGCAGGAGTGGAAGAAGCAGGATCCCAGTGGAGGAGCCTGATGCAGGGCTCAATCCCAGGACCCCGAGATCATGACCTGAGCCAAAGGCAGACACTAAACCAACTGAGCCACCCAGGGGCCCAGGAGAGTGTGTCTTAACCGGTTCAGACTGCTATATATTCCACAGACTGGCTTAAGCAATACATATTTACTCTCCCAGTTCTGGAAGCTGGGAAGTACGAGATCAAGGTGCCAGTAGGTCTCATGTCTGATGAAGATCTGGTTTCTGGTTTGCAGATGGCTATTTTTATTTAATTTTTATTTTTTGTGTCTTCACATGGTGGAGTTCAGACTGAGAGAGATAAGCTCTGTTGTGTCTTTTCTTAAAGGGCACTAATCCCCTCCCAAATCACCTCCCACAGGCCCTACCTCCAAATACCATTATAGAGGGGACTAAGCTTCAACACAGGAATTTTGGGGGACACATTCAGTCCATAGCAGTACGTGCACACGCATGTATCCACACATTTGCATTTGTTGGACACCTACTATGTGTCGCATTTCCACTCACTGTGTCATTTAATGCTCGCAAGGGTCCAGTACAACTACGATCCCCAGTTTACGGACATGGCTGTTGAGGGAGAGAGAAGTTACATAAGATATTTTGGTAGGGGTGAGAGAAAGAAGGAACCGAAGTTCTTAGTTTTGAATTTAATAAATGGAGGTGTCAGTCAACTAGCAATAAATCATCATGACGACTAAGTGAGATACTGCAAATAAAATGTCAAATAGGGAAACTGGTGCATAGTAGGAGCCCAACACACATTGGTCAGATCTGAATGTCTGTTTACTCTACGGAGACCATCTTTGAAACACTTGCCTGGGTTTAACCAACAATTGACACAGATAACCCACATTCCTGAAAGCAAAAGCTTTTCTATAGAAATTTTCGAATACCTATTATCTCTGATAATTTTGGGTTCTTCTTTCTCTTTTGCCATCCTGTATACACACACGCCCTGTTCTCTCACCCTCTAATACGAGGCAGAGAGTGCAAGGAGATAAGACGGCTTCTAGTGAGTTTGTAGCCACGGACTCATGGATGTCTTCACCCACAGGGACAGGGCCTAGAGCACACCCATCCCTGGGAAACCAGCTTGTGGGTACATTCTCCCTCTTCTTCACACATGGTTTTCAGTGCATTAGGGCTATTTTATCAGCCATATCGTGTCCATGTCTTCTTTTGTAAGAACAGGAATCGTACGAAGGCAGAAGAGAAAACTGCTTACGTGCATGATATCACAAAAGAAGGGAGAACTAAGGGGAGGGCTTGGAGGCTTGTCTCCACATTATGGCTCCCAGTTCATGCATCAGGATCCCCGGATGGGGCGGGGGGGTGTGCTCCGCAAGATGTGGACTTCTGGTGTGCCGCCCAGACCTTACACACGCGTGAGAGAGGTGAGTCTTAAGTCTAACGCACCCTTTTAAAATAATGGGTATTTTGTAACAACCTTTTAGTATCTTGGAATGGAATTCATAAGAACACAATCTACCTACATACAGAATTTTGAAACTCTTAGTGGTAATAATAATGGGAAGTGATTACATCACTCTTCCGTCCATAACTTTCATCGCATCCAGAGAAAAGCCAAGGGATCTGGAAGACCTTGCACAATCTGGTCTCCTGTTTCCTCTCTGAACGCATATCCTATTTCTCCACCCCTTAAGTGGGCTTCTCAAGCCACACTGGTCTCCTCACTATCTCTGAAACAGCCTAGCTAGGCTGCCTCCCCAGGCCTTTGCACTGCCTTTTCTCCATGCCTGAAACACCCTTCCTTAGATGCCTACCAGGCTGACTCCTTAACTTCAAGTGTTTTCTCAAAAGATACCCTCTCAGTGAAGCTTTCCCTGCTGGCCCTATTCAAAATCTCAAGCCCCATCCTTACTCCTGCACTTCATTTCTCCTTCCTGGCTTTATTCCTTTTTTTTTTTTTTTTAAGAGTTTTATCTCCATCTAAAATAGAACGTAGTTTGCTTTTTTTATTGTGTCTCCCTCACCCAAATGTAAGCTCCATGGTGGCTTGGATTGTTGTGTTTCTTGTGTACGGTTGTAATTTTTGGGCAGGGAGCTGGCATATGGTACTCAGAAAACTGTTGTTGAATGAATGAATGAATAACAACAACGTAATGCTCATTTCAGTATGTTAACCCCACTAGATGACACTGTGAAGTGGTCAGACACTTGAAGTTATAGACAGAATCACTGTGAATGTGACATATAGAAATGCAGACCAGGTCACTGAACTTGAATTGGTAAATCTGATACCCTGAGTAGCATTGTTAACAGGGATGTGATTTTCCAAACTAGTGAACAAGTCTTGGTGAGGTTTGAACAAATCAAAGTACATTCTTTCTTTAATTTACACAGGAATAGCCTTCCTGGATACATTGGTATATAACAAAACTATGCAAAAGAAAAAAAAAAACCCTCTGTGCTTAGATGTAAATAGTTAGACTCTAGACTCAGAAAATAACAAAGCTTTTTTGTGGGCCTTCCCAAAGTCACATGTAAAAGGAACTGTTCTCCTTGTCATGACTTCAAGACATCTGGTATCCTCGGCCCTGTCCACTAAATGTCTGGAGTACCCTCTAATCATTGTGACAATCCCAAAATGCCCCCAGAGATTTCTAACATGTCATATTGAGGGCCACTGGGTTAGATGCTTTCTGTTCCAAATAACAGAAATTAAGCCCACGGTGGCTTAATAAAGTAACATTTACCGCCTCCTACAACTGACTAGTCCAGGGGTACATCAACTTCAGGGAAGGCCTCACCAAGGATCAAATGACTTAGCTGAGATTCTAAATTCTTATATTTATATTTAAATTCTACTGAATTCTACTTAAATTCTATGATTTCTCACTCTCTCTGTTCCTTAAAGGTTGGTTCCACCACCCAGCATTCTCAGCAAAATGTCCCTGGGGCTTCATCCTGACCCAAGAGCCCTGTGGCCAATCTCCAACCCCGAACCAAGCATCTGTCTGGAAAAGGTAGGAAATGCTGACAATCACAGCCCACCTCTGGAGCGGGGAGCCGGGGGGGGGGGGGGGGGGGGGGCGGGGGCGGGGAGGTCATCCCATGCAAACCTCATGACTGGGCCCCAGGGGGAAGCAATGATTCCCCAAAGGAAATTTGAGGGCACACTCCCCACAGGAGAGGGACTGGGTGCGGAACAGCAAACAGCAGCTCTCCCCAACTCCAGCCCAATCAGTCTCTGCAGGAGTGGGGCCTGAAACAGCATTTTAACAAATTCCACAAGGGATTCTTGTTATTTTCAAAGAGCTTTATCCAGACATAATCTACATACCGTAAATTTCTTTTTTTTTTTTTTAAAGATTTTATTTATTTATTTGACAGAGATAGAGACAGCCAGCGAGAGAGGGAACACAAGCAGGGGGAGTGGAAGAGGAAGAACCAGGCTCATAGCAGAAGAGCCTGACGTGGGGCTCGATCCCATAACGCCGGGATCACGCCCTGAGCCGAAGGCAGACGCTTAACCGCTGTGCCACCCAGGCGCCCCTACATACCGTAAATTTCATCCATTTGAAATGTACGAGTCACTGGGTTTTAGGATATTCACAGCCTTGTGCAATCAGCACTGTAATCTAATTTTATAACATTTTCACTATGTCTAAAAGGAGCTCTGTATCCATTAGCAGTCACCTCCCTTCCCACCCCACCCCAGCCCTAGGCGATCATTAATCTTTCTGTCCCTGTGTATTGACCTCTCTTGGCAATTTCATATAAATGGACGCACACAATATGCGGCCTTCTCTGTTTGTGACTTCTTTCACTTAGCCTCACACTTTCAAGTTTCAACCACGTTGTAGCGTGTGCCAGTACCCCATTACTTTTTATGACTGAGTAATATTCCACCGCATGGATAGAGCACATTTTGTTTTCAAGCCGTCAACCGATGGGCAATTGGGCTGTTTCCACTTTTTAGCTATTGTGAGTAATGCTGTCACGAGCATTCGTCTGTAGATTTTTGTGTGGATGTAGGTGTTTCTTTCTCTTGCTTTAATACCTACAAGTGGAATGCTGGGTCATATGGAAACTTTATGTCTAACATTTTGAGGAACTAACAGACTATTTTCTAAAGTGGCTGCTTATTTTACATTCTCACCCACAGTGTACAGGGTTCTAACTCCCCCAAATCTTCCACGATACTGGTTATCATCTTTTTCCTTACAGCCGTCTTAGTGAGTGCGAAGTGGAATCTCATTTCTGGTGTTGTTGCTGTTGTTTTTAAGATTTTATTGATGTATTTGATAGAGAGAGAGCGAGAGAGCACAAGCAGGGGGGAGCGGCCGAGGGAGAGGGAGAAGCAGGCTCCCCACTGAGTACAGAGCCCCATGCAGGGCTCGATCCCAGGACCCCGGGATCATGACCTGAGCTGAAGGCAGACGCTTCACCGAACTGAGCCACCCAGGCGCCCCGCATTTCTGTTTTGATATGCGTTTCCCTAATGATTAATGATGTCCAGCATGTGCTTATAGGCTATTTCTATACCTTCTTTGGAGAAACGTCTGTTTAGATCCTTTATCCTTTTTAAAGTGGATTGTTTTTCTTTTTAATGAGGCATAGGAGTTATTTGTAGGTTCTGGATGCAAGTTCTTTATCAGACACACGATTTGCAAATATTTTATCCTACTCTGTGAGTTGTCTTTCATTTTCTTGATGGGATCCTGGGAAGCACTAAAGCTTTTAATTTTGACAAAATCCAACACATCAAACCTCTCTTTAATCACCTGTGCTTTTGGTATTGCGTCTAAGAAATCTGCAAGGGACTCTTATCTATCCTAAGGTTTTTAACTAGATGCCCCTGAAGACATACTTTATTTTTTACATTTTTTCATTTAATTTATTTAAAAAGTTGCCCCTGGTCCTATAGGGGTAAATAACACAGATATGATTCCTGTTCTCATGGAGTTCGCATCTACCAATGGTGGCATACTCTAGGCAGATAAATAGAACAAATTAGATATATTTTACATTGAGATAAATTTTATATAGAAAAAGAACAGGGAGCCCTGAGAGAGAGTAGAGGTTAGAGAACCTCTTTTAGACTGGGCAGGGAAGACTTCTTTGAGGAGGTGACACTGAAGTTAAGACGTGAAGGGTAAGAAGGAGTCAGCCTGTGAAGAGTAGGGGAATAAAATTTTATGCAGAATGGACAGCATACTTCACAATTTGGCTTTGACTAGTTTTATGTGGACTATAGGATTGGAAAGAGACTTTATTTTAAAGATGTCTTGCCATATGCAGATTCTTCAACCAGCATTTAGGATTCACTTGGACAAAGCCTCTCATTATCTTAGTTAGGAGTCTTTTGGGGACCCCAAAAGGGAATGACTTACGAAAGTGACTTGGAAAAGAATGACTATGTATCTCTCTCTTCTTTTCTTGACAAAAATTCTCACACAAAATCCATGCCATGTTTTTCACACAACTGTCACCTCTATAGTGATATTTAGTGAAATAATTGATAACTTTTCTTTCTTTTCTCTGCATCTGAGTGGCTACTGCTCACAGCTCAATATTAGCTCCAGAAGGAAAAAAAAATCTTAAGAGAGCAATTGGAAAAATGCATCTGTTGGCAGCAATTTCTATTCTTGAACGCACAGTGAGTTCTGAGCTTATGAGCTATGGGCAGAAAAGCCTTTGTGATAAATAATATATTTGATAATGAGCAGCAAGAGGATAAAAAGGCTTTCAGTAGAAGAGGTCAAAATGAAATAGAATAAGTATGGGAAGGGCATCTTTTGCAACATGGGTGCACGTGGAGGCGAAAATCCGTAATTGCTTTTCTTGTTCTCTCCGTGTCAGTCTATGGCATATCTTCTCAGAGCTTTCTTAAATGCCAACTTTCAAAAGGGCTTAGCTCTCAGCTCTCAGGCTTTACGGCACCAGGTAATTTACTTACATGATCTCATTTCATCTTGTTCAGCTCAACAGATAGGCGGGTATGAGTATGCCTATTTCATATATGAATAAGCTGAAATTCAGAAAGGTTTAATAACTCCCCCAGGGTCACAAAGATCAGCCAGGGCCAGAGTCAATGCAAATTAAAACACACACACACACACACACACACACACACACGCGCACACACACAATCAAAACCCCAAAACCCAAAAACCCAAAAAACAACAAAGCAGGGATTTCAGAATAAAAGTCCAAAATAATCTTGAGAACAAACAGCTTTCAGCTCCTTCTGCATCTGGCTTTCTGGTGACCTAGCCTCTGAGAGGAGTTTCGGCTTCCGGTTTCGGACCAAATAAAGCAACTATCCCATAGGAATATTAAGGCATCCATTAACTTTTTTTCCTCCCCATTATCCCATTTGTCCCTGAAGACAAGCTGGGTGTTTGGTAAGTGCTAGATAGTGAATTACTGCTCTAAATGGTGCTTCAGTGGCCTAATGATGAGGGAGCAGCTCCCACAGTGCCAATCTGTAGATAAAAGAATAATTAACATAGTCATCAAAGCAGATGGATTTCAGAGGAATTCGAATCCTGCCCTGGGTGTAGCACCAGTTTCTGCTGGAGTTCGGTAAACCGGGCTTTGTAAATTCTTCCCTGATCTCTTGTTCTCTTCCTCCCTCCCTCCCTCCCTCTTTTCTGGAGCTCACCTTTGGCTTCAACTTTTCTTCCCCTTATTTAGACTGCTGCGTAGAAAACGCAGGAGGCTAAGGCCGGCTCAGAACGTGGGCAGTGAGGAAGGGGGAAAAACATGAAAAGGAACTGTTCTGTCCCTCCGAGCTGGCAGCGCCCTGGTCTGTGTGTTGTAATTATTGCTCCTCGGCCTTTTGGTTCAGAGGGAGAGTAGCGGAGCATTGCAAAGATCTGTTTACATTCACCCTCCCACTCGAGGGCTGTGGGTTCCTCAAAGGCTGGCTGCGCGGTGGATTCCCTGCGATATTTCCAGGGCGCAGGACGGTGCCTGGCACCAGGCAGATGTTCCTAGACGTCGGTAGGATGAATGAAAGGTGAGCAGGAAAGGCAAGGCCAGGAGTACGGCGCGAGATGGGAGGAGGAGGAGGACTGGGCCGTGCGGAGCCCACGGGGAGAATCCGAAAGTACGAGTGCGAAGGAGAAAAATGAAAAAGGGGACGTCCCAACGGCTGGAACTGGGACGGAGCGACGGGGTCAGGGAGGGCCCGAGCAGGGGCCACAGGCGCGAAGCGGGGCGAGCCGCGAGGGTAAGGACGAGACAAAGAGCAGCGGGCGAGGCTGCTCGTGGGAAGAGACGGGCAGAGTGGAGTGCGGGGGGCGGGCGGCTGCGGAGCCGGGGGGGCGCAGGGCTGGGGAGGGGCGGCGGCGCGGGGCGCGGGGGGCCGCGGGAGGCGGGGGGGGGGCGGCGCGGCGGAGGAGGGGCGCGGGCGCCGCAAAGTTACTTGGCCTGCGCCCGCCCGGGTCCGCGTGCTGGTGGCAGGGCGGCGGGCCGGCGGGAGGGGCGAAGCGGGGCTCGGCTGCCTGAAACCCGAAACCTCCAGTCGGCGAGCGCGGCCGGGAGGAAGGAAGCGGCGGCGGCGGCGGGCGAGGCAGAAGGCGGCCGGGCCGGGCCCTGAGCGGCGGCGGCGGCGGCGGCGGTGGTGAGCCGGGCGGGGGACGCGGGGCGGCGGCGGCTGCGGCGGCGGCGGTGAGCCGGCCGGGGGACGCGGGGCGGCAGTGGCGGCGGCGCGCGGGCCGGGCCCGAGCGGGGCTGAGTTCCCGGCAGGGCGGCCGCGCGCGGGGCGCCGGCGGGGAGGGTCGCGGCGCCCCTTCCCCCACGCCTCCCCGCCCCCACGGCGCTCTGCTTTCTCCGCGCCCCACGGCGGTAGGGGCTGTGCTCCGGACCGCGCGCGCTCCGCCTGCCGGTGGCGAAGCCCGAGCTCTTTGTGGGAAGATCTGGGGGGCGCGTCCCTCCCCTGCGGCCGGGAGCTTCGGACAGGCCCTTCCCCTGGTGCGCCCCATTTCTGCAGCACCTCCCGCAGCCCCTTTCTAGGACCCCCCGGGCAGGGAGGACATCGGTGCATGCCCGGGACCCGGCTGGTAGGGGCCGTGCTCCCTCAAGGCAAGGGGCTCACGCCGCGTTGGGGGACAGACGTGGGGGTGGGGGTGCCAAACGGCCTCGCCCCTTGGCTGGAATCCGTGAGGACCAGGTGAGCCTCCTTCTCCCAGTCGGGCTCAGGGCGCTCCCGAGGCTGGGCGGGAGGCGCGCCCAGAAGTCGCCGGGCCGACCCCCGGCGCGGCGGGGTGGGCGCCTCCGCCCCTCGCATCTGCCAGAAGGAGATTCGGTTAGCTTTGGGGGGACTGGGCCAGCCTTCGGGCCAGAGCTTAATTAACCCGTGGCACCTTTTGACGAAAGCATGCGAGGTGAGAATGTCGGCTGGGTAACTGGGATGCTCTGGTGCGCTTCCGAGAGGTCTGCTTTCCAGTAACTGCACGGCAGTGCTTGGGCACCGCTTGATAGCATATCTCTGCGGCTGTTTTTGTTCGCTGTAGTACCTTTCATCCGTGCTTACGAAGTGCTTTCGAGAGCGGGTCATTCGATCCTCCTCACTGTGAAGCAGGGAGGTGGCGTGGTTTTGGAGGGAAAGGACCTTAGTGCCTTGATGTGTCCAATGGGGATAATGGTAACTTCGGGCAAGCTCATCTCAGCGTGCTAGAGTCTGGGGAGGACGGGCATCACCGGGCCTCCTCCCCCGCTGGCCAGCCTCCTCTCTCCCTGCGCCCTGGCCCTGGGAATGAGCTGGAAAGAGGTCCTGCGTGGGGAAATAAGTGGCTTTCCCTTAGGATCCATCATATTGCAGCCTCGGAGACAGGTGAGGAGAGGCATTTCCCAGGCCCTCCAGGCAGAAAGAGGAGGCGGGAGGACCTCAGATCACATAGACACAGGCTCCTCGTTCAGCTTTCTTTAACTAGGATCTGTGTCACCCATGTCTGTCACTTCTTCCAGAGCGCCCCTTGTTTCTTGTTCTAGTCCACACCTGTCTTGTTTTGTATCTGTAAGATGTTCATAAGCACTTTTCATATACACTTTTAAAAATTTCATTCACTTAGCCTGTGAAGTGCAATTAGCCTGTTAGAGGTGGGAAGACAGACTCAAGAGAGGCAAGTACTCGGCCCAGGACCTGGGATTGAACTCAGGTCTTTGGACTTGGCAATGCTTTTCACATAGGCAGGTCCTTGAACTCAGGACTTCTCCCTGCCCCAAAGCTCTTCCCCCGTGGCAGGGAGATTAGGGACCCCTCCAAAAGAGGCCTGCGTGGCATTTTAGAAACGAAATCCAAGGCCTCAGGTAATCATACCATTCTCTTTGTGTTGCAGCCCTGCGCGGTGGGAGAATCAGACGAAGGACGACCGTGTGGTCAGAGGGCCTGAGCTCTTTGTTTGTGTTCTGTGGAAGGCAGAATGGGCTGAACTGGGACTGACCTAAATGTCTACCAAAGGAGGTACAGTTCTGTGGTGTAAACTCTGCTGCTGCCTGGGCCAGTCAGGAAGCCTTGCCTGCAGGAGGAGGGCTGGTGGGGGGGGGAAGGGGTTCTTAGTGGGGGGTTGCTGGTAGGGGAGGACTGCTTTGGGGGGGCTGGGAGCATGCCTCCCTATAAAGAGACAGGTGCAGGTGCAACCCAGCTCCAGCACATTGTGGCTTGGCCTGCATTTGCGGGGGAGCTCTAAGTTTTTATGGGAAAAAAAAAATCTCTTGTTTTTAAAGTCAGCAACTAATTCAAAACAGTTTTCAAAAGGTGCAGGGCGATCAAATTGTGTGTGCAGGCTGGTTGTTGATTGCAGAATGCCAGCTTGCAACCTCTGGGTTAGACCCTAGGAAGCACTTGTCATTCGGAGATGCAATAAAGCATGACTGGAGGGGAGGAGTGGTGTCTTCTAGCTGTTTTTCTTTGAGAACAAAAAACATCAACAAAACCGGAGATAGCTATCGGTGCTGCCTGGAGTTTGGAGGAAGGGTTGACTTTATGACACAGGCCTTCATTCATTCAGCCGGTGCTAATCTCATCTGATTCTAGTCTTCCACTGGGAGCATGCTTCCAGCCGGGTGGTATCTGGTCCCTTGGCCGGTTACGGCCATTCATTCAGGGCAGATCTGTTCAGGGAAGCTGGGAGCATAAAGGAAGGCGTTTTCTATGTGAGCTGTGGTAAAACAGGAGGAGGCACATCAGATTTGGGTTTGGGTTTGGTTTTGACTCAAGGAGCAGGAGAGAGAGCACTGTAGCGAGAGCACCATCTGAAGTCGGGTGGCCGGCACCCACCCCTGCCACTTGCAAACCTGTGACTGGGATGAGTAATGGAAAGCATGCCTAGAATGTAGTAACTTTAAAAAAAAAAACATGAATTATTATAAAAGTTTTTTTAGAATAGAAAAATGTATAGGAAAAGAAAATTCCCTCCACTTCTTCATTCCCTCTCCTCACCTGAGAGGGAACCACTGTAGGTGTAGTATTTTCTAGGTCTTCTTCAGTGCCTGAGTATATGCCAACCGAGTCAGGAAGTACAGGTGAAGATGTAATATATAGTTTATTGATACTATATTATAAAACATGATAAAATATTATCTGCATTTCTAACTGTAGGACCAGCCTTAATATATTGAATATGCTTTTAAAAATACATAAATGGGGATCATATATTACTGTGTGCTTTGTGACTTACTTTTTTGACTTAACAATGGGACTTGGATGTCTTCCAGTATCAAAAACATAGGGGCGCCTGGCTGGCCCAGTTGGGGGAGCGCGTGACTCTTGATCTCAGGGCCATGAGTTTAAGCCCCATGTTCGGTGTAGAGATTGCTTTAAAAAAAGAACGTAGAGAGGTGCCTGGGTGGCTCAGTCAGTTGAGCATCTGCCTTCGGCTCAGGTCATGGTCTCAGGGTCCTGGAATCGAGTCCCGAGTCGGGCTCCCTGCTCAGCTGGCAGTCTGCTTCTCCCTCTCCCTCTGCCCTTCCTCCCCACTTGTTCCCCAACCCCTCAGAGAAATAAGTGAAATCTTTAAAAGAAAAAAAGAACATAGATCTACTTCATTCTTTTTAATGGCTGCATAGTATTTCACGGTATAGATTCACCATAATTCATTTAAACAATCCCTTATTTATGGGATTTGATTCCAGCTTTCTGTCTTACAAATAAAATGCTACAGTGAGCACACAACTCGGTGTACATGAGAGTATTTCTGGATAAAACTTATTCCTACCAGTGAAGTTGGTGAGCCAAAGGGTATGTTATTTTAAACGTTTATTTAAGCAGAATTCTCTTTGTTTATTGGGATCTGGAGACTGCACTGAAAAAAAGATTGAATTTATTTACTTATTTAGGTTTACCTCTTTGGGGATAGGATGTATTTGGGATGCTGTTTTGGGGGGATAGGTAGTATATCCCCAAAGGCAACACCTCCCTCCTACCTCAGCCCTCTGTTTCCCTTTTTGGATGCAACTAATTTTTCCAGTTTTTTTTTTTTTTTTTTTTTTAAAGATTTTATTTATTTATTCGACAGAGAGAGAGAGACAGCCAGCGAGAGAGGGAACACAAGCAGGGGGAGTGGGAGAGGAAGAAGCAGGCTCACAGCAGAAGAGCCTGATGTGGGGCTCGATCCCATAACACCGGGATCACGCCCTGAGCCGAAGGCAGACGCCTAACCGCTGTGCCACCCAGGCGCCCCAATTTTTCCAGTTTTTGTGTATTCATCTAGAGATCGTCTGTGCATCTGTAGGCAAATAAAATGTGTCTTCTGTTTTTTCCCTCTAAAAAATAAATATGGTAGCATACCATTCCGCTACCCTACTCTGCTTATGGAGTTTTAAAAAATTAACCTACATCTTAGAGACCATTCCCTATCAAAGTTCTGTGCATTTTAGGTTCTCCCAAGTGTACGCTTAAAAGAAAAGAAAAGAAAAGGTTAACCAATTTACACTCCTTCAAATTGCCCCATGAAATCCTTTTCCAATTTTTCTGTCGAATTGTTTGTGATTTCATCAATTCTTGAGGCTCTTTCTAAGTTCTGGACTTTAATTCTTTCCTTGTTAATAAATCAGATATCTTGCCTATTATGTTTTCTCCCCCAGCTTTGCTTACTGTGTTGTACAGAAGTGATGACTTTTTCCGTGGCTGAATCTATCCCTTTGCTGTGGGCCTCAAGTTTTCTATCTTGCTTAGGAAGCCGTCTCCTGTCTCAACATTAACTGTTCTTATAGTTTCTCTTTCCTCTCCATTCTTTGCTTTTCTTCATTTAAAAATATTTTACATTATTGGGACGCCTGGGTGGCTCAGTCAGTTCAGTATCTGCCTTTGGCTCAGGTCATGATCCTGGGGTCCTGGAATCGAGTCCAGCATCAGGCTCTTGCCCAGCAAGGAGTCTGCTTCTCCCTCTGTCTGCTACTCTACCTTCTTGTGCTCCCCCCCCCAATAAACACATAAAATCTTTTTTAAAAAAAAAGATTTTATGTATTTATTTGAGAGAGAGAGAGAGAATGAGAGAGGGCATGAGATGAGAGAGGGTCAGAGGGAGAAGCAGACTCCCTGCCAAGCAGGGAGTCTGATGCTGGACTTGAACCTAGGACCCCGGGATCATGACCTGAGCCGAAGGCAGACGCTTCACCAGCTGAGCCACCCAGGTGCCCCAAATAAATAAATAAAAGCTTACAAAAAATATTTTACATTACTGTTTCTTTTCTTCTGCCTTTTTGCAGGTTCTCTGCTCTCTGACAATGGGGAGGTCAGGGTTTGAATTTGTCTGTGAGCCTCATTCGTCAATGTGGGATCTCTGTTTTCTTTCGTTTTTAGAGGGACTTTTTTTCAAGTCTTAAGGATGAGCTCTCCCCTGGGTGGGAGAAGAGGGAGAACGGGCGTTCTCAGTGGACGCGTTGCTGTGCCAAGTCACGGACCCGGAGAAGAGCCCTGGGTATTTGGAGGGCCCCAGCGGAGGGGGCTCCCATTGAGCACGTCGTGCAGGTGGCTGGGCCTGGAAGGGCATGACCAGGCTGGTTAGGAGTCGATCGGTCCAGCACTGCTGGGGAGGGGTGGGGGAGACCAGAGAAGATGAGATAGAAATACCTGCTAGTCCTCGAGGAGAAAGATGGGGAGGCTGCGAGCCGGGGTAACGGCAGTGACCGTGGTTGCTTTACATATAGCATCTCATTGAAACAAGCAAGTCCCTATGAAAACCCAAGGCTCAGATATGTTCACTCGTCTCCCCAAGGACACACACTCAGAAAATGGCAGTTGGGGTTTAGCCCCATCAGGATTACCTGGCAGGAGTGCTCTCTGAGGTCCCGGGTTTCTGTCTTGAGTGATTTGGGTGGGCGGTGATGTTTTTCCTAGGGTAGTGGAAAACACGAAGACTAGCATATTGCGATGGTAGAAGCACTGACGACGACTTTCATTTTGCACACGTTCAGCCGAGGTGCCTGGCTGGGACAGATGGGAGACGACATCTCCCGGGTGGGCGGATGTGAATCTGGAGCTCCGAAGAGTTGTTCAGGATGTGGATGGAGATTTCGGAGTCATCACGGTTTAAGTGGGTACAGAGAGAGCGCACAGAGAGAGGCGCTAGGTATCAAATGGGACCCTTCCTTTTACAAGGGATAGAGAATCCAGTTCACATGGGCTGAAGCTGAAAGGAAAGCTGTTGATTGGCTCACACCACTAAAAAGCTCAGGAGTGTGTCGGGCTTCAGGCGGGGGTTCCGGGTTCAAATGATTTTATCAGGACTCGTTTTCTTAGCTGCCCTTGTCTCGGGCTCTCCCCTCGAGATGGCTAGGGGATGCTGCAGGTTCAAATGCAGGGGGAGAGGGGAGCTGTCTTCCCCCAGCTACACCAGCAGCAGGACTTCACGTCTCGTGAACTGAGTCAGAGGGAGTTGGAATGTGCTGGCTGGTGAGGCATGAATCCTGTGTCCCATCCAGGAAGGCACCTGGACTCCAGGTCTGGAAAGGGTGACTCTCCAGAGGAAGCGGGGGGACAACTCCCAGAGCACGGGGAGGTGGAGGAGGGAAACGCTTTGCTTTCCCCTGCAGATGGGAGAGGAAGAAGCGTTGGGCAGGGGGCCCCGCGGGAAGCCGCAGCACTGACAGGGCCGGAGAGCCCAGGTAAGCCGACTGGCAAGGACTGGAAGGAGGGAGAGGCAGGGGAGAGCAGCAGTGGGGAAGCCAAGGGGAGAGGGGGGCTCAGAAGAGAATGAATTAGTCAAGGGCTTCGGGTGCTGCGGGGAGCTCAAGGAAGGGCGCATTGGATTTGGTGTGGATGTCCTCGCTCGAAGCAGACACTCACTTATTTTACACTCGGTGGGACCGCCTTCTAGAGGCTCACCTTCCTACCCCGCCAGTCCTGGGGATGGCCAGGCAGGGCGGAGGTGTAGGGAGGGCAGGCAGGACATTGGGCTCTACCAATAGTTCCGTGTGTGGCCGAGCCTCTCAGATCTTTGGGCTTCGGTTTCATGGTCTGTGAGATAACTCGGCTACGCTGAGCTGCTCCTGTGGCCTCACGAGCTCTGAAATGTGGGAGAGTGATGAATTGGACCGCTTCAGCCTACCTCGTGACCCCAAGCCTGGTCCAAGCCTTCACCTGTCACTTGGGCTACAGCAGCCACCTCCTAACTCGTGTCCCTGCCTCTGCGCTCCCCCTACGTCCCTTCTCGACCCAGTAGCAGAATGACCCTTTTAAAACATGTCAGCCGCATGGCTCCAGGGGCCTCTGTCACACATGAGTTCTTAGCCACACTCCTCCCCGTGGTCCTGGTGCCCTCGTAAAGTCATCTCCCCTCACTCTAGGTGGTCTCTGGTTCCCCTTTCTTCCACTTCTCCCCAGCGTTCTCACCATTCTGCCTCAGGACCTTTGCACAGGCTCTTCCCTTGGCCTGAAATTCCTTGGCATTCTTTTCTGCTCTGATCAGATGTTACCTGGGAAAGACTTTCTGACTACCCACTCCATCCACCTACCCACTCCTCCTTTTACCTTGGTTTATCTTTCTTCATGGCATCTACCACTATCTGGAATTATTTTGTAAAATCACTGTCTATTTATTTACTGTGTGTGTCCTATCCCCCATGACTGTGAGCTCCAAGAGAGGAGAGATTTTGGTACCTCGTTCAGTGCTGTGTCCCAGTGGCTTGGCACAGAGTAGGTATTCAGGAAGCCTTTTTAGGGGCTTGGGTGAGGGATGGGAAGGGGGAAGCTCGGAGTATCCAGGAACCAGTGGCAGTGTGGTAAGTGTAGGAGGGGACTTCCATTATTCCTCAGGGCTTTCTATGACAGCATCCGTCTCAGATACGGTCATCAGAAAAAAAAAGATTCAGAAGTGATATTACTTTAAAACATTGAAAAATAATATTCTCAGTTTTAGCAATATGAGTTTAATTCGTTCGCTGGGGTCTAGGAGGGTAATGAATAAACCAGATAATTCAGGGTAAAAACCAATCAACGTAATAACATTGTTTGTCTTGTGATAGAAGTAACCTTAGTCTTATTCCCAGCATAGTTTCCGTCTCTTCTTGTCTTCTTGGAGCGCGTGCGTGTGTGTGTGTGTGTGTGTTATGGAGGGTGTTGTCTCAATCTGCTTGTTTGGTACATACAGTAAAAAGTAGAACGAACTACAGCGCTCCCGCAGGACAGAATTTCCCAGACTCCGCACGACTGACATGTGGGCTGGATGATTTGTTGCGTGGGGCTGTCCTGGGCATCACGGGTGTTCAGCAGTGTCCTTGGCCTTATGTGCCAGTACTGTCCCCTGAGATGTGACCACTGAAAATGTCCCGAGGCATCTCCAGAGAATCCTCCCTGCGGTGGGAGGCTGGGCCGGGGGGCCGGGGGAGGCTGAAGCCCCTTTCCTTTGAGAGCCACTGACATAGAAAATTGGGGTAGGGATTGGGTTTGACAAGGACATTTTCAGACCTTCCCCAGCCGTCTGATACTGTGCACCTTAAAAAGGTGAGATCTGCTCCTTCAGGGTAGGGGTGCTGTGAATGGATCGTCAGCCTCATTGCGAGTTAGGGGTGTGTTTCCTTGTCTGCCGGTCGGCTGAGGGCCCGCCACCCCGACTAGGTGGGGGTGCCCACCTTGCTGGTCACTGAAGCGACTCACTTCTGGGCCGAGCCCTTTCCTGCCGTGACTGAGCAGTGAGGTTCTAGTCCTGAGTCCCCGGGCCCGTCCTGGAGTCCCCGACGTGTCCGTCTGTGGTCCCTTGCTGTGTGTTCTTTCTCTTCTGTGTCAAACACTGAAGTCGTCGAATGAAACCTCTTTGGCTTTCATCAAAATTGGAAGGGGAGAAGAAGAATGGAATGTTCTCTTCATGTCTTGAATATCTGAAACACTTTTTTGAGTTTATCCTCTGACAGCCACTCGACTCCCTGCTTTCGCACGCTCCCTTGAAAATTCCCTTTTTTCTGTTATGAAATTACTCTAGTTACTGTCAGCAGCGCACAGAGTTAGCACAATGTCATGGACTGTAGTCCCCGTGCGGGACATGACATCCCTCCATAACCAGAAGTTTGTGCCTCTTTGTCCCCTTCACCAGTTCCCGCCCCCACCCGGCCTGATGGCCAACAGTTCGTTTCCATGTCTGTGAGCCTGTTTCTGTTTTGTTTTTTAGATTCCTTGTAGAAGTGAAGTTTTGTGTTGTCTTTCTCCGACTTACTTCATGTAACATGAGACCCTCTAGGTCCATCCGTGTTGTCCCAGATGGCAAGATTTCATTGCTCTGTGTGGCTGAGGAAAATTCCACTGTGTGTGTATACCACATCTTCTTTCCATTCATCTATGGATGGGCCCTTGGGTTGTTTCCGTATCTTGGCTCTTGTAAATAATGCTGCAGGGAACGTAGGGGCGCATAGTTTTCTTTGAATTGATGTTTTCATTTTCTTCATACACATTCCCCAAAGCGGAATTGCTGGGTCGTGTAGTAGCAGTAGTAGTTGTACTATTTTTATTTTTTTGAGGAACCTCCGTACCGTTTCCCATGATGGCTGCTCCAGCTTGCATTCCCAACAACAGTGCTCAAGGGTTTATCTTGCTCCACATCCTCTCCAACACTTGTTATTTTGTCTTTTTTTTTTTAAGATTTTATTTATTCATTTGAGAAAGAGGAGAGAGAGAGAGCACAAGCAGAGGGGAGAGGGGGAAGCAGGCTCTCTGCTCAGCAGGGAGCCCGACGTAGGACTCCATCCCAGGACCCCGAGATCATGACCCCAGCCGAAGGCGGACGCTTAACTGACTGAGCCACCCAGGCGTCCCTGTTTTTGTTTTTTTGATACTAGCCAACGTGACAAGCGTGAGGTGCTATCTCACTGCAGTTTTGATTTGCGTTTCTCTGACAGGAAGTGATGATGAGCCTACTTTCATGTGCCTGTTGGCCAGCTGCTTGTCGTCTTCAGAGAAATGTCTATTCAAGGCCTTGCCCATTCTTTAATCAGCTTGTTTTTTTGATTTTAAGTTGTGTTTATGTATTTTGGATATTAACCCCTTAATGATTTGCACTTACCTTTTTTCATTCAGTAGGTTGCCTTTGTGTTTTGTTGGTGGTCTCCTCGGCTTTTGTGATGTATTCCCACGGTCTTAACTCTTGTTGCTCCTGCTTGATGCACCTGGTCTAGAAAGATGCTGCTTAGACCGGTGTGAAAGTGCCTGTGTTTTCTTTGAGGAGTTTTATGGTTTCAGTTCTTACGTTTATATCCTTAATCCCTTTTGAGTTAATTTTTGTGTACAGTGTCAGAAAGTGGTCCAGTTTATTCTTTCGCATGTTGCGGTCCTGTTTTCCCGGCATCATTTATTGAAGAGACTGCCTTTTCTCCACTATGTGTTCTTGTCTCCTTTGTCGTAGATTAATTGACCATATAGGTGAGGATTTATTTCTGGCCTCTCTATTCTATTTTTAGAGAGCAAGAGTGGGGGGAGGGGGAAGGGAGAGGGGGAGAGAGAGTCTTAAGCAGACTTCATGCCCAGCATGGAGCCCGACGCAAGGCTCGATCTCACAGCCCTGAGGTCATGACCTGAGCTGAAACAGAGAGTTGGACATTTGACTGACTGAGCCATCCAGGTGCCCCTGAGCTCTCTATTCTGTTCCACTCATCTGTGTGGTCTGTTTTCATACCAGTACCATACTGTTTTGACTACTGTACTTTGTGGTATAGTTTGAAATCAGGGAGGCTGATGCCTTCAGTTTTCTTCCTTCTCAAGATTCCTTTGGCTATTTGGGATCTTTTATAGTCCCATACAAATTTGAGGACTCTTTGTTCTAGTTCTGTGAAAAATGAAAAAAAATTTTTCGGTAGTATTTTGATGGGGAATCCGTGCATTGCTTGAGGTGGTATGGACATTTTAACAGTTCTTCCAGTCCATGAACATGGTACATCTCTATGTTTATTTGTGTCATCTGAAGATGTTTCTTTCATCAGTGTTTTATAGTTTTCAGAGTACAGGTCTTTCACCTCCTTGATTAAATTTATTCCTAGGTATCTTATTTTTTTTGATGCAATTAGAAATGGGATTGTTTTCTTAGTTCTCTTTTTTTTTAGAGAGAGAGATTGTGCAAGTGAGGTAGGGAGGAGGGGCAGAGGAAGAGGGCGAGAGAGAGTCCCAAGCAGGCTACACATCCAGTGTGGAGCTCAGTGTGGGGCTCAGTCTCATGACCCTGATACCACAACCTGAGCCGAAATCAAGAGTTGGACATCTAACCAACTGAGCCATCCTGGCACCCCTTAATTTCTCTTTTTGATAGCTCATTATTTGTGTATAGAAATGCAACTGACTTCTGTATATTAATTTTGTATCCTGGGACTTCACTGAATTCATTCATTAGTTCTTTTTTTTTTTTTTTTTTTTTTGACAGAGAGAGAGAGTACATGCACACAAGCAAGGGGAGCAGCAGGCAGAGGGAGAAGCAGGCTCCCCACTGGACAGGGATCCCGATGTGGGGCTCGATCCTAGGACCTGGGATCTTGACCTGAGCTGAAGGCAGACTGAGACACCAGGCGCCCCCAGTTTTACTTTTTCCTTTGCAACCTGCCTGCCTTTTATTTCTTTTTATTGTTTAGCTGCTACGGCTAGGTCATATATTCCTCTTGACAATCACATAAAGTAGGTTAATTTCACTCTCTCTTTCCTCGTGGAGAATTTGAAGCTCAGAGAGGTTAGGAGACACGCACAGGTCATATGACATTCAAACCTAGGTTTGGTCAAGATTCCCAAAACCGTTTTTTATATTGAATATCAGATTGACATAGATATTAGAGAGTAGGGGGCACATAAAATATTTTCTCCCACATGCAAAGTGGTGTTGGGAATTCAGAGGGGAAACTAAGGAAGGATTAGTAAGTTTCCCGGAGGAGTAAGTATCCTCACCTCAAATAAAAACTGGTGCTGAGACAAGCATGTCTGACAGAATAACTAAAATGTAAAGGGAAAACTTTAGATAGTAAGAGGTAGTAAGGGTCACTGTAAGGGTGGAATGTTCCAGAAAGTTTTCTTCAGAATTTTGCTGTTCAGGTGGACCTTGAGCTAGATGTTATTCACAGAAGGGGCAATGAGAAGGTCAGGGGCCTGGGATAGCTTACGGTCATGATCTCGAAGCTTTCCCAGGCTGTGTGGATCCACTCCCCTTTTAATATCACTTCAGCTGGAGAAAGCGCTTAATGACAAAAAGTGGCTTTGAATCAAGAACCATGTGAAAAATGAATTTTTATTTTAATGACCACAATACCATCTACAGACACTTGAAGAATAGTAATTCACATATGTGCAAGGCATCATTTCTTTGGTCTACAGACAGGTAACTGCCACCCGCAGTGTGGGAATGCGTGACTTCGGGGATGTGTGAGAGGAGAGCCTATAGAGAAAATAGAAAAAAGGGAATCAAGGCAGCCAAGGGCCAGGAACACTCTGCCTTGTTACGCAGGCTGTGCAGATATCGTCTGCAGATGTGCTCGTGGTCTCTTCGAGAAGTTCACATTTTTTAGGCTTGGCCTTGTGGAAAATCGTAATGTTAGACCATCAGTATATGCACCTATGTATCCCGTCTTCTGGTGGTATGAAATCTAGTGGGACGCTGCGATTTTGCTTTTAGACTCAACACTTTCTCCCTTACTACTTAGAAAATACTAAAATTAGAGCTCAGAGCTGTTTCAGGGGTCCCTGTTTCTCCAGAATATGCCACAGTTCCTATGTCACTTACATGGCGGAGCGTTGAGAGGTAGAAAGTCAACCCTTCCCAAAGGCACAGGAGGAAATGACCTTTATATGACCGAGGCCATCCTTGGAGACCTTTGCGCGGACGCGCTCCCTTGCTTTACACAGACCTTTAATAAGCTCCACGAGGCAAACTATAGATAAGAGTACTTTGTATAGGGGAAAGGGGAAGCTGAAAGTTGAAAAAGATGGCAGAGAAAGTGTAAGAAGGAAATAAAGGCACATTTGGCGTGAAAGGATATACTTTCACCCTTATTCTACTGGAGGGAATCCCTGTCTGCGGCCCTGCGGTGCCGGCTCGTGGTGGAAATCTGCTCGCGCAGTGACAGTGGGTGAGCACAGCGGTCTTCCCTGAGCTCCCAGAAGAAAGCAGGTGCGTTAGAATTCAGCTCTAAGGCCTTCCCCAAGTCAGAATTCCATTTATCTTGGTACTTAATGACCTTGAATCATTGTGAAAATCATTGTGTTTGTATAAAATATAGAGAAATGTGTGATAGATTTTCATAATTTTGTTTAAGGCTTAAAATAAAGAGTTTTGATATTTTAAGGTGGAAAAACCCCACCAATTCATAAAACTCAGCTATCCAGAATGAGGCATTCCCAAGGATGAGCTCGGGTTTTAGTACAGTTTGGAAGACAAGTACTGGAGGCCCTCTCTTCCTCATGAGTAGTCTTTGATTCTGTAGGTATCGTGGGAAAGGGTGAGCGAGTTAGGCTCAGTGTGGGGCCGAGGGGAAGGGGACTGGGTAGATGGGAGAGGAGGATGGATAGATGAACGAAGACCCCTAGCACCAGTTTTTACCAGCAGTGGGATTGCACACAGCCTGCGTGCCCAGCACGCTTCGCCTTCCTCTCTTCGCACCTTTGCCCTATGTATCAAGTTAGCGTTGCTGTGCGTAGCACAGAAAGGAAACTGTACGACAAGGACTTAACCAGAAAGGGGTTGACTAGCGTGGCTGGGCACAGCGGCTCCACAGTTCGCCGTGTGGTTTGGGCTTTAGTCTTCCTGCTCGGATTGCGTGGGACTTTCAGCTACCTGGCCAAAAGGTGGCTGCCTCACTTGGAAGCTTGGGTTTGAGTTCCAGCAGGAGAGAGGGGAAAGGAAGAAGGGCAGAAGCTGTAGCTGAGTCCATCCCCTTTCATCAGGAAACGGATAGCTTGCACCACGTCGTGGACTTCTGTCGACTGGCACTGGGTCTGACGGCCGCCCAAGCTCTGTACGGTGAGTCTGGTTTTTGTAGGCAGACTTAGTGCTCCACGCCAAGCCAGAGATCTGCTGAGAGGGGAGAGGGGATAACAACAGGGTGATGGATAGCATCTGCTGCCCCTGCAGAGCAGGAACCACCTAGTGTGCCAGGATGACCAGGGTCCCATGGGTCATTCATATATTTAATTATTTATCACACATATTGGGTACCTCTTATTTGTCAGTCACTGTTCTAGGTGCTGGTGAAGAAATCTGCAGAGCAGAATTCCTTGCGCTCATGAAGTGGACAGTCTTGCGGGAGAGAAAGGCATTCCTAAGATAAATAAGCATGCACATCTGCACTAAAGAGAAAAAGGAAGGGAAGTGTTGGAGAGGGGTATGAAAGGTACTGTGGGCTGGGAAGGCCTTGCCGAGAAAGGTGATTTAAGTTAAAACCTAAAGGAAGTGGAAGAGCAACCTCAAAAGATATCTGCGGTCAGGGCATTCCAGGTATAGGACAGCAAGTGCAAAGGCCCTGAGGTGGATGCGTGCTTGATGTATCTGTGAAACTGTGAGGAAGCCAGTGTGGTTGGAGTGGGTGTAAAAAGCAATTTTTATTACGAGGTTGGAGCAGTCATGGAGAGCCAGATCATGTGGGAAACTGCAGGGCTTCTTTGGAGGGATATGGGACTCCTTTTGCAGGTTATGAGTAAAGCAGTGACTTGTTCATTCATTTTGACCTCTGTTTGAACTGGCTCATTCCAGTTGCTGTGTTGAGAACGGGGGCAGTGGCCGATGCAGGTAGGCTAGTGAGGAAGGTATTTTAATAATCCAGAGAAGCTTCGACGTAGCCAGGACCAGAGTGATGGTAATAGAGATAGTTAAACATAGTCGCATTCTAGAAACATGTCAAGATTTGCTGATGAACCAGATAGGAGGTGTGAGAGAGTGAGGAGTCAGGAGTGACTCCCGAGTTTTGGGTCTGAGCACCTGGGAGGATGGGGGAACCATAACGTGAGATGAAGAAGAATGTGGAAAGGGCAGGTCTGAGAGAGCTGAAGTCTGGTTGCGAACATGCTAGGCTTGCCACGCTTCTGACATCCGACTGGAGAGGGTGAGTAGCCGCTTGGGTGTATGAGTTGGGAACTCTGGGAAGTGGCTTTGGCTTCTCTCTGCCTGAGCCGGGGATCCTGACCAGGCCCTTCCGCCACACCCACGTCTGGCAGCCTCGGCAGGTAACTTGGAACAGCCTGGGGCCGTTCTGACCTGGCCTGACCCAGCCTTGCCTTTGGGAACTGCTGGGATCCCAGTTCCAGGCCGGATGGCCACGGGCCCGTGTGGTGGAGGCTTTCCCAAGCCTGCCCTGGAAACGCTGGCGTTCCTGCCCTTCTTCCACCCAGGGGAGTCCTGTGGTTCAGGCTGGGGTGTCCGGCGGCCTGGCAAAGGAGAGCTCGCTGCCTGGTGTGCAGCTGGAAGGGTAATCTCTATAGTAAGAGAGTCTGGCTCAACCCTCAGGTTGCTAACACGTCCCCAGACAGCTGTGGGCAGACCACGCTGCTTGCCCTGCCTTTCCCTAAAGCGCTTTGCCCTTGGGACTTAGGACTCTCCCCTGGTGAGTTGTCTTCATCGTGACAGCAGCCGGTTGTGGACTTTCCGGGAGGCTGAAATAGCCCGGCCCCGCCCGTGTTGACCGGGAAACCCCAGGGGGATGCTGGCAGCCTTCGGGGCTGCGGATGGCAGCCTGGGAGAGAGGCCAGGGGCCCTTTGAAAAAATTCAGCTGACAGCCCATGGCTCCAAGTCCAGCTTGGCTCAGTACGGAGTGTTCCTCACATTCTCCGACATGCACAACGACAACTGCAGCAGAGAAGTTTGGGGAACAGAGAGTTGAGTTTTGTTTGACCAAGTCCTCCAGGGAGGGTGCAGAGTGACACCTGGTTTCACTTAGTGTGCACAGCCTGGGAGACCGTCCCGGACGGATGAGGAGCTGGTGAGGAATCATCCCGGCCAGCCCCAGCTCCCTCTGCCGGGGCGGGGAACTTACTCTGGATGCCAGAGGGGCTCTTCCTCAGCAGTGGGGGACGAGAGCTACTGCCTGCACTTGCTGACTCTCCAGACCCTGTGGGGAGAGGACTTAAAGAGAAGGAACCCTGATAAATATGCTTTTCAGCTTTTTTTTACATTGTATTTAACACGAAACATGCCATCTTCACTGTTAAGTGCACGAATCAGCGGTATCGACTCCATTCACGTTGTGCCACCATTCCCACCGTCCATCTCCAGAACTCTCCTCATCTGGTGAAACTAAACCCAGTAACCAAGCCCCCTGCCTCCCACCCTCAGCTCCTGGCATCCGCCGTTCTATCTCTAGAATTCTGACTACTCAGGGCACCTTGCGTGAGTGGAATCATCCGGTATTTGTCATTCTGTGACTGGCTTATTCTACTCAGCATGGTGTCCTCCCGTTCATCCGTGTTGGAGCCTGAGTCGGAGCTTCCTTTCGAAAGCTGAACACTGCTCCATCCTGTGGGCATACCGGATGTTGCATATTATCCGTTCATCACTCAGTGGACACTTGCGTTGCTCCCACACTCCCATCCACTTAGTGTGGATGCTGCTGCTAGGAACGTGGGTGTACAAATATCTCTTCGAGACCTTGCTTTTCATTATTTCGGGTTTATAACCACAAGTGGAACTGCTCAGTTGTATGGTAATTCAATATTTAATGTTTTGAGACACCTTCATGCTGTTTTCCACAGCGATTTTATCAGTACATTCCCACCAGCAGTGCAGAAGGGCTCCAATTTCTCCACATCCTCACCAACACTGGTTGTTTTCTGTGTTTTGGTTTTTGTTTGTTTTTCTTATAGTAGCCATTCTGATGAGTACGAGATATCTCCTTGTAGTTCTATTTGCTTTTCCTAATGCTCAGTGATGTTGAGCATCTTTTCCTGTACCTGCTGGCCATTTACATCTCTTTTGGACACAGGTTTTTTTTTTAGGTTAGTCTTGAATTGTAGGAGTTCTTAATATATTCTTAATAGTAATCCGTAATCAGATATGAGATTTGCAAACATTTTCTCCCATTCCGTGGGTTGCCTTTTTATTCTGTGGATAGTACCTTTGAATGTACAGATTTTTTAAATCTTCATGAAGTCCAGTTTGTCAATTTTTTTCATTTTTTTTTTGCCTGTGCCCTTGGTGTCCTATCCAAGAAATCATTGCCAGATTCCGTGTCATGACTTGGTATATTTTTTGTTTGTTCTTTAGGCTCTAGTCTCCCTGCTCTCCCATTCATTTGTTTCTTCCACTCTTTCAATGAAGTCGTTAGACCAATAGATCAGTAACATATTTTAGACTTAATACATCTTCATTCAGCCATTCCGCAGACAGGGAGAGGATTCCGAGTGGAGGATGGGCAAGAGTAAAAGCAAATCAGAAATGGAAGCACGTAGCACAGCAGCCGAAGCAGAGGGCCCGCGAAAGGGTTGGCGGGTGAGAAATTGGAAGGTAGGTGAGGCCACGCCATGTTGAGTCTTCCCTGGTGAATGGATGGATTGAAGACAGACGGTAGCTTAATGGCCATTGGACCAAGTGGTAGAGCTGCTACTCACTGTTCTCTCAAACTAGGCACTTACCATTTCTGAGCCTCAGTTTCCCCATTTAACTTATTTAACCAACACTTGTGTGGTTCCAAACACTATTCTAAGCACTGTACAAATATTAACTCATTGACTTCTCCCACCAACCCTATGAGGCAGGTGCCTGAGCAGGAATATTGTCCCCATTTTACAGAAGGGGAAGCTCCTGCCCAGAGAGTGTAGGGAACACGTCAAGGTCGCAGAGCCAGTAAGTGGTAGAGCTGGGATTTGAACCCAGGCCCTCTGGTTCCAGAATGCATGCTCTTAACCGTATGTTAGGCTGCCTCTCTGAAATGGGGAGAAGCGTTAATTCCTACCTCTAGAAGTTACCCAGATGATCTGATGAGATGATGCATGTCAGGACACGTATGTTGCACGGTGTTTTGCAAATACTGTTTATTATTAGTTAAAAATAATTAAGTAACACTCTGGAAATGGATGAGATTCTCAAGGGTGTAGGGAGAAAGGGAGGGGTCAGGGACCAAGCCTCGGGAAATGTCTATGCTGAGGAGAAGGGCTTCGTTTGGGGAGGACATCAGGCAGACTCACCGCTGACCCCTGTGGACAGGGTCACAGTCTGAGAAGAGCCCCGGCCTCCAGCCTTCTAGTCTCAACGGCAGGATGCTGTGAAGGGCAGTGAGGTACTCAAGTGGATATTGTCCAGGCGGAGGGGACCAAAACCAGGCCTCCCACTGGCACACCAGGAACTCCGTCGGGGACTTAAGGCAGTTTGCAGTTCTGACTGCAACTTCTTTTTCCTTCTGCGGTGCATTTTCCCAACAGACCAGAGCTCAGACCTGCTCTACATGTGAAGTGAGAGGCTTGGAACTAGGACATTCCTAGGTTTGTGGTGGCCTTGTGGGGGCAAGAGCAAAGTGCACCGCGCAAGGGGACAGACTCTGGGCTGGCCAGCTGGGCCTCTCTCTGGGGTTGCAGAGGCCAGCTTGCTGCATCTGCCGTCTTCGGGACAACTATCACATGAGTGCCTGGGAAGGATGTCAGGAGTCTGGGGACAGAGACCCAGGGATCCCGTGATCTCTCTCTGGCTCCCAACGAGTCATTCGGTCTGGTTTGTAGTGGGCGGGAGTGGGGGCTTACTGTCTGTCTCAGTTACCTTAGTGCAAAGCAAGGTAGTCATTAGAACCTTCTTCCCAACTCCACCCCTGCCCCTCCAGCCGGTGACTGATGTGTATAAAGCGCTTGCAGGGGCTGACGTGAAAAGCCCCTGAGAGAATTGCCAGAAGAGTGCTACAGTGACCTCACCAGGCTTGTGTGGAGTGTTCAGGGCTACCTCCTTGCCTGGGGGGTGGTTTATTTGAGTACCGTATGGGCCAGCCTGGCGTTTGGTTGGCATTTAATTTCTGTAGCGGAGGGCCTCTGGTGGTCCCAGCTTCCAGACTGCTCAAGGTCCTCATAGAGGTGGGCACCGCGGACGAGAAAGTGAACCATTCCTGCTCAGGTATATTTAAGAATGTCAGAGGAGAGCCTTATGCCCAAAGAAACTGGTTTTCTAGAGAAGACTTCAGGAGAGGACAGGTGTGTCCCGCCATGTCCAGCGGCCCCTGGTCTGAGAGCTGCCAAGAGAACTCCTTCCGACCAACACGGCCTCCAGCGCCCACGTGAGCCCGGGCTGCTGTCTGCAGGCTCTCGGGAGGACCCTTTGATGGCCTCGCTTCTGAGGGGCATGGGGGGGACGGGTGAGACCTCCTTTTCTTTGTAGTGGCTTGTGGACTGGGACATGGGTCTCCTGATCCCAGAGACTGCACTCTGGGGGTGAAAAGCTTTTCTGGGCTGTTGTATGAGGCGCCCACGGTACTAGTGTCCACGGGTCTGCGGCAAGAAGAAAAGGAGAAAGTTCTTAGAAGGAGGCTCGGGAAGGCAGAGCGGTGCCTAAGGAGTCGGCCTAACCTTGGAGAAGGGAAGGTGCCCGGGACTAATGTCCGAAAAAGTGGGGTCTTGACATTTGTAAGCAGACTGTGGCACCTGTGGGTATTAGTTGGGGTTCTCTAAGTTGCAAGCGACAGAAACCCAGCCTCGTTAGCCTCAGCGAAGGAGAACACGCACAGGCTCTTACACCCGAGAAGAGCAAGAAGATTCAGAGCGCCAAAGACAGCGGGCCGCTGCCCCCCCGGGGCCGGATCTGTCGGCCTGCCAACTTAGGGTAGTTAGTCTGTCTTCGATGAAAGTCAGAGTTCTCGGTAGACATGAGGTGACACTTTGAATCCCCAAATCTGCACAGTGAAGCAAGAGAGGTAGTCTGCCCTTACATTGTGGGGATGCAGATCAAGATTACTTCTAGAATTACTTCTTGGAAATTCCCGTGCAGACGGGTTGAGAAAACACAATAGACAACCTGTCTCAATATTCTACCACGTTGCCTTGTTTTTTTCACCCAAAATGATACCGATCACCAACTTGAATGTCACGATTTGAACGACTTGAAGCCGGTGCCAGCGGTCTAACCCAGCAGACGTTCACTGTCTCTGCAAATAGCCGGGAGCGCCGAGGCAGCTCCGAAACAGGCAGGGGGAGGGAACGACGGGAAGCCTTCCCTAGTGACCTGTCAGGAGTAACTTCTGATACGTTTATTAAAACCTCAGACGGGGCGCCTGGGTGGCTCAGTTGGTTAACCGTCCGACTCTTGTTTTTGGCTCAGGTCATGATCTCAGGGTCGTGAGATCGAGGCCTGCATTGGGCTCCACACTCAGTGGGGAGTCTGCTTGAGATTCTTTCTCTCCCTCTCCCTCTGCCCCCCAGTTCCCTGCGTGCACTCTCTCTCTCAAGTAAATAAGTTAATTAAAAAAAAAACAAACCCACCTGAGCCAGGGGACACTCGTGTTGCTTCTCAGAGCCGCAGCACAGGGCAGGACGCAGCGAGTGTGGGAGTCCTGAACCGCCCCTGGGTCTGGCGGCAGACCCGGCCCGCAGGTGGTCATGTGAGTCACGCGTGAATGTGCTCCCAGGCAATGGGCCCTGGCTTGTCAGGCCCGGGGAAGCCGGCTGCCTGCCAGGACGCCTTTGCTGCCTCGGGCCATCTGAGCCTTCTCTCTTGTTCTTGAAAGGTGCACCCCTGGGAGATTTGCTGGGGCTTGTGCCTCCCCGCTGCCGGCCTCCTGGCAGAGGCCGGGATTTTGGATTTCCCTGGCGGGCGGCTTTTTGGCCCCCACACCTGCTCTGCCTCCTGGGAAAGGTTGGACCAGAGGACCTCAGGCTCGGCAGGCAGCCCCGGGGTCTCTGTCCCCCGGCTCACGAGCGTGCCTGCTGTAGGGCCACCGCAGAGTGACACGCACGAGTAGTGCTTTCTTAAGTTTTCCCCCTGTCTTTTGTTTGTTGTTTTGTTTTGTTTTTTGTTTGTTTTTTTTTAAAGATTATTTATTTGAGAGAGAGAGAGAGCATGAGCGGGTGGGGGGTGTGGGAAGCAGGCTTCCCGCCGAGCAAGGAGTCCGATGCGGGGCTCGATCCCAGGACCCCTGGGTCGGCTGAAGGCAGATGCTTAACCGACTGAGCCACCCAGGCGCCCCCTTCCCTGTCTTTCGGATTGGAAGTGTTGCACCCTATTTTTAACTTTTTATTCTTTTACATTGTTAACTCTCATATCTGATATAACGACGACAGAATTTCACAAGCTCGTCATTCACCTACAAATAATTACTGAGTGTACCTACCACGTACAGGCACTTGTCCAGCTGTCCTGACCGAAGTTCCCGCCCTGAGTCCGTACTAACCGAGACGCTTTCTACTCTAACCACGCCTTTAAGAGCTTCCATTTTGCTTAATATTTTCATCTCACCCTGTTTTCAAGGCTCCCAAATTAGCTCTTTATAAAGTTTATGGTTGACGTTTAACTTTTTAAATTTAAATTTCATTTTTATGCAGTGGTTACTTAGATCTATCCGTATATTTGCTAGTTTCTCTTCTAACAGTTGATTCTTGCACCCTACTTATTTTGGGGATTTTGGGTTCCTTCATGAACTGTGTCTTTAAGAGGATCATTCAGTCAGTTTACAGTTAGCAAACATTCAGGTGTTTGGCCTCAGAATATATTGTGCTCTCTCTTGAACGATGTAAAAGAACGTTAGGGCAAGAGTTCTTTTCCTCAGCACTTGGAGGAGACCATTCCATGGTTTTCTGGCCTCTATTTTCTGTTTTCTTCAAAAGAAGAGTCTGCTGTTTATCCACTTTTTACTTCTTTATCAGAAATCTTGTTTTTACTGTTTTCTCTGTATCTTGTCATTTTTCATTGTAATGTGCCTTGATACAGACTTTTTCTTTTTTTTTTTTTTTAAGACTTTATTTGTCAGAGAGCGAGAGAGACAGTGCTCACACAAGCAAGGGGAGCAGCGGGCAGAGGGAGAAGCAGGCTCCCTGCTAAGCCAGGAGACTGATGGAGGACTCCATCCCGGGACCCTGGGATCATGACCTGGGCCTAAGGCAGATGCTTCACTGACTGAGCCACTCAGGTGTCCCAGACTTTTTCCAATTTACTCTTAGAACTCGATATGCCCTTTCATTCTGAGGACTCACGTGTTTCTTTAATTCTAGAAAATGTTCAGTCCTCCCTTTAAGAACGGCGTCAACCTTGATGGGGACAGTGTAGGTCCAGTCTAATGCAAGTTGTATGCTTTGGACTCAAGTAACAGAAACTCTCCTTGAAAATAGATCTAAAAATCGTTTTAAGAAATGTGTTTCACATAATGAGAAGCCAGGATGAAGTGACTTGAAGGTTTGTTAATTCAGCAGCCCAAGGATTGACCGTTCTTTGCTGTGCTCACCTCGCTGGCTGAGCACCTCTAAGGATCCCAAGATGGCTGCCACAGCTCTGTGCTTTCTTTCCATTAGTGCCCTCAGGAAAAGATTTTGCTTCCTAGTGTCTGTCTTCCTAGATCAGAGCAGCTTTCCCCAGATATCCCGGTTTCCACCCGCACCAACCCCAGACTTCTCCTGACTCCTTTGCCAGGATTGCAAGGAGAAGGGACACAGCGATTACTTGAGACCAACCAGCGTCCAGCTCCCAGAACTAGGGATAGGATCCACCTTCTCTGAGTCACTGGGAGCAGAATTACAGCAAAACAAAGTGAGAGGTCTGCCAGGAAGGAGAAGAACCAGAGTGGGCTGGGTAGGCAGCCAGCAGCATCTGCTACCCACATTCTCTTTAATCTCTTGCTGCCCTTCAGCTGAACTTATGCTGGATCTTGTCCTGTCCTTCACGAACCTTGGCTTTTCATATTTTCAGTTTCTCAATCTCTTTTATCGCATTTTGAGTAATTTCCTCAGAGCTGTCTTCCAGTTTACCATCTTTCTCTTTAGCCAAATCTGCTATTCCACATAACGATTGAGTTTTTAATTTTGACAACTACAATTTTAATCTCTAGATTTCTATTGGATTCTTTTTCATAGTTGCTTGCTCTTTTTTCGTGACGTCTTGTTCTGTCGTTATGGTTCTTACCCCTTTTCTTTTTAAAGCTTCCAGTAGTAGTTATTTTATAGTTTCATTCATCTTTTTCTATTAATTTAAGTTCTTGGAATGTCAGTTATGCTTTTTGTTTCGTTGACTCTCCCTCCCTGTGAATGCTGTGCACTCACTTTCATTGAGTGTTCTGTGAATGTGGAAATTCACTACAGAGCCATTTTATGTTTACTTTTTGTCAGCATTAATTTTTACATGAATTTATTACTTTGGATTTCTGCCCCACGCAGATGGATGGATTTGGTACCCACGTCAGCACGGCGCATGACTCAATGTTTGATTTCTCATGGAAGAAAGTGTTGCATGATCCACCCAGAGCCTCCGGTAAATGACCGTGTTTTTGACGCTTCCCTTTGCCAGTGGGAGGAGATTTCTACTCCCTTTGTCATGGCGGAGGCAGCCGTTCTGGAACCCACTGTTTCTGCAGGGTATTGGTTCCAGTTCTCTGCCTGTGCAGCTCAAAGTGCCCCTCCCGCATAAAAAACCTCAGCCCTCGGGTTCTTGAACTATGTCTAATTCTCTCTGGCCACAGGGGTGGGGTTATAGCTCTGGCTTTGAATTGTCTCTTGTTTCTGGTACCTATGGATTTCTCTTTCTTGGCTTTTCTTTTTCTTTTTTTTCTTTTTAAAGATTTTATTTATTTATTTATTTATTTATTTATTTATTTATTTATCGAGAGAGCGAGAGCCCAGGCAGGGGGAGCAGCAGGCAGAGAGAGAAGCAGGCTCCCCGTCGAGCAGGGACCCCAAGGTGGGGCTCGATGTGGGGCTCGATGTGGGACTCCGAAGGCAGATGCTAAACCGTCTGAGCCACCCAGGCGCCCCCCTTTTTTTCTTTTTAAAACCTTGGGTCATATTTAACGCAGCATTTCAGTGAATTTGGAGAGGGAAAGATGGTCACATCGGCTGAGTCTATCTTGCCAGGTATGATTCCCTTGGTAAGTGAAAAACACTTTGCTTTGCTTGAAGAATAAGGACTTCCTATTCGTTCTCTCATTTGCCTTTTATTCTAGAACTTCACTTTCTTAATCTTTCTGATTGCATTCCGGGGCTTTTCCTTGGACCCGATTCTGTATATTTGAGTAGGGCATTCACACTGATGCCTCCAGTAGCCAAACTAACACCACAGGGTCCTTCCTCTCCTTTCCCTGCTCTGTAATCTGTGCCTCCTTTCTCCATAAAGGCTCACTTGCTCTACACTCAAAATAGTTGTAAAATTACAACACCGTTAACAACATCAAGCCTACTAAGTAAACCACAGAATATATACCATTAATGATTCGCAGTCAAAATACTGTATTTTACTCTTTTTTTTTTTTTTAAAGATTTTATTTATTTATTCGACAGAGATAGAGACAGCCAGCGAGAGAGGGAACACAAGCAGGGGGAGTGGGAGAGGAAGAAGCAGGCTCACAGCAGGAGAGCCTGATGTGGGGCTCGATCCCATAACGCCGGGATCACGCCCTGAGCCGAAGGCAGACGCTCAACCGCTGTGCCACCCAGGCGCCCCAAAATACTGTATTTTAAAAGCTACTTGATATAACTTTTTGTTCCGTATGGTTATGTTATCAATTGAATACACACTTAGGCTTGTTTTTTTTTTATGTTTGCAAGGATTTTGTTTACCTTTTGCATCCATTTGTATTTAAAATTTTTTAGTATGTAAAATATTTACAAGGTTCAAAAATCAAAAGTGTAAAAAAAAAATAGAGAAATTTTACTTCCGTCACTATCTTAATTTCTCGTTATCTTCCCTGTTTTTCTTTTTGCATAAGTAAGCATGTATTTGTGCGTATTTATATGCAGATGGATTCTTATTTTCCCTTTCTCACATTTTTCCAATTTTTTGTTTTTTTACAACTAGTGACTTAATGAACGAGATAACTTTGTGCATCTGTGGTTTCGTAGCATGAACTTATATCTTCAGGCAGATCCTAGAAATAGAATTGCTGGGTCCAAGGGTCCATGCACGTGGGGCTTTGTTAGATATTGCCAAACCCCCCTCCACAGGGCTTTTCCCTTTTCACATTTGGAGCACGAGTGCGGCGGGCAGGAGAGAGAATGCCCGTTTCCCCACAGCCTCACCCACAGAGAGTGATGCCACGCTTGAGTGTGTAGTGGTGGGAAAGGGAAGAAATGGTATCTCATGTGGTTTTGTGGGCATTTCTCTTACTTTCATTGACATTGGGCATCTTTTCATATGTTTAAGTCCAGTTGGCGTATCCTGTGCTATGAACTGTTCACGACTTTTTGTGCCTGGTTTTATTGAGATGCGAATCGACCCATAACATCGTGTAAGTTTAAGGGGTGGTTGGACGGATGTGTATACTGTGAAATGACCACAATAAGGTTAGTTAACATCGATGTCCTCATATAGCTACATTTTTTTTCCGTTTATATATTTTTGTTCACTTTTCTGTTTTTTTCACCTTTTCTAATGTTTTGGAATTATTTATAAATTAGAATGATTAGTCCTTTCTCTGAGACATAAGTTGTGAATACTTTCTCCTGTTTTGTCATTTGTCTAATGACGCAAAGTCTGTTTTCTTTTCCACCATGTTCTCACTTGCGCAGTTAATAATATGCTCATGTAGGACCTTTATTTTGAGACACCAATTAATAATTTACTTATAAGAGTTTTTTTTAAAGATTTTATTTATTTGAGAGAAAGAGAGAGTAAGAGAGAGAGCACGAGCAGAGAGAGGGAGAGGGACAAGCAGACTCCCCTGCTGAGAAGGGAGCCCAGTGTGGGGCTGGAGCCCGATGTGGGGCTCGATCCCAGGACCCTGGGATCATGACCTGAGCCAAAGCGGACGCTTAACCGACTGAGCCACCCAGGCACCCCAGTAGTTTACTTATAAGAATTAACAAAATTCAGAACTCACAAAATAAAGACAAAACTCAGAAATAACCTTACAAAGACTCAGACAGGAAGGCACACCTAATAAAGTATATTCATCGCACAGAGCCGGAGTAACTAACATATTGCATTACTGAATAAAAATTCAGAATATTTCAGCAGCCTGGAAATATGGGCCAAAGTACACTAAATAAAATTTAGTAGAAATAATGTGTCGTATTTAGGCTTAAACATGTTAATGCCATAAGTTCTAGACTTGGGACATCTGCCTTCACAGAAATTCATATGTGTATAAGCTTTGGGTTTTAGCTGACCACGCAGTGAAGCCCAACAGGATAATACGGTTGCTGAAAGAAAATGCGTTCTTAGAGTGAATAGTGGGAGGAGATTGTCGTGATGATGGAGAAAATTGCCCCCTTGTGCTCAACACTTACCAGCCCACATCCGGAATGGTACATTCAGTTTTGGGGACCACAAATTAAGAAGGTCATAGTTGTCCGCGAACAAGTCCAAACCAGGGAGTCTGATTAATGAAGAGTCTGGAAGTCGTATCAGGACCTCGGGAGATTAAATCTGGAGAAGGGAAAGCAAGTCATTTGTGAAGCATTTAAAGGCTGTCAAGTGGAGGAGGGGTTAGGATTATTCGGTGCTGCTAAGGCTAGTGGGTCTCGGTCTGCGGTGAGGACCCCCAGCGGACAGGCTCACGCGAAAGGGCAGCCTTCTCACCAGCACTCGGGACTGCCCCTCAGCCCACCAGCTTCCTGTGGCCAAAGGTGTTTGGGTAGCGGTGGCAGGTCAACCGGGGGGGCGTGGGGAAGGCTCCGTGGCTGTGGGGGGGCAGTTTAGGCAGCAGGGTTCCTGTCATCTGGCTCGTGGAAGGAAAGCTTTCCTTCTTTCTGGTGTCTTCTGTTTGTTGGAAACGAGCAGGTGGGGGAAGTGTCTGTGGGATTCTTTGGGCTGGTTAAAGTAGATGAAATGTTTGGAGAAACGCGCCTCTGTAGGATTTAATGTTAAGATGTTAGCCTGCGGGGTTAGCCAAGATCCCGAGCCAGCGGCCGGGGAGCAGGGACTGCGCCTTGCCGGGAAGGGTGGGTGCCCGGGGGCCAAGACCTCCACCCGCGCCTGCACGGACCTATTAGTACTCAGTGCTCGGGTCCTTGCCGGCCTTCCGCACGGCCGGCGAGAGCGGGGATGATGCCTCACTGCGAATTGTACTCGTTGAAGCCCTGCTCGGGGACCTCAGAATAGTTCCTACGCTAAGCTTACTGTCGAATTTTACCGGCTACGCGCATCAGCTGGGGAAGCGATTAAAATGCAGATTCTGGTCCAGGAAGTCAGCCGTGTGCTTGAACTTCTCCAGCTCTGGGGCTCCAGGCGCGGCTGCCACCGCTGGTTCAGGGACTCCCCAGAGCAGCACAGCCCACCTGCCCCCTGCTTGTTTAAAATGCAGGTTCCTCGGCTGGGCCTCTGATCCCCGGCACCAGCGGGGCCCAGGAATCAGCTCCAGGTGCTTCCTCCGTACATCAAAGCTTTCCCGCCACTGGCCCCGGGGCACGCGAACGGGTTGGGTTAGACTGGAGGAACACCGCGTCCAAGGAGACACAGGGAGTCACACACAAAGCGGGTTGTAGAAAACAGGCCGCTTTCATGGAGCTTGAGGGGGGGAAGCCGGGCCAAGAGTCTCGGGACTGACGGGGGCCCTGGGGCGTCTGCGGCTCTTGCATCAAGTGCAGAGGATGGGATCTGACGAGTCTTTCCCCGTCCGCCGGTCTCCCCTTCTTTTTCCAGTCGTCCGGCATGCTCTGCCCACCGCACGCCGAGGCGCCCTGACCATGAGCCTCAACTCCTCCCTCGGCCACAGGAAGGAGCTGAGCAACCTCACGGACCAGGAGGGTGGCGAAGGGGGCGCCGTCATCACCGACTTCATCACCATCATCATCATCACCATTTTTGTCTGCCTGGGCAACCTGGTCATCGTGGTCACCTTGTACAAGAAGTCCTACCTCCTCACCCTCAGCAACAAGTTCGTCTTCAGCCTGACCCTGTCCAACCTCCTGCTGTCCGTGCTGGTCCTGCCCTTCGTGGCGACCAGCTCCATTCGGAGGGAATGGGTCTTCGGCGTGGTCTGGTGCAACTTCTCCGCCCTGCTGTACCTGCTGATCAGCTCGGCCAGCATGCTCACGCTCGGGGTCATCGCCGTCGACCGGTAAGCCCGCCCCGGACGATGGAGGAATTACGGAATAGCGGGCCGAGGGGGACCCTGAGAGATCGTCTGGTCCGGTGACTTCCACACCGTCTCAGTGCCCGGGGAGGATGTCAGGGGTTTCTGCTGGGGAGGGTGAGAAAGCAGAGTTCTGCCTTTTCCTCCATCCCCTCTTTCAACCAGAACACCTCTGATTTAATTGCAGTGAGTTTTATTTTTTAAAAGAGACGCCAATGCTTTAAAAAAAAAAAAGTTCTCGAAACCTCTAATGCACACTTTATAGAGGAGAAGCAGCAGCTGGGGAAAGTTGTGTCAGAGATATTAGGTCCAGAGTTTCCCAAGGGGCTGCCTGCTGTGTGGCAGGTGGGTGGGGCCCCCACACTCCTCATGCTTAGTAGGATTTGGCTGGTAGTCACTCCATTCAGCACGGCAAGGGTTCGACTTCCGAGGGAGAGAGTAAGTGGAGCTTGCAGGTTGGGGAGGAGGCCAGCAGTGGAGTCAGGGAAGACACAGGGGAGGCTAGCCAGGGTTCTTGTCCCTGGGGGACACGGCCCCTGGGCTCCCTCGGGACCATCCGCTGTTCAGCTGATGAGTGGTAGCCGGATGGTGCTTCCAGAACACAGGCCTCCGCTAGGCCCAAGGCCGGACGCTGTCGGCTCTCCGCGGCTGTGGGGAACGCAGAATGAAGGAAGCAATTGGTCGGAACTAATCCGTTGGCCTCTCTAAATATCTCTTTTTCTCCAACAATGAAAATGATACAGAAAAATGTAATGAATAAAATAAATATCCATAATCCCACCAATCAGAAGCAATCACTGTTTCAGGTTTAGTGTATTTGCCTCTAGTAAGGTTTGGTTCCATACGGTACATTTTTAAACAGGTTTTATGGCACGAGTGACCTGCTCTTTCACTTAACAAGTGAGGACGGGCGCTGTCTCCCACCTGCAAGTGTCAGATGCCCTTTCAGAACTTGATTTTTAATGGTTCCATGGTATTCCGTCATGGATGTAGGAGAATTTACTTTTACAGTCCCTTCCTGGCTTACTGTTATATACAGCAGTTTTGAGGAACGTGTGTGCTGTGGAATGGTATTTTGGGGAAGAGTAAACACACTTTCAAGATTCTTCGTGTATCGAAGGCAGGTGGTTTCTCAGAAGATTGAACAGATTTTGACTCTAGTAGCCATTTGTCAGCATCCCATCAAGACTGATTATATAACATTAAGAAAATATTTGAAACTCTTTTGGCAGTGGGGAGGCATGAGATCTCACCGTTCTAATGTCTGTATTTTTAAAAAATGGCTGATCTTTGAGTGTCCCTTCCTGGGCCCTGGGTCCTTTGGGGCACACAGTGAGGGCACACGGCGAGAGCAGCGTGGGGGGATTAGTTTTCAGTGCCTCTCACGGGGTCCGATCTAGCCTGATGCTTGGGACCCTGGGCCCGCGTGGCCGGGCGGCTCTAGGGGGCTATCCGCTGGTCGCTTGACCGTCAGGCTTCCAGCAAGCTTGACAGGTCCTCCAGTCATGCTGTCAGAGCGCAACTTCCCAGACATGGCTGACCTCTTCTGGCAGCTTCTTCGTTCCCACTGGGGTGCTTGTTGGCCGGCACCCCTGGGGAAGGCTCTGAGCGGAGTCCTCAATGTGGCAGGAGGCAGGCGTGGGCAGGACGCAGACCTTGCCCACCAGGAGTTTCCAGGTGGGCGGCAGAGGCTGGCAGGTGAGTGTGGGGGCGAACACAAAGCCGAAACAGCCACGGGCACAGCTCCTGCTTTGGGCGGTAGGCCGGGCGTGCTCCCGGGAAAGGGGGCATTTGAACTAATGAGTCGGAACAGCGAGTAGGACGGGGGGTGAGCGGTGCAAAGGCCCCTGCGGCTGAGGGACCGGCCTCCAGTTCTGTGATAAACAGTTCCTGGGCCCCCAACGCGGGCCTGGCACAGCGGTTGGGCTGGGAACACACCACCGGGTGAGATGAACAGACGTGTGGAGGAGCTCAGCGTAGGGGACATGGATGTGAGATCAGATCACGTTCAGACCACGGACTACGTGGGTCGCCACTGTGTTTGAGGTGCTGCCAGGCCGCAGAGCAGAGAGAAGGGACGCGGGGACATGCTCGGCGGTGGAGCGGGGGAGGTGTGTCCCTCGCAGCTGGAGACCGGGGGGCATGGCTGGAGATGGGGTGACACCATGACACGTGGCAGCATGCTTGTCCCACCAGACTCTGATCCCCGCACCACAGGCCCCGCAGCCAGTCCCTCCTCATGACACAGCCAGGAGTGGAGAAGGGACCTCTGCCTCCCAGTAGGCATGGGTAGTCAGGGCCTGGTTATCTGGTTATCTCTGGTGAGTCCCCTGCAAGCCCAAGGCGGAGCCAGTGTCGCCGCCAGATCCTTGAGATTACAGTGTGGCGACTGCCGTAAACCTCGGTGTTTTCAAATAACTTCAGGGCAGACGCGGTTGATTTTTTTATTATTGGTCATTCGTGTGGCTTAAAGATGCAGATTGACTGGACCAGTTAACTTGATCCTGTTCATTTAAGTGCCCTGTTTATATGCTCCTTCTGCCCGCTGAGTCTCAGTGGATTAATGTTACTCAATCTTGGTCATTTCAGAGGTCACAGATTTGCCCTAGTCTGTTGGAAACCTAGAGATGCAAGTGTGTGTGTGTGTGTGTGTGTGCGTGCACGTGCACGTGAGAAAGCGAGGGAGGGAGAGATGTGGAGGGGTCAGGAGGGAGAGAGAAGAAGAGGAAAAAGCAGTAAAACATGAGAGAGGAGGAACAGAGAGAACGGGACTTGGAGGAAGAGATGGGCACATTTCTAAGCAAGCGGAAGCAGAGAAAACCTAGGGCACTGGTCCTGACCTTCCCAAAGGGGCTTCCAGGCACCGCACTGTGCCGTTAATAACCATTCATCCCCGCTGAGCCTTGCAACCGCTCGGCTGGCCCCCATTCTGCAGATGAGCAAAGCGAGGCTCTGAACTCGCCCCAGCCCAACGGCTGGTAGGTAGCTCGTCCAGTTCTGAGGAGGTGAAGGCTGGACTCTGAATCACCTCCAAAGACCGCAGAGTGAGCCACCAGTCAGGTCCAGCACGCGGTTTGTTGAGCTCGGGGTTTCTCAGCCTGGCAGTGTTAACGTCTTGGACCGGGGAACACTCGCCATGGGGGGCCGTTCTGGGCGCTGCAGGAAGTCTAGCAGCAGCCCTGGCTTTGCCCCCCCGGATGCCGGCAGCGCCTCCCCGGTTGGGACCACCCAGAATGTTCCAGACACTGCCCCATGTCCCAGGGAGACCCATCATCCCCAGCTGAGGAGCCCCGCTAAAGAAACGCATCAAACTGAGTTGGCAGGTGAGCCCAAAGTGTTCATCCTTTAGCCGCATGAAAAGAGAGCAAACTCACAGTGTCAAAAGCATAGCGGCCCGGAGCAGAATTCAGTGGAAATGTCAGTGTCCTGAACCAGCCACGTGGACGTAGGCCCAGGTGGGTCTGTCACTGGGCCTGGGAAGGGGTGTGCCACGACTAAGTCTGTGACGTGGGGACTTCTAGCTCAGCCTACAAGCAGCTCCCATTTTCAGTTCGCACTGCGATGGATGAAACCCCAGCTCCCAAAATAGTCTTTAATACATGAATGTAGCTGGAACTGTGGGGTGGCCAGTGGTGGTGACGGAAGTCACTCGTGCTTTTAGGAGACTGTTTGGCCTAAGTTGACGTGTTCTCCCCGAGGTAGCTGTCATTGGCTTGGGCTCTGTTTGTGTCCGCAGTGCAGTGGTCTTACCGAAACAGACGGTGGTGGAGGGCTGGGTCCCGAGGCCCGAGAGCTCGGCCTTAGAGCCCCGGGTGCGTAACGACTTCTCAGTTACACGCGACATGGTGAGAGCCTCTTGGAACTGGGCGTCGTGCTCAGGCTCACGTGTAAAAATTAGTTGCTGGAAAAGACTGAGAGCTTCGGAAGCCAGTTAGGAGCCTAGAAGACAAAGAAAGCCCACTGTTTTGGCCTCTGATGACCCGCAGGGGAGCAGGGAGTTGCTTTCGTCCTGTATTTTCCTTTGAACTTGCAACTAGGCCTAAATGAGGCTAAGTTGAAAGAAATGAAGTTTCAAATCTACGAAATCCATATTTTTTTTGGTCTGAAGATGCGGGAATGTTCTATATCTTCATAGAGCTGTAGATTTGTGCATTTCATTGTGTATGAATTGTACAAAACATGAAAACAAACCCTAAAACCAGAGTAGTGGTTGGAGGGTATGGATATAAACAGGCAGCACCCTGGCCCATGGGGGGGTCCCTTCTGACTCCGGGAGACAGACCCCTTGGGAGCCAGCCCCCGGCCCCAGCATCCTGGGGGGACTCGGGGCCCAGCCGGGAGAGATTACGGTCACGTCCCACTGGAATTGCTCATGGCCAGAAACTTAGTGGTGAAACAAGTACCATTTGTTAGAATAAAGAAGTCTTGCCATAAAATAATAGTAACAACTGGGTGTTAAGAATAGCCAGAAGGATATGTTAAGGAGGACAGCTTGTAATTTTACAACTGCCGGAGCAGGGTGGGTCAGAGGAGCTTGGGACAGGTAACGTTCCCCAGGCCTGGCTTCCCACAGCCGGACGTGCTCTGGCCCCAGAGCTGTCTCGATGTCAGAGGGCCTGCACGGTTTTTAAAAGGGCAGAGAAAAGTACAAATGTGGGGCCCCTGGGTGGCTCAGTCAGTTGAGTGTCTCAGTCTTGGTTTCGGCTCAGGTCATGATCTCATAGGTCTTGGATCCCTCCCCCGCCCCGCCCTCCCCCCCAGTCTCCTTTCTCAGCAGGGAGTCTCCTTGAGATTCTCTCCCTCTGCCCCCCCCACACGTGCTCGCTCTCTCTCTCAAGTAAATCTCAAAAAAAAAAAAAAAAAAAAGAAAAGAAAGAAGAGAAAAGTAGAAATCTCTGCTTTGTTTCTTTTTAAAAGTGAAGGGAACGTCCCTGGCGCCCCTGCATCCCACCCTAGCATACGCCCTCACATGACGTTCGCTGGGATGATGCCACACAGGTCGATGTCTCTGCCATCACCTGGCAAGAGGTAGGAGACCACCAGAGTGGCCTGGTTCATCTCTTGGGACTCAGAAGGGCCCAGTGTCCCCTTTCAGTCGTGGCAGCTGGGAACAGTCTGGGCTCCCATTTTCAGGAAGGAAGGGGGAAAGGTGGATGGACAGGCAGAGGGCAGGCTCTGTCCCCACTGCCACGTGAGGGCTGGAGCGCGCCTGCCCTCAGTCTAACCGGCTGAGTCCTTGGAGCAGACCTGTGGCAGGGCTTCTGAGATTCCCACGATGGGGGAGCTGAAGCTCTGAGAGGTTGAATCAGCTGCCCGAGGTCACACAGCTTGTGGGCAGCAGAACCACCGTCTGAGCCCGGGCATTCCAGCTCCAAAGGCCGCAGGACGTTGCCCGGTGCAAACCCAGGGATCAGCATAACACCGATCGTCTTAGCCCAGGCCGGGAGCAGTGAAGCCGACATCCGTGCCGGGATCCCTGTGGCCTCTTCAGATCCCACACCCGAAATGCTGCCTTTCCAGGCTCCGTCTTGGCTGGAGCCCGTAGCCCAACACCAGCAGCCCCAGGCTGACCTCGGGTTAGGAAGGCCCGTCACAAGGGAGAGGCGTGGCAGGTGGCAGTTCAGGCTGTGGCCCCTGGCCCTGAGCCACTGGTGCCCAGGGGTGACTCAGGATGGCCCCAGTGGGGAGGAGGCTTCACGGGAGAGGTGTGACCCTTGTAGCCACGGCCGTTTTCTCACATTCTGCGTGTACCCGGCAGCGTCTGTGTGGCCACCCCGGCTTTCGCACACACTGCCCTCCTGGGGAAACCCTATTATTCATTAAACAGCATTTCTTTTGGATAAAACGTCCGGGTGGCGAGGGTGCTGGTTTACTTCTGACGCCGTGATCCACATCCTCTCACCCTTTCCAGTTCCAGGGTCAGGCCTGCAGGGCCTCGCATGCCCTGGCCCCTGGCTCCTGGCCTCTCATCTCCAGCTTCAGTGGTGCTCCGGGCAGTTCCCCCACAGGGCAGGTGCTGGCCCCCCTCTCCAGGCCCCCAAAGCTGCCTTCCCCCTACTCACTCCTGGGCCAGCGCCTCTGATCTTTAAGACCAGGGTCTGTGTGCGGTCTCCTGCTGCTCTGGCCCCGCCATCTGGAACAGGTGCCCGCCAGGCTGTCGAGCCTCCAGGCCTCCGTTCTCCGCACAGGCCGAGGGAGCCCACACCCCAGCCGTGTGCGCCCCAGCTGGCATGTGCATCGGGACCGCGTGTATGTCTCGTTTCTTCCCCTCATCTTGGGCAGGCGACCTATACTTTCTCTGCTGTAGGGTCCTCATCTGTAAACCGAGGATAATGATAAATCCGCTTCAAGCAGCTGTTGTGAGGACGACACGTAGCTCTTACTATTCCAGACTCTCACGCTCTTCTTATCGTCCCTCTGCCCCTGCCTCTCCTCACTGCCCTTCTGGTACACAGCACAGTGCTTAGCCCAGTAGCCTTCAGTAATATTCTTGAATGAGTGAACCCCGTAGGCCTTTGATATTATTCTGTTTGTTTGTTTTTTAAGATTTTTATTTACTTGTCAGGGAGAGAGAGCGAGCACAGGCAGGCGGAGCGGCAGGAGAGGGAGAAGCAGACTCCCCGCTGAGCAGGGAGCCCGATGTGGGACTCGATCCCAGGACCCCGAGATCATGACCTGAGCCGAAGGCAGACGCTTAACTGACTGAGCCACCCAGGTGCCCGCATGATTCTGGTTTTTAATGACCTTCTGAAAACTGATCTGAGCGGATTAATGCCAGCAACACAGAAATGGTCTGGCTCGATGGGGGTCCCTCCGAACTTCTGTAGATGTGTGAGGACGAGCCCCAGCTCTGAACCTGGTTGGGCTCTGGCATTGGTGACTTGGAAACAGGACCACCAGAGCTCTGGGTTCATTCTGGCATCCAGCTCTTGATGGAAGAAGGGTCCCACAAAGCTGTGTAACATGGCACAGTCTGTGACTTGTGGGGGACCAGTTGGGGGAAGGAGCTACTTTTAGGAGCACTCGCCCCACGACTGCATGGGATGGAGAAATGCAGCAATGCCCCCGACATCGGAGAGCACCGGGTGCCCGTTCTGGTATCTTTTCCCTCTTTTGACCCCTCTCTCTCGTCTCCCTCCACCCTTTCTGTAGCTACTACGCTGTCCTGTACCCCATGGTGTACCCCATGAAGATCACGGGGAACCGAGCTGTGATGGCGCTTGTCTACATCTGGCTTCACTCCCTCGTCGGCTGCCTGCCACCTCTGTTCGGCTGGTCGTCGGTGGAGTTTGACGAGTTCAAGTGGATGTGCGTGGCCGCGTGGCACCGGGAGCCTGGCTACACCGCCTTCTGGCAGATCTGGTGTGCCCTGTTCCCCTTTCTGGTCATGCTGGTGTGCTACGGCTTCATCTTCCGTGTGGCCAGGGTCAAGGCACGCAAGGTGCACTGTGGCACCGTGGTCATCGTGGAGGAGGACGCCCAGAGGAACGGGAGGAAGAACTCCAGCACCTCCACGTCCTCCTCCGGCAGCAGGAGGAACGCCTTTCAGGGCGTGGTCTACTCGGCCAACCAGTGCAAAGCCCTCGTCACCATCCTGGTGGTCCTCGGCGCCTTCACGGTCACCTGGGGCCCCTACATGGTCGTCATCACCTCCGAGGCCCTCTGGGGGAAGAACTACGTCTCCCCGACCCTGGAGACCTGGGCCACGTGGCTGTCCTTTACCAGCGCCATCTGCCACCCCCTGATCTATGGGCTCTGGAACAAGACGGTCCGCAAGGAGCTGCTGGGCATGTGCTTTGGGGATCGGTACTACCGGGAGCCGTTCGTGCAGCGGCAGAGGACGTCCAGGCTCTTCAGCATTTCCAACAGGATCACAGGTAACTTGGGGACCTGCTGGGAAAGGGGGGCCCACCCCAGGCGGGAATAGCCTGTGGTCCTCTCAGGCGCTCTGACATGTTGATGGGTGAGCTCCCAGAGGCTCCGAGCCCAGGTGTCCCTCCGGGAAGCAACATCCCGGAGTGTCCCCTGTCCTTCCCAGGCCCCTTTCGCAAGCTCAGCAGCTCAAGACAGGGGCCACCAGAGTTCAGAAATCCGTTCTGTTAGCCCAGCCACGGCCTGCGGGCGTTCTTTCTACCAGCAACAGAAGCCAGGCGCTGGCCCAGGCTCTCCTGTACTCCTGGCCGGTCCTTGCTGCTCGGCGTTGTGTAAAGCACATACCACCTGCACCCCTCCCGCCGGCCTCCGCTGCCCGGCCCCGAACACGCTCCTCCTCGGCCCTTTCTTGCTGGTCGGCCACTTCCTCACACTGTCGCCGGTAACTCACGATGCGGCAGCGTCAAACCCCAGGCCCCTAACCCCCCAACCCCCCGACCTTGAAATGTCACTGTCTCCTGTGTGTAAAGCCACTCCTCCATCTGTGGTCATTGATTTGGGAGCTAACAAGTTTCTGGAGACAATCCTTTTCCCTTTGGTGAGACCCAGAGGAATTACTCTAGACAGGGATAGATTTTTTTTTTAACCCCTTTTTTATTTTGAAATAATTTTAGACTTGGAGAGGAGCTGGGAAACGGGTACAGAGAATCCCATCCTCCCTGCTTCTCCTGGTGTTAACATCTGGCCAAACGATAGCAGTTACCAAAACGAAGACATTCCCATCAGTGCTGTGCTGTTAACTCTGCCCTGGATTCGGATTTCACCCACCGTCCTGCTCCTGTGCTTTTTCTGTGCCAGGGTCCAGTTCAGGATCCCGTCACGGCTCCTTTTGTCTTGTTCGAGCTTTGACAAGTCCTCGTTCTTCCCTCGGCTTCCATGACCGTAACGCTCCGGGCGAGGGCTGGCCAGGGATTTCGTAGAAGGCCCCTCCGCGTGCGTTTCGCCGAGGCGTTCTCGGGGGTCGAGTGAGGTCGTCCGCTGTGGGCAGGAAGGCCGCGGGGGTGCTGAGTTCTCTGTAGCGGTCACGCCAGGGCCACGTATGTCTTATCGCTCGTTCATGTTGCCTTGACGCCCGGTGTCTCAGCTCAGGCTGCTGTCGCAGAATAGCACAGACTAGGGCTCCCACCCCAGACACGGCGTTCCCGCAGTTCCGGCGGCTGGAAGTCGGAGGTCAGGGTGCCACACGGCTGGGGTCCGGTGACAGCTCTCGCTGGCTGCCTTCTTGCTGTGGGCTCACGTGGCGGGGATGTGGGGAGACAGGACGAAGCAAGCCCTGTGGTCTCTTCTCATGAGGACTCTACCCTCTGACCTCATCCACTCCTGATTACCTCCTCAAGGCCCTGTTGCCAGATGCCATCACGTCGGGGGTTAGGGCGTATGAACTCCGGGGGGACACGTTCGGTCCATACGGTTCAGGGGGATCTGTCGGGTTCTCCCCTGTAAAGTCACTGTAGTTTCCACTGTAGTTAATTCCACGCTGGGGGGATCCTTGGAGGCTGCGCAAACCCTCTCTGTCCTGCAGCCTTCACCCAGGGTTTGGAGCACGCATTGGCGGATCTTGCCTCCAGCGGTTAGTACTGTGTCAGTCTAGTGGGGAAGGAGCTGGATCTTTTGGTCGTGTCTGAGGGCGATTATCACCTGGAGGACATATTGGAAGAGAGGCTTGAAGGCACTTAGATCAACTGGAAAAAGCTGGTTCAGATGATACTTTAGAGAGGTCTTCTATCTTCCCTCTCAAGAGGGTGGAAAGCAATAGCTGTTACTGTGAATGCTCAGTGGCGATCGGAGAACTGCTGTGTGAGGCAGTAACAAGCCCACATCCCTGGTTTATTGCGCGGGCTGATGGAGTGTGACTTCTCGAGAGAGGAAGGAAGTCAGGGACTTTTTTTTTAAGTAGGCTCCGTGCCCAAGGTGGGGCTTGAACTCACGACCCTGAGATCAAGAGAGGGACTTTTTATTTTGACCAGAGGAGAAAAACAATCTGTCCGTACCCCAGATTTTAACCACTGAAGTGCCCCCCTCTGCTCCTGGCCAGTCTGTGTTTCCAAGGACGCCTTGTGAGCCAGGACAGCATTCAGGGTCTGGTTTCGTTTCCCTCACTAACTTATTCACATTTTGTAAAATCACCTGTCTTCTAGACAAAAAAAAAAAATAGGACCTGCTTTATATTCCATGGATGTTGGGAACGGGGAAAGAAAAAGAACGAGGAAGGAGAACGCAGGAGGAGAGGGTAGTTAGCACAGAAAGAAACATCTGCTTTTGGCCGGGATTTTCCACGCAGATCACCTGTGATGACACTGGCAGAGGCAGAGGTCGAGGTCGTGGGGCCAGGAGAAGGGGCGGGAAACACCAGCGCTGGTTTGGCTGGCGAGTCCAAGGCAGCGGTGGTCTCCTCGCCGAGGGGAAGGAGTCTTGCCTGATGCTTTTGGGTTGAAGACTGGGGGGGTGGCAGGAGGCGCCCGGCAGCGTCGGTGAAGCTTGGGAAGAGCAGCGCGCGGGGCGCCCCCTCCCGCCGCGCCCCTGCGTGCCCCGCTCACACCCGGAATGCCCGAATGCCCGCGCCCTTCTGGGCCTGGTCCGTCTGGCTGAGCCCCGCCAGGCAGACCCTCCTCGGACGCCCCCGTGGGCCTGGCTTGGATCCGCCCAGACTGCAGAACCAAAATCCGCGTCTGGGCCCCCTCCCTGAGCCTCTGAGACTGCCCCAGCACGGGAGCTTGCATAGGAAAAGAAAGAAGGTGAGATCCGTTCCAGAAGGAACCACGGAGGACGGCAAGCTCTGTCCCAGTTTTGTTCCTCCCCACTTGTGTGGACGCCTGGGAAGTTTGCACCAAGGAATCCTCACTGTGCTTGTGAGCCGAGAGGAATTCCAGAAATATCTGGAGCTTCCCCGCTGACTGTGGGATGCCAAGAGTTTTAGAAACAGGCTGTCATGTTCATTTCCTACCCAGATTTCCACCGTGATCAGTGGGTCTGGGTTTTCTCGTTCTGTTAGCCCCAAGCTGAAGTGCCAAGGCTTAGGTTTTCCCGAGGAGCCACCTGTCGCTGAGCCACCAAAGCACCTGCTGCCCATGAGGTCTTGATAGAGTCCCACGGGGCTCCCCGAGGAATGGAGAGCCCTGGGCTACCTGGAGGTGGTCAGGCTATGCCACCTCATGGTGGACGGGTCAGCCCTGGAGTTGACACTGACTTTTAGGGCTGGAAGGTGAGCCGAGTGCTAGCGTGTGGTCTTGGGAGGCGAGGCCACAGAGCCAGAGCTGACAGGTGGCTACGGGCCATCGGGGGCCTTCAGGAGAGAGGGCAAGCTGCCCTGCCAGCAACTCGTCCACCGCTGACTCAGTGCTCCAACCCAGGCAGGGCGGAGAGCCCACGGCCCACCCCACTGCAGGCTGGGAGGGTGGCCTGGGCATCGTGGGATGGCAGCCTCTACCAATGCCTGCCACCTGATGGACTGGGTTGGAGCCTGTCTAGCAGTGCCCTGGAGAGAAGGCTGCGGACACACAGAAGAGCTGCCTTGTTGCCGGGCCCCTTGGAGAGGTTGGGGCTGGAGGGCGGGAAGGGCACCCTGGGGCCTCTGAGTTTCCCCACCTGCTTTTGCGTGTTCCTTTCCTGGTGCCACCTGGAGGCCTTCCGGTGACTCCAATGAGCCTGGTTCAGCTCAGAACCGCATAGTTTGACCAGATCCCTGGGGCCTGTCAACTTTGGGTCTTTTTCTTTTTAATTTTGTGACAGGGCTTGGATTGGGCCCAACCCAGTAGATATGTTATTGTTTCATGTGAAGGATCCCAGGGTAACTGCGCCCATTGTCGAGTGGTAAATGCTGGAAACACACAGGACGGAGCAAGGCTTCCAGGAGACCGTTCCCAGACCTTCCGGCCCAGCCACAGCGGTCTGGCTCCGACAGCTTCTCGCGCTGCTGGAGACCAGGCCATGTTCTGGCCCTCACCGCAGCCTCAGAGCCGTGTCCCAAACCCACCGCGGCCTTGGCCGTCCCAGTCGGCAGGGCATTGTTCCCCACGGGCCCCTCCCCAGACTGGGCTTCTTGCCCAGACGTGGTCACATGCTGAGGCCGAGGCTCAGGACAGGGACAAGCACGTGTGGGGTCTTCTGTGGTCCCCATCCTCTCCGCCAATGTGCTCTGCACAAGCGAGATCCCCCAAGTTCACAGAGGGGTGATCGGGAGAGAAGCCTGCCCTTCCCGTCTCCTCATTGGCTCCAGGGAAGGAAGGAAAGCGTGTTGTCCATCACCTCGCACCCCCAGAAGGATTAGGGTGAATGTAAAGAACAGGGCCCTGGCCGGCCTGTGCGTGGACCGGGGAGAATGTGGGTGCTCATTCAGTCTGCCGGGCAGTGGGCCTTTCTCCTGAGGCCAGAGGGCTTGACCTCGCGTGCTGCAGTTTGAATCGTCAACAGCTCCTTCTCGTGACCTCCGGGGTCTCCAGAGCCTTCAGCTCTTTTGTTCATGGAGTCATTATTCTCCCAACGTTCTCAGGGGACTCATGTAGAATTGTTGGGTTTTTTTTTAATTCTTAAGTTCCCTCCATTGTTTCCTCTGAAATCATTTTTTTCTCTTCTCTTTCTCTCTTTTGTATTCCTTCATCTCTTTCAAGCTCAGGCCTCTCCCTGAGAGTCTGGGGACCTTGACCGTCCTCTGTGTTAGTGGCAAGGCCCTGGGAGTGGTCGGAGGCCCTGTGTGGGGGCGCAGGAGGCACGTTGACTGGTTGACCGGCCCCAGAGAGGGCTCTCACTCTCCTGGCCACGTCGAGCAAGCTGAGGGGCGGGGGTCCCACTGTTAACTCTGCGGCCTGTCTCTGCGCCCATGGCTTATCCAGTGTTGCCTCAACTGTGACAGGGTCTCTGAGGCCAGTCCCCCGGGTTATACCCTCATCCTCCTGAGCCTGAGCTGGAAAGAGTGGTGGAAGGGACCCGCCACTGCCTATACAGACTTTCTGTCCAGCCCCACCCGTCGCAAAGGCTCCTGGGCCTCCAGGTCCTGAGCTCTGGGGGCACTGGGTGAGAACCGGCCTCTGCCCAGGCCTCCCCAGCTGCCGGCCTCCGCTCCCCGGGTCAGGCCCCCGGTCCTCACCTTGTAGCCTACAGGCATTCTCTCCCACTTTGCCGTTTGCGTTCTTGGAAATTCCTTTCTGGTATTTAAGTGGGATCTCAGGAGGTCACGGTGCACCCGCATCCCAAGACCATGCACCCCGCATTTTCCCTCCCACCTGCCTTGTTGGTGTGTGTTGTTGTGAGAGTTTCCTCTTCGGGAGGCCCAGGGAATCCTGTTGCAGTGCAGACCCCCCCACCCCAGGGTATAGGAACAAGAGGCTAAGAGGGGAAAGGGCAGCTGGGGGCTTGCGATCCGGCAGTGGGTTGAGAGCCCAGTTTGCAAGAGACAGAGAGGACAGGGCAGGCGGCGGTGAGGCTGGTGGGGACAACCGAAGAGGGAGGGTCAGTGGCCACCTCGGTGGGACCTGGGTTGTGCTGACCGTGCCGACTTTACCTTTCAGACCTGGGCCTGTCCCCACACCTCACGGCCCTCATGGCAGGCGGCCAGCCTCTGGGGAACAGCAGCAGCACGGGGGACACTGGCTTCAGCTGCTCCCAGGACTCAGGTAAGCCCCCCAAATGGCACGCACCCCGGTGCCAGTCCAGGAGCCGGCGGGAGGGCTGTGGCCTGAGCACGGGCTTCTGGCCACTGCTTTCCTCACCAGCGCTTCCGTGCCTTGGTTTCCTCCTGTGTAACGTGGGGACTTCAGTTCTGTGTCTCCCCCACACGGGGTTGTCCTCAGATCCCGATGCACTGAAACCCTTTGAAAAGTGACAGTGGACCATGAGTTGTTACTGTTAGTGTCGGACCGACGGCCAGGACTGGCTCGGGCATCTGGCTGCCTGGCTGTCCATGTCTGACGGGCCTTTTCGGAGCCGTGTTCTCTTGGGCAAGATGCTTAATCTCCTTCTAAGCCTGGGAGCTCCCCTGTTTGTGAACTAGAGGGAGTCCTCCCTCGATCAGTGCAGTGCCACCGAGATCACACCCCCTCGTCCCCATCCTGGCATGCCCAGGGCCCTGCCTTTGCGAAATTCGGCCTCCCTGAAGAAACACGTCTCCAGCACAGATGCTCCCTGTCCCCTCCGGGGCTGCCCCCCAGGGGATCCTGCAGGCTGGAGCGTCTCCTCCCAGCAGCTGCCTGTGCTGTCGCGGTCCCCGCTGGCCACTTGCTGCTGCGGGCCTCACAAGGCCCTGGTGAGAGGCAGGTGGGCAGAGGCGTCCGCTCTCCATCCTGGGCCAGCCTTTGCCCGCGAGCCAGGCTGAGGGCAGCGGGGGGTTGGCTCCATCCCTGCTGCCGGGAGCTTGTAAACACTCTTCCCTGCCTTGACCTGCTTCTCCCGGCCTCTGCCTGTGTTGTGGAAGTCTGGGGTAGGCCGCGGGCTGAGACCAAGACCCGGCCTTTTGTCACAGACAGTTTTCCCTGGAGGCAGAATATTCCCTGAGAATGTTCTGTCACCTGTCAGCCATTGGGTTGAACCGCTGGTCACACCAGCCCCTCTCGCCCCAAGTCCCTCGTGTGATTTGGAGGAAAACAAGGTCTCTGGGTCCCTCCCCAGGGTGTTTCCCCATTTCTCAGACAACCAGGGGGATCCAGGAGCAGTGTGACATTCATTCATTCAACAAACGTTGATTTGGCCCGACCCTGTCCTAGGTTCTAGAGATAGAGTGGTGGGCCGCCCGGAGCTTTCTGTGGACTGGGGAAGACCGTCCATCATCCCACGTGCTTCCCACATACTCCTGCCCTTATGGAAAGACTGTAACTGGGAGGGGAGCTATGGAAGGGGAGACCCTTTGGGGAGTATTTGGGGACGAGCCTTAGAACAGCTTGTCTGAGAGTGACGTTGCAACCCCAAGAGCAGGAAATAGGTGGCCAGGCAGAAGGAGTAAGGGGACAGCATCGTAGCCCGAGGAAGGAGCTTGGCCCATGGGGTCACACGGATCGGAGCGTGCGGGAGCGTCAGCCCGACCCTTTATCCGCTGTGTCCTTGTCAGGGACGACGGCCACCGATTTAGCCCCTGCTGGGGGCCAGGCACTGTGCCACACGTGTCCCATCACCCCAGGCGACTCCGTGGGGCAGATTAACTACCAGCCCCGCGCCACAGACTTGGAGACGCTGAGGGATCAGCGGCCTGCCCGAGACCCTAGGTCCATGTGGAGCGCCAACCGTGCGCTTAATCGCCACATGCTGACGGCGGCCCAAGGAATGTTCTTTCCTCAGGCGAGGGCAGCACTGATGCTTTTGAAGCCTGTTCTGAAGCAGCAGGAGGACCCCGGGGCTGCCCTGTCTCCCGCATTTCCTGAGCACTAAGGCCTTGAAGGATTGAAAGCTGGAGACCAGGATGGAAGAACGCTGGTCCCAACATTCACCCTAGTGTCGGGCCACGGTCCCATCTCAGCCTCCCTGCCTTTGTTTCCCCACTCTTTAGTGGGGTACGTTTTTCAGTTCTTTTTTGATCCCCAAAGAACTCTACATTTTCAAGTTTTGAATGTTTATTTTAACGACGATGGAGATTCAGGCTGTAAAAAGAATCCTCAGAACACGAAGCTCCTTGTCATAGGGCCCTGCCGCCCCCTCCCCTCCGCCCCAGGCCTGGCTCAGAGGCACGCTAGTTGGATACCCTGCCTGTCCGGATAACACGCTGTGTGTTTCGTGTCTGAAGCCGCCCCAGGGCTCTGGCTGCAGCCTCCCGAAATCTCCCCGAAATGAGACGACGCTCACAGTGTTTGTTGGGCAAATGCTACAGGCAGGACGTTGCACCTGTTGGGGTGGGTTGAACACACGGGAGAGAGGGTGCAGGGGCCATCGGGAGAGGTGGAGGAGGGGGCGGCGAGGAGGACCTTGCGTCGCCAGTTCCGCGTGCATGACCCAGCCTTGGTTTTAGGAACAGACGTGATGCTGCTGGAGGACTACACGTCTGATGACAACCCTCCCTCCCACTGTACCTGCCCCCCCAAGAGAAGGAGCTCCGTGACCTTTGAGGATGAAGTGGAACAGCTCAAAGGTTGGTGTGTGGCGGACTGCTTCAGGACCGCTGGGGGAAAGGAAGGGATCCGGGCAGATTGCTTGGCTCAGCCCTGTTCCCGGCCCCAACATCCCAGGCCTCCCGGCCTTGCCCGCCGCCCTGCTTGCTCCCGCCCCTGCCCGGCTCACTTGGCCACTGTTGCAGCAGGCGGCATCTGGGCTGGGAAGGGGGGCTGTCAAAGTCTAGATGGACACACCACCCCCCCTCCCCCCAGATCCTGATTCCCATCTCCTCCCTCGGGAAGCTGCTGGGTCGGGTGAAAGTCCCCTCCGTCGTTTCTCTCCTTTCTGGGTGAGGTGGGGGTGTAGATCTGAACTCGCCCGCTCTGAGCCTCCGCTTCCTCACGTGGGAAGTGGAAGCAGTGGTCCCCCAAGTGTTCCTGCCTCGGTACAGGCCTTGCCCATCTGTTGCCCCTGGAGTCGATGAGGGCATGCGAGGGCCGTGAGAGGACTGAGCTCTGCTCCGGTGCCCACACCTGCCTCCTGCCTGCCCCGATTCCAACCCCAGCACCTTGTGGCCTCTGGAACATAGGGTCTGGTTTCCCATCCAGACACACTGATCAGAAGGGGGACAGAGGACCATGCAGAGTGCCCACAGGTGGAAGGTTCTCTCTGCTCTGAGTCCCAGCACGCGAGGACAGCCACCAGCACGATGGGGCTTGGGTGTGGTGGAGTCAGGGACTCAGGGAAGCTGACCGGGACAGGAAAGGAGGGCAGTGAGTCCCATGTCTTCTCCCACCCCACTCCCCGACTCCAGCCCAATTGAGGGGCAGTCACAGAGGACAGAGACAAAGCAGATCCTCGTGGGCTTTATCACTTATCACCCCCCGAAATCAAACATGAGTGACTCCCTCCCTGATCCGCCCAGCCCACACAGGCCGGTGTGGCCGCTTTAGGCCTGCTTTGTGGGGACGGTGGTTCCGAGGGCCACCTGTCTGCAGCCAGGGAGGAGCACAGGTGAGGGGGCGGGGGTGGCCACAGGTCCCTCCCCTCTTCTGCATGTGTGAAGCAGCGCCCGAGGCTGGCTGCAGATTCCTTGAAATGGGTGATAGAGGGACTGTGCATCACGTGGGGTGGAAATGTGAGGGGTAGGGGCTGAACTGTCCCCCCGAAATGCCAGGGGAAGGATGGGCGGCAAGGGCAGTAATGATCAGGCACTGGGTGTGAGCTCTCTCTGTTGGTGTGAGCTATCGGCGTCCTGGGTGGGGTGTGTGGACCTTTATGTTACTTCCAACCCCGAGGTTCTGGCCGGCGTGAGGCCTTGTGGTTGGGCCAGAGGCAGCCATAGACATTGTATGGCTCTAGGGAGCTGAAGTTCCACGTGGAATTTTGAATATCATTACTAGGAAGGGTTTATCAAGCCTTTCTTGTCTAGGGCCAGACCTAGACGTTTCGGAAAGAATTCCTTAACGATTGCAGGTACGTAACCCTAGGAAGGGGTTCACCGTGACCTCCTCTCCACAGATGAGGAAGCAGGTCAGGTGAGCTCCACGCCTCCCCAGCTAGGAAATGGGACGTCAGGGATTTGAGCTGAGGGAATCTGGCCACAAAACCCATGCTCTCGGTTTGCGTCGCCCGCTCCCTGGGCCCCGAAGCATCTGCAGCCATGTTCCCCATAGTCATTGGTCCCAGCCCTCGGCGAACCTTCTTTCTGCTTCTCCCTCAGATGCTGCCAGGAACCCTATTCTTCACGTGAAAGCCGAAGTGCACGAGTCCTTGGACAGTTACGCGGCCAGCTTGGCCAAAGTCATAGAGGCCGAAGCCAAGATCAACCTGTTCGGGGAGGAGGCGTTGCCCGGGGTCCTGGCCGCAGCGCGGACTGTCCCAGGGGCTGGCTTTGGGGGCCGCCGAGGCAGCAGGACTCTCGCGAGTCAGAGGCTGCAGCTGCAGAGCATCGAGGAAGGGAACATTTTAGCTGCGGAACAGACATGAGGGCCTCAGGGTGGACCGTCCGGCACAGGGGCGCCCGGGGGAGGGGCGACATCGGGGGCACGGCCGCCAGCACGCGGGCTCCTGGTGGGTCCTGGCGATGGGACCAGAGGCAAGCAGACAGAGGTGTGGCCATGACTTTTTGGGAGGGGGGCATAGAAGGGGGAATAGGGACCATGACTTGGAAGGAAACCACCATGTGGGTCCCTTCCTCTTCTTCAGGACCAGTCCAGCTGGGCACTGTCCGAGGTCTCAGGAGCTAAGCCCTTCGCGGTGCACTTTGGAGGACAGCACTTCTTCCTCACAAAGCAGGATCGTCCCCCAGCCTTCCGTGGGGTTGATGCAGGCCACGTGGGGCCGTTGGGTCGACACTGAATGCTCCTCAGAGGAGAACCCGGGAGCAGAGCCCCTCAGATGGGCTTCCCACGCTTCCATCCTTGTTAGGACCTTGCCATTAGCAGAGCTGCCTGCTGGTGCTTGTAGGGGTGGCCCGCGGGCCACTGGGCAGAAGCAACAGGCCCGGGGCTGCTGTTGCTGAGAATGGGGGCCGTCCTGCCTGCCTCCCTGTTGACAGATGCTTTCGGATTTCAAACGAAGGGAGCAACCACTATAAAAGACACGAGGAAGGAGCAGGTGCCTGATGTTTCATTTCCAGAACTGAAAAAATAATCCATTTAGTGAGGACACCCCCCGCACCCCCGCACCCCAATCTCCCCAAGCCAGCCCGGGGCTGTGGTGCCCAGCACAGCCGGGAAACGGAGAGGCTGTTCTCCTGGGAGGGAGTCCCTGTCACGTAGGGAAACCTCATCTGCTAGACTGTTTGGGGTATTTGACCAGTCAGAACAGCTAGCCTCAGGTCCACAGGCAGCCATCCCTCCGCGGGCAGCAGTGGCTGGTCCCCCAACCTCAGGCAGCATGGGACAGGATGGGGTAGAAATGACGCTCGACCCGTGCTCTTGGCCCAGCTCCTTCCCCTGGGACCATTTGGGACTTCTGTCACCTCTCAGAGCCATCCGGAAAGTGGGGTTAAGGGGGCGGGAAGTTGGATCGAACGGTCTCTGAGGATCATGTCCCACTGTGATCTTGGATGTTCTGTGAATCTGTGGGTTAGACGGGGCGGGGTGGGGATGGGAGGGGATGGGGGGTGGGAAGGGCTGGGGAGTGGACCCTCGACCAACACGGCTTTTGATGGTTTCCGACGGGTGTGTGCAGCCCTGCGGGCACCATGTGCACACTCGTCGGACCCGTGTCGAGCAGGGGCCTCACCGAAGGCCGACCCCCTGGAGGAGGATGTGGACACGGAGCTGCAGGAGTATCATCTGTCCGGTTAGACCTCGTCCGGCTCCCCTTGGAGGCGGGACAGCTGCAGCACCGGGGTGACGTGGGAAGCCAAGGGACTGCCCGTGTCCACCCTTCCCTGGGTAGGAAGTGCATGCCAAGCCTTCCCCACCTTCCGAATGCGGGGTGGTCAGCAGAGGGCAGATCCAAGGAGATGCAGCTGCCTTTCCAGAAAGTACATTCTCTCTGCCGTGTTTGCTTTGGGCCTCACCAGCTCCTGGCGATGCGTCGTCCTTTGGCCGCGTGGCAGAAGCCGGGGATCAGCTGTTTGCTAAAGCCCTTTCCCGTGCCGTGGCGCTTGCTGCCTCCATGGTCACCGAGGCCGTTGACAGTGCTCCCGGGTCTGCTGGGTGCCAGGCGCTGGTCTGGGCTCCAGGGGTGGGGGTGGGGAGGAGCAGGTGGCTTTTCCAGGGGAGCAGAGGGCAGTTGCACCTGTGGGCTCTGCCTACACATGCAGCTCAGACAGACTCTGATCCCAGCCCCGGGGGGGGGGGGGGGTGTGTGGCATCCCTAAATCTGAGCGCATTTCGTGTTTTCTGTGTGTGTATTTTTCTCTACACGTGTCTGGTCAAGGGACCATGTTCCTGACCAACTAAGACGCACAGAGATGGCCATTACCTCCAGGCGAGAACAGCCTGGGATGGCCTGCCGGTGGGCCTACTTGAGGACAGCACAGTGGCCTGGAGCCGGCGGTGGAAGGCGGCTTTCCCTGGACTGCGCAGGCTGCGCTTTAGAGAGAGGGTCTTGGGACCCCTAGTCCCCACTGGCCAATTCCAGACCCGCTGGGATCCACTAGGGTTTCAGCTGAGCCTGTCTAGAAATAGCACACTTCGCAGAAGAATTCACTGCCTTTCCCTGTTTTCCGTTGACACTGCCAGGCCCTGCGTACCCGCTAGGTGCGAAGCGCCAGGCTGGGTTCGGGGCAGAAGCTTTCAAGTGCTTCGCTTGTTATCGCGCAGGGAGGGGCCTGGCTGATCCTGACGCCGTCAAAGAGCAAAGCCAAGGCGTCTAATTCGTTGGCGGGAGGGAGGTGAGTATCTCCAGGTAGGGCGCTTCGGGAGAGCTCCACGACGTAGGGGACCGCTTGAGCCAAGCCTCGGAGGCTTTGTGGCCGCTAGAATCATGTTTTGCCTATTCAGGAATCCAACTCTGCCTTCATTGAGCCTGAGAGAGAGCAAGAGCGAGTGAGAGAGGAGGAGCACGGCGGGAGGGGGGGTGCGGAGGCGGCGAGGAGAGGAAGAGGCGCAAATCCGCGCACTTAAGTTCCCCGGGGCCTCTTTGAAGACACCTGCCCTCGGGCAGCAGGTCAAAACCCCAACTGCGCCCACTAAACCCGGGCCTGTCGGCTTTATACTGCTGTGCAGTGACGGCCTGAGGCCTTCCCAGGGGACGTATGGACAGTGGCAGCGGGGGACACTGGGCCACACAGTCGCTTAAAAACCTAAGTCGTGCGTGCCCCGGTTTTGACAGGGCCACGTTGAGGGCTGTTGCCCAACTCTGTCCGTCTCATTGAATATGACGGGGTCCCTGTGCTGTGCCCCGGATGCCAGGTTTGGAGGCTCTGGGGGCGCACGCGCCAGCGCGCATAGCTCGACCCCTGGCCACTTCGCCGGCCCGAGGCGCCGAGCTGGGGCGGCGGGGGCCCCGACGCTAGGGGGCAGCAGTGGGCTGCACTGCCGCCGAAGGCCGGGTTGCTTCCCGCGGGCCTTGCGCCCTCCGCCGCCCGCAGCCTCCAGCTCGCTTCCGGGCGACGCCCGCCGGGCGCAGGCTCCCGGGGCGGCGGCGCCGAGGGACGGGAGGGAGCTGCGCGCCGAACCGAGTGGCCCGGGACCCTGCCGCGGGACCCACAGCCGGGGCGCCGTCCGGGGGGGGGCAGCAGGGCGGGGGAGAGTGCGGTGACGCGGGGGACACTTCACGACGGAACGCTCTCCCGTGCGGCTGGGAGCAGCCCGCGGGGCTCGTGGGAGGCGGGGCTGCACGGACCGCAGGGTCCGCCGGTGACGAGCGGGCACGGAGCGGGGGTGGGGCGGAGCAGCGGGCTCTGGTCGGGGCTGAGCTCCGGGTCCCCGGCCCTGTGTGTCCGCATCGCGGCGGCCTCATCGACGCGACGAGGTGTGTAACGCGTTCCCGTGCGGGGTCGCGGTGGGCCCCGTCCGAGGTGACCCTGCGGAGCGCAGCGTCCTGGGTGCCTGCGCGGGGCACGGGCGTGTCCAGGACGGGAAGGGAAGCTCTGGAGAAGCTGTTACCGAGACAGGAGGGGCTGAGCGCTGGTGCCGGGGGAATGGTCACGCTTGCGGCCCAGCACAAGAGGCTCCTGCGGGAACGGGGGTGTGGGGAGGCAGGGGAAGGAAGGCAAAGGGAGGAAAGGGTGAAGTAGCGTTTGGAATGTAAGAGATCCGGAAGGAACAACAATGAGCTTTTCTGTGAACGGTAATCGGAGAGGACCCCCCCCCCCCCCCCGCCTGAGGCCTAACCAGGGCCCGAGCTCAGCCTTCACCTCCCTTCCAGCCCCTGAGATGTGACCTGGGTGCTAAGGGCGGCTCTGTCCCCCAGTGATAGTGACTGCTTGGCCGTGGGTCTTGGGCTCAGAGAATTCCTTGATCCTCCAAGCCCCCGCGGCAAGAGGCCGCACAGGGATAGGAGTCCATGCTGGTACCCACAGTTTATGCAGAACCCCAGGCGAAACACATGGGAGACGGAAGGGACATCACCATTTTCACCCTGAAGCAAAGGAAAAGAGCTGTCATATGTGACTATAGGAGGGGACAGAGCCTGACCACCCTTCTGGGTTGGGGGGGGGGCACACAGAATCCAGGGAGGCCTAGGGATTGTCTGACCTCCCAAAGTGCATTAAGGCAGAGTCTGGGTCAAAGGCTAGGTCGTGGCCATGTGACTGAGAAGCAGCCAGCTCTGCAGCTTTGCAGACGAGGAGGAGAAAGGAAGGAGGAGAAGAAAATGGAGGAGGAGGAGGGATGCTTAAAAGTCACCATTATTGGAATAGGCTAGCTGGGCTTAGTAGTAGGTGGGTAGAAACAGTTGTAGACCAGGGAGCTTGGGAGCCTGGAGTATCGGCTTGCCAGACCTAAAAAAACTGCAATCCAAGGAAAGTGATTGGATTTATTTGAAAGATTTCAAAGCACAAACTCAGATCTGCATAAGATTACCAAGAGTACAGTTTTGCTCAGTGTTATTTTTAGGAGAACGTAATATACAAAGTTGCGTGCATTTCCCTAAAAATTTTCCTTAACAGTATTACTAGCTTAGGAATTAGAGGCCATTTCTGGTTTTCCTTTTCACACCACCATTTTGAAATATCCCAAGTCACAGGCAAGTTAGCCCCTTCCAGGTGTAAAGACAGCCCCTCCCCCCCGGGGGATCACGGGGCCTGGGCCGGCATGGCCACCCCCAGTGCAGTGGAGCGAGCCTGTTGGCCAGGAAGCAGGTGGGTCACTCTGTGATGTGGAAACGCTAAGAGACTGAGTTCTGGGCTGTGTTCTGATAGTGGACCCCTGGATGCAAAAGTTGTTAAAAACCTTCAAAGCCAACCAAAGCAAGCTAATCCTAAAATATATTTCACTTAAAGTTTTTGGATGATTTTTTTTAAAGATAAGAAAAACGTTTAGGATTATTATAAATCACAATACTTAAACGAGTTAAAGTATATTTAGAATAGTTTTGTTTACCTGATTAAATATCTGTTTTGGTACATGTACAGCTGTGGAAATTGTGGATTTGTACTTGGACTGTGGACTTTGAGTGCAGCCTCCCTTCTGCTGGGCTAACGAGAGGAAGGAGACAGAGCAGGAAGGAGCTGATGGCTGTAGAATTGGGAGGTGGTGATGTCCACACCACAGTCACCTCAGTACATCCATCCATGTGCTGTTTGTAAATTCTTCCAAGACAATTAGATTCAGGGAGTATTGTTAAATGACTTCTCAGTGTGACCCAGAAATACAGAGCACTCTTATTTTGTTTTCTTAAGATTTTTAAAAAGATTTTATTTACTTGAGAGGAAATGAGAGAGCATGAACAGGAGGAGAGGGAGAAGCAGGCTCCCCCAGCCATGCACGCACCCGCCCCCATTAAGCCTCCTTTAATAACCTTGGGTTAGGAGGTGGCCTGGCTGGCTTCGTGGGTACAGCATGGTATTCTTGATCTTGGGGTTGTGAGTTCGAGCCCCACGTTGGGTGTAGAGATTACTTGAAAATAAAATCTTCAAAAAATAGGGCGCCTGGGTGGCTCAGTGGGTTAAGAGTCTGCCTTCGGCTCGGATCATGATCCGAGAGTCCAGGGATTGAGTCCCAGATTGAGTTGGGCTCCGCTCAGCCAGGAGCCTGCTTCTCCCTCTGCCTCTGCTCCCCCCCCACGCATGCTCTCTTAAATAAGTAAAATTTTAAAAAAATAAAGGAGGCTTAATGAACAGCAACCCACTCCCTAGATGTCTGTCCCATAACCAGAGGCAAAGGGTGCGTTGCCAGGGAAACTCAGCAACCTCCAGGCACAAAACCTACCACCTTTAGCTGACCACCTCACCTGCCACCACTGAGGTCATAATCCTGGGTCCGAGCTGCAGCTGAGCCCCAGCATCCAGCTGTCTGACGGGCTGGGGCCTCCCCAACATTTAGGGAGTCATGAAGTGTCCACTCAGCCTCTGTAGAATGTTTTCTCTTCGCTGCCTCCTTGACTGCTTGTTTGGCCTGCCCTGCTCATTTTTAACACACAGTACCCGAACTCTGCAAAATTAACAGCAGGGGACCTAACTCCTTTGACAAAATACCATTAAATTAAAAAAACTCAAAAAACCAAAAAAGGAAGTTTTAAGGCTCCCAGCAAAACTGAGCAGAGTTCGCATATACCGTGTGGCCACCCCCAGGCTCTCCCACCACCGACATCCTGTGTCAGAGCGGACAGTACAATTTTGATTTTCTTCTGTGCTCTTCTGACCGCACTGAGCCCTCCGGTAGTCTGTCTACAGCATACCCGTTACTGTTTTATTACAGGGCAGGAAATGACGTCCTATGTGCTTCCAGTGGTCATTCCAGTTGTTCTGTGAAGCCCTTCAAACTGGCTTCGTGTGGTCCTAACAGAGCCCACAGGATCTCCTGCATTGTGGAGAGGAGGAAACAAGCCCAGAGAAGTCACATGGCTTATGCAGGTCACATAACTCATTGGTAACCAGAAACTAAGACCCTTGTACTTTCCAGAAGTCATGGAAATTTGGCTAATTCCTTTTCCCTTTGACCATTTACTACATTTCCTAATGTGAAAACACATGTGCCCTTCTAGGGTGAGAGCCCGATGCTCAAGTCCAACCGCAGTTACGGAGCCAACGGAAGAGTTCTTTGTCCTCTCTCCAAAAAGCCAATCTGCCTTCTCTTAGTAGCAGGTGTCCCTGGGCTTGTGGCCATCTTGTGGGAAGGGGCGATGCCGGGTCCCTGTGCAGGACGGGATGCTTTGCCTGGCTCTACCTGTGAGTCCATTCGCGGCCCGGCTGGAGAAGAGCACGGCAGTTTGGCGGGGGGGCGGGGGGATGACGGCAGGGTTGGGTCTACAGGGGCATTTCAGCTCATAACCCCCAAGATACAGGCCTGGGTGGAGACAGCCTAAGCTGGGTGGAGTTGGACACTAGAGTGAAGGAAGACCCGGAATTCTAAGATTGGATGGTCAGCAGCTTTCAGCTGAAATCTAGAAGTCAGAGGAAAACCAGAAGCCAGGGCTTTCAGAGCTAGCTTGCGCCGGTCCATCAGGTGGGCTAGCCACGATGCTCTGCTTGTTGCTGGAAGCCTAACCCCTGTACTTGGGTAAGGAGGTACCACTAATCGTGACAGACGGTGACTGGAAGTGATGATAACGTGCTTTGGAAGGAGAAACGAAAAAAGCTCCTCTATGTGATTCTATCACACAGAAGCCAAAACAGAAAAGGTTATCAAATCTAGAAAAGAATAAAGAAAGAGTCTTATGTTACAGAGAAGACTGGAAAATGTGGGTCAAGGTAGTTAAGGCATGAAATAAAAAGTCAAATTCAGGATATCTTAAAACAACCAACTTCTTTAATTAGAAAGCAACAAACATGCAAATGGCAAGTGTAGAAATTTATTTGAACCAACATTTTCACTATAATGAAATTACTCTTCCACATTGATCCAAGCTCTCATATCTGAAGGTTAGGGAAAATATTGCACTCTGCGTTTTCTAGCACTCCTCACACATGGCAAAAAGTTTTTTAAACATTTTGCTAGTTTTGTTTTACACACTCTCCCAAATTCATGCACACAATCATTCCAAACCAATGTTAGGTCATCCCAAAAAAAGGGAAAAACTCCAAAACACCATAACCTTAAAATTGCACTAAAGCTCTGTAAAGAAAAAAATATAATAAATGTCTTATACAAATTTCAGAACATCTAAGTGCTTGCCAATAAGAGTTGCTTATTCCTCATCCTCGTTTTCATTCTCCTGACCAGAGCCTTCTGATCTGTCGCCCTCCAACCGGTCTGGAAAACATACATGAGACCCACAAAAAGAAATGCTTTTAGTATGATAACTGAAATAACTTCCAATACCTTTTATTTAAAACTGATTCAAACATATACAGTTCATGACATCATGTAAAAATCAGTTCACTTCTGTGTGTAGATAAGTTATTTTCTGCCGCTAAAAGCAAATAAAAAAAGTAAAGGAAACTGAGCGCTATGACTTTGAATATGCATGTAATTCTAAACATGTAAAAATTAAAAAGAAAAACCCTAGGATCTTGATAAATCACGGTCTGCTGCGGTGGTTTTCAAACTGTGTTCCTCGGAGTCCAGGAGCCTAAGAAGTGTATTGTGCCACCAGACACACTGAGGGGAGGTTGTGGGGGAACCCAGGGACCATTCTCGAGATCTGTGTATAAGATATTTTAAATTAAATATCTGCTATGTTCCAGGCGTTGTGCTAAGGATACAACGGCGGCCCAAACAGACACGTGGTCTCTGCCCTCAAGGAGCTTATCTAGATTAACTACTCAAGTGAAAATGTAATTATAAACTCGTGAGTGAACCCGCCACTCTCTCCAGCTTTCACGGTTTATACTTGCTGTTCCTCTGCTTGGGACGCCCGCCCAGTTTTCCAGCTCAAAAGGTTCTGCTTACTCATCGCAATGCAACTACCATCCCCTTTCTGAAACGTTTCCCATACTTTTTCAAACATCCGACCTGCAGAATGACGAACTCCTCCCCGTACACCCCAGCCCCTCTGTGTCTGCCGTGCAACGACGATCCTAACTGCAGGGATGGTTTGTTTGCTGTCTTCTTATAGACCAGGCTTCAAGGGCTTTTTGAGCTCCTGGGAGGGTAGGAGTTTTCTCTTTTTATCTTATATCCTCAGAGCCTAGTACAGGGTGTTCAATGACGGTTTCCAGAATAAGTGAATTTAAGCTTTGCAAAGATAAGATATGTTACATCAGGGCACACAGAGAAGGCAAGAGGATAAAACCACTGCCGCCACTGGGATGGAGCTGTTCTGCCACAGAAGCATTTGCCCAAGGTAACGTGCAAAATACGAAGGTTAAACATGGGGGAACGGGTGAGTCCCACTGTCAACAGCGAAAAGACAGAATCCTGAAATTTTATTACCTACAGAGGCTTAAGCTCTCCCACTGGAGCCTAAGTCAACAATACCGAGAGCAGTACACAGAAGAGACTATATGTTTATTGTCTGACTGACCTGGACTCAATCCCCTCTGTGCTGACTCCATTTCAAAGCCCAACTGATGAGGTAATGTATGCGTATATGATTTACAACCTGAATTATACCAACTGCAGCTATTATCATTATTACATAAGTGTTCAGTACCCATCTGCAAAAGAAGCAAACAAAAATAAGATTTGGATAGACCTTCGTGTATCACCAAGGAATCTAAACACAGGGGAAGACGTGCTGACCAATCAAAGGCTACCTAGTGAATGTCAGGGAAGAGAGACGACACTTTGTATTGTGTGATATACTTTCACGAGAGAATAAAACATGAAACTGCTATCAGCTTAAGTAGAAGACTGAATGGGAATCCTGGATATGACTGACTTCAGCAAACCTCTTCCCGTCACATCGGAAGCGTGAGGAAGCAGGGCCAGACTACTTCAAAGTGTGTAGGGTTCTTCCCCAAATTCTTTTTGTCACACTCTGAATGAAGAGGGGAAATGGAGCGTTAACGAGAACTGTCCCAGCCTTTAAATCAGGGAGTTTGGGGTAGACAGTAGGATTCTGCAGAGTCCAGAGCAAGCCATGAAGAGACAAGCGAGGGCCCGGAGTGTCTAATGCAGGCCAGTGACAGAGGCTAGCTGACAGAGGCTTCCAGAATGAGGAAGGGGGCAGCACACTTGTTCTTTCCTCATACCCAGCTCAACCAACTGTGGCAGAGTCCTCTCTCTCAGAATGGAAACCTGGTCTCTAAGAATAACGTAAATGAAATCTTCTGTTCATGAAGTGCTATGCCTTGGAGGCAGGGAAACTGCAAAGCCGCTCAACGCTCACACCGTGATCTCTGGCTGGCGGCTACAGACCCCGGAGGTCTGAGCAATACTATGCTTTTAAAATGAAAACTGAAAATGAGAGTCACTTCTCCATCAGGAGACCCACCTCGGAAAAGCCATAGGCCCTAACTAACCAGTGGGTTACTTACAACCAGGCACAGTTACCAAAAAAGGGAAAATTGCATATGTAGCCATGCCCCTTCACCTTCCCCCTTTAGAAAGAGTGCCCACGCTGGGCCTCGGCACGCAGCCTGTCCTCTGCTGTCCCGCGCCGCTCCTGGGCAGTGCACTCAGCCAACCTCTAGCTCCTCTGTTTGCCTTCACCGCCCGCACCACCGGCTTCCACCCGATCTGCTCCGTCCCACATTTGGGGGCCCCGTCCCATCGAGAGAGACCCCACATTTAGACACCATAGTCTTCAGTGAAGTATTCATAAGAATGACTTTGGCTGCTTTTTGGAAAATGCAAACGTTCAAGCCCTAGTTATATAAAATGAGTCAGAATCTTCAGGGGGTGGGACCCAAGTATTTGTAGCTTGAAAAGCCCGACAGAGGATATGTAGCGCAGCCTTCGTTAAAAATCACAGGTCCCCCAGGAAGGCGCCCCCCGAAATACATTCCCTGGACTTCCCAGGAACCCTTGCGGAGTAACGGAGGGGCGGGGTGGACTACCCCGTGGCCAGCCTGCGCCTGCGTGATCACAGTCTGTCACTAACTCTCCTCGGATGTGCGCACATGATCACACTTGGAATACTGGAGACCAGGAGGGAAGGAGAGGAAAGGGGTGGACAAGTGACCCATCAAATACCTGGATATCTTAAAGATAAGAGCACGTCTTGTGTACCTTTTTCTCTCCAGTCTTTTACATAAGAGAACCAAGAGGGTGAGTTAAGTTGACTAAACCAATTAGAAATTCTCTTTTTGGTTGACAGCAAAAAGAACTGGAAGAAAGGGAATCTTCATGCTATAAAACTTCTCTAAAGCTAAAACCAAAGGAGGAGGGGGGTAGAGATTAGCTAACAAACCGCCGGCCCACCCGCAGCTGTATAAAAGCGGATTCTGCACAAATGAGAGAGGAATGGTTTCCTACAGACAAACCCGGCAAGAGCCATTCGCCAGATAAGCTCTTTACAAGAACAAGTGAGTTTTAGGAATCCTCATCAGCAAATGTTTTTCTTGTTCCAGAAAATGCTGCCTCCTCAAATCTGAAATCTAAATGGATGAGTTTTAAGCGTTACGGTTACTGAAGAAAATGGATCGAAAGTGGTACAATGATTAATTTTATAATATGGGAACTCAAAAGCTCCTGCAAAATTATTTTGTTGGAATACTAACCTTTTTTGTTTACATTCCATTTGAAATTTCCATTCTTTCCTAGTAGTAGTTAATATTAACAATGTGAATATTTTCTCCCCACTTCACACGGGCTCCTTTCAATTCCTTGGATGCGCTGCTCCCCACGCTCTCCTCCAGGACTTTGAAAAATGCTGCCTACCCTTTACTTTGCCTGGTATACTCTCTCCATTCCTCCCTTTCTCTGAGGAAGCGGTATTTTAATCCGCGGCTCACAGAGACCTGGAGGATAAGCAGAAGTTATCCTCACAAAGAGTGAGGATGGGAGGGGACAGCATGATATTAAAGATCCTGAGGTAGAAAAGACTTGGATGTGTCCCCAAAATCAAAGAGGGCCAGAGTGGATGGAGTGGACCGAGGAGGAGAGAAAGCTGGGAATGAGCCTGAAAAGCAGTTTGAGCTCAACTCACCCAGAGGACTGCAGGCCATTGTCACGATCTGAATGTATTCCTGCAAGTGAACTTTCCAAGGTCAAAGGGAAGTAAGGACTTGGAAGCCGGTTTCACATTCAGGCTTGACCGTTCATCAGTTGTGTGACCCGGGGCAAGTTACTACAAATAACCAACGTTGTAAAGGTTTGGAGCTCATTAGGAAAAAATCTGTGAAAGGACTAGTACGGTGCCTGAGACATTATAGGTACTCCAGAAATGACGGTTGTTGTTATTATTAAATAATAGATAATACTCAACATATGAAGAAATTTAATTTATGCGATCAGCAAAGAATAATAAATACTCTTTTGTTTGATAAATGTATTGTTTATAATGGATACTGGATCTTTTCTATTATTACCAACAGATTATTTACTTCCTTCTTGAATATTAGTTATGATATATACACTTTGTGTTTCTTTGGCACTGAACCTCGTTGTGTACCACTGAAAACAAAAAAAAAGTATTAAAAAAACCTTACTGAGGTTATGTGTTTCAACCCCTGCAGTAGCGCGTTACATTTATTTGTGTCTGGGCTAGGGCTACTTTTGACCACGTCTACCACTACAGGGTACTCGCTCTAACAGATCTGAAGGTCCACGGGAGGACCCTCCACGCTGAGAAGAGAAGCACAGCTGATAAAAGTTTTCAAGTGACATTGTCTTTTCATTCTGACACTTTCTGATGCATCTGGTTCGTGAGGAAGTTACTGTACTAAGATCAAGAGCTCACCGAACTCCTAGCTCAGAAGTTACGCTGCCTTCATTTTGTGGTTAAAAGAAATTGTACAAATCGCTTTCAAGCAGACCTGAAATAATAACATGATGTAACAGTGGTGTTAATAATATACAGACAGTTCTTACCAGCTCGGATGTGATTCAGTGAAGCCAACATCCTCAACATGAAAGAGGCTGGCACCGTGATGGTGTTTCTGGTCTCTTCCAGCATGAGTTCATTTCGAGTTATAACCTATGAAGCAAGTGAAACAACCACGTCAAGAACCATGATGTAACTGTACCTTTTCCTTGAAGATGAGGAGAACAGTAAAAACTGAGCAGGCCCGAGGTGGGATTACTTCATTCTTTATACGTTCACTGTGTCTTTCCACCTTAAGGCTACTTGATGCCAGGTAATTAACTTGCAACTGAGGGAGTGACATCACAGAACACAGAAAGACAAAGGCCTAAAACATTCAAGAATTCAATGTATTTTTTACTTAGGATTCATTTACTAGTCTACCTGCTAGTCTGCTCATTCTTTTCCCCTATGGCCGAGCTGATAACTGAGTGACACCGTGGTGTTAAATTATTTCCCTGGGGTCACTCGGATCCCTCAAGAAAATGCCATCTTGACTGAGGCAAAGTAATTCTGAAAAGTAAACTTTTGAATAAGAGTTACCAATGACTTGTGTCTTCTGTACCAAGACAGGACTAAAGGAATATCCATAAACACCTAGAGATCTAGGGTGTCATCATGGGCAAAGGGGAAACAAAGTTCGTGGCAAAGAAAAAAGAAAGAAAGGGAGGAAAGGATGAGAGGAAGACGAAGGTGCTAATGTGGTCAGTGGCTCCCCAGTGATTTCATACAACACATTTTCAGCCCAGCAGGGCACCCCCAGGGCCCTTTACAATGTTGCCCCGAGGAGCGGCTTTCTTATCCACTCACTAATGGTTCACTTACCTTAGGACACCTTGGAAATTGCTGATCCTTCATCTCAAGGGCTCCTTAGACCCCTGTCTGCCTGGTGAACTCAGTCCAATTCGTACTTCCTCTGTGAAGACTCCCCCATCCACCTACCCCATTTACAATCACAACTGTTCCTCTGCAAGGGCTTCCAGAACACTGTGCATGCCTCTCTACATTCTGGCTTATGGTTCATTGTCTGTCTTTCCGCAGTCTATAAGCTCTGAGGGAAGGTCTATTTTTTAAAATTCAGCACTATGACATATGCCAAGCTTATAAATGTCTGTTAGAAAGCTGATGTAGGAATTGTGCTGTGAGCTGTCAACTGTGGTCTAGAGTATTGGTTTGCTAACTTACTAATAGCATTTTTTAGCAATGGACCCTTCTTTTCTGTTAAGAGGGCACAGCACCAACTTGAGCTGCACTCACCTTCTCACAGAAGCTCAACGGTTAGTCAGTAGCTGACTAACGCCATGAACCTTTATTTTCAAAGGAAATCTTACACGAAAACCCAGCAATAAAAACCCTAGCTAAAGCTGGAGAGGAAAAGCCCAGAATTCAGCTTTTATATCATCTACCTTCCCCTCTCCCAATCCCACAAAAAACCTAGAGCTTCACAGGGCCCAGCTTGAAAACTGCTGGTCTAACAAGGAGCTGAAGAAATCTTAAGATAGGACAATAAAGGAGAAAATTCTCCAATCCCTTGTTCTGCTACTTATTTGGCTGTGATTATGGAGGATAGCCATCGTGAAACTGATTTTCTTAAAAGGACAGAAAGGTTTTTAAATGCTTCTTCATTGCAATAAGCACAAAAACAATCTGTTTTTCTTAAACTATAATCGTGTATTACCAATAATCAATATTATAATTAGCAAAATAGTATTTTGATTTTTAGCTCTCTAGTATTACAGGCGTGTTTTTATCTTAACTTTTCTTTTTCTTAAAATTTGACCTCCTTAACTGAATAAACTTGTTTATGTTACCAATTAATAATGAGCTCATTTGAGTCTTCCGACAAAAGCATTTCAGGAACAAAGTGACATATGCTTTATAATAAGTATAAATAAAAATCTTACTTCATCAGCAAGTTTTCGGTTAAAAATCCTCGACTCTTCTAGTGGTGACCAGATCTTTATGTCATAATCTATGCCAGATGAGGCTAGAACTAGAAATAAAATGTTGCATATTAATATAAAGCATAAAAACATGCCATTAAGAGAAACATACATATGTTATACATTATGCATGATTATATTTGTGTGTACATACACACACACACGTACAGCAAAACTGAGCTGGCATGGAAATTGTACTGATACATTTAATTGTTAACTGAGAATATCATTTAGAAGATTTCCTAAAAGTTACCCTAGAACATAATTTTAAGACCAACTTGCAATCACTCAAATTTCTTTCTTATCCAACTGCTCTTTTAGGAGAAACACAGGCAACGTCAAATGGAAGGTAAGAACAAGCCAAGCTTGTTTGTTCTGGTACATTAACTCAGACATGTGAAGAATAACAAGGTTTGGAGATTCAGTTTGGATAAGTTGTGCAAAGTGTAGTCAGCCAAACCTCTTGCAACTGGTAAAACTTAGAAGAAATATTAGAGAATAAACTCTTTAATCTATTTCCTCAGACCTTCTGCCAAAAGGAGGTTATAATTGTTTTCAGTTTTGAACCCAATGAGAGTCATAACGGGCTCTCGTGGCTGCCTTCTAGGATAATCTGCATTATTCTTATATTAACAACTAGAACAAAACTGGAGCTGATGTTCTGATTTCTATAAAAGGCCATCTTACTTGGGTCAAACGGATGTGGCTGCAGGCAGTTTACCACATGATTATCAGCTTCCAGAAGCATTAAATGCTCAGCAGTATGACGATCCCAGATGAAGATATGGCCACAGTCAGAACCACTCATTACAAAATTAGCACCCCAGAAATTGGCTTCTTTTATCTAAGGGTTTAAAAAAAGAAAATTATAAGAAAATTCAAATAGAAGTTATTAAAACAAAGATTTATTCTATTCTGCAATTGAAAATATTAATTGGCTTAGAAAATAATAAAAAATAGAAGAGAGTCTTTGTCTTCTATTATTTTAAGATGATGGAGATTTATCAGCAAGCATGATACAACAATAATGAAAAGTTCCCCATGAAAATAGAGATTTTGCTCTTTCAATGCTATATTTTTAGCACCTTCAACAGTACTGTGGCAACAGTAGGTGCTGAATTGGTAACTGCTAAATGAATGAATGGGATTTATGGGTTTTGGAAAGTATAATGGAAACTTCTCTGTCTATATGTTGTTGAACTTTCCAAAAATGGTTCCATTTTAGCTTTATAAGATAATAAAAACAAATCATAAGAAAAAAATGAATGGTTCCCTTTTGTATTTTGCTTTATGCCAAAAGAACAAAAAGTACCCATCTTTTTATTAGCTATTCTCTCACAATTGAGAAGGAAGGATATAAACATATTTACTTTTATGGAGCAATGAGACAAAGGAACAGGATATACTGGAATGGTTAGGATGACAATGCTCAATGGATGCATATGAATGAACCATTCAAAATCTTTGTGGTTTGGGATTTTTTTCAATCATTCCATCGGCAGCTGCTACTTTGCTATTTTTGCCAAACCAAAGGGGGGAGACAATTCTGTTGTTACTCAGCATTACTGTTATATTTACTTAACTTTTCTTTTTTCATTCCTACCCCTAATATTTTCATCCAAAATTTTAACCAGCAAAATATAAGAAATGTACATTGATTACTTCTATTAATAGTGAGCATTTTGTTTAGAATGATTAAACTGTTACCACCAATGATCTCTAGAGACAGCTAAGTCGTTCCCTACCCCAAAGTAACTTTTTTTTTTAAGTAAGCTCCATGCCCAACATGTGCTTGAACTCAGGACCCCTAGATCAAGAGTCGCATACTGAGCCAGCCAGGCGTCCCCCACAAAGTAACTTTTCCCCTTAACTCTGAAGAAAGCAGATTAAAACTGATTCTGTAGATACTTTTGGACGACTCAATGAATATATGAAAACAACACTTTCTAAATATGAATGGTTCAGAGTTAATAGTTATAACATGCCAGTCATCTTGCAAGATCCTCTTAGTAAATAATTAATATCACACTGGGTATAAGACTTGTGGATTATAAAACTTGACAAGATCTTCGAGATCATCTGGTCTATTCTTATTTCATAGATGAGGACACAGAAGTCTAGAGAGACAAAGTGACTAAAACAAATCTTCACTTGTCAATCTTAAGAAAAGTTGTTATAAAGTAATCGGACTACATTTTGCAATAAGCCTGGATTTCCTATATCTAAATCTTTCTCACCAAATCAACAAAGGGTGCTAAAATGAGCTAACAAAAATATACTAGACAGGTAGACAGCAAGTGTGAGAGAGCAAAAAGAAGCGATTGTTACTTGTACCAGCTAAAAATTTTACCCTTCTACGACATTTCCTTAGTAGGGCAGAATTTTCTTGTAAACGATAATGGTCTTTGGCAATATATTCTAGGACTAAAAAAACCATGTTTGGGTAAAAGAGGTAACTGTTACAGTACAATAATGCTATAGTGGAATCACAGTGGCAACATATGAAAGTCATCATTACAGAAAAAATTCGTATTATGAATCTGCAATTTCTCCAAAGAGTGCCATGAGCATTTGGTACCATTGTCCTGGAGTTGCGATGGCCCTTATAAACCATCTTTACTAGTGGCCTTCTAATGTTCAAAGTATCCAATTCTTCCATTTCTTTCCTTTCTTTTCTCCGCCTGAAGAACTCCTGAATGCGGGCAACAGCAGAGCGTCTACAAATTACATATTAAAAGAAAAAATAAATAAATTTAAAAACATTCAAGGCCACTACAGAATCAAAATGAGGAACATTAAAATACTGTGAAGTCTAGAAAATATTTAAACTAAACATTATCTCAATAAGGCATCCCCAACCAAAGCATAAAAAGGCAGACACAACAGTGAGACTACATCAGACTAGTTGAGTTACTAAAACAAAATATTTTAGTGAAGAGATCACTTAGAAATTTGGTACTGGTTGAGAAAGTAAAGGAAATAGCATGCGGCACACTGGTTTTTAAAGGGCTATTTTATAAAAATGTAAGATAGACAAAATTAATATGCAATTTGCTACAAACAAAACAAATCCTATTCAATACCATTTCTCTTCTGCATATGAGAAAATGTAAAGGCATAAAGAGAAACCAAAAGAAATTAAGGGTAACATATAATAGCAGTGGGTAAACTTGTTTTGAGATTTTGTAAAGATGTTCCCAGCAAAGAACAGACTAATCAAGAAAAAGAGGGTATTAATATATGTACACTAAAGCAGGGACTTTCAAATAGATTCTAAATGGCTCCACATAAGAGTACAGACTTGGAGCTAATGAGGCAGATTTCACTCTCCCAAGAACTGAGTTGGTTACGGAGCTGGAGATGGAAGAATAATGGGCTCTTTTAAGACTGATTTAATTATTAGAAGAAACTTTTCCTAACACATGATACACTTAATAAGTTTGTTAGTTTGAATTTATTATTTAAAACATTATACTTTGACAAATAATAGACCAAAGAAACCTACAAATCAGTAAGAAAAATGAACACTGTAACAGAAAAATAGGCAAAGGACAAGAGTAGGGAAACTACAGAAGAAATGAACAGAAGGTAAATCTACAAAAGGATGCTGAGCCTCGCCGATAATAAGATAAAAATAAAACAACAAGTGCACCTCTTTATATGTCTACCAGATTAAAAAGATTTTCAATGTCCATCAGAGTGGCAAGAGTACCGGAAAACAGACACTGCTGGGTTAGAGTTTGAAAGTGCCTCTACATATTAAAAAAAAAAGTGAACTCCTTTACTGGAAACTTTCCATTGAGGCAGAATACATACACAGGAAGGCGTAATATCACAAGTGTGCAGCACAACGGATTTTTACAAATGAAACAAGCCCATGAACCAGCACCAGTACTGAGAAATGGAGCAGAACCCAAATTCCAGAATTCTCCTAGTGCTTCATTCCCATCATCACTCTCCCCTTAAAGAAAACCATTACTCTGACTTCTAACAGTATGAATTACTTGTGCAAGTCTGTGAACACTAATTAAATGGAATCAGAGGATACATATTTTTGTGTCTAGCTTCTCTAGCTCAACATTATTTTGTAAGATTCATCCACGTTGTTTATTTAGCTGTAGTTAATTCATCCCCTTTGCTGCAGAATATGACTTTGTATGACTACATTATAATTCATGTATCCAGTCAACTGTCGGTGGACATTGGGCTGTTCTCAGTTTTTGATTATTAAGTTACTGCTACTACCAACATCTGTCCGTGTCCTTGGCAAACATATGTCCATGTTTCTGCTGGGTATATACCTAGCAGGAAAACAGCCAGACCACAGCATGGGCATATGTTCAGCTTTACAGATACTTTCAAACAATTTTCCAAAGTGGTTACACCAATTTAAATTCCCACCAGCAATATACTGAGTTCCAGTTCACTAGAAATTAAATAATACCTATTAAAATTTAAAATATGTATATGCTGGGGCACCTGGCTGGCTCAGTCGGTAGCAAATGTGACTCTTGATCTTGGGGGTTGTATGTTCAAGCCCCACATTGGGTGTAGAGATTACGTGGAGGAAAAAAAAAGAGAATCTTTTTTTAAAAAAGATTTTAGGGGCGCCTGGGTGGCACAGCGGTTAAGCGTCTGCCTTCGGCTCAGGGCGTGATCTCGGCGTTGTGGGATCGAGCCCCACATCAGGCTCCTCCGCTATGAGTCTGCTTCTTCCTCTCCCACTCCCCCTGCTTGTGTTTCCTCTCTCGCTGGCTGTCTCTATCTCTGTCAAATAAATAAATAAAATCTTAAAAAAAAAAAAAAAAGATTTTATTTGGGAAAAAGGGAGAGAAGGAAAGGGAGAGAGAGTGAGAGGCAGAGGGAAAGACAGGGAGAGGAGGGGCAGAGGGAGAGGGACAGAATCTCAAGCAGACTCTGTGCTGAGCATGGAGCCCAACATGGGGCTCACTCCCATGATGCAGAGATCATGACCTGAGCTAAAACCAAGAGTCAGACGCTTAACTAACTGAAGCACTCAGGTGCCCCCAAAATAAAAAAAATCTTCAAGAAAAAAATGTATTTGCTTTGATGCAGCAATTTTACTTTAAAAAAATGTATGCAACACAAAACAAATAAATACACAAATATTAAATTTTTTATATTATTTATATTTAGATTATACACACATTTGTACAATATAAATTTCCACTGTAGTGAAACTTCTGTTGTGTACTTTCAGAAAGACTGGAAATAATCTAAATGTTCAAAGGGAAAAGACATTAATTAAATAAATTACGTTACATCCATATATTGGAATACTTATACCACCATTAAAAAAGATAAGGAAGGGGCACCTGGCTGGCTCAGTTGAGACTCTTCATCTCAGGATTGTGAGTTTGAGCCCCACGTTGGAAAGAGAGAATACTTAAAAATAAAATCTTAAAAAAATAAATAAAATAAAAAAGATAAGGAGGATCCATAATCAACTACGTGAAAAATGTAGGCATTATACTGCCAAACCTGCAACATAGGTTAAAAATAATTTTTAGGGGGAAAATTCTATGTATGCATACAAAGGGTCTAGAAAACCAGACACCAATCATCAGTAACACTTTTTTAAACAATTATGTAACAATTTTGTACTCCTACTTTTATAATAAAAAGGTATTTTCTTTTTCATAAAATAGTATACTGTAAGTTGTACAGGTTTATTTAAAAGCATTTTAAAAACTTTATCCTATGCTTTGTATATCCGAAATAGGGGTCTACACATAAATTTTTAAATTACATAGTTAGAAACTTCCATGTAAAAACGTGAAATGTTTACTCTGATTTTCTCTTTCTGATTCAGAGGTGATATGAGAAGGATTAAGAGTTTAAATGCTCTCCAAAGAAACATAGTTGGATCTCTCTTTTTTCTGAAATAGAAGAGAAGACACTCTGAATCAGATACAAATACGTGATTAGCAAAAAACCAATAAAGAAAAAAACTCTTTTGTTAAGAAAGCAGAGCATCAGGTAGCAGAGGAAACAGAAATGAGCTTGCTGACAAACCAAAAGCCTCAGGAGCTATAAATGGGAAAAGAAATTATATAACAAATTAAGAATTTAGATAGAAGCTCAAATTATTTAAAACAAGATGTGTGGACAAAATTAAAGATGAATGCTTAATGAGATGATAATTAAGAACTAGTGAGGACAGTACCAGGTCAAAAATGTTCATTTCGTTTAAAAGTTAGCTGTAGAATATGGTCTAATTTACTGCTTAATGTTTGTTTGGCTTAACCATTCTAATTTTAAAATCTAGATCTCTATTATTCAGACATCAAAAAGAATGAAATCTTGCTATTTCCAATGACGTGGACGGAGCTAGAGTGTATTGTACTAAGTGAAATCAGTCAAGAGAAAGACAAATACCATATGATTTCACTTGTGGAATTTAAGAAACAAAACAGATGAACATATGGGAAGGGGAAAAAGGGGGGGGGGAACATACCATAAGAGACTCTTAATGATAGAGAACAAACAGGGTTGATGGAGGGGTGGTGGATGGACTAAATGGGGGATAGGCATTAAGGACACTTATTATGATAAGCACTGGATGTTATATGTAAGTGATGGATCACTGAATTCTATTCCTGAAACCAGTATTACACTATATAACTAACTAGAATTTAAATAAAAATTTGGAGGAAAATAAATAAATAAAATCTAGATCTCAAGTTATGTGATTTGTATTATACAGTTTTGATCCAAGATTAGGGCACCTACCACTATCCCACTGTAGGAAAATTATCTAAGAGAAAAAAAAGCTTCAAGTGCAGAAATTTCAAATTAGAAAATAAAAATAATGGTAGATACTATACCTACATATACAATCAGGTAATGTCCAACTCAGTTAACAGGATAAGCTTAAAATGAGTATATTGAAATAACTTTCCTAGAGGGTATTTCACAGGAAACACTGAAAAAATATAGGTCGTTGAAAATAATTTGTACTTTATTACTTTGCAAATTTGATCGAATGAAAATTAAAATGATACATATGTATGAAGAATGCCAATCAGCAAACAAATATTTATTAAAAGCCCACCAAATGCAAAGTTGTTTTGGAGAATATTATTCATTCTTTTATGATAGCTTTGCTAGTTTGGCACCCAATTTAAAAGTCATAAAAGTCATAAAAGACATTATAAAGTTACATAACCATAAAATTTCAGAAGTAAACAATAAAATCGTAGTAAGTATAAATTCCAATGCAATGGGGGAAAAAAAAGAAAAGCAAAACTAAAAAAAAAAAAAGATAAAAACTTAATCCTAAAAAAAGCAAGAAAGTAAAAAAAAAAATGGTAAAAGAGGATAATTAGAAGTTGGAAACAAGTTTAAATATAGCCATAATGATAGTAAATTTAAATAGACTAAATTCACCAATTGAAAAAAAGGAAACTGTCTAAGATACACAGGAAGCATGAGGACAAGGAAAAGTTTCAAGCCAAAGGATATTATGCAAATACTAATCAAATAAAAGGTGGCTTGGTTATATTAACATCAGACAAACAAAGATAAAAAGCAGCATTAAGAATAGAGAAGATTACTACATATATAATAAGTTCAATTTACCAAGAAGATATAACAATTTAACACATATGCACTGAATAAAAATAGCCTCAAAATGCATTTAAAAAGAAAATGACGAAACTGCAAGGAGAATTAGATAAATCCACCACTATAGTAAAGACTTCAACACGCTTCTCTATTTTATATGTCAAGCTGACAAAACAAACACACAAACATCAAAAATATAAATAATTTTAACAACACAATTAACAGTCTTGATCTATTGGCCATATATAAAATTCCGCATTAAAAATTAGAGTAATATTTTTTTTAAGGGCCCACGAAACATTTACAAATTTGACATGTACAAGGCCACAAAGTCAGTTTCTATAAATTTCAAAGAATGCATTTAACACAACCACATTCTCTAACCACAAGTTAGATGTTACTGAAAAAAAAGCTAAATGTATACAATTTAGGAAGTTAGGGGAAAAAAATAATAAACCACAAGGTAATTTCAAAGAAAACAGAAGAAAGGAAATAATAAAGAGAGAGAAAGCAGAAATAAAAAACCAAAAAGAGTAACAATATAGAGTTCTACCATGATGATGAAGAAAAAATTAAGGGAGTTCAAATAAATAATGTTATGAATAAGAAGGTGGTTATAACTCAAGACAGTAGAAATTAAATAGACAATAAAAACAGTATAATACATTTGCAAACTTGGATGAATGGACACATTTTTTAAAAACTTTCTAACACTGACTAAAGAAAGAGATAGTACAAACAGTCCTATAGCTATTAAAGAAGTAAACTAATACTTAAAAACCATCTCCAAAAGAAAACACAAGGTCCAGATGGTTTTATAGGTAAGATCTACTAAACTTCTACAGAAAAGATCATTCCAATCTTATACAAACTCTGGAAATAGGAAATATTTTTTTCTACTCATTCTCTGATGTTAGTGTAACTTTTTACCAAAAATAGGATCATGAAAATGTAAGAAAATCCACTCCAAATATAGATACAAAACTCCTTCACAAAATATCAACAAATCAAATCCAACAATGTATCAAAAAGATAATACATCATGATCAATTTAGGTTTATCCCAGGAATACAAAGGTTGTCTAACCCAGTTCTACACAGGAGGAGCTTGAAAGTCCTCACTTCAAACTGACAAGCAAAAAGCTGAACAGACTGAAAAATCAACAACTCTTCCTGGATCCATAAGAGAGGGGAGGACACAGGGCAAACTGCTTCCCTAAAATTGGAGAGACAAAGAGGTAAACAGGGAGTCACAGCTTAGCAGAACAGAGACTTGGAGGTAAGAATACCTGAACTGTGACCGAGGAACTGCTGGAGACTCAATGCGGACAGCTTTGAGAATTAAAAACTCCAGTGCAGGAACCCAGTCATAGGGGCCTTTCCCCACAATATTTTCAGATTTACCTCAAGGAGACAGACCAGATCGCCACACAAAATATTGGAGAAAAATCCTCTTGGGTTTCTGGCAGGGAGAGGGGAAAAGGAACCATTTTGAAAAATGCCAGAGCACTCTTCTCTTCTTAGTAAGGTCTGCTCTTAGGGGAAACTAGTTAACTAGAGCCTAACCTGCTGGGGTTAATGATAACCCCAGTATTATTATAATAAATAATCAAAGCCTAACAAACCTAGAAGAGGGAAATAGCCAACTATAGCCCACTCTGGCCATCCTATCCCACCTAAAGGGAAAGAAAAAACAAAACAAAACAAAACAAAACAAAACCCGAGGAACACTTCAAAAGGCCAGAGATGTAGGCTCACTAAAAGACTGAGACTTAATCTTAAGACTGTAGAATGCTTCCCCTCCCTCACAGCTCAGCACCACACTACTAGTTTAGTTAGAGCATTTCCTTTTACGTGGTACATCATCTATAGCTGGTAAAAGAACGACAATGCACACCAAAAGAGAAAAAACACAATTTGAAGAAACAGAGAAAGTTGGAATTAACAGACCAGGAATTTAAAACAACTATGATTAATGTAACTACAATTAATTAGGGGCGCTAATAAAGTACACAACATGTGAGAATAGATGGGCAATGTAAGCAGAGCACTGGAAATCCTAAGAAAGAAGCAAAAAGAACTGCCAGAGATAAAAAACAAACAACAAAATAAAAAAAAAAAAAACCAACACTGTAGCAGAAATGAAGAATGCCTTTGACAGGCTTATTAATAGACTGGACATGGCTGAAGAAAAATCCTTGACCTAGAAGATATATTAATAGAATCCTTGAAAACCAAAAAGCAAAGAAAACAAAGAATGAAAAAAAAGCCCTAAAACCAGAATATCCAAGGACTGTGGGATAACTACAATAGATGTAAGATAAGCATAATGGAAATCCCAGAAGGGGAAGAAAGAAAAGGAAAGGAGAGGAGAGGAAATAAAATAAAAATCTGAAATAATAATGACTAAGAATTTCCCTAAATTAATGTCAGACATCAAATCATAGATCCAGGAAGCCTAGAGGACACCAAGCAGGATAAATACCAAAAACAAACAAACAAACAAACCAAGCCAAACCAATACAAAAATCCTACAACCTAGACATATCATTTTAAAAATATAGAAAATCTGGGGCGCCTGGGTGACACAGCGGTTAAGCAACTGCCTTCGGCTCAGGTGATCCCGGTGTTCTGGGATTGAGCCCCACATCAGGCTCCTCCGCTGGGAGCCTGCTTCTTCCTCTCCCACTCCCCCTGCTTGTGTTCCCTCTCTCACTGGCTGTCTCTATCTCTGTCGAATAAATAAATAAAATCTTAAAAAAAAAATATATAAGGGGCGCCTGGGTGGCACAGCGGTTAAGCGCCTGCCTTCGGCTCAGGGCGTGATCCTGGCGTTATGGGATCGAGCCCCACATCAGGCTCCTCCGCTATGAGCCTGCTTCTTCCTCTCCCACTCCCTCTGCTTGTGTTCCCTCTCGTTGGCTGTCTCTGTCAAATAAATAAATAAAGTCTTTAAAAAAATATATAGAAAATCAAAGATTTTTTAAAAATCGTGAAAGAAGCCAGAGGAAGATAAACATCTTGCCTAGAGAGGAACAAAGATAAGAATCACATCCAACTTCTCCTCAGAAACTATGAAGCAAGAAGAGAATGAAGTGAAATATTTAAAACACTGAGAAGGGAAAAAAAAATCACCAACCCAGAATTCTGTACCCTGAAAAGTTATCCTTCTTCAGTGAATGAGAAATACTTTCTCAAACAAAAAGTAAAGGAATTTGTTGCTAATAGACCTGTCTAGCAAAAAATGTTAAAAGAAGTTCTTTGTAGAGAAGGAAAAAAATGTGAATCAGACACAAGGATCTACAGAAACAAAGGAAGAACACCAAAGAAGGAGTAAGTGAAGATAAAAGAAAAACTTTCATTTTTCTTAATCTTAGTTTATCTAACAGATAGTAGTTGTTCAAAATAGTAATAGCAATAATGTATTTCATGATGTATGTTTATGTATGTATCTTACGTGTCTATCTGCTTATGTTCAAGTGAAATGAACGACAGCAATGATACAAGGGACAGGAAGGACTTAGGGTTTTGTTATCATGATAGACACACTCCCTGTGAAGTGGTATAATATTATTTGAGAGTAGATTGGATTAGTTGTAAAAGTACATTGTAAACTCCAGGGTAACCACTAAAAAAAGTTTAAAAAAGAAGTATAGCTGATATGCTAAGAAAGGAGAGAAAATGGAATCATATAAAATGCTGAATTCAAACCACAAAAGGCAGAGAAAAAGGAAAAGATAAAAATAGGAACAAAGAACAAACAGAACAGTAAAGAATATGGTAGACATTAATCCAATTGTATCAATAATTGCTTCTAATGCCAGTATTCTAAATACATTAATTAAAAGACAGATTATCAGGGTGGATCAAAAAATATGACCCAACTATCTGTTGTCTATAAGAAATCTATTTAAAGACTCATAAGATTACAAGTGAATGTACGGAGAAAAACATACCACGCTAACACTGAACAAAAGAAAGCAAGAATAACTACTTTTTTTGGACGCAGCAGACTTCAAAGTAAGCAAAGGTATCAGAGATAAAGAAGAGCTTTACACAATGTCAAAGGAGTCCATTCCCCCTGAACAATCGTTAAGGCATATGTGCCTAACCAGAGAGAGTCAGAACATATGGGGCAAATGAAAGGAGAACTAGATGACAGAAATGAAAGGAGAACTAGATGACAGAAATGAAAGGAGAGCTAGATGACAGAAATGAAAGGAGAAATAGATGAATCCACTATTATAGCTGGAGACTTCAACACCCTTGTCTCAGAAAGGGGCAGATCCAGGAGGCAGACAGTAAGGACACAGCTGAACTCAACCACACCACTGATCAACTGGATACAACGGACATCGATTGACTACTTCAACCAACAATAGCAGAATACACACTCTTCTCAAGTTGAACGTTCACCGAAATAGACTCCATTCTGGGTCATAAGACACACCTGAAAGACTGGTGGGGTTTTTTTGTTTTGTTTTTTTAAGATTTTATTTATTTGAGACAGAGAGAGAGACAGAGCACAAGCGGAGGGGGCAGCAGGCAGAGGGAGAAGCAGATTTCTCACCGAGCAAGGAGCCTGATGTGGTACTTGATCCTAGGACTCTGGGATCATGACCTGAGCTGAAGGCAGATGCTTAACTGACTGAGCCACCCAGGCATCCCAAAAAATTGTTTAATATTAGGACATTTCCAAGTGTTATCTACTGTATTAGCAGGTTAAAGGAGAAAAAATACATGATAACTCAATAGATGAGGAAAATGTACTTGATTTAATCAATATTCATTCATGATAAAACTGTTAGTAAATTAGCGCAGCAGGGAACCCCCTAACCTGATAGACGGAATCTACAAAAACCCTAAAACACCAACCTAAATAAACTCATGCAGACATTCTTTTCAAAATCAGGAACAAGGTGTGATTTTTTACTATCCTCATTAACCAAAACACAGAAAGCAGTAAGAATGAACAGGAGGAAAGAAAACTCCTGTTCGCAATGATATGACTGTCTATATAAAAAAAACCCCAAAAACTAAAAGGAAATTACATGCCAATTAATAGATATAACAGAAAAATATTTGGGTGGATATAAGATCATTATACAAGCCAACTGAATTTCTTTCTTTTTTTTAAAAAGATTTTATTTATTTATTTGACAGAGAGAGAGAGAGAGATGGTGAGAGAGGGAACACAAGCAGGGGGAGTGGGAGAGGAAGAAGCAGGCTCATAGCGGAGGAGCCCGATGTGGGGCTCGATCCCAGAACGCCGGGATCACGCCCTGAGCCGAAGGCTGACGCTTAACCGCTGAGCCACCCAGGCGCCCCTAGTCAACTGAATTTCTAAACACGAGCAACAAACTATTAGGAGAGCACAAGTTTAAAACAAATGCATTTACACCAGCAATGAAGATGAAAGTGTCTATAAATAAAGATATTCTTATTTGTAGGAAATTATAACATGTTACTGAAAGACATTTTTTAAAAGATCTAAATAAATGTAGAGATAACTTAATATTGTTGAGGATAGTCAATTCTCCAAATTTATTTACAGGTTTATTACAACTATAATCATAATCTGATGACTCGTGTGTGGAACTTAAAATGCTGATCATAAAACAGACTAAAGGACAAAGAATAGCTAAGTCCTTTCTAAAGAAAAATAAAGAGACTTGAAGAGACTTAGAAGATATTAAGATTATAAAGATAGAGTAATTATAAGAGTATGATGTTGATGGAGAGGCAAACAACTGCCCAATAGAACAAAACAGAGAGCCCAGAAACAGACCTGTGTTTATATGGAAAGGAACTCTGTAATATGATGGGTAGCATAGCAGCACCCTGGGGAAATTCAACATTTAATAAATGAACTAGGAAAACAGGGCTATCTACATGGGCACACATATACATCATAAATAAAAATAAATTCCAGATGGATTAATATCTTAAATTGTCAAAAGACAACTTCAAAAGAAAATTTTCAGTTTTTGGAATTCCAGGGTAAGTAAGGATTTCTTAAATAAAAGGAAGTGATCTGGGATGCCTGGGTGGCTCAGTGGTTAAGCGTCTGCCTTTGGCTCAGGGCGTGATCCCGGCGTTCTGGGATCGAGCTCCGCATCGGGCTCCTCCGCTATGAGCCTGCTTCTCCCTCTCCCACTCCCCCTGCTTGTGTTCCCTCTCTCACTGCCTGTGTCTCTGTCAAATAAATAAATAAAATCTTAAAAAAAAAAAAGTGATCTGCATTAAAGAATGATAAAATTCAACTACATTAAAATTAAGAATTGTTCCTCAAAAGATGGCTTAAAAAAAAATCACAAACCAGACAAAATATTTGCACACTTACAAATGATACAAGTTAATATAAAAAATCTACTAAGAAGTCCTTAATAAATAATAAAAAAATCAACATGGAAAAGAAAAACAACTCAATTAAAACAACCCAGGAGAAAACCAGATATAGCCAAAAAACAAATGAGAGATGCATAATCTCATTTTGTAAATAGAGAAATGAAAATCAAAACCATGAGATACCACTGTACACCAAATCAATTAGCAAAATAAAAAAAAGTGACAAAACCAAGTTGTGGATCAATGTGATTACTTCGTGATTGTATTAATTTACACTCCCACTTTGGAAAACAATTTGAGGTTGTCTTGTAAAATTAAACATTCCATTCCTAGGTAGGCTATGCACCCCAGAAAAGCCCAAGGAGACATGTTTCAGAATGTTCAAACCAGCACTGTTAACAACAGCAAAACTGAAAACTTAAATGCCCATTAACAGAAAAAGGGATAAATTATGGAACAGTCATATAATGGATTACTATATAGCAGAAAATTGAGCACCAGCTACATGTAACAACATGGATGAATCTTAACATAATGTCGACTGAGAAAGAAATAGCAAATCCTAATCCCATATCCAGATGATATCCTTTTTTATCAAGTTTAAAAGTGGGTAAAACAAATTAAATGATATATTATTTTGGCATTTATATTTGTGATAATTTTTTGTTTAAAGCAAGGCATGATAAATATAACATTCAGAAGAGTGGCTGCCCCGGTAAGGTGGGCAGGGGGACAGAATGGAGAGGAGTATACACAGATCTAAGTTACCGGGAGTCTTTCAATTTTGGGTTGGGTGGTGGGTTTATGGATATTTACTTATTATTAAGTAAGTGAATAAAGAAAAGGAACCAAACATGAATCAACAATGATAGTGTGTCACAAACCAAGAATTACAAAAATAGAATTCTCCCCCTCCTTAGATTAGGTGAAGAGCCCTTGATGATGCCAGCGCCTGTGAAAAACTCTATCGCTGCAATTACTAACTTAAAATTATTTGTATGTGTCTGTGTATCCCAAGGAACCAAGAGCTAATGAAGGCTGTGTTGTCATTATCCTTCTATCACCAGCTTCCACCACAGTGTTTGGTTCATACAGGTTTATTGAATGGATAAAATAATAAATATGAAACTGATTCATCAAGAAATGTCAAAGGAAAAACAAAAACATCTCAAGGTATCAGCTATTTATTTGGGAGACAGAATTAAATAGAAAAAAAAACCTAGAACGAATCTAACATATAATTGACCTGAGAAAATAAAAACTTGGATTCCCGACTTCGTATTTTGATCCCTTCCTCTTCCCTAAAAGTCTTTGTATTTTATTTTTAATACAGCATATTCTAGAAAATTCTGTTTCTAAATGGTCAGCAAAATTTAAGATAATTCCAAGATCAAATTAGGAAGTTATAAAAATCAGAAATAGTCTATAAGCTCTATTTAAAAAATAAATAAATAAATTGGCACATTTAGAAGTTAGAGGACCAGACTAAAACATAAGGAGAAATTAAACAGCACTAAAAATATGAAATATGAATTACTTTGCCTGTTGTTTTCAATATGGTAAATCCTTTTATAAAACACCATTACAGGGGCGCCTGGGTAGCTCAGTCGGTTAAGAGTCCGACTCTTAATCTCAGCTCAGGTGTTGATCTCAAGATCGTGAGTTCAAGCCCCACACTGGGCTCCACACTGGGCGTGAAGCCTACTTAAAACCAGGGCAAACCAAAACCACCACCACCACCACCACCACCCACCATTATATTCAGCTGGAGTGGTACAAATTAATTGATATTATTGGTGTTATTAAAATGCCTTGTGGGGGAACAAAGAAATTTTAGGGTAGAAAAAAGGGCTTAATCAAAGACTGGGAGATGACTGATGTATTTAACAGGGAATTAAATGACTTAAGGAGTAATTCAGTTAGCCAAAGGAGGTTAATATAAAAGGATACTGTACTAAGGACAGAACATAAGGACATGAGTAGAATTCTAGCAGGTGAATTTTGAGTTAACCTATAGGAAGAAATCCCTTACTGTGCAGGTGTGAAAGAGTCTTCTAGTCTAGGTAGCTAACGAACTTGATACTCACATTTCAGAACGTAATTGCGAGAGCCCTTTCCAAATTGTGAGATTTCTGTAGGTGTTCCACAAGATGGGTTTGTGAAATGTGCAAAGTAAGGGATTAAGCAAAGCTGAAGAGTTTTTTGGTTGCAAGTTTTCTGAGACGCTTCGTCATGCTAGTTTTGTGAATCCCAAAAAGAGGTTTATACATAATGCAGTATTTCCCAAATTTTGTGACACCACTGTGAAGTGTCAGATCACTTAGGGCAACAAGAAAACAGCACGTGCTGCCCAGCAGCTTCTGGAAGTTCCTGCTGGAAGCACTCCTGTTCTGCAAGAGATCTTACTGTTCTGAGATCGCTCACAATGTTTCCTCCAAGAACCACAAAGCCATCGTGGAAAGAGAGGCCCAGCTGGCCGTCAGAGTCACCAAATCGATCCCAGGCTATACAGCGTGGGAAGTGAATAGATAGCTCGCGTGCACACTTTGTGGTAAATAAATCCTTGACAACTCTGGCGGCAGGAAAAAAAAAAAAAGACATGGACACGGGTTCCGTGCGTGTAGGGGTGGGGAATGTATTTTTCCCTCAAAATGTATTCGTAAAGTGACGAGACAGCGGGCCTGGATGCTGCTATCTTTAGAAGGGTCAGCTTCCAAGGCTGGCCCTTCGCTGGCATCTGGGAACTCGACCTGTGGAACGTTCCCTACAATGTACTGCCTGCCTGGAACACTGAATCCTAATGTACCTGCTTGCCCAGATCGCCTGTAATAAATAACATGAACACCTAGTTTCCTTCTGGGTCTGGAATTTAGGTAGCTGTGGTTGGGTGTGGAGGGTGTCTACATAACCAGCCCCCAATAATAATGCTGGATTTTGAATCTTAAGCAGGCTTCTCTGGACAGAAACACTACACAAGCGTTACTGCATTTTCTTGCTGAAGGAAGGAGTACGTTATACGGCCCATGCTGGGAGGGAGAATGTTGGAAGCTTATATATACTTAGAATCTTCCAGACTCTGTCTGATGCGTCTTATCCTTTGTCATAATTACAAGTGAATCTGAGTTCTGTGAGTCTTTTTAGGGAGTCATCAAATATGTGGGAAGGTTGTGCGACCTCTGAAACAATACAGTTGATGTCTGAACAACGTGGGAATTAGGGACATGGACCCCCCCCACATCCCGTGCAGTTGAAAATCTACATTAAGCTTTTAACTCCCTAAAAACTGACTAATAGCCTACCATTGACCAGAAGGCTTACTGATAGCATAAATAGGCAAGTAACACATATTTTGTACGTTGTATGTATTATATATTATCTACTTACAATAAAGTAAGCTAGAGAAAAGAAAATGTTATTAAGAAAATCATAAGGGGGGGTGTCTAGGTGGCTCAGTCAGTTAAGTATCTGCCTTCAGCTCAGGTCATGATCTTAGGGTCCTGGGATTGAGCCCCACATTGGGCTCCCCGCTCAGCGGGGAGTCTGCCTCTCCCTCTCCCTCTGCCCCTTCTTCCGCTTGTGCTCTCTCCCTCAAATAAATAAAATCTTTTAAAAAAATATTTAAAAAAAAGAAAATCATAAGGAAGAGAAAATTTACAGTACTGTAAATTTATAGTACTGTACTTATAAAAAAATCTGTATATAAGTGGATCTACACAGTTCAAACCCTTATTCAAGGGACGATAATTCATAGCTTTTTATTTATTTCAAGTTTAGGAAATCAAAGGAAGAAAACAGTAAGCCAGATCATCTAAGGAGATATGGATAAAAACTTAGAGTTTTAGATAAAAAGATGTCTTCTTTGCCAACTCTTATTTGCATATGCATGTATGTACTATTTTTTTTTTTAAGATTTTATTTATTCATTTGACAGAGAGAGAGACAGCCAGCGAGAGAGGGAACACAAGCAGGGGGAGTGGGAGAGGAAGAAGCAGGCTCCCAGCGGAGGAGCCTGATGCGGGGCTTGATCCTAGGACCCTGGGATCACGCCCTGAGCCGAAGACAGACGCTTAACAACTGAGCCACCCAGGCACCCCTGCATGTATATACTATTGGGCTAGCCTTAGAGGTGCTTACATCTTCTATACATATACATACGCATACCAGTGAAGTGTTACAGGCAGCGTTAACAGATGGACGGAAGCGCACACAGAAGAAATGCGCAGTCCTACTTGGGACTATGGAATGTATGGGCCAGGAAAAGTTTTAAAAAGAAGCAGCTTAAGATGAATGTTGAGTTGAGGTGGCCAACAGGATGGTGATGGTGATAGGAGGGCATTTCAGGTAGAGGGCACCGAGTGAGTAGAGCAACAGAGGCATTAAGTGTATTCAGAGACACTCCAAATAGGTCTGCTGTCGAGAGGTCCAGCAATTTCTGGCAGCAGCCACAACAGAGAATGCCCTACATACCAGGCAAAGGAGCTGGAGTTTTTGTCTCTCACAAGCACTGGAGAGCCCCTGGAAGCGGCTGTGATGAGGACACAGTTGGAAGCAGCTGGAGGACCGTTTGAATAGGAGACCAGGTGAAAGGCAATGAGGTAATAGCAGTTGAGTGAAGAGTAGGGAAGACCACCATTTTATTTATTATTAAAAGAAAAGATTAAATATGGCACTGATCATTCAGAATCTCAGCAGATTACAGTAAGACACAGTCACAGAACACTACAGGACAGTCCCCAACTGTCCCCTGCTATGTGAGCAGCACAAATAACGTGCAATAACTTTGTGTTTCTAATTTTATTTTTTCAATTTTATCTTAAGCAGAGCTCTACATTCCTTGAGCATCACCAATTGCTAAAAGGGGAGGCAGACTACACGTGTCAGGAAACAACTACCTTTGCTGAGAAATTGCTCCAGACGATCTCCATGTAGGAAAGAAAGAAGTGAGGTAAAGAAGGAGTCTAATCTCATTAGCGCTGAGGGAAGGGAAGCGTCACATTTTCTGCTTTACGTTTATTAGTTCATAGTTGTAAAAGCAGAAACTGGCTTTGAGTACTTGGGATAAAAGGTATAAAGCAGAAAGTCAAAGAGCCCTGAAACAAATTCCATTTTATGTTTTATAATCCCCCTTGTTTTAGAAACTAATGAATGGCAAATAACAGACATGTGTCACTGGAATTACGGACAAGATTGATTTTGTCAGTAAACCAGGTTTGGGGTAGATGAACAATGGGATTGAAGTTCACTTTAAAGTTGTATTTAAAAACGTACCCCACTGTTAGTCTTCAAATTATAGAAGTGTCTGAGAGTTAGAGATCATCTTGACATGTGACATTAAGTATTAAGCTATTTATAAGAAAACAGCTTTCTTTAAAAAAAAACAAACAGGATTTTAAACCTATGCACAGAATTAGACTCAAGTCCACTTTAACTTCTTGATCTCAAGGAAAAGGAGTACATTTGAATAATAACAAAAAGCTGCTATTGCTAATTGGTAGCTCAATCAAGTTTTAAAAAAAGTAAGTTGCATTCTTCAACAAAATATTCAAAATGAGTGACCACTACTTTAAAGCACACCATCTTAGAGTGTAGTCACTTTGTCATATGACACACGTGGAAGTGAACATCAGTCACATCCGCACACAGGAAATTTCTTTTCGTTCTATTCCCATGCAGTGCATGCAGCTAAATATAGTTTGTGAAAAGCAACCTGCTTTACAATGCTTAGCACTTAGAGTTCAGTAAGTTTAAAGAAGGATTAACTGTTAATAGGAAAGGTGGTTAGCTGTGGAAAAAGAGGACCTGGCAAATTCATCATAAAGAAAAAATAAAATAATGAAGGAACATACTGAATTACCTCATTATTCTATCACCTATTGTTGTTCCTCTGATATTAAATCTAGTGAAGGGAACACAATAACTAAAGTCACTCACAAAGACTTCAAAGAACCAAATATTTAAAGCATTAAGGTCACCACTTTAATCGTTAATCACCTAAATCTAAGAAAACTTTTGTTTCTCTTTGTGATTTAAGGTCTTATGTGAGAGTATGTCATTCAACTAAATGTATGAGGAAATTAAAGAAACAGAAACACTCACTGAAGACAGAGCAGAAGGAAGACTTTGCACTTAATCCCTTTTATCTTGAAATAGATGAGAACCGAAGCAGTCACAGAGTGTAGGGCGCTGCACTGACGCACAGCACCAAGGCCATCCCCTGCAAACACCTACATTATGCTCCCCAGGGCTGTGCTGCTCTTTTCAGAAAAAATCATTAAGCCCTGAGCTGACTCACTTGTCCTAACCATACACTGCAGAGCAAGCAAGCAAACAGTAACAGAGCTTTTAACTCTCTAGGAGTTCATTTCTTTCTCTACGGTTACTTTTTTTTTTTCTCTCTGCAATTTTCTTGAACAAAGAATACACTCGAATCATTAGAAATACGGAGAGTGATTGTGATGATGACTAAAGAGATGATGGCAAATTTAGAACACACGAAGAATTCTGACTTCACACATCAAGGCTATGTTCCACAGAGTCCAGACTAGGTAAATGGAACCACATTTCTATGCACATAAAAAAACTTTTTAAAAAGTGGTTAACAAGTAAGATCTTTCATATTTATGGAAAAAATCTTTAGAGCCTCTTGAGTGAGTCCATAACTAAAAACTTTCAAGACTATGTGAGAACTTCTTCAGGAAGCTCACTTAAATGCTTCTCACAGAGCAAAAAACCTCTTGGGTTTGGCAAAAGAAAGAGCTACCAGCCAGGCCATCATACGATTTACCGTAAGATTGATTTGGCACTGGGGAAACAGTTTATGTGAAGACCGTATAAATAGAAAACCATACCATGTTCCTTTCATTCCAAGGGCACACGTTTACATTTCTAAATCCAGTACATAAAATCACTAAGGGATACACACACTACTTTTATTTATTGTTTTTTTAATACCATCATTGGAAAGTATGTGTTTAAACGATTCTTTCTTTCTTCAATTTAGTTTCCATTTAAAGTTCTATGCTCTTGCCCTAGACAAAGTTAAAGGGGATCAAATATGTGGTGATTTAGACACTGATTTCATTGTTTTAAACTCTGTATATCTACCAGTAGAGGCATTTTACCACAGACTACAGTTGTGCTTCTCTAAGAGTAACTCGCTATAGAATAGGAATCAGCAAACTATGGCTCTTTGGACAAACCTGGCCAGTTGCCTGTTTTTTAACAGCCGGTAGGCAAAGAACAGTTTTTACATTTGTAAACAGTTACATTTTAAATGGTTATATAAATACCTACGTAAGAGCCTCCATTTTGCTTTATCTACTCCCTGGCTTTTTAGGAAAAAGTCGGCTGACTTCTGCTATAGACAGTCCCAGTTGTATTTGTACCGAGACCAGCTATCGTTAATGAGAACAGCATTCCATTTTAAAACATCTATGTTAGTTGTTAAGGCCTTTATTTTCTAAGACATTTCCTTCTCATGCTTGATCTCAGCCCAAAAGTGAAAACCCAAGTCATATTTATCTAACCAGATTATAAATGCAAATCTTTACAAAGAAATTATTACTTTGCATTGCAAAGAACTGTTTTGATATTTTTATTAAATGTGTGTCAAAAATGGCTTAGTTAACAAACTTTTTAGCTTTCATGTCAAAAATTAAATTTGGGGCAAAAAAAAATATGAGATCCACTATGTAATTCTTTATACACATTAAAGTACAGATCTAAGTATATACGTTTACCATTTTTCATATTAGGGCCATTTCTTTACTTCAACCAAACTAATCTCGACTGGGCTTCTCAAGCGGCAGCAATGAAGGAACTTTAAGACATGCGTCTTCTTAGTTGGGCACGTCATCGAAGTACGAAATGTATCCTTAGATACTAAGAACCAAATGGTACGATTTTTACAATAGAGCTTTGAAATCTTTTGTCCCTTTGGAAACAGAAATTCTCAGAAATCATAGCTTACTTACAAGCTGGTAAATGATTCTTTTCGTGTTCTTAAGAAGCAAAATATCCTCAACTTTCTCTCTTAAGAATAAAAGTCAACATACCTATTCTCCAAATAGAGAAGATAAATGGGCAGTTGTCTCAAGGATGAAGGATCCTTAGAAAGGTGCAGAAATATTAAAAATATATCTTATACAGGTAGTTCAAGACTTAATCAAGATGGTGCTAAGGAAGTTAGGAACTATAAAAATTATTTAGAAAAAAATCAGAAGGAAGATTTTTTCACGATTTAAAAATTTTTGGCAAATAGTTAGAAAAGAATAATGCCAATTTCAAAGAAAAACTGATGTAGTTGTGAAAGTCACTATAATCCTTTAGCATCACCTTGGAATGTACATACATGTAACACTGTATTTCACTTCACTTATTGATTAAAACTGTTCCATGGCTTATGGATTTGTCCTTGCTTCTTTAAGAAGTAAGTTTCTTAAAGGGTAAGAATTTTATTATTCTTCTATTATTCTTCAGTAAGTTCACCACTATGTTCTACAGAATAAAACAAAATAATATATGGGACAAACTAAGGCTATATTCCTGAACTGAATATACAGAATATTAAATAATATGTAATAAATAATTTTTAAAAATCAGGGAAGCCAATGTAGACCCAGAGGAGGTGTCAGATCTGGATCTAACCCTGAGAGCACGAACTTGAGAGTACACACATGCAGCGGGGTCAGCTCAAGGCCACTGTCCCTGATTTCCTTGCCTCTGAAACATTCTGCTCTAGGTTAGCACCTGGGCCTCCTGGAGCAACGAGGCTACTGGTGCCAACTATGTGGCAGATCCAAACCCTAGGCGAATCCCTAAAACATAAATCATTTAAGTATTATGAAAATGATAAATAAATGATCAAGCTCAATGGAAAGATATTATAGTTTCAGGTCATATCTTCAAACTAGGGATAATACGCCACAAGAAGTTTTAGGTTCTCTAGGACCCACTCTCCCCACCAAATCCTCCTTCTCACTGATGTTATACTACTGTGTTTAAAAAACCAAACAAATAAAAAACCTTTTTAGGTCTAGAATATATAAAAACTCTGCTTAGCACCTTAGTTTCCTCAGCTATAAAGTAGGCTTGGTATAAAAGTGTTATAATTAGCTTCGATAGAAGATGCTAAATAATTAGGATTATTTTGCAAGTATCTAATATCTATTAAAAATATATTAATTTCTTATTTAAACAAATAAACCTGGTAAATGATATGGTCCATTTTACTAGGAAGTGTATACTTAAATTTTATTTTCAATTATGACCTCCGCATCACTTTAAGTTACATAAGTACAGAAAAAAACAAGGACATATATTCACTTATATAAATAGAAGGCCATAAATGTATAAGCCTAAAATAATTATAGACTCTCCACCCTGGATTTTAGAAACCATCAATTTGATTTTCAAATTGTGCTATGCTTGCTAACCTTAATTGTACACGTGAAGTGGTGATGATATCCCTCTGGGTCTGGAAAGAAACAACTAAGTTTAACTTGTCTAAAATAGAGACGAAAAATGCTAAAGACTAACGTGTGGCAGGTAAAGAGAAGATGTTTGGTTAATTTCTAAGTACAACTAATGGGAGGGATTGCGTCCTTTACATTTAAAAACAATGCCATTGCCTAATAAGCATTCTGACTAAATATAACTAAAGGAAGATTTGCAACTAAAGATACATAACTAAATTATAAATAAATATCCTCTCCTAGTTACAAAAGGCAGTTTTGCTGAACTCAAGCAGTACTGTTTGGGATTTTCGCTTGTCCTCGGTCAGTCCTCATCCCTAAAGCCATTCTCACTGTAATTGGTTTTAAAGTCTGAGTAGCCACACAGACATCTTGGTTGCTTAACACAGCTGTCGTTTACTTAGTGCTTTCAAACTGGACAGGTCCTAGGACTGAACAATTGGTGGATTTTTAAAATTTCTCATAACCATTCTAGATAGTCATAGCCCCGTTTTATAGATAAGGAAACTGAACTTTACAAAAACATTAAGTAATTTAAATGAGGAAATACAGCTAAGTAGTAAAACCAGGATTCAAACCCACATAATAATGTTCTTGATCATTAATTTATCACTAAAGAATGGCACTGTTATATCATCTTTTTATTATATTTCTCACTTGACCTAAACATCAGAATATTTCATAAACAGTATATTGAGCATGGAAATATGTGAAATGGTTCTTCACACTTGTTTAAGCTTAGGAACTTAAAGATAAAATTTTATTCTCTGGGAAAGGGCAGAGCTTATAATGAAATAAGATAGCATTATCTGCAGAAACAGCTTTTAAAAAGTATGGAATGCAATACGCTTTGAAAGATTTGTTTTATCTACTAAAAAATAAGATATATTCGTATGATCACACAAAATAAAAAATGAGAAAACTATATGAACATGTGAGCAATTCTTTATTGTAGTTACGTTGGTTATTTGGTGTAATTTTTCATTTTCTAAACTGAGTTATTTAGTAGAAATCACAGAAAAACATAAGGTTCTCTAAAAGAGAACTTCTATCACACTACCTTAACCCAGGGTCAGTAGAAAAACAGAACATTAAAGAAACTGAATGTTAAATGAAACAAAACTGATAAAGGCCAGGCTGTCTACAGGGCAGTCTGATGGCTAAATATAACCCTGACTTCATACATAGCCTGTTGGTCGTTCTCAACATTCCTTTCTCTTGGTCTGTAAATTGAGGAGCAGCAAGTCTCAACGCTGGAGAGACAGAGCAGTGAGACTTTGTATTCCCCTCTTAATGCAGTTTGCTCAAAGAATGTAATACATAAAATCATTTACAGTTTAAAAAACTCTGAGTTCATATGACTGAGACACCCTTAGAGAAAGCAACTGTAAAAAACGGAGAGATTCCTTTATGTAACTTCAAAGTCCTGTGAATTGTATTTTTTATAGTTCATTTTAATCAAAAATTTACCAACCTATCACCAGGTCCGGCTCGATACCTTGCACCTGGGATCAGGACTGGGTCGTCATCACTGTCATCTGTGTCCTGGAGAGCAGAGTCCCTGGCTAATGTTTCCTCGTGAGCCAAAGGCCCGATGGCTTCTGTTTGTGACTGAGGCTCAGGATTGGTGGTATTTTGATCGGGAGCACCTTCAGTGCTGGTTTGATCTGAAGTTCCTGGTTCCTTGCCTTGTTCAGACGAAGTGGATTCTTCTGGAACCCCACAAGAGCTATCAAGATTGAAGTCATTTCTTTCTCCTGAGCTGGAATCTGATGGCTCAGATGTGAATTTATCTGATTGTGCTGTCAGAAAATAAGGTGAAACAGTTGGTCTTGTCAGCAACATTGTTTAATCTAACTGGAAGCTCTCCCTGTAGGGAGAGAATTCCGTAACACATCTATTTGGAAATGGCCTCTAACTCAGGAGAGGGTAACAAATTATGGCTTATTTTCTCACATGAAGCAATTATCTAAACAGAACAAGACAACTCACCTGCATCTATACGGTTCTGAGTGTTTTCTGAGGATGTACCTTCCTGATATGTTGTCACATCCTCTGATGATTCTTCAAGAGCTTCTGGGAAATAAATAGACCAAATTACCATTAAATCCAATTTTTTAAAAATAAAAATAAATACCAATTGAAAACTCTAGCTTTCCTCTTATAAGTAGCTCCTGATCTTTTTTCAATCACAGAATCTTCTGACACTCAGATATATCCTCCCCTCAGTATAATGCAAATATATATGTACAAACCAAATTGTACAAACACTATCAAGGATGGATGAGAAATCCTGCCCACTGCCTCCTCCCAAAGCCCACGCATGGACCTTCATGAACTCTTCGTTTAGAATTTCTGCTTTCAATCACCCCTCACAACTGACATTACTTGGTCTTGCCTTTTTGCTAAACTTCACAAAATCTAAACTTAAAACTGAGTATTTTTCTATCCCTTCATTATGTAACTGGTATAATCCCAACTATCATGAATAGTAAAGTTGACCCTACTATAAATTCTGTTTTGGCCACTGAAAATATTTATTTCTGGGATTTAACTCCAAGACCATTAGGGATCAGTCTTTTTTGTTCCTGACTGCACATCCGCTCACCAGACAGTTCTTTTACACATATTTAATTCTTGTAAACTGCTACATTGAGGTACCTATTCATTTAATAAGAAGTAGAATTCATTTATTCCTTCATTTACCAAGTATTTATTGAAAATCTGCATTTCTAGGCTCTGTACTAGACACTTATTTCATATAATGGTCATGAAAAATATTCTAGGAAAGGGTTCTGAAAAAGTCCCTAAATGGCATTTCCTGTATGAAATAAGATTCACTCATAACCCATTCAAATTTTATTCCTTTTTTCCCTTTACAAGCCACCTATAGTCTTTGAAAAAATCAAGGCGGATACTATGGATTTTGCTGCTAAGTATAAAAAGATCATTCAAACTAACATTTACATCTCACATATTTTCAGTGCGATGACCACCGGCCTGGCCTCTGTGTCCACAGAGAGACACTGTGCTTCACTGTGACTCCCCATCTAAAATGTGTAAGGCCCCCGCCATTTGCATTTGCTATCTGTTCATCAATAGTAATATCTGGACTACTGCGGCAAAGGGAATTTATTAAAAACAAGAAATAGAACTGCTGCCGCAAAGGAACAGAAAAGCAGGTGGACATCGAACACTGGGTTTTCATAATGATGAAAGCAAAACAACACCCTTACTTGTGTCACTGTCCCCCGGTGGCTGCACAGAGCTCTCTGGGGCCAAGGGTCCCTCCTGACCCTCGGATTTGCAATGGCTCCCATTTCCTCTAGAACTTGAGGCAGTACTGCTCCTACCATCAGAACAAAATAAGTGGTTCCACCAAGAAGTTAATAAATACGAACTTTTAGGATGATTTTTACATTTTACAACTAGAGAAACAAAAAAGTCACACCAGAAATAAAATATAGGATTTATTAATTTAGTAGTACTTGTAAAACACCACTTTCAAAGATCAAGGTGATTATTCTAATCCCCTTTAACCTTAAAAAAGAGATTTAAAAATACAAAAGGACCACCACTTCTTCACGATTTTGATGCTTCTATAATCAGGTATATATTTCTATTGAATTTTAATTTAATTACATAGACCCCCTTCTTGTCCTCCCCACAGATGGTTCACCGCATCCCAATTCTTCCTGGTTTTACAGACTTTGATCATATGTCCTTTCAGACTTTGTTGTTCTAGGCTATTTTTAAATTAATACTTGAAAAGAGACCCGGATAGTTCTTTGGTCCTTGAACTGCCCTCTGTGGATCACTTCCACTTCCGGGTTCCTGTTCAAATATGGCAGGTGACTGATCACTATGGTTTTGTAGAAGGCTAGGATAATGTTTCATGTTTTAGTTTTAATACCTACCTGATAATGACTATAATTCTGTCAGCATTTTTGGCTAGAGCAGAATACTAGATGGATTTAAATAATTTTCAATGAATATTCTGTGATAAATCATGGCCTATGTGTAAGGTGGGGTTTGAATGGGAAAGAAAATAGAGGAAAATGTACAACAATCTAAGATTAAAATTAAATTCATAGAAATGCAATAATTTCTTAGATTTAGAATAAATGTGAACAAGAAAAAAAAAAGCTTAACAATTACAGTACTTACAGACATATAGCAGTGACTCAATAAACAATGCAGATTATCATGGACTTTTGGCCAAGATTTTATAGAAACTCTTTTAGGTTAACTGCAAAAGTCAATTTGATTTTTTTTAAAGGGCACCCATGTATAATATGATTTTTTTTTTTAAAGAATGTATATCTACATGGGTATATATGCAGAGAAAAATGTCAGAAAGGCTATGCACCAATGTTAAGCGTCATCTCAGTAGGATTATCTCCAAGTGAGTTTTTCCATACTTTTCTCTAGGTTCTGAATTGTTTTTTTCAACGAACATGTTGTTTCTTTTTAACCAGAAAGAAATATATAGCAATTTTGGTAAAGAGAAGCCAATGTGATATAGAAATCCTTTTTTTCCATTGAGAAAGCTATGATACAGGCATAAATAAAATGCTCAGTGTATAATAGTTATGATAATTGAAACATGGTACTGATGTAGGAAAACAGAGCCATTAGTGGAAAAGACAATGTAACCAAGTAAATATATTTAGCATATGTTAATATGGCATTTTAAATCACAGAAAAAAGAATAAATTGTTCAATAAATGGTACTAAGACAAAGGAACAGTCATGTGGAAAAATTAAGCTATAGCTCTACGTCATACTTCATGGCAGAATAAACTGTAGAAGGATTAAACACGTATTTTTGATATAAAATCACAGAACTGTAAGAGGAAAATAAGAAGAAGCTTTCCCCCTAATCCTGGGAAGGACAGGCTTTTCTAAGCATGAGCTCACAGGCTGAAACCATAAAGCAAAACTACCGTAAGTAAACTGAAAGACAAACAACAAACTGGGAAAAATACTTGCAACAGATGAAAGACAAATGGTGTCATCCTCACTTAATTCTGTAATAAATAAATAGTTCTTATAAATCAATAAGAAAAAGATAAACACTGCAGTAGAAAAATGGGCAAAGGATACGAAAGGCAGTTTACAAACGATGGTAACGTAAAGCTGGCATGTGGGCCTATCACGGGCCCGTCAATGTGCCAAGTGCTATGTACTTTTCCTGTGTGATCTCATTAAATCTTCCCAACAAACCTCTGAAGTAGGTTCTCTTAAATATGCCCGTTTTCAGATGAAAACACTGAGATTCAGAGAGGTTCAACACCTTGTCAAGTTTAACATCCGAGCTCTTAGTGTGCTCTACTGCCTCATTCTGTCATCAAAGAAACTAAAATAAAAGCAAGACTCCATACTGGCAGAGATGAAAAAGACTGCATACCTTCCTGAATTCTCCTTTTACCATTTTTTTCCTTTTTTCTTTCATAATCAGAAAAAAAAGCTATTTTTTGATAAAGAAATAAGAAACCAATGAATGAGAGAATGTAATTCATGGTCAGTTTTTAGAGAAGGAAAAGTCGCATTCAAAAGAAGAGTGGGACTAAAGATCTTTGCTAAAAAAATGCTCCGGTGAGATGCTTTATAAAAAACCAGCCTTTTCTGTACAGAAACATGAGAGTAGAATAGGAAAGACATTAAGAATAACAATCTTCTATGATCTTAAATTATGTATTAAGAAAAAGGGTCACAGATATCATGCATGATTATAAGACGTTGAGTTCAAATGCTAGGGCTCATAAAGAAATTAGAAATTCTACTGACTGTTCAGCCTTCAAATATGTATCGAGAATCCAATTTCTTCTTACTATCTCCACTGCCCTCTCCCCCTCTCCCACCTTTCTTACTGTCAAAGTCTTTCAACTGGTCACCTGGCTTCTACCTATGGCCCAGTCTGTACACAGCCATCAGAGACATCCTATATCCTTTTAAATATGCTCCTCACTTACCTGGCTGACCTTCTTTGCTACTACTTTCTCTTTTGGTCATTCCACTCCAGCTACACGGGTTTTCTTAAAGTTCCTTGAATGTACTCTGTCTGTTCCTGCTTCAGGGCCTCTGAACTGGCTTTCTCTCTGCCTACAATGCTCTTCCTCCAGATTTATGCATGGCTTCCTCCTTCTTACCCTTCAAGTTTCTGTCCAAACACCATCTTCTCAATGATGCCTACCCTTGCCCTAGGCCTCCCAATCACCCCTTACTTGCTCTATTTTCTCCCATAGCACTTAGTACCTCCTACCATACTATACAATTCACTTATTTACTCTGCTTATTGTCTGTCTTCCCCTAGAATGTAAGTTCCAAGAGGACAGGGTTTTTTTGCCAGTTTTTTTCACTGATGCATCCCCAGTGTCTAGAATAGTCTCTGGAACATAGAAGGATTTCAATAATATTTGAAAATACTACTTAATCAAAGATTTTAATGTAAAATACATACACATATAAACACAAATGGAAACCAGTGAATTGGAATAAATAATATCACATATCAACATATAATTATATATTAATAAATAATATATAACTACATATTATTTATATATTATACCAGCATATAATATATAATAATATACGACTGAATATATTAATATAATAATATATTAATTACATAACATAATTAATATATTGGTTATCAGATTATTACATATTAATCATATAATTATATTAATATGTAATTATTTATATATTAAGAAAGATTATATTACCTATATATTAAATCACATTAATATAGAAATAAATTTAAATACAAAATTTTGGATGCTGTCCCAAGCAAAAGGCCATGAAAAGAATATAAGAGGCTCACATAACTTGGTTTTTTTAAAACATAACATTTAACTAGATTAATGAACCATAAGTATAATCAGAAATGTCATTAAAGAGAACCTAGACAAAATATAAAGTTCAACCTTACTAGGAATCAATTAAATAAAAATGACAATTATTTTAAGATCAAATACACAAGTTTAAAATAAATGAATATACTGATATTGAACACTGGCCTGGGGACTGCAACATGTGTGCGTTTTCCTATGCTGCTGGGAGAAATGTAGTCACAGAAGAGCCCTTTGAAAATAATTTGGCAACATTCTATGACCTAGATAGTATTCACTTCTAAAAATACATCTCGAATCAATAATCTTAAAGGTAGGAAAAAGCTTGTAAACAAAATATTTATCATTTTAAACAAAGGTAAACAAATTCACCACCTGATGAAAGGGAAATGGTTAAGTAAACTATGGTAAATCTAACTGATGGTATATTACACAGCTTTTAAATTTGTATTTATGAAAATTAAGTAGAAATGTGGAAATATTTATTATGGAGTTAGGCCAAATAAATGCAGGAGAGAACAGAATATGTTCAGTATGATTTAAAACTACATTTTAAAACCCAAAACCATACATACATATATGTACATTAGGACCAAGACTGCAAAAAAGCTCCAAAATGTTAGGTTTATTTTTTAGCACTAATGGTCTATTGGTGATTAATTATTTTTTTTATCTTTTGCATTTTCTATCAGAAGAAATATTCCAGGACCAACAACATCAGCGTCTCCTGGGAACTTTTTAGAAATGCAAATTCTCTAATCCCACCTCAAACTTAATCAAGAGTGGGGCCCACTAACCTGTGTTTTAACAACCTCTTCAAGCCATCTGAAGCATACTAAAGTTGAGAACCAATGCATTACAGCAAAACAAAACATAAAGATGATGAAGTGCTAAAATAATATCTAATACAATCCTACAAAACGGCTAAGAACAGCTTTACAAAAATATTAACTTACCATTCATCTGTAAAGTTCAGTTTTATTGTGCTTGTAGTTGTTCCTTCTGTGCTGTAGTGCAAACTTAAAACTGGTTCACCTGTCCCTGGTTTGGGGCTCAGCTTTTCATTATTGTTATCTGAAAATTGTGTTTAAAACATTTGAAAAAGTCTCTGAAACCAATAAAAAGATGACATTTCCTAAAATTTATAAAACTTAAATTAGGTTGTCCTTGTCATAATTCTTTCTCACATGTTATGGTTCTCACTTGAAGTTCAAAAGCAAGTGTTATAGAAACACTCTATTTCAAAGTGGCATTGCATCAAATTCCAGCTTTGTGTACATGACTCCTTTTCATTGAGATGGGAATTACACACATTTGAGAACCGTATTTCGTCATTAGGAAATCAAAGATTATTAACAAGCAATGAGATATGTTATAAACTGGGACTTTCGTTTCATGGAATGCTCCTCTTTTTATTCTTTAGTTGCTACAGCATCAAGAATAACACTGGCTCCTTCAGAAACACTGAGAAGGAAGATGCTGGGGCTCTGAAATTTTGCGACAACTGAAGGCTATCAAATTCTTTCTGTTCTTTCAAATTCACAGATGTATAATCTAGAAAGGGAGTAGAGCCTGTACTCTATTGGGAGGGGAGGAAAAGAAAACGATGTGCTTTTGATATTTATAAAACTCTCTTTGCTATAAGACCATATGTTTTGGTATATTTCCTCTTCCTCTCCTAATCTTGCAAGGAATTTGTTTCCTAAATTATGTAAACGGTAATTTCACCTTAAGAATCTACAGGGGATGTCCATGGTATATATATCTCTCAACATATTAAATCTTCGTAAAATGGCAAATAAAATCAAGAAATTCTACAGAAATTGATACAGATCACTCCAAAATCATCCTTTCCCGCACGTCCCCACCTCCCCCCAGCAAGAGTACATGGATATTCAAAGACAAAATAAAATAGAGCTTTAAAATTTTTTCTTTTTATGACGATTAATAGCTTGTGGAAACATTAACATACATAGAAAATACAAACTGCTATAAAATCAAACATGTAACATTTCTGCCAGTTGCTTGCAGAAAGAATACTCTTCTGTAATATAATTGTTTTCCTGATACCAGTTCAAGACTGATATAACAGTACTAAAAATAAGCCTTCTGCCTTGGAAAATAACAACAAAGGCAGTAACAACTTCATAAAACCAAAATTACTCAGGCTTTTTGGTCATTAGGTTCACTTTACATTGCAATGAAGGACTTGTATCTTTGTGCATCCCTCTTGAAGACACTGGAGCATTTATTAAAAGAGACTCTGACAGAACCTCTGTTCTAACTTTTATCCTGTAAGAGGGCAATTAACAAGACTTCAAACACAGAACTGTAGTAGAAAGGGAAAAGGATTCTGTCCAAGAGATGAGAAGTCAAGCTGATAACAAAACTCAAGACTATCGGTTCTTAGGTCTTCAATTCTAACTCAAGAGAAATCCTCTCCTATGATATTAATTGGTATTTGAAAATAAAAGCGTCAATGAATTATAAAGCTGGCCTCCCAAATGGTAAAAACACGTTGGTTCTTATACTACTTTTGTTATGACTATGTCGTTGATATAAACAGCTGCTGGAAATAAGTTAAGCTATTACACAACTTTCAAAGATTCAGTATTACATTCAGTGTTTTACAGGAGGTATTTTATCAAACAGCATTCTGATAAAATAACTGAATTAACAGATGGTTAGCTTACATAAAATTATCAAGAATGGGACTTTTAAAACATGTCCTACCCTTGACCATCTTTTAAAAATTTGCTGTTAGTCATATGTCCACACATAGTTTTCCCCCTATTCTTAATTATGTTGCTGAAATTTTTGTCCCACTGCTACCCAAATCATGGTCATCTTCAGGCACCTAGAATTGATGAGGACAGACAGCTGGAAGACAGAATGATCCAGGAAACCAAGAGGCAGAGATGGGGTTCATTCTTTCATTATCTCTCACACTTTATAAAGTGTTTGCTATTTATTTTTCTTTTAAAGTAAAGGAGGAATAGAAAACAAAAGCAGGTGTGAGGGAATAGGACTGAATTTCTTACATCCACCTCAATTATAGAAGCAGAAGTTTTAAAAAGCCATTTAAATGCTCTATCAAAATTTTCTCTTGAGTAAAATTAAAGAGACAGACTTGAATGCTATAATTATAGGAATATAGTAAACAAAGAGCTGTTCAGAGGTCAAAATAGTGTAGAAAATACCTTATTTAAATGTATACAACAGCCCCCTCCCAGAAAGCAAGAAGCTTCCTGAGATGATCAATGTTAATTAAAACCTTCTTCCTTATGGTATCTACTTCAAAGTTATCATTTAATCTCTCATGAATATAATCTACATATTGTAAATCATGTAAAACATAGTGGTACTCATTGAATTTATAAAATGACTATAGTTGACAGAATTTGTACAGTTAGGTTGTTAATGAATTTACCAGCCCTGGGTAAAATTGGCCCATCGCTGTATAAACAGAATGCATGTACTCTTCTGTTAGCTACACAAACTTCAGGCCCCTGAGTCCAGTTCACTCCTTGAAGACTAAACATAAATAACGAACGCCTCTGGCAGAAACACCACACAAGGCAGAACTGAGGCATTAATGAAAATAACTATCCAAGATTTAGGGTTCATTTCCTGGTTTGTTCCAGCCTAACTTACTGGTTTGTTACTCTTCCTAATTTAATACTCCTTTTCGGGATCATATACATCCTGTCATGTTGAGTTTTCTCAGAAATGTAGACTCCTGGCTTACTAGTGAATTAATTCACATTTTTTTCCTGATAAAATACATATTTTAAGCTAGAAATGTCTAAGAAAAAGATTTTAAAAACTAAAAAATTAAATGTTTCATTTTTACTGCAGTTGAAAAAATATTTGTAACCATTTAAATTTTCCTTAACTTGCTCTATTTGTTAGAAGCTGGATCAGCAAACACAACCTAAAAACTGTATTATTCAAAGTCTTACTTATACAATGCACAGAAATATTAACTAAGATATTTCTTGCTTAACAGAAGTTTTAATTTAAGAGCCTTCAGGGTTAGAACTTCACCTAAACAAATGACTTTATATAAAAAAGCACCATTATAATAACAACTAAAATATATTAGGCATTACAATGTCCTAGGAGATACATGTATCCTTGTTTAAACCTTTGCTGCATATACCCCCATGTCCATTGTACGGATGATGAAACTGGTGATTCTGAGCTAGATTTTTTACTCTATAGTCATCTGGGCTTCCTTCTATGTGAAGTTCCTACTTGCTATACTGTCTTGGAAATAACTTGAAGACAAAAGTAGAAAATAAGATTGCTTAAATATTTCAGCTAAGAAATATCAATTGTTGGTGGTATTACTTCTCAGAAATGATGTCTAATTCATATCAGCAACATTAATATAACTGATAAAAGTTCTGGTAGCCCAAATTGTCACTTTGGCCCTGGAATGTTGAAAACTACACTGTTATCTTCTTGCAGGGCCTAGAGATTGAACTATTTCTCCTTCCTTTAAAGACATTATAGGAGAATAAAATTAATTAAATTGTGGTGTTCTCAGCACAACGGCAGGGTAGTGGGGGGAAATCACTTTTAATTTGTTCAACGCTGTTAAAGCTTTAAGATTAAGACCAAATTTAAAAGATCCTCTCTAGATATGGTATAAAACCCCTTTCAGGTTAGCATACTGACTCAGGAAGAAACTTCAGAATTGTCTGGAATATAATTTGAAAGGAACTTCTCTGAACTTTACTTAATCAGATACTTTCTGGGCCTTTCACATATGAACCACAAGTACATTTCTGGCTTTGGGAATGCATATGTATACAAACCATTTAATCCATGCATTGACATTATGGAATTATAATCGTTTGTGGTTCTAAAAAAACATGCTCAAGGACATACAAAAAATTAAGTGTGCTAACAGTAGAACAAAACACACTATCTTGGTAACTAGGCTTGCATATCATCTAAATATTGATATGGATGTTATTTGGACTTTCAGCTAGAATATCCCTGGAGACCTAGCCTATATATAAATTTAAAGAATAATCAAAATGAAGATAATTAATGAGGATATGGCCACAATAATTTGTTTAGAGTCACTCTGCCCAACATCTTTTCTGCCGCTGGGACACTATCATAACTATATAATCATCCACTAATCACCCATAATAGCTTAGGTAAATTGGAGATAAGATAGAAATAGTATATTCTTTACTGAAAGTATTTCCTATTATGCAATGACCTTACTGACACCTCTCATTCCATTACGTTAAAAGTTTAAAAAAAAAATCCAATCTAAAAAGAAACTTTGTTTCTCTGAATTCTCTGAAAAAATGTAGACACATTAATGATATGGTTCAACTATCTTCCCATATTTTTCTTCCCAACTTACTTGGCTTACACAGAAGAAAAGGCAAAATCTTAAATACAGTTTCTAGAACAATGAAAAACTTCCATCTTTATAGGTCAAGAATCTGTAACTTTTCTGCAGACTTCAGACTACTGAATACCCAGTTCTTCCAATCATTTGTATAAGGAGGCAATTCTGATTCAAAGTGGAGAAACTATTTTTGGGAGTAGATTCTTTGCAGAAAACCCCTCTCTACCATACACACAACTGCAAGACACGGCATTTAATTCTAAAAATTAGTGTTCTCACTAGTGCAATCTGACTTTATACACTATGTTACGAAAGCCAAAACCAAACAAAGCACAACTTTAATACAGGTATTTCTTAGGAAATCCCTCTTATAAAATCTTTTGGAAGTAATATTCTGCTCAAATTTTCTTCCTGGCAATCAAATCTTAACCTTTATGTCAATTATACTAATTTTAATCCAAGAACCTTTTTCATCACATAACACAGACACGTAAATTGAACTTCAGCATGGGTTGGGGATATATACAGATTCAGACTGTGCCTGGTTTCATATTCCCAGTGACATTTAGAATTTATGGGTTGAAATGTAGTTGTCACTTCACCTAACGCTACCTACGCTCTCTCTCACTTGCTGCAGACCTGTGAGTCTTATAGCTCTCTGTGCAAAGAAGTCCCTATTCCTATTTCCCATTCAGTCTTGAGGGAGAACAGACAGGAAGAAAACAGGTAAAGATGCCCGCCCCATGTGGCATATAAGCCCTGCCAAAATCCTCACCCAGTATCTCTCTTTTCATAACTGTTTCCCCACGTATATTCTCTTTAAAAAAAAACAAACCTGTCATATACTGAACAGGTAAATATGTTAAAATGTGCTTCCAAATGAAAATGAACAAACGAGGTAGACAGCTTGGGAGAACACTCTCTTTACCCACGTTCCCCTCCAGCAACCATCCTCCGTGCCTATGGTTTCAAAATGCTTTTCTTATTTCACATCTCCCATTTCTTCACCTCCTGCTCTACTATGGCCTCTGTCTCTATCAGCCTGTGAAACTGCTCTCACTAATTTGATCAATCTCCTCCACGTTAATTTAGTGGAGAATTTCTGGAAACTACTTGTGACCTATCAGCAGCACTCACATACACAGTTCTCCTGCATTTGAGAGCTTCTCTTCTCTTAAGCTCATGATGTCGCACTGGTCCACTCTACCTTGACCTCTGTGGTTGCTCCTGCATTTCCTTTACCAGTTCCCTTCTAGCAAAATCTTCAATTTGCGAATTTTTCTGTTTTTTTCCTTTGAGACGTTTTAGCTATTTTTACTTCCTCCCCTCACTTTTTATATTCACCCTTGTCAATTTCATCTACTTTTATGGCCTCAATCACCATCATTATGCAGAAAATTTCCAATTTATTTCTTTAGCTCTGACATCTTTCTTTTATTTTAAAGGATTTTTCTCTCTCCCTCTTTTTTTTTTTTTTTAAGGAGGCTCCAGGCCCAACATAGAGCTTGAACTCATGACCTTGAGAGGCACCCCTGACATCTTTTCTAAGCTTCATATCCATACCATCAACAGCCCAACAGACTTTTCCACATGGGTGTCTCACACAGATAACTCAAAATCAACATATTCAAAACGAAGCCTGTGATTCCCACCTCCTTCTATGCATCCCCTCCTATACTTTACTTCTTTTCCAGGGTTACCTATTTAAGAAAGTATCCACCGACTTAACTATGCTCAATCAAAACTTAGGAGTCACCCCTGCAGCAGCTAGAAATGGCATCTGTACATCTCCATCGTTAACTCTCCCAAACAATCACAAATATGTGAAGACACATATGCTGACCCTGCTCCCTCCATCCAGCTTGCCATTACTAGACCACCCCCATAGAGAAATTCTGCAGTTGTTACTGCAGTTTACACTTTGGACTCCTCCTCAATCCCTTGCCTAATCTATTATCAAATCCTGTTTATTCTATAGCGTAGATATTTATTTAATCTCTTCATTCTCTTTCCATACTTCTATCATCAGGTCAAAATCTTTATTACCACGAGAACTTCCTAAGTGATTTGGTCTCTAGTCAACTCACCAGAACCTATTCAGAACAAAGCAGATCAGGCCATACTCTATTTTAAATACTTCCTTAGCTTCCTACTGTTGTTAAAATAAAATCCAAAACCTTAAAATGTCCCAAAGGTCCTTCTTAATCTGGGCTCCAGCTATCTCTTGAAGTTACACGCACTCCAGCCACACCGGGATTCCTCCGGTCACGCTAACGTGATTATCTCAGAGCCTCTCCACATGCTATTCATGCTTCCCTGTACTCTCGCCCCCTTCACCTAATTTACTCATACTCACCTTTCAGAGCTCAGCTTAAATGTCTCATCCTTATGGATGCCTCACTTAGCCCCCCTACCAGAAGAGATGAAGACTCACATGTTTCCCAACGAAACTTGTTATTTCCTCTTTTACAACACTCATCACACTTACATTTATTTTTTTACCATCTGTCTTTACTGTTAAATGCATAGCAGTTACGATCACAGATGGCAGAGCCAGGCTTGGGTTTGAACCACATGTATAACACTTACAGTATGTGACCTCAGGCAAGTTTCTTAACCTCTCTTTGCCTCAGTTTCCTCATCTGGAAAATGAGAATAACAGTACCTACTGTATAAGGTTGTGGTGTGGATTAAGTAAAGTAACATATAAAAATTGCTCAAAGTAATGTTTGGCACAAAGACTATGCAATATAAGTGTCTCCACTATTATTATTATGGTTTATCAACTCTACTGTTATTATTAACACTGTTAGTGCTAATCAACGCTATGTTCCAAGGCCGGGAGTGTTCGCTTTATTCATTCATGCATCCTAGTGCTGAGCCCAGTACTTGCCACAGGTAAAAAGAGATAATAATGAGTTGAATTAATGACAGAGACATACAAATACGGCTCCATCACTTATTTCTCTCGTCCTTACATATTTCTTGGAGTCTTGGTTTCTTCATCAGTAAAATGAGGATATTATTACTCATTGTATTAGAACACATGAGATAACACATGTGAATTTTTAACACAATGCTAGCCATACACTAAAAACTCAATAAATGCCAGTTATTTTTATCATACACAATTCAAAGTTAGAAGACAATTTAACTGGATATATAGACAGATACTGATTTGGTTAGGATAAGAGTGAACAAGTGAACATATGCAATAAAAATGAAACAGGGTTTAACCTCCAAAAGATCAAATCTATCACTAATGGGAAGAATACAGACTTGGTGGCTGAGGAAAGGAGGACTAGTTGCTCCATTCTAAGGAATGAAGTGATAATTAGTTCTAAGTAATATAAAAAAAATCAAGAATGAAATCTAACTTCACTAACTTATTTTTTCTCTAGAATTTAAGATACGGTATTTACAGATATATTCCAGTGTGATGAATACTGAATTTATACTTCCCATTAACTGAATAGGCTTCAATAATTAGATATTTATTTAATAAAAAAAGGAACTGTCAAAGTACACTTAATGTACTTAGTGTACACAAAGTACACTAAAATATTCCTTGAGGTAATATTGTCAAGATGTTACTAAAATGAAATTTTAATTGGGTGACCTTAGGGGAATGCATACTTAATGTACGAGAGGTCCCACTTTCCCATTTCCCATCTACCCTACTGGAGTTAGTAAGACCATTTCACTGGTTCCTGGTAACCCACAAACTTCATTCTCTAAGTTAACATTTTATCAACATCAAAAGAAGCCTGCTTTTGTATGATATGTACAGTGGAGGGATAACATTTATATTTCTAAGGCTACAGATTAGTGTGTCTGACAGATACGCAACTGCCCATAGGCATAATTTTCAAATGTAACAGCATTATCAACTTCCACTTAATGATTATCACTGTAACAAGTATAAAGCAACTTGCTTGAGTCATGGCCAAAATTTAAAACTCAGGCAAGATGATTTTCTTATACCCTGTCAAAAATTTAAAGTTAAGGTCATAGGTTTCTTTTGTTGTTGTTTTAATAGGGGAAAATCGCTGACCTAAGTATTTTTAACAGAAAAAAAAAGTGTTTATTTTCATAGTATCAATGGGCACAGGAAAAAATGCCATAAGAGGATTACTTCCCTTATGATACAGTAGGCGTAACATAATTATAGATCTAAATAAAAAGAAACACCAGAACTACTCATTAAAACACCATTCAAACTAAACAAAACACAGGACAGGTATCATTGTGCTTACTCAAAAGGAGTTTCTAATTAGCACAGAAAGGCTGTCAATGTATGTGCGCAAAGCCCTATATTTGCAGAATAGTGGAAAGCATTTTACAACAGAATAAAAACAATGTGCATGTTGTGCACTTATTTCCTTGAAAGTTTGTTTCTTTACAAAGTATTCTGATAAAAGAAATTAACTATTGAGGCAACCAGGCAGCTTGCATTTATGACTCTGAAGGTTTAGACTAAATATATGTTTATCAAATGTTGTGCTTTTGTCAAAAATGCAAGATAAACAAAACAGTGACTTCAATCAACCAGTTCAATAACGTGTATATAAACATTGAAAGAAAACAAATTTTTCAGTGAAGCAAGTCCATTACAATTTTTAAAAAAAAATTCTTTTTTAAATATTTTATTTGTAAGTAACCTCTATCCCCAATGTGAAACACAAACTTACAACCCCTAGATCAAGATTCGTGTGCTCTACCGACTGAGCCAGCCAGGCATCCCAATTTTAAAATTTTGATTAGTAACATTTTTATCCCCAGTAAAGAAACCTATGAACTACTATGGGAAACTAAACAACATGTCAAAGTACCAGAGGGCTTATGAGACGAACACGGTCAGGTAAAAAAAAAAAAAAAAAACTGAATTATCAATTAAAAAAATCTAAGTGTCTCTTTAAAAGTATGAATAAGAAATTAAAAATACGGTTAAACAATCCTTAAAGATATACTCAGAAAGAAAACTTATTAAATGTACTTTTCCCATTCTACAGGGTAAAATGGAGAACAAGAGTCTTGGCAAAATTAAAACTTGAAATAAGAGCATTATCTGAGGATATCCACTATCCCCTATACCTTTGACTTCTTCCACAAGGAGTCTTCCTTATTTGACATACATGCTCAGTTTTATACACACCCTCTGCTCCTGGGGTCCGGCTTAGCAGAGTGATTACTGGCTCTACAGACGTGAGCGTGAATCCCAGCTCCTTCCCTCATTGGCTGTATGACCTTGGCAAGTAGTTCATCATCCTTCTCTCTTACTCTGCTTTTACAATCTCTAATTCAGAGCAATGTTATAATAATTAAGTAACACAATGCACACAAGCCTTAGGTTCAGTCTTTCATGTATTAAAAAGTTTTAAAATAATGTTTACAAATCAATGAAGAAAAGAATGTAAACTTAAAAATAAAAAAAAAAAGCTCAGTTTTGAAACTATACCCCTGTTCCAGACATTACCTGTCCTCTATCTTTTTTTTCAGTTGAGCTTATTGGGAGATCATCTACATACCAATATTTCCACCTTTAAAAAAAAAAAAAATCTTTCATCTCCAACCGCTGCTAGCTATCTGGCTTCTGCCTCCACCGTACCACTGAAACTGCAAGGACACAGCAATGGGTAACCTACATATTACCAAAGTCCAAAAACATTTCTCAGTCCTTTGCATATTTGACATTGCTGCTTCACATGTCACTGCTGACCAGCTCCTCCTTGAACTTTTCTTTTCCCCTGACTTTGCATTCTTTCTGCCTTGCCAATTTCTCTGTTCATTCCTTTTCTGTCTCCTTAGTTAGATCCTTTTCTCTGCTTGCTCTTGTAGCATGGACTCCCCCCTTTCACTGTAGCCTCTTTTCCTAGACAGTCTCATCCGCTCCCCTGGTTTCAACTGCTCTCTATAAATGGATGATTCTTAATGTTTATCTCCACCTCAGGCCTCTCCAGTGACACCCCCCGCCGAAACATCCATCCATCCAACTGCCTATAACATTTCTCCACTTGGATATCTCAAGGTACTTCAAACTCAACACATCAAGAAAATCTCATGTGTTCCGCCTCCCCAACCAGCTGCTTCTCCTGAAATCCCTATCTTGGTTGATGGTATCACTATTACCCTCAAGTCGCCTGGATATGGTTCCCTTATTCATTTTTAACTACTCAGTCTCAAAGTTCCATCAATTCTGTCTCTTAAATATTTAAAAAATCTGTCCACTCTTCTCATTTCCCACCACTATCTGCCTTAGCTTGGACGCTGTACCATCTCTCACCTGGACTACTGTAACAGCCCCTTACATGGGTTTTGCAGTTTTCAATCTTACCCCCTTCCAATCAACTATCTATAATCCTTACAAAATCATCTTTCCAATACATAAAGCTGGTTCTGCTTCTCCCAAGCTGAAACAATGTCTATGGTATTCCACTGCTTGAAGAATTCATTCACTCCCTCATTTAACAGATATTTATTGTTGAACGTATAACAGATATGGTGTTAGTTAGGCACTGAGTGTAACAGTGAATGAAAGCAATATTTAGAGAATATAGGCATCAAACAACCCTTAAATGTATGATCACAAATTCTGACAAATGCAATGAAGAAAAATGGGTCACAAAGAGAAAAAGAGGGGAGAATTACTTCAAATTAAAATGTCATACTGTTTTTGAGAAAGAAATTTCTAACTGGGATTTGATGAGTAGCAGTTGCTGTAGGGAAAAGGACTTTGGTAGAGGGAATAACGTATATAACGCTTTTGAGAGGGAAAGAAGCATGGACTAAAAGCAGACCTGTTTGTTAAGAGCTGAGTAAGTGAGGGAGGGGTGGCCTGAGATAAGGCTGGAGAGACAAGGGCCAAGAGGTCATGAAGGGCTCTATAAACCAAGGTATGGGTTTAGGTTGTTTTGAAGGGCAAAGGGATACAATTAAAAAGTTGTAGGTAGATGAAGGACATGATTAGGTTTCTGTTTTTAAAAGTCCACTCTGGCTGTTGCTGTGGAGCAGGCTATATGGCCTGAGTGGGAACAAGGAGCCAGGGTGAGAGGTGATTTCATTAGTTCAGGTGAGAAAGACAGTGGTGGGCAGTTTCTCCAATTTTTATGAAAGTTATTTTTAAGTAATACAAGCCTGGGATGTAGAAGTCCCCAGTACTTTAAAAGATGTAATCCTGCTAAACAAAAAGGCACATAAAAAAAGCTCAGGATTTAATTCATTTGGGTAGACTATTCACCTTTAAAATATTTCTGCTCAGAGGACGTATTACGCCGTTCACTGACAATGTTCTACTACAATACAGCTTCTGCCAAGCCCGCTCAATATTTGCCCTTTTATATAACACTTCTACTTATATGACTACAAGGCATATCATAATTAACGCCAGAAAAACAAAGAACCTCTTGACTTCTGCCTCCAACAAGTCTACCCTATTTAAGTGACATCATCATTCACCCAGGCCTTGATCCAAAAATCTGAGAGTTATCCTTTATTCATCTCTTTCTGCCATATCCCATAGCATAAGTAAATTAAGTACGAACTAAATTGAATAAAATAGTCAATGTAATCTATGGAAATTATTCTATGTGATGAACAGAATATGAATCTGGCTACAAACTCTCTGGTAGTGATACACTATTTACATTCATATATCCTTACAAAAAAAGATTATTTGATTAGAGAGCAGATTTAAACAATAGTACAATATAGTATAATATGATATAATTGTACTTTGCCTTAAGGGAATTATTCATCACTGTTAATACCTCTACAATAAATATATATAGATAAAACATGCTTAATTTCTTACTTCTCAAATTCATTTACCAACTCATTCATCATTCATTCATTCTCAAGAACAGAAAAACCTCCAGCAACACTTGTCACCTCAGGTCTACAGAGAATAATTTAAGATCAGAAGTAATTTATTTTAAAATTAGTTTCTGAATATGTCTACAAGAAGAGAGCTAAAATTAGATCTATTTCACACTACTTCAGCAATATTTAATTTCCCAAATACTACCAGCAAATGAGTCATCCTACGTGTGTAAACTTGCAGCCAACTAAAGCTTATGGCCTTAGGGTGGAGCTATTTTTTTCCCAATTTTTGGAAAAATATTTATAAAGTCTATTAAAGGATCATCTGTCTTTTTAAATAGAGAAAAATGAATATTATTTAAGTTATTTTTGATAATTTAACATCAACGTTTTTTTACCCTCTGCATCACAACACATTTAGCATCGGGCAGGGAGTTCTGAGGGGCAACAGGAAAGCTGTTTGCCCTAATTCTAAAAGCCTGTTTAGTTTTTTATAGTCTTCCTCTTTCGATCTCTCTTATCAGCTTCCCCTTCTTATTGTCAGCATGTCTTCCTCTACCAACCCATCTCTGCTGTATTTGCTCTGCTAATAAAAAAGCCTGATAAATAAGTAACCTGTCTACCTCATGAGGCTATGCTCATAGCTTTCAGGCTGATTTCATTCCTCTCCCACTACAAAAAAGTACAAGCGCTAGAGGAAGCTATTTTCCCTTCTGATTGATGGCTCCAAAGCTGATCTCTGAGTTCATAACTGTACTCCTTACAGTTAAAGCTTTCAGGAGTTTGACCACTGGATAAGTGAGACATAAAACCAAGTATCGTTATGATAGCCATTTGGTAATACAGAATATTACTGTATAATATAACCTTTTCTAAATCAGCCACTAGGTAATATGGTAACCTCACATTCACAATTCTACACAATTTTATGATATCTAGAATTTTAAAAAATGGATATAGCTTATATCCATTACAATATTATTATAAAAAGAGAATTTAAAGTTGGCGTAAGGGACCAAAGGTAGAAATTAACTTAGTTTATGTAGAAAACAATTTGTACAGGCCAAGGAGGACCTTTGTACACAATATCACCTAGGGTAATTTAGCCCACAAAATATTGACTATTAGACCATAATCAAAATGAAATGCTATGAAAAAGTGAGAGAGAGCTTGGTTTATGCATTGCAATAAAACTATGGATGGATGGGCATAGCGCATCTCCTGTTGCACGCACCCTGTTGCTCGTCAAGTGACATGGATCCGAGCTGTTTGTTAACCACAGAAGAAGGAGAATCTGAAACAAAAATGAGATTTCAACTTAAAAGTAAGCAGCAGAAAACTGCACAGCAATGTCATGATCAACTCTAAGCTTAAGAAACAAATGTACAAGGGTAGGGAACAGAAGTAAGTACTGTGGTATATTTCCCAAGCAGTGAGTAAGCGGGGCCATGTGCTTAAGATAGGTTATTCCACGCAAGCATTTAGCAACGTTGAGAATGAGTTAAGAAAATATTCTTCTACTTCCATGCATATACCTTTTATCAAATTCAAATTTAGCACAGGCACAAGGTACAAGGTAGATAAAACAGAACTAGAGTATCTCCTTCCCTAAACAGAAGACTCCTTCCCCTTCTCAAACCCCTTTTCCAGCTCCTTAAAGATGGCTTTCCTTCTGGACTGGAGGATTCAAAGCATGAAATGAGATGCTTGCTACACTTTGCTAGATGTTGGTTGTTGTACCTTGAGCTGAAAACAGGAGCTCAAGTGAAGATGTCAGACAAAGAAAACGGTTTATAAGAGAAAAATTCAATGAAGTAATTGCCATACAGAAACACAGATAATTTTTAGAACTCTAACATATATTGTGCAGATTAAAACCGTACTCTGTTGAAGGCTTAGGTTTCTCTAGGGGTCTGGTGGGAAAAGAAAAAGAGAGGAAAGGAGTAGGCTCAATGGTCTGAGCTTCATGCTTTCCACCCTGGCTTTAAATAGAACATTCAATTTTTTATCCTTTTGATGCACTGAATTTCTGTGTAAGAATTTGTCTGATAAATGCATTCTATTATTTGGAAAACACTGATATAAAGAAAGGCAGCATGATAAAATGAAAAGAGCACTGGTCTGGAGTTAGTGAGTTTTGATTCTAAACCTGGTTCTGACAATAATTAGCTATGTGACATTTTTAGATCTAAGCTTCTCCTTTCTTCCTGGTCATCCTAGGGACCTAGTAACCTAAGCAAGGTCCTTGGGAATAGAAGGAGGTGGCTACCAACTCCTGGCTTAGGTTCTAGTGTCCAATAGGACGATATGAAAAGGGAATATGTGGACAAGGAGCACAGCTCTCTCCTAAATGTAAGAATAATTCCTGGTTTCTAATATCCTGTGCTCCAGTTCTTAGCAAATATTAATAAAACAAAAACCTTGCACTTTTGGATAATCACCAGTTTCTATTCATCACAGCTTTATTCCTCCAAAAGTACAGAAAATATTTTAAATAGAGAGTGTCCTTAATTTGATAGCTAAGAAGTTTTCCAATATATCCTGGATTCTTAACAATCTTATATCACTTGATTGCTTAAATTTCTACATTTAAAAGTCTGAATCTTGCTACTGGGACCACTGCTATCAACTTTAAATTGTCTACCTTCTGATACAACCTGTTTGCTCAGAGACTTTGGTATGACTGGATTTTGATAAAGCATGACCATCATATGAATAACAGCTCTGACTTATCCTTACTTATCACCTCTTCATCAGAACATTCAGTTCAACAAATCTGTACAACACAAAAAAGGAAGAAAAAATGACAGTATTTCAATCAGGTCCTGATTCTATCCATGCTTTCCTTCCCTTTATAAGACTTCTCGTTTAGCCATTTTAGAGCTAGATACAGCATTCCTACCTATGTTGTTTTTCAAGAACAGATAAGCTGGCCTTTACAGAAAATCAAAATTATATTCCCTACAGTAAAGAAAAACATAACAAGAATTTGAGTCACAGAGAAATAAATATTGGAAAATCCTCCTAGAAAGTGTCTTATGAAATATTTTTTGTCTCTCTATATTCGTTATACATTTCACTGTGCTCTCATTTATAAATAAGAGCCCTCAGAAAACTATCAACTCTCCAGGTAATCTTTTATCAAATATTTAATTTTTCCATAAATATTATGTAATTTTCCCATAAATATTATGTAATGTAAATCTTATTATAAAATAAAGTGCATCTTATTTATTTTTTTAAAGAGAGTTTAGGAAAGAACATGTCTTTCAAAAACACATTGATGAAGGACCTAGAATGCTGTCATTGCCTCAAAATTATATATTTTCAATCTCTTTAATGATTCAAAATATTAACAAAGTTTATGTTAAAATAGACAGTATTAAACGAAAAGGGTTTCCTTATTAGCTTTACAACCTGTCACAATTCTACGTATCTGGGGAATTATTTGTTGTTCCTCCCATCTTGATAAATCAATCTTTAAGAAGAAATCCTTCTTGATCATTGTTCTATTCTATTTTTAATCTTGGGTACCATGCAACTGATTTCGGAAGGATTATTTTCTTGTCACATAAACATCTGAAGTAATGTTTTTATACCACAAGATAGTCATAAATACAATACCCATAACTTCTAACTTACAGAAATATTTCCAACTATTAATTCAATGCTGACTGCTTCCGTTGTTTGCATGCTCTACTCCATTTCCCCGTAAAATATCTTCCAGAAAGCACCATTACAAAGTAAAAGCAGACCATATGGTCTACTGATAATTTATTGCAACATGAAATACGGTTGGCCCACTTACTGGAAGTATTTAGAATTATTAATATTATTTTTAAGGTAGAGCTAAACTTTAGGCAAAAACAGGCAAAAACTTATTCAGTGCTGAGCTCAGGGTGTCTCAGGGCCAATTTCTGTATATTTAAAAAAAAAATTTGTGTTTTGGTCTTGAAAAAACTCTTTAGTGGGGCGCCTGGTGGCTCAGACGTTAAGCGTCTGCCTTCAGCTCAGGGCGTGATCCCAGGGTCCTGGGATCGAGCCCCACATCAGGCTCCTCCGCTGGGAGCCTGCTTCTTCCTCCCCCACACCCCCTGCCTGTGTTCCCTCTCTCGCTGGCTCTCTCTCTGTTAAATAAATAAATAAAATCTTTTAAAAAAAGAAAAAACTCTTTAGAATTTTCTAAATTTTCTCATTAGAACTTTTTCAATTGTAGACAAAATAAGGAATTATAGTCGTAAAGGTAAAGAACAAGTACTCATCAGCCAGACTTCTGGGTTCAATTCTGGCTTTTCTACTCAGTAATACTGTAATCCTGGACAAGCCATTTAAGGTCTGTATGTCTCAGTTTCTCCATCTGTAAAATGCGGATCATCACAGTATCTACCACATACTATTCTTGTGAAGACTTAATGAGGTGATTCATGTAAACTACTTAGATAGCATCTAGGAGAAGGTCAATTAATGTTATTATTACTTGCCTGTTTTTCAGAAACATGATATTGAATGAGAAATAATGATAGGAAGCTGTTCTGAAAACTACGGAGCATATTCCCATGTCTGAAGAGCTCAGGAGTCTGTCATTACAGGTAGCTAAGGACTTAAGAACTAGATCAACATCATATCTGATTTACTAACTACTTATGCTATAAACACTAAAAACAGGATCAAATGCTTCCATCTGAGAAGTGCTACATGGGACTGTCGTCACAGGACAGTGGGGAACTGGACGTTGTATAGAGCCTGCTTGCACAGGATCGGGTAAGTGCTGATTTTTTCCAATATGGCTCAGTTTTGAAAAGCCCTTTTTCAAAAATAATCACCAATGTTTTATACCCTTTTGGGGTATAAAAATTACTTTTTTCTTTTCCAATCAGCAAAACCGTGCCATAAAGTGAAAAAACAGTTCCTACCTGCCCCTCTCTAGGCTGGCTCCATGCTCCAGTGGGGCTCTGTGGTGGTCGAGCCAGTACAGCGGACTCCACAGGGGGTTGTCACTCTGAGCAGGAGCCAGCAACCCATGACTTCGGGGGACCTGAAATGGAAAAAAAGAGTTGGGTTTAAAATCAGCAAGACGCTGACTGCCTCTGCCATAGCCGTTTATGGCATCTGTCTTTATAGCTCACTCAGAACCCTGAATGCTGTCAAGTGTATACGGCTGTGATATGAGGTAATTTTGAGGTATTAAGTGAAAGATACTATAATTAAGATAGTACATTATGATGTGCACGGCTCTACTTAGAAGTATAAAAATTTTATACAGTATTGTCTACCCCATCCTTATGCTCTCTGTAAATTATGGCAGGCCACACTATCTAAATCAATCGATAATTGGGAAACTGAGACATAAAGCAGCCAAATGACCTGTCCAAGCTCATCTAGTCATAGGAACAGGACAAGAACTCAACCAGTCCAGTACCCGAGTAGTAATCTGATGAAGGCAAATTCACCTCTCTGATTAAAGAGAGATCACTGAAAGCCTAGAAGTAAGTTATGATGTATTTTCTAAAAGCCTAGAAAAAAATGTAGTTTTGTTTTTAGCTAAAAAAAGAAGTAAAAATATTTTAAAGTAATATATTCTGACTTTGAAAAATGAAATTTTTAGATCAATAACCATAATACAGAAACAATATTGTAATTATTCATTAAGAACATGTTTTAATTATTATTCAAATAAAACCTATCTCCCTGTTGAATTTCATAAATTTAATTCCTATTCTGTATTTTTATAACTTGTGTGTTCTGAAAAGATAAACTTTCCATGAAGCCTATTCATTTTTCCTCATATCCAAGATTTACTAAGTGGACAAAATACATAGATTTTATTGGTTGTTTTATGTAACAAACTATGCATGATTTAACTTTTTCTTATTTAATTACTAAATAGCATTCCTGCGAGGACAAGAATAAAAGCAGCATTATGAAATGAACCCAGGACATGTCACAGATTAGACCTATTAGGGTCTCCTATGAATGCTGTGTTAAAAGCGTATGATACAGAGGGGCACCTGGGTGGCTCAGTCGTTAAGCATCTGCCTTCGGCCCAGGGCGTGATCCCAGGGTTCTGGGATCGAGCCCCGGCATCAAGCTCCCTGATCAGCGGGAAGCCTGCTTCTCCCTCTCCCACTCCCCCTGCTTGTATTCCCTCTCTCGCTGGCTATCTCTCTCTCTGTCAAATAAATAAAAAAAATCTTAAAAAAAAAAAAAAAAAAAGAGGGTGCCTGGGTGGCTCAGTCGTTAAGCGTCTGCCTTTGGCCCAGGGCATGATCCCAGGGTCCTGGATCGAACCCCGCATCGGGCTCCCTGCTCCACTAGGAGCCTGCTTCTTCCTCTCCCACTCCCCCTGCTTGTGTTCCCTCTCTCGCTGGCTGTCTCTCTCTCTGTCAAATAAATAAATAAAATCTTTAAAAAAAAGAGCATATGATACAGAGGAAGTACTTCACCTTGTAGGTGAAGGGAGCAGCATACATGGACCGTTAGCACTAAAGGTCTCTACTGTTGGCCTTGTAGACAGTCTCAGGGGCCCCAATATGTTGTTTAAAAACAAAGTAAAGGTAACACATTTCTCAACCTCAAAAGGGGCAAGTTGTCTACAGAACTTTAGCTTTTTAAAGATTACCACTAACAGACTGATTACCAAACTAGATACTATTTAATGAGAAGGATACTCGGAGTTGGTAAAATAGGACCTTATTTCACAGAGACCACTTAATCACTCTAAAGCTTTCTGGCTATAAAAAAAGAACCCGCTTCAATTCAAATTGGTAAGCTAGATATGAAAGGCTAAGTCTAAAAATATTTTTCTAATGTCTACAATGTATATTTCATTTATTTCCTGCTAATGTAGACAGTTTTATATTTTATACTCAAACTCACTTTAATATTTGGTTTGTTACCTGATGAATTTCAGTATTTTAAAAATAAGTATATATGGAGGTGCATTTTAACTTCCTTCTTATTTGGTTTTCATGTTGCATATTTTTTCCTTTTGAAACATATAGAGTTTTATATATAGCAAAATGCCTTATTATTACATGTCATGACTGTAATTTAACCAAACTCTCCAGTTAGTTTTAAGTATAGGGAAAAAAAATGGTCAGAGACATCTTTGCTTGGCTGATATTTCCTCTACTAATATAACATTAAATTAAAAATCAGGTCCGGAATTTATTTCAAACACCACATCTATATTACAGTCATTTAAATCTATTTTATTTCACCATGATATTATATAATGTGCTTTTGTTATCAGCACATAGAGGAACAGATATTTATAAAGTGGAAGTTGTTCAGTTCTACCAATATACAAACAAATTCCAAGTAATTAAATCAGAGTTCTCGAAGTAATTAATACTCCAATTCATCACTCCTTAGCGTGGCAAAACAAAGTAGTACACCACATTATCTAATCTCATTAGTATAAAAACCCAAACACACTCTAGTTCCTAAACGAAGATTTGTAGCACTTACTCGGTGGTACCTATAGAACAGGATATATAGTACCTAATATCCATCTCGAAAGAACTGAAGTGACAAATTACTTTATGCTATATCTTTCATTAATTCTGTCAATAAATGTTTGTTGAGCATCATGAGCTTGCCGGCCATAAACGAACCAGGCCACTAAAATGCTCAAAAAAAAGAGAGTGGCACCAATTATCCCTATCTGATCAGAGTTCTATAGCATGAGAACAGGAACATGAGACTGTGGGGTATTTCTGCTGCCCTATATATCAGAAAGCTGATTATGTATACAAGGAATAAATAAGCAAATATTGAAATTTTAGGAATAATCACAGAAGAGGATAATTGAGTCAGCATGCTCGTATGGCCAAACAACACTATAATTCTAAAGTCTAGTATTACCACATTCACAGGAATACTGGTTAATTTTCAAAGGAAAAACAAAAGAAGAAGAAGAGGAAGAACTAGGGGCCATAAGCATAGATATCATTTCAGCATATAAGAAATTTCAATAAAAATATCAAAGCAGGCTCTGAATTCACTAGATTATTAGAAAGTAGTTCATTAGCTATAAAAGTAATAAACATCTGCCCCCTCCCAGAAATATTACAAATAAAATAATGGATTATTTTATATTCATCTCTCGGGGAAACAGTGCTGCCAAAACGTGCCCCTCCAGCTACGGGATGATGAACACCGCCATGTGCAAGAAGGGGAGGGATAAGCTGCAAGCCCGTCAGCTCTTTGAAGGGGAGAAGGGAAGCATCTTGTTACACAGTAGCAGTGTTAAACAACCAAGTCTACCAGCTGCTGGAGGACACTTGACATGAATAACCTGAAGCCTGAGGGTCCTGTGAAGAGCCCTCGAGAGAAGGCTGATCAGAAGTGGAAGGCTGTTGCTGGGTGCGCGCAGCGAGCTCTTGCTGCCTCTGCTGTTCAGCCCTTTTAAGCCTCAGTTGTTGTAGGCGCTTGCGGAGCAAAGCTATCTCAGGCCCCCTTAAAAATTCTGACACAGATAGGAAAAGAAAGGTGAAAAGAGAGTAGTAAAATAGGAAATAGTAAGAATCTGATTATATATTAAAGAGAGAAGGATATACATAAAATACATGTCTCATGGAGGAATACTAAAAACAAATTACTTATAAAAAATGACTGATCATTAAGTTAGGAGATAAACTACACACCCTGACATACTCAAATGCTTCTGTTCAACTATAACGAATTATACATATATAGTTCTCTAAGGATATTTAACTAACTCAATAGAATGAAAATGAAAATAAAGTCTTCCATAAACAAAACATTTTTAAATGAATATTCCTTTCTTCACAAATTTCATCTTTTTATAAGAAAACGATACCAAGGAAAATTGGAAAACATCAGTTACCTAATCTATACACAAATTACTAACTTTAGTCATATAATAATTAAAATTCAATTAAAATTATGAAAAAGTTATGCATTTGTAAACAATTCTTGGAATTTATTAATGAAGAACTCTTTTTAAAAAGTCAGTTACACATTTTTCAGCTAAAATATTTCTCTTTATGTTGGAATTCCCATTTACTTTTCTTAAGCTAAAAATATTTACATAATCCTTAATATTTTCTTAAAGCAACGGTCATAGATAAAAGTAGAAATATAACATAGAATTCTGCAGATATATTTGAGTGCCTACTATACATGTGGCATTGTTTTTGGCTCTGGGGATAAATAAAACATTGAACAAAATAGTCCCTACTCATGTGGAGATTATGTTCTGAAAGGAAGAAAGACATCAGTGAACTCACACACACACATATATATGTAATATACATGTATGCGTTTGCATCAAACAGGGACAACTGCTATGAAGTAAACTGGACAGGATAAGGTAAGGAGAACAGAAGCAGTGGGGGATGGTTTGCTGTCTTCTGTGTGGTCATTAAAGAAGGCTTCTCTCATAAGGTGATTTTTGGACAAAGACCTCAAGGACTGAGGGAGTAAACCACATGGCTATCTGGAAGAAGTTGCAGGTGCAGAAAGAGCAAGTGCAAATGCTCAGAGGAGGACATGTGTCTGGAGGTGGAAGATATACTACTGGTAATGGCAGAAGAGTTTGCTGATAGTTGAGATGTACCATGGCCCCAAAGTTTTTGGCCCACATAACAAGTCAAGTAAGAGCTGTCATTTATTGTGACAGGGAAAGGGAGGAACAAGTAGTAGCAGAGGGAAGAGGAGAACTAACAGATATCCCACTGGAGACCCGAGTAGCGACTGAAGGTAACAGTCTAGAATTCACTAGTAAATTGGATGTCACCGGTGATGTTACTTGAAGCTACCTAGAGTGTAAGTGATAATAAAGAAGTCTAAGAACTGAACTCTGAGATACTCCAATGTTTAACAGGAAGAAAAATCTCTGGGTAGAGTAAGAAGGAGAAGCCAGTTGAGAAGGCTGGAGGACTGAGTGAGCACAATCTGTAGGCTCGGATGGAAGTATGTCAGGAAGGATGGAGGGAGCAGCTGTGTTGAATGCCGCTGATACAATGAAAAAGATACTGAGAACTAATCACTAGCTTTTGCACCTTGGAAGTCACTGATGACCCTAACAAGAGCTGTTTCAGCAAAAATCACAGAGGCCAAAGCCCAATTGGAACAGGTTCGAGAGAAAGAGGAGGTAATGAAGTAGACACAGAAAGTATATATACTCTTTCCAGAAGACGTGCTGCTAATAGGAACAGAGAAATTGGATGGCTGTTGGTGGGGAACTCAAGAGTCACAGGAGGTTGGTTTGTTTTAGTCTGGGGAGATGACACATATGTTCGTATGCTGATGGACAATGTTTAATTGAGGGAAGGAAAAAAGATGATGCATGAAAAGAAGTGAAAAAATGTAGGAATGATGTCCTTGAGTAGACCAAAAGAGATGAGCTGCAGTGGGTAAGAGGAGGAACTGGTTTTAAATAAAAACTTCATCCATTATAACCAAAGGCAAGGCAGAAATTCAACAGTTGCTGATTTGATGGTGGGGGTACAAAGAATTTTGTGTCTCTCGGTGACACCAGAAGCAAATTACACCAACTACCAAACAACTTTCAGCCTCGTTTACATAGATTATAAGGGTGCAAGTTTGTTTTATTGTTTCACGAATCAATCATGCCAGAGATACTAACATCTTGTTACCATGACCTCTACTTATAAAGAATTTTATTCAGTCGGTCAATTGGCAGTTAAGATTTAGCAAACAATTCAAGTATCGTCATAGTCTCTCAATGCTAGTTCTTCCTAGAAAATTCTCCAGGACCAAGCAGGGCAGTATTCACTAATAAACTGTGATGCTCAATGGCCTAGTGCCTTCTTTTTAGGTATATACATGCACCTTACTTATTGACAGCATAATAGCAATGCTTCTAGCAATATAAAATAAATAATTACTATGTACCCACAAAATTTGTTATCTTACACTTAAAAGAAATTACCATGAAGAGACTACATATATGTCAAATTTTGCTAAGAAAACAGAAAAATCAGAGAATATTCACTTGACTTTATTGTTGTTTTAAACCCTCTCCCTTATGTTGCCAAATGTTTTATGGGAGTAGAAGAGTTTTCACCTAGACCCACTAAGTGATGTAGCATTTAAACAGCAGGCTCCAAGTGCAAGCAGTGATGCTCTGTAACTTGGAAAATCAAGATTTAGTAATGATGATGTCATGAACTATTTATTCAATGTTTCCAGTGCTTCTTAAAGAACAATTTGTTTGTTAACTTTTAAGGCTGATCGTATGTGGCTTTTTCTCCCCTGGGTTAAAACAAAAAATAAGGCTATGGAAAGAAGTCACCACACAGCTAACTAGGAAGGACACATATTAAACTAAAACTCCCAAGCAGACTAAACAAGCAGACTAAACAACAGTACTGCTAGCAGTCTGAAACATTAAAGGCAGGTAAATTACACACACATCATACCCTTTTAAAAATGTATAAACATATCATTTATAATGTGAATAAATGTACTGAGAATTAGTTTTTGTTAACATGAACCAAAATGGAAAGTGAATGCATGAATACTTTGGGCCGAATTTTAAAAACAACAACAAAAAAACCCAACAATGTGTCCGGAATTGTTAATAGGAAATTTATACTTCTATCTCCTGAAACCACATACCCTATTCTTGCTTTCTTCTGAAAGACTCCAGGCTAATCTCCCTAATGAGTCAATTGCCACTGAAAGAGAACAATAACTAAAGCTGACATGACAAAGGTCCATTTGGTTGTAAACTCATGTCCTGCCTCTCTAATAAACAGGGTCTTTTGTCCTGGACACTGGATTATTTCTATATCTAATCTGGTGGTACTTTATCTGCCTGCTATGGATCTGTCCTCCAATCCCAACTTGCTTCATGTCCAGGTGATCCTTGTGCATTTTTCTCTTAGAACTGTCACTCCTTTACTGACCTCCAAGTTCCTCTGGTCTCTTCTTTGGTCTCCCCAAAGTGACCATTCACTTAATATTTCCACTTGTTACTAATCTATGTATTGCCTCTAACTAGAACCTGGTACCCTTTAAGGAGCCTGTAATCTAGATATTTGGGCTTTGAAAGGTTTTCTTTGCTATGCTGTAGCACACAGTTCTTAGTTTCCAACAATTCTTCTACAGAGCTCAATTCAGCTATAAAGATTCTGAGTAGACCTACATAAATTGGTAAATCTGGACAATTGTTTGTAAATAAGCAGGAATTCACAGATAAGCCATATCATATACTATCTTAAAGAACTAAATTCTCATGGTCTGAGTGGTCTATTTGATTAAAAACACATGGATCACTTAGGTGACTCATTCCTCAAGGTAAGACTCCAAAGTAAATTTTGTATGCGCTGATAACCCCATTCAATCCAAAGAAACCACCTTTCCTAATCATATTCTTTTATCTAGATTAAAATAGAACCATTCTAACAAGAGGAAATAAGTCATAAACCAATCCAAAATGAACAAAATAATTACAAATTTTCTTCTTTTTTACTTTTTTTAGTAATCTCTATACCCAACATAAGGCTGAAACTCACAAGCCCAAGATCAAGAGCTGTGTGCTCCAACCACTGAGCTAGCCAGGCACCCCAAAATAATTACAAATTTTAGTAAATGCTTTTCAGGAAGTAAACAGGGCTATATAAAAGAGAGTAATATTTTAGTAAAGGAGGATGAATCTGGCTAGGGTAGTGAGGACACTTGAAGTGAGACACAAGGAAAAAGGAGTTGGCTGCGATAAGCCAGGGAAAGAGCTGCTCAGGTACGGAGAACAGTACGTACAAAGGCTCCGAATCAGAAACAAAGAGGCAGAAGTGAACTTGGCACATTGAAGGGAATAAAGGAAGGAAACTGCTGCAGGTAGAACATAGGCATCACAGGAACTAAGAAAGTGCTACGAAGTGAGGTCAGAGAGGTGGGCAAAATACAGGCCATATAGGTTCTTAGAGATCTACAGTGAAAAGTTTCCATTTTATTTGTAGTTCTACTCCTAAATGCAATTAGAAGTCTCTGAGGGGTTTTAAACAGCAAAGTTATATATAATCTGATTTAACACTGTAAAATGCTCACCTGGCTGCTGCATGGAGAATAAATGATAAGGGAGCAAGAGAAGATGCAGGCAGATCAATCAGCAGGCAAGAAATGATGGTGAGATGGAAGAAGAATTTATTTTAGATGCAGAACGAACAGGACTTGCTGATGGACTGAGTGTGGGACATGAAGGAAAGCAAGGAATCAAGACTCATACGTAGGCTGTTAAAATAAGCAAATGGGGCAGGTGGTTTTAAATTTACTAAAATATAAAACAGTCAAGATGGAAGAGATTACCAGATAGGGAGGATGTGAGGCTAAATTAAGTTTCAGTTTGGACATGTCACGCTTACGATATCCAAAGATAACCAAAAAGAAGGGTCAAATGAGCAGCTGACATAGGAGTCTGTAACTCAAAGTGGAAGATGAGATTGTTGACATACATTTGGAAATCTTCACCTTAGAGGAGCTATTAACAGCTATGTGAATTGATGCAATCCCCCAGGGATACAGAACAGAGAAAAGAGTGCAGACTAAGGGGTTCTACTAAAATATTCAGAAGTAAATAGAACAAGAACTATCAACGGTGATTACTGAAAACCAGCTAGAGTTGGTAATAAGAATCAATAGGCAAACTGGTATCACAGATGCCAAGAAAGGGAAGTGTTTCAAGAAAGGAGTGTCAGACTATGTTGATGCAAATGGATGAAAAAATCTAGTAAGATACTAACAGAAGTCACTGGTGACTTGGACCAAAAGCTTCAGTGGAAACGGAGCTGAAAGGCGGACAGGCGTTGGTTGACAAACGATGGAAGGTGGTAAGAAAATGGAGATGGTATGCGAGCACCTCTTGTGAAGACTGATTATGAAAGGAGCGAAGACACAAGGCTGGGGGACAGTGTGGGGTACTTAAGGGAAGTTTTGGTTTTTTTAAAGATTTTATTTATTTGTCGGTGGGAGGAGAGCACAAACAGGGGGAGCAGCAGGCAGAGGGAGAGGGAGAAGGAGGCTCCCCGCTGAGCAAAGAGCCTGATGCAGGACTCAATCCCAGGACCCTGGGATCATGATCTGAGCCAAAGGCAGATGCGTAACTAACTGAGCCATCCAGGTGTCCCAAGGGGAGGATTTTTTAAAGAAAGGAGGTAATAACAGAGCATGTTTGAGGTGGGAAAGGCCAGTGCAGTAGAAAAGGCAATACTAATGATGCAGAGAAGAAGCAGAGTCCCTGAGAATTTGGAAAGGGATGGCAATTGCACTGGCTAGCCTTTGACAGGAGCAGACACACTTTTTCCACAAATGTGTCTGTCTCTATCATGGATGCGAGAATGTCCGAAGATTCAAAAGTAGGAAAGTGAGTGATTTTGCCCCACACACTGTGTATGAGAAGGTTATCAGCTGGGGGGTAGGATAAGGGTAAAGGGAAGTGATTAAAGTCTGAGAGACAAGAACATGTTAAATAAACACTTTGTCTGGTTGTTGAGCAACAGCGTTAAAAGACTACTCTGACACTGTGTTGAGCACCCAATGAAATGTGTGGTTGTTGACTTTCTTCACGACTCAGTGACTCAGTTGCAGACTAAGAGAAGGCAAATAATTTGGTTCATAGATGGCATTTTGCCAGGCAAGTTTTCATGTTCCCATCATCCCTCTCCTTCACCCCAGCAAAAGTGACAGAGGAAATACAAGGGACATATAAAGGAAACATTCACATAAAGAGGAATCCACAGCAGGGCAAGAAGCATAGTTTTCATTCTACCTCTCTGCAAGGCAAGAGAGGCACACCTCCAAGATACTGCGGGTTTGGTTCCATGGCACCACAATAAAGTGAAGCTCCAATTAGGCATGTCGGATGAATTTTTTGGTGTCCTACTGCATATAAAAGCTATGTTTACACTACTCTGTAGTCTATTAAGTGTGCAATTGCATGCTGTCTAAAAAATATACATACCTTAATTTTAAAATACTTTATTGCTAAAAAAAAAATCTAACCATCATCTGGGCTTTCAGTGAGTCATAATCTTTTTGCTGGTGGAGAGTCCTGCCTTCAAGTTTTTGGCTGCTCACTGATCAAGCTGCTGAAGGGTGGGATGGCTGTGGCATCAACTGACTCTTTCACTAATGATTTCTCTGTCGCATGTGACATGATTTTATAGCATTTTACCCACAGGAGAACTTTCAAAATTGGAGTCTATCCTCTCAAAACCCTGCCTCTGCTTTATCAATTAAGTTTATGTAATATCCTAAATCCCTTGTTGTCAATTCATAAGTCTTCACAGCACCTTCACCAGGAGTAGATTCCATCTCAAGGAACACTTTCCATGCTCATTCGTAAGACTCAACTCCTCCTCCGTTCAAGTTTGATCCTGAGATTGCGGCAAGTCAGTCCCATCTTCAGGCTCCACTTCTCATGCTCGTTCTCTGGCTATTTCCGCCCCATCTGCAGTTACTTCCTCCACTGAAGTCTTGAATCCCTTAAAGTCATCCATGAGAGTTGGAATCGACTTCTTCCTAACTCCTGTTAGTGTTGATATTTTGATCTTTTCTCATGAATCATGAATACTCTTTTTTTTTAATGAGGCTCCACGCCCAGTGTGGGGCCCAACGTGGGGCTTGAACTCACAACCCTGAGATCAAGACGTAAGCTGAGATCAAGAGTCAGACACTTAACCGACTGGTGCCTTGAATCATGAATATTCTTAATGTCATCTAGAAGGGGGAATCCTTTCCAGAAGGTTTTCAATTTACTTTCCCAGAGCCATCGAAGGAATTACTATCTATGGCAGCGGTAGCCTCACAAAAGGTATTTCTTAAATAAGAAGACTTGAAAGTCAAAATGACTCCCTGACCCAAGGGCTGCAGAATGGATGTTGTGTTAGCAGGCATAGAAACATTAATCTTGCACATCTCCATTAGAGCTCTTGGGTAACCAGATACACGTGAATGAGCAGGAATATTCTGAAAGGAATCTTTTTCTCTGAGCAGTAGGTCTCAACAGTGGACTGAATATTCAGTGAACCATGTTGTATACAGACATGCTGTCATCCAGGCTTTATTGTTCCATTTCTAGAGCACAGGCAGAGTAGATTTAGCATAAATTCTACGGGACCTAGAATTTTCATAATGGGAAATGTTAGCTTCAGACTTTTCTCCTGAGCTTCCTAACCTCTCTGAGCCTTCACTGAGTTGAAGAGAGTAAGGGCCTTGCTCTGGATTAGGCTTTGGCTTAAGGGAATGTTGTGGCTGTTTGATCTTCTATTCAGATTACTAAAACTTTCCCCGAATCAGAGATAAGCCTGTTTCGCTTATCATTCGTGTGTTCCCCGGAGTAGCGCTTTTGATTTCAAGAACTTTGCCTTTGCATTCACAACTTGACTAGCTGTTTGGCATAAGAGGCCTAGCTTTCTGCCTCTCCAGGCTTTCAGCATGCCTTCCTCACTGGGCTTAATCATTTTTAGTTTTTTATTTAAAGTGAGAGACGTGTGACTTTTCCTTTCACTTGAACACTTAGAGGCCATTTTAGGGTTACTAATTGGCCTAATTTTAATATTGTTGTATCTCAGGGAATAGGGAGGCCCAAGGAAAGGGAGAGAGAGAGGAACAGCTGTTCAGTAGAGCAGTCAAAACACACACATATTTACCGAACAAGTTCACTGTCTTATGTAGGTGGCGTTTGTGGTGCCCCAATCAATGACAATAGTAACATCAAAGATCACTGATCACAGATCACCATAACAAACAGGAAAATAATGAGAAGGTTTGAAATACTGTGAGAATTACCAAAATGTGACACAGGCGTGAAGTGAGCAAACATTGTTGGAAAAACAGTGCCAATAGACTAGCTCGACGCAGGGTTGCCACAAAGCTTCAATGTGTAAAAAACAAAATATATGCAAAACACAACAAACTAAAGCACAATAAAATGAGGTATGTTTGTAGTAAAAATCGTGGCTCTAAGGTGACACTCCCCCCTACCACATGGACAATTCCTAGTATCCATAAACCTATCTGAACCTAGAAGTGCAGAAGAGATTGGGAAAACAAAACAAAACAGAAAAAACTCATTAAGTCCTTATTGTTAAAATGTACTCTGGGATAATGAAAGGCTTGTTGTCAAAACAATTCCAGGCATAATCTTTAGATATTACATCTAACATCAAATCATTTTCTTCAATACTGACCCTATCTTCGTAATACGGAAGTATTCTGATTTTCCATAGTGCAGTCAACCAAAATTCTTTAAACTGGTAGAGACCAGTTAAAAATATTTCCTTACTTCTTTAAAAAAATTACAGGCAAAGGTGCCAAGTAATGATCAAAACAATGACTGCATGATCATTACAAATATTTTTCTCTTTTGATAATTCGAATGACTACTTAATACTTACATTAAATACTGAAAGGGATTTAGCAATCTGAAATGCAATATTAATTGTGTTAAATATCTGTAACAAAAAAGAAAAATGAAACTCCAAACTAAGTACTTTTACTCAGAAATGTGTTTAGAAAACAACTGGAATTAGTTAGGACCCACTGGAACATGAATATAAGCTAGGGAATCTTCTTGCTAAGTTTTCCTGATAGCTTAAAATTGATCAGAAACTTTAAGAATATTTCCAAGAATGCTAATACTTTAAAATTCTTTGTTTTTTAATCAATTTTACCTGCTTCGAAAACTTTTGACTGATTCTGTCCCTACTTCCCAAATATTCCAAAATATTTTACTTTCTCATAAGTTGAAATGTTAAGTATGTCGATTAGAGAGTGGAAAACCTGACTTTAAAGCTCAGCTTTAGCTTATTATTACGGATAAATTGTGCACAAGTCTTAATAGTTATATAATTGACTCTGGCTTCTATTCCCATAGAAACTGAAATGAATTACCAAAAATGGATATACAATAAAAGAATGCCTAATTTAAAACACTCTGTATTTGGTGATTTGTATCAGATTTCAGAAAAGCAAGAATAAAGTGACAGCTTGGCAGTTACGCTGTTAGGAATTTTTTATAGGTTTCAGCTTAGGCCTGCCAGCTGTATCTCTAGTTGCTAATATTTTTTATTATATGACAAGTAAAATGCCTCTTTAGAAGAACCCAGTATGATTAAAATCTTAATGGTTATTATAATTACATGTACACAGTTAAAATGCCAAGTAAATTATAGTCATATCTGCTGAAAATTACTGTTATAAATACTAGTACATTCCACAGTTGGGGAGGAAAAAGTTGAACATGGGGAGTTTTAATATTGAGAGGAAAACCGTATTTTAACAGAATTTAGGAGTTGATTTTTTTCCACTAATATCAAGTACCAAGAAGACAAGGACTTGTTAAAACAATTCTTTTTCATGTAAATATAGGAGAAATAAATCTTTTGGTAAATTGTATGTGTTGTCAACAAGAGATGTTATCAAATGTACCACAAAGAATGTATTTAAAGTATTTCATGATGTGAAGAAAAATAATAAAAAACATAAAGAGAGGAACTGATAATATAGATATAACCAAATAAAGTCGAGAAAGACATTTTCATCTATAATGACTTATAAAAGTAATCTTTAAGTCAACTGCAGGAAGCTATGTCAAAACACTATCTGCTGGTACTCATATTTTTTAAGATTTGTCTTAGGTAAACTGAAGATTCTGATATTTGTTAAATTCATGCAAGTTAGGCACACTTGAAGTTTGTGTTTAAGTCACATGTTCACCTCTTACATGTCATTTTGATTTATTCCAGCAAGAACAAGTTCATGTGATTTAGTATCTTTCAAACCAGCCCACAAAGAAGTATCCATTATCAGAAATCATCAGCTGAACCACAGCCTACTGAAAGAGTAGCATCCTCACCAGACTGACGATGAGTATGGCGTCCAGATGCCTCCACAGGCTGCCTTTGTTCATTGTCTGGAGAAGACAGCAAAGGAGTAGAATGAGGGCTTTCTGCAGCAGAGGACGTCGAATGAGGCTGAGCTGACACTGCAGCGGACGTAGAAGGCTGAAGAGATTGTTCAGCTGAAGGATCTACTTCCATTGCACTTTCGCCCACTTCCAAATCAGTACTTGACGGGACCGCAGGAAGAGCAGACACATCTGACTGGCTCGTCCCACCTTCAAAAAACACATGTTAATGCAAATTCAAATATTAACTGCTTTCCAAAACCAGCTACTCTAAAGAGATATGTTCAAGAAATACATGTGCACTTGTACATACATGTACACACACAGAGAAACATATAATTTTAGGATATTGAAAGCACCCAGGGGTGGTTTCATCCCTTTGACCAAATAGGCTAATCAAAAGGGGTAAAAATCTATCTACAGAACATTTTTGTTAAAATAATCAGTCTTTCAAGATCAATATGGTACCTTCACTTAGACAAACCTAAATAATAGGTTGTGAATTGCCTATAAATAACATCTAGTCCTTTTAATTTGAAGGTGATGATTCTGATTTAATGACTGGATAATAGGAGAATGGATTTTATTTTATTTTATTTATTCATTGACAGAGAGAGAGAGAGAGAGCACGAGCATGCACAAGACTGGGTTGGAAGGGCAGATGAGAGAGAATCTTCAGCAGGCTCCACGCTAAGCACAGAGCCCCACACAGGGCTCAGTCTCATGACCCTGAGATCATGACCTGACCTGAAATCAAGAGTCAGATGCTTAACTGACTGAGCCACGCAGGGACCCAGGAGAATGAATTTTATTGCTATGTTTCCATTCTACGACATGTTGTCTTGGTAAATATTTAAGAAAAATTTTATTGGGTAAGTAAAGTTATAAATAGGTCAGAATAGGATTAAGTTCCTGATTCCTACTTCATTAGCAATAATGTCTTAACCACTAAACTAACATGATGCAATCATGATTTAAAAAGACTTCAGTGTCGGGGCGCCTGGGTGGCACAGCGGTTAAGCGTCTGCCTTCAGCTCAGGGCGTGATCCCAGCGTTCTGGGATCGAGTCCCACATCAGGCTCCTCCGTTATGAGCCTGCTTCTTCCTCTCCCACTCCCCCTGCTTGTGTTCCCTCTCTCACTGGCTGTCTCTATCTCTGTCAAATAAATAAATAAAATCTTTAAAAAAAATAAAAAATAAATAAAAGATGACAAAGATTGAAATTTCGATACTACCAAATTTAAAAAAAAATAAAAAATAAAAAAAATAAAAATAAAAAGACTTCAGTGTCTACTATGTCTTATGCTAGGCGGCTTTGTGCTATCTACAAGGAAATAATGAGGAATAGTTCATAGACATTAACAATTTTCCCCTCAAGTCTAAATGTTATTAAAAGAAAGATGGAATGGACTAATCCAGTTCATGTCTTACAAGATGCAACTACCAGAGAATATGAAGTTTTCTCTTTTAATCACCATGATTTAAATATTTCTTATTTTAAATTCAAGCACAAATTCAATAACTCTTAAGCAAATTTACAGTCCAAGGAATTTTTTAAAAAGTTAATTGAAATGAGGAGTTAACAAGAATCATTTATGGAAAAATTCAATATGATTTTTTATTTTGGGTTTTTAAAACAATTAGGAGTTAACTTTTTATACTCCTCATTTTTGACAGAGATAAGTAACTTGCCTAAGACCCCAAAGCTAGAAAGTAGTGAGCCAAGATATGAACACAGGTCAGCTAACACTAGAAACAGCACTTAATAACCAATGCCTAAGTAACATAAAGGAGAAACTATTCCATTATATAAAACTTCTTATCTACAGAGTTTAATGCATTTCTATTTTCAGAATGCATATAAAAATATACTGGGATATATAAGGGAAATATCAGACTTTCTTACTTTTCTTGAGAAAAGCAAAGAATAAGGGCTAGGCCTACTGGAACGTGAAGAGACAAATTGTACCCAATACCCATGCTCCTCTACCGCTTTACACAATGTAGTTAAGAACCTGTGATTATTATAGATATAGAATGGTGTAAACTGAATGATATAAATAAAACAAATGTCATAAAACAGTCTTTGCCAGCTTTTGGTTAACTTTAATTAACAAGAAAAATTACCTCTTGGCCGAGATCTTCCTCGTCCTCCATTGCTTTGTGCAACTTCACTTGCTTCTTCAAACCACCTTGATAACATGTCAGACATTCTCTGCATCAATGACACATTGGGACTTTGCTCACCTATCACAATACAGGTCTTATCAGTGAATTCAGTAGTGAGTCAGGATCTTTCATTAACGCAAAAACCCAGATTTTAAGGCCTTTAAAATGAGAGCATTTAAAAAAAAAAAGAATCAAATAGCTTAAATAAATTCTATGAATGTATATAATAAATCTATTAGAGCTAACATCACATTTCATAGTAACTGTGACTCTCCATCTGAATTTTGAGTTCCTCAAGAATAGGATTTACATCTCCTGCATCTTTGTCTATTCTTAGCCACCTCCACACCTTCCACCCTGACCCCAACCCACATCCTTCGTTTCACCAGTGCACAGCTAGGAAGGGCTCATGAATGGTAAATTGAACCGATTAAAAGAAAGGTTTGCCCTCTCTCTTAAATTTCCTTAAACTCAATTTATTTTCACCACCCTGTAAGCATATTCCATATACTTGAAATTAACAAAAACCAAAAAGTATTATATTTGTCTCTTCCCTCTACTCCTTTCCTCCTTCAAATATATGATTCTTCTCTTAAGGGTTAATTATCAAATTAAGTATGACATCAAAACTGGCAATTCTATTCTACAATCATATAATTTAAAATGCAAATCATTTGTCCTTGGATTTTCTGTGAAAACAGAATTTTACACTTTATTGCCTTTATATAATGTTGCTTTATATTTAAATATATATATAAGATGATACCAAGGATAATTTATGGGGGAATGTACTTTTGATCTTAAAAGAATTCAGAAGTCATTAAAGTAAGATTTTGGCTACAGACCGATTATTAAAATACACACAGATTAATTCTATTTCAAAAGTGTACCATCTTAAAGCTCCCAAGGTAGTTTCTTATGCTTGTCAAAGGCACTTGATAAAAGGAAAAACAATTTTTTATCTATTATAAAATTCTTGGGTTGGAAATTGGAGCATTTGCATTTCTCTTTATATCTAACAGGCAAAATTTAAGAAGTTTGATGATGTCCAATGTTTCACATGGCAATGGGCATTCTCATACTTCCAGCAGGAATATAAAGTAGTGCATTTATTTTGGAGGGTAATTTGATAGCTATCAAAATTAAAATGCACTACCCAGTGACCTAGTCGTTCATTCCACTTTTAGGAATTTAACCTCAGATACACTTGCACAAGTATGTTAAGATACATGCATAAGGATGTTTGTTTCAGCACCACTTAAAATAGCAAAAAAAAAAAAAAGAAAGAAAGAAACAAGTTAAAAGATTAACTTTTAAATTTCATATTAGAAAAGGCTGACCAAAGTAGAGTTACCATCGCGTTCTCGTTCACTCTCAGGCCTCGCTCGGGGTCCAGTATCTGACCAATCCCCACGAAGTCTCAAACGCTTCACTGGAGGCTGTCGTAACTAAAAGATGAAGAGAAAACTCATTTGCTCGAGTCCTGAAGCACGCTTTAAGTGTAACAGATTCTTTCCATGTCCTTGCTTTCTTTATTGAGTATGAAAAGAGATCCTAGGCCAAAATATGAAAGACAGCTCTTATAATGATGGTATCTATCGATGGTACAGCCTACACTTAACATACTCGCCCTTAAGAGTCTGAAGGTAACTTTGAAATCCTCTACGTGTGACTTCTAATCCCAACTGTATCACTTTACAGCTGAGTACAGGAAAGTTATATAACTACAATGAGCTTGAGCTTTCTATTACAATGATACATGCAGTCTAGTACCTACATACCTGAAAATAGGAATTATCACTGTTATAGAATTATAGACAGTTTACTCTCCGGGTCCCCGTACCTATTGCAACCCTTCACTACTCACCTCAAGGTCTCTACCTTGTTTCCCTCCTTTCTCCTACTTCAGAGAAAATAAAGTCAGTCCTGTAGAAATGACACTAATTTCTTCAGCTGCATTCTACAAATGTATCAATAGTCTACAACTTCCTAATCCCTCCTAAAGTCTCAGAAGACGCATCATTTATTTTGTTTAAGCTCAATCTCTCCACTGGGCTTTTTATTTTATTCCTTCAATTACTCGAGCACCTTGCTTTGACAATGACTCTTTCCCATACCTACATTCATTTCCTCTCATTTCTTCCTTACAATATGCTGAAGGTTCTTACCATTTTTAACAAAACACCTCAATTTTATCCTTCTCTCCAGCTATACTCTTTTCCCACATTTTCTGAAGCTTTACTGTCAAGCTTCTTGAAAAGAAGTCTACATTTATTCCACCTTTATCCACCACTCCTCCCTCAGTTCACTGTAGTCACCTTATGTTCCCATCTTTCTACTGAATTCATTCTCACCGTCACCATTGAGTGATTAATTGCTAAGTTCACTGATCAGTGATAAAATGATAAATAATTGCTAATTCAAATGGCACCTTTCACAACTTATTTCATTTGATGTCTATGGCACTTGACACTCTTGATCATTCTCTGTAACTTTTGTATTTTTAACATTTTTTTTGAGGTAACACGCATACCATAATATTCACCTTTTTGAACTATGTAAGTTAGTGGTGCAAATGCACAAAGCTGTGCAACCACTTGCACCACCACTGATTCCAGAACATTGTCATCACCTCAAAGAGAAATCCTATAGCTGTGAGCAGCTGCTCCCCACTTCTCCTGCCACTCGGCTCTTGGCGGCCACTAATCTGCTTTCTGTCTCTAGGGATATGCCTATTACGGACATTTCATATAAACGGGATAAACGGGGCCCTTTCTCCCTGGTTTCTTTCCCATGGCATAATATTTTCAAAGTTCATCCATGTTGCACCATGTATCGGTATTTCATTTCTTTTTATGGCTCAATAATATTCCATTATTTAGATATACCATATTTTGTTTATTCATTCATCAGTCCATAAGCACTGAGTTGTTTCCATTTTTTGGCTGTTGGGAATAATGCTGCTATGAACATATGTGCAAGTTTTTATAGGAACATATGTTTTCAATTCTCTTCAGTATATATCTAGAAATGGAATCACTGGATCATATGATAACTCTATGTTTAACTTTTGAGGAACTGCCAAACTGTTTTCCAAAGCAGCTGCACCATTTTACATTCCTACCAGCAATGTGTGAAAGCTCTAATTTCTCCACGTCTTCATCAACACTTACTGACTTTTTTATTTTCACCAACCTAGTAAGTGCGAAGTGGTACCTCACTGTGGTTTTGATATATTTTGGTTACTAGATTCTAAATCATAAATCAAATATATGATATACAAACATCTTCTCCTATTTTGTGGATCACTCCCTTTATTTTTATTTTTTAACATAACATTCATTGATTTTTTTTTCCTGACAATTAAGCAGATTTTGATAGAAACTTGGTGACAGCTTAGCTGCAAATTTTCTGTTTTCTCCTGGAAACCATACTGAGCAACAAGATGGAAAAAGAAATCTCTACATCCTCAGCAAAGAAGACAGAAAAAAAAAAAAAAACCTACAAATTCCCTAAGTATGTAAATATGGCTAGAAGCAACAGAGAATAACAAAATCTGCAGAGGAAGCCACAAGTGTGACAGGGAATAATCAGAAGATTAGAGAAAGCCTAGTGTGGCAACTGTCCAAAATCTTAGACAAATAATCACTTCCAGAAACGGAGGGCCTCACTCTGTATGTGAACTATATTTAGAATAGAAAAGAACCCTGCTCCATAGTTATGAAAGAGGAATTTTATATTATACAAGCAAAGAACTAGTGTTATAACCTCAGCAACTATTTCTGGATTAAGATCTTCAAGTTAAAAACAGTCCCATGTTTGAGTTTTTGAGATAGGCAAAATAACCTAGTCAAGAATACTGAAAATGCTACAAGCATTAATTCAGTCGTTCAACAAGGACTTTTCTGAGCACCTCTATGTGTCAGGCACTACTCCAGGAATTGGGAAAAGATCAATGGATAAATCATACAAAAACCCCAATGTCACAGAGTTTATAAACTAGTGAGTAGATGAACAATACATGATAAAAAAGTAAAATATACAAAGAAAGTGTTAAGTGTTACGGGAAAAAAAATTAAGTAGACAAAGAAGATAGGCAATACCAAGGAGTTAAGGGCTGTGATTTTAAACAGGGTGGTGAAGTAGGGCCTCGCTGAGAATGTGTCAAGGGCAAAGATCTGAAACAGGTAAGAGAAGATGAAATCCAGATATGCGGCAAGACCATTTCATGTGCAGTAAGGGCAAAATCTGTAAGGGAGAAGCACGCTTGGGCTGACTGAATGAGTCAGCAGAGGGGGCCAGAGCAGGGTACTGTACGAGTACTGAGAGAACAGCAGTCACCAAAACCACAGGATATAAGCTCTTCAAGCCACTGTTAGGACCTTAGTTTTGCTTTTTTGCTTTGAGGAGATGGAGAGCCACTTGGGAGTGTTGATCAGAAGAGTAGCATAATTTGACTTGGTTTTAAAGGATCATTGGGCTACTACGTACATAGCTAAAGACTGTGGGGGTGGGGGGGTGAAAGTTGGGGGCCTGGTTAAAAGCTACCACAATAACCTAGGAGAGATAGTGAGGCCTTGGATCACAGTAGTAGTGGTAGTCAGAATGGGAAGTAGTACTACAGATTTGGGATATATATTTTTGGGACAAACCATGGGGACAGGAGAAAATGAGAGTCTAGATTGTATAAAATAGTCCAATAATGGAGTGGGGAAAATGTCAAATACATATTAGAGGAAAAGGAAGACAGAAAGACAATAAAAAGAAAAAAGGAATACAAAAATAAAGAAAAATGAGAAGTAAAAAAAGACGAATAAGAAAAAATACTCGAGACGGGAAAAAATGAGAGACAAATTATTAGAGGATTAAGAATAAAGAAAATATAAAAGTATCATTAAAACATAAGAAAAAAATCATTATGTGAAAATTTGATTCATATTTTAAAATCCTGTTCAATCATTTCTTAAATTCCCAATCAAAATACCTTATTCCTTCCTGTTCTACTTATATAGAACATAACTCTTATATACAATTCTATTAAGTTTTACATATTCATTTATTTATATCTCTAGTTCCACTAAACCGTAAATTCCTGAGTGAGAGGCCATGTCTTTGTCACCGTCGTCCTTGAGCTTTTTTTTTTTTTTTAAGATTTTATTTATTTATTTGACAGAGACAGCCAGCAAGAGAGGGAACGGAGCAGGAGGAGTGGGAGAGGAAGAAGCAGGCTCCCAGCGGAGGAGCCTGATGCGGGGCTCAATCCCAGAACGCTGGGATCAGCCCTGAGCCGAAGGCAGACGCTTAACGACTGAGCCACCCAGGCGCCCCGAGCTTCTTAAGTTTCTACAGTACCTACTGTACAGTAGGTGCCCAATAAATACTTGGTGAGTTGAGTGTGTCTGAACACTACTGTCAAGGATTTAGCATAAAACACTGAAGAAAGGGTGGTAAGCTTAAGAAGGGGGCAGACTACTAATTTCTTCTTCTATACACACTTGTGAATTGCTTGGTTTATCATACTAAGAATGATTTATTTTTATAATTTTAATCCATTTTCAGAATTATTTTTCTTAATTTAGTTAATTCAACAAAGAATACTGAGAAAACCGTGTTCAGAAAATAACCAAGTGTTCATGACTCAGCCTCATTCACTCTGATTATGCAAACACATTTGGCTAAGTATTCTGTGGTATAAAGACTGGTTGGCCCACTTAAAATGTTTCTGCATTTCCAACTTTCATTATGTAAGAGTCACAAAGCTGGACTGTAACTTCACTGGAGCACATATCTCAAAAGGAATTACACAGCAGCAACAAAATAAAAGAGCAAATCTCACGTTTTCAGTAAGACCAATAAACTAAAAAATAGCTTTCATTAGCCAGCATACCCTTTTCTTTGTCAATTTCCTAATTCACTTAAATACACTGGCACATTTAAAATCCCAAAAAATATTTATAAAGTTATCCTCATTTTCCCCTAATTTTACAGCCTTCTACACCTGCAATCATAAGAACTGGATATAGTTTTGTATATCACGGGAATTAGAAAATTATTGCTCTTTATTACCTTTAAAATATGTTCACTAATAGAAGTTGGTCCAATACCAAAAAGTCACTAATAATTAATAAAGCAACAGTTAATTTCAAAAACATTTACAAGCCAAACAGTAAAGTGATTAAACATAGGACATTAAAAAAAAAAAAAGCCAAAGTGAAAAATGTATCGGAGAAAGAAGCTATATGAGTTAAAACAAAGATTTTTCTATTGCTGCGTACTTCAAGGATATATTATTTCTGGTTTTTGCCTTTTATAAATAAGAAGATGGTTTGCTATTTTATTTTTTTAAAGATTTTATTTTTAAGTCATCTCTATACCCAAAATGGAACTTGAGCCCACAACCCCAAGATCAAGAGTCACATGCTCCACTGACTGAGCCTGCAAGGTCCCGCAAGGGTTCACTATTTTAGTCACCTAGTTTTCAATATATAATATTATATATCTAGATCTATATATAATAGATATAAAATGTGATATATAAACTTCAATAAGACTAAATGTTTATGTTCACCAACAGGATTTTACCTATTATCATTTACTATTCATATGTGGACAGCAATTCCCTCCTCTCCCCATTACGTGTGTGTGTGTATTTTAACTTACCTTTTTCTCACTTACTTGTATGTATTTTGTAAAATGCACCTAGGGATGTATGTTACTAGTTCTTAACTGTGGCAGAGAAGCATGATCAGGAGAGAAGGGACTGCTGTCCACATCTGAATAGTAAATGGTAACAGAAAACTCCTATTGGTGTATAAACATAAACACTTAGTCTCTTGGGAGTTTAGACATCCCACTTTTTATTATTTTAATTGTTTTCCTACAACTGTTAGAAGTGTTGGTATTTCTTGCTTGCTGCTGTGCATCCATAAAGTTAAAGAAACATTTTGCTACTAAATATTTTCTCTTTAAAAATATTTCACAACACTTTTTTCTAGAGCCTTATCCTTGATTACTAGCCCCTGTTCTTTCATGTATATTCCATGTCCTTTTACAAAACCTAGACTACAAACACCTTGAAAATCAATTCCATTTTTAGAAGCCCTTCAGGCCCCAGGAGTCACTGAAGTAATGTTTTCTGAACTAAATGAATAATACGGTTTTCAGTAAACTTACCTCTTCTCTTCTTTCTTCCGCAGAAGGAGTTTTAAGTTCTCGCGCTGTATCATCTTTCGGGTCAAAAAGATATATATAATCTGAAGAGTAACTAACAAGAATCTCTTGGCCATCTTCACTGTAACACAGAGATGTCACCCTGCAGGACTTATTATTAAGATGGGAAGGGATAAAACGGGCAACCATTCCAGTAGTTCCTCGACCTGCATAATTCCCTAAATAAGAAAACAGGAAGTTGTGTAAATCTTTTAAGAAAAACATTTTAAAAGCCCTTAATCTGAATTATGAGATATGTGATTTAATGTAGCAATATAAAATCTAAACTATCATATTCTATTTCTAGAAGAGGCTCTTTTCTCAAAAGTCTGATTTTATAACAAAATATAAAGAATAGAGTATAAAGGCTACATAGCTTCAAAAAAAATTTCCTGAGTGTCTGGAAGTATATAGATTATATAAATGTTTTACAGATTACATAAATGTTTTATTCTAAATATGAGGTATTTAATCAATTAAAATGATTTTTGATTACAGTTACACTCTTTCATTTTCTAAAACTTTTCCCCCAATGAAGATAGTAAAATTTTTATAACATAAATAGATGAGCTTTTATTATTAGCATACTAGATAAAATAGTATTTTCCCTTTAAAATGATTTACCTTTTGCTTTAGGTTAAAAAACTTTTTTTAGTTTATTTATTTATTATTTATTATCTTAGTAATCTCTATAGTCAACATGGGGCTCAAATTCTGCTCTTCTGACTGAGCCAGCCAGGCACCCTTGTGAAATTTTCCTCTTATAAAATAACAGAGTGGGGACATTATTCCAACTTTAATTAATTTTAACAGTCAACAATGTAATATAATATGATAGGGAGGGGTCCAACTGGCATTTTTTGCCCCTGGAGGTCTGGGAATGCTAAACTCCAAGAGTCCCGCAAAAGGAGATCTTGTCCTGCCCAAAATGTCAATTATGTCCCATCTGTTGAAAAATAATAATTTAGCCTATAATTTCATCTTATATTACTACTGTTTCCCCTAAAAGTGCATATCCAAATAGATAAAGAGTTCTCACAGTTACAAAAAACAAAACCCCCCGAAAAAACACTTAGTCTTCCTTTTTATTTTAACTCTTTCTTGTTTTTTAATAGAGCGAGAGTATGCACACGAATGGAGGGAGGGCAGAGGGAGAGGGAAAGAGAGAATATTCATGCCCAGAGTGGAGCCCAACTCAGGGCTCAATCTCACAATGCTGAGATAGTGAGGTGAACTGAAACCAAGAGTCAGATGACCAACTGATTGAGCCACCCAGGCGCCCACAAGCTAGTCTTCCCATTTCAATAATCTATGTCCACTTTTACTGGGCATAAATTGACACTGAGATTGACATTGTTAGTTTCTGGCCAAGTCCACTTTTATTTTTAGCAATATAAAATATGTGAAAATAGATAAATGTATGTAGATTTGGTGGGTGTGTGCGTATATAATCCTGGCCTTCCCTTACTGAGAAAATGCTAATAACCTGGCTTTAAATTGAGTATTTCGGAGGTGGTTTCACCCCATAATGGATGAGCAGCAAATGAGGAGTTTACGAGAGATTCAACGTCAGTGCTGCAGCATCACTGACAGTACTTGACTGGACATAAACGTGCTGTACATGAACACGTAGCCAAGTCACTGTTCTTCCCTAACCCTCCTCTCTACCACAAACAGAAATCAGGAAAGCCAAGTGTTGTGGGCTGATAGTGTCCCCCCCCCCACCCAAATTCATGTCCATCTAGAACTCAGAATGATTCTGGAATATTTGGAAATAGGGTCTTTGCAGATGTAATGAGGTCATACTGCATTAGGGTGGGCCCTAGATCCAGTATGACTGGTGTCCTAATAAGAAGAGGAAAATGTAGATTCAGATACACACAGGGGAGGATGTCATGTACATGTGGAAGCAGAGAGTGAAAGGAACATTTAAAAGCCAAAATTGGGGGCACCTGGGTGGCTCAGTTGGTTGGGCGTCTGCCTTAGGCTTGGGCCCTGATCTCAAGGTCCTGGGATGGAGCCCTACGTTGGGCTTTCTGCTCAGCTGGGAATCTGCTTCTCCCTCCCACTCTCCCTCTGTGTTCTCTCTCTCTAATAAATAAATAAATCCTTTAAAAAAATAAAATTTAAAAATTATAATAAATAAATAAATAAATAAATGCCGAAATTGCCAGCAACCACCAGAAGCTAGGAGAGAAGCATGAGTCTTCCTGAGAGCCGCCAACAGAAAACCTGTAACACCTTAATTTTAGACATCTAACCCCCAGAAATGTGAGAATCAATTTCTGTTATCTTAAGCCACCCAATTTGTGGTAATTTGTTATGACAGCGCTAGGAAATTAATACATCAATTGTTACAACTTTTTAAAGTGATAAACTGCAAAAGTATCACCTTGATAGAGTCATAAAAACTTGGTAAAATGCTATTTTTATGTAAGTATATATGTATGTATGTATGTTCCATGCCCAGTGTGAAGTCCAACGCAGGGCTTGAACTCACGACCCTGAGATCAAGACCTGAGCTGAGATCAAGAGTCAGATGCTTGGGACACCTGGGTGGCCCAGTCGGCTAAGCCTTTGGATCAGGTCATGATCCCAGGGTCCTGGGATCAAGTCCCACATCAGGCTCCTTGCTCAGGGGGAAGCCTGCTTCTCCCTCTGCCTGCTGCTCCCCCTGCTTATGCGCGCTCTCTCTCTCTGACACGATAAATAAATAAAATCTTAAAAAAAAAAAAGTCAGATGCTTAACTGAGCCACCCAGGCACCTTAGTAAAATGGGATTTTTTATAATAATCCATATAGTTTAACTACATTGTATTTACTGAATTGTATGAAACTAATGAAATTTTAAGACTGCAAATATATCATAAAGATTTATTCTTTGAACTGGCAGAATCTTATATTTTCTTTAACATACAGCTTTTTACCTGTGGCTCTTGTGCCCAGCATTCGCCGATCATATATTCGTACTGAGCTATCTGAACAACCAACAGCAAGATAATATGGTATTGGTGGACAAATAGCTACAGATGTGGCAGCACGTCGGCAGTTAATTAAAATATCCTATGAAAGATAAAACAACATCACACACAGCATTGCCATAGAGAGGCTACTCTAAAGATTTAAAACACTGAAATATTTTAACATTTAAAACATTTTTCTTTTAATTAGAAGGAAATAACCTTTCTCAGAAATCCTAACTCAGTATGATAATGAGAAGGAAAAACAACATGGTTTCTTTTAATTTATTTTTCAGATTTCTATCAGTGTTTCCAACAAATTCAGCTTCTGCGACACCAAAATAAATACACTCAGTCAATATTCCTCCTCCGCAGTTTATTGCTCTAAGGGAAATTCTTTTTTTCTTTACAGTTTGCTACACAACTTCAACACCAACTTCTAATACAATATTGTATATTTTCCCTATAAACCAACTTAAACAAAAAATACAGATGGAAATATAAATTTAATTAGTGGCTGAAAAAAACAAACAATATCTGAGTAATGCAAATTGCATTCTGAAGAGAAAAAATAAAAATCACCCCCAAATATAGGACTAAAACACTGAGTAATTACGCTAGACCAACAAAATTTAACACAAATTCACCCATAATCTTCTAACCCAGAGATTACTGTCCAATTTTAATTATAATCTTAATTTTTTGTCATTTATATAAAAATTTGATTCTTACATCCTTGCAGTCTTCTTTTGTGCAGCTAGTTTTGATGCGTGTATCAAACCACCGAACAGTTCCATCTTCACCACAAGAGAGAAAAGTATATGGGTCATTGGGTACAGTCATAATCTGTAGATGAAAATGAAAGTACAGGTAATGTTATTAAACATTTAAACAGATGGGTTTGAAAGACATCACTATTATTTTATAAAATAAAATAAAGAATAAAGAAGTAAAATTGTTTTTATATTCATAGACGATTCGATCATCTAAGTAGAAAATCATATGTAATTAATTCTTAAAAAATTTATTAGAATAAGTGAATTTAGAAAAGTTGCAGGATACAAGGTCAATATATAAAAATCAACTGTATGTCTATATACTAGCAACAAAACCATTAGAAATTGAAAATTTAAAAACCATTAACATTTACAATAATATGAAAAATATAAAATGCTTAAGGATATATAAGATACATCACTGAAAATTATAAAACATTGCTGAATAAAATTAAAGTCCTAAATAACAGAGATAAACTGTGTTCATGGATTGGGAGATTTAATATTGTCAATTCTCCCTAAATTGATATATAGATTTCAAATAAATTCCAGCAGGATTTTTATTACAAATGACAATTTGATTATCAAATGTATGTGGAAATACAAAAGAACTAAAATACCTTAAGTAATGTTGCAAAAGAAGAACAAAGGACTTCTTTTTTTTTTTTTTTTTTTTTAAAGATTTTATTTATTTATTCAACAGAGATAGAGACAGCCAGCGAGAGAGGGAACACAAGCAGGGGGAGTGGGAGAGGAAGAAGCAGGCTCATAGCGGAAGAGCCTGATGCGGGGCTCGATCCCATAACGCCAGGATCACGCCCTGAGCCGAAGGCAGATGCTTAACCGCTGTGCCACCCAGGCGCCCCAGAACAAAGGACTTCTATACTGGCTTCAAGAGTTACTATAAAGCTATAGTAATTAAGATAGTGTGATAGAGGCTTAATGGTAAGTCACAGGAAGAGAATAGGTACTGACCAAAAATAGATGAAAATACATATGGCCAAATGATTTATGTTAATGGTACAAAGAAAATTCAATCAAGAAAGAACAGTGTCAGAAAACTGGGTATCCATATGCAAAATAATGAACTTCAAGCAATACTTCATACTTTCTTAAAAAATTAACACAACATGGATCATTGATCTAAGGGTAAAACACAAAACTATAAAACTTCTAGGAAAAAATCCTTGTGACTTTTGGTTAAACAAAGATTTTTTGATATAACATTGGTCCATAAAAACAAAGAACTTTGATAAAATGGGCTTCCTGAAAATTAAGAACTTCTTTTGGAAGGACAATATTGAGAAAATGAGAAGACAAGCTACTGACTAGGAGGAAAAATTATAAATCACATACCTGAAAAATATCCAGAATATATTTTAAAAATCCCTCAAAACTCAATAATGAGAAATAAAAATACCACTAAGACAATGGGCAAAAGACTTCAACAGACAATTCACCAAATATATAAAGATGATAAACAAGCACATAAAAAGTATGCTCAACATCATTAGATAATTGGGAAATAAAAGTTAATAACACAAGAGATTCTATTTTATATCTATTAGGATGTCTAAAATAAAAAAGATTGACCAAAACAAGTGTTAAAAAGGATGCAGACCAACTGGCAGTGTCAGGCACTGCTTATAGAAATGTAATGTGATACACCCCCTCTGGAAAACAGTCCAGCAGTTTCTTAAAAAGTTAAACTTATTCTTCTAATATAACTCAGTCATTCTATTCCTAGGTGCTCACCAAAGAAAAATGAAAGTACATGTCCACACAAAGACAAATATTCAAATACAAATATTCAAAATAGCTTTATTTGCAACAGCCCAAAACTAGAAACAACCCAAATGCCCATCCAAAGATGAAATATAAAGAAACTGTGATATAGTTCTCTAAAGGAATACAACTCAGAAATAAAAAGCTAGTTAATGATACTCTAAACAACATGAATGAATCCCAAACATGAGTATTATGCTAAGTGAAAAAAAAATCAGACCAAAGGTTTGAATATATAATCTCATTCCTATGTAATTCTACAAAAAATATAAACGAATCTACAGTAATTGAAAGATCAGTCATTTCCCAAGAATGTGGGGGTAAGTAGGGCCTTACTTAAGAGAGAGGGAATAAAAATGGGAATAAGGAAATTCTTGGACAAACAGATATATCCATTATCTTGACTATGGAAATGATTTCAAGGGATAATAAATTTTCAAAACTTACCAGATTATATAATTTAAACGTATGCAGTTTATGATGTCAATTAAGCCTCAATAAAGAACTTTCTAAATTCAACATCTATTCAAGATAAAGACTCTTAGCAAACTAGTAACAGAAGGGAATTTCCTTAATCTGATAAAAAGCATCTATGAAATATACTTTTGCAAATATGAGACCTAAAGGGAAAAACTTTCGCTGTGAGATCAGGAACTAAGAAATGCAATCTGCTATCAACGTTTCATTTAAAGATCACATTTGAGGTACTAACCAATGCAGTAAGTCAAGAAAAAGAAGCAAAAGGTATATGGGCTGAAAATAAAGAAAAAAAATGTCATAATGCAAAAAAGATATGACTGTGTAGATAGAAAATCCGAAAGAATCTATAGTTGAATTATGAGAATTAATAAGTGAATAAAAAGATTGTTAGTTTTAAAATACTATAGTCAATGGTATTTTTTATACCAGCAACATTTAAAAACTAAAATACTTAAAAAGATAACATTTACAATAGTACCAAATACCAAACACTTAAAGAAAAAATTTAAGGAAATTTGTACAGTAATGCCACAATAAAAATTATAAAATATTAGTGAGAGAAATTAAAAACCTTAATAAATGCAAAAATATATTGTCCTCATAGACTGGAATATACAATAATTGTAAGATATTACTTTGCCCTAAATTTATCTTTAAATTCAGTATAATCACAATCCAACTTCCAGCAAACTGTTTTTTGTTGGAAACTAATATACTGGTTTAAAAAGTTATGTTGAAACACAAAAAATAAAGAACAGTCTAAATGTTAAGTAGGAACAAGAAAATGTACTAAATATCAAGAGTCATTGCAAAGCTACAGCAATTGAAATAATTTGGTACTTTAAAAAGTACAAATAGACCAAGCATGCAAAATAGAGTACAGAAATGATCTATGCATATATGAATTCTTAATTTATAATTAATGGCATGCTGAATACCAATGGGGAATAAAACCAATATTTCAATAAAAGATGGTGGGTAAATCCATATGGAAAGAGAGTGATGTCAGCAAGACGGCAGAACAGAAAGCCTCAACTTATTCCTCTACAGAAACACTGACTTTTAATAACAACGTAAGTCAAAAAGCCTTAGGGCACCTGGATGGCTCAGGTGGTTAAGTGTTGGACTCTTGATTTTGGCTCAGGTCATGACCCCAGGGTTGTAAGATCAAGCCCCAAGGAAGGCTCCACACTGAGCATGGGAGCCTGCTTGGGATTCTCTCTCCCTCTGCCCCTCCATCGAGGCCCCTGAACCCCACTCGTGCATGCTCTCTTTCTTTCTCAAAAAAATAAATTAAAAAAAAGTCAAAAAGCCTTTATGAAAATGCCAAAGACAAGCTAAGAAGGCAGTACACCAGTCAAGTTCAAAGCCAAGTACAGTCATATTGAAAGGAGTAAGAAAATTTCATTTTAATCATCTCAGCACCTCCCCCAAGGCAACACAGCTCAATACTGGGGGGCGGAGGAAGCCCAACCTGCAGCTTCTCCACTGGATAGGAAAAAGAAGAGTGGAATGTCTGTTCAACACTCCAGCTTATAGGTGGAGAAAGGCTGCCAATGGACTAGTTTCTGTCTTGCTTGACTCAGCATTCATAAAACTGGCATATCTTGAGAATAAAAGAGTTCAGTGACTTCACTGAAGCACCAAAAAACCTGCAGTATTGCAGACAGGAAAAGGAGCAAGATCACAATAACTGGAAAATTACACATACACACAAGACCAAAGAAGAAACATTGTCTTAAAAAGTCTAAGGGATCTCCAGAATCTCTAGCTGGGCTGACAGGTGAATACCTTCCCCTGCACAAAACCCATCTATAAAGACCAGGAGAGATGGCTGTTTTCTTTAAAGCAAAAATCACAACAACAACAAACAAGACACACCAACATACAGTGTAACAGCCCTATCGAAGGAACAAAATAAATCTTCAGAAACTGACTCTAATAAGATATATGAATTACCTAAGAATTTATAAATTGATCATCCTAAAGCAGCTCAATGCACTACAAGAGAACACAAACAGATGACTGAAACTAGGAAAACAATGCATGAACAAAATGAGAATATCACCAATGACATCAAAACTTGAAAAAAGAGTCAAATGGAAATTTTAGAACTGAAGAATATAATAATTACTTTAAAAATTCATGAGAGGGGATCAACATCAGGCTTGATCAAGCAGAAAAAAGAAACAGCAAACTTGAAGACAACTCTTGAACTTATCATGTCAGAGGAACTAAAAGGAAGAATGCAGAAAAGTGAAGAAAACCGTAAGGGACTTACAGGACACAACAAGCTGAGCAATATACACGGAAGTTCCAGATGGAGAAAAAGAAGGGGCAGAGAGCTTGTTTGAAAAAATAATGGCTGAAAACTTCCTAAATCTTCCCAAAGAAAATGGACATCCACACTCAAAAAGCTCAAAGGACTCTAAATAGGATGAGCCCAACGAGGTACACACTGAGACATATCACAGACAACTTGTCAAAAGTTGAAGAGAGGGGCACCTGGGTGCTCAGTCGGTCAAGCATCTGCCTTCGGCTCAGGTTACAATACCAGGGTGCTGGGATCGAACCTCATGTTGGGCTCCCTGCCCAGCGGGGAGCCTGTTTCTCCTCTTCCTCTGCCCACCTTCCCCCTCCCCCACTTGTGCTTTCTCTCTCTCTCTCAAATAAATAAAATCTTTATTTAAAAAAAAAGTCAAAGAGAGACTCTTGAAAGCAGAAAGGGAAATACAAATCATCATGTACAAGGAGCTCCCATAAGACAGTGGATTTCTCAGAAGAAACATTACAGGCCAGAAGGGAGTGGGATAATATATTCAAAATACTGAAAGAAAAAAACAAAAAACAAAACCCTGCAAACCGAAAATACTATATCCAGGAAAATTGTTTTTAAAAGTGAAAGAGAAATAAAGACCTTCCTGGACAAGCAAAAGCTGAGGGAGTCAATCACCACAAAACCTGCCTTACAAGAACTGCTAAAGGGAATCCTTCAAGTTACAACAAAAAACTCTAGATAGCAACACACAACTGTATAAAAATATAAATGTCACTGATAAAGGTAAATATACAGACAAATACAGAAATCCATAATACTATAAATAGTGATGTGTAGATCACTTTTAATTTGGGCATAGAATTTAAAGGATAAAAGCATTAAAAATTATTACAACACAATGTCAATAAATACAACATACAGAAAGATGTAATCTGTGAGTGATTATAATATAAAGTAGGGGAACGATATAAAGGAGTAGTTTTTGTGTGTGATTGAAGTTAATTTGTTATCAGTTTAAGATTAATTACTATAACTATAAAATGTTTTATGTAATCATTTTTTTTAAAGATTTTATTTATTTATTTGACAGAGATAGAGACAGCCAGCGAGAGAGGGAACACAAGCAGGGGGAGTGGGAGAGGAAGAAGCAGGCTCATAGCGGAGGAGCCTGATGTGGGGCTCGATCCCACAACGCTGGGATCACGCTCTGAGCCGAAGGCAGACGCTTAACTGCTGTGCCACCCAGGCGCCCCTGTAATCCTTATTTTAACCACAATGAAAAAATCTACAGGAAATGCACAAAAGAAGAATCAAAGGATGTCACTAGAAAAAAAGTCAGTGAAACATAAAAACAAGAGTAACAAAATCAGTATAAGATGTACTGGGAAAAAAAAAAAAGGTAAAATGGCAATAGTAAGTACTTCTCTATCAGTAACTACTTTAAATGTAAATAGTACACTACTAGTGGGAAGTTCGTAGCATTAAACACATACATTAGAAAATAAGAAAGATCTCAAATCAACAATCTAACTTTACACTTCAAAGAACTAACAAAAGAGGGGCACCTGGGTGGCTCAGTCATTAAGCATCTGCCTTGGCTCAGGGCATGATCCCGGAGTTCTGGGATCGAGCCCCACACCAGGCTCCTCCGCTGGAAGCCTGCTTCTTCCTCTCCCACTCCCCCTGCTTGTATTCCCTCTCGCTGGCTGTCTCTATCTCTGTCAAATGAATAAGTAAAATCTTTAAAACAAAAAAACTAACAAAAGAACAATAAATGAAACCCAAAGTTAGAAGAGGAAGAAAATAACAGACTAAAGCAGAAATAAAGGAAATGGAAGATAGAAAAAATATCAGTGAAAGTAAGTTGGATTTTTAAAAATATCTTCAATATTTAAAAACTCTTACCTAGAATAATAAGGAAAAAAAAGGGAAAAGATTCAACAAAAGCCAGAAATGAAAGAAGAGACATCAGTAATTATGCCCCAGAAATAAAAAGCACCTTAAGAGACTTGTATAAATAATTATACAACACATGGAACAACCTAGAAGAAATGGATACATTTCTAGAAACATAAACTAAATCATGAGGAAATAAATAATTTTTTAAAAGATTTTATCTATTTATTTGACAGAGAGCAAGCAAACGCAAGCAGGGGGAGCGGCAGGCAGAGGGAGAAGGAAACGGAGAGGGAGAAGCAGGCTCCCACTGAGCAAGGAGCCTGATGCGGGACTTGATCCCAGGACTCTGGGATCATGACCTGAGCTGAGGGCAGATGCTTAACCAACTGAGCCATACAGGTGCCCAGAAATAAACAATTTGAACAAACCTATAACTAGGAAGGAGACTGAATCAGTAATCAAAAACATCACAACAAAAAAAGCCCAGAAGCAGATGGCTTCACTGGGGAACTTTACCTATATTTAAAGAATTAACACCAATCCTTCCCAAACCCTTCCCAAAAAAACTGAAGAAACGGGAACACTTCCAAATTCATTCTATGAGGACAACTTTATCCTGATGCCAAAACCAGACAAAGATACTAAAAGAACACAGTACTACAGACTATGTCTCTGATGAATACTGATGTAAAACTCTTCAACAACATACCCCAAAACCCAAAAACATGTCATAATGAAGAACAAAAACCATATGATCATCATAACTGATACCAAAAAAGCATCTGACACAACACTTCTTCACAATAAAAACTCTCAACAAACTAGGAATGGAAGGAAATTACCCCAATCTAATAAAGACCATATGTAGAATCTCACAGTTAACATCATATTCAATGGTGAAACACCGAAAGCTTATTCACTAAGATCGGGAACAAGAGATGAATGTCCACTCTCATCATGTCTATTCAATATAGTATTGACGTTCTAGCTAGAGCAATCAGTCAAGGAAAAAAGAAAAAACATTGAAATTAGAAAGGAAAAGGTAAGATTATTTGTTTGCAGATGATATGATCTTGTATGTAGGAAATGCTAAAGATCCCATACAAAATACTGTTTATTTCGTAAATGAATACAGCAAAGCTGCAGGTTACAAAAATCAACACATAAAAATCAGTTTTTTCTATACACTAACAATGAACAATCTGAAAAGAAAATTAAGAAAACAATCTCATTTACAATAGCTATCTTCAACAAATCTATGGAATGGGAGTACATGCAAACACTATTATCAATAAGCCATTAATAGGTGAAATACATAAAGAACCCCTTCAACTCAACAAGAACAAAAAAGCAATCCAATTAAAAATGGGTAAAGGACTTCAACAGACATTTCTCCAAAGAAGATACGCAAATGACCAACAAGCACAAAAAGAGATACTCAACATCTCTAATCATTAAGGAAATGTAAATCAAAACCACAATGAGATATCTCCTCACACCCATTAAAATGGTCACTCTTAAAAAAAAGAGAAAATAACAAATGTTGACAAGAATGTGGAAAAATTGGAACCCTTATGCACTGTTGTTGGGAATGTAAAATGGAACAGCCACTATGGAAAACAGTATGGAGGATCCTTAAAAAATAAAAAATAAGGGGCACCTGGGTGGCTCAGTCAGTGGAACGTCCAACTCTTGATTTCGGCTTGGGTTATGATCTCAGGGTCCTGGGATCCAGCCCCGCCTCAGGCTGCAAGCTTAGCAGGGAGACTGCTTGAAATCCTTTCCCTTCCCCACTGCCTCTCCCTTCCCCCGCCCCATGCTTGCACTCTCTCTCTAAAATAAGTAAATCTTTTTAAAAAATTAAAAATAGAATTATCATATGATCCAGCAAACCCACTTCTGAGTATATACACCCAAAAAATTTAAAACAGGATCCCAAAGAGATAATTTGCACCCCTATGTTCATTGAAGCATTATTTACAATAACCAATAGGTAGACACAGCCCAAATGTCCACTGACAAGTAAATGGACCATATGGGATATACATACAATGGGAAAGTATTAAGCCTTAGAAAAGAAGCAAATCCTGTCACAGATTGACATAGATGAACCTTGAGGACATTATCGTAACTAAAATGAACCAGTCAGAAAAATACAAACACTGCATGATTGTACTTATATGAGATATCAAAAAACAAGCAAACTCAGAAACAAAATAAAATGGAGGCTGTAAGGGGCGGAGGGAAGAGGGAAGAGCAGAACTGTTCAATGGATAGAGTTTCAGTTTTGAAAAAATATTCTATTCCAACTACAATGTATATGTATTCAGCAAAAAACACCTTTGGCAAATGGGTATATACTGTTAAAATGTCCTTCTAGAGAATGCCTCTTCGTCTGTATGCTATTTGGGATTCTGATTTAATTTTCCAAGAAATAAATTATGTTAATACAAAAATCCATATGGAGAAAAAAAGTTTACTCCAACTTCATAATAATACAAAAATCAAATCCAGGTGAATTATAAGATCTAAATGCAAAGACAAAACAATTAACTTTTTAAAAGAGAAAATAGAATATCTCCATAATCTCGAGATAGGAAAAAATATTTTGACCAGGACTCATAATAAAGGAAAAGACCAAAATATTAGACAACATTAAAACATTTGTTCATCCAAAGACACGATTAGGAAAGTGAAAATATAGCCACAGAGTAGGAAAAGACAGGTTCATATGCAAAAGAGATTAAGAAACTCCTATAAGTAAAAAATGAAATAAAATGACAAATCCAATGGGAAGATTAGGAAAGACATCTGAATAGGCACCTGACAAAAGAATATATCCAAATAGCCAATAACCACATGAAGAGATGCACGACATCAGCAGCATCAACAGGGAAAGGCATTTGAAACCATAAGAGGACACTATGTAAGTTGCCAAAATTAGAGACTAATAATACCAATTGTTGGCAAAGATGAGCAACAATAGGAACTCTTATATACTACTGGCAGGAATATAAGTTGTTATAATTATTTTGGAAAATTATTTGGTAATACCTCTAAAATAAACAAATAGGTGTCCTATGACCAAGCAAGTTTACTTCTAGTATCTACCCAACGAAGTGCATGCATTTATGTACTGAGAGTCACGTAAAGGAATGTTCTCCAAATGGGAAATCAAATTTAATATTTTCATCAACAGTAGAAGAGATTAATCAGTCATGGGACATTCACACCATGGAATGCTATACAGCAATGAAAATTAACAAATTATAACTGCACCCAGCATGAATGAATTTCACAAATTATTAGAAGTCAGAATAAGAGGGCTTCTGGGATACTTAATGCTTTTATATTTCTTGACCTTAGGTAGTTGTTACATTAATAGATTTACTTTTTGATAATTTACTAAGCTATATACTTCGGATTTATGTACTTTGCCTATGTGTTTTGTACTTCAATTAAAAAAAACAAAGTTTAATGAAAGATGGAATAAACTCAACATACATCTAATCAGAATTACAAGAGAAAAAAATGGAAAAGGTAAAGAATAACCAAAGACCTATTGATTGCAAGCTTCCCACATTTTTTCAAGATGCCAATTTCTCAGACCAAAAACATCAATAAATTCCAAGTATGACAAATAAAAAGGAAACCCAAACCTAAATACACTGTGGAGATATTAATGAAGGAAAAAAAGCAGCAAAGAAAAACACAATTAAAAGCAGCCAAGGAAGAGAGACAAATTAACTATAAAGAAACCACAGATAGACTGATGACTGAGCTTTCAATTTTAACAATAAAGTGAGAACACAGTGGAGTATCATCTGAAATAAAATAACTATCAAACTAGATATCCAGCAAATATCCAGCAAAACTACCCTTGACGAATTGGTATAAAATTCTTCATTTTCTGGAAAGAGATGAAAAGGGAAGGAAGGAATGAAGAGAAGAACACTAGGAAATGAAAATTGTTTCTATTAACCTCTCACTAAAGGAACTGGAAAGAATGTACTTTAGGTACACAGTGAGCCTATAAGGACAATCTGTGGTAGAGTAGCCAAAGGGATGGATAAATATGTAGGTAAATCTAAACAAATACTAGCTAATGACATAATGATAATATTTAATTTATGAGAGAAAAGATAAAACTAAATTCAGAACAACATAAGCATGTAAAATTGGACAAGGGATAAAGAGATTATAATGTTCTAAGGTGCTTAATTCAGGAGAAGGGCAAAGGTATTTATTTATTTCAGGCTTTGTTAATTATTCTTCTGAAACATGAATGTCTATCTTCCATGAAAGTAGCAGAAACATGGGGTGCCTGGGTGGCACAGCGGTTAAGCGTCTGCCTTCGGCTCAGGGCGTGATCCCGGCGTTCCAGGATCGAGCCCCACATCAGGCTCCTCCGCTATGAGCCTGCTTCTTCCTCTCCCAGTCCCCCTGCTTGTGTTCCCTCTCTCGCTGGCTGTCTCTATCTCTGTCAAATAAATAAATAAAATCTTTAAAAAAAAAAAAAAAGTAGCAGAAACAAAATAAACAAAAAGCAAAATCCTCAAGCAATTTTAAAGGAAGACAAAAGGATGAGGGAAATGTATACAGGAAATTAAAAAAAACACACACACAAATAGAAAACAGTATGATAAATGAATAGATTCAAATGTATCACTACTCACAATAAATATAAATTGACTAAAATCTCCAGTTCGAAGCCAAAATTGTGAAAATGGATGGGAAAATAAAATACAACTATATGCTGTTTATATATATATGTACATATACATATATATATATATATATATAAAATCACAGTAATACTGTACCTCATAGGTAGTTCCATAATGGCACGTAAATTGGCATTGTCTGTTGGTTTCTGCATCTTGCTCAACATTAGTATAAAATATTACTCCATCCCCAGAGCAGGACACAATCTGCTTATCATTTGTGCATGGTAAGAACTTTGCACTAAATATATTTGCTCGGTGCCCTGAACGAATTGTTGTCAAAACCTAAAACACAGAAAAGAAGTTCTTGGTAATTTATTATTTCCTAGAAAGAAACATTCATATTTAATATAATCATAGCCAGGAATAAATTCTCATTAACATTCTTACTATCTCAATAAAAAATTATCATTTGATTCCAAACTAATGTAATTTTTTTAAAAATCAAAATCTCACATATTTTCTTTTTTTCTCTCTGAGATGTGACGAAGAGTAAGTACCATAAACAGGAACAGTGCTGTGAAAATTAAATATATATATTTCCACCTATTTGGTGTATCTGACTCATTAGGGAGAGAGAGAAACAAGAGACAAGAATAGATGATTTTCATTATTTATAAAATATTTTCCTATATTTCTCAGGTAATTGACTTCACACAAATTACTTTTAGGATTGGAGAGAAGGTACAGGGGTGGGGAGAAAGAAAGGACCATCCTGACCTTTTTTTTTTTTTTAAGATTTTATTTATTTATTTGAGAGAGAGAGTGTGAACGACAGAGCACAAGCAGAGGTACCGGCAGAGGGAGAGGGAGAAGCAGACTTCCCGCCGAGCAGAGAGCCCAATGTGGGGCTCGATCCCAGGACCCTGAGAACATGACCTGAGCCGAAGGCAGATGCTTAACGAGCTGAGCCACCCAGGCGCCCCTCTGACTTACTTTTGAAACTGTTTACTATATGATTTTTAGTTATTCCCTTCCAGGATAAAGAAATAAAAATAAACCGAATTTAAATGAATCATGAAATGGTAAGATGAAACTACAGCAGAAGTCCCAACATCTCCTTCCTTAATTATATTTCAAGACTGTGGGGTGCCTGAGTGGCTCAGTCAGTTAAGCATCTGACTTCCACTGAGGTCATGATCTCAGGGTCCTGGGATCGAGCCCCACATTGGGCTCCCTGTT